>NC_092609.1:3726829-5122744 GCF_047663525.1 Anas platyrhynchos | reverse complement strand
AAAAACAAATTCTCAACACCATATTGTTGAAAATCAATGTGTTTTCCAAACTTTTTTGAAATACTGTGGATCTGTTAAGAGAAATATTAATCGATTTACACTATACCCAAGTTTTACACCTTTCAACATCACACCAAATCAAACAGCTATTTAACTAGATCCCATCCATCACAAGAGGGAGTTCAACTAAATTTGTGTCAGGGCGTTAAAAGCTTCCCACTCCCACCTGACAATCACAAAGTCGTCTTGTTGAACAAACCATTCTGTGGCTGATTTAATTTGAAATAGTGAGTAGCGAAACTGTTGTTTATTTTACAAATCAGGGACTGCTCTGTGCCGCCTGCAGACAAAACAGTGTTTTGGGGGAATTAATCAGCCTTTTTGCAGAATATCCAGCCTTGGCTGTAAAATGAGTCTTCAGCTCCATTGTGAATTCTCATCTTTGTGTTTATCTCATCGAAAAGATCGCATACTGACCTAACAAGGGTCAAGCTAGTGAATGACAGTTAGACAGGCCCTGGGTCTCATGGTAAGGTTTCATTCACATACGTTCTGACCAAGAGCATCCCAAGACAGGTCTCCACTGAGTCTTTCAACTGTTTCTTTTCTTCCTCGAGCTTTTTTCTTTTTTCTTCCCCCTATCCCTCCCTCCCTCCCCCCCCCCCTTTTTTTTCCTAGAAAAGCTAGAATTAATATTTCCTACAGCACTGAAGTAAGTACTTGGCAAAGCATTTCTTTATCTGGTAAAAAATGGTACAAGTATGAGAACCCTTAGAAATTCATAGAGCTGCAGCTACAAAGGCAATTTACCTTTTATGACTTTGCAATTTCCAGAGAGAGAGTCCTTTTGTGAGAACTGATCCTGACAGTAAATTAGGGAGCCAGAGGTCTGACTGAAGTGCAGTGATCTCACCTATTGCTAGCACTGTGTTTCAAAGACAGGTGCTCAGGAAGTTTGTTATATGTGCATATGCAATATTATGGAACATGGTGGGGGTCTCACAAAGGTGAGGAGAAAAGCATGGAGAAATGCAGCCAGTGCATTTCTTGGAAGACTGATTCCCTTCTTGTGTGTCTGGTGTGTGATTTTTGACTTAGTCAAAAACTGCTAAGTGAAGTGATATGGTTGAGAGTTGACTAGAGAAGTAAGCAACTGGCTCTTCTTCACTATGAGTTTGGAAGGCATCTGCTACTTACTCAGGAAGAGAAAACAGAAAATAAAAATCCATGTAGAAATATTTTTAGGGTGAAATAATGTAATTTACAGGAAAAAAACAAAAACAAAAAACAGAAACGCATCAGTGGTAACCATTTCAAACTGACAATAACAAGGAGCCCAAGCAGACTGGGTTTAAAGAAAATGATACACCTAACCACTGGTTTATATTCAGAAACTTTCCTTTTAAAATGGAAAACAGCATTAAATTACACTGCTGAACTGCAGACCTATTAGATGGGCATAATTAGATGGACATAATTAGTCTAAACTGAATGCAAAGACTCTTCTGTCAACCATACCTTTCCCAGATTCCTTTGCTTGATTTTTATGAACTCCTCTGTCCCATTGGGAGCACTGAAGGCTGACCTGCTGTGACTTACTCCTTGTCCTCAGGGGATGGGGTCAAAGCCTCGTGGCATACTGATATGTTCATTTTTCAGTGTAATTAATTTTCCTAGTAGCACTCCATTTTCACCTACCTGCACTTCCACATACCAACATACACAAATCCAAACACCCTACCCCTTCTCCTTTCTGGACCCTCCAAGATGACAATACTGTCCCTTCTCCAACTCATGGTCCATGGGAACAGCTGCCTGACATCAGTTCTTTTCAGATTCACCAGTGTTTCTATACTTGCAGACCTGCTGTTGTCATTATTTGCTCGGCAGCTGGCATGCGAGATGTGATCGGCTTTCTGCCACCCCTTGAGCCTTGCACCATGCAGTTTGTGCACTTGTCTTCAGGTAGCTGGCTGGGATCTGCATCCAGAGAGTCTTTCACGGACAAAGAGGGGGGAGAGCCTTGCTGAAATGGATCTTATTTGCCTTGTTCTTGCAGTCTCTTGGCTTTTCTTGCTTTGGTAGTTTGGTGGCACTGATGCACAAGGGATTTTAAAAATAAAAGAAAACTAAGGAGAAAGAAAACTACAAAGTTGTTCATTCTGTTGTCACCCATTCCAAAAATGGTGTGACATTCTCTGCCCTCCCCCAGCCCCCCCCCCAGCTGATGGATGTGATACAGTACTGCTGAAATAAGCCTCTCAAATGCTTCTGGAAGAGGCAGGAGCACAGCCGACTCCCTAGACTGCTGGGCGAGGCGGGGGCCGAGATGGAGGGGGGGCCCGGTTGGGTGGTGGGGCTTGGGGCGGTGGGGGGAGAGGTGGGAGCGTGGAGGATGGGGAGGGGGCATGGGGCGTGGGCGAGCTGGGTGGAGGGGGGGTATAGATGGGGGCTGGGGGTGGAGGGTTGTAGATGGGGGCTGGGGGTGGAGATGGCAGTGGGTATGCATTGTTGAGTGGGTATTTGGGGGGGGTCTCTGTGTTCTTCACTCTTGTGAAATTGATGCAACGGCCCTGGAAGAAAAAAGAACAAAGCAGAAAGTCAGTTACCGACTGAGGCAATGGCATCCCAGCCAGAGCCCCCACTTCTCGGGTGCAAGGCTGATGTCCATGCATACATTCCTGGGCACATTGCTTCATTCCCCCTTTTTCTCAGAGATGGATATTTTAAGAGCAAATCCTGTACTGAGCAACCAAGAGGTCAAAGTTAAATCCTAACAACAGCTCTCGTAGTGAAGAAGGATGTAAGCCTCTCTTGCTGCATCCTGACTCTAGGTCTTTATATAGAGCATCAAGTACTTTGAGTCATACTGGAGCTGCAAGAACTGCTCCCAATCCTTAGAACTGGCATCTGAGTCAGTGTACAGCCTGTGGTCCCTGCTGCGACAGAAGTCCCAGGCCTCAGTCTTAAACTTCCAACATCATGAAACCTGGCTTCTCCACCTTTGGAACCTCTTTCTTTTTCAAATACCCAGCTTTTGTGTTCTATTTCTAATCACTTGCCTACTGGGCAAAAAGGAAGATTTGTTTAACTAGGTTACTTGCTCAGATTTTTTCCTGAAGTACATCTATTTTTCATTAGGATGTCTTTCTATTCTAGTGCTTGTGTGAAGCCAGTCATCTGCTTTTCTTGCTCTCTGTGGGAATGGTGCTAAGCTACAGTGTGTTGTACATTTTTAAACAAAACCTTTGCCCTCTGAGATTTTCTTTATTTTTGGTCTTTTTTTTTTGGTCTTTTTTTCCTCCCAAGTTCCACCTGCAAAAGATCCTACTGTAAATACTCAAATGTCAGAATCAGCAGTATTGTATTATGGGTTCATTCTTTTAGATATGAAATCATCCTAAAAGGCACTAGAGGATTTCTGAGCCTGTCCTTTGTTTTTACATTCATGAAAATGAACTTATTTTCAGTTTTCCTCATTCTTCTCCCAGAATAAATGTCTTTACTGGTAACAAAATGCCAAATGAAGTATTGAGCCCATACAGGATGGAGCAGATCTTCTGAGGCAGCATCACTCCTCTGAAATCTCTACACGGTGCTGTATTGTCTCCCTGCTGTACACAGCCTATGGACAAATGCTCTGCTAAAAAGGGACCCAAAGTGAAGTAAGGGAGATGCTGGTAGAAAGCCAGAAAAGTGATGGAGAAGGATTTGACAGGGATGAGTGGAGCTGGCATGGAAGGGGCTGACACATAAAGAGATACAGACGGCTTCTCTCTATGTGCTCTGCCAATTATATCATCATGCATTGTGGATATGAAAAAACATCTGTCTGAGATGTAGCCATTCAGCAGAGGAAAGTGGATTCCTCACTGAAGCAGAGCAGCCCACAGCTGAGTGCAGGCTGTCTTGTGCAAGCAAAGGTCATTTAAGGAAAACAAAGATTTCACAGCGCCTTGAACCCTGCAAACATCACCTTGGGGCTGCTCTGAGCACGGTGGCAGCTCCCTGTGTGTCTCAGCCCCGGCCATCTGTCAGCAGAAAGAACCTTTGGCTTCAGCTTGGGCTCTCTTTGAGGAATGGGACTCTGGGGCACAGCAAAGACACACAGAAGGGCCAGGAATATGCTGATGGGATGATCATGCTGAGGGAAGCCTGAAATTAGCATGCTGCTGCATCAGCTTAGAGTGTCCTTGGTTCTATTTGCTCTCTGCAGGCTGGTGTCTCTGCTTTAATGTTGCTTTAATGCACTTAGCTGTGATTTTAAGTAAATACTGCAGGGCAGGCCTGCTGAGTGAGTGAAGGTCTGAACCCAAGATTAACCACTTCTGCTCAGAGAAAAACAAAACATGAAAATGTTTTCCTTATTCTAGTTCCATGTCTCCTGCAATGGAGCTTTAGCAGTTTCAGACTATTATTTGCACTAGTTTTGTTTTCTTTATTTATGTTGAAAATGGAATAAACCCGAACAAAAAGCAGCAGTCCAGGAATTCCAGCCAGAGAACAAAAAGTTGCAATTGTTTTTGCGTGGAGAGATACTCTGTCTGGATGCTCCAGGGGTGAGGTTATGGTGCTGCTGATCCAAATGGAACTGAGCACCACCCAAAGTGCATTCAAGAAGTTCAAAAATATGTGGGTTTGGGACTGGGGCAGGACTTAAGGACTGAAAACCATCTAGCACTCATGGCAATGCCCAAGGCAATGTCCAAAATGATATTACATCCTTACAGGGTTTGACTTCACTGGCAAAGACTTCACCTCTTATTGATAAGGATTGGTTTGAGTAAATCTGCAAGGGCGTTATCATAAGAATGCTGCTTGCAACTCATACCAATGTACAGCTGTACTACATTTTACACTAGTTTTTGTAGTCAGCTACCACCTATTGAACGAACTACTGCTTTTACTCATGACTAACAATATCTTTTCCCCAGTACTAGGCTTGGTTAGAAATTAAAGAGCTCTTTTTTCAAGTGTCATAAAGCCTCCACTGTCCTCACTAGTGATGCTTTAAAACAGGATTGCTGGACATGCGTTTTAGTTTGAACTAGGAGCTGGACTGGAGGCAGGGGCAGACCAGAGAAAAGACAGCACAGGGAGTGCAGACATGAGAGCCAGACTCGACCTGAGCATGCACAGCATGGAGCTGTACTCATCAGACACCTCTTCCTCATTGCCATGTACAGTAATGCTGGTCTGACTTAGAAGTTCAATTCTTCTACCCCTTGAAAAAGGATGAAGAGTGGGGCTTTGTCTCAGCTTGAGCCCACAGTTCCCTATCTTCTCCTATTTTCTTTTCTGTCTGGGTCAGCTGCTCTGCAATGAATTCACAGTGACCTGTTCAACAACACCTCCTACTACTGTGCAAGAGGTAATTCTGCAGGGCATCCAACGCGTGGAGGACAGATACACAGTTCAGGCTTTCTCCTCCTTTCATGTGAACTGACAGAAAAAGGGAGTTCTTGTGTATCATTGTTGGACATTTCTCTCACCCATGCAGAGCGACATAAGAATGCCAGATAGCAGTTTTGAGTCCAGAGTGGACTTTGGCACATGGCCACAGAGGAGATGGATGAGCTAACATCTCTTACTGAAGAAGAATTGTCATATTGAATGACAAGGATATATCCAGGAAACAAACTACCATGCCATTACACAGGAGAGACAAAATATTTTACTAGTGCCCTGAGTACCAATGCATAGAAGACCCAGGGAGAAGAGATCTACTTAAACCAAAAATCTGGATGTTAAACGATGATTTCATCTTGCATCTAGTGATCTGATTAACAGACACAACAGTGCAGAGGCTGTGCTAGCCAGTGTAACCACAGACAAGTAATCCTAGAGCTCCAGAAGACCCAGCTTTCTCTGAACTGTGTGGCAAGAGAGATGTTTTCCCACCTGCAATTACCAGAAGGGGTCCCTGATTAACGGCTGGGCTTTGTACCATGCAATTGCAATACAAAACCAAAACATCAGCATCATTAACCTCCATGATTCAGTGCTGTTTTATCTGGAAAAGTATCTGGATGAAGATCAAGTTGGCTGTTTAATCACCCATCCATTCAAGTCTTTACAGGGCTCTCCATTGCCAGCACAGTCCAACTCATCCCCCAGATAACAAAGGTTGAAGTGAACAGTAATAGACATGCAAAAAGTCTGGGCCCAAATGTTTTGTTTAACCTTAGATGTCTGGATGCAATGCCTGAGTGGGTATCTGAGGTACTACAGGTAAGAGGGGTGCAGGATCTCTCTACACCCAGTGGAAGCACAAGGACCTTCACGTGACTATATTTTAGGAGATGTTCAACAGTCACTAGTTAGGAGCCCAAGCTTTATCATCTCATCTAAGTGCCCAGATTTAGATGGAGTGGGTGTGGAAGATGGTGGCAGAACATCCAGGAGGCAGGAAGTCAATCCATTTCCACTAAATGCTACTTTGGATCCTTAAATAGAAGTCACCTCTCCTTCCAGAAGAAAAAGCTCCTGAATCAGATTGTACCACAATTTTGAGAATAAGAGGAGGCAATTCTATGAGCCTTTCTAGCAGGGAGACAGTAGCTAGAGATACAGAACGGATGAACAAAGGGAATAGGCTGTATATTAAAGGGCTGCTGTGCTGAACGCCTTGGCTGGGTTTCACTTCCCTTTCTGCAGCCGCAACACTTCAGAGGGGAGAGTCACAGCTGTGCCTCAGAAGACAATTGGAGCAATATGGAAACTTTATTACATCTGAAATTTAGTGGAATCAGCAAAATCTGTGAGGGCTATTCACTCCAGCATTTTATGTTGTTTCTCTAAAGAGTACTGCTCAGAGGCATATGCATAATGAATTCTGCATGGAGTGGCCTTGCTGTTTCACCTTCAACAGCTAATTGTCTTAGGGATGTAGGCAGGCAGCACTGCCTCCAGGACAGTAAAACACTTGGCTGCAGGAGGCTCATCTGCACTGACCATGGGCCTGTCCCTGCCAGCGCTTTGCACATGGAGTGCTGTAGGGCTGCATGCTCAATCCAAGCTTTTCCCTTTGTTCTTCACATCTGGTTGACTGGGGAGCACTGCTGGGGTTGGAAGAGAAGCTGGGGTGAGGGAGCATTGTGCTATCAAGGCTGCAGCACAGGGTAGCAGCTGCTGTGTGATCAGGAGAGTGAGCTGAGCATTTGTGTCTCAGAGGCTGATCTAGCAAGCAGAGGTGCAAAGAGCAGTGGATGCTTCAGCCACACTGTGGCATTTCCTAGGAATTCCACAGCCTTGCCCAAGCCACTTCCCACCACATCCTGCTCATCTGGGACACCAGACCAGCCAGATGAGGGGCTGTCACATCACGCATCACTGCCTGCCCGAAGCACTACCTGTGTGGCCCCTGGGTTGCGATGTGGCACACTGAACCCAGCTGGGGGAACATGACTTCCTCCTGGGATGAGACTATTTTTTATGCTAGGCAGCTAGCTCCTGGGTCCGCATCACAGAAGAACCCAGGTGAGGAAGCTTTTCTCTGGTTTCACTTCAGCCCTGCTGAGGAAGGAAAGGGAAGTCAGTCCCAGAGAAGCGGCATGCCCTCCACAGCACTGAGGAGGTATCTCTTTAACAGGGAAGTCTGACCACATTTTTCTGAAGTTGAAAAATGTTTCTGTTTCTCTTGGTTTCCTATCAAGCTGGAATGAATACCTGGAAAACTATCAATATTTTAAAATCATAAAACACTGGGACTGGCTTCTGAGCTCCGGCATTTGCAAAGAGACGTTGGAAAAGATATGATACTTAATGTTGTTTTGTTGGGTCATTTGTAATTCAAACTTTCCATAAACAATAACCTAGTTTATCCTGTTGTTATGTGGAAGAGGAGAGAGAAAAATGAAAGTAAACACAAAAATAAAAAGCAGTGAGGAGAAAGGAGAAAGAAAGAGAAAAAGGGAAATGAAGGGGGGAGGGGGGGAGCTTTGAAAATTAACCTGTGATTTGATACCTGATTCTGAATCAAGCACACAAAACGTACAGGAGATAACAGCCAAATGAGCAACAAGAAAACATTAAATACATGAAGAATTACCACTAATCTCTGGAAGAGATAATTTACTAAAAAGTAGCTACTTTAAAAGCAAAGCATATACACAGGTGGGAGAAACTGGTGCTGAATTCTCTAGGCCAAACCCTCCCCACCAAGGCCTGATGGTGCTTTACTTGAACTCAGCCCAGGCCTGAACCTTCCAGGAACACCTGCAAGGCTGATGAGCAGGGAGAGGAGCAGGACTGCAGAGTGGGGGTCCCAGTGCAGCTGACAGCAGCTCCGACCCTGTGGGGAGCAGGGTCGTGATGGCAGCTCACAGACTGTGGGAGCCACGCAGCCCAGGCAGCCTCTCCGGTGGCTGCAGAGAAAACTCGCCTCTAACTGGTATGGTGCTGATCCCTCTTGTGAAAGAGACTTTTGCGCAGACACTTTACAAAACCTCTCTCTGAAAATGTGCTCCTTTGCGCCAGGACAAGGGTGATGCTGGGAAAAGACCAGGATGAGGATTCCCACCACTTTCTTATCATTTGGGAAAAACACTGGTCAGGGATCTCTTGGGCTCAAGGGGGTTTGCTACTCTGAACCTCCCCACCATCAAGATAACCCCAAAACCCCAGAGGGCTTCTGCTACATAACAGGATCCCGAGAGCTTGAAATATCCCTGCTTTTGTGACCTGAGCTGGCAGCTCTTTTAAATCACACAAGGGTGTCTGGAGACAGTTTTAGGAAACTGTTAACTAGCTTCTGGGCTTTGTTACCAGCTGCTCTCAGTGAGATCAGTCTGTGTCAAATCCACTTGGTAATGCCAGGAAACACTGCCTTCTGTAGCAAGCACACTAATTACACAGCTACCTCTGTATCTGCTAGTCACCAAACAACTATTAAAACTGTCTCGTTTTGTGATAAAACATCACCGCAACAAAACCATTCCCATATGTCTCTCATTACACAGCCTTGAACTCAGTGTTGCTCATAAAACCTACCATTCCCAAGGCATTCCAGCCACCTTGTCCACTCATTAAATGATAAATTGGAGTCTTGATCTATTTTCTCCTAAAAGTAGGAGGGAGACTTTCATTGATCAGAAGGAACTTTGGATCATTATTCCAACAGGATTCTAATAACCTGGACTCTTATCATAGAGTCAGTGCTGAAAACTAGGGATTATTATGGTGTAACTTAAAAGACCTTGTGAAAAGTACTGCAGAATGATAAAGTTTGGAGTAAGATCCAGAGCATTCTGTCAGGTCTCAGTACTACAAGCCATGCTAGATGTCACCTTCTAACTCCCGTTAAAGGAGTGGTACAAAATGGCATTTCCCTCTGAAACCAATAAGGAAGCCCCATAGGAGAATGATAAACCCCATAGGAGAATGATAAACACATCACCAAAGCTAGTGATCAGTGATCTCACACAGGGGAACTGAACTCCAGTTGTATCAGAGGCAGCTTCCTACAATTCAGATAAGCATCCTGTCTGAATTGAGGGGTTACAGAAAAAGTATCTTCCTCTGATGCCTTAGTTATGGTTGCTCTATTCAGATGTTAAGGCAATGTTCTGTATTTGTACTGATATGATCCTGTTCTGTTCAAGCATTCCAAAAGCAAAATATATTGAAGAATAAAAGAAAATACTTTAAACTTCATGAAGTATTGCAGTTTTTGCAGATCTTTCACGGCATTTGGAATAAGTAAGAGCTGTGTAAGCTCAGTCATGTTGGCTTATGATTAACGCTCACCTATACCTTCACATATAGTGCTGTGCATCTGAGGGCCCCACAGTGCAAAGAGCGGTTCTTCCAATTCAACCTCCAGTTGAAATCTTACTCAGAAACTTACTTGTATCTTCTGTTCTGTGACAGGCTCTTCAGACCTACCACAACCCTGATAATACCCATTGCTCTGACAGTCTCTGCCACTTGATATCTGCAACTACATCACACAGGACTGAATGAGCTGGGGAACCTACTGAAAAGAAAACATTCAAACTCCTACGAAAAGTGAAACAAGATGATAAAGGCTTCTATTTTGCCAAAGTCAAGCATGGGAATGAGCGTAATAACCTCATTCTTTGTCTTCTGCCAGGATTTGGGAGCATGGCCCTTTCAGCAACAAGTGGGCATTTGTATGTCAGCAATCAGGTCTGATTACTTTTGCAGGAGCTAGTTTTGGCTTATTTACACTGTGGGATGGGTGTCATTTCCAGGAAGATCTGGTCATTCTTCCCATTGTCTTTCTGGAAAAGAGGTAGCTAGTCTTGGTGAAATGCTGAGTGACACATCAAAGACTCTGTCTCACACAGGACTGTAATTCTTCATCTGGAGGTTGAATAACAAAGTCTACTGGGTATGAGGAAAGGATTAAAAATCAAATGAAAAATGAAACATTACTTTGGCAGTGATAACTGGAGCAACTAATCAAGGGCAGTGGTAAACATCCCTCTGGAGAGGAAAGAAGAGCCTGCAGGATCTATTCTTCTATAAAGCAGTGATCTGGGGAAGACCTGTCTGAATGCAATTTGTCTTTGGGCAGAGAAGACAGGACATGTTTGAGGACAGGATCTTCCACTATGTGCACAGAAGAACACAACTCAGTGGCACTTTGTGTGCTGTGTGACTCGAGAATTGCCTGTGCAGGGTAGCACTAATGGCTCAAGAAAACAGGAACTACTGTCTGTTGAATACTGTCCTACCAGTATTTAGTGAGAAACAATTTGCCATCCCTGCAATCCCTGTTTGATGGATTTTCCTGGGCTTCCTAGGCAAATCTGTGCCTGTCGAGGTAAAAGGCATATAATTGTAATTCTGCAATGAGATATGACTGGGACACTCCCCTTTATGAGCTGGCTACTGTTTAATTCATAAACAGGGGTTCAGCAGCTCGAGAGTCAGCTCTGGACTTTGTTTTTACAGTAACAAGCAGTCTGCTTTGCAGTAGTCCTGCAAGCTGATGATCAAATCACTGGGCTTTTGGCTTCAAAGCTGTTAGTTCCAGGAAAAAGAGCTGATGTTTAGGTTAACTTTTCCATGGCTATTAGCAGAAAACCACACTGCAATAATATGTGCAGAAAGGTTATAATTTTGTTCTCAAGCCCTGCAGTCTGTCAACAGAAACCTGTTAGCATAGATTTAATGATGGGTTAAACAACAATTCCTTATCTGCATCCATACATATTTGAGTCTGCAGAAAGAAGAATCAAGTGGCAACAAAGCAAGAGGTGTGTAAAGTCACCCAGAGGTCTTGCTTTTAAAGCATAGGAAAGCAGTTATATCTCCTGCTTTCTGTTCTTAGTTTCAGAGGGTTTCTACTCATGACACCATGAAACAGCATGGCGTGAAATCAGACAACTACCTTAAATCTTATAAGCTCTAAAATAGACTCCTAATTCAAAATAAAGGAGCATCCAGGGGACTTCCTAGGATGATAAGTCTTGCTCCTGTGCTTTGTGATGGCCAAAGCTGATTATTAATACATAGTACTGATCGTCTTGGCTACTCTGTAATGAAACAGACTTCTTGACTTTCATTGTGACTTGCTGGAGGTTTGTGTGGCAGAATTTCCTTGCAAGTATCCACTTATGAACAAGTAATTACGGCTTTTAGGGTGTTTTCTTTGGATTTGTGAACTCCAAGCAAAGTCCCCCGCTAACCGCTACATTCTTTCTCTGTTTTTTGATATCACTCTAATAATGCAGACTTAAGTTAAAAACAGTATCCCTATGCGCCAGCTACACTTAATAGGCTTTACAGTTCCTCATGAACCTGCTAACGGCCAAGTTTATTGCAAGTGCATAATGGCTGATGATCAGCCTTTGGTGCTAACACAAATAAAGTGCCTTTGTGTTCCCCATGGTCCACCTGATCTCATTTTACGGCTCCTCCAAAATACCATTTATGTGTTTGGAATTTGTAGTTATATTTAAAAAATGGGCCAGAATCAGGGCCTGCAGCAACCAGGAGCTGCACGTGTGTGTCAGCAATGGCTGACCAGCAGTGCTGTGCTTCACTCTGTCTGTCGTGTGACTCACTGATACGATGTGAGCCACTCTGCCAGCATGATGGTGCCTACACCCATTGTGCCTTCATCTTCACAAAATCACAGAATTGTCTAGGTTGGAAGAGACCTCAAGATCATCAAGTCCAACCTCTGACCTAACACTAACAAGTACTCCACTAAACCTTATCCCTAAGCTCTACATCTAAACGTCTTTTAAAGACCTCCAGGGATGGTGACTCCACCACTTCCCTGGCCAGCCCATTCCAATGCCTCACAACCCTCTCAGTAAAGAAGTTCTTCCTAATATCCAACCTAAAACACCTCCTCAGTGGCCACCCCATCTTGTTAACCTGACACTGAATGCTCTTTTTGTTCTTTGTGCAGCCACATTTGCCTAGGGTCCTGCAAGTACCACATGCTCTCACATCCAAGATGAAAGCCTGAGCAGGCAAAAGCAAGGATTGAATTAAGCTGCAGTTTAAGTCATCTCTTTCTGTGCCTTGGATTACAGAAAAAGCATCTGCTGTTGGTGCTTTTGTTTCTGGGTAGATTTGCATGCCAAGCAAGTCCCTGAGGGTCCTTGGATGGCTGAGGTAAGACCTAGGGTTTCCCTCACAAGTTCTCAATAAAGATGGTCCCAGACACAGTCCAGATTTTTCAGCTGCTCATTTTTAGGAATTTATTGCAATCCCACAGATACCAATGACCTTACATTCCCTTAAGGATAAGGAGGATAAGTCCAGCACTCTGTTGGCAGCTGCATGGGGGAAACATGACATTCAGTCAGTGAAGAAACACACATGGCAGAGGGGGCTTCTGGACATCTGACTCAAGGTGATTCTCTCTGTATCAGAATACTCCCCTTCCTCCTATAGGAATTTCACTTTCTATGTTTCTATTCATGTTCTTGGAGCCTAAACACCTACTGAACATACGTGCAATGTTTTCTCTGAGAATATACAAGCCTAGACACTTTTCTACATCTGGCATCCAGGTCCCCCAATTCCCCCACAGCACAGCATTGTCATAATTCTGCTGCTCCAGTAAGGGTTTTATTCCAACAGTTAATTCATTCACCCCACAGCTGCAGAACTACTCATTCCATGCAGAGGAAAGTTTGAACTATGCTGTTCCATTGGCTTGTTTTGCCTTCTGCTTTTTAAAACAAACTAGGAACCCCTTTTGTTTCTCATTTCATTAAATGGGAAGGCTGCCCTTTCTATGAGCCCTGTGGAGGAATATTCTCCACATAGAGAGCCTGCCCAGTCCCTCACTGCTCTAGAAAGCTCAAGTCAGCACTGAATTGAGGGTAATTCCTTGCCTCAATTCAAATCACACTTTAAAACAAAGCTCGGTAAGTGTGACAGTTTCAGTGTTGCACTAAAAGCCTGACCAACCCTATTTCATACGCAGTTTCTCAGAGAAGCAAAATGCAGTTGTGAGTTTAGGGGTAGGAAGGGTGGGAGTGGATGAGAACCTGAAGCACTCAGGCACCGACCTTCATATTGAGAAGAAGTGGTCCCGAGCTAGAGGGAGAAACCCACGCCACCACCTGTATGCCTGCACCCAGTCAGCTGTCCTCTGGCAAACATATTCACACACCTCTATAATGTCAAGGAGCAAGCTCCCAGGTTATGTGGCAGCATTGTCCCTCTCTTTGTAGTTTAGATTTCATTTCCTTCCATTTCAGCACTTTGTAGGGTGAGAAACGATTAGTTATTTCCAAGAGAGGTCTTTAAAAGTGCACAGCTTTCTCCAGAAGCCAGGAAAAGTCATGGAAAGGTGGCTTCATTTTCTAAGAGTCTGAATTTGCCAGAGATAAGAAGAGACTTACATTCCTCAAGTAGCAGAGCAGCCAGTGCTAATCTCTGTGGAACACCCAATTATATGAAGCAGATTAAAATGTTTTCAATTTTTTCTAAAGCTTACAAATGGTGAGAAGAACGAAATTTTACTGTACAGAGGTAATTATTCAGGCTGCTTTTTGTCTTCCTCTGCAATTTTTCAAACATGACAATGTGTGCCCAGTCAGCAAGGAGTGCACAGGAGCGCTTGCCCATGAACTCATGGTTTGCTGAAACAGATAAACTCATGGCATAGGTACCAAAGAGAATGTGTGGATAGACTTGGCAAAGCTAACTCCTGATTCCTGCTAGTTTCTTGTGACACCTGAGAGTGCAAAATAAAAATGGGTCCTGGCACACTATGCAAAAAAGACTGTCATACTATCTGAGCACCATATAGATCTAAAATGTGTAAACTTGACCCTCCAAACTGGGGGGAAGTTTCGATCTGCCAGAGGGTAGGAAGACCCTGCAGAAGGACCTGGACAGGATGGGTCAATGGGCAGAGGCCAATGGGATGAGGTTCAACATGGCTAAGTGCCAGGTCCTGCACTTTGGCCACAACCACCCCAAGCAGTGCTACAGGCTTAGGGCAGAGTGGCTGGAAGCTGTGCAGAGGAAAATGATCTGAGGGTGTCAGTCGATGCTCACCTGAACATGAGCTGGAAGTTTGCCCAGGTGGCCAAGAAGGCCAACAGCATCCTGGCTTGTATCAGGAATAGCGCAGCCAGCAGGACCAGGGAGGTGATCGTCCCCCTGTACTCGGCTCTGGTGAGGCCGCACCTCAAGTGCTGGGTTCAGTTTTGGGCCCCTCACTACAAGAAGGACATCAAGGCCCTGGAGCATGTCCATAAAAGGGCTATGAAGCTGGTGAAGGGCCTGGAACACAAGTCCTGTGAGGAGCGGCTGAGGGCTCAGGTGAAGTAAGGAAATGCCCTATAGTAACACCAGGGGAGGTTTAGATTGGCTATCAAGAAGAATTTCTTCACAGAGAGGGTGGTCAAATATTGGAATATACTGCCCAGGGACATGGTGGAATTGCTATCTCTGGAGGTATTTCAGAGACGTAGATGTCCCTGGTTAGGGACAAATTATGCATCAAAAGTTGGTGCATTTTTCAACTTTTCCAACCTAAATGATTCTGTGATTCTATGAAGGTGATTAAGCAGCTTGGCTGAGATCAGCATGTGTGTCAGTGCAGAGAGTAGCTCCAGGCTCCCAGCAGTGCCCCAAACTGAGAGCTCCCAGATGCTTTATGAGAACTGCCCACAGACCTCCAGCTCAACTGCACATCTTAGAGCTATAATTATAATAGCAGGGTACAAATCAAAGGGGCTATCCATCTTAAGATGGCTTAAGACTCTTGGAGCAATGGCTCAGGGGCTGGTGCCAACGCAGAAATCTTGGGTTTTTCGACCATGAGGCACTTTACTCAGCACCTGGCCTGATGGCCACAGATGGGTCCCTATCTTTTAGGGGAAAAAGGATCCTGAGCCAGGAGCTGGCAGGGCTCATTGAGAGGGCTTTAAACTAGGTAAGAAGGGGGATGGGGCTGAAGCAAGGATTGTTGGAGCTGTGCCAGGGGAAACAATAGCAAGGCCGGGGGATAAAGTAATGGCCCAGCTGAAGTGCATCTACACCAATGCACGCAGCATGGGTAACAAACAGGAGGAGCTGGAAGCCATCGTGCAGCAGGCAGGCTACGACTTGGTCACCATCATGGAGACGTGGTGGGACCAGTCTCATGAGAGTGCTGCAATGCCTGGCTATAAGCTCTTCAGAAGGGACAGGCAGCACAGAAGGGGTGGTGGTGTGGCTCTCTATATTAGAGAGTCTTTCAATATTGTAGAACTTGAGGCTGGGAATGACAAGGTCGAATCCTTTGGGTTAGGCTCAGCAGGGACAACAAGGCTAGTGTCCTCGTCGGGGTCTGCTATAGACCGCCGAACCAGGATGAGGAGAGGGATGAGGAGTTCTACAGGCAACTGACAGAAGTTGCGAAATCTTCAGCGCTTGTACTCATGGGGGACTTCAACTTCCCTGACATATCCTGGAAGCACAACACAGCCCAGAGAAAGCAGTCTAGGAGGTTTCTGGAGAGCGTGGAAGATAGCTTCCTGATGCAGCTGGTTAGTGAACCTACCAGGGGTGGCGCCCTGCTAGACCTTCTCTTCACAAACAGAGAAGGACTGGTGGAGGATGTGATTGTCGGGAGCTGTCTTGGGCAGATTGACCACGCAATGGTGGAGTTCACTATTCTTGGCGAGGCCAGGACGGGGACCAGTAAAACCACTGTATTGGACTTTCGGAGGGCTGACTTTTAGCTGCTCAGGACACTGGTTGGTAGAGTCCCTTGGGAGGCAGTTCTGAAGGGCCCAGGGGTCCAGGAAGGCTGGGCGCTCTTCAAGAGGGAAATCTTACTGGCGCAGGAACGGTCTGTCCCCACTTGCCCAAAGACGAGCTGGCCGGGAAGAAGACCAGCCTGGCTCAACAGAGAATTGTGGCTTGAGCTTAGGAGAAAAAAGAGGGTTTATAATCTTTGGAAAAGTGGGCAGGCCACTAGGGAGGACTATAAGGATGTTGCGAGGCTGTGCAGGGACAAAATTAGGAAGGCCAAAGCTCATCTGGAGCTCAATCTGGCTACTGCCGTTAAAGATAACAAAAAACGTTTTTATAAATACATCAACACAAAAAGGAGGATTAAGGAGAATCTCCATCCTTTACTGGATGCAGGGAAAACTTAGTTACAAGAGATGAGGAAAAGGCGGAGGTGCTTAATGCCTTCTTTGCCTCAGTCTTTAGCGGCAATACCGATTGTTCTCTGGATACCCAGTACCCTGAGCTGGTGGAAGGGGATGGGGAGCAGGATGTGGCCCTCACCATCCATGAAGAACTGGTTGGTGACCTGCTACGGCACTTGGATGTGCGCAAGTTGATGGGGCTGGATGGGATCCACCCAAGGGTACTGAGAGAACTGGTGGAGGAGCTGGCCAAGCCCCTATCCATCATTTATCAGCAGTCCTGGCTATCGGGGGAGGTCCCAGCTGACTGGCGGCTAGCAAATGTGACGCCCATCTACAAGAAGGGCCGGAGGGCAGACCCGGGGAACTACAGGCCTGTCAGTTTGACCTCAGTACCAGGGAAGCTCATGGAGCAGATCCTCTTGAGAGTCATCATGCGGCACTTTAAGGGCAAACAGGCCATCAGGCCCAGTCAGCATGGGTTTATGGAAGGCAGATCCTGCTTGACAAACCTGATCTCCTTCTATGACAAAGTGACGCGCTGGGTGGACGAGGGAAAGGCTGTGGATGTGGTCTACCTTGACTTCAGCAAGGCTTTTGACACCGTCTCCCACAGCATTCTCCTCAAGAAACTGGCTGCTCTTGGCTTGGACTGGCGCACGCTTCGTTGGGTTAGAAACTGGCTGGATAGCCGGGCCCAAAGAGTCATGGTAAATGGAGTCAAGTCCAGTTGGAGGCCAGTCACTAGTGGCGTCCCCCAGAGCTCGGTGCTGGGCCGGTCCTCTTTAGTATCTTCATCAATGATCTGGACGAGGGCATTGAGTGCACCCTCAGTAAGTTTGCAGATGACACCAAGCTATGCGCATGTGTCGATCTGCTCGAGGGTAGGAAAGATCTGCAGGAGGGTCTGGATAGGCTGCACCAATGGGCTGAGGTCAACTGCATGAAGTTCATCAAGGCCAAGTGCCGGGTCCTGCACCTGGGGCGCAATAACCCCAAGCAGAACTACAGGCTGGGAGATGAGTGGTTGGAGAGCTGCCAGGCAGAGAAGGACCTGGGAGTGATGGTGGACAGTCGGCTGAATATGAGCCAGCAGTGTGCTCAGGTGGCCAAGAAGGCCAACAGCATCCTGGCTTGTATCAGAAACACTGTGACCAGCAGGGCTAGGGAGGTGATCGTCCCCCTGCACTTGGCTCTGGTGAGGCTGCACCTCGAGTACTGTGTTCAGTTTTGGGCCCCTCTCTACAAGGACATGGAGGTGCTCAAAAGAGTCCAGAGAAGGGCGATGAAGCTGGTGAGGGGCCTGGAGAACAAGTCCTACGAGGAGCAGCTGAGGGAGCTGGGTTTGTTCAGCCTGGAGAAGAGGAGGCTCAGTGGCGACCTTATTGCTCTCTATAGGTACCTTAAAGTAGGCTGTAGCGAGGTGGGGGTTGGTCTATTCTCCCACGTGCCTGGTGACAGGACGAGGGGGAATGGGCTTAAGTTGTGTCAGGGGAGTTTTAGGTTGGATGTTGGGAAGAATTTCTTTACCGAAAGGGTTGTTAGACATTGGAACAGGCTGCCCAGGGAAGTGGTGGAGTCACCATCCCTGGAAGTCTTTAAAAGACGTTTAGATGTAGAACTTAGGGATATGGTTTAGTGGGGTCTGTTAGTGTTAGGTCAGAGGTTGGACTCGATGATCTTGAGGTCTCTTCCAACCTAGAAATTCTGTGATTCTGTGATTCTGTGATTCTGTGTGATTCTGTGCTCTCCTTTGTGGCACAGCTGTGTATAGGTATGCTCCAGGCAAGCAGCGGCAGACACATGCTCAAATGACTCTCACAAAACACAGTGGGACTTAACAAGCAGCACAGTCCTTTCTTGGCAGAATTGGGTCCTTCACAAGGAACAGTCATTTGGGATGAATGACTGATATAATCCAGAGCGGTCATCTGAATTCCTTAGGCTGCGCAAAACATTCACAGTGAAGCCTGAAATCAAGTTAATCTGAGGTTTTGGCATTTCACTGTAATATAAAAACATTAGGGTGATCACAGGGCAGAGAGAGTTTTGTAAGCTTTTATTGAAAAACAGTGCTTTTCTGTAGGGAAGATTCATGCAATTTGGCTGTAAACTGGTCATATTTCATACACTGGCTGTTCTGCTTATATTAATTTTTTTGTTGTTTTTTTTTTTTTTTTTTTTTGGTCAGCACATGCATACAACACACACACATACATTCTTCCTTTCATTGTCAAAAAGACCACTTATGATTGCTTTAACGGGGACATTTTCATGGATTTTCTAGCCTCATCCTCTTGTCTTAACTAACCACAGTTTATACCAGAACCATATCACTGAGATCTAACAAGAGATGTGATTTGACTGGCAAACATGCAAATCTATACTAGTTCTGGAAAAAGCTCCTCTCTGCATATGTGTTAATTTAGGCAGAATATATCTTTACACATAATTACACATTATTTCATTGTATTTTTTTCCATATTTTACCTATGTTTACAAATTCACAAAATGAAATTGCAATTAATACTATACAATACAAATTTTAAAAATGATTTGCTCTCAGATTGAGATGTTCCTGGCCAAATCTGAGCTTGACACGCATTTTAATAATCTCCTCATAAATTCCTGACAGAATGTTGTTTATCATGGAAATGCAACCAACACACTTAAGGCACACTCATTATTTGGATCCCACACTTAGTGAGCACTTTGCATAGATAAGCGCTCCTTTACTATAACAGTGATAAAGTTTTCTTTAAAATTATGTATTTTTATATCACCCTTATCTGTTGATGTTTAGAATGTAAAAATAACTTCATTAATGCTGACAAGAATGCAAACCTAGTCTCTTGAAAATGTGAGAAGACCACAGGAATCCCATGTGACTCTGACTTCCTTGCCTTATTGGAAACATCTGTGTCTATTGGTAACCTCGACCATTTCCAGGTTTGATTCCAAGAAAATAATTTCACAACCTTTTTGTGCATCTCAGGCTCTCTGGGAGCACTTCAATCAGGTCCTGAACATGCTTTTCTCTTCCTTTTGCTTTGGAAGAATGGATTCAGTGTAATAAGCCTTCTGCAAACCAGACCAGAGTTTGCTTCATGGTTTGTTCTTGCAAATGCAGATAGGCACGTGGCCAATTGTTCCAGACATAACAACATGTTGATCAGGACCAGTCACTGATAATTGCTGTAGATTTCATGTAGCTGTAGTGGTCATAGCCATGTAAGACACGCTATGGCCAAGCATCTTTCTGGCAGTCCTGCTTGAAGAAGTCTCAGCTCTCCATTGTCAAGGAACACTTAACCTTAACACCATGCCAGAGATGGTGATCCTACCAATCTGCAGGTAGGAAGGTGTGGCAGGAGAAGCTGGGCAGCCCCAAAAGCAAGGTGCATCGCCCAGGTAAAGCAACCTCAGTGGAAGACAGGCGCTCAGGAGCAGCACAGTACTTCAGCTGTCCTGCCTTCAGATCCAGCACATCCATCCCTCCTAGGGTTGGCATTTCCTGCACCAGCTTGGCACATCTAACACAAAGCTATACATTGAATGCAGTGCACCCCAGGCACCACCTGTGTTTTCTTAAGCTTGTATGCAGGTCAAGGTTAAAGACTGAACCTAAAGTCTTCCAAATTAGAAGGATCCCTTGATCAAGGCACAGTTTTGCCAGAGTTCATCTTTTACTGTGGCAACTGGTACAATTGGTAAAAATCCCCTAAGCTCCATTTTTAGGCAAACCCAGCTTTCTTACTGTGTACAGCACCTAATTATTTTGATGACTGTACCTTTTGCAGTGAAGAAACAGTCCTAGTATAAGGTATCCCATCCTTGATTAAAGGGTTCAGGGCATGAACAGAGAAAAGGTGGTGAGAAGGGATTGTATGAGGTCACATGGAGGAGAAAGAGGACTGGAATCTAAGCTTTCATCCTCATGTTATCCACTACAATGTATATACATTGCAAATTTATTAGTCACTACCCTTGAACCAACGTGTTGTTATAGACTTATGAGAACTTTGGGGCAGGGGACATCTTTCTTGGTCATTCTCTGTGGTACCTAGGAAGTTGTGTGGGCTACAGCAGATAAACAGTAACAATTAGTCAACACAGTGTTTGAAGCTGGAGCCATGTTCCATTCTACGTAAGCGATCTTTTTGAACAGCTCAGCTAATGTGCTGGCAGTGGATAAAGTAACTGATTATAGCAAGGGCTTGCTTATATATGAAAGTGATGTAACCCTGGGATTGAGTCCAATTCCTTTTCAGGCTCCAAAGCAAACAGAGATTCCTTTCAGTTACAACTTTTCATCTTCTAGCTTTAATTTTTTAAGTTGACCATTGGGTGAACTAAGGTGCCCATATGACAACATCAAGGATCTGAAATCTGGTTCCTTCTTTTCTGCAGGTAAGAGAAGGAAGGAAGTGCAAATTGCTTTCAAAATGTCTCCTTCTCATAGCTCTTAGGAATATCATATGATAAAAGGCTCCTAGCCGTTAATTTTCCCTGCAAAGGTTAGAATATTTATCTAACTTGAGAATGCACTATGTGGTGGGACTTTAAGCTCCTTTTGAGTCTGCTGGTTTCTCTAGGCTGTTTTGCTAATCACTGATTCTCTCATTTCTATGGTATGTCCATGCTGCAAAGACTGCTGTGGCTGGTAGTTCACATCTATCTGGCAGCATGGGCATGCTGCTAAGCACTCTGGAGTTATTTAGCACGTGTCCTGAAGTCTATGCTGTGTGGCTGCACAGTATGGCCAAAACTGTCTGACACTGCCTTGGGTGATTGCCAGGCAGACAAAACAGAGCACCCAGCCCAGCCTCCCTCGCCTAGCATCCCTGCAGAAAACCTGGGATGGAGTGATGGGTGGCTTGGTCTTCCGCAGAATGGCAGATTGCTCACACCATTCTCTGTGAGCAGCTGTCCTTGCAGAAAGAAATTACACAGAGGTAGCAAAGGAAATGGATTCAATCTGCACACATCCAGCTTTGTGCTGAGGGTGGATGCTTCAGCTGGTAGTGTGGTGAAGCGCAGAATTGCATTTGGGAATCCCACGATACCCTCTTCATCCTTGTTTTAGAGTCATCCCTTAAAGGCACGAAACTTCTGCTTTTCATAGGCAGTTTGGGGTTGAAAGCCCTGTGATGCCAGGAAATTAGAGATTTTCCATCCTTTTCAGAGCTTTTGCAATAATCATAATCCAGTTTTTGTTTGCAGAGACAACACTCTGTAAAAGGATGGCATAGCAATGAAGTTGGGCAGTCAGGAAAAAGCTGGAAAGTTGCAGCTGCCCTGCCTTGTGCTGCAATAACTCAAAGCCCTGTATCTGCCTGAAGCTTTCTGTCTTCTGCAGCTGTCAAGGCTGGGCTTGCACATGGCTCCAGTCTATCAGGGCTGAAATTTCAAACCAGCTGTGCCTCCACTTTAAAATAACAAGACCAGCTTATAGTTGCAAGTAGCATCTGTGATTGGGCCCCCTTTACTGACAAGCTGGGTAGAGCACTCTTTACCTATACTTCCCAGTAAAACAGGCTCAAACCCAAATTTGCCAGTGGACAGCTATGAAAACCTGCAGACTTGTAGCTATTTGCCCATGCTGAAGATTTCACAGTCTGCTGAGGACCAAGTCTCACCACTTGCTGTGCCACCAGTCCACACTGCCTGGTCCAAGGGAGCTATTTGGAATCCCTTGGAGAGGCCACAGGAATTTACAGCTGAGTTCACCATTGCCAAAACAACTCTAACAGCTCTGCCCTGCTGGCTATTCAGTGTTGGCAAACTCTACACAAGAAACACATGGCTGAGGTAGCCTCTAGGTGTCTGTGTGTGAGCGTGCAGGGCTGCCTGCGTGAGAACATCCTACAGGATCTCTGGCATGAAGAGCATCCAAACCTGTTGGATACAGCCACTTGGACTCGGTCTGCATGTTGAGTCAAGGAGGTGCCATATCTCAGATCATTGTGTCAACAAGCATTTTCATCACACTGGCTGTCAGCTGCCAGACATACCCTATGCTTGGCTGTATAGCTAGCATGGGACCAGGTGGATAAACATGCTGCTCAGTGACCCAGTACACAGAAGATGCACCCATCATAAAACTCAGGAGTGGTCCTGTCTTTATACAGTGAAGGATTGAAACGCTGTTGCTGCAGTTGTTGCTACAAGCCAAATAGATGCTAAGAACCATGTCACAGGCTGGATGAAGAAAATGACAAAGGGATTATTAAACATCCACTTCAGAGAAGAGGCTATGTTTATAAGTGATACAGAGGCACTCTTAGTATTTGCATGGGCAGGAATTTCCTATCTTTACAGAGAAATGCAATAGTTCCTTTCTTTTCCTGATTATCTGATAGACACTGGTTTGTAAAAAGATTTTCTATGGGATTGCTCCTTTTCCTTTTCTTTTTCTTTTTTTTTTTTTTTTTCCCCAAGGAAAGCAAACCATTCACACAACTCCAAGCTACCTTCCTTCAAGGCACTGACAGTTGTAGTTGACACTGGCAGATGATTCCATGCTGCTGTCTCCACCAATTCATGTACTGACCTTCCCACTGCATTTCCAACCACACCAAAACAGTAATATGTTTTATGAGATAATATTTGATGTTTGCTGGCCAGGCAGTAGCCACTAGCCATAAGGTAGCCTGAATCATTGAGCCTTTGTATCATTGAGCTTGGACATGGACTTAAATTTGTCTTGGAAAAACAGTGGCCCTGAGAAGAATAGAGTGAGATTGGTTAGGATTAAATAGGTGTTAGACCCTCCTCATTTTGCGTGGTGCAAATTTAACAACTGTTTTTGCAACCTTTTGCTATTTTTTCAACCTTTTGCTTTCCTTTTTGACTAATTTTTCTTCCAAAGCACAGTCGTAGTTTGAGGTTATTCAGTTGAAAGCAATCACTTCCCAGTCTCTTGGACAGAAGTCTCTAGGTATCGTAAAGCTAAAATGACCTTCTATGTCTACAAAACAAGAAGTTAGGTATGAGAGCCAAAACCAGCACCCAAATGACAGAGAATATCTATGGCAAGATGAGAGATGATTCAGAGATCTCAAAGCCAAACCCAGTGCTTGAAAGCTAGACTCTTCTCCCTGCTTTAGATCCAAAATAAGGAAACAAACAAACAAACAAGTAAAAATAATAATTAAAAAAAAAGCCCACATAATTACTGATGCTACCTAATTCTGTCATTTCAGCTGTGTAAATTACTGAATATCACGGCCATTTTGCCATTTTACTGTTTTCTAGTGGGTTCTCAGATTGCTTTTTCCTGCTCCGCTGGCGGTGACATCACCTGGCTGTTATGTCACTACTGCAAGGGAATAAACACTAACTGCTCACTGAAGTCTGAAAGTGATTAAAATCATCAAGATGCTCATGTATGTTTATTCAAAGAAGACCAACACTCAGGCACATAGTTTTGTTTACATGAGAGAAAAGGGCTGTCTAACCTCACAGAAAGCCAGATAAGCTCCTTATATCTACACATGGAAGTGCCCAAACATTTACAAGTCTTCCAGGAGTCATTTGAGAGAAACAGATATTTTTGCAGCTAGAGGCCTGGGTGCATTTTCAGCCACTTTCTCCTTCACACTAATTTACATTTGCACCCAAATCAGAGACCCTTTACAGCATAGCAGAATCGTAAAGAGCTTAATTTACTTTGAGTCTGGATCATGTAACACATATACTAGCTAATTCTGCTGCTACTTATGCTGACAGGACACAAAACTGCATGTCTAAGAGCGACATCACCAAAAGGGAGGGTGCCTGCTGTCCTATTTTGCTGCTAATTTTATCAGCTTCACTTAAACTGCTCTGGATTTTCCCTAGTATAAATGGAAGTGGCATAAGATAATTTTAACTCTTCAAGTAAAAGAAAAATTATTCATAGAAGTGGCATTCTTCAAACTATGATTTCTGTGGGAACATTGCACAAAAGTTGCCAGGCATTAGAGAAGTCTGTATTATAAACTTTCCTCTCAGAAATCAGTTTCACACTAAGTGAAGATACTTTAGCATATTTTCCCTTGAAGAAAGAAAATATTAATTACTTCAGCAACCTGGATGATGGAACAGAGTGCACCCTCAGCAAGTTTGCTGATGACACAAAGCTGGGAAGAGTGGCTGGTACCCCAGGGGGTTGTGCTGCCATTCAGAGGGACAACAGGCTGAAGGGTTGGGCCGAGAGGAGCCCCATGAAGATCAACAAGGGCAAATGCAGGGTCCTGCAGCTGGGGAGGAATAACCCCAAGCACTAGCACAGGCTGGGGGCTGACTTGCTGGAGAGCTGCTTTGCAGAGTGGGACCTAGCAATCCTGGTGGACAGTAGGCTGACTGGGAGGGAGGCAGCAATGTGCCCTTGTGGCCAAGAAGGCCAATAGGATTTTGGGGTGCATTCGGAAGAGTTACCAGCAGGTCAAGGGAGGTGATCCTCCCCCTCTACTCAGCACTGGTGAGGCCACACCTGGAGTATTGAGTCCAGTTCTGAGCTCCCCAGTACCAGAGGGACATGGAGCTGCTGGAGTGAGTCCAGAGGAGAGCTATGAAGATGATGAGGGGACTGGAGCACCTGTCATACAAGGAAGGACAGGCTGAGAAAACGTGGCCTGTTTAGACTGGAAAAGAAAAGGCTGAGCGGAGACCTCTTTAATGTATATAAATATCTGAGGGGAGGGTGTCAAGAGGATTGAGCTGGTCTCTTTTCAGTTGTGCCCAGTGACAGGACAAGAGGCAATGGGTAGAAACTGAAGCACAGGACATTCCAGCTGAGTATGAGGGGGTACTTCTTTACCGAGAGGGTGACAGAGCACTTGGACAGGCTGGCCAGAGAGGCTGTGGAGTCTCCTTCTCTGGAGACATTCAAAACCTGCCTGGATGCAATGTGCTCTAGGTGATCCTACAGGCAGGAGGGTTGGACTAGATCATTTTCAGAGGTCCCTTCCAATCTCAGCCGTTCTGTGATTTCTGTGGTTACATTTTTTTATTCACAAAAGCTTACTGGTCTTGCATCCAGTGGAAAACCTTGCAGGGAGACAAATGTTACAGGACTACGATTCTTCACCAAAAAATTATTTTGTCGTTTCATGTCCAGTTGGATTGCCTGAAGCCTTCACAATGCTACCCAGTTACTTTTGCTTTGGTCCAACTATATTCCTGAAGCAACCCCAACCTCCTTTGTCCATTTATGTCAGAGGTATGTAAAATGACCAGGTGTGACATTAATGTACTAGGCATATTTCACCATGAGGGTGATCAAATTTTGGGCTCAGGGAGATACTGAATCTTGAACCTTGGAAACAGTAAAAATTGCATTGGGCACAGCCCTGGGCAAGTGACAATCTAAATTGTGAGGAGCTGGGGGACATCTTATGGTTACCACAGGGATTTCCAGACCTGCTGTGCACCCTGAGCACATGTAGAGTTTGCGATGCTCAGGCTCTCCCTTCCCAGCCAAACTTCCCTGCAAGTCTGCAGAGTGTTTGGAGCTGACCACAGCACTGAGCACATGCTGCCCACATTACTGCCCAGCCAGGTACCTCTAGAGATAGCTGGGGATATCTTCACACTGGAATGATTTTGGAAGCACACAGGAATTTCATTCCACTGAAAAGGGGGGAGATTAATACTGTGGAGATGAGAGGTATCTCTGTAGTACCTTGCAGTTGTAAAGAGTATCATCCCCATCAAATGACAGTAGTCCATTCTATTCAATGGCTTCTGTTTCCACCCAAAATCATGCATTAATATATAGAAATTTGCATGAGACCATTTTTTACTGGAAATATATGAGAACATTTCATTCATCTCATGCAACAGTCCAATTATCCTTCTGCAGACATTGCCCTATAAAAGTGCCTATGAAGTTTAAATTTATGTAGAAATATATATAGATTTATGTCTTTTCAGAGTTTTACTCCAGAATTTAAGATATTAATGAATGAAAATATGCAGAAATATCCCTTACTATTTATTAGAATTTATTACACATCTAAAAGTAAGTCTGTACTGGGCCCTGAGACAGGTGTTTCTGTCATTGCACAAAGACAGTTTTTACACTTGAAAATGTATTGGTCTGAAACTGCATGAACTGCAAGTTACAAAGCTGATAAAATGTGACTGAATGTTTGTTTCTGAGCTGTCATGACTATCTGCCTCATCATGGAAAAATAATCACAACGCTTAAGTAACACTTGTAAAGGCAGACAGAATTTTTAGTTGGATTTTATTTTTCCCAAGAAATGTCTTGAGGCACGGTACCTTGTCTCCTGGCTGTGGGCGCATCACAGATACACGGTCGTAACCTTTCCGCAGCAAGACCCAGAGAGCATCCAATTTTCCCTGCAATCAAATGACATACAGTGTGTTATATTCAGTGTAAGAACAAGTGAGCTGTGCAAACTGCAGCTTAAACATGCATATTTTTTCCTTAACCATTTGCTGTGCCTGTACTAGGCATCTCCTCTGGCTGAGAGGCTGACCTCCAGTCCTAAGTGGCCACTGTGACATATTAAAAATAATTTTATGTACCAAAACACAGAAGCTCCCTGCCCTGAAAGCTTGGGTCTTTTGGCTGATATTGAACTTCAGTGTCTGTGAAGGTAAGACCCCCTGACATTCAGGGTATTTATAAGGTCTCTCTGTGGCAGTGGTTCTCCAGTATCTAATTAAAGAATCTATGCACTCAATGCACACTCTTCCTTTAACAGGGATATATATGGCAACTTTCTCTTCCCTATTCAAGAAAATGCTAGGGTTGTAATCCTCTCTGAGACCTATATTCCTCAACCACCGTGTTGAGCCAATGGTTCAAAGCTTACTTGGGAATTGGAGGGATTCATGGGTGGAGACAGACAGAATGACTGCATAGATCTTGTTTCCATAGGACACTGGGAAAAAGACTTCCTAAGATGAGAGCCAGGAAAGTCTGTAATTCTCAGAGGAAGAACCAAGAAACTCCTCTGTCAGAATCCTGCTGCATTTGGACAGCACAGCATCTTTGACCTGAGGGAAGCCATCCTTGTCTCTGAATCCATCTCAATCCATCCCTCCATCTGAAAACAATCCCTCTGAATGCATCTTTCCTCCTACATCAGACCTCATTGAAGCTATTGATCTCCTGCCCCTCTGACAACTGAAGAAATAAGTACCTTTTTTGGTCATTTTTCCTTTAAGAAACTAGAGGGAAAATTGCAACTTTCCATGGAATAAAAAAGTCCTTCTTACCCGAAAGTCCTAATTTCCATCAGTCTACTGAGCTTTCTTGTGAAAAGACAAGAGCTCCATCTTGGGTCATTTTCTGTTTGGGAACTGCTTTGCAACTGAAGCACAAAGTAACTTGGAGACAAAAAAAAGGTCTGGAGGCAAATAAAGCCTTGGGTCCTACTAGACATGAAGTCCAGAAAGTAGAAACAATGACAAATGTAGATGAGAAATGAAAGAAGGCATAGTTTCAGCCACTGCCTGAAAACAAATGCATTCTCTCCCTTAATTAATGGTTAGGTCAGCACTGTATTGACCCCAGTCTAGGGAATGACCTGATACCTAGATTGCTCTTGAGACCTGGTACGTTGTCAGTCAGAGGAAGTTTTGTAAGCTGCCTATAAATGCAAGCTGTCCTCAGGCCTCAAGACAACGTCTAGGAAAATGTGCCAGGGACACAATATTAAGTTGCCTCAATTTAGGAGGCAATTGAGGTTTCTTTTTGGCAGGACCAGCTGCTGCTTCAACCCCAAACTTGAGGTAGGTCCTGCAGGTGAGTTTTCATGGATAAGCAGTGAATTGAGCCTTGTCTCATGGTCCTTTATGTATAGTTGTGTAGAGACTGCTAGTGGCCTTTTTGAAGTCATCTGAGTACTATAAACGTTCTGAGGAGGAGAGAACAGGTAGACATAGACAGAATCTGAGGTAGAAATAGGGGTTGAATGAAAGCTAGTAACCAAACCAAAGCATAGACAGCCGTGCGGCTGGCTGTAGCAGGGAGCACATCCTGAACCAAATTAAGACAAATGGCACAGTCCTTTATGATCCTTCACTTGCGTCTATGTTTTCTGTTGTCCCTCCCTCTGTCAGATGAACTGAGGATTTGACAAGGTTCATGAGAAATTTTTAGACTTGTCTTGCTCTTTGGTTTATTTGCACTGACCTTTCAAACTGGTGAAATGATATTTAAAAAAAATAAATACAGTTGGCATGAAGATAAGAAGTAACTTCTGCAAATAAGAATAACATTAACAGTAACAATAATAATAACAATCTGTTAAGTGTCAGCAACTGTATTTGGCAGTAAACAAAGCCCTAGAGCATTTCAAGCGGCAATCTATCCGCTGTTATCAGCTGTCTACCTACCATATGGATGCTACCCTGAAGATTGGATGTAAAGGGAAGAAAAACTCCATCAGACAAACTGGCAAAAGGCTGAACACTCCAAGTAAGGCTGGCACTTGTGCTGTGTGGAGAAAAGGAGGCTGTTGGCCAGCAAGGTGACTGGCCCTAAAATGTGAATTTCCTGGCTCTTTGTCAGATTCAAGCTACCTTGGTTCACTGCTCCTCAGATTTAATTCCTTGCACTCCTCCTTTACGTAGGATTTTTTTTTTAATAGGTTGTTACATGCATATTTATCTACCTTCAAAAGAGATGTTTCATACAGTTCAGTGGAATGGGTGGAAATTTAACGTCTTTTCTAACCAAAGAAGCTGAGAGCACATGGAGCATGGGGATGAGGGAAAATTAAAGTGAGTATCAGGAGACATTTCCTACGGGTGAGGTCTGGTAGTCTGGGAAACATTTCCCCTGAGCAGCAGTGGAAGCCTCTGTTATTTTAAAAACCAGACTGGAAAAAGCAGTGAGGGACAGACCCAAGCTAACAGTGCTGCTTTGGCTGAAAGTGCAGACCCAATGACCTAATAGGCTGTTCCTCCTCACCTCCCCCTGCTTCTTACAACTCCGCAATAGCTTCCCTGCATAACACAATGCAAATTCATCTTCATATGCTCACATCTTCTAGACAGAAGCTTCTGCCTAGAGTACTGATGAGTTTATGCCAATTTTGCAATTTCCTTACTGCACAGGGAGAGCAATTGCAAGATCTCTGCTTCAGAGAAATTATCCCGTCTGTTTCTGTTGAGTGCTCACAGTTGTACGTGGGGAAAGTATTGGATATAGTTATCCAGTATGCATACACAGCCTGTTTGGGTGCAGTTCAATAAGGGGTGTGGTGGCAATTAATAGTTAGGTAAAACCTCATCCACAGACCGATTCAGGCTGCTGAACACTATCCAGAAGTAGAACATGCCAAAGTTAGGGAGTATTTGGATATGGGGTCTTGGATGGGACCTGTCCTTATACTATACAGTTTGAATGGTATAAAGGAGAGATTTTTCTAAAGGAACTAAGAACATATATCATGAGCCAGCAGTGTGCCCTGGCAGCCAGGAGGGCTAACTGTGTCCTGGGATGCATCAAGCACGGCATTGCTAGTTGGTTGAGGGAGGTGATTGTCCTGCACTGCTCCGCACTGTGCGGCCTCACCTCGAGCACTGTGTGCAGTTCTGGGCACCACAGTACAAAAAGAACATGAAACTGTTGGGGAGTGTCCAGAGAAGGGCTATGAAGATGGTGAAAGGCCTAGAGGGGAAGACGTATGAGGAGCAGCTGAGGGCACTGGGCCTGTTCAGCCTGGAAAAGAGGAGGCTGAGGGGGGACCCCATCACGGCCTACAGCTTCCTCATGAGGGGGAGTGGAGGGGCAGGTGCCAATCTATTTTCTTTAGTGACCAGTGATAGAACCCAAGGGAATGGAGTCAACCTGTGACAGGGGAGGTTCAGGCTGGACATCAGGAAGAGGTTTTTCACTGAGAGGGTTGTTGTGCACTGAACAGGCTCTCCAGGTACAAAGCCACGGCACCAAGCCTGTCGGAGTTTAAGTGTTTGGACTGTGCTCTTAGTCATATGGTCTGAATTTTTGGGTAGGCCTATGTGGAGCCAGGATTGGACTCAGTGATCCTTGTGGGTCCCTTCCAATTCGGAATATTCTATGAGTCTATGATTCTATCACCCATGAGATACTTCTAATACACTTAGGCCCCTAATAATCAAAAGATTGCTTTTATGAAGCAAAAGCCATTCCTAGTCAGAATTAGAACTGAACTCAAAACCAACGTACATTGAATCTTTTCTCCAAGTCTCTTTTGAACTTTGGAGAAATTCCAACTGGGACACAGATCTGCAATAAACTTGACTCCTCTGTTCAGAACTGACTTGCTACCATGCAGAATAAACTCTGAAAATAAACTGAAAATCTCCTGAGGCTGTAATCCAACAGCATAAACTGGTGAAGAAAGAAGGGAGAAACTCATCAGTATCTCCTATGGGAAAGGACCCAGCTCTCAGCTAACAGTAGCTGTGCCTACATGGATTCCGTCTGCAAGTGCACGTGTATTCAACGTTCTTTGTGCTAAAACTGGTGCTTCTATTAACTCCTAAGTGTTTAGAGTACAGCTTTCTGTGCTGTGAAACCTTCTGACTGCAGCACACAAAAAGCAACTGAGCTGCATCTCTCAGCTGTATGAGGTCATTTCCATGAGCACATCGTACAAGTGAAAATCTCCCAGATGGGACTAGTGTGTTTTACGAACATGTTGCAGTAATGTAAATTACAACACAATACATTTAGTAACAAAGGAGCAGCTATGTGGGATGGTGCTTACTGCATTCCCAACTCTGAACTGAAAAAAGTTGACTGTAACCTGTCCCACTGTGGGAATGAATAACCTTCATGAATACATGTTGAAATCATTATAATATAATTGCAAATGACTTGTTGGTAGGCTATGTTTATTAGATGATAATCTTTAAGGGGGCGAGAGAGGGCATTGAACCAAATTTTCAAAGAGGCTCACATTTCTGTATCCTCCGGAAACCACTACTACTCCCTTGTGCATCCTTGCCATTTCCATTGCTGGATTTGAACCAGCTGTAAGATCAATGTCTGAGGAAAGCCAAAACACGTGACTTGCCCAGATTCCTATGGGCACTGCTCAGAGCTGATCAGTAACAAGAAACAATGCAAGGAAACCTGGGTGTATTGCAGTGAAATATACCTGCATCTAAATAATGTAGCTGGTAGAATGTTTGGCTAGGTTGGTTGCTTCTAGAGAGGAAGAAGACAGGAGAATAAAAACTCTGCTTTCCAGCAGTGAGGCACTTCCACATTTAGCATAAAATTTAAGGTAAGTTAAACAGTAAGCGGTTTAACAAATTGACTGTAGAGGGTTTCTAACCCTAACCAGAATTTCCACTCTTCACAATGAGATCCAGGCTCCAGTGGTGCCAGGCTTGCACTGGGGTATGAACTGTGCATTTTCAGTCTTTTCTGACACTACAGTGCTGCTGCAAATACCACAAACTGAAAAGAGATGAGAAGGGTCTTAGTATTTCCCAAAAAGGATAACTCTGAAAAATGTTTGGATTTTTTAATTTTTTTATTATACAGGTGCAACCTCTTGAAAATTGTTTGCTGAGGACAGCTTAACTTGTCTTGAATGGAAAAGATTAACTTTCTCATGTTGGAGTGTCTTCATACCACACTCTGGATGATGCCACCTATATCTATTGCGTGTGGTTTGTTTCTCTCAATCCAGGAGGAGCACTCACATGTGTGAGAAAGGGTTTTGCATCAGTGAATTATTCGGTTGCTTGCTTGTTTCAGTTTTGTACACTGACAACAATTCACATGAGGGAAGCCAAGCTGAAGAACAGCTGCCTGCCCTTGGGACAGATGGCAGAGAAGGAGATCCTTCTCAGTTCCCGAGGGTGACTGCTAGGCAGCTTTGCATTGTGTGTGACCCAATAACAGCATGAATTTGCACTTTCACTTCTGAGGCACTCTAATTCAGTCAAAACCTTCTTGCAGGCCATCCCCTCCATGTGAGGTGAGCATGCTGCCCTCCATCAGGCCTGGCCCTGTGACCCATGACAGCTGGCAGACATCCATGTGCTTCACTGCAGTCAGAACATTTTCCCTTGGTGATACTTAAGAGCAATTTTCTTCTGATTTTTCCACTCTTTCTAAGGAAAGAGGATGCTATTTCCTCCCTACAACACAGAGAATATGCAATTTGGACTAACGGGCCTGCCTTTGGAAGCACATTGGAGTCTGAAAGCAATTTACAGAAGCTAGCTACAGCACTAAAAGTGATCAGCTTTTTATTCTGGTCTCAGAAAGCAATGTGACCCTGCAACCTGATCAACCTGGTGGAAATACCCATTGCCCATGAGGCTCCTTTCTATAGCATCTCCCTGGTAACATGTTCAGTGAGACTTCTTTATGCACAGCTTCTCCACCAGCACCTTGAGGTCACAGGTTTATGGACAGTTCTAGATCTTACCCATGGATGTGAAAACAGACCGCTTAACACAGATCTCCTGGAAACACAGATCTCCTGGAAACACTTTATGCAGTAAAACACTGAACTGGACCTACCTTGATTGGAGAGTACCACTTCCGAGGAGAGGAGGGTCTGCGCATATTGTTCACAAGGTTCCTGGGCTCCGGGAATTCATATTCCTGTTCTGGCATCTTGACTCTGGCATTCTTGGCTTTCTCTAACTTAGCGCCTTCTTCTGTAGAACCCTTTTCTCCCCAGCGCACCTGAAAATACAGAATCAGAAATGCAAAGGTGGGGAAAAGCTTCAGAAAAACTATAAAAATATTACCTTGCAATTTGCATGGCAACACTGTCCATGTATCCCAGGCACAGACCTGGATCCTACTGAAGTAGAAGAAAGTTCAAAACTGAGATTTTCTGATACATAGACTGGTGCCTATTTACCTCCATTCGTTTGATGCCACCAACTCCTCGACCACCATAATAAGAGGCATCTACTGTTGGCCATTTTTTCTTTGGAAGGCCATCATCATCTTCTTCCTACAAAACAGAAGGAAGGGGTTGTACTGTTAGGAAGCATGAACCAAGATGGTAAGGCATAAATGGTCACAGGTCATGTTGTCCTTTGAGCCAGCTAGAGCCAGTGCAATCAATGTTCTGCTCTCTTACTGCTTGTTTTCCTGTGGATGTACACTCATGAAAAGAAAATGTTTCATTATATAAACACTACCACCACTTGAAAGGTACAATCCAGCTCCAGCAAGAATGTGTGTTTTTGCAATAGTTTTATTTAAAGGGATTTTCATCGTCTTTAAATTCAGGGAAGTAAATTATTTCCAAGTTGCAAAATCACTGAGGATGTTGTCAAAATAATATTCAGGATAGTCAAGAGTTGGGGACTTTTGGCTTCAAGTCTGATTGATATGCTAGCCATGAATGATGGCAGCAAGGACTTACCCCTTTGCCATCCTCTTCCCTGTGACTGTGGTTAGAGAGGGGCCAGCTGTTGCTGTGAGGAGTGTTCACTGACTCACGGCTACCCTTGCTGACATAATCCTCTAGTACACAGATAAATCATTATATTTTAGTTCAGATATGACAGAAGGGGGAGTTAAGGAAAGCAAGAAAGCAAGCAAGTCAAATTTGATCCTGACTGTAGGTGAACTAGGAGTATATTTGGGAACAACCCGTGTGATGGTCTAAAAGGGAGATGATTGTTTTTTTTAGATGAGCGGGCCAAGGATGGAAAAGACTAATGGAAAAGCTACAAGAATGGAATTAGTTCTTGTAATGAACTTCTGCCTCTGCTGGCAAGGCTACCCATGGAAATCCATGTGGCTTCAGTGATTTCATGGCCTTATGCCAGCAGAAAGTCAGACCTTGTGTGAAAAATGAGACTTAAATTCTGTACAAAATGGAATGTGTTCTATCCCTGCTGTAGCAGGCAGAAACCCAGGAACATCACCAAACACAAACTTAAACATGTTTAGGACTCTGGCATTCATGATGGCATTCAGATATGGCCCAATTAACAAACCAAGAAAATCTTTCAATGTGTTTTTAAAATCAATCTAGCTGAATTTCTAGTGAGTATATTCCATGTAAAAAATGGTACACTAAAACAACAGTGCATACGCTCTGACCTACATAGTGCCTTTCGCTTTAATTTCTACAATTCAGGCTGTGAATTGGCAAAGCAGAAAAGCAGAGTTCATCAAAAACGTGAAGTATTTCCTGTGAAAAATGTGGAGAGAGATGAAAAATGGTCCCTCTTTTTTTTTTTTTTTTTTCTTTCTTTAATTCTTCACAGGGATTTGGCGAAACTCCAGAGCTTAGGAGCTTTCCAAAACTGAAAAAGCCAAAAATACTTTGAAATTGAACTCCCCAGTAGGAAAATTTAAAAACTGGAGGAAAAAAAATCCAAGACAAACTATGCTCTTCATGTCAAACAAAAGCATTTTTATTTAAAAACAAAACAAAACATAAATTCAGCTGCAAAAATTGTCCTGATCTAAAGGAAGAGTGAACAATTGAGTCATAAATATAAGGTCCCTCTCCTTTGTAGCTGACCTCTCTTTCTCTCTCTGGTTAGAGCTGCTGAGGCTCTTTGCTGCAACCTAAGAACTTAATATCTCTGCATGAAGTTTTCCATGAGGACTTTTTTCAAAAAATGGAATCAAAGCCATCTAAATATTTTCCTTCAGCAATTCTCTCTTTCTCTGTCTTCAGCTTAGCACAGACTGGACCTCTCACAACAGGAAATACCAAGGTTTAGGAAATCTTCCCCACAAGCCCTTGAAAGCCCTGCAAGTCACTTCAATCTAAGATAGGAGTGTTTCTGCCAGAACAACAACAGAAGAACCACACGCACAAAAAGACCAGAGCAAACACTTGAAAAACAAAGGAGTCACAAGCTTTCTTCCGGATGAGTCTGTTTACATCTTTTGAAGGGCATAGGAGGTTTTGCAATACAAGCAGAAAAATAAAAACAAAAAACACCAGTGTTGTCCTAGTCACTTGACAAATGTGTTCACAATGTATGTGAGTAGCTCTACTAAAGCAACTGGAAACTTGGGCGTCAGGGTGGCAGAAAAGCAGGAAAATGAGAAGGAAGAGGCATACCATCCCCACCCCCAGCATCCTAGCTGACCCATTCAGAAGAACTGAGCCAATAAAATGGGGCAGAATTCTCACATCTGACTCAGTTTTGCCCATAGTTTTCTACACTTAGCTACAATGTGGATTTTGCCTGAGGAAGAACTCCATAACGAACTTCAGCTCTGACCCAGCAGCAGCACAAAAAACAGCCCCGGAAAATCTAAGTGCATTTAAGGATGCTGGAAATTGACTGTACAGAACTTGGCATCTTTCCATCCCCCAAATCTGCTTTAGATGGAGCTAGAGTTTCTTTTTTAAAAAATACGAAGAAGCAGGACAGAGCTACATTTCACAGTCAAAGATCCAGATTCATAACTGCTGGATTTCAGAAAACAAAGATGTGTTTATCTCAGAGTCCATGCCGGGCTCTGTATACTTTGACCCTGACCTGAGGGAACCTCATCTGTGGGTAACACAAGGATAATTCAGGCTCCACTAGGGACGTCTGAACCGCTCAGGGTAAGAATTCAAACTAAATTTGGCCAGATTTTTAAAAAGTTTGGACAATTTACCCTTCTCCCCGCCCTTATAATTATTTTCACAGTTGTCTCTGCAATGCCTGAATCTTGTCAGAACTTAGCATTTACAGAGTGCTTTGCCTGAAAAAAAAAAAAAAAAAAAAAAAAAAAAAGCACTTTAAGACATGGGATAATAATTCCTCTAAGAGATTTTATCACCTAACTTTACAGCTGAGGAAATCTGGAGGTGAAATACATTGTCCTCGAGCCTCACAGATCCTTACTACAACCCATTCTCTTAACACCACACTCATTTCCAAACTGCATGGCCACCTCTCAAATGCAAAGGCGTTGTTACACTTTGAGGATAATTTACTTGGTTCTCAAGAAACATTTCCTCCTTACTTTGGCAGGTTTTGCTTGTCACATTATACTCTACCAGGCATCTAAATCACAACTGTATAAAACCTGCCTTATCTTAATAATCTTTGAGGTGTTTTGCAGAACATGGCATTGGTGTTTCTCATACTTGCATCTCTCACCAGCCCAAGCCTGCAAGCTATTGTCAGAAAGCACTCATAGGTCACAAGAATATCCAAGAGATGTTCCACTGGTGTTCTGCTAAGAAGCAGGCTGAAGAAAGAACTCAAATCTCATTAGGCACCAGCAAAAAACACCTATAAATTTATCCTTGAGACAAAAATGCTTAGAAAACCAGACCTTGTTAGGCTTAGTGAGTATGGAATTCTTAGTTTATCTATGGTACAGATTCCTAAAGATCCTGCCTGAAGTTATGTCTTCTGAGTGCAGAGTGCTGTATGTGCACAGTTAAGACAGAATGCATTTTGATGAAGATAAAGGAGAAGGGATGTATTCCCACTCCATGGCTCAGACAATGGTCTACGCAAAGAAATAACATGCACAGGGTCACTCAGGAAATCCTTCTACAGAACAGAACACCTCACATACCCAGACTTAAAGCCCCAATTCCCAGGTTGCATTTTGTAAAGACTGTAGTGCTAGAGATGCTCATGTCTGAACTATGATTTTACAATGGAGATTGCTGTTCCACAGAGTCTTTTGCATGTAGTGCTGGCAATAGGGACTATTGCCAGTGACGGGGGAATAAACCCAACTGTTCACCACCTCCACACTAATTGAGTGTGCTGTGTTGGATCTCCCTAGATATTTTGCATTAAATTTGGTTATAAAAGTCCACACCTTCACAGAGTAATACCTACACCTCATTTGCTTCCAATAACATTCCAAATCTTTTTCTTTTAAATGATTGTATCTTGAAAGATTCCTTTTCTCCTCCTCCCAGATTTCCAAAACACATTGTAAAAGGAGAGTAAAGTGGAAGGAAAAGAGCTGGCATACCACTGTGACCTGGCTTTATTTCAGGAATAGCAGAATACATTTCCTGCCTTGGTGTCTACAAAAAAAAAATTGCATCAGAGCTTTTCTCTGAAGCTTATTTTGCTATCTTCCCAGCAAGGCTTTTCAGGAAGAGAGAGCAAAATAATTTGGAAGAGTTTAATAAACACTAATAAGTGAGGCTGCAAGTGGCTCCCCAATAAGATTAATTCCTCTCAGGCATTCTTTGGCGTCATGAATGTTTAGAAGTTGGAGAAGAGATCAAACTGGTTCAAGGTGAACAGAAGTTTTAATCTGCTAGCTTAACAACAGATGCCATGTAGTGAGTTAATTTTCTCCTTTTCATGCAGGCCTCCCATGACAGCAGTAATTGCTTTCAATGTCTCATGACTGTGCTGGTGAATGGTGCTTTTCTTTTTAGGACTTTCTTGTGCATGTTTGCTTTAGTGTATGTGGGTAGGATGACAACAGACATAAAGATTATCCAATTACAGGCTGGTTGGTGGCTTGGCCCTGGTGCCACATTAGGAGTGATTATGGAGCTTGGGTAATAGAGCAATATGGAAAAAGTGGGTCTGAGTGATGAGTAAAGGGCATGCTTGGGTCATCTGGTATGTCTCCTGCCTGGGTTTGCCAGGTTTTAGGACACTTCATGTCCCTGAATCCATTTTGTAGGAGAAAGCACTGCCATGACAGAAAATGAATATACAGCAGTGTATGTTAACATTGCCTGGTCTCAGTTTACAGGGCAGGGAAGCAATGAAAAGAGCATGTGCCTCTTGGAGTGCTCCTGCTTATCCTTTTGTGGGACAGACTAGCAGCAGACCCCTGGCATGGGTCAGGTAGTGAACAGGAAATTGTTGGAAGCTGCAGATCCCTGTAGGGTGTCTTTTTTTTTTTTTTTTTTTTTTGTAGAAAATGGGTTGCTATACTGAAAACCAGCTTCAGCCTCTCGATAGGCTTATGGTCTGAGTTGAATAAGAGTTGTTCCAATAAGCCCAGCCTGAAGGTGATGGGCACCTGAACAAAAGCAGACATGTCTTCCTCTAGCAGGGCTAGAAAGACTCTTCCTATACACTGGAAGTAGAAGAACGTGAGTTTGATCTGCTAGCAATGAGTCAATCGCAGGTCAGAAAGGTGCTCACTGACTCCTTGAGACATTCACTTCTGATTGGCATTGACTCAATCTTTCCTGGCTGTAAGTAAAACCATCTGTCCTTCATTTGGGCTAAGCGTTCTCCAGTATCCTCTGTTGTCTGAGGAGCACAGTGGTAAGTTGACAACATTTGCAACTTCTGAATGAATTAATTGGAAGTTTTTAGCCAATAATGATTTCCTTCACCAACAGTGAGTATGTCTCCAATATGTCTCAAAAGGCCTTTAAAGTAGAGTTCAATAAAACCTTTGGTGGGTTTCTGACAGTAATGCTACTTTCCCTGTATTGTAAAAGTATAATGCATTATCCTTGCAGTACAAAGACATATGGGCCTCAGCTCCCAAAGCTGCTCGGAATTCCTCATCTTATTTTTGCCGAGATTTTTAGGAGAAGAAAATAATTTTACTTTAATTGTAATGCTGCTGTTTAAGGAATTAGTGCTTTTTCATGCTGGAGATGAGCAGTTACTAGGTTTTCTGTAAGTGAGAAGGCAACCTACAACACATAAGAAAAACATGACTGCAGAAAATCAACACCATCTTCCATTTGTTTTTAGCAGAGTAGGAAAACTGGAGCATCCAATCTTCTCTGAAAGCATCACATTGTTGCCATTCCTGTTCCATGGACCAGACTCTATAATAGTAAATGGGACCAATAGTTTTTCCAACAGCAAGGGCCTCTTCTGTCACGGAAAAAAATGCAAAGTACAGGTCACAGATTCAAGCTTTACTAATTTTTGAGCACTGCACTGGTGCTTTACACTTTCTAAAATAGTAAAAGTGTATTTTTCTTTGTCTGCTAATTTTACAAGGTGGCTTTAGGATAACTGAGCATTGAGCTTTGGGGAAAGTGCATGTGAAATTATACGTCTGCAATCAGGCTAGTTCCTGTAATTCTTGCAGGTTGTTGTAGCCAAATCTCCCTATCCCAGGGTCCCAAAACAATAAGAACAATAGCTAGAATATTGTATAGACCTTCTCTTGTATTAATGGTGAAGCAGGTAAACTGCAGGTAGAAGATTAATGTAATTTTTCTGCTTCTATGCAAAAAGAATTTGCCCACATTCTCCTCAGTATGAGATCAGGTTACTTTAAAACAAAAAACCATTGGCAAACACATTGCTAGAGGAAAGCTGTCAAACAGATTGATGAACTGAAGATTGTTCTACCCAAAACACTGTGTGGACTCTTCCTCTCTGTCAGAATCAGGGGTGAGAGAAAATATAACATGTCCAGAGATATCTCTACACTTGTTTAACCAAAACTAACCTGAAGCAAATATAACTTGTGTGCCACAGCTGGTTTATTGTGTAGCAACTGGTCTGCTTTTGCAGCACTTAATGATTTGAGAAAAGGCTTTCTTGTAAGTGAAGCACGCCTTTCCCTTTAACACACAGATTTAATTTCCCCTTCCAGTCCTTGGCCAGTGAACCAGCATTCCAGAATGATGCATTTTAATTAACTTCAGCAATTGAATCCCTTGGCTTGGAGGCATGTGTGATGCCGAACAGAACATGTTCAATTTTAGGCTAATATTTTCCTTTTCATTCAGAGGATGAAAGCTAACAAAGCTGGTGAATATATGTACACCCCAAACAGAAATGGCTACTTTTGAAAGTAGGCCAGATGCCTGCATATAAATATATGGGTTGATGCTATTTTGAGAGATGGGTGCCTTCAGCATCAAATGCCTTCAGTATTGAACCCAAATGCAAATCTTCATTGGGTTCAGGAATGCTCAGATATACATTTTTACTTGAGGCCTGTTTTGAAGGGGACAAGTGCCATCAAGATGCAGGTTCCAGTATCGGCCTTGGCTCCAGTTGCCCTCAACATCTTTGCTGTGCTCAGTACAGGCAGAAGCTAGGTTGGACTCCACCTTGGTAGTCCTGCAGAGGACTGCACTTTAAGGGTTTCTGCCTTGGCACAGAGCACACTCACTGGGCCTAACTTCACAGGGAGCAGAGATCATTTCATCAAGCTTTCTCACTTGCAAGCTGAAGCAGGCAATGACTTTGTCTCCAGAGGCAAAAAGCAAATGGAAATAGCCAACAAAATCACTCTGAGCATGGATCTAAGTCTTCTGTTACTTGCATAGTTAAGAGGAACAGATTCAAACCCTAGTGAAGTCAATGGAAAAACTTCCATTGACATTAATAAGCCCTGGACACAGCTGACTTTTCAATGAAATCCCATGTGCAAAAGAGTGGAAGTAAGAAAAGAGATCGAGTGTGTGCTGAAAACAGGAGGATACAGAAACGGGCAGATGAAAAACTGGGCAGATTTCTGGGGAGTCTACTGATTAAGAAATGTTGACATAACTTGAAGCCATTTGTTGCTGGATTTGACTAGAAAAAAATAAAAAGAATTAACATGAAAATTTTAATGTTACTTTACTCTTTCCCTCCATTAAAACTTCCCCTGTTGGTGCCACTCTTCTGGTGTCAGGATGGCTATACTGCTTTTTACATCTGTTCAGAACCTGGTCCATTCTCTTCAGACACAATTGCGAAGTTTATGGGGTGCTTTTGCTCACAGCAATTGAAGTGTAAGGAATAAGCATTGTGAGTTAGCGCTCAGCTGCCAAGACTGGTTATATATGCTGAAACACCAAAATCATTATTGTGCTATTCCAAGGAGGTAGTTAAGCACATGTTTAGGTTCCATTAACTTCAAAGCTAAACACGTAAGAGTTGTCCTTTTTGTGAATCAGAGCCTAACTCTGCAGAGCTGTTCTGACCAAGTGAAAGAACCACCTGCTTCTGTCCTCCTTCCCTACCTGTTCCCAAAGGTTTAACTTCCTGCCAAGGTCCATATTCTGCCATGCAGCAGAATCATGACCTATTGTGAGGAAGCTGAACAAAATCTTGTCCTAAACAGTGATGAAACCAGGTTGTTGGTGTTACTTACCTCGCTGTCTTCTGCAGGAGGTGGAGGGGGCTCTTTGATGATCTAGAAAGATGGAAGAGAAACAGAATGGGAAATCCATACTTTGTTGTTCAGCACGATACAAAAGTCACAAAAACAAACAAACAAACAAACAAACAAACAAACAAAAGATGCTGCTGTGAACATTTCTAAACGTAGTTCCTATGTTGCATTACTAAAGGGAGACTGTGTGTGCTACCAGTGTCACAGTCACTGCAAGTGAGAAGGGAAGCAGAAGACATCCCAAAGCCCTCCCATACAGGCAGTTCCCAATTACATCTCTAGACTCATGTTGCTCATTATGTGATCCCTGCTCCATGTGAGATGACAGAAAATTCAAAGTAACATATCCTTGATATTCCAGCTTCATAATCCCAGTATGGGTCATAGTGCTGGCTCTAGGAACGATCACAGTTTTACCTGAACAACTGTGGATGCAGAACCAGCATCTTTTACTGGCCACTGCACACACATACAGGTCCTCAAATAATTTACCTTCTGAACAGACAAAGATTGGAATGAGAAACCATGGTGAAGTGAAACACCCTGGAGACATTGCAGAAGAGTAATAAACCTCCAGCTTCTGTCTCCTAGACAAATACTTCATTCCAGAATTCTGTGCCACCCCAAGCTCTCACAGAAAATCCTTTTCACATTGTTAGTGTTATATTTTCCACTCTCATATGCTTCTCTTTAAAATATGCATATATATATATTTATACACAGACACAGACACACACACACACTTCAGGCTCTCCCAAGATTTCTAACTAATAAAGCAATAAGGGTGAGGTTTTAAACTGGTCCAGGATATTCTCCATAGAAACAGCTGAAGTTTATGTGGGCGTGAGGTTATTATTTCATGCAAAAAGTTTGCATCTAGGGCTCAGCAGGCAGTTGGCTATTATCACAACCCTCCACTCCAAGGGCAACAGAGAGCCTTCCAAAGGGAAAGCAGTTGCAAGCAGGCCTGTCAAATATCTCTCCCTTAAATGAGACGCACCCCAATGCACTGCCATTGCAATCAACAGATTGAATCCAGCCAATCTGGTCGATTCAGGGATGAAATTTTCTCCAATATTTTTAAATCCATCTGGATGAAACAGCTTTCTTTACACACCAGACAATGAGTCAAATTCTGGGGTGCTGAGCACCTGTGGAGATTGTGCTGAGTGTCCTGAGCTCCTCTCAGGACTGGATAGTAGGTGTAGGTGCTGCCTAAGAAGGGTGCGCAGATGTACAGGCTCAAAAATTACCCTTTGAAAATAAATTACAGTCCCAAACAATAACACATTGGCTGTTTAAACACAGAAAGGGAAAATGACAATCATATTAAAGGCCCTGAAGATATAAACCTTTACAAAAATTCTTCTCACTCATGTTTTTCCTTTTCTGATGAGCTCACTGTTTTTATTTTCTTCTGCAAATCCCAAGTCATGCAATATGTCCATTAATGACAAGCATCTGCCTTTGGCTAGGGAGGAGACTGGGGCTGGATCAGTCCTTTTTACATATCTCAGTCCACATATCCCGTTCCCAGGCAGCTGGGCATTTTTGGTGGCCTACAGTGCTCTCAGGGAAGCTCTGCTGAAGACACTGTGTGCTTGAGTATCAACACTGAATCTTTGTTTATGTGCACAGAAGCACAAAGCACATGTGGAAGCATGGAATGACATTTGAAGAGTGGGTTAGGTACACCCAATGTCCTGCTCATAATGATTGCTCACTCTGGTGCAGCAGAACCATGGGTCAGGCTGTGACTGTAAAGCCACTGAGCACATTAGGGAGAAAGATGATGTCCCAGAGGAGCTCGGGCTGACTGGCAGAGCTCTTGAGTGTCTGATAGAGCACCCTTCTCTCTGCCTACCGTGAAATTTCTAGCTTGTGCTTTCAGCTCTGAGGGATCCCAGCTATTTCCCTAATGGAAGGCAAATGAGGAAAAGTAGATGAAAAATGATCTGCATCAAACAGTACTGCTTTGCAGAAAAGAAATCATGGGTACCAGCATGGTTTATTCAAAGTGTTCCTTGTTTGAAGAAGATGGATACAACATAGTTTCTTGTACATCTCACAACACAATTACTGACATAGCACATACAAAGCACCAAAATACACAGAAGGCTTTTCTAGAAACATTTTCAGATACATTTGGGTTACTGCTTGCTGTGAAGAATGACACTCTTTAGTAGATCTCCCTTTGAACCAAAACCCTTAATCCAACTGCATTGGATGCTGAGAAATTTCAGATATCTGATCCAAAATATATCTACTACAACTTGCTTTATGACCTTCTCTAATGTTATTCTGATGGAACATCATGGGTTTCAATGGAGTTTCTCTGATTTGCATTAGCATGAAACATCAGTATAATCCATCCAACATATTTGGTCCAGCTAAGCATTCAAACACAACTTCTCAGACAATATCACTGGAAAATCTGGAGATTACAGACTTGAAAATGAAGAGATAGCTGTGTTTTTCATATATCTGCATTCTTTCTCACAACATCCACAGTCAAACAAATTAACTCTGATTACAGAACACATAAATTTTTTTCTGCTACAGACCAAGAGAAAAAAAAGAGTGATTATTTGCATTACTAAATGCTGGACACTTTTAAGAACAACTGAACACTCTGTAAATTGGTCACATAGATTGGTTAGTTTGGACAAATCCAGAGATGGGGAGAATTTAGTCTCTGCCTTTAGCCAGAGAAGCCTTTGAGCTTATATGAACTTTAGAATTTTGTCTTTCATAAAACATATTTTCTGTCTTACTACCCAGATCTGGAAAGGCTTTTGGTGTATAAACAGCACAACTCTTTTATTTCTCCCTTTTGGATTTTTACTGTTACAGCTGTATGTGCACAAGCCCCTCATTCTGGGGAAATAGAGGCAGTGAAGCAAACAGGAGCTTAGTAACACCTCACACACGTGAGCAAATCAAATGTCAAATGGAAATAACAGATCCCAGAGCCAAAAGGCAATGCCTTTTGGCACTTACACCTGCTCATTTTGTACAATAGAACTGATTACTCAAGTACAAGGAAGAAAATGCTGTTACAGGGAACCCAAAGAGGGTACAGCCTAAACTGGCTTACAAGCTTTGAGTCTACCACTTTTTGTTTCGGGCTGCACCTCTTGCCTTCTCTCTGCCTCACCAGATGACACACATGGACCTGCTGAATGCAATCAGCTGGGAACATGATTGGCCAAGCAAAACGTTCCAGCTAGTTTAGCTTGGCAAAGCTGAAGTGTTTGTTCATGTGTGCTGCAATTGTTTTGATAACCCCAAGCCATTTCTGAGATTGCTGCTGTGACTGTATCTCCTGTCCCTGTGTTTGAAAGAAGGAAAATATAGTTCAGCAACCATATTTGCTTGCTAGGTGAGGAATATCTAAGGGTTTCTACATCATTGCCATGTTATAAGAACCTTACAATATGGTCCTATGTTTGTAAGTAGTCAATTTCTGTGGGACAGACAGGTGGCCATTAGCTTTTCTTAGCAGAGGAAGGAACTTCAAGAATAGCTGTCAGCACTTCTACATACTTAACTGTGAAAATTCAGGACATTAGAGTGATTCTTTGCCTTTCTATCACAGGTCTCAACATGCATGTGACTGACACGGGTCTCTATTAGCTGACACACCATATGCACCTCGACATCACAAATGCATAGAGAAGCAGCTGCTCCTGATGAATAACCCAGTGTAAAAGCAGAAAAATTAGCCACCCTCCTGGAAGTTTAAAGCATTAGAGAGGATGGGTTTGCTGCTGTCCTGAAATTTCTATAGCCATTCAGGCATTAGCAAAGACGCACATGTTGAATCCAAATTTTGCATATTCCAGGAATGTGTCCAGGATGTTTTCCATCTTCGGAGAGTAGAACAGTCCACCAGTTTGCAGTGTCCAGCAAACACAAACTCGGTAACTCTCCCTAGAGTATTATCTGATAAATAGGGGCAATGTGTTCCTTTTCAGTGAAGTGTATCTACTTTAAATGAAACAGTACATCATTTAAAATGAGAGCTACATGAGAAAATAATGCAAAATAAGAAATAAAGGGTTTTGCCTTTAATTAGGACTAAAATTTGGAAGGGAGAATGCAGTTAACTGAGCAGGTTTTGTTCTTATTTGCATTCATTCTTCTTGAAAATAGGTATTAATTCTTCTTGGAATATGCATCTTAGCTATCATAAAAAGTGGCAGTGGTGTGCGTGTTGTTTTGTTTTGTTTTAAATAGAATTAACTATGACCTATCTGACCCATCCTTTTTTTTCTTTTTTCTTTTTTCTTTTTTTTTTTTTTTTTTTCCCCATTTACATATAGTTTTGACCTCCACTAGGTCCTATGACAGTTTCAATGCTTAGTTATAAATTGGATAAAGGAACATTTCCTTTTCATTTGTTTCACATCTGCCGTGTATTCTAAGTAACCATCCTTGGAGATGTTGTCTACAGTTCAAGATTTCTAATATAAGCAAGAAGCTTGTCTGTATTTCCTCATCTGCAATACAATGCATTCTTCTTCCATGGGATAGATGAAGTCAATTGGAAAGCTAGCATACGTTTAAGTTATTCTCTCATCAACCTGGAAGCAGATCCATGAATCTCAATTTTACCTCCTTAAAACTAGGAGAGACAAGACCGTTTCACACCTAAGACTTCAACTGACATGCACAAACTACATTCAAAACAGATACTAACACATGTCAAAATCATTCATGCACTTACGGGAGACATGACATCGTGGACGGGGAAAAAAAAACCAACACAACACAACCTTTACTTAAATGACTGATACAGTTTGCAGCTGAATGGGGTTGACATGCAATTCCCCAGGGAATGCATGAGAAAATGTAGCATCTGCAAAGATCATTCCTTTTCCTAGGCCATTTCACTTGCACAGTAAAACAAGGCCAGAATCAGTAGGTTTTGCTCCAAGTGTCTGACCCACTTTCTTTGGAAGACAAGCTAAATAAATTTCATTTTCTGAAATACAGGAAAGAGAAACATCATAGCTACTTTCAGCTATATGCAGAAGCCCTTGTTCTCACTCATTGATTGCTAGGGAATTTTCTGCTTGAGTAGGATGTGGTCCTAAAGACCTATTTTTTCCTTAGCTGGGTTTGGCCAATTTTATTTGGAAGAAGTGCAAGGAGTCCAGGGAAAAAACAAAGGAAGAAACAAGTTTTTACTGTGTCAGGACTGGGGCAAAGAACAACAGTGTATCCTTTACATTGAGTATCTGTTGTGGTCTGGAATAAAAGGTGCTGAAGCCAGTCAAGATTAATGTAATTGGCTTTCGGTTCTGGCCTTAAAGAAATACATTAGTGAGGAAATGGTTTGGGAATCTGAAGTCTATGCAGATCATCTAAAGGCAAACAGCTTTCAGAAGGCAATGTTTAAAAATTTCCAAAAAATCAACTCCTGGAAGATCTTTCAGTTTGGACACCCCAGAATTGATGGACACTTCAGAGAACTTGGCTTTAACATCTTTGGTAATGACACATCATAGGAGCACAAAAAAGGAGCTTAACTCAGTGCCTGGCAAACATACTGTTCTGTTGGCCCCCTCTACATGAGTTGCCTGACCCACCTGTGGAGCTGACGGTATTAGCCCAGGCAAAATTACCCTGCTATGCTATTTTCAGGATACATGCTAGCATGTTTAAAGGCAGCCAGTTACAGAGCATTATATCCACGTCTAACCCATCTTGATCTGACTGACAGGCAGCCGAGTGGGCAGTGAACTTTTGTGGGTCTCTGGACATTTTTTGAGAACACCATCTTTATCCTCCTGCTGTGCTTTTGTGCAAAGCAATTGCGAAGTCAGATTCTGTTATTTCTGCTACGATAACAGTGCTACTGCCAATTGTTTTATATTGACTGTGCCATAAATGAAGACACTCATTTTTGGCAACAAGCATGGACTCAGTGCTTGGATGCTGCACACCATGTTAAGCTCCAATAACTCTGGTGAAACTCTACCATGTTATGCTAGGCAAGTGCTTGGCTTGAGTGCTTGACTCAATAGCTCAGGTCTGAACTGAAGGCAGGGACTGTGGGGTCTACAAGCAATTCTTCCCTGCATATTTGTGTCTTTCTCACTTGGTTTGTCTCACTAATGTTTCAGTTCATGATCCTGCATTCCCTTCTCCCAAAATCATCTTAACTACAGAAAAACAGTGCTTTGTGCGCACATGGGAGTGTGTGGGAATCAGAATACATGGACCCTTACAATCTCCACCAAGCCAGTGTTCACCATGGAATTTTAGGGTTACTGTAGCATCTATGCATTCCTCCGCCCTCCCTTTACTCCAGTTTAGCCATAATTTTCATGTGTTTTTAATATATATTTTCTGTATTTTCTCCATCCAGCTTTCTGTTTCCAAAACTTTTGGTCAGCTGCACTACAGACTGAGAGCCAAACAAATTGCTGAGTTCTTCCATGCTTCCTTCCAGAAAGCAGCTTTTAAGCTAAGGCTGGCGTTAGATGCTTAAATACCAACACCTCGTTTATATGCCAGCCACACCCCTATATTTAAAGAAGCTGCAGTACAAAAATGAGTACGATGGTGTATATATTCTGAGTGGGCTCTTGCTACAGATCAGCTTCTCATGTTTCCCCTGAGGCCACACTGTAAGGATGCATAAGGGAGGCAAAGGCTCATGTTTACTTCATAAAACTGTAAGGAGATGTGATGTATGAGCATGTGGGGAAATGCTTTGAATCAGAGCCTCAGCTGCACCAGGGACATATTTCCACTCCTATCCTCTGCATTTAGTTCCCTGGACTGCCCCAGGCTTAGGACAGGCTGACTGCAGCCCCAATTCAGCTGTGCTAGGGAGTCCTTTGTCCTGCAGATCCTGCTCAGGTGCAAAGCACAGCCAATACCACTCACCCATCCTGCTGATTCCAGCATCCATGGGAGGTGCCTGAGCTGTGTGGTGCTGCATATTGGCAGAGGGAAGCTGTCCCAGCATGGACAGGCCTTCCAACTATTGTATTAATTATGTCTTCACTACACATCCAAAACATTTAACCAACTCGATTTCCAAACTGATCTAATAATGTGGCTGCAAAAGCCTCCTTAAGACTATTTTGGAGGCTTGCGATCTATTTGTCTTACAAATGTTAATAGCTATTTGGTTTACATCTATATTAAAACTAAGCCTTGTGTTGGCCTCCTATCTGGAACTGAATTTCACCCATGGGCACCAAAGTAGCCGATTGCACATGCATTTCTGCTATGAGCACTCTGAATTCTCCAGAGTGTTAAGAAAAAGGGAGGAAGGGGAAGACAACAGCTACTGAAAATCAAATGCCCCAAAATATCAACAAGACCAGGATTTGTCATCCGCTGTTTTGCAGATGCACTCTTCTCAGGAAAAGTGCCATCAGTATCTTTGCATTTGCCATCTTCTGTTGTGTACAGTGCTGGAGATTTAAGCTTAGCAGAATATATTTCTTTGTTTCCTGTAGTTCAATAAATTTTCTTAAAACCTCTTCAAAGGTTAGCACCTGGCCTTCATGCTTTCACATCTCTCCATTGATGTCAAGAAATTTTGCCTATTCTGGGTATCAGGCACAGCAAAAGTCTAAGTATTGTTCTGACCCACTAAGCAACAATTGCATATACTGTAAACTGAGTGGTAAGTTCCAGACTTCATCCCAGAATACTTCTGAGACCAATAAACTCGGATACATTTGGAAACAGCATTTCTTTATGGGTGCCTGCCAAGAATCTACTGGGTTCCAGATAAATCTCCAGAGTAAGTATGTTGATTTCAGTTCATTTACTCCAGGGATGAAGCTGGCGTGGTAATTTTCCTGAAGAACTGCTGGACAATAATGATTCCTATTTAATTAAAAAGCATGCCAAGAGAAATTTCAGGGTTTAGAAATGTGCTTGTCACTAAAATTTATTCTTTTTAAGGAAAAAGGTTTTTGTGTCCTGTGCCGTCCCGTCCCCCCCTTCCTAATTATCTTTGAGATGTCCCTGGGCTTGAATCCACAGTGGTATCTCTGGGTCTGTGGTTTGATTATTAGAGGGTATTGCTTGCCTGTCTCTTGTCTGTTGTGCAAGCCAGTTCTTCTGGCCTTAATTCACTCCATGCTTCTGACAATGCTGCATTCCTTGATGTGCCATTACCAAACTAGTAAATAAACAGTGTTGCTCTTCTCTCTTTCTCCCCACCCTAAACCAAGTTGGCTGGGCAATCCTCTGTGGATTTGTCTTTAATATTACAGATTCTATGAGTAAGCAATTCACAGTGAGGTATCCTAGCTGCTGGTCTACTGCCAAGCACACTGGATTGCCATCCTGAAGAGACGAAAAGATCACTTACAGGCTCTTGAATTAAACTGTTTCCAGCAAGCAAAGGGACGTGTTTGACTTACATTTGGAAAGTATCACTGAGACAGTCCCCGCTTGGAGACCTTGCTAAGAGGGAATGTGGGAGGCAAAAGAGGAAAAAGGGTGAGGAAACACTTTTATCTACAACTTTTTTAAGTACTGAATTTAAATCTGGAAAATATCTGGAAAAGCTTATGAAGTTTCACGTGAATAAAAGACTCCCTCACCTCTGTTGCACTTGCCTTGCCTATCTGGACTGTATTTCTTACACTTAAAGCAACACTTAAATGTTAAATGACCGTTATCTTCATACTGTTCCCTTGTAGCAGTCCTGCATTACCCTCTTAATGCTTAGTTCTGTACTCCCTCTACTCCACATCACTCTGCTTTTATTCATGCCTTCTTGCTATCAGCTTCACTGCTCTCCTGTGAAAAAACCTTTAAATGGTAGCATCACTTATAGCCTCTCATCTCTATCACCTTATTTCTCCACCAAATCCCAGTGCAAACATCTGCGCAGGCTGCATCTCCATTGACTTCCACACAGATGTACCAACTAAGAAGTTGTCCTGACTTCTCTGGGAACATGCCATCTAGTTTAGACAAATAACTCTCAGCAACCTACTGCACTGCTAATCCTTTGTCCATTTTTAGAATGGATATTTTAGTGTTCTGAAAAGTTTAAATAAATATTTTTTTTCTCATCTGGTTTGCAAATCAGGACAGAGGTGCTAACTACTGTGAAAAGAAGCATTTACCCCTTGCTCATCCATCCAGAAAGAGAAAAAGACTAAGATTTTTCCTGCAAGATTTCCATACCTGTTCTGGACAGAGAAATGTATCTCACACAAAGATTCCTCCAATCCTGCAGTGTCTGTGGCTCCACAGCTCACAATACCAGATTGTGGATTCAGTATAACATAGTGTAAATTTACAAAACCAGATAAGTGATTCAAAATCAGGAATAATGGTAGTGACCCGGAAGCTTGAGCCAGTCTGAATAGTTTTAAAAGAAACATTATATGCAGCCTGACACCAAAACCAGTTTCCAATTCTGCTGACATTTGTACATCCCTAATTCTTGTTCTATATTTGCTTCATAAACAAGAGCCAAAGCAAGCACAGAGATTCACTGAATTTTATGTTCCACAATAGTCATTCTTTGCCTTGATCTCCATTGGAAAAGGCAGCCCAAAGGCATGACCAACAGAGATGTACAGATGTATGGAGGTATGACAGGTCCTTGCAGTCAAACAGTAGGATCATGTGTGAGAAAAAAGCTTATCTCAAGTCCCTGCTTTCCCCTTGCTTCCCTCCACCGCTTCCTTCTCTTCTGTTCTCTCCTCATGCCCACAGTTTCTGCCCAGCAGTTTACTTTAAGCAAAACTAAAGAAAAATGAGGGAAAACACTGCATGAAAGTAACAGCAACACAACACTTGATAAAGTGTGGCAGTGATCACAAGGAGAGGAAAGGCTCTTCCACCTCCAGAGTCTAGGACTCATTGTAGACTGTCAGCAAACTGGCTTCCCCATCCTAGACATTGCTCTCTTGCAGCTATTCATACAAAAATGACATAGAATCATTAAGATTGGAAAAGACCTGCATGACCATCTGGTCTAACCATCCCCCTATCACCAATGTCACACACTAAACCATGTCCCTGAGGCATTGGAACATGTTGCCCAGGGAAGTGGTGGCATTACTGTCCCTGGGGGTATTCAAGAAAAGGTTGGACCTGGTGCTTAGGGTTATGGTTTAGTGAGTGACATTGGTAGTAGGGTGATGGTTGGACCAGATGACCTTGAAGGTCTTTTCCAACCTTAATAATTCCAGGAGCAGCAAGTTCGACCTTTCCTTGAACACCCCCATGGACGGTGACTCCATCACCTCCCCGGGCAACACATTCCAGTGCCTGACTGCTCTCTCTGAGAAGAAATGTCTCTTCATTTTTGATCTAAACCTCTCCTGGTACAACTTGAGGCCATTCCCTCTTGTCCTATTGTTAGTTATCTGCGAGAAGAGGCTAACCCCCAGATCCCCACAACTTCCTTTCAGGTAGTTGCAGAGAGCAACAAGGTCTGCCCTGAGCCTCCTCTTCTCCAGACTAAACAACCCCAGTTCCCTCAGCCGCTCCTCATAAAACTTGTGTTCCAGGCCCTTCAGCAACTTCGTAGACCTTCTCTGGACATGCTCCAGGGCCTCGATGTCCTTCTTGTAGTGAGTTCTATCAGTATGGTGCTATCAGCAATGCTGAAGGCAGAGCAGGGTAAAGAGGACTTACCACTGTGCAGCAAAGAGGCCAGAACCACCACAGAAGAACCAGCGCCAGCAGGAGGAAGAGGATCAACAAAGCTATAGCCAGGATGGTCCCATCTGACTGGAAGAGAATCAGAGAATGTGTGAGCACCACTAGCACAAAACTCCACTCTCTGCAGCAAACTGTCCTATGCATCCTGCTGCAGGCATGTACACGTCCCAGGGGCCATTGCCTTCTTTTTTTCAGAAAAAAAAAAAAAAAGCACACATAGTTTTCCTTTCTCATACACTAAATGTAGCACCTTCTCCACCCTCACTTACTGGGGAAGAGACATCTAGTTCACTTCCTGGATTTGTAGCTTTTGCCTTCGTGCCAACGTCACAACTATGTAAAACACAATTCACTTTAGATCAAAATTTATTTCCATATACCTCAGAGCATTGTGAAAATGAAAAAAAAAAATAAAAATTAAAGCGTCAGAGCTCACAACACAATGTTTTCTTGCAATTTCAAGCATTCTCTTTTCTTTATGACGATTTTCCCTTCTTGCACAAACTTGAAAGTAATGTCAGAATTCAAATTTACTCCAAATAGAAAACGATTTGGAAAGCTGCAATTCACATTTATAGTGAGAAAACAAAAACAAAACAAAACAAAACAAAACAAAAAAGCTCAACTTGAGTTGACGTTGGCCAGTGTGGTGTCAGACAACAAAAAAAAGGCTTTTTAAAGTATGTCAACTGCAAGAGGAGGTCAAAGGAAAACATTGGATTGGTAATGAAGATGGTGACCTAACAAGTAAGGATGAGGAACACGCAGAGGTGTTTTTTGCCTCAGTTTTTATATATTAATGACAGAGCTTGGGCTGCCCAGTCCTCTGAGTTGGAGGACCATGACTGGAGGAGCAGTGATTTTCCATTTGCAGCCACTAAACTTGTAAGGAACCAGCTGTATCAGCTGAACATTTATAAGTTCAGGTGGTCTGATGGGATTCACCCCAGAGTACTGAAGGAGTCAGCAGATGTTATAGCTGGACCTCTCTCAGCAATTTAACGAAGGTTGTGAGAGTCTGGGGGGGTCCCTGCTGACTGGAAGCTGGCCAACATTATACCCACCTACAAAAAGAGCATGAGAGAAGACCCAGGGAACTACAGGCCTGTTAGTCTAACCTCACTCCCACGAAAAGCTATGGAGAAGATTTTCCTGGGTATATTGAAAGGCAGTTAAAGAACAAAGCTGTTATCAGACACAGTCAACGCTGGTTCCCCAAGGGAAAGTCCTGCTTTAGTAATTGATCTCCTCCTATGATAAGATCACCTGCTTGGTGGATGACAGAAGGTGCTGGATGTATCTTTCTGGATTTTAGTAAAGCCTTCAGTACCATTCCTCATGGCAACCTTCTGGTGAAATTGTCCACATGTGAGCTGAACAGGTCCATACTAAACTGGGTAGTGAAGGGCAGAGCCCAAAGGGCTGTAGTGAATGGGGCTACATCTGGCTGGTGGATGGTCAGCAGTGGTGTTCTGATTTCGAGCAGATTTGGACACATATACTGTCACAACAATATTCAGGGTTTTTCCACAGCAGAAGCCATTACCCCTGGAAGATCCTTTCTTTTCTAAGGGATACTTCCCCCATTTAAAAAAGGTATTTACAATTCTCTGTATTCTCTGATATCAATTAACAATCAAAAATGCTGCACAAGCCACCTCAATAAAGCAATCAAAACCAAAAGTTCATTATTTCCTGTTGCTTAGATTTAACCCAAAACAGATGTTCTTGGTTTTCTGAGGCATGCCAGCTTTCCTATATCACGTCTCCCCAATATCATCCTGTTCTGAGATAAGCAAACAGGCAGTCCTGACTTAATCCTGTGTGAGATGTTCTTGATGTAAGAGACAGACATTAAAAAAACTCCACCCAAATGTCAAGATCACCAAGCCATACTGAGTACACATTCAAGAGCAGACTGACCTGTAGGATAGGAAAATTGGGTGCCTGCTTAAGTCACTGTAATTCAATGGCCAGATGATCTCCCATCATACCAAACTGGTAAGAATAATGGAAAAACAATCAAAGAGCATTTTCCAAACCTTTTCTGGTGCAGAAGAAATTTCTGGAGAACTTGGATCAACACAACCTGATCTTTGACACTTGGAAATAAAATAGATGTAGTCCACACAAGAAAAGAATTCACCCAAGGCACCTCTGAAAATGGAAACTGGACCCTGATACAAAATAAAAGCTCATTTGAGAAAACAGAGCTGTATACTTGGTGTTGTTCCTTTAGACAGACAGCATAAAGCAACATCCATCTTCTGTGAAGTGGAACCTGCTGATATTAAGCACTTTAGAAAATGTGATCTTGACTCTCTGTTGCCATGAAATCAGGAAAGAAGGAAGGCTTTTGATGTCTAATTGTTTCCTGCCCACTGTGCCCCGATATTGAAACTAATTTTGTCATTTTAAATACCCTAAAAGCAATTTGAAAAATACAAGGCAAGTGAAGGTAGCCTTTTAACTGGCTTTTAATGGAATTTGTTTTCTTCTTTTTTTTTTTTTTTTGAGACATTCTGCAAAGAACCATTTACATTACATCTGGATCTCTGCAGGCAGCTGATGTGGCCAACTGGTGTTCTGTGTCTCTCAGCAGTGAAACAGTCCAGAGAACTTGGAAGGGTTTTATTTGCCAAATCTTACATTTCTCACTCAGGTAATGCCTGTCACTAATGCCAGTATTGCCTGGCAAGTCTGCAGGAATGAGCCATTTTCCAATATCAAAACCAGACTCTCCCTCCAAAAAATGGGGTTGGTTTTAATTCCTTTTCTTGTTTTTGAACAAAGATCAAAATATTCCAGACAGATATGAACTGATTTTCTGGGCTCAGCCACGGCTACTAAAGCAACTAACTGAGAACCTTAATCACGAACTATAAATCCTATCTTCATTTGCTCTAACTGCGCTGCCACTGCTGTGAACTTTGAGGAAACCCCAGCAAGTCAGACTAGGACAACACATATGTACATAATAAAGCTCACTAAAATCATCAAAGTGACCTGAACTCTGCTTTTGTTTTATTTTTATATTGTCAGTTTCTGCTATAATTTAGCTATCATTATATGTGGTATCTACAGTTTCATACAGCTAGAACTTTGCTGAGATGGAAAGTGCCATTTATCCAAGCTGAATAATAAACAAGAAGGAAACTATTCCTGCTAGCATAGTCTGCAAAAGTTCCACTGACATTTTTAAGCCTTTCTCCGTGTCTTAAAACCGGTTGTTAAAAAGGGCTGGTGAAGACTTTTGAGATGTCTGTTTTAATTCTTTTTTTTTTTTTTTTTTTTTTTTTTTAATTAACGCTCAAGAACAGTTCTTGGAAACACTGAACTATGGAATAATTCAATGCGTTGTGCTTGACACACTTATCAAGTAAAGGTTGTGAATTCAGGTCAAGGAAACAACTTTCATTATAAAGACAAACAAGAACTTTAATACTAAATTACAGAAATTCCTGTGAAATATCTACAGAGATGGAGTGTGGCTAGCCCATAAACACACAACGTTATCTGAAATTAGTACTACATTTCCATTGAGATTTACCTTGTCTACTCACACTGGGATAAAACTGGTGGTTGTGCCCACTGTGGATCAATAGCCTAAAATTCCATTACACATGAAAAACTGAGAAAAGCCATATAGCTAAGGTACCTGTTACAGCTTCTGCCAAATGTAAGCTAAATGTAATACATTAGCAACGTGCTTCTTGACAGCTGTTGAAGACCAAGATAAAACTTGGAGCCATTGTTCTGAAATGCCTACCTATTGTATCTTCCTTATGAGCATCTTCCTTATGAGGAAAGGCCGAGAGACCTGGGGCTGATCAGCCTGGAGAAAAGAAGACTGAGAGGGGATCTCATCAATGTGTACAAATACCTGAGGTGTGGGAGACAGAGGGATTTGGCCAACCTCTTTTCAGTGGTTTGCGGGGACAGGACAAGGAGTAATGGTCACAAGATGGAGCACAGGAAGTTCTGCACCAACATGCAATATAATTTCTTCACAGTGAGGGTGACGGAGCACTGGAACAGGCTGCCCAGGGAGTGTGTGGAGTCTCTTTCTCTGGAGATATTTAAGGCCTGTCTGGATGCCTACCTGGGCAGCCTGCTCTAAGGAACCTGCTTTGGCAGGGGGGTTGGACCTGATGATCTTTCGTGGTCCCGGCCAACCCCTTTAAATCTGTGATTCTGTGATTCTCTGATTCTGTATCAAGAAACAGTATACAAGAAAAAGAGCAGCCTCTTTAAATGACATTTTGATGTGCTACACATTTCACATGTGAAAACTCTGCCATGTAGACTTTGAAATAAATAAACTGGTTGAGAAAGCAAGGCAGCTGTGCCTTGAAGCCTTCTTTACCCTGCCAAAGAGTCCAACAAGGCCAAGAAAATACTGCAAGTATTGCTGGCAGTTGAAGAACAATGGAAAACTCTTTGGATGATATTGTAAAATATAAAGATATCGAGAAATGTGAAACAAGAAACATCAGAGGCATTTTCTCGTTCATGGATGTGTGCATGCACGTATATATATTCTTGCACTCTGAAGTTATTGTTGAAATGTGGTAGGATGTGAGACTGGGGGAAATCTTTTGTCACGAGAGAGAAACCTGGCCCATGTCTCGGACTGTAGGTACTCCAATTGGGAAGAGGGGAGGGTTGGCAAGGTCTGATCCAATAAATGGCATAGGCTATTTCATTAAGTGTAGCCACAAACATTCAGATGTGTGCTGTCCTCCAAAGCTAGACATTCCTAGAACACAGAAGCAATTCCTGGGAAGATCCTATTTATGAGAAAGAGATCAGTATAAACTAGGTGCATGCACACTTCTTTAAGAGTCAGCAAACAGGGATGACCACTCCAGGGTTACTCATGCCACAGAGGAAATGACTCATCTTCCAGAGGACACATTTCTTGCTGTTGCCTACAGAGATTGCTGCCTAAGACCAAGCTTCTAAAATTTTGCTGCAGGAAGCAGGAATGCTGTCATGCAGAGAGGCAAAGCTAAGACAAAATCTGTGATTCTAAGCCCCTCTTCCTTCTTAGACACTCATGGTGCTTCTAATGAAAACTGACATAAATCAGTTCGTTGGCTTTTCAAAAAAAATAAAAATAAAATAAAAGAGCGTGCTACTATGCACCAAATAGAGATTTATTTATTTATTTATTTTGTGTATGTGTGTGTATGTTAAAATCTTAATTATTTTTGTTTAAGATTTTATTTCTTAGTTTCTCACTTTACTGCACTGGCATTTGCATTATGTGACAGATATTTCAGAAAGGTAACCTGGATTAACAACACCAAAGAGCAAGGACCCTTGAAAGCTTTAAATACTGACATTCACGAGCAGTGATAGGTACATCTACTAAATGTGCTTATGTACTATGGCTGACAAATTAACACATCATTGATTTATTCTGAGAGGGAGGTGATTAGCATGCAAGCTTGTTACCACAGCAGTAAATGGATTTAACTTTAAGCACGTGTTTAAATGTGCTGACTTCATGGTATGCCTAAGTAGAATGGACTTCTGCTAAATAACTGCAACAAGTTCTTGGCTTCAATAGGCCTTCATGGCTGGGTTCAGTAAAATTATTTAGTCCTGTCTCCTACTGACTTCACTGGAAAGTAGGAAGCCTGTTCGTTCTGACTCTGTACTCACTACTCCAGCAAACAGAGTGGATGCTCCCTAGTCTGCTAGTTGCTTCCAGGACTACAGCAAGTCTGTCAGTCCCATACGGTGCAGCAGACCATGTTAGAGCCTTCCCAACCATTAACTGCAGCAGAGGACCTAAGGCCACCACACAACCTGGTAATGTCACCTCCCAGGCAGGCTGGAAAGCTGACAACTTTACTGCTTCCGTGTAGGAGTGCAGGAACATCTGCTCTGCTACCTGGGCACAGCGGCACACCATCAGACAGCCACAGAGCCAAGCTTCCCTTCAGAGTGATTCACAAAATAACTCAAATGACACTTATTGCTGCGAAACATTAGGTGCTTTACAAAGCAAAGCAACATGGTTGCTGTCATTCCAGAGACATGGAAGATGTACATGTCTCCTATATCCCAGTCCAGTGCCCTGTACATTAGAAAGTACAATCTTTTTACATTTTCTCGGTGGGAAGAGCAGTAACATGCTGAAAGCACACAGAGGTGTTAGCAGGAAAAGAACAAAATCTTGTTTATAGTTTTAAATGAGCATCCAAAATCTGAGATTTTTCTCCCCAGAGAGAAAGGCGAAACAGGTTTAACATCCTTTATTTAATAGACGAGGGGAAGACAAAGGATGACTCTGCCTTTTCACACGAGAGAGACTCAGGTAGCTTTTGTTGTAAAGGAAATATTCTCAATTTCTTCCAGACACTCTTGGGAACTCTCCCATCACTGCAATGGAAACTGATGTCTATCATTTATTTTAACACACATATAGGAATTTTTTTGTTTTGTTTTTAGTATAAAAATCTCGTCTACTTTCTAAAAGGAAATGAAAACTTACTCAATGCACTATTCTGTAATGCTAGCCTCTTTGATGTCTATGTGAAGTTGTTTGAGTGAGAGCCAAGCTCAGAAAGGGAAGTGCAAGAAACACCTGTTCTAGGTCATCCAGTGTAAGTGCTTTCAGCTCTTTTTTTTTTTTTTTTCCAAGTTTACTGTGCTGTGAAACGAGAAGTCCTCTGGCAATGATCTGTTTTCATCCTTTCCTTTCACACCTGAAAGATGACAGCCCATTTACAAAAGATTTTTCCAGCATCCTAGATTATTTGCTTTATAGCACAGCATAAACACCAGCAAAGCCTCACTTTATCACAAACCCAGAGCAAAAGACAACTCTTGTCCTGAAAAGTTCACACTCCAAACAGAGCAAACACATGGTGGGAAGGAGAAGTAATAATTACTCTGCTTCAAGGGAAGATCTTTGGTCAGCAAAAACAATCGTCTAATCCCTGATTGCAGTGTTTATGCTTATGAAAATATGCTGAACTTTTCCTTCAGAAGAAACAATCACAAGTTACCAGCTAAACAGAAGCATTACCAAGACTTCTGAAGGCAGATAGGGCAGAATTAAGGGTAGAATTCATGTGTATAAGGGTAGAATTCATGTGTGTCCAGTCCTGCAATATAAGGCATTGCATCTGGGAGCCTGCATTAAATACAAGAAGGTCTGGTGGGACAGTTTGTGAAAAAATACAACACGACAAAACCCTGCAGACAGGAACTGAAGACCTTTCCTTCTTCAATTCAAAATCCTTCAGATGACAGGCACTTCCCTGCTCAGAGGTGCTGAGGTTCAAAGACTTTCACCCTCTTTTATCTACTCGTTCACTGGGACATCCCATCTCATTTAGTAAAATATTCCAAGTTCTTTTACTGTTTCTAAAATAAAGCCTCTGACCCCTGGACTTCACTGTCAAGGCATCTGTTCTGAAACAAAGGCTGAAAATAGTGGTAAGATTCCATGTCACTGAAGAGCTGCTCAGTTCTGCACTAGTCATGCCATCACCTGCTGCTTATCAAACCTCAGGGGTCACGCTTTTAACAGCCTTGCAGCAGGAAGCAGCAGAGACTGAAGGATGCTGAGCCTCTGACCTGTGAACCTTCAGCACGAATTGCAGATGAGCACCTCAGTAATCACACCTACAGCCACAGGCAGTGGTTGGAGCATCTGAGGTTCTGTGCAGAAACAATGCCAGGGGCTTGAGTGCTCCTCCTGATAGTGCATGCTTGATTGTAGATGTTCCTTTTTTGACTGAGGAGCTCCTACTGTGAAACAGCCATCTCTTGTCCCCTGACAGTTGTATCTGAAAAACAAAGTCTTTGAGGTGAACCCTAAGTAGTTATTTTGGTTTCCATGTGTGCCTGACAGCAGTCCTTAACAAAAGGATGCTAAATCCATTTCAGGAGGTGAATAGCAACTGGAATAATAGGCAAAATTCATAACATCAAACATTAATGGCTTGATTTGGGTTTACTTCTTTGCAAGGCATAAAAGGAAGGAAAGCAGCACACTACAGCTCTGTGTATCACAGCCTTGTCTCTGTGCATGTCTGAGATTTTTAACATTTAAGCAGCTCAGTTAAAAAATAAATAAAAAATCTAAGGAGCGCCTTACTTGAGCTAACACTCTCATGTATCCCCCCAAGCTGAAGAGATGTTCCTCACGGGCTGTCACAAGCAGCCTGCCATGAGTTGGACAAAGGGAAGACAATGTCAGCTGGATCTACACAACAAGATGTGTACGGGACAAATTTCCTTCTGAAACTTGATTTAAATTGGAATCACATTTTCAACAGAGAAGTATTTCAATAAAATAAAATACTTGTTTGGAATGCACTGATTCAAAGTGTTCTGTTTCAACTTACATGCTGTTAAATAGTATTTCAATACCAGAGGTGTACATGCACACAGCATGTACAGCATGCTGTACATATAGCATGGATTTTCTAGTTCATTTCAGCACTGTCACGGGAGAAGGGTTTGCATATCCATAAATTATTTTAATGTTCCCAAATTGAAAAATTTCAAAACTTCAATTCTGTCATTTTTCCCCCATCCCCATTGTACTGGACTCTTAGGATTTTTTTAAAAAACATCAGAATATTTTCAAAACCATAGGAACATGCTGTTTTCAAAATGCCTACCACACCTCAGGCCATTACAAAACAGCCCATGTAGCAATATTATAGTGAAATAATTTCTGTTGATTAAACTTTCAGGGTGACCTGTATTAGCAAAACTGTTCACTACCTATAATATCTGCAGCATAAAGCAATTAAGAGAGATTTATTTTAGAAACAAACCTGAAATCCTGTGCACTGGAGTTTCCACAGAGCAACACATAATCTAATAATATACATACAGGTCAAGCGCCTAGGAAAGTGCTCATTAAATTTACTCTGCAGTTTCATAAATCCTCTATTGATACAACAGTAAATGCACTTTAATTGCATGCAGACTCTGGAACACTGCTAACTAGCAGAACCTTAATTGTGTATCCCAGAACAAAGTCACAATTGAAAAAACCTGATTTAGTACTATATCACGTTGCTTTTAAATTAAAACAAACAAACAACAACAAAAAAACACAACACAACTACAACAACAAACTTCACTGAAGGGAGTCATCAGATTTTTCTAAGCCTGCAGTACTTTCTTGATTTTTTTTTCTATATTTAAAGACCAAATCCATACAGTCTTTCAAACAGCCACAGGAGAAAAAAAAAAGGGGGGGGGGGAGGGAGAGGAAGGGGTTGTATCTAGATGTAAAAAGCCTCCTTTGGTTAAAAGCAAAACCTGTTGAAGTTCAGAGACCCAAATCTCTTTTCCAGCTGACTTCAATGTCTGCTATATCCTTGCAATTGGAAACATGGGACCAGAGAGACTATTTCTTTACAGAAGGGTTGGCGTATTCCCTCATTGAGCGTCCCAAGCCATTTATTCATGGTTGCTCCATCATAAGATTACCAGTTCTCTGATCTGCCTGTGCATTGCCCCGGAATGCTGTCAGGTGCAACAAGCCACCACATCCATTCACTTCTATGGGTATAGCTTCAAGAATCCACTTTTCCACAGACCAGGGCTAGCTTGGCCCAGCTTCCAGACACCAAATCCCCTCCGGGCTTCCAGGTTACTAACTGCCTGGCAATGTGCTTGACCAACTTGAGATCTCCCCATCCAGGAATGATTTTACAGCACCAGCATCTCCAGCAAGGCAGAGTTGTTACCTATTAGCACTTGATAGGACCCTGGCATACTAGACCAAGGCCAGTTTAGGTATTGCATAGACCGCCCAAAAAAGCATCCTCTCCTCTGAACAGCCCTGACCCAACACATCCTTCTTCAGCTGAAAGGCTCTCCTCTTTACAAGGACAATTCCCTGAGCTCTCCTCCTGAAGAAATTGGGTGTGACACAGGAAGACATTCATAATGAACTGTATACACATAGCAAATAAAAGCAACTTCAAATCACCACTAGACTCACATCCTGCCACAGAATTGTTCTCCCACCTCATGTGTGGGTACCTCCATCGTCTCTCCTTCTTGCAGAGAAGCACCACATATTTCTCACCAGATGTTACAGGGGATTGCTCTTCCAATTGAGGCATCAGAGCTGCTCAGGAAGACCTGTTTTACATGGTCACTGCAGCCCTGCAGCTTTCATCCCCCTTTCAGTTTTGAGTCCGAGAGTTGCTAGTGCAAGAGGTCATTAGTGGTTTTTGCTCTTCTGGGAGCCTTTTAGAAAATGAATAAAGACTTATTTTAATTCCCATCCTGGCTTCTCTCCGAAATGCCTTCTTTCTGCACTGAAAAACTTGGCAACAGCCCTTCAGTCAGCGGAGTAGGACTGACTTCCTGCCTGTAAATGCTGCCTCATAAATTATTTCCTCTATTGTATGTTCCCTTTCCTGACAATGCTTGGTGTGCCACCCGCCCTGTGAACATCTGCATGTATACACATTCATAAAACAGCATTTAATACTTTCTCCTTTCAGTTCTTCAGAAAACTCCTGACATGGTAACAGGAGTAAATCACTTTTTAAGGTTTCTCAGCTCCACCAGCCATCACCTGCTGATTCTCTTCCAAGCAGTGGGAAAACCACTGCAGTGTATACTCTCCAGGCATTCAGAGGTGCAAATGAGAGCAATGCATGTGGTGTTCACACCACTAAAGTCACGTGTCAAGTTAAAACAAAACCAAAAACAAACAAACAAAAAACCACTAATATTTAAAGGAAATAAAAATTTCACTTTTTTTTTTTCTGAGGAAACAGAATAAGAATTCAGTCTTTCATGGTCTATGAAAATATAGCATTTATGCACTGTAAAGTCATATCTAAGCATGCCCAATTGTTTCTGAACCCCTGTCATTGAGAGCTTTATTTAGCCACCAGATACTTTTGGCCCACGCTACCACACTGCACAGAGACCTCAGCAGCAGTGACCAAAGGCACCTCATGCACCTGCACATCAGACAGACTGGCCCATCCTGGGAGATCCAAGTCTTTCCAAGGTACTGCAAGGCTGAGAGCATTTGGCTGGTAGCAAAAGCATTGCAGTGTTTCAAGTACATATAGTCTTGCTGCAAGGAGATAGAAGCAACTGGCGGGGCAGGATCTCGTTTTGTCCTCTGTGGTTACATGGCACATGGAGCAAGCCAGATCCATAAGTGTGACAGCCACTAAAAAAGAGTATTAGCAGAAGGTGGGATTGGAGAGGAGGGTGATGTCCTCCAGACAAGGCCTCTGTTCATATTGAGTTAAGTGATGAAGTCAAACAGGGGCAAATTTTGATATCTATACATTATTTGTAATCAAAACGGCTCCTGGAGACTCAGAACTAGAAGATCCAGCTGCAAAATGGATGCCCGGGATACATCCACAAGCCTCCTAAAAAGTATTTCAAGGGCAGTCTCCTCTCGAGATCTTGGCTCAAGCAGTCAATGACTGGTTTCACGGGCTGGAGAGAGGTAGACTTTTTAATTCTCACTGGATTCTACGCAGAAGAGATGACCTTGTCCAAAAGCACAAGAGGGTGACAAGCTCAGCTTCTCCCTGAGCCAGCATGATGTTGGAGCCTTAAGGACATTTCTTCAGAAGCAAGGCCCTGCCCTTCCATCTACCTGGCCTTTGCAGGCTTCAGCATTCAAGGCTGCAATTGAGCTCCTTCTTCCAGCAGCAGAGGTCACCTGGATGTCCCTGCACTGCTCTCTTCTGCTGAGGTAATGCAGTAATAATGCAGCCTCTTTGCTCATCATATGAAGGGAGGGGGAGAGGGAGAGCTTCCCCCAGAGGGAGCTTTCATGTGGAAAAATAAAAATAAATCTGCACCTTTTTAAGAGGTGCAGATATTGAAAAAACAAGCCAGCAAAGAGACAAATTCATCAAATACTTCCAGCCAGCTGAGCTTTGTCATACTTGAGATGCTAGCATCTTATCCCCCAGCAAAGCATATAAACAGCACATTGTCTCCAACCTTAGGAACACTCTCATTCCAGCGGTTCCCTTGTTCTGGTGGGGTTGCTGCCAGTGGTCTCACAGCCCAGGCCAAATACTATCTTAAATTATGCTCAAAGACAGCCCTGTTTTAGTTTAACTGGATAATACAAAAGTTAGTGGAGGGTAGGATTAAACTTCTCTCTGCAAACCCTGATTTACACAGTGTTACCCTCTTGCTTTTGAAATAAACCCAACCTTCCACTCTTTGCAGCTTTACCAAAAGCCAGCCAGTAATCCTTGGTCTGGGGTGTTCAGTTAGCAAAATCTTTGAATAAGAAATAGTATTGGCCATCCACAGAGAGGACACAAACAGGCTTCATTCATTACAGGTAGCATTATTCTGGTAGAGGGTTTCATCTGTGTTCTGTAATTTAACAAAACAAATGCTTTGCCTAACACAACAGCTCCTGTGTCTGGCCCATTTTTTAAATTTTTTACATTTTTCATTTTTTTGACAGATGAACAGAAATCACTGCATTCTTCCAACAATCAAAAATCCTTTTTCAGCAGGTCATGGCCCTTCCATTTTCATCCCCCTGGAGTATGTGCTTCTTTTTGCACATCACCATTTGGGGATCATCTGAGAAAGTGTATGCTCCAGTCCTACCCCACTGTGGATACGTGACTAACTGGGGTCAGCTTGCTTTATGCTCTCAAAGCAGTCAGTGCAATACCCTTTGTTTCTCTCCAGAATGCTTTTATTTTCCAACCCTGACAGACAGGGTTCTGTCACCAGGTTCTGACAGGGCTCTGACACCATTGGTTTGGGTACATCTGGCATGGTCCAGACAGGTTTCCTATTAAAGACTTAGAGACAAACAGCAGAAAAGTCAAAATAATGACAAACCAGAACAAAGGAAGTTCTGAAAAGTTCAGAAATTCCTGAGAAACTAATGGGAGGGTGGAAGGAAGACTCACTCAGCAATGCAGAGCAATTCTCCTTGGCTAACCTGTTTTTTTATCTTTTTGTTTTTATTTGTTTATTTATTTTCCTATTGCAAAGAGTCTCAGAAGGTTTGAAACCTGGGAAAGGCTGGACAAACATATTGCAACCAAGCCTTCCTTATTGCTACAAGAGCCCAATAATATAAGCCTTATCAGCTCTCAACTCAGGTGTGCATGCTTGGGTTCACAGCTCAGCTTGGGAACATCCAGCTCTCAGCAGAAGCAATGTGATCAAAACAATTTTCTCCCAGCACTGTGAAGTGTTGTTCACAAGCGCTTATCATCCTGAAAGCCACTGTTCTCTTCAGGGATATGCATTCTTTGTGCTGATTCAAAAAGGAATGCTATGAAATTCTATATAAAATGACTTATCACAAAGACCTTGTATTTGTAGTTTCATTTGTTGGCTAATGAGTCTTTGTGCCTTGGCCAATTCCAGACTGATACTCACCACAAGGGATTTTAAAGGGCCTCACGGTATGTGAATCAACTCCCTTGCCTTTGAAAACTCATATTGAAGATCCTGAGGAAGAAAAATAAAATAAAGTCCCCAAAGACCTCTTATGGACTGTTTCATACCTTGGGCTTAAAAACAACTGGGCCAATTTGGAGGAATTTTGATTCTTATTTTTAAATGATGACTTTGCTCTACATGATCCAACAAAAATCACATTTATGTGACTGTAAGCCTTCACAAAATGTACTTTAAAATGGAAATGCTGGAAGATCCTCTGCAGCAAAAGTCACTTTACAAATGCCTTCTATTCTCTTTTATTAACTGAAAAATCAACTACCTTTCATCAGAGGAAAGAATTGCAGTGAAGAACCATGACAGCCTGGATATTCACTTTAAAAACAGAATTTAAGCACTTCTGGCAATTTTATTTTGGGAACCAAAATGAGCAATTTTATTGATACCCATGGAAATGGGGTATAAAAGCATATGCCATCATGCCTGTACGCTGATATTCAAAAGCACAAGCAATTGAGCCAAAGGCAGGCTTCAACAGAGCCCATGCAGTTTAATTTATTTCATTCTTTGCATTTATTTATTTATTTGACTGCAAGCCTTGAAGATCGCCACATTTCAGGAATCAGAAAGCTAGGAAAAAGAAGTCCCTCAAAGCACATTCATTCCAGGCAAATGGATTCCATCTGTTCATTTATATGTCCCCATTTGAAAGAACAGGTAGAAGCTGTGAAGCTGCTTCAGCTGTACGTGTGTCTCATTTATAAAAAGAAACAAACAAAAAAAAACAGCCAACAGCATTCACCGGTGAGGTCTAATTTGGTGTTGACAGATTTGACAAGTAGTGTCACTTAATGCTGGAAAGTGAGAGGTATTTAATCCTCTCTCAACAGACCAGGAAGGAGATGAAATCAGTCATTACGTATGCCTTCATTCCAAACCTGCTCTCATTTTCTCCACGTTGAAATGCTGTAGCAGATTTTACACCTCAAGCGGAAAAAATGCAAATAATGACTTCAGTTTGGCAATACGGGCTTAAGCAAAAGCTCTGTCTGTTCCCGGAGGGCTTCCATATGTACTAGAGAGGGATGTGCGTTATTGCATTCAGAGACACAAAACTGCGACATTTCTTAAAAGGGACAAGTGCACAGGAACATTTGCACTGAGTAAGGCAAAAAATACAAATATCCCATTTTCAACAGCTGGCTCTCGGTGTTAGAAAACACAATGTGAACACAGGAGTACTAAGCTCTCTTCTCTCCCTGCCTCTGGCTGTCACAGGAGAGTTAGGGCTTGCTGAACTACAGCACTGAAGCCATATATGCTTCTGGAAAAGGCAAAGGCCTTGATCTCTTGTTTCTTGCCAAGAAGTGACCTATTTGCCTAAGATGAAAAATGTTTTCTTTCTTCTAGAGTATTCACAGCTCAGTAAAACTTATATTTATTTAGCTGTCTTGTTCCTAGGAGGCTTTAGATATTAGATAAAGATCAGGATCTACGCTAGCATAAAATCACTTTGCTATTTAAATTGTGAGAAACTTGCCCAACTTTCTTCGCATGAAATCTTATGCTAAAATTATTGCTAGCGAGTTTGATAAAAAATGCTTATTAGATGGATAGACATCTACGTTCTATCTCTCCTGATCTTCAGATACCTATTTGTGACTCGGGAGTTCATTTTCTGTCTTTTTTCACTGGGAATGTAGCTGTCCGTTTCAGCTACACTCTTAATCAAAAGTAGTTGCTCATTTCATTAATTTGAGCTAGGTCATAGCATTAAAAATGAAGTATTGGAAATAGTTAATCACTTGGTATTGTGGACTAGATTCTCTTCCTGCTTAAAAGCTGTTGCTGCAAAGCATAAGGTTACTTAATGCTTACAGAATGATGTCAGGCAAAAGATTCCCATCAGAGACTGCAAACCCATCGCTGTAACTCATGGGCAGGTAAGCCTGGTTACCTGCTCACCAGAGATAGCCTTACAATGCTCTCATGGCTTGAAATTTAACAAGGGTGACTTCCATAAAATACAGACCCCAGCATCTCTTTAGTCCAAATTAGATGGAGAAGGATGAGCATTTGTAAAAATAAAAAAATGTGTGTTACGGATTTTTCTGCTTCCCTGGATGACCTCCAGATAGTCCTTGAAGTGGATAGTTCATAGAAAAGGAAAGGTATTGTTTATAGGGAAAATGGGATATACTGTCTTAAAATTTTCCTAATTATTTAAATGTTGCATAGAAAGGTTTTGTTGTCAAACTGTGGAAGAAAATAAAGAACTGTTAAAGCTTGCCCTTGCCTTGTACCTTCCCCCAGTAAATTCCTGGAGAGCAAAAAGGCTGGAGTTCAAAGACCAGGCATCAATGGGAGAGTGGAGTGCAGTGTTAAACCACAGCTAACTGCCACGTAAGACGCTTTTTGGAAAAGTCACTTTTTATACTTTACGCTCTTTACAAACCTGAGTGTTTCTGAAATGTAGTATGGAAGCAAAAGCCAAACCACTGCTAGCTTGTAGACAGCGAAGGGAGCTTGATTGCTTTCTTCCCTACTTGCTACCATCACTTGACTCTACAGCTTTCTGACGGTCCAATTTTGACTGCAGATCTTCAAACAAACAGACCTAACTTTCTAGGTCCAAAGTCGACTGAGCAAGTCATTTGCTGCACATTTAGCATATGGGTGAGTATTTTGGATTTGTGCTCTTGTAACCTTAATCAAAGAGGGAATTGTAGTCTCAGTAAACAATTGTATCTTTAAAAGAACTTAAAAGACAACACAACAACAACAACAACAACAACAAACCTGCTAGAAAGACAAAATGCCTGTTAACCCTAAAGAAACTTCCTCAACTAGTGAAGCCTGTGATATAGTTTTCGAAGCAGCTACTAAATGTCGCTTCTTCTAGGTTTGAATGTATGAACTGTATTTGAATTCCAGCTGCTATTGCAAAGCCTATTTCCCAGTTTGGATGCATCAAAGACTAGCAAGCACTGCTGTGAATTGTAGGCGTTTCTGGGAAAAAAATGTTACAGCCATTAAAACAATAGAAAAAGAACCAGTTTTCCACCTCCTGTAACCTGGAAATAATTCAGTCCCCAGAAGAAAAAGTATCATGAAAGAATAACTTTTCTCTAAGAATTCTTCCCTGGTCTTACCTCATGAACAAAACACAGGGAAGTATTCCCATAATTTACCAACATACAGCACAAATACGTCTTCGCCAGTGAGCAAAGAGAAGATGAAATAAAAAATTAAAGTCTAACAAGATAAATACCCTTCTTTTAAGGCATAAAGATGTTTTTATATGTTTTAGAGTCTAAGTCCTCATGTGAGCTCTGTAAACTGTCTCTCCTTACAATCTTGTCATTGTTGAACAATTATCAAGATCAAATGACACAAAAGATTTTTTCCCTCATGTTGTGCATCAGCTTTTGTGGACCACAGAAGACTGCTGGTGATTGGCTGTTACACAGCTTGGTCTTTCACTTATCATCTATGGAAACATGATACACCTTTACTGGATAGGGAATAAAGAAATTGACCATAGACAGACTTTTGGGTCTTCTGCAAGATTACCCAGTTTTCCTAAAAAATATGTGCCCATACAGTACATGGGAGAAGTAAAGCAGAGACTCAGCAATTCTCTGTATGGGAGACAGGTCTTTCTGCAGACAAATAAAGTTGAATACACTGAAATATGAAGGGTTGTGCTGAGCTCAAAATAAAATCCTCCACCACTTCCCTTATTGCAAGCCATTTAAACCATCTATTCCCAACAGCCACAACATAGCAGAAGCAGCATCTTCAGCAATACCATGAATTGTAAGTGGTTTCATTGTCCTTCACCTCTTACCACCGGAGAACAAAGAATACAGTGATTCACTGCTGGCACCAAGGGACATGACCTCAGTTTAAGCCAGCTACTTCAGCTTTTTTTTTTTATTTTTTTTTTATTTTTTACTTTTAGAAGCCATGCTGGTTTCTAGACCAAGGGTGCAATCACAACTGCCGTGTCACTTTCACCATTGGCACCATTATTGTGAAGGAAACAGAAGAAATAGACTATCTAAAACAGCCAGAAGACTTGCTTCTCATTCACTGTGCAATAGAAAAACAGGCATAGATACATCCAGACCCATGCCAGTTATGTTCTGGTCTGCACATCCTACAGCATATACAGAGGCTGAGTTTTTTACTGAAGACATGAGAGCTTTGCCACGTTATGGTACACACGATACAGAAAACACTGAACTACCACACACATGCTCACTTTTAAAAGAGGGAAACAAGTCTTTCACACAAACAAGTCCTAAACTCGTGAGCCCTAATACCAGTGTAACAAACACTTCTGCTAAGTATCACCATCTTACTGAATGCACCATCTTAAGCACGTGAATGAGAACTTACACAGTGTGTGCTGGAGATGATGACAGAGCTGGAGATGAAGCTCAGACCGTCATTCATACTAACTTGAAGAGCTGCTTCCCTGAAAAAAGACACAAGCAATAAGTCAGGCCAGCCAGCCCACAATCCTCAGATAGATAACATCATCTGGAATCTGGGCTCCTGATACACAGAAAAGACTTTCCTAGAGGCTAATTCACACTGCTGGTGCTCTCACCCCTGCACTCCAATTCACAACTGCCGATTAACCAGAATCTGCCAGCGCAAGTAGCTTTCTTTCAAGTTTGCATTCTTTAAACCCCATGATGAACATAGGCACAGTATACACATAAAAGTGTATCATATTTTCCTCAGCCACATGTATTGTCAAGTTGTCTCTGATCTCCTAACTGATTTTAGAGAATGCTACTTACTGCTGGAATACTGTATCTTAAGTCTTTGATTACAAAAGCCTAGAAGTATACCTCTAATACTAATAGATACAGTATAATAGTGAGGAAACATCTTGCATCTTTAAGTGCTGTTCACTTTTTAGCTAGACCTGGGTATGAAAATATCTAGTTAGTCCCTCCTCTATAAGCATCTTCTTGTTTACAGAGAGACCAGGAGCACATTGGCCCTCTGCTGAGTCTGGAGCCCTCTTTATCTGCAAATGGGAAGTCGCAACTGTCAGATGCACAGCTGAGTAGACTGCGGATCCCAGAGAAAAGCAAAGATTGGGCAACTCATTTCTGGTAAAAGGTTGTTGTTAGGAATTAAATGCAAACCAGGATGAATTCAGAATCTTTTTATGTTTAGGATCAGCAGCACAAACTTTCCACCTTTGAGATGGGAATGCTTTTCTGTCATTAAGAGGATTATGTTGTCCCTACTGGCTCTCCCTCTCTTTACTCCCATGGTAGAGAGAGAAATGTCTGTTCATGCACTTAAATCCTTTTCATAGAATCATACAGTCACAGAATCACTGAATGGCTTGGGTTGGGAGGGACCTTAAAGATCATCTAACTCCAACCCCCCTGCACAGACAGGAATACCACCCACTAGATCAGGTTGGTCAAGGCACCATCCAGCCTGGCCTTGAACACCTCCAGGGATGGAGCACCCACAGGTCCTCTGGGCAATCTGTTCCAGTGCCTCACTGACTTCTGAGTGAAAAATTTCCTTCTAACCTCTAATCCAAATCTCCCCTCTTTCAATTTAAAACCATTTCCTCTTGTCCTGTCATTACCTGACTGAGCAAAGAGTTGCTCCCCATGTTTTTTATAAGCCCCCTTCAAATACTGAAAAGTTGCAACAAGGTCACCCTGGAGCCTTCTGTTCTGTAGACTGAACAGCTCCAGCTCTCTCAGCCTTTGCTTCATAGGAGAGGAACTCCAGCCCTCTGATCATCTTTGTAGCTCTCCTCTGGACTCACTCTAACAGCTCCACACACTTCTTGTGCTGGGGCCTCCAGACCTGGATGTAGTACTCCAAGTAGGGCCTCACAAGGGCAGAGCAGAGGGGGACAATCACCTCCCTCCCCTGATGGCCACTTCTTTTTTGATGCATCCTGGGATGCAGTTGGCCTTCTGGGCTGCAAGCACGCACTGCTGGCTCTTATCAAGTTTTTCATCCACCAGAACCCCCAAGTCTTTCTCTGCAGGGCTGCTCTCAGCTTCACCCAGTCTGTACTTATATCCAGGATTGCTTTGACCCAGGTGCAGCACCTTGCACTTAGACTTGCTGAACCTCATTAGGTTCACGTGGGCCCGCTTCTCAAGCTTGTTCAGGTTCCTTCAGATGGCATCCCTTCCTTGTATAGTATCAACCGCACCACTCATCTTAGTGTCATCTGCTAACTTGCTGAGGGTGCACTCAATCTCACTGTCTCTGTCACTGATAAAGATATTAAACAGTACTGGTCCCAGGACAGACCCCTGAGGGACACCACTTGTCACCGGCCTCCACTTGGACATAGAACCATTGACCACCACTCTCTGGGTGTGACTTTCAAGCCAACTCCTTATCCACTATCCAATGGTCCACCTATTAAATCCACTTCTCTCCAGTTTGGAGACCAGAATGTCAAAGGCCTGTGTCAAAGACCTTGCAGGAGTCCAGGTAGATGACATTGGTCGGTTTTCCTTTGTCAACTGATGCAGTCATTTCATCATAGAAAGCCACCAGATTGGTCAGGAATGATTTGCCCTTGGTGAAGCCATGCTGACTGTCTTGGATCACCTCTTTGTCTTGCATGTGGCTCGACATTGCTTCCAGAAGGATCTGTTCCATGATCTTGCCAGGCACAGAGGTGAGGTTCGTCGGTCTGTAGTTCCCCAGGTCCTCCTTTCTACCCTTTTTAAAAATGGGAGTGATGTTTTCCTTTTTCCAGTCACCAGGGACTTTGTCTGATTGCTGGACTTTTCAAATATGATGGAGGACAAATGTGAATATAGGACTTTTGATGGAAACTCTATCAGAAGTCCTTTTACAGTCATATGAACCACTAATAATCTACCCTCAATTGAGATAGTTTCAAACAGAGCCTCTAAATCTATTGATACCAGCAGTAAAAATATGCTGTAGCCAGTTTTTAGCACGCAGACATGCCATACCTGATAAACCCTGACCAATGATGGCAAATAATGCTCTGTGTAACCTAAAATAGCATTTAAATTTTCCTGTGTGAAATGTGCAGTCTAGAAACTATGAGGTCCTCAAATGTAAAACACAAGAGCCACAGTCAGATCTAGATGCATATAAGAACAAGAGCATAGTAAGATGAGGCAGACTATCATTTCTCCCACAGGTGAAGTAAATATTTGAGTATGTAGAAAAGACATACATGCCAACTTCTCGTAGTACAGGTGCCGGGCAGAGTAAGTAGGTATCTTCCACAACAAAAGGCTTCTCATCTGGGAAAAACAGAGAGGGGGAGAAAGAGAGAGGGAGAGACAGAGAGAGAGACTAGTATTTATTACCAGATCAGTAACACAGGCCTTAAAGACAAAGTTTAGAATAATGTTTTTGCTCACTCTTAATGCATAAAAATGATGAAAAACTCTGTAGGGGATAAAAGCTATGGCACAGTAGTTATTCTGAGGTAATACCACTCTACAGCAGGGCTCAGAGCATCCAATGCCCAGCACCGCCTGCCAGCCACATCCTGCAAGCAACACCCTCACCATACCTGCAGCTGCTGTGTGCTGCTGTAGTACCTCATGCCACACATCAACAAAACTGAAAACCCAAAGCTTTTTACATGTTCAAAGTAAACATCACAGCTGTTCTCTATAGGATGTTTGGATGTAGCTGCAAGAGATTACATATAACTAGAAATAGCTGGGTGAAAAAAACTGTATTATGGAAAATTTCACAATTTCAAGACAGACTGAAACATTCCTACCTAAATTATGCTACAGTTTTAAAAGCAGAGTGAATTTATATGTATACATTATATCAATAGGAGATTGTCTCAGATACAGGAACATAAGCTACTACCCTTTTGAGGACTTAAAACTGAACTTTATACTATCTCTGGTCACAGAAAGATGGGGATCCCAAGGAACTTCGCAGCCCATTTGCCAGCTGACTAGAGATCAGGTAGGTTGGCAGAAAAACAGGCAGAGAGGCTGGTTTCTTTCTTTCTTTCTTTCTTTCTTTCTTTCTTTCTTTCTGGCTGGAAACCAAACATTCCTACAGAATGAGTTGATTCTGCTGAATCAGCAGTTTACGGAAGTATGTCACTGCATCAGAAAGCTTTCACTCAGCTGCATTTATAACCACCTCTAGAGTCTTCTATGGATATGCCTACATAGATATGAAATGAGACCAGTTACCAAGTATTACCAGCTTTCCTAAAAATCTCCAGATAAAATTTTAATTTTGTTGGAAGGCCCTTCTCCTGGCAGATTCAAATACCATCATCAGTCCAAATTGTGAATCTCATCTCTACATACTGCAGGGTAGAAGATTCCTTCTTTCTACAACACTATGTCAAAAGAAAAGAACGTCACCATCTTGCTTTGCTGTTTGAAATACAGAAAGCAATGCCAGGGTTTCTAACCAATAAAAATCACTTCACAGCTGCATGGTACACTTAGCTTCCCAGAGTGCACATAATAAGCAAGGTTTGAAACAGTGCTTAGTGCCTAGCTGGCATTGCTGATTGCAACAGGGGACGGAAAGGAGCAAGGGTGAAAGTTTAGCCAAATTGTTTAGCAATCTAATGAAGAGTTGAGCTATTCTGTTGTGTTTTTTTTTTGTTTGTTTTTGTTTTTGTTTTTGAGGAAAATGGTGCAAGCTACAATTCCACGTAAGGTGCCAGTAGAAAGGAAAAGCTATGAAGAGACATAAGACAAAGAGAACATGGTAACCTTCTTGAAAGAAATTTCTGCATCATTTGTAAGCCTTGCTCTCTCTTGGATGCTGAGAAATTTGTTCACATGCATGTAGTCTAATAATTACTAGCACGATGGCAGTGGAGCACCACTGACCCTGGCCCTGTTCTCAGCAGTTAGCTCAGCAGGGTTCACTCAGCAGCAAGGTCACACAGCGTGTTTTACTGCAGCAGATGAGACATAAAGAAGAGAGGAGCTAAAGACTGCAAGAGCTTGTCCCCTCAGTGCAGGAACAGGACTCCCCAAGCCAAGACTTCTCCCCCAGATATTCCTATAGGAAGTTTTCACTGAATGCAAAATTTTCGAAAGAATATTGCTCTAGCAATACCTATCACACATTATAATCTCCATTTCATAGTGGTGTGTTTCTTTGCTTTGGCAACAAAATAAAGAATGATTTCCTCAGGCAGGTTAGGGAATGTTTATTTTTTTACACTCCATTAAAAAATGAAACAGTAATGAAAAGTTGTAGCTTTTGCTGAAGTTTTCCTTATACTTCCAGCTTCCAGCAAATCCCATGCCTATATACACACACTTGAATTTTTGGGTTGCCCGCAGCAGTTATTTTGTTAAGGGCTGTTTAACACACAGGCAAACAGCTGAAAATGAAACGTTGCAGCCAGCCATATGGTCTTCACAAATAGGCTGCACTTCTGCATCATGGCTCAGCTACTGAGAGCAGTTTTCAAGCTCCTGTGATCCCTCTAGATCCCTGCTCCTGCTGTTGGCCTGGAAAGTACTGTATATTACTCCTATTTTCCCACACCCTCAGTACAAGAGCTAACATTTCCACTATGCTAAACATTAACAGTGGACATTTTTAGCACAGGTTATTCTTTTGTGAGCTCCACATCATCTACAAGATGATTTCTTCACTAAAAGAGAGGCTGACAGACAACATAGTGATATAATGCATGCCCCTCACACATCTCCTACAGTATAACACTGGATTCATGGTGAGTTTTGCAATGGAGTTACCAAATCAAAGCAGGAGCATTTCCCACTTACTTTGCTAGATTATGGAAGATGCATAGCAGTGGTGAGTCTGGCCCTGTGGTACTCTGGGGCTGTTCTCACCCTGATTTATGAAGATATAATTAACTCCCATGAATTAATGACAATGTCTCAGTACACACATGACAAGAGAATGAAGACCAATGTCTTGTTTTCTCCTTTGCAGCCAAACACTGGCAGCCAAAGCCAAAGAATGCTTCGTGCCAGCATTCACTAAAAAAAAAACACCAACAACAACAAAAAAAAACACGACTGCTTTTTACTTATATTTCATTAGCTTTTTGTTTCTGTTTCTCTCCCTACCCACCCCTAACTTGCATCAAATCTATGCCTCTCTAGAAAGTTTATCAGACTTGGATTCTCAAGAGGGGACTCATGGCTGGCCAGGCTGGCTACAGGGAGATATTATTTTGTTTGGAGAATGCTTGTGTTTCACCACAAAAATGAGTGACTTTTTCTTTGCTCTAAACAAAAGATGATCCATTTGGTTTGCATAACTCTGGCCATCTGACTCCTTCCTGGAAAACTTACACTGAGAAACCAAACAAAACAACACTTCTCATCTGCTATTGCATCCATATCTGCAGGATGCATTTGAAAGAATGCTGCTTTTTTTTTTTTGTTAGTTACAGAAAAAGCTTGCTGTATTCCTGTGCAGTAAGAGATGAGCCTGAATGCTCTCAAGCTCCAGATCTCATGCCAAATCTTAACTTTGTGGTTTGGACTCCTGTCAACTGACAATGCTAGTGGAAGAGCTGTGGAGTGCAGGGGCAGCGCACTCCATGTTGCTGACTTTGCTGCATGGGAAGCAGTTTCCCTTCTCAGCTTGACCGCTAGCTGGCTGTGCAACCCTTCAGAAGTCATCTGGCCTCCTTTGCCAGTTTTACAGAAAGGGCCTTGATCAGATCTCAGGCACCAGAGCTTAGGCATCCTCAGGAAATATTGCAATTCCTCACCTCTGAGAAAGTCTACCCTGAAGACACACTTTGCTCCTTGCTTATGCACCCCTAATCACTCCATCAAGCAAAACAAGGTTTTCACTGTATGCAAAGTCTATAGGGCACATATAAATGGGCAACTAAAACCAGTCAGTCATAGAAATAGAATAACTATTCACAGCTCTGTGCAGAAATGGAAAAAGGTCAAACATCTCCCCAAAAGACATCTGTTTTCTGTGGATGCCCTTTCAACAAGGTACTTTATACTGCTCAAATTCCTGTAATTTACTACTGAGCATTCTATACCTTTTGACAACTATCTGTAGCCTGTAAAACCTATTAATCCCAGCATTAGTGACTAGTTTCTTTTGCCATTAGCAGGGTGTAACCTTTTGGCAAGCCAGAACTTGGAGTACTTCCCAACTATAGTAATAAAAGCTTCGATATATGCATGATGTTTTAACACAGAAGAGAAAAACTCAATAAAAGAGAGGAACAAAAACCCAAAGGTGACAAAGAAAGATAATATTACTTTAAGCCATACAACCAAGCTAAAATGAACAACCTTTACTTTGGTTAATGTTTCATCCAAAAACAAAACAAAACAAACAAACAAACACCGGCAGATTGAAAACCGGCTGCAAAGATCCCTCACAGAAGGATTTAAGAAAGCATTAATGCTTTTGGATTGCCACCGCAATATTGCAACTGCTGATTGGTGGGCTTGCCATATCAGCAATATTTTAGTCCAGAAAAGGCTGCAAAAGCTGTTTGCCAAACTTTCCATACATCATAGACTAAGAATTTCCTTCTGTTATATCCCTGTTAATTACAAAGGTATTTATGATTTGTGTTCCACTAAAGCACATCTCTAAACATTTTTACCTGGTCTTCGCTTTCTGTAGGAGAGAGGACTATGGTTTCTGTTAGACTAGTATAGCCACATCAGGCAGAAATCTGGCTGCTCTCACACAAGGCTCCCTCAGGAACATCTGTGCTAAGGAAGTTGTTCTCTCTTTGTACCTCAGTCCACTTGAGATGGGTAGTGCTGAGCTGGAGCACTTCCATTGTTCCTTCAGAAAGACAAAATACCTGCATAATTCTCTGCACCACCTACCAAAGCAAAATCTCTAGTTCATCCTGGATGACTCTTTATGCACTCCTTGTGACAACTCTGCAAGCAAAGTTTTTATTTCAGACCCAGTTTGTGGGGAGGTAGGAATGCATAAAGATACTGGAACACTGAGCTAGAGAAACTGCTTTTGAGAAGGCCCATAAATAAGAAGTGAATGTTTTGTTAATGCTGTAATGAAAACCACATTGAGATCATGCTATAATTGCTCTGCTTTGTGTAGGGACACATGGGCCTTGAATGCCAAAGCCATTTAGAGCTGAGTTAGAGGATGGGGGTGGGGGAACAGACGAATAAGCAGAGAACAATGATATCACATTCATAATGATCTTTAGATGGGGAGAAGGGATCTGGAAGGAATTGCTTTTTTTCTCCAGTGGGTTCATCTGCTGTGCTTACAGTTCTGTTCTCCGATCTCACATAGTTTAAACACTACTAACAGAACTTGGCAAGCACCACACTATTAATTTGCTCATGCTCACAACTGTCAGCTCTGGAGAACAGCACGTGCTCCAGTATGGAAGGGTCACTCCCTAGGAGGAGTCCTTCAGGGGCATGTCTTGATCCAGCAATGTAAGAGTTTCACATCAGTCTCATGGAGCAGACACCATAAGCTCTGTCACACTTACAGAATCCTTGAATGGTTTGGGTTGGAAGGGACCTTAAAGGTTGTCTAGTTCCAGCCCCCTTCCATGGGCCACCTCCCACTAAATCAGATTGCTCAAAGCCCCATCTGACCTGGACTTGATCACGTCCAGGGATGGGGCATCCACAACTTCTCTGGGCAACCTGTTCTAGTGACTCACTGTCCTCACAGTTAAATAAATTCCTCCTTATATTTAAGCTAAACCAATTCTCTTTTAGTTTAAAGCCATTACCCTTGTCTTTGCCTATCCTTGTGCAGGTATACCAATATCAGACCATCTTGGTCTCCTGGTAGCATACAGTATAAATAAGCAAGATTGGTAAGCATGCCACGTTTAACTGAGATTTTCCTGCTCACTTAGCCCAAGTCTTCTGTCTGACTGCCCCACGGTTGTTCCTCCACACTTGGCACAAGCAGCTACACAGAAGTCTGTTGGAGGCAAATGCACATAAGTCCTATTTTTAAACGTATCTACACTGCAACTTGTTAGGAGTTGGGAGGGCATTTGAGGGATGCATGACTATTTCTCCTCTTTTGATGTTTTTATTTGATTTATTTTTTAATCAAACAATTGCTTGGGCCACCCTTCAAAAGAGGATGGCTATCTCACCTTGGTGTGTGCTTTTACTCAAGAAATATATCTTTTCCTTCAGACATAAGGTTGAAGGACGTAAGGACAGACATAAGGTTATGTCCTTCATAAAGCTCATATCCCCAAAACACCTGACAGAGTTTGTTTGTCCAGTGATAGACATTAATTAGGACTGTAATGGAAAGAGGGAAAAGACACTAAAAGAAAATAAGAGGAAAACATTTGATGGAGGTTTAAAGTGACATGATCAAGTGGAGAAATCAGACATTAGAGTGGGACTGCAAAGCAGAATTTTCCTGTACTAACAGTGACTGGGCTGTAAGAAAGTAAGAAAGATATCACAAGAAAAGTTCTGTGCTGCCAGAAAAAAAGAAAGTGGAAGAGGAAGCGGAGGAGGAAGAGGAAAGAGGGAAAATTAAACAATTTGGTAGGCTTTAAAAAGGTAGGACAATTTTTAGAAGACATTTGTTGGTCAGTTTGGAGATACAGCTACCTGTACAGCTTACTTGATGATACCTGGGTAAGTCCTTCTCTTTGCCTCATTTTTCCTTGTTTCTGTTACTTGGTGCTGAAAAATTCAGGGTGGCTTGTGCTAAGAATTGGTTTTGGCCAAGCATCCAGAGCATCACTAGAGTGCAAAAGATCCTCACCAATCTTTCATCCCTCTATTAAGTCTTATATTGCCTCAGACAGAGTTTGCCTCCATGCCCAGAGATATATTTGCTGGATCCTGCACAATTTGGGCAGACACAGACATTTTAGCACCATGAAGCAGTGCCACATTATCCAGTCACCACACTGGGTAATTACTTTTAACTCTGTACAGTCTGAAACCAATTCACCTAGGTCTAGCTGCTGGCAGAAAACACCCTGCTGTTGAACATGCATCTGATTACAGTTCTCTTCAGCCAAATACTCTTCATGGTTTCTACAGATGTTTCTTATTTAATTATTTTTTTAAATATATTTTTTAATCCCATAGTTATGAACACTATGAGCTGATGCTCTCTTCACCTGCCACTTATCTCTGCCAATAATCCTAATAAAAATCTATTAGCTCATGCCCTTGACCTTAGCAAGTCCTAGCTGTGCTGGTCTACATCTCATCTGGGATAATGTAAGGTTTCAGGAACTGTTGGCTCAGTGTTAGCTTTAAAAATACCTCACTCCCTGATACAATCAGAGGATGAGAAGTTTCAAACAAATAAAAAGAGCTGAGCTATCCAGTCTCCATAAGGTTTCTATAAAATTCCCATTGAGTTAACTCTTATGTTAAACTGTTTGAAGCAAAGTGCCACAAAGACACTCTGAGAATACAGGCTGGAGCTGCAGGCCATAGTAAAGCAAAATTACTGAGATACATTCTCACACAGAGCAGCTTAAACTTAAAGCTGTGCCAATTTCCACCAGGAGAGACTTGAGTCTTAGAACAGTGATGAGCAACTGTTGAATTCCTTCAGCTTGGGAACAGTTTGAACTCAGATGGAGTTCATGGCCTTTTTCTCCCAGGTCACTGCATCAAATAGTCTAGGACTGTGCAAAATGAACTGAGCAGTCTTGGTGTAGTGCCAAGGAGAATGAGCTCACTTTTCACCTATGTATTGATTCATGACACAAAGAATATATCAGGTCAGAGGGTGTAAAACATATTTGGTCCATATCCTTATTTTCCATGGTCATTTTGTGGACACAGGAAGACAGGTTCAAACAAAAAAGCCGATGAGTTGCTTTAAGAGAATTTTATCATAGAATCATAGAATCATAGAATATCCTGAGTTGGAAGGGACCCTTAAGGATCATCAAGTCCAACTCTTGACACCGCACAGGTCTACCCAAAAGTTCAGACCATGTGACGAAGTGCACAGTCCAATCTCTTCTTAAATTCAGTCAGGCTCGGTGCAGTGACCACTTCCCTGGGGAGCCTGTTCCAGTGTGCAACCACTCTCTCTGTGAAGAACCCCCTCCTGATGTCAAGCCTAAACTTCCCCTGCCTCAGCTTAACCCCGTTCCTGCGGGTCCTGTCGCTGGTGTTAATGGAGAAAAGGTCTCCTGCCTCTCGACACCCCCTTACGAGGAAGTTGTAGACTGCGATGAGGTCTCCCCTCAGCCTCCTCTTCTCCAGGCTGAACAGGCCCAGTGCCCTCAGCCGTTCCTCGTACGTCTTCCCCTCCAGGCCTTTCACCATCTTCGTAGCCCTCCTCTGGACACTCTCCAACAGTTTCATGTCCTTTTTATACTGTGGTGCCCAGAACTGCACACAGTGCTCGAGGTGAGGCCGCACCAGCGCAGAGTAGAGCGGGACAATCACCTCCCTTGACCTACTAGCGATGCCGTGCTTGATGCACCCCAGGACACGGTTGGCCCTCCTGGCTGCCAGGGCACACTGCCGGCTCATATTCAACTTTGCTGTCAACTTTTTTTGTCAACTTGCTGTTATCTTTCCTGAAAGCTACTATGAAATTACGATGACAGACACTGTAAAAAATAAAAATAAAAAATCTGCTACACAGGCAGTTAGCACACAAAAAATGAGGAAGGAGTCTTCCTCCTCACCCCCACCAATGTGTCACAGTGTTTGGGAGTGAGGTAACCCTTGCAAGCAGTTCCTCCTATTGGCAACACTGCGTGTTCTTGTGTCTCCATGGACAGGATTCATTGAACAGCGGGAAGCTGATGGAGGACATTTTAGGATGTTTCAAGGAATTAATGTCTTTCTTCAGAGCCAGCCTAACTCTGAGGAAGCTGAGCTGAGAAGCTATTAGGATTTGAGAGCAGCACAGATGGCAGGTCACAGCTAGCGTAGCCACAAGTAACAGAGATAACTTTCAAGCTGTTTACAAGACAGCAAGTAATCTTCTCTGAAGGAAAAAGTGGAGCAGCAAATCAAGTGCTGAACAGACTTCACACAGGAGTGGAAAAAAGGATAGCACTAGTATCCCTTCCCTACCTCACAAAGCTGGCAGAACCAGTAGTTACTTCTATTTATTGTCTTCTATTTAGCCTCACAGTCCCATCCTGGACTTACAATGCAAAGAGGACCATGACAAGGAAACTTGCTGGATGCCTGTGGGGGCAGAGGTGAACGAAGAACAGGTCACTGAGAAAGGAGATCTGCACCAAATCTCTAGCTTCTAGAGCAGCCCCATAAACCATAGGAAGAGTACTAGGCTGAGAGACAGGAGATCCACAATCTTGCCTGTGATCAGCTCACTTGGAGCAGATACCTTCAGTGCTGCACATCAATTCCACAATTTGTAAATTTGAACTAGAAGTTTACTCATTTCATATATAGCTTCCAACACTTTTTCTCTGTAAGATACAGATATGAGATACAGATATGTTTTAAAACTCTGAATACAGAATTCAAACTAAGGCCAATATCCACATTTTTCAGGCCTTTGGAACTCACAAACATCTTGCTGCAGCTCTTGAAAGCAAATTATTAAAGAACGCAAGAGCACACAATTTGGGAAAATAGAGTAATGATGCCCTTTCCAAGACCGTCCCTCCCACTTCTAAAGAGAAACAGCTACTGGTACATATGTGACAACCAAGCTTCCTTGTCTTTCAAAACAGAGTCCCTGTCACAGCTTGCTCAATGGATCTGCATCCCCATAGCTTTGCACAACTCAGGTTCAACAGGCCATTTGTCTTGCAGAAGAGATTCACAAGAATGATGCTGGCACTGTCAACTGGCAATAGTATTTCAAGACTGAAGCTACCAATCCTAAAGTAATTCAGCTTTTGAACTGGGTAGTTTTCTCTTCCTTCCTTATCTTTTTCTGAACAATAAATTCTTCCAGTTGTGGCTGCAAGTTACTAACTGCAGATGAACTTGGGAAGTGGGGAGATGGTTCAAATGTCCTAAAGAATTAAATTTTTGTGGAACCTTCATTTCAACCCTAGCCACCATGTCCCTGGGGAGGTTCTGCCAGTGATTAATTGTTCTCACCATTAAATATGTCCTTCTGTCTTATATCAAGACAAAACCTCTCACAGTGCAACTTGTGTCTGTTGCCTCTTTTCTCCTCCATGCGGCTCCTTGTAAAGAGAGAGCTTCTCTTGTCCTTGCAGATGCCCTTTAAGTACTAGAATATGGTGTTGGGGTCACCCAGGGCCTTCTCCTCTCCAGGGTGAAGAGACCTAATTCCTTCAGTATTTTCTCCTAAGTCAGCTTGTCCAGCCTTTTGGTCATCTTCACAGCCCTCCTTTGGACCATCTCCAGTCTGTCTGTAGTTTGTTTGAGTTGTGGGGAGTGGAACTGGGGCACTCCAGGGGTAGGCTGACAAGCACTGAGCAGAGTGGGATGATCACATCTTGATTTCTGCCAGCAGTGTCCCTGGGATACAGCCCAGGATCCCATTTGCCTTCATTCCTAGCAGCGCACTGCTCATGTGTTCAGCTTGTTCAGCAAGACACCCAGGTTCCTTTCAGCAAGGCTGCCCTCCAGATATTTCTTACTGAACTCAAGCAGGTGTTGTATAGGTAGCTTGGGAAAGGGGAAACAAAACAAAACAAAACAAAAAAACAAAACAAAACAAAACCTCCCAGAACAGAAAGTTAAGAAGAATCACAGAACGAGACTATGAACATCAACTACATTTTAATTATCTGTTTGGGGTTTTTTGTTTGTTTGTTTGTTTTTAGTATGCTCTGAATCCCCATAAGGCATTTAATCACTCTGTTGGTGCTGTCAAGTGGACACCTTCAGTTTCAGAAGCCCTGCTGTGTTTGAGCTTACAAGCCTTCCTCTTAGCAGAAGTATTTGCAGTGCAGTTCACCACAAAACTCTTTCCTTCCACAAGACCACTGCTAAGACTGTTTTTAGCATCATCTTCATCCCTGTTCCAGAAGGCACATTTCCCCTGAGCTCACATCTGCCTTTTGCATTCCTTCACATGCTGCTTAATCTCCTTCTGTGGTTGTTTAACAGTATAATGTACTGAAAATAGATTCCCCAGTAATGTTAACCCATTGTAAAGTCTCCCCAAAGAGGTTTACTGGGAGATTTGAGTGTCAATGGATTAAAGGCAATACTATTGAGACTGCCAGTTGTACCACTGAGTATTTTACAGTCAGAAATGCAACTCAGAATTTAACTTCTGTCCTTGCTCTAATTTTATCTATTTGTCATACCACATTCTGTACTCAAATTTTAGCTTTCAAGATTGATATGCTGTGCTAGCTTATTGTAAGTTAGAGCCTCACTCACTCCTTTCACTCTTTTGACTCTGAAATGTTTTGAAGGTTGATCTTTAAGCTAATGCCTACAACCGCAGTGCTGATAATTGCATTTTATTCTTAGTTCTTCCAAAAACCATGACATTAGTTAATGCCAGTCACAGAGACAGATTTTGTCGACATTGGCCCAAATTCCTTTAATGTCCAGGATGTGCAGTTTCACTGGTACTACCTGCTTGCTGTCCTCCTCTAAAGCTTTTAGGAAATGACCTCTCTTTACTAATTGCAATAAACAGCAAGAACACCAATCAATTTACTTCAACAGAAGGAAAAACAGTCTTCTTCCTAACACAGACTCCCTACAGCCTTCACATTTCTCAGCCTTGAGTTTAAATAAATAAATAATATGGAATAAATAAATCTGACATTGAGAGCCAATGCTTTTTAATTGATTAGGATGTTACTTAGAGCAAAAGTTACATTGTAAGAAAAAATGCTCTATTTCAGCCATAATCCAAACAGTTCTTTGCAACCACAAGCAATATGTGGGTATAATTTAACAAACCAAATGTAGCTCTTATCCCATCCCATACAGGTTACAAATCATGCTCCTGGTGGTCCTAAAACTGAAATGCTGCACACATTGACCCAATCAGTCTTTATTTAGAGCTCATCAGCAATACAAGTTTCTCAAAAGGATATCTGGTCTGAGGAATTTTCAGGACTTAAAAGAATGCCAGGTCAAGCTACAGTAGGGTAACATGGGCATTCCTAAACTTGCAAATTTAGGGGCTTCTGTCATGCTGAGTGGTATTGCTGTAGCTCTTCTTGCGGGTCCAAAGAAGGGCGACGAAGCTGGTGAGGGGCCTGGAGAGCAAGTCCTATGAGGAGCGGCTGAAGGAGCTGGGCTTGTTCAGCCTAGAGAAAAGGAGGCTCAGGGGTGACCTTATTGCTCTGTATAAGTACATTAAAGGAGGCTGTAGTGAGGTGGGGGTTGGCCTGTTCTCCCATGTGCCTGGTGACAGGACGAGGGGGAATGGGCTAAAGTTACGCCAGGGGAGTTTTAGGTTAGATGTTAGGAAGAATTTCTTTACTGAAAGGGTTGTTAGACATTGGAACAGGCTGCCCAGGGAGGTGGTGGAGTCACCATCCCTGGAAGTCTTCAAAAGACGTTTAGATGTAGAGCTTAGGGATATGGTTTAGTGGGGACTGTTAGTGTTAGGTTAGAGGTTGGACTCGATGATCTTGAGGTCTCTTCCAACCTAGAAATTCTGTGATTCTGTGATTCTGTGATTCTAACTCCCATTATCAATGCCTATGCATTTCTTAGCACAAAATACAACTGCTTGAGAAATCCTCTGGTAATGTCTCCCTTGAATTGAAAATAGTTCCTCTACAAAGTGGAAATTTTCACACAAATTATTTGTTTGATACAAGATATTCCTGGTTCAATTGAAAAGCAGAAGACGTGCAAGATCTAAGAATGCCACAATCTGTCAGCTTCCAGCAACCAAATGTAAAGTCTTTTGGGTTTGCACCAAGCGACTTCAGGCTTTTGATGAAAAGAAAAACTCTAAATATTTGACCAGAAGTTCCACAGGAACCTTCTGGGTGGAGAGAGAAGTTCTCCTGCTCAGTTTAGAGAACTGCTGAAGACTTTATAAGACATGATCCAAACAAAACTTTGGACCTGAACCCTTGGGAGAAACCAAACATTTCAATACCTAAATGATACCAGTCATGATCCAGATTCAAGGAGTAATAGACACATAAGTTTTGTGTTAGATTTTACGGAGCTTAAAAGGAAAAGCATGAATCTGTGGCTGCCTGTACCCTTCTGTTTTGAAAGGCACCTGTCACCCGTTCACACATCTCAAATACTTATCTCTGTGGGCTGCATGGAAATGTCCCCAAAAAAATGAATTTACCATGGTTCACACCCTGTGCTTTTTGCTTGTAATGGCCTCCCTTGTTCCCCTCTCCAATCCATTTGTTCCTTTCTACTCTTCACCCTCCAACTTTTGCTCTTTACATGTATCTGAATTAAGCAACCACAGCCAGCCAAGCTTTCTCTTAAGTGGCACAAGATTTGGCAACTCCCAAACCTGTCTACTATTGTGGAGGCCAGCACAGCAGCACAGAAGCATTCAGGACAAGTTACATACACACATGCATTGTAAATGTACCTGCCTTGAATGCTTACTGGCATTCCTCTCAAAGTCAACAGTCTTAGCAAACAGTTCCTCAAAGAGAAAATTAAACAGATATTTAAGCATGAGCAAGTCCAACATTGAGCCATTAGACTTTGACATGTAAGAAACTAAGTAATGCATCAATTTTATACTTAAAAGAGTCTGGACTACTTCCAAAGCTATCAAGCAGCTTCTGAATAAATTCCATGATAGGCAAAATGAATTCTACTGTCATTAGTGGCATGAGCTATGAATTACTCTACCTGGTTTCCTATGTGGGTTTGCAGGTATGCCAGGTGAGAACAATAGGATCATTAGTTCTTCCAGCTAAGTGGTCCTCACTACCCTTTACAAAAAACACTAGACACTCAGGGGCTAATATGGATATCACATTTGTCAGAAAAAAAGCAACTTACGGGAGTTGGGCTATATTTTTCTTCTGCTTGGTAAATTCTGCAGAGGAAACTGTTATTCCAAGCTTCGTCCAGAGAAACACAGCATTACTTTAGCCATTGTACCAACACAGCTTCCAATAAGAGTATTTATTTGAACTGCATGAACAGGCCCACTAAGTACCACCAAAATACAGAAAAGAAGAGAAACAGAACTGACCTTGCTACACACTTAGTCCAGCAAGACATGCACTACACAGACAAGTATCTTTTCTTCTATATTTAGTCCTCTCCACTGCTCACATGTGTATTCACTTACTAGCTATCCAAGTTGCAACACAGAATACCAACAGTAGTTTTCCTCTAAAAAAAATATTCTCTTTGCAATGAACCTGTTACTCATATGGACCAGATGATTATGCTTTTACCAGAGCCTGAGGATGAATGCTGGATTCCAGAGAAGTCATAATCATCCCTAGAATTTCACTGCTTGACAGGATCCATTTAAACTTACTTGCATCCTTTTTTTCTCACTTGTGCCTTACACATGCACAAACTGGGGCCAGTTTTACAAACCCTTCATCACTGACTGTAAAATACAAAGGTGCAGCTCTCTCCATCCTCACCAACTACAGTAAAAGCTTATGCAGTAAAAATACTAGATAAACTTTAATTTGGGTTCACAGCATATATTTTTTTATTGTTGTTATTTTTTACATTCATGGCAGCTCTGACCAGTACATGCCATTACCTTCCTCTTGGATACAAGCTTAACTATACCTACCTGTCTCATAACCCTTCATGGAGCCAGGTGCTGAGGCTGGCTTTCCCTCAACTTCATACCCTTCTGCAAATTTAATAGCTCCTCATCCTATAATTATTGCCTTCACAGTCAAAGTATTTGAAGATCCTAAATGTTTTCCAGGCAAATGCCTGCTAATACAGTCATGAAAAAAAAAAACAGAACAGCTTACTGAGAGTAACTGTGTCATTGATCCTGAAACTGCAGAGTACTCTGTCGACGTTACGGGCATGTCGAAATCCATTTCCCCTCACGACAACCTGAAATGATTCTGTAGCAAAAGAAACAGCAGATTATTGATAAATAGGGAAGCAAAGAATTGTCATTCAGACAAGGCACATATGTCAAGAGATTTTCCTTAAGATTTCTCTAAATTAAACTAAAATTTGCAGCTTAAAAAATTTGAAATTTGTAACTTTTTTAGAATGGAATTTTCATTCTTCCTATCCCATTTTATTTTGATATTTTAGAAATGGGAAATAAAATACAACAGAAGCATTTTAACTGACCTTCTGTGAAAGCATTAAGACAAATTGGCTTTTCCCCTCCTATGGCTGCCATTTTAAATAGCAGTCAGTCAGTCATCTACTGCTGAACACTGAATTGAGGTCCTTTTTGGAACAAGCTGGGCTGAACGATGAAATCATATCCTCTCAAGTCTTTCAGATGACTCTCTGCAGTCCCTTCTTATTCCAGCTACTTGAACCTAGTATTGGGAAAGGTTTATGAGCTTCTTGCAGCCACCAGCATTAAGACTGCCTTGCAAGGAGAGCACTACCTTCACACACAGATTTTGAATCAGGGCCATAGTCCCAGAAAGTTCAGGCAGCAGACACAGGGGCTCATACTCTACAGCTCCCGGTGGTGAAGGAACCAGCCCCCGCAATTCCTGTTGCTATCTAGGAGAGACATTCAGATAATCCCCACTGATGTTTCTTTTGGTGAATGTGGATTGTGCACAAAATGTTTCCAGTCCCAGACAATGCAGGAGTAATCATATTGCATCAGAAATACCACCACAGTTTTAAAATTCCCAGGAGCAACAAGGAACTGGAATTTTCAACAGTCAAATTTTTCTCCTTGCACTTTACAGTCCCCATCTTCCTCCATCTCCCTTAAGGACTCACACACAGTACTTGTCAAAAAAAAGAAAAAAAAAAAGAAGCAGATTTGCTCTGGAATCTGGGCTCTCTTCCAGGTCCCACTCATTTACAGCCAAGTTGCAAATCATCCCATCACATCTAGCCAGGGAAGCTGCCTCACAGGCCCATTATGTGCTGTCCAAGAGCATTTGGACAGAACAGAGGAGAAGAGCTGTGTTCTGGAGTGCAGAGGCTGATGAATACTTAGAGAAATCACAGAAATCTCAACTGTGGGGGAAGAAGAGTTCAAATACAGTTAAAGAACAGTGTATCAGTGATGTCAGATTAACCATAGTGATCCCTGCTTGGGACTGAAGTGATCAGATCCAGTATGCACCCTGCATTTCTATGTGATGCAAAACCAAGCCATTGGGAAGATGGCATTTCAGACAGAAGTATTGTGGCTAAAAGCTCATTACTCAGAAATGTCTGGCACCAGTCTGCAGTGCAAGAGGTGCCTTGGATTACAGAGTCCTTGTTCAAAACCAAGTGAACTTGGGGTATCAGAGCGAAACCTGCCAAATTTATCTCCAAAAGACACCAATGCAACTAACTCTCATTCTGTAACATTATCATTAGACTCAAAATCCTAACTGGTAGAATCATCTTCAGTTTGAAAGCAACAGAGTATTTGCCCAAACTCAGAGATTAGACCTTCAGTTGAAGCTGGGACGACCTTACTGCTCTCTCCAACTACCTGAAAGAAAGTTGTGGGGAGCTGGGAGTCAGCCTCTTCTTGCAGATAACTAGTGAGTAGAGGGAATGACTAACTAGGAATAACTAGGAGTAGAGGGAATGACCTCAAGTTGCTCCAGGGGAGGTTTAGGTTGGAAATGAGGAGACATTTCTTTTTAGAAAGAGCAGTCAGGCATTGGAACAGGTTGACCAGGGGTGTTCAAGGAAAAAGAAACCTTTTGCTTAAAGACATGGTTTAGTGGGTGACATTAGTCATAGGGTGATGGTTGGACCAGACAATCTTGAAGGTCTTTTCCAACCTTAATGATTCTATGATTCTATGATTTAAGTAACTGTTTGCGTTTTTCAAGGTTAACACTACTCCTCTTGTAAATCACTGGCCAAATTCCAACGTGGACGGTTTATATAAATCCTCTCCACATTTCCTCGCATCTGGCTTTGCTGGATGCAGCTTTGCCTTATACCTAAATTCTCATTAAGACACACTGAATGGGAGTGATAAGGCGTATAAATAACTAGCAAGCATATTAGAAAGTGTTAAGTATCGATCATGGTTGTAAATCATCTTCTGGCTAATGACGTTACATAAATGTCATTTTTATCACTTGGTTAAGCATGACAAATCCTCTATAAATGTGTAAAGTGAACCCTAGTTTTCATACAATTTCCTTCCTTTCCCAATCATTTATGAAACATCACTGTACTCTATCATTGTCACTACAATCATCATCTACCATTCTCAGGTAGACGAAAACCTGTTTTAGAACTATTTAAATGGCCAGCCAAAATCAGAAATAGATAACTAAGAATTATAATTCTAAGAACTATAGTTCATGTCAGTTGTGCCATCCTGGCTTCAAAACACAACTATTATAGTGACATGCATGGAATGCAAAACTGACCCCAATAGCTATTGGGCATTTAGCCTGGTACCTGGCATCCATTAGAAAATTTGATGCCTCTCTAAGTTTAGGAATACAGACAGATAGTTGCTGCAGGAATGCGAAATGCAGGAAGGGTGATTAAAGCTGCTGCTATGCAAGTGAAAACAAAGAAGAAATGACGATTGGCTTTCTTATTTGGAGTACCAAGTCAAGAATATGAGATGCGGAACTTGTCAGGGACTCATCTTTCTCTGCAAACTCCAGCTCTGCTCCCAAAATCTCTGCTTAATCAACTGCTATATGTTCAACAATCAGTTAGGAAACACTTCATAAAAATCAAATATTTCACAGAAATCTAAAGGAAGAATCTAAAATGATTCACAAGCTTTCTTCCAAAAAGGATGAGTTCTGCTGAACACAGAAATACTTGCCAGGACTTTAAAGCCACCACATACATAGTGCAATCATACTAGATCAAGCACACAAAGGGGTAGTGTGATTCACACAAGTCATCTGAACAATATTTAAATTCTAGTCCTCAGTCACTGTATCAGTCCTAAAGGCTTAAGATATGCTTAAAGATACCTTAAATCAAAGTTTGCTCATTTGAGATTTTGCTAGTTTCTTAAGAAGCACTTCCCTCAGTCCTCTAAGGTGAGAATTTGCAGAATTCTAAACCTAATCAGAGTCTTTTCTGATTTTATTCTGTAATTTTGCAGCTTATCAACTTCAAGTTTGGCACAGTCTGAGTAAGACAGGCTGTTCTGACTGAAAGATCATTTAGGCAAAATGTCAAATTCAAGCCTTTTCTGTACGAAAACGTCATTTTATACCACCTGGTAGAAATGGGGAAAACACAAACTACTGTAAGATAAAAATGAATTTCACCAAAAAAAAAAAAGTAAAAGATTTAGCTTCAGTTAATTAGAGCTCCTGCACTCTCTAGCAATTAGATAGAGAGAGATTTTAGGCAAAATAAACATCTAGAACCTCTATTTATACTTACCTCCTGCACATATACTGGAAGGCTCTGCAGCCAGAATTTCAATACATGATTTCTTCAAAATCTGAAAAACAGAAAATAAATGTCATGAATTATCCAAGAATTGTTTCTCTAGAGGCACACAAATATGAAATCTTGAGCACTTGTTCTCATCTAAATGCTTAACTCAACATTGAAAATTGCATTTATGTCACAGCTATATCATCTTAGCTTTCCACTGTAATTCAGCCATACTGCCATACATCATTGCTCTTCCACCACAAGGTATTGCTATTTAGGAAGGCAACTGATTCCCACACTCCAGTATCTCAGTACAATCTTGCCTGGGTCAGTGGTACAGGGTACACAGACTAATTCTCCATAACAACTAAGATGCACTCTGAAGGGCTCGTGAGGTAGTGACATTGCTGTCACTTTGGAGCCACACCTTCCTCCCCAAAATTATTTTGGGGCCCAAAACTCCACATTTTATATGAAGATATCCTAGGAACGCCTATTCTTGAGTCTCAGCAAGGGGGTTCAAACTTCTTATGTTTCTAACACAATCTATGAGAGCATACCTGAGAAGGTCCTAAAAGTCGCACTATGATTTCACATGAAGATGTAGGGCAATTGTTCTAGACTTAAAGCAGGCTTGTTTCCACTTAGATTAAGTTGGCAAGAAATTTAAATTAAGCAGGATTTCTTTGTAAGGGCTGGCACTGCCTTAAACCACGTTACATGTAGGCGGTAATTTACACAAATGCTTCAGCATCAGGCTTGGCAGACTACTTGCAAGTCAAGAGGACCACACTAGATTTGGATACAATTTATTCCCATAGTACATTAGAATTGCTCAAGCTGTTATTTGCAAATATTAGCCTTCCTCTGCTCTGAAGACTAACTCAAATTCTTCACTGTACACAGTCAGCAAACTTGTGACAGCATCGGTAAGCCCCTGTGAAAACAGCAGTAGTGAACAAGAGGAGCGGGTGTTCAGGATTGGGCTGAGCAGTTCTTACACGAGGCAATTCTGATCAAAATTTAGGTCAGCTCTAAGAGGCAAGTAAATGTCAGCCAAGCATCACAACTCAAATCCAATACGAAATTTTCCCAACTTTAAATTGAAACATCTGTGAGGAAAGAAAAGCAACCAATACAATGGATTCTGAAAGAGATAATGTTTTTTTTTGTTTGTTTTTTGTTTTGTTTTTCTCTGCAATCATGGCTCTCTGACTTTTGTCTAATTGCAAAAGGTATACATAGAGCCATTACTTTTTTTTAAACTTTAAACAAAAGTTTGATTTACTCAGAAGCAGGGCTGGTGGAGACTAAAAGGATATAAAGGGAGGGACTGAGGGAACCATAACCATCCGAGCCACTGGCAGCCAGGCAAGTGAGGAGAAAGGTTTGCAGGAACAAGATTGTACAGGAACTGTTAAAAGGAAGAAAGAGAGAGAGAAAGTCAACAGCTGAGAGCTGAGCTGAAAAGCATAAGAAGAATTTAAGAGTTAGGAAAATACACAGTGAAAACAAAACAAAACAAAACAAAGCAAAACAAAACAAACAAACCAAAGCGGACTGTAAGAACACTCTTCCAAAGTATCTGCAGCTTGCTATCTTTTCATGTTGTGTCATTCCTGTGCTACCCACCCCTTACTCATTCCAGGTTCTGCTGCTCTGAATATACAACATTTTTTTCCCACAGTGACTGGCATGTCTAATGAATATAACTAAGACTTGACATTTTTCCAAGTATTTTTTCCTCTTCACTGAAAAAATGTCTCATAAAATAATAGACTCTTTTTCACATTTTCCACATTCTCCTTTACTTTCTGTTCCCTTCACCCTCAGCATGCCCAAACCAAAATGTTTAATGCATATTTCTTCTCTTCATCAACAAAGTGAAAGAGGAAGGAAATAAATGAGTTGGAGAACAAAAGTGTGAAAAATAGAATAAATATTTTCATTTTAAAAATTAAGTAAAACCACACAAATTTGAGTTTGAAATTCATGACTTCTGTTCAGTTATTTGCAAACAAACACACAGTAAATGGAATCAGATTGGTGGATGAAATATCAGATGTCTTATGCAGAGCTCCTTTCCAGTTTGATCCAATTCATAAATATGTCTATAAAGCTCACTATAATGACTTTGGTTTTTCTTGTTTGGTTTTTAGTGTTAATTACAATATTTACTTTGATTTAGAATTAAAAAAATCCAATGTTCCAAGTGCCTTAACTTAAATTGAAATTCAGGCAGCAGTTAACTATTGCAAAAGAATTTCTTTATGTCTCTTCCTTATTATAAAAATACATTGAAAAGGACTACAACTTATTTACAGTGGCAGATTCCACCTGATTTTCTGTTCTCTTGCTTCCCGAGGACTGCACAGCCTCAAGTAGACTGTAGGTGTGTTCATTCACTCCGCTGGCTCACCAGGAAAGCAAAGTGACATGCAATAGTGGTGATGTAATCTCCCAGCTGAGTGCCTGTAAACAACTCCAACTGACTCCACATCTTCATTTCCGTATAGAGAACTACAGCACTGCTCCATGGCCTCAAGGCAGCTTGCCTTGAGATCAGTGCAGAAAAGTATCTGAAGCACTTGCTTGCTCTTTCTGAGGAGGCATCCCATTGTCTTTGGCAGCACATGATTAATGGCCAAGATCAGCTTCCCAAATCAGTCTCCTGTTGTACTACTCTAAGGGACTCCAATTATGCTCCAGCTTTACACATGCTCCTGGGAGGATCTCTTGCTAGTAATTGCTGACGTGTCAAACAAAAAATGCAACACATCCTTGTGAATGTGTGAAATGGTTTTATTTTTCAGAGTTGTCTATCAGCACGGAACTGAAGTTAGCATTATCTATGACTAATTTAGCTTTCTGCCAGGCAATGTTTTGAAGGCCAAGAAACAGGAGAGGTCCTGCAAGTCACCTGGGCCCTTGTAGAAATAAAGAGAAGAAAGGGAGTGAAACTCTGCAACTGCTGGTATCTTTTGTTGGCATGCACAAGCATGCAGCCTGACTACTTCACCACAGCAGCTGCATAATATTTATAATTTTTTTCCACTGAATTTGGGAATTCTCATTAGCAAGCAGGATGCTGAAGTTTAATGGCAGGTTTCTGCCTTCTCAGTGTTAGTGTGAATGACCTATAGTCTAAGGCTAGGTATTCGTTATCAAGTTCTGTTGGATTAACAATCCACAATAACAAACTCTGTTGCCAATTACAAAAGAGCAATTTATTTGTGAAGCATTTCCTGCCCAACAATATCTGCATGAACTAAGAATAATAAATACATTTAAGTCATTTTTTAAAAAAAGATGAATTTGGGGGAAGCAAGAAAAAGTAAAAGTGTAATTACAACCACTGAAAGTAACAACAAACACCATTCAGGTGAGACTGGGGTTCACAATCCTCTTTATATGGGCAATCTAGCTACCTAAGCCAAGAGGTTTGTTTTCCTGACTTTCTCTTTGGCTGATGTAGAAACCTTGGCTCTAAAGGAAGACAGATTCAGAACATCCATGTGAAGCTCCTGCTCTGAACTGCCCACTGCTTGAACAGCTAGCTCAGGATGAGTACATAAATCACCATGTTTCTCATACTTGGTCTATCATGCATTCACACTGAATTCTCAGAAAAGTTCCACACTACACATATCCAGGACTGCTGTTTGTCCCAGAAGACATTTGTGTAATAGAATTATTTGAAGATAATGTATTTCCAAGCTAAAATTTCTTGCTTGAAGGCAAATCTACTCAGATATAAGACTTGAAAAATACTGGAAGTAGGAGGACACCACTGGGAGATAGTATACAGGAGATTAAACGTAAAGGGATTAATGATTTGCGCCATTTATAAGGAAAGGATGCAATACAAAACAATACAAACTACTTAATACTATATCATTCTTCATACATTTTAACTGCTTCATGAAGGACCCCGCAGCTTTCTCAGTGAATCTTATCTAAGGGTCCTGGGATTATGTCTCTATTTGAGATATGCTCTGTGGTAGGGCCACTGTTTAACACATGGCAAGGATCAGGGAGTATTCCTGCTCCAAGCCACTGCTTTTTCAGTCCATTTGGGTTAAAGGCTAGAAAGAAAGCAATGACTGGATCCTGTCCTGACTCTCATGTTGCTTCATACTTCACTGCCTCCAGCACTCCTATCAAAGAAATGGAGCAGTAGAGGAACTTGAGTTTCATGTTTTCCTTGTAATACTTGCTCTATTTGCTTTCAATTAACAAATTATGATCCACAGAAGTTTTTCATAAAAAAAAAAAAAAAATAAATAACAAATTAGTCATGTTCCTTCAACTATTTTTTCTAAAATTACAGCAATCAGGTGTCCAAATCTCATGGTTCTTTCAACATGAAAATGGTCTCCTGTGAAGACCATTTGAGGTCTGTATCTAGTGGAGTCCTTCAAGAGTCAGTTGTATTCAATATATTCATCAGCCTGAATGAGGGAACAGGGTGCACTGTCAGCAAGTTTGCTGATGACACTAAACTGGGAGGAGTGGCTGACATGCCAGAAGGTTGTGCTGCCATCCAGCAAGACCAAAATAGGCTGGAGAGTTGGGAGGGGAGAAATTTAATGAAATATAATGAGGGCAACTGTAAAGTCCTTGTGGTGGTTTTACCGTGCTGGGCAGCTAAACCCCACAACCGCTCTCTCAATCCCCCTCTTTTAGATGAGGAGGGGGAGAAGTAAAGCAAAGAACAACTCACAGGTTGAGATAAGGATAATTTAATTAAAGGGAAATAATAAATAAAGATTATTATGAACTAAACAATTTAACTAAAGGGAAATAAAAAGGGAAAAGGGAGGGGGAAAGGGAAAAAATAAAAAGAAGGGAGGAAAACAAACAAATAAAATAAATGAAGGCTATATGGAAGTGCAGAGGAAAGAAATTACTCTCTACTTCCCACAAATAAGCGATGATTGACCACGTCCTTGAAGCAGGGCCTCAACACACGTAGCCGGTGTTTGAGAGGAGGACCGATGCTTTCACAACGAGAGCCCACCCCTCCTCTCCTCTTCCTGTTTCCACCTTTTATTGCTGAGTGTGACATCAGATGGTATGGAATATCCCTTTGGTTGGTTTAGGTCAGCTGCCCTGGTGATGTTTCTCTTCTCACATTTTTGCCTACCCCCTAGGAGGGTTAGAAAGAGTCCCGATGCTGTGCCAGCACTGCTCAGCAGTAGACACAACACTGGTGTGATAACACTGCTGTTCCAGCTACAAGTGCAGAGTACAGTACTGTATGGGCTGCTGCCAGGAAAGTAAACATTGCAGCCAGACCCAGTACAGTCCTGCATCTGGGCAAGAACAACTCAAGGACCAGGATAAGCTGGGGACTGCCCAGCTGGAGAGCAGTGAAGGGGAGAGGTACCTGGGGGTCCTGGTGGACAGCAGGATAACCATGAGCCAGCACTGTGCCCTCGTGGCCAAGAAAGCCAATGGCATCCTGGGGTGTATCAGAAGGGGTGTGATTAGTAGGTCGAGAGAGGTTCTCCTCCCCCTCTACTCTGCCCTGGTGAGACCACATCTACAATATTGCAGCCAGTTCTGGGCCCCTCAGTTCAAGAAGGACAGGGAACTGCTTGAGAGAGTCCAGCACAGAACCATGAGGATGATTAAGGGAGTGGAACATCTCCCTTATGAGGAAAGGCTGAGGGAGCTGTGTCTCTTCAGCTTGGAGAAGAGGAGACTGAGGGGTGACCTTATTCATGTTTATAAATCTGTAAAGAGTGGGTGTCAGGAGGATGAAGCCAGGCTCTTCTCAGTGACATCTAATGATAAGACAAGGGGCAATGGATGCAAACTGGAACACAGGAGGTTCATCTTAAATAAGAGAAGAAATTTCTTCATGGTGAGGGTGACAGAATTCTGGAACAGGCTGCCCAGGGGGGTTGTGAAGTCTTCTCTGGAGACATTCAAGGCCTGCCTGGATGTGTTCCTGTGTGACCTGATACAGGTGTTCCTGCTCTGGCAGGAGGATTGGACTAGATGATCTTTCCAGGTCCCTTGCAATCCCTAACATTCTGTGATTCTGTGAAGACAAATGCTTTGTGTGCATCAAGAAAGGTGCTTTGCATGGACAAAGAAGGACTGAGATTGCTTGTTTTCTGGCAAGAACAAGGATCTACAGATTCTTTACTTTTCCACAGAATAATTAATTTCCTTCTTGCCATTCCATTCACACACCTTTCTACACAGCCTATTGCAATCCCAGGAGTTGGACTTTATGATCCTTGTGGGTCCCTTCCAACCCAGGATATTCTATATTCTACAATCACTCCAGTGCAAAGCACTATCTGCTTTATAGGATATGTGTTGGAATTCAGACTCTCTGGAAGGGATGAGAGAAAGCATAATCCCCATATGACAGCGCTACCATGCTTTCAGAAAGAGATCAGGTCACAGACTCACTACTGTGCAATTACTGCTTATGACCCTCCCTTTCAGGGCTGATAAATCTTACCAGTCAGCTGAAATGGTTCTTGATTAAGTTCCTAGAGGCTGAAGTCTTCCTATTCTCTTAAACACAACTGGAAAGGGAGTCAGGACTGCTTCTGGAATTCATTAAAAACAGCTGCAAAGGGAATGCAGGGCTGGGAAGCAAACTCGTGTATTTTGTTGCTTTCTTAAATAACATGCAACACCTGATTGTCCAAGAGAATTGAGGCAGTAGTCCCACACTTGGACAGTGCCAAGGAAACCAATACACAAGGGATTCCTTCAACATGCAAGAGCACTAGGGAAAATTGTGCCTATGCTGAGGGAATAGTTTTTTTGCATCGTACTACGTGATCAGAATGTGCTGTAAACACAGAAATCTGGGACACTCCCCCTGGTGAACTTACCCTCCCTAGCCTCAAGCAGAAAGTTGTACATTTCATCTGTGTTTCATCAACTAAAAAAGTCTATACCAAAATGAACAAAACACATGTCCCTAAAAGGAATTCCCATCCTTCTTTGTAGCCATAGTAAGTAATCTAATTAAAATGGTTATGAGCAAAGGAAAAGAAAAATACTGAAAGTGATCTGAAAATACACTGTTTTCTAATGATTGTTTGGTACTTCTTACACTTAGAATAAAAATGGCATATACATCTGCTCATATATTCCTTTTCCTGCTCTGTTAAAGGAGGCCCTGGTCCTAAGCAAGACAGGAATATGCCACTCAAAGTTTTAGATCTAGAAACAGAGATGCCTTACGAAGATCTTGTTAGACATTGGAACAGGCTGCCCAGGGAAGTGGTGGAGTCACCATCCCTGGAAGTCTTTAAAAGACGTTTAGATGTAGAGCTTAGGGATATGGTTTAGTGGGGACTGTTAGCGTTAGGTCAGAGGTTGGACTCGATGATCTTGAGGTCTCTTCCAACCTAGAAATTCTGTGATTCTGTGATATTTTCCAGTAGAGATCACAGAACTATTTGCATGACATGTACACAAAACACAGGACAGTGATCAATCCATGCTGCCTCTCCACTTGGCCGGTGAACAGCTAGCTTATCCCAGCCATTCAGAAATGCACCAGCTCTTATACAGTGCACCCAGCCCCTAAAGGAAATGCCAGCAGTTGATCAATATGAATTGAGGAACATAGGTCTGGAGGAAAAAAAAAAAATGACATCAGGAGGCCATATATGGAAAGCAGAGTTTTCAGGGTTTTGGCACACATAACAGGATCTCGTCCATCATTCTAATCAGGTCAGCAGAGCAGCACATCCATCAGGACAGAAAGGATGCTAATCAACCAGGAAGATGGAGATCAAAACGTGCTCTAATGCCTCATACGGAATGTGCTCTAACATGTCTCTGCTTACCCACACTGGGGCAGCCATTTTATAAATTGTCACAAAGTACCTAGTAAAACAAACTAGGTATGTTACATCAAGAAGCAAGACATATAAAGATAAAAATGGGCTCAAAGCTTCCTGTATTTTGACCTGTTTATAAACTCAATCTTGACGTAGCAATATTAGTACAAATAAAGGTTTATTTAGACCAAATGTTTAAGTGATGTATTAGCAGTCAGTGGGTCCTTGTGAAAACAGGAAAATTAAACCTTCAACTGTGCAGGTTAACACAAACAGGCATGCATGCAAATACACGCTTAAAAATACTTACAGAATCTATGATTCCCTGAAGGGCTTCAAAACCGTCATTCACTGGAAAGACATGATCTTTGCTGTCGGCAATTCTAGCCAGCTGACAGAATGGTAAAAGTAAATAAAACAGAAATGAAAAGATAAATTAGCCAGTAGGCAGAAAAACTACAGTTCTTCAGAATCACTTACTTGCAAATTCTCTAAGTACTCTTTCTTTATGGATTGCTAATGCTTTACAGTTTGTCAAGTGTTGAAAAGTTCACCCTGACTGATTTTAGGAAGCTCATTACCAATTTCCTAAAATCAGAAGGAATCAGAAAAATCTTCCTTAACTTTAAAAACAAGACAGAACACAGCTTTCACCAATGTTCAGAGTCTGTGACTCTTTAGTACAAAAAACTTGCCTCCTACATGACTATTAAGCACCCAGCACAGTTACTCTCCAGCCAAAATAGCACAGCACCAACATGAGAGGCAACAAAGCTGATGCAGCAAAGCACTTCAGCACATACAACATTTAAATCAAGGAACTAATCAAAATGATCCAGTGTTTTTTCCCATAGAGAAAACTAATGCAAGTTACGCACCTCCTGGAGGTACAGGCTTGATTCACCCTTCCTGTCAGGACAGAGATAAAACCATTTGTACTAGGCTCAACCATTAGGGAAGAGAGAAGAAAGCAGGGAACTAACAGGAGATATTGTCCAAATGGAGGAAAAGGTAGCAGAAGGGCAAGGAAGAGGGACATTCATGAGCAGGTGGTGGGAAGAAAGAGAAGGAGAACTGGGATACCATCTGTAAAGAGATGCATGCAGGTTCACTTGCCAATAGTGTGAGAAGGGTTAAGGCAAAATTGCAAGCCCAATTCAGAAATAATGAGCTCTCCACACATTTGCTGGAGCATAATCAAGTTTTACTGCTGCAAGGCTGTTTGTTATAGTAATTCTCTCCCATGGCAGAGGTAGCATCACCCAGCAGGCCTCTTTGGCGTTTCCTGTAGCATTGCAAATTGGAGGCAGCAGACTAGCCACACATTCCTCTCTAAACCCCAGTGGCTCCACCTTTCCCACTCATGTCACTCAAAACTTCAATTTCTCAAGCAAAATACCCAACTGCCAACCTCATGGTTTGAGTACATGGAGAAATATTCCAGGCAGCCTTCCCCTGCCTACTCCACGTAGAGCATTAAAGTTGCTTACTGCTTGATGGCACAAGATACAGTATTTTCTCTTAACCAGGATTTACAGTTCGTGGAACTGATTTCCCATAGTCTACCTCCAAGTGCCTTCTGGAACATCAGACATGATCATCTAATTCCTGTTAGTTTCTTCAGCATGTAAATGACTTCAAGGATCAGCTGTCTCTGAGATCTGCCACCTTAGATCTAGTCTTTGCTATTTTTATTCTCTCCTTTTCTTATGACTTGTTTTTCTTATGATGGGCAACACTAGCATCTGGTTTTGATTCAAGGGAGACAGCTCTAAACTATCCCATGAGATTTCCTTTTGAGAACAGAGGGTTTAAGCTTGGAGACTCACCAAGAAGCACCAGATTAAAAATCCTTCAGTCTCAAAATAAAATCAGCAATAGCAAGCAGCTTCCCACTATCCACAGTGCAACAACAGGTGCCCTGCTTTTCCTAAGGTGTGTGATGCACTGGGGCAGCTACCTGGAAAGGACCATATTCAGCAATTGTGGACTCTGCTTTAGAATTTCAAGGAAGACTGAGCTCCCATTCAAATGGTGTTTAGCAAATTGTTTTGTTTCCTAATCCAAACAAATAATCAGAGTTTGAAGCTTTGTAAAAAGAGATCTATTCAACAAGTTTTTCAGCATTCCATTTATGAGCTGTACAAGATTTTCACTCATGTTGGAAAATGATAACGTCAGTGTTATGCTTGGTGTGAAACATTATTCATGGATATACTAAATTTCATGATGGATCTAGAAGACATTCTGTCATTAATGGGAAGAAACAGTAAAACATTAGTGTCACTAATGAAGTTGATTTTTTCCATAGAATCACAGAACTGAACTGAGACATTGCCACAGAACACTTCAGTTTCTCACGTTTTTCTTTCACATAACTACACTGTAAAAAGCAAAATCCCCACAACCTTCTGTCTACAGCTTAAGCCATGCTGATTTGATATTCATGTGTCTCTTCCCTGCTTTCCCACAATTGGCAAGAGTTGCTGTGGCATACATGGAGATAAAGATGTAAGGGGCTTAAAAGCAACACACAGAGCAAGGAACTTCAGGTAGTCACTTTAGACTGTCAAACAGTCAACAGAAAGAGAAAAGAGATTCATGAGTGTGTGCCTGTGTTCAACATGTACCTTTGCCAAATACCCCAGTAAACACAGTGAGTCCCTTTTTTACCTGGGTCTCATTGAAGTCTTTCACACCAACACAGTATACTGTTGCTCCCAGGTCTCGTGATCGATTAGCCTGGAATAAGGAAAGGTAGGATGACATGAACAAGAAGGAATGCAGATTTCTAAAAGGTCTTAATAACTATTATAGGCTTTATCGATAAAATGAGCAATTGCCACAGACAGATGTTATCTGCTACTAGAGTACTATTTGCTTAGTAAAACAAAATCCAACATTTGGTATTCTGTGTTTCTTTTTAAACCTAATTATCTATTTGTTCCTTATCAAGCCAAAAATATATAACACTTCTGACCTCTCAAGTAGTATGTTCACCTCTAAAAACAAATACATTTTTCTTGTGTATTTTTGATTTCAGAACGAAACATTATTAGTGGAAATTTTGTATTTGATCATCTGAAAGGTTTTTTGATGCTACAGAAAATTACAAGACGTTATAGAAAATGAACCATATTCATCCTTTTTCTTTGGTCTATACTTTTTGTGAAGAAAAGAAGTCTAAGTGAGAAGATTCAGCGATCTTTCAAAGCATTTTAGTAAATTTCAGCTGTGAATTATTTCTACCTCCAATGTCATTTTAACTGGAAGTTTTTAAAAACCCTTTCTTCCTATGAACAGTGCCAGTTTTAATGAGTCAGATGCATTGCTACTGTTAATGTTTATCTCTAACATTCATGTCTGAAGAAGGTGAAAGTGGTTTTGTCACTATCTCCCCTGTCTTTTGCCTTAGAAGAGTAAAACCAGATATTTTGCTGTTCCCTGGCTAAAAATGTGCAAGACTTACCTCCCTCTCAGAATAAAAAAATAGGTCTTCATGGAGTTCTCCATCTGTCAATGCAATGATGACACTTGCAGTTCTGTAACCTAAACACACAAATTTCTTTAGTCTCATGTTTTGAGTCGCATTTGTTAAATTATCATAGAAAACATTCTGCTAATGAGCTGTTAGCACACCTAAAGGACTAGAAATCGTTACCATCAATCCCATACCCTTACTCACTTCAGCCAACTAATTTTCAGAAAACGTGAACTTCTGCACACTTTTTCCACTTGGGCATCTGCCTACACCACCAGTTTTATACCGTACTCTTTTGACAATGCTTTTTAACTAAAAGTATCTCATACCTATTTCAATATTTCAGACCAGTAGATTTAACTGGAGCCATCAAGAAAAAGTATTCAAAGTGTCCCTAGTTATTCCTAGTTTTATTAATGCTGTCAATTCAAGAAATCCAGAGAGTTTCAGTTTGTGATGAAAAGCTGAATTGGGTTTTAAATAGATTTGGTAGGAAAATTACCTATATTCTTCAATCTTTCTATGTAACATGTTTCAGCAACATGGTTAAACGTTGCAGTCCGCCCCATGAATGGATTATAACTTGGGTTTTACATGTTTATGTTAATTTTCAGGAGCTAATAGAATTAAATCATATTTCTGACTTATTACTGATCTAAAGAAGCTCTGTGGGTATATCTTGTACAAACACTGTTAAGGAAAGTTAATGGCTAAGTATTCTGAGGCATGTAAATTATCAGTCTTAAAACTTCTTCAATAATCTAGGTGATTTTCCTGCTACTATGAGCACTGTTGCTGAAGAGCCAAAATTCCAAGAACCAAATTATTATGAGATTATTTCTTTTGGGTCTGTTTGCTTTTTTATCTCAGACGTAAATTTGCATTCAGCTTGTGAATTCAGGCACCTGAAGCCTGTACTGTGTTCTTGATACCAAGGAACAAGATACTGGAGCAAGCGGAATGTCCTTTTGCAATTCTGAATTCACATCCATCTCACAGTTACTGAGGATCTGAATACCTAATTTTTCTTGGTGCTACTTAAAAATCACCCATTTTAAAGAATGTGGTAATCATGCAGCAGGAAAGTAAAGTGCTTAACAAACAATAAGCAACATGCAGTGTTCAAGTTGCAGATGCCTAATTGAAGTGCCTAGGCTTTCTGTAAGAAGTTGAGAAAGGTGAGCACTTCTTGTACTAGCTCAAGAGCCCCAATAACCTCTGGAGATGCCTTTCTCCCTCCATTGACTACTGCAGGAGCCTTAGAACCTACTGCAGGTAGTATAAACATTTTCTGGTAGAGCAAGGACAAAAACAGCACAAGTAAAGACAAAACACATAGGCCAATATTGACTTGAGGACCCAGTTGTCCACTGCTTCTTGCAATCTTTCTACATGTGGCAACTTTTTGACATGCAATATGTAATGCCAGCATAAAAAAGCAGTATCAGTCTCAAATAGAATTGTTCTAGGTATTTATTCCAGTCTGCTGCAGTCTTATTTTACAGATCAGTCCCAAAGCTGTGCAGACTTAGTCACTATTTCATTTTATTCATGAGTGGCCCTAAAAAAACACTAGGACTGGTTTTCTATGCAAACATCTCATCTTTTATCTTCTGGTTTCCAGGTAAAGTTTTATTTCTACTTTGTTTTTTCCCAAGTAGAATTAAAAGGAAGGAAAGGATAAACATTTTTGCCTTTGTCTGCACTTACTACTGAGGAATAAGTAAGGATGTATGAATTACTTTTTGGAAAACAAAACAAAACAAAAACATTTACCTAACAGTATCTCCACAGACTCATGTTTCAAAAGGAAGAAGAAATGGTTACCTGAGTCCTCAAGCAAAAATAACAGAATGTACCAGATAGTTTTGATATATACCCTCAGGTAGTTTTGATATGTACCCTCAGTCAGCCTGGCTTCTCAGTTTTGGCCTGAAATGCATTAATTTCAGCTCTGAACCCTTAAAGATCTACCTGTTCCTTTTCCTCTTCAGGAGCAACTACCCTGAAGAGCATTGAATTCCTGTAAGAACAGGAGCCACCCCCTACCTTTCTTGCAGTGAAGCTGCATTTCAAATCAATTAAAGGTATCAGTCAAGAAGGAAAAACATTCAATGGATCAGGAAAGTCTCTCACCATGAACATTTTCATAGTAAATCTGTTCACTTGCCTGAAATTAAATTAGAAGATTATTAGCAATAAATAATACTTTGTGGGCATCTACACGTGCACCAGAAAGAAAGAGAAGATGGCAGTGAGGATGTCATGTTTGCAGTCTACAAGATGACATCTGCTTTCAGAAATACCAGTTTCATACAACAAGTTTCTCGCCCGTGGCTTTGACTGAATTACCTCAAAAACTTTCCGAAAGCATTAATTCAAACCAACCCTAAAACCACTGGTCAAGAGTAGTTTCCCACTACTCTGTTTGGAAATCACATTCACCTTCCTAGTTGAGAAACATCTTAAGTCCATCAATGAATATACTCCAGCATATCTAGATCAGCTACTCTAATTGCAAAGAAATCAACTGCAGAAATATATTCTTATGCTCCTATTTCCTGCTTTACCTATCTACAAGTGTATTCTACGCTGCAGAAAAACAAATGCTTCAGTGTGCCAAAATTAAAAAGTAGTCAGAAACTACCCTGAATATATTCAGTGTACCAATTTCCATCCTTTTATAAATTTAAGTTTGTTTTTATTTGTTTGTTTGTTTTTGCAATCGTCTTGCTGAGTTTCTGAAGTACAATTTGATTTTTAATTCCTAGTTACGTGCTAGCATCTCTGTCAGGTCACCTCAGTTTTTGAGGTGTGTTCAAATGCATTTTTTAGTAGACAGTTTTCCAATCCTCCAAAACACAAGTGTAGTGCAGAAAGGGGAGGGGGCTCCCCTAGCAGAGGTTTAGACAAACTCCTGACCTTGTAAAATATATAGAAGACTGGAACAAGATGTGAAAGAATAACTTTTGTACATCATTGTATACCACTAACAGTGAGCAGGTTAAAGTCATGGCCTCAAACCCCACCTAACTCTAAAAAGCCAACTATAACATTCACACAGCAGGACTCTAGACAGCCTCAACCCTTCATGAGCATGGTTCCATGTGGGATTGTAATTCCAACTCCTCTGCACTAATCCTAAACTGCAGAAGCAGCTCCACACAAAGCTGGAGGCAAAAAGAAGGATAAGTAGTAGGGTCTGCAGCTCCCTTATCCCAGCTGCAACACTGAATGTGTACACTCAGCATACCTAATGCATAACAGGAAAATAGCCCCACTTACCTACCAGAGAATTATTAAACAACTTTCTTTTTAAAAAAAAAAAAAAAAAAACAACAAAAAAAACACAACAAAACATACCCTGAGAAGCACTCAGACAGAGTTTAAACGCATTATAACACACATCTTGTTACCCTTTCAAATCCTTCATGCATGTATGTGTCACCTCCTGGAAGGACTTTCTGAAGTTCTTCTAGACCCTGGCGTATCTGTTCCCTGAAATGAATGCAGATGCATTGTTACCTCAGAGATCAATTTTATGATACCCAGGTGAAGACATGCATAGCAGAACCAGGTAGAGAGAGGGGAAAAAAGAGTTAACCCAATGTTTACATAGGCTATGGTAATGTCTGGATAGATACCTTTCTAAGGATGTGGAAAATGGAGCAGATGTATTTTTTATGAGTATTCCCACAGCTTGGAGAAAGCATCACAACAGCAGCATCTCTTAGGTAAATATCCCTATATTTCTCTCCAAATAGATATTCCCTGTGCAACCCTGCTCAAACTTGTGATGCAGAAGTAGAACAGCTGACTTGCACCTGGCCCATACCTATACTCCCTGGCTTGACAATGCAAATTAATCAAACAGACACAAAAATGGCACAAAACCTAGAACAATCCTGGTAACCTCCAGTGTATTTGGACACTACAACCTTCAGCTCAGATCACTCAGCCATGAAGACTGAAGCACTCCCCATTAGCTCATTATGACTCAGTGTATCTGCTCTAATCTTTTAGAAACCCCAGACACAGTGACAAATAAACTGCAGGCTAAATGGGGTGGGCCCTTGTCCTTCCACTGAGTTGCAGAGACCAAACTCTGGAGGCCAAGTACATGCCAGAAGTCTCTAAAACCAAGATAAAATCCCTGCAATGGATTGTGGGTGTATTTCTGAGCAAGCTGTGCTATCTTCACAGGAAATGGATAATGTCACTGCATGCAGGGCCACACTAACATTGCTTGAGTGCTAGAAGTCATTTTCCCCCTGCATATTTTAACTAGTTCAGAAAATCCAGTTTAGAAAATCCAGTTTGTGTGCTTATCATGTACATAATCTCACACTTACAAGGCTGATTGAAGCAATGCATTAGCTATTAGCTATTATCCCATCACAAGCAATACACATAGAGAGAAAAGAGCACGTGCTTTTGCAGTGGGTTGAATTATCAAACATTGAAGAGTTCATTTTGTCCCTGCAATATCCCAAGCCAAGTTAGACTGAGCTATCAGAGGTGGGCTAGTGGCAAGAATTTCCTCCATTCAGCAACCACCCTTGCACATACCAAGCCAAATTTGAATATAAAATCAAGATCATTTCCTATGACCATATCTATTTTTCAAATGTGAACACTAAACATTAAAATAGACAGCAAAGGTATTTAAAACACATAACCCAGCTTCTTTAGATGCACACTGTTTATCCAAAATAGACCACGTGGTGGCATGGGGAAGATGGAAAAGATTTTGCCACTTCTCTACTAAGAAAGGAGTGGCATGAAGCCCACACTTTGTTTTTTAGTCCTCTGGTTAAAAAACAAACAAACAAACAAACAAAACAAAACAACAGTAGCTCTCCAGTCAGCTGGCTTTTGACTAATACCATATCAATACATATCCTGTTCCCAGTGAAGATTTCTAGGACAGCTGGAAATACAGTTCCACATGGGAAACACACATAGCGAGTCTCATAGCCCTGAGATCTCTGCAATAGGGTGTGCTCAGAGGGTGAGAGAAAGGGTGAGAGAGTGAAAGATGCAGGGAGCAGATTTTCTCTGGCACCAGCTTAGATATGGTTAATTGTTTTCACTCATTGTTGCAGTAGGCTGGCTGGCTTTAATGACAGTTTTCGAGGTTGGTATGTGTGTAGACTGCTCTTTAGGAAAGTGGCCAATTTCCTATTAATTCCACTATAGTAGCTGCTCTGGTATGCAGTTTCATAGACATCCAATATGTAAAACACATGCTGATTTATACAGTCTTCACATGTGCTACATATATCTTTGCTCCACGTGGCAATGAAGTTAACAGAGGAAGCAATAGCAATTAAAGGACTTTATCCAGCTCTTCTTGAAGTTAGTGGGGAAAAAAAAAAATCAATCTTATAGATTTTACTTGGATTAACTTGAGGATCTACAAGGAGATGACAGGAACGTGCTTCGGAAACATGGCAACCAAACTGTAATTGCCAAAAATATTCACCCTTACAATCCAGCCTAAACACTCTGCTTGCATTCAGACATCTTAGAAACCATTCTCACCTTTACATCAAGAGTACAGGTGTAACATACAGCTTTCAAGTTTGTTTTTATGGGAAGGGAGTTTCACTTATTTGTTTGCAGAAGAAACTCCCTAAGGATGTTTCAAAGGCAACAAGACTCTGGTTTTCTGGCAACAGCCTGAAATTTGTGGAAGGTAGACTCTCAATCAAAGCAGTTTCTGAGTTAAAACCCCAACTGCTAACAGAAAGGCATTTATAGGCTAAACATCAGATAGCAACTTCTGTTTAAGAAGCCTTATTGCATTCTAGTAGAATGAGTGTTGTATGTGAAAATAGGCAGGTGATTTAAGTAAACTGAGAAGCACAAAGGTGTTACCACATTGCTGAAAGCAAATTGGAAAACAAAGAGCCAGGAATGTGGAGGAAACAGTAAAAGGACTCAAAATCTGCTGTGCACTTCTACACCTCTTACCTGTCTTCTGTTAACCTCATTAGAATTGTCCCTCTAGTAGAAAAAACGATGAAGGACATCCTCAGTTGAGGGCTGGAGAAGAAGAGACAAAAAAGTAAGTGATTTTGGTTGGTCCAGACCAGAGCTTACCATGTGTGTAATACCAAACACAAAAGGCTCTCTGATGGCTACCAAAATAATAATGAGACAGAACTGAGCAGCGAATGGTGCTTTGCCCTGGGAAGTGCTAGCTAGGGCAGACCATGAGGAATCCGCCTAAAAGATGTAAAAAGTACTTGTAGCATGATCTTACCGTTGCTGAGACAGAATGAAGGCTAATTAAACTTAAGATAATATATTCCACCCACTGGCCTGGGGGAATTTTCATTCAATCTCAAGGTAGTCAGTGCCTGAAGGCTACAGTCTCAGACCTCTCCTTGCAGGTCTAAACTTCTCTACAGTAACCAAACATCTCAGAAACAATGAGGGTTCCCTCACCCACAAAGTATGATTTGGTCTATGGAAGTCAAGCAAAAGAAAAGGGGTCTATTAGCTTGTCTACTCGTCTTTCCTGCAGGACAAGAACTGGGTGAAATTTGTAAAAAATTCAAAAGCCATCAGTGGTATGATCTGACAAAAGCATTAAGAACTCTCTACTAGGTGAGTTCCCCAGCTGGAAATCAGCATGTGCTACTTGACAGCAACTGAGAGCATGTCTCCTGGCTGCTGGCACATGCCCCTCCTTATACAGTTATCTGCAAAACAGCCCTTCTTACCTTATGAACTTGCGGGCCAAATGTTCCACAAAATGATATATTTCATTCCAATGGTGCAGGACACTTCCTGATCTACAGAAATAATTATTACATGAGACATTAGTTTAATTGCTGCTATCATAGTTTTCCCAGCCTAATGCTTTGTTACATGTTGCTTAGCTAGTCATTTATTTTTATTTTAACACTCAGTGTCCTAATTCTTCCTTTAAAAAGATAATAAATTGTAAACTACATTTGTTATTTAACTTTGAAAAGCAAGAATAATTTATGTTTCATATAAGTGTTTAAAACTACACTTTACTACAACATAAGGCAGTTATGTTAGACCTTTAGCACAGCCTTAAACAAATAAACCCTGTGTTAGCAAAGACCTGTCTCCTTGCACAGGCTGTAAGATGAATTCCACCAACTCACTTGCCATACTGTTGTGCAGAGCTGTTAGCTCAAGTGTATTTTGGGAAGGAAATGCAGTTGAGGGAAAAGATTCCTAAACCTCTATAGCATTCCACTGTGCTAGAGACTATGAAAAGTAAAATACCTTTGGTCCACATCTTGGCAGTTCTGGCCCATTTCATCATAGCTCAGTTCAAGGCAAAACACAGACTAATTTTGCTCCCCAACAAAATAAGCCATGGATTTTGATAGTTATGAATTATTCTTCATATTGTAAGAACCAGAAAAAAATAAGGTTAACCAGAATCTTCCAGCAGTAAATGCACCTTCTGGCATAAACATTTCTGTGACCATTGGAATATTAATATTGGGAAAAAAAAATCCTTCCTAGAGATGGAAAATAAATGTGTCATCACTTTTTTTTTCTATTCATTGACTACAATTACAAATATTTATAGGGAAAAAAAACATTCCAGTTTTAACAGAAAAGTCATTGATCTGCAGTCTGAGGAAGGAAATATGAACATCTGAGAAGATGTTTTTTCACTTCACAGAAAGAAATGGCATCTGACCTGACTCCATTCTACCTTAAATCTGAGAATCTAAATGAATAGATTCAACCAAGTACTACGCACCTGGCACAGAAAACCCAGTCTTGCTGCAAATATCATTAGTTCACTTCCTAGAAGCACAGCAAGCATGCAAACCACATTGTGCAGGTTATGTAAATTTCGTTCCGTATTCTACCTGCACCTGGTTTTTATTTACAGCCATTCAGTAAAAACCTTCACCTTGGCCACTTGCTTCATGTTCATGGTCTGAACTTGGGTCATGGTCTGAACTTGGGTAGACCTGTGCGGTGTCAAGAGTTGGACTTGATGATCCTTAAGGGTCCCTTCCAACTCAGGATATTCTATGATTCTATGATTCTATGATACTTAAGTCACTATTTCTTTATATGACCCCATATGTTCAAATGTTCCTAGTTAGGTGGGGACATGCAACCAGGACAGCAGCATATTCTTCATCTGGATAAACAATTAACACCACTGGTTCTCTTTACACAAAGGACCTGATACCAATTGCACCTCTTTAAATAAAACGTTACTGAAATCCCTGTTTTTCTGTTGTTTTTTCGTTTGTTTGTTTTCCTGATTTTAATGGACTGATTGCACAGGAGACTCAATCATAAGAAAGAACTAATGGTTCTACATTTCTTGGCTATTCAGAAAAGAGCTAGGATATCTTCTGCCACTCATCAAACTAGGACTTGAAATCATTATTATTATTATTATTATTATTATTCTCAATGTGCATGTGTATCAGAAAGGACCAAAGAAATACTATTAGCAGGGGTCTTACTAAACTAAACCACACAGACAGTGAGAAAATTGGTGTCTTATAGCAGATTAAGGGTGAGGTACATTAGGACTTGCCCTCAAACAAAAAACTGCTACATCCAAATTATACTAAGCTATATACTGACAGAACAGAAATGCACAAAGCTCAAATGCAGATGCAGATTCCTCTTGAATAGAATAACTCTGAGATATTGAATATGATATATCCCGGTCCCATCAGTGCCAAATAGCCCAAATGTTATCTGAGACGGAGTCTGAAAAATAGGTATTGTCTTTACCTGGTAAGGCATAAAAGAAACACTTGAATCATAGAATATCCCAAGTTAGAAGGGACCCACAAGGATCACTGAGTCCAACTCCTGGCACCACACAGGTCTACCCAAAACTTCAGACCATATGACTAAGAGCACAGTCCAAACACTTCTTAAACTCTGACAGGCTTGGTGCCGTGACTACATCCCTAGGGAGCCTGTTCCAGTGTGCGACCACACTCTCAGAGAAGAACTTCTTCCTGATATCCAGCCTGTCGCAGACTAACACCATTCCCTCGGGTCCTATTGCTGGTCACTAAATAGACTAGATTGGCACCTGCCCCTCCACTCCCCCTTCATGAGGAAGCTGTAGGCCGTGATGAGGTCTCCCCTCAGCCTCCTCTTTTCCAGGCTGACCGGGCCAAGTGACCTCAGCTGTTCCTCATACCTCTTCCAGAATCACAGAATCACAGAATTGTCTAGGTTGGAAGAGACCTCAAGATCATCGAGTCACCTTCACCATCTTAGTAGCCCTTCTCTGGACACTCTCCAACAGTTTCATGTCCTTTTTGTACTGTGGTGCCCAGAACTGCACACAGTACTCGAGATGAGGCCACACCAGCGCAGAGTAGAGCAGGACAATCACTTCCCTTGACCAACTAGCAATGCCGTGCTTGATGCACCCCAGGATACAGCTGGCCCTCCTGACTGCCAGGGCACACTGTTGGCTCATGTTCAGCTTGATACCTGCCAGAAACCCCAGATCCCTCTCTGTGGGGTTGCTCTCCAGCGTCTCATCGCCCAGTCTGTACGTGCAGCCAGGGTTGCCCCATCCCAGGTCCAGAACCCGGCACTTGCTCTTGACATCATAGCAATGGTTGCATCAGCCTCCAGAAGATATTGCAGCCAAGGCTATGTTAACCATAAACCAATTACTACCTCCTTCATTGAAATGTATGGTATTTTAGACCACGTACAACCCTCTAAAAAAAGTATGTCTGTTCATCTTCTGAACTGTCTGGTAACACACATCTGAAGGCAGGACAGTTTCACAAGCATACACTGATCAACCTTTTCCTCAAACAGATACAAAGACTATACTATACTTCATGTTAAAGGAAAGCTTAGCTATCAGTCTCCAGCAACTAGTCTCCAGTTCTATCCAGCCCTCACTCGCAACAGGACACTGCCCTAAAAAGCAGCACTAGCCTAGAAGTGTGAATATTCCTCCCACTTAATTACAAATCACTGAACAAAAGTTGATTGTCACTTAAAATTACTATTACAGCAAGGCAGCTGAGAATGATATCCAGCCACAGAGCACATATGGTATGTAGGTCGCCATGTAAAAATGCTTGTCATTTTCCATGGCTCTGAAGTCATGCATTTTTTGAGAACAGCATTTGCCAGAACGAAGCTTAAAAACCAATTGCTCAGTTCAGTGATGTGCCAGTCAACAGCATATCCTGTTTAAGTGTCTGCATTTGCAACTTCATTCTGCTGGTCTTAAATGGCCTGGGCATAATTTTCAACTTAGTGGTGCTTTTTAATTCTCCACACAAGCATGGATTCAGCTCTTTCTGCACCTCCTCCACTTCATCCTTGTTTTGCTCTCCCACAAGCATTCCCATACTTTTGCCCTCTGGAAGAAAACTTCAAGCACTTAAAGCTCCATCTCTTCTTAAAGGAAGCCTTCCCACTCATCTAATAACACCAAGGAGAAACAACCTGAAGCTCCAGATTGAGTATTTCTTGCTGGAGAAAAGTCCATGTAGTGGGTTTACATGACAAGGTTTTGGTAGTGGAGGGCTGCAAGTGTTGGCTTCTGTGAGAAAAATCCAGCAGCTGCCCCATTTTAGATAAGGCCCAGTTTCAGCTGGCTTCACCACTGCCCAGGGCTGAGCCAGTAAGTCATGTTGGTTGTACTTCTGTGAGAGGATACTTAAGAAAGGGGGAAAAGAAAAACTTGCTACACAACAGCAGCTGGGACAGGGAGGAGTGAGAAAGCTCTCTGCAAACACCAAGGTCCGTGCAGAAGGAGGGCAGGAGGTGCTCCAGGTGCCGGAGCTGAAGTTCCTCCATGGCCTGTGGAGAGGCCCCTGGTGGAGCAGGCTGACCCCCTGCAGCCCATGGTGTACCATGGCGGAGCAGGCCGCTGTGGTACACTACAGTATGGTGTAAATGTGGTACAGCACATTTCCATGCTACAGCCCATGGAGGAGCCCATGGCAGAGCAGGTGGATCTGACCTGAAGGAGGCTGTGGCCTGTGGAGAACCCCCACTGGAGCAGACTCTGGGCTGGAGCTGCAGTCCATGGATAGGAGACCATGCAGGAGCAGGTAACATGGTGGGGCACTGCAGCCTGTGGAGTCCCATGTTGGGAGCACTTTGATCCTGACAGATGGACCCTGTGGTACAGACCCATAATTGGAGCAGTTCTTGAAGAGCTGTTGCCTGTGGGAAGCTCACACAGGATCAGTTCAGGAAGGACTCTATCCCGTGGGAGGGACCCCAGTTTGGAGCAGGGGAAGAGAGTGACTGTGAAGGAGCAGCAGAGACAAAGTGCCCACCCCCAATTCTCCTGCAACACTCGAGGAGAGGAGGTGGAAGAGGGTGGATGGGGGAAGGTGTTTTTAGTTTTTGTTTCTCAGTTCTCTAGCTTGTTATTAATAGGTAGTAAATTTTTCTAATTTCCTTATGCCGTGTGTGTTTTGCATTGTATTGTGTATATATATATATATATATATATATACACACACACACACATATATATCGTATTGTGTTTGTGTTATATGATATGTATATCATGTTCGTATGTATATCGTATTGTGTATCATATTACATATATATATCGTATTGTGTAACATCACAATAGTTATTGAGTGATCCTAACCTCAACCCTTGAGCCCTTTCCATAGCATTTTCTCTCCCTCTCTCTTTGAGGAGGGGTAGTGAGAGAGTGGTTGTGGTAGAGCTCAGCTGCCCAGCTGGGTAAAATGACCACAGTTCAACAAGTGGAAATTAAGAATAAGTAAATTATGCCTTTAACAGGCGAATTATACTTTCTGTGGTCAAATGTGCTGGCATTTTGTACATCTAAACTGAATCCAAGGCAGAGACCAACCACATGGCTTAGTGTTTGCAGGGGCAGAGAGCCGCACCCTGGCCCAGCTCAGCCCTCCAGCAGGTGCTTTTCACCTATTCACTGAAACATGATGCTTCACAACCCTAAGCTGTAGCAACTCAAACCTTCCTAGTTTGTCTTTCTTGCACTTTTTACACTCATTATTTCTATTTCTCCCATTGCACCTTCTCAGAATACTCACAGTGCTATTTTTAATTCACAAACTAGACAAAAACATAATCAAGCCCACAAACTCTTATACAAAGACTTCACACCAGTTATGTGTGCACCAGATGACAGAGGTATATACAGGCACCTGATTCAGAGACTGGTGTTGGACCACCTTCAAGAAATCTCATAGCTGACAGAGGTGGCATTGACCTGTGAAGTTTTGCAGCATCATTTTATTGAGCTCTTAAAAAATAACACAGATGAAAAGTGTTCTCTGTCTTTCCAAATACTTCAGGAGAAATTCTGAGAAGACCAGATAGCACATAGATAGATGTTAGTGAGGTGATGCAATTCTTTGAGGAAACACCATCTTGTGCTGAACATCACGAGACAGCTCACTAAAACTATTGTCAAACATTTGAGATTACAGAGTTTATAGAGGCCCAGTTTAGAGCAGGATAAACCTCTAAGCCCTGACACAGTACAAGAACAGAATATTCTTCTCTACCTGATTGGCCTGGGATACCTGACTAACAACTAATAAAAAACTAAACATGGACTGAACTTAGATCAAGCAGTAAAGTGCAGAGTGCTGCAGGCACACTCAGCTCTCATTATAAGCCAGTTTCCACCCACCACTTGTGACAATGAATAGTTTACCTTGGATTTACTACTGACTAAAGACATGTACACAGGTCTTGATGGGCAATGATTTCACATGCTAAATTAGCTGGTTGCAATCAGTGTGACTACAGCAGACACAGGAGAGAATTACACTCCTTCAGGCAACAAGTAAAAAGACACAAGAATGTGTAAATTTCCCCACACCACCTTGCCAACTTCCCTCAGCCCTCACACAAAACAAAGAAGAGTTATGCTTCAATATCCTCACAGGCCCATGGCATCCATACAGAATGTTTACATTGCTCTGGATCCAGGCCTGTGACTCCAGAATCACAGATTCACTGACTATGTTTAGAATCATAGAATCACAGAATGGTTTGGGCTGGAAGGGACCTTAAAACTCATCCAGACCAACCCCTTCCACGCGAGGGACACCTTCTACTAGTTTAGGTTGCTCAAAGCACTATCCAACCTGGCCTTGAGAACATCCAAGGATGGGGCAGCCACAACTTCTCTGGGCAACCTGTTCCAGTGCCTCACTACCATCTGAGTGAAGAATTTCTAGCTTATTTCTAATCTAAACCTATCCTCTTTTAGTTCAAAACCATTCCCTCGTGTCCTATCACCACGCTCCCTGACAAAGAATCACTCCCCAGCTTTCCTGTAGACACCTTTAGGTATTGGAAGGCCACTATAAGGTCTTCCCAGAGCCTTCTCTTCTTCAGGCTGAAGAAGCCCAACTCTCACAGTCTGTCTTCATAGGCGAGGTGCTCCAGCCCTCTGATCATCCTCAGGGCCCTCCTCTGGACCTGCTCCAACAGGTCCATGTCCTTCTTATATTGGGGACCCCAGGACTGAACATAGTACTCCACGTGGGGTCTAACAACTAGTTAAAAATAGATCAGCTATGTAGCTGAATAATGAGGGGATCACAGGAAACAGGTTGGATTATTTACTTCTTTTTGCCAAGGATCCTTTAAAGCCAAATTTTCTTTCACACACATACAGTTCCTTGCATGTTTTCCACACATGGGTATAAAATCCTTCCTATGTTCACACACAACAGTCAAGAACACAGGAAATAATGATTTTCACTTACAGCAAATACAGCAAAAGATTACTGATAAGTTTTACCCATTATTATTCCTTCCTTACTATCCACAAATCAATTAAATTGGGGGCTGCCTCCATCTGATCTTCAGACTGCGCTTGTATGGAGTGATTAAATACTAGAGCACTAGATACCATGAGAGTTAGGTCAGTGGGTAGTAGTCTTCAGTAGTCAAATGGATGATATTTTTTAGAATATCTGAACAATATCAGCAAAAAGAAATGTTTTCTTTATGCTTGTGATCATCATCATGTTCAGCCTGGAGAAGTGAAGGCTGATAATGATAGGACAACAGGGAATGGTCTTAAACTAAAAGAAGATAGATTTAGATTAGACATTAGGAGGAAATTCTTCACTGTAAAGGCACTGGAACAGGTTGCCAAGAGAAGTTGTAGATGCCCCATCCCTGGAGGTGTTCAAGGCTGGGCTGAATGGGACCTTGGGTTGGCATCCCTGTCTATGGCAGGGGGGTTGGAGTTAGATGATCTTTAAGGTCCCTTCCAACCCAAGCCATTCTATGATTCTATGATCATCTCATTGATTCCTCATTCTTCCGTCTTAATTAAGACTCTATCTTATCTCACACCCAGGTGCTCTTTGGCACTATCTTCTGCCATTTGTTTCCCTATCATTTATTGTATACGAGTCTCAATGCTGCAGTTAAAGCAAGCAGAAACACAAAAGGATATGGCACCTAAGACCTGATTTACTTGGCAAGTAGCTGGCCCAACGTGAACCACAGTGCTCAAGAGTGTCATTGCCACACTTCTGGAAAGTAATGCTTCTAGCCTTAGGTCCAAGGGTCACAGTGTGACAGGCCTTCTCTATTGCTACCTAAGCTGTGAGCATTGCTCTTAGAAGTAATGAAAGGCATGCAAGTGCATGCACAGAGATTAAGGATGCTTTTATAAACCAGCAAGCCCACCTGCTATTTTACGAGCTTTTGTTCTGTTCATTATGTGCACATCAAGTCTGCGTACCATAGCAGGATTATTTCTGAATGACTGAATGCTGGATTTTCTTCCCTTTCTTAACAATGAGAAATGGCAGATTTGTTTCAGGTCCTCTGAGCTTACCAACTGCAGAGAGTCATGTCTCCAGCTGTATGCTGACAGCCGGAAAAAGCCTGGTTTCCCTTCAACAGTTTGCACAGCATAGTTGCAGGAGTCTGCTGAAGAGAATGCTTCAGGGAGAAAGAGTGTCACTTCATGAGAACAGCCTGTAACACCTGCTTCTTCCTCAGTGCATTATGTGCTCACTTTGAATGGCCTTCATGTGGCCAGCATTTTGCTTCAAGAGCCAGCATTGTGACAGGGACTATGTGCAGCTGGAACTTGTGCGAGCAGTACACATATACAGGGTGCTAAATGGACTTAAGTAGTCAGTCCAGCCAGGCCATGAAGCAAAGGGTCAGCAGGTGGCTCTAGAACCAGTAAATTCCAGGGCTGTGTTTATTCTTTTTCTATTGCTCCTCTGATCCCAGAAAGTAAGTTGCTTAATATTTTAATGATTTCCTTCCACCATTGAAATTAATATTTCATAATTCAGAATGTAAATCTCACCTGCTTTGGTATCCTTTATCACCAGTACTTTAATTATTTTTTGAGCAATGGCAAATAAAAACAGTAATATGAGCCCTGAATCTATTACTATAATTTCATAGTTTACCTCAAGGTCTCTATAGGCATTCAGGACCACTGCAGCGTTTTTGAAGACATTCTCTAAACCCAGTAGAAAAGTAGAAAACCCTGGCTGAATAAGACCCAAATTTTATACAACTTGAGCTTAGTATCTGAAGAATGAAAGAAAGTCTTAAAGATAAAGGATATGGGATAATCTGTTCTCCCACCGTCTGCAGACTCCTCCAAATTCCACCAGAGACCATCTAATTTTTTAAATCAATGAACTTTGCGTCAGACCCTCTTCAGTTCTGCATCAGAAAACAAACAAAAAACAAAAAAAACAAAAACAAAAAAAAAAAACCACCACCAACAAAAAACAATACACTACAGAAATAGGAAACCTACATCTGTTAAAGTAGCAGTTTTTTGGATACCTTGATATATACACTGAGGTAGCTTGCATACTTTAAAGTTTGTGCCAAGCTTCATATTTCCACCCAAACTTTCCTTGAGCAAGCCTAGAAAGTCATGTCTTTTAGTAAGAGGACAGGAGCTTGAAATAAGTGGTTGTTAAAATCATATCCATCAGATTTGATAAAACCTTCAGTTCTGCTTCAGCTTTCAGGGAAACTCAGTTTGCAAAAGCTATCTGCATTACAAATCATGCTATGTTTTTCAAATATAGCAATAGAGGTATTTCAGCTAAGAAGAAACCAGCCAAAGCAACAAAATGCAACACAGGGCAATCTTTCCACCCAATGAAGTGGAAAATAAAAATAAAAAATGAAAAAAATATATTTCCCCTGAAGTATTTGGATAACTGGCACAATAAAATATCCAGTGTACTTGTCTCAGTCTTACATTTTACCCAGTATTTTGTAATAAAGTGTTATGTAATTCCAAGTCATTTATACAAATGGAATGTGGCTGCTACTGCAAAACGCTCAAGAGGATCAGACAGAAAGCTTCATCTGCAAGCACTTTTGGCAACTTGAAATACTTTCCTGTCTCTGAAATTTGTGGTTATAAATGTTAGTTCTATGCCGCTGGCACATATATATTCAAATATTTCCAAACTTGTGGTTCAAAATAACTATTCTTAATTAAGAAAGTTAGGAGAATCTTTTTAGCTAGTACTTTTTACACTTTAAAAAAAAAATAAATAATAAGTTGTATTGCTTCAATTCAAAGCATTCCAAAGCTCAGCATGTATTTATTTCATATTGCTCAGACTAAAATCTCAAGGCCTCTAAACAGACAAATTTACTAGTACCAGATCAGAATTAGTGATAAAAAAGTGAGTAGGCAGATATCTTCAGTATAAAGAGTTAAGCAGTCAAAATATGCATTTGATTAACAGGAAACAAAGAAAATATGACTCAGCCAGGAGCCAGGAGAAAAATAAAGTTCTCTTTTGAATAAGACACTCTAGCTGTTTTCCATCACAATGGCCAAAATCAGACCCTTTTTAAGGCAGTAGCCAACCTCTCAGAGCCTGGTCTTTACTTGCTTTGCTGCACAAAAATTCTTTCTGAGACAACGAGAAGAAGGAGACCTCCAGGCAGGCGAGCATTTTCTCCATGTTTTCAGCTACAAAATTAATGCCTGCAATAACTCCCCAGCTCTGCTTTTATGAGCTTTCACAGTTCATCGGAAAATTGGTGTGACCAAGGTTCTGCTCTTGTCCCAACCATTCTTTTAAGAAACTACAGCATCAAGTACAAAATAAAGCTTTTGTATCAGCCACAACAAAACTTCTAAAAATCTGATTTACAAAGCACAATTGCATTTAATACTAGATCTACCAAAGTTACCACAACAACAATGACAGAGTAGTAAGGAGTTTCGCAGGTCCCTTGGGGACACGGTGACTTCTACAAAACCAAAATCTGAAGAAAACCTCCTCTGTATCAGTATATGATATTCCAGTTCATGCCGGAATCAAAATAAAAATCTTTCAAATAGAAGAGTAGAACCGACTTACTTGTCTAGAATGAAATACAAATCAAATCCTCCGTAACAGGCGGGACCACCATTCTCTCTCTTTCCACCTTGTCCATCACAGGCTATCATAAAAGTTGCTAAGAACAGCCATTTGAAGCAAAATCTGAAGATGGTTTGCTTTGCAATAGCCATTATATCCAGAGAGGACGAGAAAAAGAAATGTCTTCTTCCACAGCTCCTTTATTTCACAGGCTTCTCCGCAAAAGCCATTCAATAACCTTTAAGTGTATATACAGGTATTTTACTCCTTAAAACTCCACTTGAAACAGTTGCCCTCAGGAATTGCAAGACTTTCCCCCTTGTTTCCCTTGCACCTCTGTTTCTTGGTTTCAGATTTCAAGATGCACAATACTGTATTTAACTTTTTTTTTTTTTTTTAAAGGGACTTGACCCTTAGTCTCCCTTGCAGCTCTCTGAAAGCAGCACCATTGTTTTCTAACAGGAGCAACAGCTGCCTAACAGATCTTGCTTTATCACAGACTTCAGAAAAGACAGGGAGGGTTTCAATCCCCCCCCGCCCCTCCCGTCCCCCTCTCCCCTCCATTATTATTGTTATTATTAAGGATGGTTTTATTTTTTCTTGCCAAATAAAAGCTCAGATAATGCCACCTTGTGGTGAAAAAGCAAGATAACCGGAGTCTCTGGATGTAAAGCGTATCGTTTGTGCACCGAGCATACAAAGCACGTGCTACAGTGGCTTTGAGTATGAACATACAAGCAGCTTTCTTAGAGCAGGCATGCAGCACTATGCAGAGGTATCTTCATTTCCCTCATTGGCTATATCTGAGTTTGAAGCTTAAAGGCTTAAAAACTTGGAGAAGCTTAGTAAAAATTAAAGTGAGAAGGTACAACGAGTTTCATCCTTTCTGTTTTCTCAGTCTTGAGAAATAACAAGAAGTGCCTCTGCCTATGATCATACTTCCTGCTTGCTATCCTTAGCAAGCTTACTTCAGTCACCAGGGTCTAAATCCCCCCTCCTCCTGCAGACCTTGCCAGGAAACAGCTTCAGCTGAACTCACATTTTCAGTCTTCTACAAACAGTACCACAAGCTCCAAAATGCAAGCAAGTCAACTCAAAGATAAGACTATTCCCAAGACAGAGCAACCCCCAACGGAGATAAGAGATAAATCAGAAATCTGAGGAATTGGAGCATTCATCCTTCCCTCTCAAATCCTCTCATGAGAAGAGGACTTTTTTTTTATTTGTTATATTTATAATAATATATATTATATATTTTTATTCCTTTTTATTTGTTTCTGACTGACTCTGAGATGAACAAATACTTAACATTTTAAAATAGAATAAAAATACTGTACTCAGTAAAATAATTCTAGCCTGAAGCTAGCAGAAGGAAAGAAGGTTGATGGTGGAGGAGATTGGGTACCCCATGCAGCCATGGGTTCAAGATGACAGAAGGCCCAGCAGAGCTTAGGAGCAAGCCATTAAGTGAGTCATCAGATGAGGCACAGAACACTGAGATGGAGCAAGTTGCTGACAAAGTGAAATGCTGTGCTTTCTGCTTTGTCACTGATGTTCTTCAGGGCTAGTCCTCTTCATGTGTCTGTCTTAAGAAAGTGTCTTTTTGTTTATGAAATGGATAACAGCAGCAAAATTATTGAGACACTATGAGAAAAGCATTTTCATAGTAGGAAGCCCAAGTGACAGCCAGGAGGGCTGTTGGAATTTCAGCCCCTCCTTCACTAAAAATGTGAGGAACAAAAAAGAAGACCATAGCTTTGTGTGAAAGACCTGTTGGTTCTTGGAGAGATAGTGTGTTGTGTTCTTTGTGTGAAAGAAGATTACAAGCAAGGTGTTTCAATTGCATGCAGCAGTTCAGTGGTTCATTAAGCTCCAGCTCATGCCTTTGGTTTGTGATTCAAACTTGCAAATGAAAACGATGGGGGAAGTGGCATCAGCAGGTGTTTGTTTGTTTGTTTGTTTGTTTGTTTGTTTGTTTTATGATCCACTCCACTATATGTGTCAGTAGAGTCTTTTCTGAAACAGTGTGGAAGCTGTTTCTGTCAGTGGTAATAGCAGCACTGCTGAGAGATGAGACATCACACATGGCAGCACTGTATGGGTTTTGGAGCACCTGTGTCTTTTTTGGAGAGGTAGCAGGTTGAGGTGGTGAGCTTGTTTTGGTTCCTTTCAGATCACCAATATCTGGCTTATATGGTGGACAATGGCTTCTGTCAAGATCTCAAAATCATGTTCCTCATGGCAATTTAGGAAGGTGTTAGAGCAGTTTGCATGGATAAAGGAGACCTAAAGAGTTGCCAACACTGATACTATTATCACAAATTTATCTTCACTTTACAGGAGTTACTTCCCTGTCTTCAGTGTCGATAAGTACTTAAATTCACTCAATGTATGCATGGATGGTGCAAATCAGCGTAACTGTACTAGAATCAGCAGAGCTACACTGTCTGATGTGTAGGACAAGGGTCTTCTCTGGGTAATGAGTGGTGTGCCTTTACATGTAAATTTTACCTCTTATAATACATAATTCAAGGCTGACACCCAGTGGCCAAAAAGGTTTTTCTTCCTTGGATTGCTCTAACTTTTCAAGAGAATCAAGAACTCCCTTCTGTCTTGCTTTTTTTCTGACTTAGTCGTGCTTTAATTTTGTCTCTGCTGCAACATGTAATGCTGTAACATGTAAATACATTATTATTCTGGGGATTAGTATTCTTCCCATTGCCTTTCTAAGAAAATCTGCTAACTCTTTGCATCTATATGTAACATCTCACCTTTCTGAACAGTAATATCAGGCTTAACAGATAAATATATTGTTTGTGATGTATTAAAATTAAACATCACAGGAGAAAATGTGGTGTAGGATATAATTCTGCCATAATCAAAGAAGACCATGCAGTTTCTTTCCAAATTTTATTTCTACCTAAAACAGCCTAGCAATAGGGGTTACAGTAAAGCAATCTGCTGTCCCCTTTGTTTAGTTTTATGTGTTTTCGTAGAATCATTAAGGATGGAAAAGACCTCCAAGATCATCTGGTCCAACCATCCCTTTACCACCAGTGTCACACCCACTAAGCTATGTCCTACATCCAACCTTTCCTTAAACACCCCCAGAGACGGTGACTCCATCACCTCTCTTAGCAACCCATTCCAATGCTTAACCTCTCTTTCTGAGAAGAATTTTTTCCCTAATTTCTAGCCTGAACATCCCCTGGTGCAACTTGAGGCCAAGGCTATGCAGTTCTCAACACCTTGCTTCCTCTACTCAGCATTGTACATATATTCGAAGTACTTTGTCAGTGCTAGAGAATCCTTGCAATACTTCTGAAGCTGCTTCTTGCACTCATTTACAGTTAGACATGATTCAGTGTAGTCCACTGAAAGGGACATCTATTATGGTGTCTCTTTCTGTGTAGTCAAATTTAAACAAAGATAATCACCCCAAGTCCCGCTGATCCTGGGCTTGGGTCAAATGTTGAGGAAATCGCTACAGCCTTCTGTTTTTTAGCATTTCTGAAAATCAGGTGGCTGAATTTGACCTCCCTTCTCAAACCAAATAACTGTTATATGAACCTGAGGCTGAAATTTGTAAATGCTCTAATGTCCAAGTCCAAACCACAACACGGGATTCTCAGTCCCCCTGTGTCTTACAAGAATACAAACTCAGTATTCTCCTTATAAGTCTGTCAAATTTGATCATAGAATTAGATAGCATTAATTCTCCCTGGGAAGACATTAAAGTGCAAGAACCCTGAAACAATTAAGTCTAAATAAGGTACTAATGACAATCTAGAAACACGTGACTAACTTTGATTTGAGCAAGTAAATACACAAACAACAGTGATGAAGCACTGTTCATTTAAATCAATATTAGTTTTATCTGCAGATTGGTTTCCTCTGTTTTTAAGGCAAAAGGATAAGCACACATGCCCAGTAGGAGGGAGCAAAGCTGCACAGAATGAATGATTCAAATTTACTGACTACATTTCATATAATGGGATTTAAAAAGTCCTACTGCATTGCTTGATTTGCAGTCTGATGCACTCTTTTCAAAGTGCTGTAAACATGGAGAATATGACCATCCTGCTAAGAACTGTTGCTTCAGATATATTCTCACATACTTCAGAACTGTACATTTTTGCAGTATATATTTTTGCAGATCTGTCTTTGGCAGAGTGACCATGAAATGGTAGAGTTCTCTATTCTTGGTGAAGTCAGGAGGGAGGTCAGTAAAAGCACTACCTTGTACTTCCATAGGACAAACTTTGAATTGTTCCAGATGCTTCTAGGGAGGATACCTTGGGAGTCAGTCCTGAAGGCCAGAGGTGTCCAGAAAGGCTGGACACTCCTCGAGAAGGAAGTCTTCAAGGTGCAGGAACAGGCTGTCCCTGTGTGCAATAAGATGAGCCATTGGGGAAGAAGACTGCTGCGGCTGAACAGGCAACTTTTGCTGAGTGTCTGAGAGAAAAAGAGAGTTTATGTCTGGTGGGAAGAAGGGACAGGCAAATCAGGGAGAGTACAAGGAAGTTGCCAGCATATGCAGAGAGAAAATCAGAAAGGCTAAAGCCCAACATGAGCTCAACTTCACCACAATGGAAAAGGGTAACAAAAAATGTTTTACAAATATTAACGGTAAGAAGACAATCAAGGAGAATCTTCATCCTTTACTGGTTGCAGGGGGGAACATGACTAGGATAGGGATATGACAGGATAAGGAAAAAGCTGAGGTTCTTAATCCCTTCTTTACATCTGTCTTTACTAGTCAGACTGCTTATCCTCGGGGTACTCAGCCTCATGAACTACAAGTCTGGGACAGGGAGCAGAAGAAACCCCCTACAGTTCAGGTGGAAACAGTTAGAAACCTGCTGCTCCACCTGGACTGTCACAAGTCCATGGGGCCAGAAGGGACCCACCTGAGGGTGCTGAGGGAGTTGGAGGATGTGATTGCTGGGTCACTTTCCATCAGTGGTCATGGTCATCTGGAGAGGTCCCAGATGACTGGAGATTTGCTAATGTGACGCCCATCTATGAGAAGGGTCATAAGGAGGACCTGGGGAACTACAGGCCTGTCAGCCTGACCTTGGTGCCAGGAAAGGTTATGAAACAGGTCATCTTGAATGAAATCATGCAGCATATGCGGGACTACCTGGGGATCAGGCCCAGTCAGCATGGGTTCATGAAAGGCAAGTCCTGCCTGACCAACATCATCTCCTGCTATGACCGGGTGACCTTCCTGGTAGGTGAAGGAAAGCCTGTTGACGTAGTCTACCTAGACTTCAGCAAGGCCTTTGACACAATCACCCATAGTATTCTTCTGGAGAAACTGGCAGCCCATGGTTTGGACAGGTACACTCTTTGCTGGGTTAAAAACTGGCCGGATGGCCAGGCCCAGGGAGTGGTGGTGAAAGAGTGAAATCCAGCTGGTGACCTGTCACCTTACTGTCACCTTACTGTCACCAGCTGTAAATCCAGCTGGTGACAGTAAGGCCCTGCAGAGGGACCTGGACAGGATGGATCGATGGGCAGAGGCCAATGGGATGAGGTTCAACATGGCTAAGTGCCAGGTCCTGCACTTTGGCCACAAGAACCCCAAGCAGCGCTACAGGCTTGGGGCAGAGTGGCTGGAAAGCTGTGCAGAGGAAAAAGCTCTGGGGGCATTGATCGATGCTCACCTGCACATGAGCCAGCAGTGTGCCCAGGTGGCCAAGAAGGCCAACAGCATCCTGGCTTGTATCAGGAATAGTGCAGCCAGCAGGACCAGGGAGGTGATCGTCCCCCTGTACTCTGCTGTGGTGAGACCTCACCTCGAGTGCTGTGTTCAGCTTTGGGCCCCTCAATACAAGAAGGACATCGAGGCCCTGGAGCATGTCCAGAGAAGAGCTACGAAGCTACAAGTCCTGTGAGGAGCTGTTTAGTCTGGAGAAGAGGAGGCTCAGGGCAGACCTTATTGCTCTCTAACAACTACTTGAAAGGAAGCTGTAGGGAGCTCAGGGTTGGCCTCTTCTTGCAACTAGTGATAGGACTAGAGGGAATGGCCTCAAGTTGCACCAGGAGAGCTTTAGGTTGGAAATTATAAGAAATATCTTCTCAGAAAGACCAGTCAGGCATTGGAATAGGTTGCTGAGGGAGGTGGTGGAGTCACCTTGGGCTGTTTAAGGAAAGGTTGGACCTGGTGCTTAGGGATATGGTTTAGTGGGTGACATTGGTGGTAGAGGGATGGTTGAACCAGATGATCTTGGAGGTCTTTTTCAACCTTAATGATTTTATAATTCTATGATTCCCTTCTGTCTCAAGTGTCAGCACAATGGTGTCTGATCTCTCACCACATTATCAACATTAAGCAAAGGAGGTACTTGGGTCTAGTGTCTGTCCCACAGGACAGGAGAAGTTCCATTCCTGATCATCTAACAAATCATTTGTACAGTCTTGCCCATTGTTCTGTTGAAACACTTGGACAGGTCTACAATATTCGGGTCCTTGGTGTAGTCCATTTCCTTTTTGCCTTTCTTTGAGAGGTTTGGGTTTTTGTTGTCAGCTCTTTTGGATGTAGAGGGCAAGCACAGAAATTGTATTTGTATCTTTTCACTTCAGAAACTGGACATCTAGAGTGAACATGTGCCAAGGATTACAAATTCTGAATTTTAATTTTTCTGAAAGTCACAAACTCAGTGTCACATAGTCTCAACTCCTTTTTGTAACCGATACCTAGTAAGAAATCTTACATTTTCCTATATGAGTACCACCCAGAATGCTCTTTAATGTCCAGGAGTCCCTTCTTTAGGTATTCAGCCACTATTTCTCTTATGTGTTTCAACTGCAGTCCATTGAAAAACAAGCCCTGCAGTAAAATAGCTATTAGTACAGAAATGTAATTTTGGAGCAATTTCCCTGTAAATGTGTTTCCATGGGAGCAGGTTTGATGACAAAAAAAAAAAAAAAAAAGGCAAAAAAAAAAACCTCTATGGATACTTGGCAGCACTGGGTAAAGAGAAGGACAAAAAGATTATTTTAATAACACAGGAAAACCAGGCTAGCAGATTTTCCTCAAGCAAAACTCCTTTAGATTTTTGCTGTTACAGAAGTCAAGACTTGAAGAGAACCAAAGCTTAGAACAGAATTGTTTGATAGCAGGAGTATCAATCACATCAGTGAGGTGCTGCCACTGAAATAATGTCACATTTTGAGAATTTCTTGTCTAGAATAGGAAAATGTTTCCACACAAGATCATATCCAGAATGAGTAGACTAACATCAGCATAGCTTGTGCCTCTCAGTAGTCCTCATGGTTCTGTTGAAATTGAAAACTAATGTCATTTACATGAACATTTTACGTAAAGTAAACAAGTAAACATTACATTTTACATAAAGTAAAAAAGCATGCAGGCTAAGATTATGAAGATGATTCTAATTTGCAACTTTCAATTAGAGGCTGAACAGTGTCCTGAAAATAAATTACCCATCTCAAAATATCAACCTTGTTCTTTCCCAGTTTTGAGAAATCTAGCTTTGCAAGCCATGAAAACGGGACTTTTCCACAGTTGTGTAACTCAGGTCCTAGGCTTGAATGAGTCATTTACCTCTTTCACACAATCAAGCTGTACAGTGAAAGCAGTCATTCAGACTGTTATCTCCAGTGTTTCTATATCAAAGCTTTTGTTATTGGAAATAGACAGATATGTATGTGTTTTCTTAATGAATCAAACCTAGATAGCTTCAACCACAGGTCATAATATTAAACCTAAATGTAGGTTTGGTATGTAGGTATTCCTCCATTGGCAAGCTCAGAAAAAGAAAAAGGGGAAAAAAAAAAAAAAAGAGAGGTTATTCATATACTTTCAATATAATTTTGATTAAACCAATTCAAATTGTCAGTGTCTTAGAGCAAGACGCTGTGTTCCATGGTAGTTGTATTAGTGGAGTTGATAACTAAGATTTCTCCATTTTGTCAGTTATTGCCCATGAAGCCCGTGTCAAGTTGCCTGTCAGTAGTCTGACAGGTGGTAAGTCTATTACAAACTGCCTGGACACATATCCCACATACAGATAGATTTCTGAGGTAGTTGCAGGATATCCTTTAGCTTTGGTAGAGGAAATGCAAGCCCTGACTTAAGGGCAGAAAAACAAATCAAAGAGTAGCCATTTGCATTAACCAAAGCTGTTTATCAGCCCTGACACTTAAGTTGGTTAAGTTTAAAATTTCTTTACATACCATCAGGTCTTATTCTGCTCTGGATAAGTCTAAATGTGGCATAAAGGCAAGAAACAATATTCAGGATAGATTTTCAGTTATTTACTGAGTACAATATTCCATAATACATTATACAATATCCTTTATGCTGTTGTCATGCCCTACTTTGCCTTCTTATTAGTGTTTCTCTATTTAGATTCCTTTCCAGCAGAGGCTGGAAAGAAACTTCAGTAGTAGTATGTGTTTTAATGTCAATCAGACATTATTAATTATTAATTATTATTATTAATTATTATTAATAATTAATTAATTATAATACTAATTATATCAATATATAATATTATATATAATATTATACATATTATATATTATTATATATAATTTTATATTATTATATGTTATATGTTATATATTATATATTATATAGTTCACTATTCTTGGCGAGGCCAGGATGGGGACCAGTAAAACCACTGTATTGGACTTTCGGAGGGCTGACTTTGGGCTGCTCAGGACACTAGTTGGTGGAGTTCCTTGGGAGGCGGTTCTAAAGGGCAGAGGGGTCCAGGAAGGCTGGGCGCTCTTCAAGAGGGAAATCTTAATGGCACAAGAGCAGTCTGTCCCCATGTGCCCAAAGATGAGCCAGCAGGGAAGAAGACCAGCCTGGCTCAACAGAGAATTGTGGCTTGAGCTTAGGAGAAAAAAGAGGGTTTATAATCTTTGGAAAAGTGGGCAGGCCACTAGGGAGGACTATAAGGATGTTGCGAGGCTGTGCAGGGACAAAATTAGGAAGGCCAAAGCTCATCTGGAGCTCAATCTGGCTACTGTCGTTAAAGATAACAAAAAATGTTTTTATAAATACGTCAACACAAAAAGGAAGACTAAGGAGAATCTCCATCCTTTACTGGATGCAGGGGGAAACTTAGTTACAAGAGATGAGGAAAAGGCAGAGGTGCTCAATGCCTTCTTTGCCTCAGTCTTTAGCGGCAATACCGGTTGTTCTCTGGATACCCAGTACCCTGAGCTGGTGGAAGGGGATTGGGAGCAGGATGTGGCCCTCACTATCCACGAAGAACTGGTTGGTGACCTGCTACGGAACTTGGATGTGGAGTGGAAAAGAAAGGGCAAAGACATGAAGGAGTGGAGGTAAGTTAATCAGACAAAGGAAGAGACAGCTGTAGTTGTCCTAAGAAATGGTGATAAAATTAATTCTCCATGGAATTAAGTTAAAGAAAACTAGGAAAACTGAGGTGCAACTTCAAGTCCTGCAAGCCTAATCACATCATGCATCTAAAATATCTCCAGAACATATAGGAATTGCTTTTAATCTTTTCCATTCTACGTTAGATTCTGCCTCTCATCTTTCTCTTTTAATTGAATTCAGCTTACACAAGTGAGATAAGTAAAAGACCATTTGTCAAGTTTAACATTTTTCTTCCAGGCATCCCTTTTGCCAGATCATTCACATGACAACATTCTTACTAACTTAAGCCTTAAAAACAGATCTCCAAGTCATTCTCTGCTAATACATACGGTTATTTTATATTAACGTATCTTCATGATATCAAGCTAGCTTGTGTTTTCCATTAAACTCTCTGCTGTTTCTCAGTATACTGACAAGATACTCAAGTGTAAACAGGTTCCTGCATTTCATATAAAAGCTATTAATTGCCATGTTAAGAAGACTAAACTCAAGTTAACTGTCCCAGTCCTTTGGTTACCGTGTAATGGTCCCTTATTAGAGGACTTTACTTGCTTTGAAGGTCTACTAACAATAATTGCAAATTGAAAATCTAATACTGAAATCTAATAAAGCTTCTTTAAAATTATACTCAGGTAGGGAGCAACTAGCATGATATAAATTGACTGGGCAGCTTCCCTTTTGTTTTCTGGTGATCAAGAACAGAACTCTCTCTTTAGAGTATTGCCCTTCTTTGCTCAGAATCCGGTTATTGTTCAAGAAGGACATTCCTGTGATTTGGTACAGCACATGCCTGATGATAGATTTGTGTTTCTAGGCTGCCCAGCTCATTAGTAAAGGACACAGTAGGAACACTGTCCACCAGACAACAAGCATCAGTCATTATATGAACAATGTTTTATTTGACATTTATTCTGGAACATATTCTTCCAATGCAGTTTTTGACTACAACACATCAAGTGTTCAGAAAGGCAGTTCTGCTGCTTTACACATACCTTGCTCCAGTTTCTAAAAGAAAAATACATTGTTCCAGGATTTTAGACACAAACTTCCTTTCTTTGAGAGCTCTGATTCAGAGTAAATTTTTGGGCCTGAAATATGTGGACAGTCAATTCATTACTACAAGACGAAGAGTGTAGCACCTCTTCAAATGTCCCCAGAAAGGAAGGACGTGAACTACAACAGACACATTTAAGTCTCCCCCTTGTTCCCCCTCCTAGGACTGATGTGTGCTAATCCAGATAACTTTTTTTGCCTGGGATGTTCTTAAGTTCCATATCCTCTCAAACTGCTATAGAATAAAGCCTCTAAAGTAAGAAAGTAATAGAAACTGAGGGACGATGTTCTTAAACACAGATCATATGCACCTGGATAACTGAGGACATCCTGACTATTTTGTCTGAACAGAAGAAATTATCTTGATTTAAATCTTTTGAGCAATGGGGAACTTGTCTTGCTAAAGCTTTAGTATTTACTGGCCCTACTCCTGTTCCCACTCTTACATAAATAAATAAATAATGTTATGTTAACTTTTTAACAGTAGGTTTCATGTTGGGAAAGAGTAGACACATCATTGTTTGTCTTCTAAGAGCTGACATAAGTCTAACAAACCGTCACATGTCCTGGTTAATTCAGCAGAAACAGCACTGTATTCCTGGCTTGATTCATTTCAAATTTATACTACCGAGAGACTGGAAATACAGATCTGGGATAAACTGTCAGGAAAGCATAAAGACTCCTTCTAAATGGCCCTGGCAGTAGAAATGGAATACATCTTTCACCTCTCTTAACAGTGCCATTGCAGCATTAACAAAGGAAAGCTAAACCCATTTTCTTGCACCTTCAAGGTTGAGTTAGAGGCCTTGGGAGTAAGCATCTGGGAATCTTGCACTGCCTTATGTGGGTCATAACTGTGTTGTATTGTGGATGAATCTGTGAAACAAAACTCCATCCCTCTGAGCGTTCAGTGTGGTGTCTTTGGCCAGTTCTCACTATGTAGTGGAAAAACAATTAGAGGGCTCTATTTTAGGAATATATTAACTCTGTAAATCATATAAATCATGAGAATATTCTTTGCCTAACAACAACAAAAAAATCATTGTATTCTCCTTCTCATTCTACCTTTCATGCCACCATAAACGAGATTTTTTTTTTTTAATTAATTAATTTATTTATTTTGTGGAAGGTCTTAATTCTCTATGCAATATTTGTAATGTATGTACTTTGCTTGCCCATTCTTAAGGGTGTGCCCTGTCTTAAGAGCCAGCTTTTAAGAATACCAAATGGGCTCAAAAATGTAGAGGAGGTGCAATCAGATACTTTAATATCTGTCTAAGGGTTTAGATAGAATAATTTCAGTTGGAAGCAATCTACAAAGGTTGAGTACAACTGTCAGACTACTTTGGGGCTGACCCAAAGTTAAAACATGTCATTAAGATCATTAGCCAAATGCCTGTTAAACACAGACAGGCATGGGGCATCAACCACCTCACTGGAGAGCCTGTTCCATTGTCTAGCTACCCTCTCAGTGAAGTTTTCCTAATGTCTTGTCTGAACCTCCTCTGGCACAGCTTTGAGCCTTTCCCATGTGTCTTATCACTAGATAGGAGGGAAAACAGATGAGCACCTCCTCTATTTCTCCCTCCTCAGGAAGTTGTAGAGAGCAATGTCTCCTCTTAGCCTCCAAACAAGACAACCTAAGACAACAAAGTCCTCAGCCTCTGCTCATAAGACATGCCTTCCAACCCTTTTACCAGCTTTGTTGTCCTCTCCTGGAAACATTCAGGTATCTTAACATCTGTTTTATATAGAGGAGCCCAGTACTGCACACGGTACCCCAGAGTGAGGACAAGCAATGCTAAATACAATGGAAGAATCACCTCCTTTGACTAGACGGCTATTCTGTTAATACACACCCCAAAATGCAGTTTGCAGCCTTGGCTGCCAAGGCACGCTGCTGGCTCATGCTGAGCCTGCTGTGAAGCAGCACCCCCCCAGCTCCCTTTCTGCTATGCTGCTCTCCAACCATTTGTCTCACAGCCTGTACTTATGTCTGGCATTATGCTGTCCCAGGTGCAGACTCTGGCATTTGTTTTCATTAAATTTTGTGCCTTTGCTGATCGTGCAATGTTCCAGTCTATTTAGATTGCTGTGCAAGGCACTAATCCCTCCACAGAGTTAAAAGCACCTCCCAGTTTAGTATCATCAGCAAATTTACTAAAGATGCATTCAACTTCTGCATCCAGATAATTGATAAAATTATTGAATAGAACCAGCCCCAAGATTGAGCCTTGGGGAACACCACTACTGGCTGGATGACAGACAGATGTATTCCCAATCACTACAATCCTTTGAGTCCTACTGTTCAGCCAATTCACACCCAATGTACCTTGTACCTATTGGACAGGGCACACAACATTCCCCAGCGTACAGTTATGACATGGCAATGGCCTCTTCAGCTTTTCTTGCATATTTTCAAGCAGCTATCTGTAGTTGTTGACAACTCTGATGAACTGTGTTAGGCTCTTAGCAGTTCTGTATGCCTCGTGAAGATTCATGGTAATTCTAATAATTGGCAAAGAAACAAATTCCTCAATATTTTCTCTGTGTCCCCCTAAAATTAAGTCAAGGTGAAGAATGGTCTGTGACAGGATATTTGAGGTTTTAGAATTAGTTTTTCATGGCTGGCTTGCTTTCTTGAGAGGACTAGAAAAAGCATTTATTTAATGCTGTATTTGTCATGTTCTAAGGGGGGCTGAGCCCTATGCTTACCACTGAAACTGGATGGGATAAAGCACATGATTGGAGCACTGCAATCGATGTCTATAAACAGTTCAAATGGGACAGGCAAGGAAGGAATGTTGATGGAAGTTGCCCTCTACACAAAATATGGGGTTGTTGTTTTTCAGTCACAGCTCTGTGCAATGCACAGTTCAAGAGCTTACAGATGAAAAATTAGAGATCAAGCCAGAAAAGGGAACTTCTTGTTTGGTGTTTACCACAGATTGCCTGATCCAAGGAAAGGGTGCTGATGAAGAGTTCTTTCTTCAAGTACAGGAATCAACATGTTTGCAGGCACTGATTCTGATAGAGGACTTCAACTACCCTGACATTTGCTGGAAAAGTGGCATGGCAAACTGCAAGCACTCTTCTGGAGTGCCTTGAGGATAATTTCCTAGTCCAGATGATAAAAAACAAACAAACAAACAAAGGAGATGTGTTACTGGACCTGTTGCTTACCAATGAAGGGCTTATTAGAGGGGTCAAGATTGGAGGTAGTCTGGGTAACAACTGCAGGTCTACTAGAATTTATAATCTTGAGAGATATAGGCAGGGCAAAAGCATGGTCAAGGCCCAAAGCTTCAGGAAGACAATCTTTCATCTCTTTAAGGGTCAAATGGATGGGACCTGCTGGGAAACTGTCATCAAGCATAAAGGAGCAGAAGAGAGCTGGGAGATATTTAAATGCACTTTTCTTAGGGAACAGGAGCTCTCAATTCCAACATGCAAGAAGTTGGGTAAGGAAGTCAGGAGATCAGCATCCCTGAGTCAGGACCTCTTAACCAAACTAAAATACAAAAATGAGATGCATAGACAGTGGAGGCAGGAGCATGCATCCTGGGAAGATTATAGAAATATGGCCTGGGAGTGTAGGGATGGGATCAGGAGAGCCAAGGCACAGCTGGTGCTGAACTTGGCAAGGAATACAGAGAATAACAAGAAGAGTTTCTACAGGTACATAAAAGGAATATTAGATAAAGAATAAAAGATAAAGGAATTTGTGTACCTCTGATGAGTGAGATAGGGGACCTGGCTACAACTGACAATGAGAAGGCTGAGGAACTCAATATTTTGCCTCAGTCTTCACTGGCAATTGCTCTTTCCATACCTCCCAAGTCATAAAACTTCAAGAAAGGGACTGGGGGAATGAATCCCACCCCAAGTAGGAGATCAGGTTTGAGACCTGAGAAACTTGAATATGAACAGTCTAAGTGACCCGATGAGATGCATCCCAGGGTCCCGAAGAAAGAGGAAGATTGAGTAGCTAAGCCACTATCCATCATGTTTGAAAAGCTGCAGTTGTCAGATAAAGTCTCCATTGACAGCAAAAATGGGAAACATAACACCCTTTTTTAAAAAGGGTAAAAAGAAGGATCCAAGGAACTACAGACTGGTCATCCTCACTTCTGTGCCCAGTAAGTTAACAGAGCAGATCCTCCTGGAAACCATGTTAAGGCCTATGGAATATGAAGAGGTGACTGAAGACAGCCAACATGGCTTCAAAAAGGGTAAATCATGCCTGACTTAATGTGTTGGCCTTCTATGACAGTGACAGCATTGGTGGACAAGGGAAGAACAGCTCGTGTCATCTACCCTGACTTGTGCAAAGCCTTTGATGCATTCCCACACAACATCCTTGTCTCTAAATTGGTGTGATATGGATTTGATTGATGGACTACTGGGTGGGTAGTTGGGAAGGAATTGTCTAGATGGGTGCATACAAGAATTTATGGTCAACTGCTTAATGTCCAGTTGGAAACCAGTGACAAGCATTGTCTCTCAGCAGTCTGTATTGGGACCAATGTAGCATAATATCTTAATTGGTGACATGAACAGTGGGATTGAGTGCACCCTCAGAAAGTTTGTTGAGTCTTCAGGGAGACCTTATTGCAATCTTCCAATACTTGAAGGGGGCCTACAAGAAAGATGGGTAGAAACTTTTTACCAGAATGTTTAGTAATAGGACAAAGCTTAAGGATTTTAAACTAAGAGAGGGTAGATTTAGATTAAATATTAGGAAGAAATTCCTTACTATAAGAGTGGTGAGACACTGAAACAGGTTGCCCAGGGAAGTTGTGGATGCTCCATCCCTGGAAGTGTTGAACATCAGGTTGGATGGGACCTTGAACAACCTGGTCTAGTGGAAGCTGTTGTATTGGGCTTATGTGGCAAGGTTTTGGGGTGGGGGTGGGGCTTCAGGCACTTCTTCTCTGTGAGAAGAGTCCAGAAGATATCCCATGTCAGAGAAGAACCAGTTCCCACTGGCCCCAAAAGGAACATACTGCTAATCAAAGCTGAGACAATGAATGACCTCGAATGTGCTTCTGTGAGAGTGTATTTAAGAAAGGAAAAAACCTCTGTGCAACAGCAGCTGTGAGAGAGGAATGAGAAGATATAGAGAAACAACCCTGCAAGGTCCATGCAGAAGGAGGGCAGGAGGTGGTGTTGGTGCCAGAGCAGAAGCTCCCCTGCAGCCTCTGGAGAGGATCCAGGAGGAGGAGGCTGTCCCCCTGCAGCCCATGGTGTTGTATGTCAGTGCAGATTACCACACTGCTGCCTGTGGAGACCCCACGCAGAAGAATCTGGGCTGGAACTGTAGCCTGTGGAGAGGCACTCACAGTGGAGCAGGAGGTCTGGTGGGAGCTGCTGCCAATGGGGAACACATGCTGGAGCAGCGTGTTCCTGAAGACCTGCAACCTCTAGTATGGAGCCATACTGGAGCGGTTCTTGAAGAACTGCAGTCTGCGGGAAGCTCATGGTAGACCAGTGCAGGAAGGATGGTATCCCATGTGACAGACCCCATGCTAGAGCAGGGGAAGAGTGTGACAATGAAGGAGTGGCAGAGATGAGCCACTATAAATTGACCACAACCCCCATTCCATGTTCCCCTGAGCTGTGTGGGGGTAGGAGGCAGTAGAAGGTGAATCCAGGGAGAATGTATTTTTAAGTTTGTTTTTAGGTCTTACTGCTATAATCTGCTATTGGTAAGCAATAAATTATAGTAATGTCCTTCATGCTGAGTATGTTTTGCCCATAATGGTACTCAGTGAGGGATCTCCCTTATCTTAATCTGGTAACGCTTTTCATCTTAGTTTCTCCCCCCATCTTTTTGTGGAGTGGGAGTGAGAGAGCAGTGCAGCGCTGCTGAGCTATTCACCAGTGTGAAACCACCACTCATGTCCCTGCACATGTCAGGGAGGTTGAAACTAGATGATCTTTAAAGAGGTCCATTCCAAACCAAACCATTTTATGATTTGGGAGTGGGTTTTTTTGTTTGTTTGTTTGTTTTTTGTTTTGTTTTGTTTTAGTTTGTTTTCTGAAAGCTTTCATAGATCTTAAAGAGTAAAGAGTGTAGTAATGAGAAATTAGCCACAGTTCATCCATGCTAAAGGTGTTTATTTGAAAGATACTATCACCGATTGATCTGTTTCAACATCTGAATCATGAAGAACAAAACTCTTGAGAGATGTAATGTCAGGGAAGAACATCATCAGGGATGGCTTTGTTCAGCTACCGAGCATTCTTACTAGGTTCAAGAAAGGTACGATGCTCAAAGGTTCTGAGCCTGAGCCTGAACCGGAACCTGAGCCTGACAGTAGTCAATGCCCAAAAGATTCAGGAGATCAAGTCTGTAGCAAGAGGCTGGGTTGTACCAAACCTGGGATCCTAAAAAAAAAAAGAAAAGAAAGTATGATGAGTTAATACCCAAGATGTTTTTAAATGATTGGCAGCCCTTAATACCTGGGACATTGCACTTGCATTCTTATTCAGATTGGGCCATTTCAAATACCAAAGCAATTACCAAAGCCAGGTGAGCAGCACTAAGTGTAAATACTGCTATGTCAGAATGCAACATCCTATGCGTGATCTTTGGAGCATGTCTCACATGATAGTGTTTACAAACAGTCAGGTTGCTATAAGGCTCATAGTACTTTGCTGATGCTGCAGGACTGACTTCTGAGTGAAAGATTCTTTTGTAGTTACCAAATACAATTGGACCTTTAACTCATAAAAAGGATCACAAAGATATGCTATTTAATATTCTCTACATTTTCTAGTACTAAGGGGCACTATGATACTCTATACTGTTAGTGTATATTACTGTGTATTGTACAGTTATGTTAGTGCTACCTAATAGGTCCTGTCAGGCTTTGACATTATCAAACAAGCCTATAAAGTTGAGGCCACTAAACTCCTACATTGTAATCACTCTACCTCAGAAAAACCTACAGGGAATGAAGCAGCTTGGCTTAATACTGAGCCCTTCCTGCAACTCCTAATTTGTGCCTGTCTCTAGTTGTAACAGCAGTATTTGTGTATTTCTGAAGGAAACAAAATCACTTGCTTAGTTACACATGAAACTTGTATGATCACACTTACCCTGATTACCCAGATTACTCAGATCCTGCTGGTCTTCATAAGCCATGTAAGTTGTGAGTCCTCTGCACAGACTGTAGATCTCTGATCCATAGGAACTGAGGTCACGGATACGTCTGTTTGAGACGACGTATCTGATATTCCTTGAAACCACTCTTTCGCCTTTCACGTTCTAAACATCAAATAAGATCATTCAACAAGATCAGTGCATTGATCCATTAAATGTTATGCATGTTCCTATTTCTGGAATGATGAGTGAATGCTTGATGTTCTACCAAAACTCTGCTTAGTGCAGTCTTCTAAACTGATGTGAAAATATGAGACCATTAGTAAGTGCTGAAGACAATTCCTAGGACAGATCTTTCTAAGGGAGTAAAGGTGGAAGCAGGCTAAAGAGAATGGAAAACTTCACTAAGTAGCTGCATAGGAAAAGAGAAGTGCAGACAGTATTTTAACACAGATTTCCCCCCCAAGTATTTTCTCAGTCAGTTCCTAACCTCTTACCGTAGAGATACTTGAAGAGTGGGAAGAGAAATCTATTCAGTTATCTAAAACTGGAACCAAGGAGGGCAGTAGCAACAGTTGGCAGATGTATTTACATTAAAATAATTCACAAGCTGTTTTTATGACCTCTTTGGGAACTCTGCTGAATATTTTAATGGGATAGTTTCTCTGAACTGTTCCAGGGTGCTTTGTTTCCAAAACAAATTTTCCTACTTTGTCCTCTAGACAGTGTTTCTGTATGCCTGTATTTTCTCTTATGACCTAGGCTTCCTGCTAGTTTGTATTCATTATTCAGCTATAGCCACAGAACTCCTGTTCTGAATCATACCATTAATATGAGGTTGAACTGAATATGGGGAGATGCCCTCTTATACCTCAAAGGAAAACAGAGATTCAAACAACAGCACACACAAAGCAATATTCCAAAATGGAAAGTGCAATTTTTTGTTGAAGTGACTCAGAATTAACCATCTTTGTAACTTGCCATCCAAAAATAATGTCGCTGAAAGCTTCCTAAAATAAATTGTTTCTTAGCATACTACAGAACCCAGACTTTTTCAGAGAAACTGTAGACTAGGGGGAGGGTAGAAGGGTAGAATGCACCTACTCTTTTTCTTTTGAAAAAAGACATCACCATGCCACTTCCAACAACCTAGTCTACTCAAGAAAGAGAAAACATACTCTTAAGAAACAGTTTGATAAACTCCACAGTTAAGAGACACTTAGCAAGGATTATTGAGACTGTTCTATACTTTCAAAATTACTGTGGAATTTTATCAAAAGGTTCCTGAAAGCCCACTCAAATACACTTCCTTCTTGCTGGTAAGCAGTGAGTTGAGAGGGCTTCAGAGAGCACAGATATACATCTTAGTAAAAGCAAGCTTGGAACTATAGACGTGAAAGGTTTTGCTCAAATCTGAACTTATATAACTACATTTTTCTTCCCCATCAAACACTTCTTTCCCTTTAAAGCCTGGATTTTTATAAGAATTTAGTTCTCAGACTTTAGGAGGAGTCTATGTCTACAAAAGGTTAATATGCTGAAATTTTTGAAAATGTTGCATTAATTTTGTGGGCTGGATTTATGCTAGTATGGACATTAGTTCTTTTGAAAAAGTTTTAAAAGGGCTTGACATTTTAGCTAAATTTTTTGTTGTTGTTACTGGACTAGTTGCTGTTCCCAAACTAGAGCTTCCTAAAAAATGTATTTTTAGAAATTAGAGTTTAGATTTTTTTTTTTCTTATACAACGAATGTCAGATTATGAAGAGTATTGTGCTAAAAAACTATTTTTTAAAATATAACACAGTATTAAAATGTAGATAATCTAATGTACATAATCCTTTAGATCATTATAAAATTATTTTAAGTGCTATGTAACAAAAACAGTAAAACCTCCCTTGCAAGTATCTAGAACAAGATATTTTAATTTTTCAAAGCTTTCAAATTATGTTAATATACAATGTCATTGAAATTGATACAATTTCATGATAATGTAGATTGCTTTTAAGAAAATATTGTTTTAAAAGCTGTTGAAAATAGATCTCTAATATCCCATACTTAGAATTTAGTTTTTGTTACTGTTCAATTTTACAAGTTACTGCCCCGTTTTTATCTTACCTTACTCTCTTCAGCAAGTACAGCAATTGAAGAAAGAGCAGGCATCACGACTCTGTCCATTCTAGAAATGTAGCAGACATTCTCTGACACTACTCTGCTTGCAATGTAGCCCTGTATAAAAAAGGTTGAGACTTAGAAATTCAGTTTTTCAGTAACAGAGATCAAAATAAAGTCTGTATTAAAAATCAAAGTAATGAACATAGAAAGTTTTAACCCCAAAACTTGGACTCAAAATGTTAGGAATAAAGAAACAAGCAGTCTATTTCAGTCAGCTTTGTAGGAGCTAGTCTCCTCATAAATCCTCTGGAAAAGCATGCTCTTTGCCACTCACTGTATCATAGTTCAAAACAGTTTTCCATGATTCAGTGGTTGTTTTGTCCTCAACAACTGCCACAAGGGTCTCACTATCGATGGTCAGAATTTGGTAGCCAGTGCCAACACTGATTCTCCTGTAGAGGGGTTGTCTCTTGACTCCTTTCACATTCTGAAACTAGAAGACAAAATTAACATTTTTAGACTTTCAAGTAGTAGTCAGTTATCTTTTCAAAGCTTTAGAAAAGCAGTGCTATAATATAACAAATGCTGGCCCATAAGTCATGCCTTTAGCAACCATCATATTGTCAAAATGACAGAAGAGTAAGGCATTCTTTAATAGCTCTAAGAATCTTTTAATAGATTCAGTGAATAATTTCTGTATTTTACAACTGTCATCTGTGGTTTCAGAGTTTTATGCATGAAAAAAATCTTAGATTCCTTTCCCCTAAAGGCAGGGGGATGTTCAAGAAGCAGGGAATGTAGAAATGCACCGATATAAAATTATACTAAGTAGTATGCTCAGTAGTATGTAAAACTATACTCACGAATTGAGCAAGAGCTGGAGTCAGCAAGAGTCCAAGAAGGACTGTAGCCACAATCTGAAAATAACATTGAAAACATGAAAATGTAGCTGCAGGTCTGGCTGATGGATCTTGTCATGAGAATCTTAGTGGCTTTTTCTTAAAATGATGTAGAAGTGTACTTCTTGAATATTTTTTGCTTTCTTACTGAATTTACAATAGTCACCTAAAGTGGGTCATTCTTGCTTTACCCCAGAATAATGTAAAGTAAGTACACGTCAGTAGTCTACATTTTTAAGAGCTGAATCTGAAGTTGCTACAGAGGTCTACATAATAATATACAGATATTTTACAAGAGTGAGGAGAGAGAGTTTAAATTTCCTCTGCATAGGCATCACAAGAAAATTGTTCGATCCATAGTGTGTTGCTCCAGATTTGCAAAAAGGCTATAGACAAAAATGGACGCCACACTAAGGTTAGCATAGGTTGAATAGCGCATAACTAAACCTTTACAAAAATCCTTATCCCTTCATCTATTCAGGTTAATATGGTCTAAACTGCAACTTCTGAGGAGTGAAATTTCCCCAGAGAGTAACTTTCTGGTATAAATAGACACAGGCATTTAAGAGGTATAAAGGCAATAGCTATAGATCAGAGTTTTAGTCTATAAGAAAATAGCATGTATACTCACAGTGAATTTCATCTTGACTGCAGAGCTGATGCAAGTGCAGATGGAATGACTGAGGTGAACCATCCACCTTATATACGCTAGTCCTCAAAATTAGGCGTGGAATGACTAAGTATTGAAATAAAATTATCTAGTAATTTGTATCCAAGTTTGTATGTCATTGGACATTATTTCCTGCTATAACTATTTCATAAATATAGGGGTTGTGCTTCTGCAAATTCTGGCCTGCCAGTCTGACAAAATTATCAGATAAGAATCCATTTGCAGTGAAAAAGGAAATGTGTTTTATGATAACTTTCTGACATATTTGCTATATAATTTTGAAAATCTACATCAAACTGGGGACCAGAGATAACCTAAGGTTTAAAAAAAATCAAACAACTTTACATTAGACAAAATACAAATAAGTTGGAGGCTTTGCACCATCTAAAACATACTGTACTTTACCAAATAATCACAGGGTTCACCAAAATATATGGCTCAAATGCAACATTGCCACTGAAAACTGTTTTGTGATAAATAGGACATTTCAGCAACATATGAGTCTACAGGTGTCTCTTTGTTATTCTAGGTAGCAGCAATAACTTTTTTCACTTTCCCCCAGCTTATCTTCTGTGGTGAAGTAAACGTTTCTTGTATGAATGGATGATTCGCTTGGGGTGGTTTTTGAATAATTGTTTTTGGTCTCAACTTGCTCTGTTAGGTTTGGATGCAATCAGTGCATTCTGAGTCTATAACAGAGAATCACTGTAAAAATTCCAATATTATTTTCCAACCCCAATTCAGCACATCTTTCAAAAAAATAAGGGATTTCTCTCTCCTCCATCACTTCTAACCTGTGATACAAGTGCAATATTAGATCAAATTCTGGTTTAACTGAGTCAAGTCTGCAAATCTTAGGGGAGATTTTTGATGCATAGTATTTTGCAAAATGGTGGTTACATTCTTGATTCTTTACAAGCAACAGTGCTTGTATGGATTTGGGCAGAAAATGTAGGTTTCTCTGGGGACTGTGAGGGCAGACCACACTACTTGTTACTTGCCTGTGGTGCCAATGGGGAGAGAAAGATCCTCGCAAGCAGCGTGAAGGGAACTGCCTTCTCACGCTGCTTGACAGGAATGAAACCTCTGCTGGAGGAATGAAAAAGGTTGCATTTGTCAAGATGCAGAAAAGGGAGGCAGAGGGCAGAAGAGCTGTCCTGAAGTGGTTCCTGGGGTGTGTGCGTGTGTGGGGTGGGGCTCTGAGGGGTGAGTGGATGTGTGACAGGGATGGGATTAAGGGCCACGAAAAATGGCAGAAAAAAAACAGAGTTAGCAGCAAGGGCAGCAGCTCACGCACTTCAGCAGCCTGAGGTGGGAGTAGCCCAGGCACATGCTTGGGATCCCATAGTTTTTTGTGTTTGTGGAGGTTTTGTTGTTTGGTTTGGTTTGATTTGGTTTGGTTTGGTTTTCCCTGAAGCCTGGTGTTATTGTTATTATGTTGCTTTGTAGAGGGTGTCAGTTGTGAATATTATCTTTTTTTTTTTTTCTTTTTGTAATAATAAAGCTCTCACACATCAGGTTTTCTTGGTACCTTGAATTTTATTGAAGTTCATTTATTAGATTATTTTATGGCCTTTTAATTAAACTCAAATCATGATTTTGAATTTTTTTCTGTCAATACATTTTTTCAGGTGTTTTTTTTTTTTTTAAATGTAAATTCAATTGAATCTTCATACTCTGCCTGCTGTGGCATAAGGGAAAAATAGAGCTACAAGCTAAAACCGTCTGCTTTATAATGCTGATGTGGCATACTGATGGCTTGCCCTTAAAGAATCTAAACTGTGTATCATGGAAAGTGTGTTTGCCTATAAAGTTCAGGCCTGTTCCTTCTTAGGCAGGATTTCTTCTTGCAAGCAACTCCAATTTTCTGCACTGTTAATAGTAGCTATATATCTCTGTACTTACACAGACCTTTTAATGTGATGTTGTTGTTGTTATTATTATTATTATTATTATTTTGGCACTCACAGTTTAAACCTGGATCAGTTTAAACCTGACTAATGTACATTGTGAAATGTAATGACATCCTGATTAGAGCAAGAAACAAGTCAGAATGTAATACTGAAATTAAATTCCTAAGGTCTGGAAAAAAAAATATTTAATTGCTTCAGTAACAGTTCTCTTTCATCTACAAAGTTTGTGAAATGATACTGTAGTACACAGCGTTAACTGAAGTTTCTCAGGCCAGTTTCCTTGGACAAAGGCATTGCAATGTGTAATAATATAATAGCTGGAAACTATGTGCATGAAGTTAAATTAGCATATCCAGAAGCTGGACCTTGCTCCCAATGTTTTGTGCATGTAAACTGGAGGCAATTTTTCTTTTATGGAGGGAGAAGGCTATTGACGCCCTGGCTTGAGCAAGAGAGTATCTCTGGACCTCGTATGGTTGCTGTTCTCTGCATGTCCACTCTGACCTCTGCTGCCTCATGGGACTCAGAATCATCATCTGCCACAGGGGCTGGCTCATAGTCTTCAGGGGCTATAAGGTCCCTGGAGAGATATTTCCCAGTGACAAGCTATCAGATAAGTATGAGTGCTGTGCCTGCTTTATCTCAGGGAAAATGCAGGATAAAGCTGGAAAAGAGTAAGGAATTCTCTCCAAAAACACCACGCAAGTCGGACAGAAGCTTTGTTTAAATACTGCAGCCATGTGGTTACTTTTCTTTGGAGGTGCTAAAATATTTTTGGGTGCAGGCAGTCAAGATTTGGTTTTAATTTCAGTTAACTAGTAAAGAGCTAACAAACATTTGAACAGGACAGGCTGCTGCATCCTTGACCCAGAGGAGGGGCTGATTCCCCAAGTGGGGCTGTGCTGCCATTCAGAGGGACCTCAACAAACTGGAGGGTTGGGCCGAGTTCAACTAAGGCAAGTGCAGGGTCCTGCACCCAGGGAGGAATAACCCCAAGCATCAGTACAGGCTAGGGAAGTGACCTGCTGGAGAGTACTGTGTCCAGTTCTGGGCTCCCCAGTACAAGAGGGACATGGAGCTGCTGGAGTGAGTCCAGAGTTTAGGGCTACTAAAATGATGAGAGGACTGGGGCACCTGTCATACAAGGACAGACTGAGAGAAGTGGGCATATTTAACCTGGAAAAGAGAAGACTAAGGGGAGACCTCATCAATGTATATAAATAACTGAGGGAAGGGTGTCAAGAGATTAGAACCAGTTGATCTATTTTCAGTTGTGCTTAGTGAGAGGATGAGAGGCACAAGCTGAAGCACAGGAGGTTCCGGCTGAGTATGAGGGGGCACTTCTTTACTGGGAGGGTGACGGAGCACTGGGACAGGTTGCCCAGAGAGGTTATGGAGTCTCCTTCTCTGGAGACATTCAAAACCTGCCTGGATGCCATCCTGTGCAATGTCCTCTAGGTGATCCTGCTCAGCAAGAGGCTGGACTAGTTGATCTTCAGAGGTCCCTTCCAACCTCAGACATTCTGTGCTTCTGTGATTCTGTAAAGTAACGCTTGATTTTCATGAATGATAAGGTGTCTCACATGTTAACTTGTCTCAAAGTCCGGGGAAAAGGCATCTGAGCAAGGAAGAAAGGTGAAGATCTGGTATTGTCCAGCCAACCCTTGTTACTGAATTCATCCTTTCAGACCAGCAGTATAAATGAGTCCCAGCCATTCTGCCTTAATTTTGGCCTAATGACAATTCTATTCTAAAATTTCCAACTGTGCTTTTATTTGGTTAGGGTATGTTCTTTTATTTCCTGTGTTAAATATTTGTGAAACATTGTTAAATAACACCTGTATTCAATTACAGACTGCATTTCAGCAACGCACAATAATACTGTTATTGAAAGCTTGATTTCTGTGCTTATCAGAGCAATAATGTGACTATTTTCAATTGGCTATAATTCACTGCAATGCTTATAATTTTTTCCTTATAAAACACTGTAGAATGTAGGATTGTAGCAATAAGATAAATTAAAATAACTCAGAAATATGCTTGTTTTCATACCACTGTATTTAATTCTTTCAAATATAGTTATGCAGTAGGTAACACAATTTGCTTTTAGCAATGCTGAAAAATTCCTTATGGTAATGTGAAATCTAATTGGGAAATACTACAGGATCTGATTTAAAAGCCAAAAATGGGATTTTGCAGGAATGGTAGTTTAGGAACTTTTCTTTGGGGTTACTTCTACTTTTTAAAAGGATCAGTAAAAACACAGCACAGACCAGTGTAGGTTAATGATGAATTTTACTGAGAGACACTAAGCTTCACAGAGAGCAGAAAAGAAGTCAGATAAATGATTGAAAATATGATCAAGATAAGATTACCATGGAAAGAAGGGAAAAAAAAAAAAAAAAGAAAAAGAAAGAAAGAAAAAGCATCTTCACGGGTACACAGCTCTAATTTCTTCTTCCAAATTTAACCAGGAAAAGATCTATAAACCACAGTAAATAAATGTCATTCTTTTCATGTGAGTTTTCAAACATGGGACATCTTGCCTTAAAAAGTTTGAGCCTAAAAGTAAAGAAAAAGGCTGATTAGATTTGGAGTGAGAAAATAGGAGAACAACATAGGCGATTTTTTTCTAACATCGTGTTCTTCCCCCAGAAAATGTCAAATTTACCAAAATCTCAAATTAACAATCTAAGTGCTTTTTCTGAATGTATAGTACAAGCAACTGTTAGTGCAATCTTCCTAGACAAAAGTCTAATCTGCAAATTGGATTTTGAGTCTCAAAATTGTACTGTGGCCTGTACCTAGGGCATCAGTATATTATATATTCATGAAGTATATACATATACATGTATATGCATTCAGTGTATATATATGCATGCAGTATACATATATGCATGAAGTTGCCTTAAAAATCTCAGACTCTCTTCCACAGCTAGAGCCTTCTTGAAGTAGCATGATCATCCATTTGTATGCAGGAGAGTGGCAGACCTGCTTTTCTTCCTATAAGAACTATAAGACTACACACTCACTGATTTATAAAAACTAACAGAAAAACGCAGGATTTCAATAATTAGCTTATTCGTTTTCACTTAAACCTTTATTTAATCCTTATTTGTAATCTTATTAGTGTTTATTTTGGTATTCAAAACACTAGTATACTTACCAGGGGTTGGGTAAGCAAAGTAAGTGGGAGTTCCTTGGCACAAATTTTGAATGCGTTCTCCATATGGGCGCAAGTTATGGAGTCTATTTTTTGAGATAATGTAACGATTCTCTCTGGGTGGAAGGTGCTGAGGTCTAGACTCCTAAGTGTTAAATAAAAAAACCCAGAATACATCATTTAAGGAAAAAAAAAAAAAAAAAGAAAGAAAGAAAGAAAGAAAGAAAGAAAGAAAGAAAGAAAGAAAGAAAGAAAGAAAGAAAGAAAGAAAGAAAGAAAGAAAGAAAGAAAGAAAGAAAGAAAGAAAGAGAAAATATCAAATCCACACTTTCATAATGGAGAAGAGATTATTCAAGTGCAATGCAGCTTTTAAGAAAACTAGAGACTAAACTTCTAGAGTGACTCAGTCCTGCTGAGAAACTCCAGTTTATGATCTTTTTCTCCCTTTTGTAGGTATAGAACAAATGCTTTTCACAGGCAGTCAATTAGCTTTCTCAGCACTTTCATTCATCAGCCTACCTCGTCTCTGTGAGGTGATGCAGAAAATCGTCTATTAACAGGCAAGACTCCTGTGTTAGCTTTACTAATGATGCAGGTCTGTTTTGAAAGTACCTTGGTTGCAATGTAGCCCTATTAAAATAAACAAACAAAAAAATAGTAACAAAAACTTCTATCTTCTTGCAGTATATATATATACAGCATATATACAGTGAAATATACAGTGAAAGAGAAGTGGATTGCTAGAGAGAAGCACTGAACTGAGTAAACAAACAAAAAGAAGAAATAAAAGGCTTTACAACATACACATAATCATAGGAAGGGAACATACAAATAATCATAGGAAGGAAAATAATGTTTTTCAAATATATTGTTTAGGTAAATGTGTCATGGAGACTAACAATGGGCTTTGATAAAAGGTAAAATAAATTGCCTTCACCACTAATGCTATGTGTATGATCCTACTTAGGCCAGGTGAGGGAATTCACTGTTGAAAATCAGTGCAGCATACAGTGCAACAGAATTTATAAAATGCTTAAGTGAGAGCATTTTTAAAGCATCTCTTCTAAAATCTCACTGTCAAAGCTTAGGTGTTTTTGAAAAACATTTGATTCTTTTCCAGTGCTAATCTAAGTACTAACTCAGGTTTCTCAGCTGCTTGAGAAAAAGCAGCTTTATATGATCTTTGATGAATTCGTGGAATCAAGTTGTACAACTTGATGACTCGGTTGATTGTCTCCTCGGATTTTCTCTGGCTATTATTACATATCTTACATTTTAATCAAGAAGAGAAGATCAAGTAACACCAGTTTCTACCCAGCGCCAAATTTCACCATAATCTTCACAGAAGGAGAGAAAAAGCTGTTTGAGCCATGGTGGCAGCCACTTACAGTCTTGGTGTCCCAGACAGTTTTCCAGATCTCAGAGCGCTTATGTGAGCCGGTGTCAACTACAGTGTCATCCAAAGGAGAGTGTGAATATCCACCATGGTACCTTTTAATGTTTTCCTCACTGTTCTGATTTTTGAACAAGATTAAAGAAGGTAAAGATTTAGGTTTGGAGATTCTCAGTGGACTTTCACACTATTGCTGTGTGAAACCATGCTTTGGAAAATAATTGCTCTTGGAGACCAGAGTAAAAGGGAGATAAATTCCAGCCTCAGGGGGGAGGCTGGGAAGCCATCAGTACTTTTGTGTCAAACTTTCAGGCTTTATCAAGCCTTGTTTTTCATATATATCTGATGGCATCTACCTTGTGAAGACAGACAAGCTTTAATAACATTACTGTTCCATTCCTTCCTCCCTGCCACTCTGTACAGAATGCCTACTAGACCAGGTGGAAAAGTTTACATTTACTTTTAAACATTGGATGGTTTTCTTTAAAATTAAAAATGAAAACGAATATTCAGAGTTCAACTTGGAAGAAAAATGTCTAGGAAGGTATGAATTGTCCTTATTCTTTCCCCGGGAGAAATTTGCAGGCAGAGAATAATTTATAGTATTTCATTGTATTTTGTGATCAGATCCTTCATGCTACCATTGGTCTCTCCCCACACAATTACTTTCATAAATACTTTACAGTATTTATGCTAATCTCAAGACAGAATTTGTTGCTGATTTCATATCTAGAAACTAACATTTTTTGCCTGATATATCACCACTTATATATTTTCTTTAGTATAAAAAATGCAGTTTCAAGCTGTGTCAGATTTTGTATACAGCTTCGTTTTCAGAATTATATTTTACAGATGTTACAATTAAAGACCACTGGTTCTTATGACAGTAGTGTATAATTGCGTCTAGCACTATACTTACCTTATCGGCAGGAACTGGAGCCAGGAGAACTCCAAGAAAAGCAATCACAATCTGAAAGGAATATTTGGAATTCACAATATTTTAACATTGCAACTGCTCATCTTGCATCAAGTTATTTGGTGTCTCAAATAAGTTTGACTTCCTGTTTAACTTTATGTACATGATCAGCACTATTCTGAGTCTGGTCAATATATAAATATGCAGAAGAATTTTTTTGTTAAAATGACCATAAGTCAGGTAATCAATTCATATAAATTACTCTTACTCTTAGCAGTATATGCTGTGCAGGTAAAAATACAATTTAAACTTAGTGATTTTTAAAATGTCTAGCCCCAGTTCAGTACACTCCTTGGAAAAAGATGGACTGAAGTATTTCATTGTAAAAATGAACTTTTCACTCTGAGCATTTTAGTTTCAGACATGGAGCAAATCCATGCAGCATACATGCACATCTATTGTGAAGTACAGCTCTGTCCTTGGAACATACCATAAATCTTATGCCTCTAAGTACAGAGCTAATAATGTAAGGGTAGGCACAATCTTCTCTGTACAAAAAAAAAAAAAAAAAAAAAAAAAAAAAAAAAAAAAAAGTAATACTACACATTGCTACCCCTTTGTAAAACTACGGTTTCAGTGACTCACATGCTTGTTGTTGCTCAGATTTCTCTAGGGTCAAAACTACTGCCAGTATATTTTTATGTAAGATTTAATAGTAAATTCTTTTGTAATAAGAATTTTTGTGAACAATTGTTCTCTTGGAGACAATCCCTCCAATAACTGAATTGGTCACAAATTTCATAGACTTCAAAGGAGAATTTTTTTACTGGTGATATCCAAGTGTGACTCAGTATTTAGCAGTAATGTTTTGGAATATCTCCTGCAACAGTTTCAGACTGCTGTAAATACCTCTATGCTTTGTGCTCATGCACTTGGAGTGTCTCAAAACTCATGCTTCCTCTCTTTATGCTCTCAACAGGCAGGTGTGCCATAACTTCATACAACTTGGTAAGACTATTGAATTGCATCTAAGAGTTATGAATGAGAAAATATTGCCTTTTCTAGATTTTATATGTGCCTCTCACCCTTGTAACAGAGCACTTTCCTCCCTCATGTTTGAGTAAGCTTATGGAGTGAAATCACTGCCAAAACTGAAATTTCACCCATGAAGTCACAATCCAATTGGCCTTTTTTATTCTGTAAACCCTACATAAATCAGTGATAGTTCAATAGTTGCCAAGAAAGACTCAAAATAGTTTAAAAACTCTGCAGTAGTAGTTTTATGAGAAAGTGATATATGTACTTACAGTGAACTTCATTTTGATGGTAGGCAAGGCAGTTTCTGCTGGTAATTGATGTGTACTCTTACTTCTTATACAGTAATATCCCAAAGTAAAATGGGTTTACCTTCTTGGCAAGTGCCCTTTGTTCACAGAATTATGACGGGTTTCCTGTGGAAGTGCTGTGATAAGGGTAGGCTTGATATTAGCCTAATTGAATTCATTACATACAGAAAGATGAAAGAAAACTTGTAATGGCAAGTTCAAAGCATTTAATAATGACTTCAAAAAGGAAAAAAATTCAGGACCAGAAAATGGATACCTAATAAAATTCATAGTGAAATTTTGTGCCTGTATAACAAAGAACTCAGCCTAATTTTTTAATTCATAGTTCATAACATTTTTAAAATAGCAAGATTACCACCTCTATTGGTCTAAAATATTTTGATTCATGTCCCCTGAAATGATGAGGTTGGATCTATATAATAGGAATTATTGAGTCCTTTTTTTTTCTTTCCTTTCTGAATCTTTTCTGCACTGTCCTGTCTTTTAGGATCTGTTTTCCACTCTTGAGGCCTGGTCTCTGTATCTTCACAGAACCTCTTCACAAAAGTACTATGTGATTACAGATTTAATCTGTAATTTAATCTGTAATTAGCCTTTAAAGACTAATTCTAGAAAGGGGCCATAAACTAGAGATTATAAGAAAATAAGTAAGGGAGAAGCAGTAACAATGGACATTTTATATTAGTTGTTATTTAGAAAGTATATTTTTTAAAGTTCATCTGAATTTCATAATTATGTACAGTCATGCACCAGAAAGAGTTTATTTGCCTTGTTTGCTGCAGAAACCTTGCAAATATTTAATATTTTAATTAACCCATTTAGATGTATTGTTGCCCAAGAATGGTTTCCATTGTTGTATAATATACAGAGGTACATACATAACCTTAGATAATTTGGATTTGTTTCTTACCTGTGCTTGTTACAGAAGAAGCACTTTAAGAGGTACTCATTTAAGTACTTAAAAAGCAGTTCTTATTTAGTAGTAGCTCTATCATTTTCTCTGTGTATCAATCCTGCAACTTACAGTATTTCAGGATGGGTTTACACCCTTACATTTTCTTTGCATTTCCAGAATGACATGATGGAGACTCTCTCACAAATTCGTATCTCCGAACGAAATTCTCCACTGCTGTCAGCTGCTGAAGATCTTTGCTGCAACTGTTATTGACAAGGCCAGGGAATCTCACTTTAGCTAAGAAGGCGAGGTCCAATTCTCATTTATACCAGTCATATATAAGGGCCTCAATTCATCCTACTGTCTTGCTTGGACTACAGCACTGTGAGTGAGTGGAAGAAATGTTTTCCTTCTTCATTTTGTTACCACTTTGCCATTTGCACCAGGTGTAGAATATGGTGAATGGAAGTATTAAATTACTAAGCAAAACAATTTATTTCTTCTAATCAGTCTGGTTTGTGGATGCTGTATGGAGACAGGTATGTCGTTAGCCTCAAAGATCTAAATACACAAGAAAGTTTGTCATGAATGTCACAAAATCCTCTCCAGGTCTCTGGAAATTTAATTAATCAACTGGTTCTTGAGAAAGGCAGTGAGAAACCGAACTCTATAATGGTAGTCCCTGTGGTATTGTTAGTAATGAGTTGGAAAACAGTTTGGTCCATTTGTTCTAACAGCCACAGCCAATTTGGCCATTATAATAATGTGTCACATTTGGAAGCCTGAATCTCCAAATCTTCCATCAACTTTTAATTACTTAAGTAGTTGTATGGGAAACATACATAGCTAGAGCATTTGACATTTAGAATAGATTACAAAACTACCTACAATTGTAGAAGGCAGAGAGAGTGCATTTTTACTAGATTCTAGAAGCTTGTTTTTTAATTACTGAATGCAACAAATTCTGCTTGACCTGTCCATGCACATAGATTTTTCTAGACTCTGTCTCCCCGTCTTGATCCAGTGTGTGACATGCCCAGCTGAATGCAAACATAAGCATAGAGAATTTTGTTGCTTTTTGAGGTGTTGCTTCATTCTTTACTTTTCTCCCACTACCTGCTCACTCCCTGATAAAGCAAATATTTATCAAAAGCACATGAAAAAAAAATTAGTCACCAAGAGGGCTTGTTTTGATAGTATTATTCCCACATTACCTTGATTAAATCCATCTCCCTTTTATGTTGAAATTCCGGTTTGGTAATCAGACATGAACTGTAATTATAGAAGTATTCTTTTCATACAGTTTCCAAGGGTCTTTTGTTTAAATGTTTTTTAGTGGATGATGGTGCCAAATAATGGGTCAAATTTTTCTTCCAATTTTGCTTGCATAGATTAAGAGTAATTCTGTAACTTAATCAGGTTTTACTGGTTTAAATTAGAATGCATTTGAAAATATGTGGCTTTATGAAAATACCAGAGAAATTAAGTTTCCTTTGACAATATGCATTGCTGTGTTGTAACAATATATTGCTTGTTCTGAACGTTACTAAGTTTCCATTTCCTCCAGGCTTCTCTGTACTGATATGAACAGTCTGCAATTGTAAGTCACTTTATGTGGGGAGAACTTTGAGAGTCTTCACTTAGATCAAAAGTGTCCAAAGGAATAAGACTGCCTTGAGAGAGTGGGTATGATTGTGAAATTTGGGTGTCATGGAGGAGGGCTATTTCCTAACCCAAACCTTGCTCTGACTGAGGACAGGCAAAAGTGATGGTTGTGTATGTGAAAATTAGAGCGATTTATAGCTCTTTTTATGCAGCTCATTAATTCAGTTACTTAATATATAAGGACACTTAGAGGACTGTGGCATGGTCATGGATATTTTTGATTTCAAATGAATGCATGATAATTTCATTTATATTACTGGGAGACATATGAATTTCAGTGTGGGGAAAAGTCTTTAAAAAGCAGGACTTTGCTATTGGAGGTATATCTAGGCTTTTCCTGAGTTACAGACATGAGACAACTAGAACTATTTTCTCTCTTGCAATAAGGTTAATTAGTAAAATGCTTTTTAGAAACTAATCTTTTATCTTTGGGCTTATTTGACTAATTGACATTCTAAATGAATATAAAGTAGAAGTTTTAAAGCTTTTAATTTTAGCTTGTGCCTGAACCCTTCTGTGAAAGGTTGCAAACCTACAAACAAAGAATCATTTGAGAAGAAGGGGCAGGGCCAGCTTTCAACAGGATAATATCAATCTAATCTAATTTAATCTAATCTAACCATGCTTGTCACAATTTCATATCTATTTATATATATGTTCTGATATATTGCTTAGCAGCAGAGCTTTGTCACACTTGAGATAAAATTTTCCACAGAGTTGTGTGTTATAAAGCAAATGCATGCAATTTCCTTTTTATACTGAGATGTGTTTGCAGAGATAACTTCTGTACAACTTCATTCTTTTTTTTCTTTTCTTTTTATTTATTTTTTATTCCTGATGACTGGTGAATGTTTAAAATCATCACTAATTATCTGGACGATGGGGTAGAGTGCATCCTTAGTAAGTTCACAGATGACACAAAACTGGGAGGAGTGATGGATTCACCAGAGGGACATGCTGCCATCCAGAGGGACCTGGACAGGCTGGAGAAATGGCCTCACAAGAACCTCACAAAGTTGACCAAGGGGAAGTGCAGCATACTGCCTCTGGGGAGGAACAACCGCAGGCACCAGGACATGCAGGGAGAGCCCAACTTGGAAGCATCACTGCTAAAAAGGACCTGGGGGTCCTGATGGAAACCAAGTTCAACATGAGCCAGCAAGCAGCATGCCCTTGCCCCTAAGAAGGCTGAGTATTCCTGGCTCCATTAGGTAAAGTGTGGCCAACAGGCCAACAAGTTAAAAGGTGTGGTCCTTCCCCCTACTCAGCCCTGGTGAGGCCATACCTGTAGTACTGCGTCCAGTCCTGGGCCCCCAGTACAAGAGAGACCTGGACATCCTGGAAAGAGTGCAATGTAGGGCCACAAAAATGATGAAGGGACCAATGTACCTCTCCTATGAGGAAAGGCCGAGAGAGCCGGGACTGTAGCCTAGAAAAGAGAAGGCTAAATGGTCATCTCATCGAAATATATAAATACCTGAAGGAGGGGTGCAAAGAAGACAGAGACAAGGCCCTGCTAGTGGTGCCCAGTGCCAGGACAAAAGGACATAAACTGGAGCACAGGAGGTTCCATCAGAGCATCAGGAAGCACTTCTGTAGTGTGTGGGTAATGGAGCAGAGGAACAGGTTGCCTAGAAAGGTTGTGGAGTCTACTCCTTGGAGATGTGCAAAAACTGTCTCAACATGGTCTTGGACAACCTGCTCTGCATGGCCCTGCTTGAGCAGTGGCTGGACTAGATGTACCCAGAGTTCCCTGCCAAGTCAACCATTCTGTGATTCTCTGACAGATTACAGAAATTTGTTGGCTTCTAGGCTGAATTCTCATTTTATTGGAAGGAATAGACCCTAGTTATGACATTTTAGTAAAAAGTAGTTTGTGATTCATCAAGGTTATCTGCTCTAGCTCATGTGGAGTCACAGATGAGATGAGGAGTCCAGGCAAGGTCCAATTCACGAGAGAACACCTCATGGCAATATCATGTGGTCATTGACATTTGACATAAAATATAGAAAACAGTTGTAACTTTAAAGGAGGAATCTCCATCTTGTTTCTGTTGTTTTGTGACCTTGTGTGAACCACACATCTTCTGAAGTTTCATGTTACTCCCTTCTAGGCTAGCAGTTAACTAGATTCTGTCTGTGAAGCACAATTGTTATTCCTAACAACGTCACTAACTTCAATGCATGTGATATGTATCATAGCAACTGTTCAAAAACGAGCAGTACTTCTTAGAAAAGATCATGCATATGCTAGATAGAAGAAATGTCTGAAAAGGTGGTCTATTTAGTAGTTGGCACATAACCGGCATAATGTATGTGATTGGTTTTTTTTCCAGGCTTTGTCTACAGACTATCAGGCTGTTAGGGATTGTATTTAAGAAGACAAAATGCATATTGTATGAGTGAATAGCAGAGTTCCTGATGCCATTTAATTCTAGACAATATCCTGTTAAATATTAAAAAATGGAACTAGAAGAAGTGGAAACTCCTGTAAAGTTTAAACCAGTAAATAATAGCCATTTGGAGAGTGATTAATCTCACAAAAGCTGATGTATCGACTGCTTTTAACATATCAAGATCTGGTTATCTATGCCAGACCAAAATTTCAGATATGAAGTACATGGCATGTAGATATGGACTTGTTCTAATCACGAAGTTCTGTTGTTCTGTCAAGTATTTCCCACACCTACTGCAAGATATAAAAGTTGAAGGTCTCTGGAGTTTTCCTGCATTCTTACCTTCTGCAGGCTTTTGCTTTTAATCTGAAGGAAAAAATGAACGGATTTGTGAGTATATACATTTTTATTTTATTTATATTATTAAAAGTTCCTTTTAAAATAGAAGTATAGAAAGGAAGATGCTCAAATTAGCAGTACAGTACTGGGGCTAATATGACCTCTGTGTTGGTGTGGTTTCTTTTTCTTTTTTTTTTTTTTCTGGTTGTTCAGTAGGAAACCTGTGTTTCTTGTGTGTGCAGTAAGCTCCTTGAAGTCAGTGGAAACATTATTTGAGTGAAGAATGCAGAACTTGATTTCAGGAGATTTATTTATGATTTAATAATTCCCACTTTTGAGACAAAAAAGAAGTAACGTTATCAAAGGGTGTGACTTTTGAAAGAAGCATAAAATGTCATGGTTGTTCTGCATTTTTACCATTACAGGCAAAAGAAAGCCTGATAGCAAGAATTTTATAATGAAGAACTGTAATTGCTTTAAAAAAATACACATGTGGATTGGGTAATTTTTCAAACTGAAAATATGACTGTTTCCCTCAAATCATGAAAAAAGTGTTTTTTGTCTAACTCTGTCCATTTGTGTATGACACTGCATGTTGTTTCTTCTGAGAACGCTCATTCCTTTTACAGGCTGCAATTTTCATTTTGCTGGGAGTCTTTTGGACTCAAACTTCTGCATTGCAAGTAAGTAGACTGACAAGCCTTCTATTGCATATATTTGTTTAAAATGTTTTAAATTCCTGGGCAAGGAGGAATATAATAGGAAGAAAAGAACAGAAGAAGCTAAAATGATGCTTATTACCAAGCACAGAGGAAAATTAGCTTTTACCAAAGGTGACAATCATATGAGCCAAAGAGGCAGTTCTGTGCACCTGTGCAGTGACAAGAAATTTGTGGAGCATATGTCCCCTTAGCTCAAGATAAAATTTGAAGACTCTTTTAGTCTTCTCTGAGTCATTGCTGCTGCCATGTATAATGACTGGTATGTCACATGCTGTTTTCAAAAGCCTGCAGTATGGTCCTGTCCCTTCCCGACTCACCCTGACTCAAAATCTCTCATAATTAGTCTCCACCACAAGGGCATCTTGAGATTGCTAGAGAGTTGTTAATGGATTTAACATGTACATAAAACAATCGTGATTGTCCATTTGAGAGAAAATGTTTATATTGTGTCTTTAAAAATGAAAACCAGATGAACAATGGTTTTGTGTTTTTTTACCAAAGACTTTTGTCCTGAACGAACCTAACAATGATTATGTCACGGCAACTATGACTATCAGCAATGAGAAGAACCTTGCTGACGTTCATGTCCGTTCTGGCGTGTACTCCTCTGATACTATTTTTGACTACAGTCATGTAAGTAAATCTAAGAATCTGACTAGATTCTAAAAATCTCTTTAAGGAAGTTCATAAACACAGAGAATTTATTTTAGTGCATTCCCATCATGAGTTGTCCTGAAACACTGTTTCATTGAAGACTCCCATCACTTCTACTCCTCTTACGCAATCTCTCTTTCACACATATCAAGATGATTTTTTTAAGAGAATTGTAGTAAAACACATGGTAGTCATTCACAAAAGTGAGAAGAATATCATTGACCTCAATGCAAGGGAGTGAAGAGCTGGCTGTATACACTCATGTATAGAAAGTTAGTAAGTACAGCAGAAGTCCATGGGAAAAGATCGTTCAAGTCTTATGGACAGATATTAATGTTAGCAGGCTGCTTCCGTTCCCCAAAGGTGACAATGTAAATGAGGAAATGAGGAGTCATTCCACCATGACAGTCAGCGTAGCCACTTCATATTTCTTCTAGATTGCCCTAAAAGCTAGGGAGGATCAACAAACACCAGTGGTAACTATTTTTAATGAATTACTTTTCTTATCTTATTATTTTATTATTTTTTTTAATCACAGGGATATGTTGCAACAAGGCTGTTTTCACGAAATGCTTGCTTTATTTTGAAAATATCTGAGGCTTCCATCCCAGAGCTGCAAGAAATTGGACGCCTGGCTTTTGAGAAAAAGGTGATTTTGTAGAGAAACCTATTCTGTATACAAGAAAGACTACTGTGTACAAGTTATATGGTATGATGGGATCCCTCCATTCTGCCTTCAAGAACAGTTGTTGTTCTTAGGAAAATCTCTTACTAGGTTAGCAATGATGAAACAGATCTAACAAGATAGAACTTCAAGGAAATATCATATAGAACATCTTTTTAAAATAATAAACAGTCATGACCCACCTTGCATATAGTAGATTACCATTATAGCTAGAACTGTAAGATCCCATGCCTGAGGAAGTGGCATATTTTGACAAATTTGGGGAGATTTCAATGTGAGATCACACAAGGTTTATTGATTTTTTTTTTCATTGGTATGCTAATATTTTGTCCTTGACATCATTATATCATTTGATTTTTTTATTATTATTTTATTCTTTGCAGAACAAAATTTAGAAATTAGTTTACTATCACCAAACCGTGATTTTCCTACTCAGGTAAAGGTTTCATGAAGGTGACTGGAAGCATTGCCTGGAGATGAACTTGAGTTCTGGTCCATCTTATGACAGACTAGCAATAGTACATTTATAGCAAAACTTCTCATTTTGCTTTTCAGAGTGCCTTTTATGGAGTGGGAAGATTAATGTATGTGAAAAATACTTGATTATATTGCAGTCAATTAGCAATTTATTAACTATAACTTCAACTCAGTTTCACTGTGTTGATAGAATTAATATCTAGTATACTTTGTTTCTGAATAGATTGGAAAAAAAAAAAAAGGTATTTAAAAACATATAGATTCTTTCGCTAATGTTTTGTATGCAGCAAAGGGAAGTGATTTTAGATCATGGCGTTTTTCTTGATGGATGCCATAGTAGCATGCCATTATAGTAGCAAGAAACCAAAGCTACATTACTGATGGTGTTTAACATTTTCTCTTTAGACTATGAAGAAAGTGTATTCTCCACAAAATGTGTGGGTACAGTATCAATCCGGCAATTCCCTGTTTGGAAATGTGAAGGATTGGTTTCTCTATGGTAAACCCATTGAACAACTCTGCAAGGGTCTGCCTCTCTACAAGCTTGTGAAGAGTGAACAACGTAAGTAGCAAGAACAGAACATTATTCTTCCATTACAATGTATAAGCACCTTTCTATCTTAGACCTAAACCCATGTGGCACATTTGTGAGGCAGGAACATATTGCCCTGTTTTAGGGAAGAAGAGTAAACCTCTAAGAAAGTTTGAAAGAGTAAGGCTCTTGGATGCTTTGGAAAATCCAGTAAAGCACCATTTTTCATCATTAAGCATCTAAATGTCTGAAACAGCTGTTCCAGAGTGGTTTGCCTAGTGTCACAGAGGAAGCCACTGTGTAGCAGTTGTACCCATCTTACACCCCAACGGTACAATGGTCCTACAAATCTTCTGTTTTGACAGCATGCTACCTGCTCTATGCAGGTGACGGGAAAGGAGCACAGGGGTGATTTAAAACCATATACGTGTTTCCTCCTTTTGAGTCACACAATAAAAGTTTTATACAGTATCAACTGAGACCAACAGGAACATTGAGCAGGGCCATAACTGAGAATGAATTTGTGTATTTGACTCTTCCTTTCTGGATACAGGGATCTTGTCACTGAAAATATCTTTTTTTGTTCTTGTTTCATTTTAGCACTACTGAATTATCATAGCTGTGCCAGCGCAGGAATTCCAACCATTCTGGGCATTAACATCTGTGAAAAACTCCAAAAACATTGATTTTTACAGTTCTGCTTTATGGAAATGTCTCATTTATCTGTGTGCTTTTGTGATAGAAAACATTCTTAAACTGGAACAAAACATACTCATCTTACCTGTCCTAAGCTTTGAAGACAAAAAAATGTATGCTCTACAAATAAAGATAATGTGGTAATTCAAATGCTTTGTCTTTTTTTCTTCATTCAAAAGCAAAACAGAAACAATCTAGTCCTTTCTAGAAATTTTCCTCCAGAAAAGATGTTTCACTTTGGTGCATTTGTATACTTAGGCTGCAACATGAGATAGGTATTGGTATATGCTTCATGCCAAAGAAGAAAGAGTAAAAGAACATGGTTTTGGTGGAGAACCTCCCTTTCGCATCAGCACCCATGCTCTTCAGGCAGAGTCACTTCACATATGGTTACTAGAGAGAAGAAGGGAGGGACAGAGGAAGCAAATGGATGAACAGACAGATACAGAGAGGGAGCAAGTATATCTTACCCAATGTCAGTGGAGCACTTCAGAATATCTTTAAGCAGATTTGATGTAAACATTATTTTTAGGGATGCATCTGAAACAAAGCCCCATATCTTAAACCTGACACTTTGAGAAAGTTCACTTCTAGAAATTTATGTTCAACATTATTGAATAGGATTTCAGATTTTGGATAGCAAGCCATTGTTTTGCAATGCCTTTTAGATTCCTTACAGATTTACACTAGTATTTGCAAAGAAGCTTGAGTTCTGTGAGACCAATCAAAATTTGTATCAATTTGAATAGATGCAATAGACAGAGAACCCTTTGTTATAGGCATTTTTCAAGCTTAGATAGAAGAGACTCTCTCAGTCCTAAAAAAGTTTGTAACCTGGAATACAATTATCCTTTCACACAATGTCAGTGTGTAAGACAGAGCTGTGGCCACTTGCTGAGTTCCCCTCCTATGTTGGAGAAAAAGTTCACCTGTTGAGAGCAATTTATATCTCAGGATTAAAATACAAAAGGAGGCAGAATTGATGCTAACTGTGTGCTTTTCTGAAGGATCTCAGTGACTGGCTGTATTTGCACATCAGTGCTTGGAAGAATACTGATTTTTTTGCAGTTTATTGGAGGCTTTAATAGTTGCCAAAGAGCAAGGTATTCCTTTTGGGCCCAGGTCTGCAATTTGTTATTTTCAAATCGGTCTCCTAGTTAAACCATCTGCTATTTTTTAAAAGAGCATTTTATCATCGTATGGTAGTACTGTTCTTCTGGGCAAATCACAACAGTCTGCAGGTTCTTGGTGATCCACAGAATGTTTCTTGAGAGTCAAACTTAGATAATTAAATCCGAGAGTATTTTTGTGTGTGTGCCAGGTACAGGATAGTCTGTTTAGCCATATTTTGAAATGAAGTCTGAGAAGTATGAGAAGTAGAACTAGAACTTGTAGTTGTGATCATAGAATCATAGAACGTCTCGGGTTGGAAGGGACCTCAAAGATAATCTAGTGCCACCCATCCTGCCATAGGCAGGGATGCTACCCACTATATCAGGTTGCTCAGGGCTTCATCTAAGTTGGTCTTTAACACCTCCAGGAATGGGGTATCCACAACCTCTCTGGGCAACCTGTTCCAATGCCTCATCACCCTCCGAGTGAATAACTAGGCTAGTGCATAGAACTCACTACCCTCTGAGTGATGTTCTAGGCTAATGCACGGTGAATGCAAAACACCTCAAAGCACTCTTTAATAGCACTGCTTGGAAGAGTACTCACATGGGTTATGACCTTCAAAGCTTTTCTTGTGGTTGCAGTATTCAGAGAGACTATTCTTCAAAAACTAAGACCTTCAAAAACTAACTTGCAAGCTCTAATCTAGTTTCCAAGCGATAGCCATCATGCTTCAACCCCTTCTTTGTGTATTCTTCTGTTACAGGGTATGGAAGTCATGACAATCCCTTCAGAGTCCAATGAGTTATGCATAATCTAGAAAATAACTACCTTAACTATCTCAGGCTTTATATATCTCTGTATTTTTTTCTCTAGGGATGCTGACCTGACATCAACTATCCAGTGAAAGTTTGAAGATATGAGACTGAAGTAGATCCCAAAGGAACAAACTGATTGAGATTTCAGAAGGCAGACTTGATGTACAAAGCTACATCTTATTATTCTATTATTATTATTTAATTCTCTGATTATTTAATTCTATAAATTCTACAAATATATATAAAAATTATAAATTACAAATAATTCTATTATTAAGTTATTTAAAACAATTAGTCAATGCAATTATTTTCTAACTGCAGTATAAATGAATCTGAACCTTTACTGTTTTGAAGTGTAGTAATGTTTTTTTAAGACTCTCATCCTCTTGCTAATAGGATAATCAAAACTGTTTACTTTAAAGCAACCCAATGTGTACTATACTCTTACTTATTAACGGAAGAGTTTTCTGCGACATGTAATGAAGTCTAATTAAAACAACACAGTGGTTATGCACAGTTATGAAAATGCAGTGCTAAAATCTTCTGTTGACCCAGGGATAACGAGCAATACTCATGTGAAAAGTCCTGTCCTCCTCTTCTGTAGTTGCTTAGAGATTCTGAAGACTTTTCTAAATGGGCAAAATAAGGGATGAATTGCTGCCTTGATATTACTGATGGGAAACTGAAGCACAATCTACCCTGTACGGTTTTAATTCTATCATGGACTTTATGATCTTAGAGGTCTTTTCCAACCTAAATAACTCTATGATTCTATACTATGATTCTATGGAAGTTGTCTGTGACCAAGGCAGGAACTGAATGCAGCGGTTCAGTCTTCACTTAAGGCTTAGAAGACTCTCATGTGTTTTAATGGCTTTTTCATTTAAATTAAATACATATTTTAGATCTTGTATTTTTTGTTTAGAAAATATTGCATATACACCTAGAAGCTTACTGAAATGTTTTTAGTGTGTACTTCAACTCCTCAGTATATTTGCAGTTGATACTAGAGTAAATGGTTCTACAAAGAACTCTAAAACAAGGTCCAATACCTTATTATCCACAACTTTTTTTTTTTTTTTTTTCTTTTTTTTTTTTTAACTAGGGAGGTAAAGCGTTTCTGTTTCCTGTGGTCAAACATGGAAGAAGAATGTTTCTAGCTTTTCTTTTAGTTCACAGTCTTATTGTATCCATCAGGCCTCTTGGCAATAGATTTGCATTTAGGCTACTGTGTTTGTTGTTTTATGAATAATGCTTCATTCATCCATGAACTCTCACAGCACCTCTACTGTCAAACTGCACAGCTTAGAGAAAAATGTTCTGGATGGAGCACCCTGGGGGCAAATTTGTTGATGCACCTTTTGTAGTGTACCTCACAACAGAGAGAAAAGAAAGTGCAGGGAGAATCATACACCATGTTGCTCATACGTCCACATTCCCCTTACCCAAGTTTCTCAGAGGTTGGTCTGTTTGACCAATGAGCAGATGCATTGCATGTTATAGCTTTGAATTTTAGACCTTGAACCCAAACATATCGGCACCCCCAGAAAGAAAGATGAAAGAAGAAATTAATTCAGAGTTTGGTAACTGTAACTACAGGACAAACAGAAATGTAAACATAGCTCTGAACAAAAGCAAAGAAAAGGACCTACACATGAAAAAGAATTTTGATATTTTATCTATTTGATACTGTAGTTAGCCAGTGCTATTTCCTGCTCACTATGCAACAATTTGCCTTGTGTTTCATGTATCCATTTTATACGACAATTAACCTATTTTTAACTGTTTTGCAAAGTGATGGATTTTATTGATGGACTACAGGGAAAGACCAAGGATTTAAAAAGCAGCAACAACAGGTAAAGTGTCACTGGAGATATAGTCCCTTGATTTCCTTAAACAACTAAACAACTGTAGTCTGAAAATGTTTTCAATCTTTAAATCCACAGCCTGGCAGCAAAGATTTTGGACTGAATTTTAATGATCTGAAGGAAAAATATAGCTTTCATTTTACTTATAACTTAATACTTATGTCATTGGAAGATGTCTCATAATTATTTTTCAACAGTCTTGGGAATCTGGAGAGGTCCCAGTCAACTGGAAACTGGCAAAAACTGTTCCAATTCTCAAGAAGAGCAAGAATGAAGTCAGTCTCACTTCAGTGCCTGATAAAATTATGGAGAATATTATTCTGGGAGATATTGAAAAACATCTGCAAGACAATAGCTATTGGTCACAGTCAATACAGGTTCACAAGAGGAAAGTCCTGTTTATCTAACTAAACTTCTTTTTATGGTAAGGTTACCCATCTAGTTGACCAAGGGAAGCCAGTTGGTGTAATCTTTCTGGATTTCAGCAAAGCTTCCTATACCATTTTTCAAAGTATCTCTCTGGATAAAAGAATAAAAATACATACTACAATGGGTGAACAATTGGCCAACAGATCAGGCTCAAAGGTTACAAATGAGGTTACACCATGCTGGCAGCCAGTCCCTAATGGGGTTCTCCAGGCCTCCATTTTGGGGCCAGTTTTCTTCAATATTTTATACATGATCTGGATGCAGGACTGGAATGCAAGCTAAGTAAGTTTGCAGCTGATACTAAATTAGGAGAAGTTGCTGACTCCCTTAAGGGCAGAGCGGCCTTGCAGAGAGATCTTGACAAATTGGAGGGCTGGGCAATCACCAACTGCAGGAAGTTTATCAAGAGCAAGTGCTGGATTCTGCACCTGGGACGGGGCAATAATGTCTATGCATATAAACTGGGGGACGAGAGGCTGGAGAGCAGCCCAGCTCAAGGGAAGTGGCCGTTCCACTCTGCTCTGTGCTGATGAGGCTTCACCTTGAGCACTGTGTGCAGTTTTGGGCACCACAGTATAAAAAATGTATAAAGCTGTTAAGAGTGTCCAAAGGAGGGCTATGAAGATGGTGAAGGGTCTAGAGGGCAAGAAGTACAATGAGAGGCTGAGATCATTTGGATTAATCAGTGTAGAGAAGAGGAGGCCCAGGGGAGGCCTCATGGTGGGCTGCAGCTTCTTCTCAAGGGGAGCAGAAGTGCACGTGCTGACCTCTGCTCCCTGGTGACAGCAACAGGACCCAAGGGAACAGCATGGAGCTGTGAAAGGGGAAGTTCAGGTTGGATATTAGGAAAAGGTTCTTCACTGAGAAGTTGGTTGAGCACTGGAACAGACTCCCCAGGGAAGTGGTCACAGCACCAATCCTGCTGGTTTTGAAGACATCTATGGACAATGCATTCAGGAGTATGACTTGATTTTTAGGTAGTCCTGTGTGGAGTCAGGAGTTGGACTTGATTCTTGTGGGTCTTTTCCAACTCAGAATATTCTATGATTTTATGATTGTATGAACTTAAGCATATGTTCTACATAATATGAAACACCTGCTAACACAGAGCTCATTAGGTATTCATAGCTTTATGGTTCCTCTATAAGCTATTCATCAGCTTTATGGATAAGGATCTTTTAATATTTGGATTCCAGAGATCTCCCATGGGAATGGATAGAAAATGCCTACTGATTTCCATGTGAGGAACCCACAGAAGACTGCAGCCACTTCCTAAGCAGCCAGCAGCCAGCGACCATTCCCAGAAACAATGGGAGAGACAGTTATGCTCACAGTCAAAGGAGAGTGTTTATCCTAATGACAACTGCCAAAGGTTGACATGCAGAGAGGATCATGCATGAGGCTTATTAGCCTTAAGCGCAAGATTAACACCTTGAAAATAGCACAGGCATTTGGTTTATCTGCATCAGGGAATGTGCAGTGCTGTGGTGATCCCACTAGGACTGGAGCTCAGGTCTATCACAGAAATGAGGAATGGATCCACTGCATAAGCTTAGATGCTATAGACATATGGGTGGAAGGAGTCTAGAAGAGTATCAGGATGTGACTCTTACTATGTTGAAGGTTACCAGGTCTTTCCAAGAGTTTCTTTCCATCCAAGTAATACATGTCCTGGAAGTTTAGCTAGCTTCTCAGATAGTCTTCTTCTATAAAAATATTTAATGTAGAAGAGAGCACATTGGGAGTGTGTCTGGGTGTGCCTGAGTGTGTGATTATATGTGTACATGGGCAGCTTTTATGTGTTAAAACAGTATTTATCCTAGGATAGGATATCAGAATAATGTTGATTATTCGCTTTCATTTAAAAAAAAAAAAAAAAAGGTATTTAAAGGCGTGCCTGGAATCCCAGCAATGGTATCATTGGATGCACTCTGACAGCCAGCTAAAATATGTCAAGTATTTTGGGATGGCAGAATTAGCACACATTCCAGTCACATCTCCAAGTCTGCTTCAATTAACCTTTCTTTATCCTTTATACATATCAGTGTGCAGGAAGCATCTATGGTCCCTCACTGCCAAAGACACCAGTTTATCTAGACACCTGCATATTAAGATCTTTTCACCACTGAAGCCATTCCACTGAGAACTTCCCCACTGTCGCCTCTGGGTATTTCCCAGTGTGCAAGACTATTTATCAAGGTTAAGTTGTGACAGTTTTGTCAGTTACAATCATTTTAAAATCAGAGATTGACCCAGAAACTCTTACCCTGGTAAGCAATATCATTTACATGAAATAGACTGCTTAAATTAGTCATGGCAGGTTTTTGTATATCATAGAATCATAGAATGGTTTGGGTTGTAAGGGACCTTAAAGATCATCTAGTTCCAACCCCCCTGCCATGGGCAGGGACACCTCCCACTAGATCAGGTTGCTCAAAGCCCCATTCAGCCTGGCCTTGAGCACCTCCAGGGATAGGGCATCCACAATTTTTCTGGGCAACCTGTTCCAGTGCCTTACCAATCTCAGAGTAAATAATTTTGTCCTTATATCTATTCTAAGCTTACTCTCATTTAGTTTAAAGATATTACCCTTTGTCTTACATTCCATGACAGAAAGTCCCTCCCCAGCTTTACTGTAGGCCCCTCTTTAGGTACTGGAAGGCCACTATAAAGTCCCCCTGGAGCCTTCTCCTCTCCAGACTGAACAACCCCAACTCCTTCAACCTCTCTTTGTAGGAGAGGTGGTCCAACCCCTCATCTTTGTAGCCCTCCTCTGGACTCATTCTAATGCGTCCATATCTTTATTGTGTTGGAGGCCCCAGAGCTGAATGCAGTGCTCCAAGTGGAGTCTCACGAGAGCACAGCAGATAGGAAGAATCACTTCCCTCGACCCGCTGGCCGTGCTTCCTTTGATGCAGCCCAGGATATGGCTGGCTTTCTGGGATGCCAGCACACATTGCTGGCTCATGTCAAGCTCATTGACCAACACAACCAAGTCCTTCTCATCAAGGCTGCTTTCAACTCTCCACCTAGCCTGTGCTTGTGCTTGGGAATGTCCATACCCAGATGCAGGACCTTGCAGTTGGCCTTGTTGGACCTCATGAGGTTCACACAGGCCCACCTTGAGGCCTGTCCAGGTCCCTCTGGATGACATCCTTTTCCTCCAGCGTGTCAACCGCACCACCCAGCTTGGTGTCATCGGCACACTTGCTGAGGGTGCTCTTAATTTCACTGTCCACATCACTGACGAAAACGTTAAACAACATTGGTCCCCCTCAGTACTGACCCCTGAGGAACACCACTCATTACTGATCTCCACCTGGACATTGAACAGTTGACCACAACTCTTGGAGTGTGACCCTCCAGCCAATTTCTTACCCATCAAGTGGTCCATCCATTGAATCCATGCCTCTCCAATTTAGAGACAAGGACATCATGGGGGGCAGTGACAAATGCTTTGCACAAGTCCAGGTAGATGATGGCAGTTGTTCTTCCTCTATCTACCAATGCTGTAACCCTGTCACAGAAGACCCCCAGATTTGTCCGGCACGATGTGCCCTTAGTGAAGCTATGCTGGCTGTCACCAATCACCTCCTTATTTTCCATGTGCCTTAGCTGAGTATCCAGGAGGATCTGCTCCATGATCTTGCCAGGCACAAAGGTGAGACTGACTGGCCTGTAGTTCCCCGGGTCTTCCTTTTTTCTCTTTTTTAGAATGGGAGTTATGTTTCCTGTCTTCCAGTCTATGGAAACTTCATAGGATTACCATGACTTCTCAAATATGATGGAGAGAGGCTTAGCAACTCCATGTGCCACTTCCTTCAGGACCTGCAGATGTATCTCATCTGGTCCCATGGACTTGTGTGACTTCAAGTTCCTTAGATGGTCTGGAATCTGATCTTCTCCTACACTGGACAGTTCATCATTCTTCCAGTCCTTGCCTTTGTCTTCTGGGGCCAGGCCATGTGGCTGGAGCTCTTAAACAGATAACTTGTCTAATAAATGAGAAAAAGGCTTCCAGTTTGCATCAAGTAACAAAGAGAGATGGCTGCATACATGAGCAAACTTTCATTTATAGGACAGAATTCTCTTGAAGATAAAATTGAAGTTGGGCTGGTGAATCCAGCCCACTATTTGAAACAAAAATTGTGTTGTCTGATTGTCCTCATTTTGCTAAGTCTTCCCACTGTTTTTATACTAACAATGTATAGTGATGGGAAAAAAAAATCATCCCTTAGTTTTAGAAATAAAGAACTTGCCTCATGAGCATGTCTCTAACCACTCAGGAATAAATAGCTGCAGTTGAACAGTGAACAACATGGCAGAATCTACATGCAAAAAGTCATACCAGTAAACTGAAATGAAGTGCTCAATTTGAATCAAGGTTACCTTATCTTAAGTACTCAAGTCTTAAGTTATTGTCCATAGAGGAGGCGAGCAGGGCTTTGCAAAATTTCTTGTTTTGTATAAGAGAATGTCATGAGCCACGCCAGATATTTCAAGGCACATAATCCAGTTCTGATGGCCCATAAAACTGGGTGTGATTTTGATTGACCACTAGATGGCAAATTGTTACAGTAATCTCGACAGCTAAATTTTTTTTTTTAATTACGATCTGAGTCTAGGATTGTTACTAGGTGAGAGCTTGTTCTTGCTGTGCTAGTGAAAACACTGATTAAGTGCAAACCATAAGACAAGAATAAAATAAAATGAATCCCTGTCAACCTGAGAAATGTTCCTCAGGAAGAAAATGCTGGGTCAGACTGCGAGAGATTAGAATTCTTTCTTTCAGATTTCCAAACCACTGTGATTTTTGTTTTCATGTGCAATTATGCCCCATTTTTTGACTAAATTAATTTTTCTCTTTCTCATAATATTTGTCATTTCTTCTCTTTACAATATATATACATGTATCCTTTTATCTAATAAAGCATTACATTTGTAGAAGGTTTACTAATTGGACTTCAAAACATTCCAGAAATGTAAATAGCAAAGATTCACACAATTAAGTGAAATCTTTTTCTGTTTCTGAACAGGGATACAGCAAAGGATGTAAGATAAATCTGACAAATGCCAATGACACACTAACCATGAGCCCAGGTAAGGGGGGGAAGCCCCAAAACTCCTGTATCCCCCTTACCTCCTTCTTGTCTTCTCACCCCTGTTGTCACCAGGTGAAATCTAACAAACCTCATCCTGCCATCTGCCTCTGCTCTTCCTGCTTGGCTATGCTCCTCCCTCAAGCATAAATATTCTACAGAAGAATTCTTCACTCTTGCTTGTTTTTGTTTGTTTGTTTTTGTTTTGTCTTTTTTTTTTCTTTTTTTTTTTTTTTTTTCTTTTTTTCTTTTCTCTGCTTTGCTTTGCTTTGCTTTGCTGGAGAGTTAGCCAGGGGAGAAAGTGGGCAGGCAGGCTGGCTGGCGTTCTGTATCCAGGTCTCTATTCCTTGCAGGCAGGTCCAGCTGTTCTGGTGCTCATCATGGCCATACCATGTACTGTTTTTAGCATCTCTCTTCCTATTCTGCAATTTTTTTCCTTTGCTCTTTTTTGCAGCTCAGTGAGAGGTAGACAGACTCATGTGACTTGAAAGTTCCCACTTTATTTAGTATTCTGAGGGCGTGTATAAAGAGAGTAAGGTGAAACTGAGTTGGGTCCTGTAATTTATCCAACTATTTCTTGTTGGATAGAAAAATTGATGTATCATATTGACCCATTTGTGGCCATGCTCCAACTGGGGAAAGTACCCTTTAAAAATTATCCTGCAATTGCTGGTACTAGGATGAGAGCTGATGAGGGAATATAATGGAGGGTAGAGGGGTAAAGCAGTGCAATGAGTTTTTCTGAGGAGGCTGTTATGGTTTTGATGGCTTCCAGGACAGCCCAGACTATAGAGGCAGCTAAGGTCTTTATTTGTTTGCAGGCTGTAAATCCAGCCCAACAGTTCCTGGGTAGGACACAACATATCTACCCATCACATACACGTTGTGATTGCCACCATGCCAGCTGCTGTGGAGTTTCCCCTTTCTCCTGCTGTCACCATTGTACAGATGGTCAAATAGCAATTGGAAGGCATTTAAAAATATGCTTAACTTGAGATGTAAGGACTTTAAGGCTTGACCCAACAGTGGTAGCCACTAACCCTTTCCATCCCTTGTGATAGGAAGCAGGGGCTGTTTTCACTTAAAGAAGCTCTGTGAATCAGAAATTTGCCCTGAGCACACCAGGAGGTGTTTGACAGCATCATATTAAGCAATGTCCCTGGGTGCAATATACTGAGAGCTGAGCCAGGGCACTCTGCCACTCATTCCAGATAAGTAGAGCCCTTTAACACCAGGGACTGTGAGGGGCTTGTTCCATGCACTCAATAAGATAAGCTGCCATCCGCGCTTCACAAGACACTCCTATCTGCCAAGCCGCTCTGAGAAAAACTGGGAGATGTGCAGCATGATTTAAAGCACATTACAAACTCCTACAAGCTGCAAACCTAAATGTGGGGGTCTTGTGAATCAAAAGTGAGGAAACACCAGAAGTGTGGGATCCTTCAGACAGAAGAGTGTTTATGCACAGCTCATAGATGTTAAACAGCTGTGAAGGAGATAACACAACAAGAAGGATAGAATTGTCAGTGCAAAACTCTAAAAAGTGGAAGAATCATTAAAAATTCTCCAAATAAAATGTATTTTCATGATCCCGAGCATCACAACTGTTAATACAGTTTAATTAGTACCTGAAAGGGAGAGGTGTCTTTTTATGCACACACTGCCACTAGAATGGACTCAAACTGATGGGACTGCTAATCAGAAAACAATTTATGTATCAATAAGGAAAGCATCCTGGCTATAATTGCTTATAGCAGTTGCCTAGGGGCTCTGATTTTCACCACCCATTGTGTTTTGTTTTGTTTTTGTTTTAAGTTGTCAAGATAAAGTCACATTTTTAATATGACATTTAAATTTGAGAAGAATTAGTCTTTCACTTTTTTGTTGGTCTTGTAAGATTTTTTTCAGGTGAGGAAAATCAGCAGTTGTGAACTGAGCTATTAGCAGCATTTGATCAAATTTCTAACTAATGCTAACATGTATGTGTGTATTCTGAGCATCCTAAACAATAAAGTTGCAGAAGCCAAACTAAAATCAATAGCACATAAGCAAAACCTATGCAATTATACCTGGGCTATACATAAGTTCTTTCCTTTCAGAAAAGTAGACTGTATGTCAAAAACTAATATTTAATAATATTTTGCTCTTAATTTTTTGGACTTTTGCATAAGAAAGAATGTCTCCAAAACAGTTTTTCCCAGCCTTTCTTTGGTAGTTTTGGCAACAAAAAGCCATGAGTTTAAACATTCTGGAAGGTTTCCCCATAAGGAATGTAATCATTACCTTTTTCTTCTGCACTAAATATAATAAGTATTTAAAACATTTTTTTTTCATTCATTTGCTGATAACCAGCCCATACAGAAGGCAAAACACCATAGAGTCTAGGAGGACAAGCTCATATTTGGAATTTTTGCTGTGTTTGAAGTGAAAATAAAAAGTGCTTCTACATAGTTTTCTTTTCTTTTCTTTTCTTTTCTTTTCTTTTCTTTTCTTTTCTTTTCTTTTCTTTTCTTTTCTTTTCTTTTCTTTTCTTTTCTTTTCTTTTCTTTTCTTTTCTTTTCTTTTCTTTTTTCTTTTCTTTTCTTTTCTTTTCTTTTCTTTTCTTTTCTTTTCTTTTCTTTTCTTTTCTTTTCTTTTCTTTTCTTTTCTTTTCTTTTCTTTTCTTTTCTTTTCTTTTCTTTTAAAAAAGTGGAAAAGAGAATTTGATATTCAGTTGCATGACAAACATAACTGAGAAAGGCTGCTGACCATCCTAATTTATCTGTTGTAATTCAAATCAGCAGATTACAGAAACTGAAATGTTAATTTTAATTCTTCCAATTTTTAAGGATGGAGTTAGACGATTTTTGTTTGTTTGTTTGTTTGTTTTTGTTACTGAATCAGTCTCTTCTACTGTCACATAAAACTTAACTTTCCTTTTTGATCCCAACTCTAACATAAGACAAACAGAACTTTGTCTCATTTTTTCTCATGTTTTGTTAAGGTGAATACAAGCTCTTGGCTTTGTAATTACCATCTCGCACTGAGATATCAACAAACTACACAAAAATATTCCATCTCTGCTTAGTTGTTGATTAAGTAATTTTGAGTTATTAATCAAAATAATTTCTGGTGAACAGATCCTGTTTTCTTCAAATCCATTGTTCCAGATTAAAAATCTATAATTCCAAAAACCAGGGGCAGGATATATTTAGTCATTGTTCCCAGGAGCTTTGTCCTTTTAGGGCTTTGGAAGTATTTAAATGGAGTTGTCATTAAGGAGAAGAATGTTATTCCTCAAACAGTCCACTTGGACATAGCTGACAAAGGGGAACAACTTGGGAGATTTCTGTAAAGTTTTGTTCAGGAGTCTTGCTTTTGTCAGTGTCACTGAAGCTGCTCAGAGGGTTGCCCAAAGTTTAACACCCGCATGAATCCAAAGCTTCACAAAATAACTGGATTGTGAGAGAAGGAATTTCAACAATGTAAAATTAAAACTTTCTCTTGACCTTTTTCTATTAAGCTGCGCTGTGAAGCAAGTATGATAAGAAACCAGCAGAGTCAAAACTTTTAGTATTAAACAGTGTGCCTACTCTGCTGTTCATTAGCATTACAATACAATCAGGTTCTTTATGAAGATCTTAGATATTGATTTCGTTTCCACTGTGTCCCACTGGATTTGAATTGTTGGCCTAAACAAACTGTGTGAACTTTAAAGGTACTAAATTTTAAATGACCTTTTTGTAGTATTTAGAGCCTCCATCTGTGTATACCCAGATAATGGGAGGGGAGACAAATCAATAGATTTCTTGAGGTGTCCCCCATCTCATAAATGATATAAGCAAATGTTTATCTTAGTGTTCCTTGAAATACTTATGCTCATGGAAACATTTTGATCACCTGTGTTGATGTGTTTTAAAGCTTGGCAGGAAAAAAGATTAAATGCTGAAGCAGATACAAAAGCAAGGGGCTGCATTGTCTTTCTCATGTAAGGATCTAAGAATTTTCTGTGTATCATTCTCTCGCTACACAAGACTAAGCTATGTGCATGCCTGCATGCTAGCACAAATTTTCAATTACATATAAAGAAAATCCAATCACACTGGAAAATGGTAGCTTATCCAAATAGCACTCATGGAATTAAGCACACGGGGAGCTGGGATTCACAGTAAAAATGAAGCCAGTGAATTTGCTACATACAGCTGACAGGACACTGACAAGAAGGCAATGTCCAGCTATTTCCAGTCCTCTTCTTTCTGTTTCAGTTACTCAGGCTTTGTGCCAGCTTGAAAAATCTCTGCTTATCAGTATTTATCTGTACCGCCGCATGGCCAATGACCTGCCACTAAGACCAGATTACACTAGTGCAAATGCACAGTGATGGACTCCCTTCCTAGTGCCTGGAGCTTTTGCCACCTCAGCAGGAAAAACAGAACAAAAAAATGGAATTGACAGCAGTCATGCAGTTTGTCTGTATGTTCTACTTGTTAGTGTGTCCCCCAGCCTTTTTACTTGCATGGAAATAGCTAATGAAGATGAAATGCCACTGACTTCCCTTATAGAGTTATTGATGTGCATTTCAATATTGTCTCCAACAGGTCACAAGTAGATTGTGTTACACAGCCTAAATAGTTCCCTTCTGTTGTGGCTGCACATGTCTTTCCTTCTTCTCTCTGTTTTCTTTTCTTTTTCTCCATCACTCTGGTTTTAACACATTGCTACACCTCTCTCATCCCACTCTTTCTTTAAATAATATCTTTCCAATTTCCAGTGCCATCTGAAATCAGAACAGGGAGCTGCTGGGGAACAGCCCATTTATGGAAAGAAAATCCAGAGCAGCCATGAACCGAGGCATACAGGAACAAGGACTCAGGCAGATGCAGGAATGGAAACTAATTTTAGTTATTCCATTGCAAGCTCATCACACTGTCAGTGTCACACTCTTCTTTATCTACCATATCACATCCAACAATTGCCTCATGCCACAGCTATCTCCTGACAGAGACAATTGTGGGCCATATTCGTAATAATTTTGTGTCTGTATTTTGGAAAATTTCAAATCATATGCTGGGATGCTTGCTAGAGTATATTAGCTTGCCTTACTCTCCTACTTCCCTAAAATGGCATATATGTCAGTAATGTCCTGATTAGAGAGCAGCTTTGAACCAAAACCCCTGCATTTATAGATTGAAGATGTGCTCAGCAGGAATTTTGAAAATTTCCAAACAAGATGTCTTATGTTGATTCAGTCTGAATGTTGACATTTGATCGAAGTGTTGTGATAGAGATACGTTATACCTCTTAACATCATGCAGTGGAAAAATATGTGGGCTTTTTTTAGATTTATCTGTGTTTTTAAGGGGTGATTAACATCACCAAAGGCAATGTTTTTTGTTTGTTTGTTTGTTTGTTTGTTTGTTTCCATTAAAACACATCCTTTCTCCTTTATTAATGCTGTATTACTTAATGGGCAAAAGAAGTCATGTGTTTGAGAATGAGAACCCTCTTTGTCATTTAGAAAAGACTCTCAGGCTTATTTTTTTCTCAAAGGTTCTAGCACAGAAACAAAATGCCCCTTGTGCTATAATGCAAATCTTGCAAGAGCAAGTTGGGGAGGACCAGGGGGTATTTTCTTGTGGCAGAGCAGGGCATTGCATTTTGAATTCCAGAAATGGAGGCACGATTGATGACTCAAAGTTGTTTGAAAAATTTTCTTCTATGAAACAAGGATACATCCATTTTGTTATCCTCTCCTTCTTTCTTCTTTATATACAGTATACATTCTTGCATGACAGATTTATTTTTTCTTATGTATTATACATGCAAAAATGGAAATGTTCCATGACAAATAAACTTGAAGCTTAAATGAAAACTGTAAAGCTGCTCAAGGTCATAGGATACTGGAAATGTCCAATACTTGTTTGTTTTCCTGTGTCTACAGCCCTCAATATGGGGATTTGAAATTACAGTTTAAAGATCTATAAGAAAAGTCCCTAAAAGACCATACTGGTTGCAAAGCCTTCCCTTGTGAAATCTGAAATAAAAAGCTCTTACCTCCATATTCCAGCCCAAATTTTACCTGTGATATTTATATTCATTTATAAGCACAGCAGGAAATATCTTAATATCCTTCCCCTATCCAATAGATGATTTATTTAACCAGGTATTTTTTCATCAAGTATCTCTCTTCACATACTACCAAACAAACAAAGTAACTAAAGAGTAATCCTTAAGGAATATTTGGTTTTCAGCAATGCTCCTATATTTATACCACAATCAATTACATTCCTTTCCTCTACTGAAAACTTAATCTCTTTGGGTTTTCTTTTATATGTTTTCTGAGTGGTCTTTTCAATAGAATCTATTCAAAAAAAGAATCAGGGAGAAGGAGTAAACATAGAAAAACAAAACAAAACAAACAAAAAAACAACAGATTTATTCATGTTCAAAAAAACTTAACATCAAATAAAATTGGATTGCAAATCTTATGAAAATTTGTTAAGTTATGCATTACTGAACCAAAATCCAGTTGACTGAGTTTACACGTGGAAAAATTACATGTGACATCTTGTAACTAATTGGCAAGCTTTCTGTTTATTCACTGAGGAACCATTTAAGTCACAAAAGCCCAGGACACGTAAGCAAACATTAAACACTTTCTCTTGGAAAAAGTTCCACATCCCAACACTTTCTGAGTGTGTTAGTGAGAGCAGGTTTTTCTCCATGCTGAAAATCAGACTAAGGAAGGGTAAAGATGCTTAAAAACCACTTCACATTCTTTTTTCCCAACTTCCTCTTACTCAGAGGAGCATCACACCATTTCAGTCATGGTGTATCGTCAGCCTTGGCACTTCGTAAAGCTCTGCTTCACTTTCTAGGCTTTCAGCGCTGAGCTTGCTTCACACATTCCTGTTCAAACCCCTGCTCTTCTGCTGCCTCTTGACAGAAGAAGCCATAGAGGCATCAGCTTGGAGGGAGCTGCATGGTGCCTGAGATTAGAGTCTATTTTGGAGACCTACAATCTTCAGGACTGACCCTTTCGACAGCTGAGCTGTTCCCAGGAGTTGCTGCATAGCCTTGGCTACCACGGTGTCAACCGCGCTCACGTTCTTGCCTGAGCTGTGAATGGCACTCACATAGCACTGTGAGTGTGAATGGCCCTCTCTCTGCTGATCTCCTCCAGGCCTCATGGCATGAGAATGGAGAGTGTCCAATCTACAGTGCCATCTTCACCAGCAGCCAGCTCGAACAGGAAGGGCGAGACATAAATTAAACGATGCCATAGTTGCACTGAATATTGTTCTTAGCCTATTGCAAAGGCTAAGATTTCCATTAGCTACATTTTCCCACGTACTACTTCAAATTCTCTGGGGAAAAGAACCCAAATTTCCTAGGAATGAAGGCCAAGAAACCTTTCTGAAATGGGGTCATCAGTTTTGCTGCAAAATTTTAAAACAATTATACAGTAATACCTATTAATGTTCTCTCTCTCCATCTACCTCAGTTAATCTGTTTAGCATAGATTTCTTGAGGGTAGTTTCCTTTTCAGGATACTTATTGTACAAGTAAATTGTACATGTAAAAAAAAAGACCAAACCTCTTAATTTCAGTGACATGAAATAAAGCCATTCTGTTAAGTATTTCAACTGGGAGAAAAAAAATAAAAAAAATTAAAAAAAAAAAAAATTAAAAAAAAATCATGTTAAATTAATCAGCCTAAAACCTAGGGAAACAGGAAGCTGCTCTTCTATCAGATGTACTCTATGGGTTCTCCTCATTTGGCAGATCCCCAGCAGGGTCTAAATTGAATAAGCTAAGAAACTCAGTGAAAGCTGACTTGTATATAACACAGCAGGCTGCATTGCCTTTCAGTATGCTATTGTTCAAGGAGTTATCAAAACAAGAGTGGAAATGCAAAGACAGCTGGAATGTCTGAGCAGTGATAACGCTTCTCATGAGCCACTGAATCAAGATGACATATTTGTGGGTTAAGGAATTTATGTCAGATCACTATGTGCACAATACATTTTACTTACATATTTATATCTACAGGGTGTGAACTTACAGATTCACAGAAAATGTCTGGACTTAGTAAGGCTTAGAGAGGTCAGTAGCCCAGCCTCTGCTCCAAGGCAGTGTCAGCTCTGCTTATGTCACTGCCAGAGCAGTTACAGTAACGTTCATTTTTGTCACCCAGCAAACCAAAGCTGTACAGCAGGCTGTTTTAAACTGTAGGAAAGTGGAGTGAACATAGAAAAACTCATCTGGCTGTAGAATTGTTCAATTAACAGAATAACAGAAAGGAGACTTTGACTTAATGCATGCCTAAGGCTCACTCCTCAGAATCATCAGTGTGATTCAACCTTTAGCTCTAAAGCTCACAGAAAACTCAAAACCCTCCAAATTGAGCCCTATAATGCTGTAGATCCCAATGCCTACAAGCTCTGAAAGGCATATCTCTGCTTGCTGTTGCCTATGCATTCAAGCTGTTATTCATGCTTGTCTGAGAAGGAAAACCAGATATGAGAAAGCACGAAGGATAAGGCCATGTGCTGTGAAGTGCTAAGAAGATTCAGCACCTGTTGCCTTCTACCAAGCAGGAGCTCCTACAAAATGCTTACACCCTTCATGGAAAAATATATACTATTATATATACAAAGTCAGTGCATTTCTGAAATTAATATTTACGTATAAAAAGCACCTTTTGAAACCACTTTCCTAGGTACTATTGCTTTCATAGCAAATGTACTACCTGTTCACCTGCCTATGACAAGCCATCTCAGAGATCTCCTGATCTCCTTTTACAGTAGCCAGTTACGGTACTGAAGAAAAGAGTTAGGGCTGTATTCCCTGACTCTTTTCTCACAGTTTTCATTGTTAATCTCCCTTCCTACAGCCATATGGACTTTAGCTCAGCATAGTCAGGTGATGAATCACAAGCAAGAAGGCTGTGCTTTTCTTTTTAAGTTAATTAACGTAACTGACATCAACTCAGCTCCAAAATTTCCCTAAGTTTTTCTGTGCTTATCTCTAGAAAGCCACAATATTCAGAGAAAGTCTTTGATAAGGCTGAAGAGGATTTATCGATAAGCTTGTACATATAACCAAGAAATCCACACTGGGCTCTAAATTAATCTTCCTAAGCTCAAATATAAACTTCCAATGCAGCTAAGCAGTAACAGGGACCTTGATAATGTGTTTTGGTTTTACTATCAAGTTTCGCGTGCCTAGAAGGAGAAAAGCTGAATAAAGCAAGGTTAAAAGGCCTAGCAGATGTACCTGACATCAATACCATACATGACTTTGACAATGATATTAATATTTATGAAAAAAAAAAAAATAATAGAGAGTATTACTTTAAATAAGCATGGCTTGAGTATCATTCTAAGTAAGTCAGCTGGAGTTGTGGCCATTTCTGCCAGTGATAGATTTGGGCTACTGAAGAAAGAAGAAAGTTGCAGAGATGGGGTAGCAAATCACTGGACATGCTTAGCCAGAATGGAAAAGCAGAGTCCAGAAAAATCAACAAATCAGCTTAGGTTTACTCTTTGGTAAAGCTCTTATTGGCAGCAAAACTTTGCAGTGGTAATGAGAAGAAATGTCTCTTCACCTTGAAGATGTCTACTAGATAGGAACTGAGCTCAGGCCCTGTAGCCAAAACAAGACCACTTTGAAAAAGTCTGAACAATGAAGTGATTTAAATGGTCGATTTTATATAACAACTTGCTCAAGAAAACATACATGTTCTTTATATGTACGATGCTCACATTTTGTTGAAATTTGCACATTAGCCACTAAAAAACTTTAGCACACCTTTTTGGCAAAAAAGGTGTGTTTGTGCTTTTCCAGATACCCCACATTGTACTTCTGAGCTATTTGAAGTCATGCAAAGGTGAATAATTAAGCCACTAGTCTGTTGGCCTTTGTGCATTTTCAATAGTTTTTGGACAGTGTTGTGACTAAATAAAAGGTAACTGTAACCTATAACCTCCCAAGTCAAATATGTAAGATGTGAAAGGAAGAACAGATTTTCTTTACTTTCTCTGTTTCTGAGCATTTATATGGCACATGGCACTGAGCACTAGCATTCAACCAATGGTAATGTTCAGATCAGGAAAGAGTGTTTTATAGCAAAAATAAGCATATTTGCTGGAAATAAAATAAATAAAATAAAATAAAATAAAATAAAATAAAATAAATAAAATAAAATAAAATAAAATAAAATAAAATAAAATAAAATAAAATAAAATAAAATAAAATAAAATAAAATAAAATATGAAATAAAATAAAAGTCCTTTATCACTAAACAACACAGTGCCTTATGCATGCAATATGGTGCCTGCATATAAAAAGAGGGCTCAGTTTTACAGGCCATACTCTGATCTTCCCTGACTCATATTTACTGTCTTCAAAGTGCTTCTCCCAGTGAAGCCCTTGCAAAGCACAGCTTTATAGCTGCAATATGAGAAACCCTCCTCACCTAAATATCTTGAGCTCACATGCTTCTCTGCATTCAGGGCCTTGTGACCCCAGAGTTGCTGTAGTACCAGCAGCTCCCCTCCTGTGCTGCAAACGCACAGAAGAATGGACCTTTTCCCAGAGAAGTTCCTTTAGAACTGAAATTTTAAAACTTATTTTTATATTAGTTTTTAAAAAGCTAGATTTGTTACCTTAAAGGAGCTATTCTTTGCCCTTGGTGCAAAATTCATAGGTTTCAGTAGAGGCTCTGTAGAATTAACGTTAGCTTGAAATCTGTGTGGATGAAATTGTTCATGCGCGCCAAAGGAAGTCAGCTACCAGGAGGCAGAAAGTAAGGGCAGTTCCTCTCCGAGGAGAAACTTGTCCTATCTCTTAGTGTCCTAGCGCAAATGTTTACAAAACGCTCATTAAGGGAAAGGGGATTGCAAGATAGCAACAAATCTGGTGAACAGCTTACACTACATGAGATAAGAGAGGCAAGGCGACCATAGAAGAGAGCAAGCCATATCCAATTACTGAGACCTGGTTTTGGGGAGGGGGAAGGGGGAGAGAGAGGACGGATCACAAGTTTCAAGACAAGAGCTTCCAAACTTGTCATCTCCCTGTGACACATGCGGCGTATAACCCAGGGGATAAAACCGCCACTTAGCCCACACGAGAGCTAGAGCTTGTTGAGTGTGGTTGGAGACTAGAGTGAAGCCAAAGTCATGGATTCTGTAGTCCTCCAGCTGTGGGCTGTCCTCTGTCTTTTGGTTCACCTTGCTGCTTGCAGTCCCATCCTGAGCTTGGAGCACTCTTCCCTGGAGGAAGACGTGCCTCTTTTTGATGAGATCCTCTCCGAGCAGGATGGTGTTGATTTCAACACGCTGCTTCAGAATATGAAGAATGAGTTCCTGAAGACATTGAACCTCTCTGACATTCCCCTGCATGAAACAGCCAAGGTGGACCCACCAGAGTACATGCTAGAGCTGTACAACAAGTTTGCCACTGATAGGACATCTATGCCATCCGCAAATATTATTAGGAGCTTCAAAAATGAAGGTAAGATATGTGCATCTCTAGAGGAAACAAATAGAAATAAGCACCCTTGTAGTCAACATGAAATGTATTTACCAGGCTTTGAGCAGGAACTGCACTAAGGGGAAAAATTGCCATTCCGTGAGGCCACCATCGGAAATAGACAACTAATACTGTATGTACCAATGTAAGCCAGATACTACTTGCTGCAAGGTAGATCCCTTGTCCTTTGCTTTTGAGATTGTAAAGTTTGGGGGAAGAAGATGTTCCTTTAGTGTTTCTATAGCACTAACCATAATTTGGGTACATTTTCATTATCCCTAGAATGACACCCATCTTTTGCAATTATCTGCCTGATTTTCAACTGGATACCTTCATTAATATTTGAAATTAAGGCAATAAATTGTTTTACACACTATTCAAATGTGCAGTATTTTCATATTTAGAGCGTAACCAAATATGGCTTTCTGTTAATATCCTCTCGTGATTGATCTTCACAGGATTCATCATGATTTCTTCCTTTGACATCTGAGCATAGTTCAGAAAACATACATGAAGCAGAATTTTGGATAACGCTTAAGTTTTACTTTAGGGAAGCGGGATATTTTCTATTAATAAATAAATAAATAAATGTTTCTGCTTCAGCATCTCCCCTCAGTTCAGCAAGGTCAAGATAACGTTTCAGTGCTGACATTCAGTAACTTGTCAATAGCTATTTGCATCATAACAGGTTTTACAGGTAAAAATGTTTTTTCAGCTAACTATTTCCAAATACCAGTTATTCCATTTGGCTTAAAGCACAAGTGTTTTAATTATTTTTAACTACTTAGAGATATATGCAACTATTCAAACTGTCATGGGAGTTCTCTCCTACTTCACCAGTGTAATTAATGAAGTATATCAGGTAATATAGTTGGGTTTTTGTTTGTTTGTTTGTTTCTAATATTTGCAATTTAAAAATAGTGAAGTATAAGGAGAGGCGGTGCACAAGTTATTTCAGTTTGGCAACACAGATGCGAGGAGAAAATCAGCTCTGTTCTACTCTGTTCTGTCATTCTGCCAGGCCCAAACACTCCTTATTGGCAACATGTTTATGGTTCGTAGAGGCACTGCATTGTGGTTTAAATCTTCTTTATGTATTCTTTTCTCCATTGTGGAGGAATTTATTGAAGGATTAATGGCACACCAGTAACACCCACTGGTGAACGTTTATTCCTTGCAAGAGCTGTGCCTGTCGCTTTGCATCAGCATAAATGCAGATATATGCTGGAATGCCTATTGTTCTTTTCTCATTTTGCATTATTCAGAAGAAATAAATGTGATAAAATTTGGCAAGTAAACTATGCTGAACAATAAAATACAATGTGGTTTAGTGATATAAATCTGAAATTATTCCAGTGGCAAGACCAAAATTCTTTCTGATTCACAGCACTGAAAACTCTACAGACTGACCTTTTCTCGAGTAATACAGGTAGTGGTTCACAGTTCTGTGCCTTTCTGTAAGCATCACGTTCAACGCCTTTTTCATCGTTGCAAAAGTTCTGTACAGACAGAGTAAAGTTAGTGTAACTGTCTGTCATTTCATTTTTTCTCCCACCTCTTACGATCCAAAACAGCAAGATGCAAAGTGAGGCTTCTGATGTTAAAACAGATTCATAAGCACATGAATTAAGGTAGTGATGCAATTAATGCGCATGTATTTTTTTTTTTTTTCTATCTTGAAAGTCTGCGAAACTGGGAACAATTCTTTCATGTCAAAATAACTTTTTTTTTGATAGAGAAACAAATTACTTGTAGTGGTCAAGACAATAGAAATGGATTATCCCATGGAATTTTTTGTTCACCTGCTTACTGAAAACTGGCAGTAATGGTATTTTCATTACTATTCATTGATTCCTATATTAAATTTGTTATTGTTATAAAGGTGTTATAACATATTGCATGGCTGGAAGTAGTTCTTTGTTTTAACCCATGCATAATGTCTCCATTGCAAATGGGGCTGTAATATTCTATCTGTTCTTAAAACTTAAGGGAAATTTTAAGGAAAATTTTTCTTTTCCTATGGACTCCAGATCACTCTTCCTGATCCTACTATTGGTAACAATAAGGTATTTCATCCCATGGGCTTTTTAGTTAAAGTGCAAAGTCACATTCTGACTTACACATGAACACTTTTCTTGCCCTGCTAGTGCTTACCCATGTTCTTACATGTGGGGTAGCCTTTCCCTCCATCCTAGTGACTTGCTTGTGCTCATTTTCTGTATAGTCAGGTGGCATTTCTCCACCCCGTAGTCATCTGTAATGACTTTTTGCTTTAGTATGCCAAGGTCAAGGAAATCCCGACAATTACTCCATTTCTTCCAGTATAGAGATTAAAGCTAAGCATTCCTGTGCTTGAATAGCATTACTTTCAGCTCTCCTACCCTGTGTAATGTGTTCCTACCCTGGTGCAGTGCAGAGTGTATCGGCTCCCAGCATATCAATAAACAGGTAGAGAGATGCAATCAGAATGGCACCTTTTTTTTCTTTTTTTTAATGGATGGATGGATGGATGGATGGATGGATGGATGGATGGATGGATGGATGGATGGAAAGAAAGGAAGAAAGAAAGAAAGAAAGAAAGAAAGAAAGAAAGAAAGAAAGAAAGAAAGAAAGAAAGAAAGAAAGAAAGAAAGAAAGAAAGAAAGGAAGGAAGGAAGGAAGGAAGGAAGGAAGGAAGGAAGGAAGGAAGGAAGGAAGGAAGGAAGGAAGGAAGGAAGGAAGGAAGGAAGGAAGGAAGGAAGGAAGGAAGGAAGGAAGGAAGGAAGGAAGGAAGGAAGGAAGGAAGGAAAAAAGGAAAAGAAAAAAGAAAAAGGCAGGTGCCTCAAAACCTTCTTCATGTCAGTAGGACAGCTCATGTGCTTAAGTTAACTGCTTGCTTAATTGCACTGATGGAGCATGGCCAATACTTGCAGATTCATCAGTGTCCCTTTTCTACAAACATCAAAACTGGAGAAATCAGACATGAAGATAGTAGTAGATCACAATCAGTTTGCCTCTGCAGAAATGTTACGCATAGAGTCTATGTCCTAATCTGTCTTCTGAGTTACAAGTAGACAGCATAGTAATTCAGCAACAAATACATAGTCGTTAGCTAAGATTTGGGCATTGCATGAAGAAATGCATATTGCCTATGTATAAACAAACAACACAGATAGGACAGACAGTCTGAATGACAAGCAGATATTATGTTCTTCTTATATGTGTTATTAACTAAAGCTGCCAAAAGTGCCTGACTCAGTACAGCTGTTTGACTTTGCTCACTTGAAACCCATTGAGTCTGAAGCAGGATTTCTGTTGATTGGCAGCTCACTTTGGGTGTTTGCTGCCTGTTCTTCCTAACCAGGAGCCTTTACAGTTTCCCAAGAGACTTTTCCCCCCTTTGTGATTGTCTCTCTCCATTGGTGAGGGATGTTTCAGTGGAAGGGAATAGTTGCTAGCATGGAAACTTTAAGCAGACCAAGACACAGCGTGCTGTTCTTGCATATGCAGCTTATCTGTCTCATGTTCATTCCAGTGCCATATCCTTCTTCCCTTCTCTTACACTGGCTGTTTTTCCTCATTTGTTAAGCAAGTACCACAACAACCTAGAATTGGTATCATTTCAGTATTAGGCAACACATTTTTAACATGTATTCTCTCCAGGTGACAAGGAAGTCCCTGGGAGACATGGTAGCAGAAAAAAAATCTTTAAATCCAGGTTTATGGTCTTTATCATATCTACAATCTCTCTGTCTTTAGACTTGTAGAATGAAGTTGGCCTTTTTTCCAAGTACAGTTTTGGGAAATGATGAAAAAATACTCACATGAAATTATTTCAGTGAAACCCAGCAAGGCAAAATCTGTCAGATGAACTTCAGTGCGTGTGTTACTGGATGTATTGACTTTTCTAAAATGCATGATCTTTGTCATTTCCAGATCCGTCTTCCCACCCAATTGGTATTACAGGAGTTCGGAAATACCCCCTTCTATTCAATGTGTCCATCCCTCACCATGAAGAAATCACCATGGCAGAGCTGAGGCTCTACACCTTGGTAGAACGGGACCAAATGCTCTATGATGGGCTCGACCGAAAGGTCACAATTTTTGAAGTTCTGGAAAACGGCCGTATGGGGGTAGGAGAAGAAAGAAAGATAGTGGCGCTGGCATCCAGACAGATCTATGGCACAAGCAGTGAGTGGGAGAGCTTTGAGGTCACTGAAGCCATCAGGCGCTGGCGAAGGGCAGGGCTGACCACGCACCGACTGGAAGTTCATATTGAGAGCAGGGAAGGGGAGGAGCAGAATGGAGAGGGGAAACTTGATATTGACATAAACTCTGAGGCTAAGCATGTGCCCCTGTTGATTGTGTTCTCTGATGACCAAAGCAATGACAAAAAAGAGGAGAAGCAAGAGTTGAACGAAATGATAGATCACGAGCAGCTCCTGGACTTGGAGAACCTGGAGGTTGGTAATTTCCATGGCCACCCTGGTGAGGAGGCACTGCTCCAGATGCGTTCCAACATCATATATGACTCTACTGCCCGAATCCGGAGGAACGCAAAAGGCAACTACTGCAAAAAGACTCCACTCTACATAGATTTCAAGGAGATTGGCTGGGATTCCTGGATCATCGCTCCAGCGGGATATGAAGCTTATGAGTGCCATGGAGTATGCGCCTACCCTTTGACAGAGCATGTCACACCAACAAAACATGCCATTGTCCAGACTTTAGTTCACTTAAAGAATCCCCAGAAAGCATCCAAGGCCTGCTGCGTGCCCACCAAACTTGATCCTATCTCTATTCTCTACCTAGATGCAGGGGTTGTCACCTACAAGTTCAAATATGAAGGCATGGTGGTATCAGAGTGTGGCTGCAGATAGTAGCAGGGAACACATGCATAGGGGAGTGCACAGGGGAAGTATTTAATGATTCAGTCTGTAAATTTGTACATTTCAGATTTCTTATTTAATAAGGTTATTTAATGAGGCATGTACAGATAATTGTATGTTTCCTGTCATGGGGAATTGGCAAGTCATATGACTGTAGGAAATGTATATTTTGTTCCATTGCTTGCTTCTTGCTGTTCTTTGCTGCCCAAATTATGGCCAAGTTTCTCTTCATATCAGAGCACAGTGCAGATCACTGGGTTGTTTGGGTAGGCTCTTCACACCAGAAGGGGCACATTCAAATTCACAGAAATAAAGGCATATTTTTGTACTTTGTAAATATTGATTGGCATCTATAGAGTTTTCCAGAGCTGCTAAAATCATGGACAATACACTCCTAAATTTTTATTTGTGTGTAAAATCTTTATAAGGATCTTTATATGACCAGATTTTTCATTGAAAATTTATCTGTATAGATCTTACCTGATAAAACACATGCTCCTAAATCACTAAGGAACAAGACTTTAGACTTTTTTCTTTTTTTCTTAATCCTTTCTGTAATCTTTCCCTGTCTCAGTTAAAAGTAAAAGATCAAGGCAGGGATGATTTGGCATTTGGAGCAAAAGGGAACCATTCCTTTTCCCATCTTTCTTACTAAAGCAATGAGCCCAGGAGCAATGCCAGGTGTCTACAGTGCTCTGAAATGCAATGGCAAGAAATTCCCCCTGTGCATGTTTATTACAAAAGCACCCTGTGTAAAGCAGCACTGGCTTAGTTCCTTTAGCCATGTGCTGTCCCTCAAGGGTCAGAGCTTTTGGTGGCAGAAATAAGAGCAGTAAATCTCTTGAATCCTTGAAATTGTACCAGTTTATACCAGTTACGAAACTAGTCCCCCCACCCAGTCCAATAAGCTACATACAACAAAACATCTATTTAATTCAATTCAAATGGCCAAGTAGTATTGCACTGAGTCTGCACAAAGCTAGACAGAAAAGGAAACCCCTTTGCACCAGCTAGATAGAGAGGATATTTCCTTTATGTATGTGCTGAATTTGTCAATTCATAAAGGTATTGCCCCTTCCTCCCCCCCCAAACTATATATGATGGAGTCACATGCCATGTTTCCTGCAGTCTTCTGCAACAAATCCTGTTGATAAGAAGGTGTCGGAGCTGAGAAACAATAGACCCGTCACTTTATTTATACTAAGCTGCAAATTTGTCAGATTCTTGGGAAAGTGTAAGTGACGCTGACTCTTTTAGCCTGTACCAGAGCCTACTGTACTGTCCCTGCATCTGTTTTACACTTTTAAGGGAAAGTTATCTTCACTGGAGGTGATAAAGGCCTTTGAAAGACTCACTATAGCACTTCATGGGAATGAACACAAAAGACATTATCATGCACCAACTAAAAACAATTTTCTGGTTTTCACACATACCTGTTTTCACACATACTCTTCTGTGCTTTCCATAATTTATTGACCTATTTATTGACTGCCTGCCTTTGTAATATAATGTAGAATACAAAATGTTTTATTTTTGTGCTTGTATGTAATCCCACTTGGATAAAAACCTTGTGCCGATACTATTGTGCATGTAATCTCTTTATTGAGTTGTGCTGCACAGAGATTGCAGTTGCTGATTTTTTTCTGCCTTAGATATCTCTAAATACTGTATACCACAGTTATCTCTCTTGCTTACAGAAGTGTTCGCTGCAATAATTTAAACAGCATTCTGGAGCATGTATGGTGTTGTTCAGTGTATAACAACTCTTGCAGTGGTGTCATTGCTTTAAGTGGTCAGCTATGTAGTTTATTGTAGAGTTATGCAGACTCCACTCTTGTGCTGCATGGTTCCAGATAGCGAGCTGTGCCATGAGGCTATATTACTTTACACCTGCTCAGGATCTCACCCTGCAAGTGGCTGACACTGCTCACAGACCTTTCCCCTGAGCTACCATGCAATCTTAGTCTGTAGTCAATGGTATGTTAAAAGAATTCGTAAGAGGTGTGATATTTTGCTCTGCTGACATGAACTGCTGCAGCCAACGGCTAAGTGTCACCACACAGAACCTTTTAAAACTATCCACAATTCCTATGAAGCCATTTGCCAAGACAAACCATTCGCCTTGTTAGGAGTGATAATCCAGCATTAGGGAGATAATCCGACATTTGCTTTTATCATCCCTTTTCTGCAACTGTTCCTGTGGCAGTGATCTGGCCAGCGTGCTTTTGTACTGCTGTCCTTTAACATTTCTAATAAGTATTTCATAATTTCATAATAATTATTAATAATTATTTCATAATTTCATAATAATAAGTAACCCACTCTAATCACCCACAATCACTCTAAATTTCCCTGTGACCACATAGCAAATCAGAGTGGCTGCTTTCACACTCTTTTATTGTCACAGATGTTTTGTAACAGAGTAGATGGGATGCAGAGTATTATGGTAGGGTGCAAATATGGGTAGGCATGGAGTTTTATCAGTAAGGAAACCTGCATGTATGAATGTAGAAATATCTAATGTACGTATTTAGTATTAGGTGTCAGCCAGCTTTTTAGTATTAGTAACTTTTCTTTATAATGAAACAATGATCAAAGGGGATTTTAGCCAGACTTTGTGAAGAAATGCAGTAAAGCATGAGCAGTAAAACAAGAATATCCTATAGTGCTATTTCAGGAGAAAACCAAGCATCTCTTGAATCCTTCAGTTGTGATTAGAGTTTAGTCTTGGGTTCCTACTCTTAAATCAACACACATGATGCCTCCAGGAGAGCACAAACTTTAAGACATCTCACTCATTTCTGGGCCTTTGAAGAAATCATTACATCTGTGTCTCCTGTGCAAATGCAGCACCAATGCCAGATTTCAAGAAGCGCTTGGAAATCTGAGGTTCCCTTAAATGATCCATATCTCTTAGCTCTCTGCACACAGACTAAACCTTCCTCAAGTAAATTTCTTCTCAAAACTGTCTTGCATTATCACTTCCTTGGCTACAGTTCCTATGACTGCTGTGCCCTGCCTGGGTGATAGAAGATACCAATTCCCAGCTTTCTTGGCAGTTCAGCACAGATTTTTCTGTCCTGGCCCTGCCAGACCCCTTGCTTTGGGCAGATGGGCTGTTTGGTACAGCTGGCAGAGCCTGAGCAGAAGGGTCAGAGCCCCATGCTGTTCTGGCAGGGAAGCAGGGCATCACTTCTCCCCACAGTGCTGCTTGCAGGAGCAGCAGCCTGGCAGTGGCTTATGCTGGCACAGGCCACCACAACACTGCTCATCACCTTCCCTGGCACATACACCAGCCTTGTCCCCCTTGCAAGGAGGGTTTTATTCTACTTCTAAGGCCCTTACCTTCTCCTTTAGGCTTTGTAGAGCAAATGTACCAAACTCCAAAATTAAGATTGCAAATAAACCTTAACACACTCTGGTCTGTGAAGAGAAAGCCTCTATAGTTGCAGGCTTTCAAGCAGCTTCAAATCTTTGCTGCTTCCATTTGCAAGTGCCAAAATATAAGTCTCAGTAGGAAAAAAAAAAAAAAAAAAAAAAGGTATCATGGACAGCTTTGGAGCTAAAAGCATGAGGATCAGCCTCCCCAAAAATGAGAAAATGAGGTCACTTAGGAAAAATCATCTCCCAAAACAACCATCATCCAAAACTGCAGCCAAAACCTAAGTCTATCTTCTTCTCCCAAGCTCCAGATACTGCACTGCACTTCTTAAAGTGCTCAGAGACCAAAGCAAACCAGAAGCTCCAGAAGCCTAGAAATACCAAAATAAATAAATAAATAAATAAAATAAAATTAAGTTTTTAACAGCCATGGGCAGTTTTGTGCCTGGCTTACCTACAGCACAATGGAAGAGGTTTAGCAAAGCATTTTCTATCTAAAACACTGAGCCAAACCCCAGCAAAATCCATTACTTGTCTTTAAAAAGAGAAAGAAAGAAGGATTTCCTGGCACTTGAACATCTGTTTCATGCATTTGAGAAACTACAGCCCAGGGTTAATTTAAACTTCCTTATAACCCAGTTCAACATTTAGAGTGCAAACACTGTTAATAGGATGAGAACCAGGGTGGTGGTGGTTTGCTTACTATACCGGGAAAAAAAGCCAGAACAAAACTAGCTGGAGATAGAGGTTTTGTTTATACTGCTGACCCATCTGTCTTCATTAATGCACTATTTACAGGAAAAGTAAAAAAAAAAAAAAAAAAAAAAGCTTCTGCTTCTTCTTCAATTGAAACAGCAACCAATAAAGGATGAATGGCTCATTTGCCCTCGACTAAAAATGGAAATTCTTATCAACACCCCTTGGAAGAAGAAGTTTATTATATGGAACATATTGTTGTTGAATATTAGTGCTCAGCCCAGGCATTTTGGCCAGAGCTGTGTATTTCTAGCACAGGCGATATCAGTAGTGAAGAGCTGTTAGGGAGGTTCCATTGTTGCAGAAAGCAGAAACCAGCCACAAATCATGACAATGCCTTACCCTTGATTCCTTCTTCTAAGTCTAAGGTAGAAATGTGTTGTTTTTTTTTTTCTCTTGTATTGACCAAAACAGGGTAACAAGGTGTGATTTACCTGGGTGTGAGAAGGGGAATATTTGAGGCTAAGCCTTGTCATGACACAGAAACCACCTGAGCCCTTTCAGGCAACAGTGCTGGAGGAGGAGAGGCAGCACAGGGTGAAACCCCTTTCTTTTACGTGCAGGTAAAGGGGCCACACACACATGCTTTGATTTCTAGAGTTCAGAAGCCTAAATGAAGACAGATGAAAGACATCCCAAGTGTGTCCACCTTGAACCTCCTTCAGCCAAAGGGAGGCAGGCTTGTGTCCACCTGTTAGTAAACTGATTTAGAAGCAGTGCAAAACACCCATGTGTGGTCACTCATGTAGTCAGCACAGCCCTAACCCAAAGAGAACCTGAACTTATGGCCTAACACCCCCAGACATTTGCTAATGAACACAGACTTTAAAACTCGCTGCTGTGCAAATGAGCTCCCTTAAAGACATCTTTCAATAAGTAGAAAAAGGTACACCTTGCACTGCAAGCCCACTGAAATAGAAACATACATGAGAAAAAAAAAAAAAAAAAAAATCTTTTTCCAAGAACCATGAAGCCAGAAATTTTCAAAGAGCAGGTAGGTTTATCAGAGATATCTCATTTACACACCCCAATACAAGGGCATGCTTTCAAATGATCTCAGAACATTTGGATGACCTGTGAACCATTGGGCACATTTTGGGCACAAATCTGGCAGCTGGGCTTCTTGCCTCACTCTCCTTCACTCCCCTGCCTTGCTCTTTCTCATGGCCCTCTATCACTCTGCAACCACTTTCACTCAGATATGCTTTTTCTCAGGCTGAATCTCTGCAAGCTGTTCCCTGGTGACCAGGTCTTGCAGCATGCAGCATCTGCAGCTCGTGCACAGGAGCAGACATTCTGAAGGAACACAAAGGCAATCAAAGCAGTAGAAGGAGCAGCCATTAAAATTACTGCTGCTTTTCCCAGATAAAATGGAGCAAAAAGTCCAACTTTTGATATCCCTGTCAAGAAGATGAATAGCGGAAGGTGACAGCTCTCCATGCTGAGGTCTTGCTAAGATATGCAGGAATTGAGCACATTTGCTTTCAGATACATGCTAGTAAATGCCAACTCACTCTACTGCTTCTAAGGCATCACTTCACATCAATAAAGGTAGAATTTCAGCAAGAAATTAGCAGTGAAATTTTCTACATCCAACCCCATCTCACCACACAGCATTGTGGACAAAATTCTTTAGGATACAGCTGCATTACTCCAGCAAACTGACCTACTTTTTGGAGCGAACAATGCCAGAAAATATAAAAGATGGTTGCTAACATATACACAGTAATTTATCCAGTGGGTGATAAATCACATACAGCGCACGCCAAATGAGCTTACGTTTGAAATAGGAAGTTTGTCTGCTTGTTTTACGCTGTTGGATATGTGCCCAATGTGATTCTGTTTACAAGGCAAATTGATCAACCTCCTGCTCAACATTTCAAGGGTTTAGCCGGACTTTTGATTGCATTTCTTAAAGTAAACAAAGGAAATATGGGGGATAAAAGTAATCAACATGGTTGCAATAAAGGAAATGATATGAGAGGAATGGATTTCCGTGACATAGAGCAATGTTCCCTGAAAAGAAGTGGGAGGTGCTTTTTTCCCTAGCTCCAAATATTACGTTTTCTATGACAGCCCAAGATATGGCCAATGAAAACAATACATGGTATTTTATTTTAAATGAGCAGCTGCAGTACTATTAATTCGATATTAGCAATAAATACATTTCACAGGAGCTGCTGTCTGATGTATCTGCAGCGACTTTAGGATGAGGGGATGCTCACTGCAGTGCTGAGCTCCCCAAACAATGTCCTTCAGCTTTGTGTGGCTGATGCTATCCAGGGTGCCAAGCCTCAGATGGTGTTGAAAAGATATGTGTTGAGTTAAGTGAGAAGGTTTAAATACAGGGGGGTCTTTGAAATCAAGTACAGTAGCTAACTAGCAACAGAAGCTAAACAACAACCCAACCTTCTGTAGCTCTCAGGTTTATGTTGGCTTTGCTGTAGCAACTCCTTATCTTTCCAGAGATTAGAGCATTTTAGATCAGTTGTTGCGAGATTTGGTGGAATCCATTTCCTGAGCTGTCACCACTGGCTAATCAGGCAAAGTTGAAATACAAAGATTTGGGAGAGTGTGAAAGCGAAACCAATTATCCTATAATACTGAATGTGCTTCATTCATTTCTACCATTGCCAGATTTTACATGTCTAGCTTGAGATACTGATACAGAGAGCCCTACAGCCTGAAGCATAAGCCATCTGAACTGTAAGCAGAGCAAGTATCTTATTGTAGGAAAAAAAAAAAATGCTACCCCTTTCTAGCATTTCTACAATTATTTGTAGCTGGCATAACTGTTCACTAAGAAATTCCAATCTGAATTCCCCCATGGGTTAAAATGAGAGTAGGGATCTGTGGAAAGCTGAGACAAACACATTTAGAAGACTAATGGGCTGACCCAGCTGTTGAGCAGATTTGATTTTGGCTTACATCGGTTGTTTGCTGCTGGTGTAGGCACAAGGTAGTATGGCATCGCTCACACTTAAGCTGCTATCCAGAATTTCACTTATAGTTTTGCACCAGTTTAGAAGTCATTCTTGCAGGGATAGCGGTGAATAAAGTTAACCACTTTTGCTTTCCTCTCTGAACTCACTCCTTCTCCCTTGGGATTTCTCTAGCTCACATCGTTAATTTTTGCATTCCTCTGCCAACCAATGAATTACACCAGATTTAGCCCAATCATATTGATTGCATATCTTGCACTTCCTCTCTCCTCCCTAATTGCAATGGAGATAAGCAATGCGCCCTGAGCAGTGAGCTAACAGCAGAGGGAGCTTCGCAGGACTTGTCCTTCCTGATGGGGACTGCCACAGGTTCCCTTCTGACATGGCTCAGGGTGCTGCATGCAATGCTAATGAGTTCCAGGACAGGAAAACAATTTAGATGAGGGCCTCAGTGAGCATTCTGGAGATGCATTAACCCCTGTGCTTTCTGCTTGAGGAAAGAGTGATGTTTAAGCTAGAGTTGTCAGCCAAGCCGGACCCTGCTGCACACTGCAGTCAGCAAACACGTGGGAATGCAGCAGCCTCTGGGGGACTGGGCAGCCACTGGCAAGCAGCAGGACCTCTGTGGACATCTGAGTTGCACTTCCATCCTCTGCTTGTAAACATCCCACCTTTGCATCATTTGAGTCTCAGGGAAGAAATCAGTGTCTTCACCACAGACATCAATGTTGTAAACTCTTCTGGCCTAAAACCTTTAGTATAAAGTTAATAGAAGGAAGGGTTATCTGGCAAGATCAGCAATATGGTTACCGACCAAAATATTTATAGAATAGATTGGGCTTCAAGACTCCCAAGTCTTTGTATGGCTCTGCTTCATATGTGCTCTACAAACATTTTCAGAAGCTATAATAATGACATTTGTGTTGAGTTTTGGAGAAAAAAAATCCGTTGCCTCAATGGCTCTGCTTTCATCAAGGCAGAAGACCTCATTATTTTGGCTCAAATGGTGATCACTGAGCAAATTCCTTTGCCTTGTCACCTTCATGGCAATGGACTCCTTGCTTGCCCGTGTTGAAACTAAATGGATATGGAGCTAGGATACATGGAAGGTCAAGCAAAAAGCAATCTAATTGTTTTAGCCCTACACTAGTGTTCCATAAAGACAGTATAGATTCCCACCATGTTATAGCCCCATGTTGCGATAAGATGCCAGGGAGCTTTGTCCCAGCCAGAGTTCCTGTATGTGGTTTCTGAGCAGCCTAATAAAATGGAATAAAGAGTCTGCTGTGATTCTGCTTGCCATTATTAGTGAAAATTATAATTTGAGTAACTTTAATTTGAGTAAGTAGAAGCAGATCAGAGTGGATGGCAGCAATTTAATCTCCTGGTGCTTTTCCATAAATTCTTGTGCTATCCTTGACCATAATCCAATTCTCTATCACTGCCAGCTAGAGGAAAGATCCAGTCCTATGGTGCTCATGGTTTTCTAAGCCCATATTCCAGGTCTTCTGCAATCTCTAGACATGATTTAACCCCATTTCAGACTTTACGCAGCTTTATTTACATCAGATAGGAGGAAGGCAGCAAGGGATCAGGATGCTCCCACTCCCCCTATGGAAACCTCCTATCTTAGGGTATGAAAACAGAAGTTTCCAGTGCGCATTTGAACTTTCTCTCCTCAGTGTGGCCTGTGTTCTCTTGGGAACAACTGTCCCTGGGATGCTTGGTTGATTTCCTCATTCCTTTTAGATTCACATTTCCACAGAGTTTAGCACTTAAAATGAGCACCAGATTTTTAGCAGCTTCAATAAGGTGGATTCGTGCAAAGGAAACTCTTGGCAGTGGTAGAAAAATCTATCCCCTGAGCCCTGGGAAGGGACAGGCAGGGTAAAGGTGTCATGGAACAGTCTTAAAACCTGCACTGGACCTTGGGATCAAGTGCGGACGTCATCTAGAGCATGCAGAGATCATGGGGAGCCTCAGGCTGGATGGCAGCCTGTGCCTACCCTTATCATGGAGGTGAGGAATGAAACAGGACAACACTGCTATGGAAAGGAAAAATTAACTTCTCACATGGTCAGAAAGCAGATGCCAAGCTGATGCTTATCTTTATTTCATTAACAAGAGGTCAAAACCTGCCCCTCACCTCACTAGCTGGTTTATAAATACACTCATTTGGAAATAGCTCCCTGGACGTGGCAAACAGCATCTCGGCCAGCTGATGAGATTAAAAGAATGTTCCCCTGTTCCCAGTTCCTGTTATCAGTGTGTTGTGTTAAGAAGGCCAAAATATCACATTGTGTTTTTACACGTGATAAAGCAAATTTTCAGAAGCTGCACCAGCTGACGGGGCTCATCAGAGCTGGCTGGGGTACAGCAGGACTTTTCAGACAGGGCCGTGCATGAAAAATGGCTTTTTTGAATCCTCCGTTCATAGCGGACTCAAGGAGTAAGCAGAATGTTTCCTTCTCACTGAGCTCTCTGCTTGTTGGGTCTTTCAGCTTGGTAGGCTGTGTGCCTGAGGTTGAGCACACCCGGGTACCTCGCAAGTGGCAGTCCTCTCTGCTCTGCTCCAGAGCCTAGCACCCAAACCCACATCATTCAGGCTGTTACCTGGACAGTGCATTCAGCTGAAATTATAAGCTATATTTCTTTAGACATCAAGTTCCCAATCAGCTGCTAAGCACTTCTGTTCATGGGAATTACCTATGGATAAAACTCTTGTATAGGACAACAACCAGAATGGTAAATGAATCCTGGTGGAGAGCATGCACACAGTGGAAGAAACTGTCCCAGCTGGAGCTTCTCTGCAGTATTCATCATGTGAGCACTTGGGGCACCGATCTGCTTGCATAAGTTGGAATACCCGAACTTGCAGGATTTTCATGCTAGAATAGATGAGGACTTTCCAAAGGAGCACTCCATCTCTTCCCTGGCTGTTTCCTTCTGCCCCCCTTTTGGCCTTCACTTTGTCAGGATGTGACAAAGCCTCTTGGAGGCTGCTGTTCCTCCAGGCCAGTTGGACAGTCCTGCTCCGTAGCACCCCTGTGCTGCAGCAAGGTGGCAGGAAAACACAGAGAAAGAGAGGTGGTGCGACTGCTTCCAGGGTTTGGCTGAAGGCCTGTGGACTTTTGTTCTCCCCGCTTTTCTGAAGAGTTATTTTTATAAGAAGTTTCAATTAGGCAGTCTTTTATTCTAAAACGCAGCCTGCTTTAGGGGTATCATTCAGCTCCCGTTTATGGGAAGGATGTATGTTGCTCTCTCATTCCTGGGGAGAACAACATGTTCTTGCTGTTTTTCATCCGTTTGTGTAAGACACCCTGAATAATGGCTGGACACTTTTCCCACACGTCCACCTCTCCTCCCACTACAAACTTGCGGTTTTCTGCAGTAGCCAAGCTAAAAAAAGAAAGTTACTATCATGCCAAAAATGTGATTTTGATAAAGTATGAGGGGATAAGTCAGCGTAAGTGTGACTGGCTCGGGATCCAAAGAAAAGAGTGTGGGAAGGATAATTTTACTTTCTTGCCTCACGCCTACCAAATGCCTGGATACAATGAAGTGAATTACTAAATGCATACGATAAATACCTAAGAAGGGTAAAATAGATTTTTGTTCTAAGGCAAAGAATCCTAGACAATGAGAGCAGGACTAAAATTATGTCCTATAAGACATGATTCCACTCCATAATACATGGTTTACCAGCTCGAAATGCATTCAGATCTGCTCTAATCTGTAAATACTTTTCACATGTAAAGGGAAAGGAAAACTCCATAGGTGTTTTGTGGTTATCCTTAATGCTCTCCCATCTCCTTGAAGGGGATGTTCTTGTGACCTATGGCTGTGCCATGCAAGGACTAAGGGGGCAAAAAAAAAAAAAAAAAAAAAAAAGCCTTTTTGGTGAAGCAACTTTCCAAATCTATGATGCTCAGGACAGGACTGAAATAGATATTTCTACTGGATTTATTCTTTATCCTTATCCTTTTATAGTATATATATACATATATATATATATATATATATATGTGTGTGTGTGTGTGTATATATGTATTTTTGCATGACAGTACCAGTTTCACACTTCCAGAATCAATGCTTAAATCCTGCTGAGGTAAAAAGCATCCCCTAAGCAACCCTCTGTGAGTGTTTTAATGTCCTTTGCAGCACAGAGGAGCAGCAACCCCTGCTTTGGGAACAGAAGAGCCATTCTCTGCTACTCCTTCCCTAAAAGGTTTCACGGCTAGCCTGCAAAAAGAAAAGGAGGAGGCAAATCTAGGCCTTGCATCAGTCAGTTTTTAGAGATCTCATGTTCTGGTGTCCCCAACAGAAGCTCTGGAAATGCATGAAAGAGCAGTATTTGAGTATTGCCAGTGTTAAGGGGTGGCTCTGGGCTTTGTGTGGCTGAGCAGAATGGATGTGCCATTGAGGCTGCAAAATTTCCACAGGTCTGTCCACATGGGCAGGTCTGTGCTTTTCTAAACACATTGCTATCTCCTTCTACTGCTAAAGCCTACTTTTTTTTTTTTTTTTTTTAATAAACATAAATCCTTATCTCACATAACCAGCTCATAAGATGCCCATGTTGCTTCCCAGAGGCTGCTTGCTTCCCCTATGCACTTGGGAATTTCCAGACCACCTGACCTCACTGGAAAGTCTATCTTTTAAATATGGCCACTATAAACACTTCAATTTTTAATGGGCAGAATATCTTCAAAGAAGTTACTCTGCTCTTCAGAAACAGATGTGGTTTGATAAAGGTTATTTTGCCTATCTGCAGCGGAAGTGGAGGAATGTGCAGTTTATACTAAATTAACGTGCACTTGTCCTAATCGCAGAGACTTCTGAGCCGCAGCCAAGCCTTTTCACGTCATTATGGTCTACTGTGAGCCACGAAGGAATTATTTGCCTCTTCACACTTTTGATCTTCACAGAAAGGAGCGTGTGGCATTTCCAGCCCAGATGCTCCTGACGCTTCTCCTAGACCCAATAGAGAAGTGTCTCTCTAAATGGCTTCTAAGCCTCATGGCCAGATTACTAACAAGATCCCTATAAAAGTAAAAAATTACTTAAACACTGAAGCAGAACTCTCAAGGTCATCTGAAATCACATAGAAAACAACTATGAATGGGAGCAAGTTACTCTGAAATGAAGGAAAGTGAAATATATCTCATGGGAATTTTGGAAATCTCTTAATCTGAGTGTCAGGAAGACATGGGTCCCATAGGTGCATGGGGGGGGACTGTGACTTGCAGTGCCAATGGCAGTAGAGATGCTGGAAAGAAACTGCGTGAAATGCAGTTCTTGCAGATGCAAGAAATGTTTTGTCTTGGGATGCCATAGCATGCAGGGCATGCAAGCAATGGGCAATATGATAGGCTTGGCTAGCTCAGCTTTAAAGGTGACTAAGCCTTGTGGAGGTTGCATTGTCCTCCCTGGGGTCTTCTTCATGATGCCCATCCCTCCAAAAGGCTCTGGGCACCTGCCCCACTTGACCAATTCAAAGGGCTACTGTGATCCTTGCTGAGATCTCCAATTGTCAAGTTTCAGATCTGAAACTTTTTGATCAGATTTGATCATTGCAAGAGCAGATGACCTTGACTGTGGGTCAGTTTGCACCAGGAACCCCTCCATTTGGAGAAAGGCACTGTGATTTTGCAGTCATCCCAAATTGGATTCCAGAAAAAAAAAGTAATTACCTGGTGAAATGGTTTGAAGGCAGGGAAGTTAGGAGCTGTGTAGTCTCTGGGGATCCTAAGGAAAGGAAAACCACCCAGAGTTTATTGGTGAAATGAGCTGGTTATAGTTCACACTCCTAAATGCAGCTCAACTTTCACAAAACTTTCCTTTACCTGTACTTTTCATCCATGGCTGAGCAAGGGTGGATTCAAAGCAGACAACTGAGTCTAAGCTTGAGCCTAAGGAACTGGGCTTGATTTTAGGTCTACACAACTCCCCCACAGCAAGGCTGACAGCAGCAAGTGCAGTATACCCAATATTGACTTTTATTCTCTATTAACATTTTCCCACTCCCATCTGCCTCTTTTCACATAGTTTCCTCTGCATCCATTTCACTCTCCAGTCCTTTTTTCTCATGCAGGCTCTGCCAAGCAGGTCTGCATCCTGTCTTGAGCAGAAATTTCATGTCAAGTCCTCAGTAACAGTAATCCAATATTGTTGCATTAACTCCCACTGTGCTTAGCACAGAAGCATGTATTTGGTCCTAGAAGTCTCGGTTCAAAACTCTTGCAGATCCCCCTTCTGTTCCCATGATGGCTGGGCTAAGGCTGTGTATTGTGGGTCACCCTTCTGAACATAAATAAGTGAAGGGTTTCAGAGTCCTGTTATTTTCTTTCCTACACCAAAGCTTCAGCAGCATTGTAGTCCTTGCAGAGAGTGGAAAAACAAGCAGCCAAAGCAACAGGTTTACAGTTTGCCAAACCTGCACCATGAGACCCTTGGGTTCAGTTAGTTCGTATGCTGACAGCAGCAAGTGATGGAGAGAGATCCAGTATCACTACTGTGCTGCAAACCCAGGTTTCCACTGAGGTGGCCATTGGAATTCTATTCTACAATGATGAAATAATGAAAAATGAAAACAGAGGCAGGAAATAAATCGAGATCTATTTTTGTGTGAAAACTGCCAGGGAAATGGCAGAAGATCCATTTTCTGTACCGAGTAAAGTTGCTGGTGGACTCCCGCTGCACAAAGAACTCTGTGTATAGATGTGTGAAACTGCTCACCAAAGTCTCGACAGCAGCTGTGCTGGATCTATATACAAATGACCATAAGGACCAGTGACTTAAAATAACTGAACAACCATTTAGCTAATGAGGTTTTTGCAATTTTTGTGATTTTACACCCGGAGCCTTGATATCAATGGCAGAGCACATCAAGTGATGCAGTATGAGACTTCTCGGTGGACCCGATAGGCTGGCTAGGCATCTCTTGCTCTATAAGAGCAGTAATCGAGTGCATGTATTAATGCAAATGTTTCGTTTTCTTTGCTGACAGCATTTGCAGCGCAGCATCCAGGGACACTGAGACAAGCTGTGCCACCCTAGACCTTGGGGCTTTTCCATCTGCCCAAATCCAGGATTTATGGGTGTTTTGTTCCACTCAGAAGCACTGTTGGTGTCTCCAACAAAGACCCAGCTGGCTGGCAAGAAGGACTCTTGATGGTTTTTGTTTGTTTGTTTTTGTGTTTTTTATAAAGCCATCATGTATCCTTAACCTGCATGCAAGATATTTTGATTGAGCAGCAAGAGGTGTTGGCCAGTTCTGCAGGTAAGTTGAGCAGCCAAAAGAGGAGTTGAAAAAACACACGAAAAAAGCTAAACGATATTTTTGAAATTTCCTGTTTCAGAGCCTAAACTATGCTCTAACTTCTGGGCTCCATCCTCTACACCAGCCCAAGGTCAGTAGCAGGACATTGGACAATACAAGTCCCTGGTTCTGATCCTGCTTGGCAATTTCTTTGGATTCATTCAGCTGCATTTTATGTTTGTGCCCAGCTGAGTGTCTTCACCTAGTTGTTTTTGGCATCATTTTTGCTCCTGGATTTAGCAATGTTTTTTATCTCCTCCTCAAGCACCTTGTTTTTCTTCTCCAAGTCCTCCCGAGAACGCTCCAGGTTCATGAGCTTCAGCTCCAGTTCCTCAGACTTCTTCTTCTCCCTCTCAATGTCCTGGTTCAGCCTCACCACCTTGGCCCAGACTTCATAGTTTTCCTTCTCGAGGCTGAAAAGAGAAACAGAGTATGAAAGGACTGGATCAGAAGAGCACTGGGAATTCATCATTTGGCTTTCAGGGAGTCTGACCTCCATGCCAGTAAGCAATAAAGCGAGACAGAGGTGATCTGACCACCTGACCAGCAATGGCTACATCAGACAATGCAATAAATCATTACATGTGAGATATAATAATATGCTAACAATATGTGAGGCTATAGTAACAATGATGTGTTCAACCATCTGATGCTGTAATACTACTGTTACTAATTCTAGATAGTAAAATGGCACAATATTTTACTAACAATAATTATAATTATGTAAATATTGCAGAAATATTACAGACAGTGGTGTAAAAAGAACTATAGAGTATCAGCATTGCAATAACATACTAACATTAACAACTCTGTCATGAAAGTACAGCACATGAGCATTGAATTTTAGATACTATAAGACCGTATTTTACCATTAGTCATTGCTATTATATACTGTATGGGTAAATAATCCTGTGCAACACTGCTGCTGTAATAATATCAGCTGAAGACTTCATACTCCCCCCAAGGCAGCACACTGCAGCACATTACCTTTTAATTTGTTCCACATATTCATTTTTTTGTGCCTCCATTTCTTTCTCCAGCTTCAGGATCGTGTTTTGCAGAAACTCCTTGCTTTCTGGATCAAGCTGGGAGACCTCAGCAGGGCTGCTGGCAGGACTGGACGGCTCCTTTGACTGGTGGCTGGGACTAGGGCAGGGTTGGAATTCCTTATCAGAGCTGCTGCTCTCAGGGATGGGGCTGGAGCTGCTGCCTTCTCCACTTTCTGCTGGAGAGGTAGGCACATTGTCGTAAGTTGAAGCCCGGTGAAGATCAAGCAGCTTGAAAAGATCATGGGATAATGTTCTCTTATGTCCTTCAGAGGTTACAGAGCGCATGCTGCTCCCTGGGGAGCCTTTCCAAAAGTCACTCGCAAATATGTCATTTTTGTCATTGTTGCCTTTCTCCCCCGGAGAAGCAGCTGTCAGGAAAGATTTCCTGTTAGGTAAAGTTTGAGTTCTTTTCCTTGATTGTGCTTTCCATATTCCTAGTGTATCTTTGGAGGGTTGCATGCCATTATCTTCGCTGGGTGCACTTGAGCTGACAGCCAGTCTGGGAGCACTGCTGGCATTCAGGTTGTCTCTCTGAAAAATAGAGCAGTGGCATTAGGACAGCCTCATCCTGTTTTGTGGGCAGTGACTGCTGAGACCACAATATTCACAACTGATGTTTTAACATGCCAACAAGAATGGCCACAAGTTTTCCATAAATATTTACTTTTATCGGCAGGTTGAGGGAAGTGATTCTCCTCCTCTACTCTGCTCTCTTCCTGTATTTCATCCAGTACAAAAGAGACATGGACCTGTTGGAACGGATACAGAGGAGGGCCACAAGGATGACCGGAGGGCCAGAGTACTTCTCGTATGAAGAGAGCCTGAGGGATTTGGGGTTGTTCATCCCAGAGAAGAGAAGGCTCTGGGGAGACCTTATAGCAGCCTTCCGGTACATAAAGAGGGCTTATAGGAAAGATGAGGAAGAACTCTTTGCCAAGGAAGTGTAGTGATGGAAGAAGGGGTAATGGTTTAAACTAAAAAATGAAGAAATGTTTAGATTACATAAGGAAGAAATTCGTCACTGAGAGGCCAGTGAGGCACCAGAACAGGTTACCCAGAGAAGCTGTGGATACCCCATCCCTGGAGGTGCACAAGGCCAGGCTTCAGGCAACCTGGTCTAGTGTCCCTGCCCACACCAGGGGGTTTGGAACTAGATCAGCTTTAAGGTACATTCCAAACAAAACCGGTCTGTGATTCTGTGATTCCACAATTCATTGATACTATTATTCTGAGTTGCACCATGTTTTCCATTATGAAGAGCTTTCTGCAGAGATTATTTCTTTCTGATAAAAGCCTTTAACCATCAAAGTTTTCACTTTATCAGCATGAACAGAAAAGGTTTCATCTATTCTTCCTCTATTCATCTATTTAGCTAAAAAAATCATTCTTTCCAGAACAGTAAGTTTTCCACAGGAATGAACTTGTTTTCCAGGAAAGAACTTGTATTACCAGGGATGACAGTTACAGTTCTTTACCCTATTTATAGCAAGCATTCTTAGTGGGTTGCTGACCCATTAGATCCCATAATCATCAGTCAGCCACTTATTGCATTCATGTTTTATTCTCCAAAATTCTACCTTTACCGTTTGCCTTTGGATCAAGCTGTCCGTCCTGGGCACAATGATGTCCTCTGCAGCATCCCAGCCCACAGAGCTGCGCGGGATGGGAGCTTTCTTGTCATTTTGTTGGGTTGGTGGGGAGGGCAGCACATCCTTGGATGGGGGAAAGAGGTCTGCATGGTCACTGATCATCACAGTCATCACTTTCTGGATCTGCAGTGTGCCTGGAAGAAGTCAGGGACACATTAGCAGAAAACCCAGTGTTACAGGCTTTTTGCCACCCACAGCTGTGTTTCGTGGTCAGTCTTTCCAGTGTCCAGAATGAACATGCACATCGAAATGCAGGTGAACACAAGGAGCATGATTATGAAACCAAATAAAAGGAGGGAATTTTATGTCACACCAAAACATCTGAGAGTCTGCTCAGCTGCAACAAAATACAAATTGTGTTGCTTTGGCTCAAGAAGCAAACTAAGAGCATCAGTTACACCAACACATATTTGAATGTCTGGACAATTTGCATGTGATGTACAGTATCATTACCATCGTGCCTGTAAATCAGAGCAGTCTTTGGCCTCAGAATAATTCTCTTAGTTTGGCTACATCAGTCCCTGCCCACAGGATGAGAGTTTGGCTAAACCAAGCAGTAATTTATTTGAGCTTCCTTTGTTTCTCTAAGAAGAATTTCACACCTCTCTGCTCTAAGCAAAAGAAAGGAGACTTCAGCAAATTCCTGAATTGTTTGAAATCTATGGGGAAAATAGTGCAACGAAAAGTGCAAAAGGGTTTTTGACTCCACAAACACATTTATAGCCTAACTAGTCCTTAGCTTTACACTACCTTGTAGTACTTACTGTATTCAGGCACATGTCTGGCTTATAACCAAGGATCTACCTTAGATTTTTTTTTAATTTTAAGTCTGTGGATGCAACTGAGTGCTTCAACATATCAGGTGCTTCTGTGCCAATTATTCCAGGAGTCCCTGTTACCTCTCATAATAGTTGCAGGATCCTCTATCTTGGGTCTGATGAGGTTCACTCCAATCACTGTTGCCAGGTTATCCACACTCATCTTGTTGACACTAGAGTTTAACTGTATTTCATGTAGAAATCTGCCAGAATTCAAGGGCAAACATTTCCAGTCAGAAAAGAAAGACTCTGCAAAAAAGTCTTAGACATCCACTGGGATAAAATCCTGAATTAATCTGTCTTCTTCCTCTAAATCCCAAGGACAGGACAGAAGCACATAGGTGATCTACAGCTGCATGCTGGAGCTGGGTCTAATTGGTGCCAGTAGGAAAACCACCATGTGATGATATGCACACCCCAAAAAAACGCAAACAGTAGGGGGGGGGGAAAGTCTAATATTTAATAATAAGAGAGAAATCACACCTCACCCGGGGCCAGGCTGGGTGAAACCTGACTATTTCATTATGCAATGAAATATATCATTGATGATATATTATGATGATAATGACTATATCATTATGAAATGATATTTCATTATCTTTGTCTAAAAACAACTACACCTGATTTTTATTCTCAGGGTACATAAGTATGTCTGAGGTTTACAGGCTATGCATTTTTGCTCAGACATCATTGAGGTTTTTATCCCCATGGCTGAAACTCTCCCTTAACAAAAGTCAGGAGGGGAACCAAAGCACAGTTTGGAAGAGAGAGGTCTCACTTGAGGTCTCAGCCTCAATTTGGGATGATATTTCTCCTCACCAACACCAAATCTGAGCTCTTTATACCTTATGCAAAGGACTGACCTGCAGATATAGCTGAGGAGATTGTAGTTGTCTCTGGGAAGGAGGGACAGTTGCTCCAGAAGTTCCTGATGACCCTAAATGCAAGTTAAGGAATAGTTCTGTAAAGATTCACAGGTGTACAAGGATTTAAGCGAGGCTCTTTGTTGCTCCATCCATCCCTGTACGGTCTCACCTGGCAATTGCTTGCCTTGGAAGTGAAATTGTGGCAATGACATTACTTTGGGTGACCCAGCACAGACACGGTGATGCATTTGTACACTGCTCAGCAGGAAGAGGCATCCCACTGCTGCTGCCTGGCAGTGAAGGGGACCTGGCACAGGTCCCCTCCAGCCCAGCAGTGAGTGCTGAGCACCTGGGAAAACGCCTAATGGCCTCCCATTTCTTGTATAGGAACATTTAGGATATGTTTAACCCCAAACATCCTAAACTGAAACAAGCTACAAGAGACATTTACCCTTGAAATACGGGGCTGAACATGGCAGTTCACAGACCTCAATTGACTGGGGATGGTATCCATCTTATTTTCCTGTGCACAGGATTCCTGAGCACCTTCTCACAGCAGGTGTGGCTTCTTTTCCACCAAAACACAATGTTAGGAAGAGACAGTTCCCATCTGCTTCTCACCCCTGCAGTCCTCTCCCAGACCCCCACTTCTGTCTTTGCTCTTGCCTGTAGCCCTCTGCCACCTCCACTCTCAGCTCAGGCCAACAGCAGCTGCAGGAGGTACCATTTCCTTTCTCTGTTGGCTTTCACGCTTGCTGTTTGCTGCAAGGGCCAAATGAAAAGTGCTGTGGAGTAGCTCTCAGATTTGCTTTTGAAATTTGAGTTTTAAAATTGATAAACCTATGTTTCCAAGTTGGGAAATTCCACTGGCATGGGGAGATTTTCTCTTTTTCAATATTTTTTTTCAGGTTTCCAAGCTCAGTAATTACACAGCTAATAATGGACAGCTAAATATGCACTCTGCAACTCCAGCTCACAATTGCAGCTCATTTTAAGGCCAGTAGGAGAGAAACAAATGCAGCTCTGTACCTTTCTCTCATCCATATCCAGTGCCTGGCCACACAGCAGGAAATCCTCATACTGTATCCAGGGCACAACCGGCTCGGGGAGCTCCCGCAGGTAGAGCTTGAGCAGGGAGGCCACGGTGTGCACATCTGTGTCCCTGTGAGAGCCACACACATCAAAATCAGACCCAGACAGTGAAAAAAACCTACACTGCCCCAGGAGCAGGGGACTGTATTTAAGCTCTGTATATAGATGCAGGAGGCAGAGAACTGTAAATAGGGAAGCCAAAGCAAGCTGGGGGAGACTCACAGGGCACCCCAAGCTGGGGAATGTCCCCAGCTGGCAGGAAAATAAATGCTTGGTGGAGATTTTCTCTGCTGCAGGTCCCCAGTGCTCATACCCAGGCTGAGCCTTCCCAGCCTGTGTTTGACTCACAAGGGTTTGCATGCAAACACCGTCTGGTGTTCACATGCTTGGCAGGCACTCCCCGCTCTGCACGGAGCTGGCGAAGCTTGCCTGGGGTTTGTAAGATTGACAGCAATTACTGAAGATGTTCTGCTGGGCCAGATGTTTGCAGCTTTGCATACCATGTAGTTTACATTATGTCAAAAGGACACTGTCAAGATTGTAAGCCTCTAATTTGACCTACCTTGAAGTTGCTAAACTGTTACAAACTTCTAGCAAAAATCCCCCAGGTCATTTATTTTTAGGATTGCTTTGGGTTTTTTAAATCCTATGATTTTTTAACAAACCCACATACTCATGGCATAATTTTTTCAGAGCTGTATTTTTGTAGGGCCTACGTATATATAGCATTAGGCATCCTTGATGTCTGAGCTGCACCAGGAGTTTTCTCTCTCCCCACACAGTTGAGCCATGCTTGTGCATGTAAATGTGCCTGTGCAAACCCAAACTGACTGCAAAGCCAGCATCTTGCAGCAGTCACATTGATGGAAACCCTTTTGTTGGCCTTCCTAACTCCCACCTCACTACTACAGAAACATTTTGTTTGAAGTGCACAGGGGTTGTGATCACACTGTCATACCAAAGTGATGTTCATCCCAAGCCCTGCAGCACAGGGTTAACATGGCATGGTGCTGGGAGAAGTGCCAACCTCCCTTGCCATGCCCTGCTGCAAAACACGGTTCTGCAAAAAAAAACAAAAGCTTCACCTTCCTATGACCCCCGTACAGGTTGCTACAGGACTCAGGCACACAGAAAACAAGAAATATTCAGCTGCAAAAACAAGGGCTGGGTTGGTTACACTTGCAAAGCAGACATGGCTCTGCCTTGCACGGCACACAGATTATATGGGTAAAAGTGCTGTGTTTTTTTCCTAACAGAGCTGCATAAACCAGGGTAAAAACAGAAAAAGTTTTGTGACTGGGGACAGGTGCACAGAGATATGGCCCCTGTCCTCTGCTTAGGCAAACTCCTCACAAAAAAGGAGGGGGGTGCCTGTTGTTGGGTGCCCTGGTCTTTGCCAGCTGACCCAGAGATGGGCTCCCTGCTGTCACCAGCATAAAGTGGGGATCAAAGCCCTGCAGCAACCACATGGGTGAGTGGGGAACACAGGGCAATACCTCCTACAACCATGGACAAAAGCACATGGTAGGGTCTGGCTTGGAGGAGGGAAACATCCTTAGAGACAATGACGCAGTGCAGGGGCAGCAGGTCAGTGAGCAATCAAGGGACAGCTTTATGAAGAGGTGCACCAGGGCTGGCTGTTTGTGGGTGGCTTTTTTTTCTTCTTCTTTTTCCCCTTCTTCTTTGCATAGAGTATGATAGCAACAAACACCTCTCCTCAGAGCCTCCCTGAGACCTACAGGCAGTGATGGGCAGCTCTCTTGGCTTTAGGGGGTTTGTTCTTTCTTCTGAGCCATGTAGAGGAAAGGAGTCAGGAGGGATCAGCCTTCACAACAGCCAAATCTCCCTCTCACCTCTGCATGGTGTCACAGGGAAAAGCAATGGGAGAAAAATGTGCCAGTTGGTTGGCAGGGAAAGAAATGACTTCTGTGAGCTATAGGGTATTCCCTGAACAATTGTTCACTTGCTCTCCTTTCAAACCTCTGTCCTGGGCTATGTAGGCTCTTCCCTTTGTCTCCTTTCCTGGCTGGTCCTGGGAATGTTACTGTGGGGGGACTGAGTGTCCCTAAACTCCTCCTCAAAGATTTCTGTAAATCTCTTATCACAGTCCTGCTTTTTGAGGTGTCTGCTGAACCCTCTGTCTGTGCTGAGCCCCTCTGGAGGGTCCAGATTTCCACCAGGGCATTGTTGGGCTCTTGCAAAGGGGTTAGGCTGCTGTTTCCCAGATATTAGGGTGCATTAGACCTAGCTGAGTAAGAGAGGAAGAATCCAGCATTACCTGTCAAATGATGGCCTTTCCCCGGCGTCAAAGGCGTCCCTGAGCTGTTTCACGAGGTTGTCCTGGCCAGGGAGGCGGAAGATGCCCTCCTCATTCACGCCGTGCTCCCGGATGAACTCAGCACACTTCTGCACCAGGATGGGCACCTGGTGCTGCCCAAATTTCTGCTCATAGGCCATGGTCTCTGCCAAGCGTTGGCCAAACACCGCTAGGAAAAGGACGTTGGAGTTAAAGGAGGTCAACAGCTTTGCTAAAGGTGAGTTACTCACTGCCATGCATCAGGTGCAGAGGTGACAGCAGCACCTACCTTTCTTTCTAACAGTGAAGAGCTGCAGAAGTAGTACAAGCTGACAGAAGGGAACAGAAATTCTTTCAAAGAAATAATAGCAAAATGAAACCTCCTCCAAATAATTACATTCTCAAAATGATTAAAAGCAAGCCATGACCATTGCTTTTTTTATTTTTCTTTCTTATTTTACACCATGCCACTTGCCTTCCTCAAAGCAGGGTGCTGACAGAGAGGCAGGAACAGCAAAAAGGCTGGTGATGGAGGGAAAGCGAGCACATTGTGCAAACCTGAACAATGTACAAAGCCCAGGAAACCACTAGGAGTTAAGAAGAGGAGTCTGGCAGAGATGTGGGGCTAGAAGTCCTACTGATTTCACTACTTTCCTTCCCCCTCCCCTCTCTCCTCACCCTCTCAGAACTCCCCAGTGCAAAGAAAAGCAGTGTTTTCAGTGGGTGGTACCTTTTCTTCGGAGCAAGGGCTTTTTCCTCCCAAACTCGCAGCAAAAGAGCTCAAAGGTGGGAAGGCAGCATCCTGCATCCCAGCTCTTCCTCCTTGGAGCCTGGGGCATGGTAACAGCACAGGAATCCCAACTCAAACTGGCTCTGAGGTAATGACAAAGGGTCCTATGGTCCTCTACCATATTTTTGCCATGGCAGTGCCTGTGGTGTGTTCACCTCATGCTCTGAAGGCTGAAATAATCCTGGTGGATCTTCCAGACCAGGAAAATTCAAGTAAACACCCTCATCTGGAACCACAAAGCTTGTCTGCACCTGCCTAGTAGTGGGGATTTTTCATTTATATGAGACTTGCTTAAGATTTTAAATAATGTATATACATTTGTCAATTGTGTACAATAAAAGCATATGGCTTTTTAAATTTGTTTGTTTGTTTGTTTGTTTTGCCCTCTGTTGTGGTAGCTGATTCTGAATTGCTCATTTAACTTCAAGCTGGCAGAGTGGCTGGTTTCAGGAAACCTCCCTGTACCCACATGATGCCCACCCAGAAGGTGGCTGTCATTGCAGGGTGGTGGCCAGCCCTGCAGAACTGCTCCTGGACCCAAGATTTTGGAGCTGTTTTTGATGCTGCTTCACACTTTGCAGCTGCTTGACATGTTGGTGTGCAGCAAGCTCACAACTGGCTGGCTCACGCAGGGTGGCTTCCAGGTGAGCTCCTGCCAAAACCTCTTCTGTGCAGGGCGTTGTTTTAAAAGCACACATTGTATTGGCTTGCATTGAAGCCAAAAACCTACAGCGTGAACTTTTGGTGTCTGTGCATCTCTGTATCAACATGAAGTGCAGCTCTGTAGAGCCTGACTTCTCTGCTATCCTCAGTGCTCTCTCTGTACTACTGTAAATTCACATTTTCCATCATATAAGATCACTTTAACAGGCTAGAAGAAGCGTCAGCCTCCAAAGTTTAAGCAAGGATCAGATGTGGAGTTGGTATGAAATATTAAAACCAGGGGGAGCAACATCCTGAACATTTCTGGCTCAGACCATCCTAATTTCAGAAGAGTAAAGCTGTCTTCCCTGGGGCACAGCACACTTCAGTTTAGAGGCAGAAAACATTTGGACTACAAATGAAAACAGCATCCAAACTTCTATTCAAGTGGGAGCTACAGGAGGTCAGAGCTTCTTGTTGCTCGTCTTACACAGCTGCAGCACAGGACACAACCGTTATCAAAATGATGTAAATCATTGCATCCCAGGGTCCTGAAGGAATTGCCTGATGTAGTTGCTAAGCCTCTCTCCATCATATTTGAAAAGTCCTGGCAGTCAGGTGAAGTCCCAGGTGACTGGAAAAAGGGAAACATCACTCCCATTTTTAAAAAGTGTAGAAAAGAGGACCCAGAGAACTACAGACCAGTGAGCCTCACCTCTGTGCCTGGTAAGATCATGGAAAAGATCCTCCTGAAAGATATGTCAAGCCACATGCAAGACATAGAGGTGATCCAGGACAGTCAGCATGGCTTCACCAAGGGCAAATCATGCCTGACCTATCTGGTGGCTTTCTGTGATGAAAGGACCGCATCAGTTGACAAAGAAAAACTGACCGATGTCATCTACCTGGACTCCTGCAAGGCCTTTGACACAGGCCTTTGACATTCTGGTCTCCAAACTGGAGAGAAGTGGATTTAATAGGTGGACCATTCAGTGAATAAGGAGCTGGCTTGAAGGTCACGCCCAGAGAGTGGTGGTCAATGGTTCTATGTCCAAGTGGAGGCCGGTGACAAGTGGTGTACCTCAGGCATCTGTCCTGGGACCAGTACTGTTTAATATCTTTACCAAAGACATAGGCAGTGGGATCAAGTGCACCCTCTGCAAATTTGCAGATGACATCTAGCTGAGTGGTGCAGTTGATACTGTAGAAGGAAGGGATGCCATCCAAAAGGACCTAAGGAGGTTCAACAAGTCTAAATATAGGGTGCTGCACCTGGGCAGTGAAAATCCCGGACATGAGCATAGACTGGGAGAAGAACTTATTGAGGGGAGAAGAATTCACTGAGAGCAGCCCTGCAGAGAACGACTTGGGGGTTCCGATGGATGAAAAGCTCAACATGAGTCGGCAGCGTGTGCCCAGAAGGCCAAATGTATCCTGGGCCATGTTAAAAGAGGAATGGCCAGCAGGTCAAAGGAGGTGATTGTCCCCCTCTGCTCTGACCTTGTGAGGCCCCACTTGGAGTACTGTGTCCAGGTCTAAAGCCCCCAGAACACAAAGGATGTCAAGTTGTTAGAGCAGGTCCAGAGGAGGGCTACAAACATGATCAAGGGGCTGGAGCACCTCTCCTATGAAGAAAGGCTGAGAGAGCTGGGGGTGTTCGATCTGGAGGAGAGAAATCTCTGGGGTGACCTCATCACAGCCTTTCAGTATTTAAAGTGGTCTTATAAAAAAGGATGGAGAAGACTCTTTACTCGGGTAGATAATGTTAGGAGAAAGGGGAAGGGATTTAAACTAAAAGAGGGGAGATTCAGATTAGAGGTTAGAAGGAAATTCTTCACTCAGATGGTGGTGAGGCACTAGCACAGGTTGCCCAGAGAGGTTGTGGATGCCCCATCCTTGGAGGTGTTTGAGACCAGGTTAGATGAGGTCCTGAGCAACCTGATCTAGTGGGTGGTGTCCCTGTCCAAGGCAGGGGGGTTGGAACTAAATGATCTTTCAGTTCCCTTCCAACTCAAGCCATTCTATGATTTTAAAGGTGAAGCACAGAGAGGAGGAGGAGAGGCTCAGGACAACCATCTCTTTTGTGAAAGTGCTAACGGGGCTCTCAGCCCTGCTTTGTCTGGTGGATGTTGCTTATCATCCATAGGAAAAGTCTGGATAATTCATCCTTATAGGAAGTCGGAGTAGTTCATCTGTATAGGGAAAGTGGCTGGAGCAAGCTTAGCTGCTTCCTTTGCGGGGATCGCCCACAGTGGCAAATTGAAGCTGTGCTCCTCTCCAATCAGTTCATGTTTTATCCCTCCATGTCCACAACCCAGTAGTGGCACAAACAAGTGTGCAAGGGTTTGGAAGCGAGGATCCCATTAGCACAAGCCTTGTCAGCACATGGAGTGGTCAATCACGTCTGAGGCAGAGTTTGCAGAGAAAAGTGGGGAAGGAGGGCTAAGCAGAATGAGAAAAGCTGGGGGAAAAGCAGAGAAGGAAAAGGAAAGATGAGATTCTTTTTCAGTGCCTTTCCCTGACACATTGAATAGGAGCTGTCCTCAGGAACGAAACTTTCTGAAGTCAATAGGTCAACGAGGAAGTTCCCCAAAGAGGTTGAAAGGAGACTGGAAATCTTCATTCACTCTTGACTGCCATTTGCTTAACTCTGCCTGTGTTTGCAGCAGTCCCAACGCCATGAGGTCCAGCCTCGAGGAAGGCCTCCAAGGCATTACAAGTTACAGTTGCTGCTCCACTTTCCATTTTCATGGATTTATGAGACCAGCTTTGAAATTCTTGCACAGAAGCAGCACGGAGCATGAGACACTAAAAAAACATCCCTCAGAGAGCTGTTCCCATTCCCCTTTACCTCCTGATGCTGAGCCCAGCACCCGTCGGATGGATTTAACCCACTCCTCCATCTCGGACTGGGAAGTAGCCATGAGCACACAGGTGTCCTGCCCTGCCCGGTTCAGATCTCCAGAGATCCCTGCAAAAAGCATTTATAGGCAATATATAGTGAGGATTGGACAGAAAAAAGACAACTTGGTGTTTTCTTTGCTAAATGTTTCTAGCTTCCAGTTTCCCCAGTAATGTCTATTTGGCTGTGAAAAGAAGCAGTGCTCTTATGTTTCACCCTCGCTGAAGCTTTGCAAGAAGGGAATAGAAAATGCTTAATGTTATGGCTGGAAAGGCTTCTCAGCATGGGACATCCTGACATGTAAAAATTGAAAGGACAACATCAGCTTTCATATGCAATGCTGGGGAGGCATTGAAAAGAAGTTGGAGTAAAAAGGCAGGCAAAATGACTTGCCCAAGCAATTTTGGGTGAACAGTCCATCCCAAAAGCAGGTAACAAAGTTGAGTGAAGCATCCTCACCTGGGATGATTTCGAAGATAAACTTCCCTCCATCCTCTGAGTTGCCAGCCACCTCCTTTATGGTGCTTCCCTGGAGAGACAGGCAGCCCTAGGATCAAGCAGAGCAGGAGCTGAAAATACCCATGGCCCATCTCTGTGAGGCTGACACTGCTTTGTGTCAGCCCTGAGCATCAAAGTCCTCCTTTGAAACAGATTGCAGAAGCTCAGTTTCTCATTGCAATTTTTCTCTTTGCAAATATAGACAGATAGATCGATAGATAGATAGATAGATAGATTGATCACCTAAATACCATAGAATCATAGAATTATAGAACAGCTTGGGTTGGAAGGGACCTCAGAGATCATGTAGTTCCAAGCCCCTGCCTTGGGCAGGGACACCACCCACTAGATCAGGTTGCTCAGGGCCTCATCCAGCCTGGTCTTGAACACCTCCAAGGATGGGGCATCCACAACCTCTCTGGGCAACCTGTGCTAGTGCCTCACCACCATCTGAGTGAAGAATTTCCTCCAAACGTCTAATCTAAATTTCCCTTCATTTAGTTTAAGGCCATTCCCCCTTGTCATATTATTATCTGCCCAAGCAAAAAGTTGTTCTCCATCCTTTTTAAAAGACCCGTTTAAATATGGATAGGCCACAACGGGGTCTTCTTGGAGCCTTCTCTTCTTCAGGCTGAACATTCCCAGCTCTCTGAGAGGTGCTAAAAAGGACTTCAAACACTAATTCTTAAATGCCATTTTTTTCTGATGAAGTGATCCTCAGAATGAGAAAACTGTTTCTGTCCCTCTTTCTTTTTTCCTCCCCCTCTTGTGTTTTTTACCCCCTGTTGTAATTAGAGGAGAAAAATGCAAAGGAGAAGGAACATGGCAATAAACCAGAGCATTGTCTTCCCACTGCACTGGAGCAGGAAAACTGTTCATTTAACATAGTGTCACTTAAAACCAAAATCCAAACCAAAAAGTTTACAGGACAGGAGTGAAGTGCAGGAAAAGAAGAAAAAAGGAGAAAAAAGAGGGGGGGGGGGGGGAGGCGGAATAAATAAAAAGGCAGAAAACAACCATTTCTCGTGGTCTGTCCTTCCCCAGATTGACCTGTCCGAGCTGGGTGGCTCGGTCCCCGGGGGCGGAGATGGGTGGGGAGCAGCTGATGACATGGGGACAGTGGGCGCGTGAGTCAGCATCGAGGCCTCCTGGCCGGAAGCAGGGCCACGCCACAGAAATGGGGTTTCTCAGTAATTTCTGCCTCCTGAAAGCCACTGAGCTCCATGGGCAGTGGGGATCTGGGTGTCAGCACTCCAACAGCCTGAACTGCAGCTGCATTGAGCTAAATTGTTGGTGGAGCCAGCAGGGCGTGCAATGAGCCAGGACGGTGGCAAGGGCTGCCAAAAGTGCCATGAATAGCAATAAGCTTCACTGCAGAGCTTTCTGTTTCTACAACCCCATTTACAGCCAGGGAAACAGTTCCTCCCCATCACCCCCAAAAGAGGACAGAGACAGAAATAGGGTATGTGCCCCACTGCCTCAGCCCCGTGCTTTCACACCCAGGATCTGATGACTGCCTGCCCCCTGCGAGCTTTTGTCAGCTTGGGATTGTTTTTGCTATCAGTAACAACTTCTGCAGAGAATGGCTTTCCGGCAAAGGGGAGGGTCCTTCCCTGAAAACTCTCAAAACAAGGAAAAGGTGGTGGAAATTCAAATAAATAAATAAATAAAGTCACAGCGTGGAGAAAATGGTTGAAAACCTGAGAAGTGATCCATATAATTGGGACAAGAAGCTGATGTCCTCCCACCCAGAGTGCTCCCACACCTTCCTTCCCTGAGCAGTGGTTTGTGCAGGCCCAGCCCCAGCAGGGTCTGCAAGCATTGTGTGGATTTAAGTGCATGGACAAAGAACCTTGTTGGGACATCTCATCTCTGTTACCACCCCAAGGCATAAAACCTCTTAAAAACCCTACTCCAGACCTATCCCTAACCATTTCCCCCCAGCAAGGCAGTGGAAAGCAGCAGGCCGAGGACCTGCGAAGCTGGCGGCCTTCATCCTACCTGCGGCTTGACATCATCCTCGTCCTTGTAGTAGTAGAGCTGCTGGCCCTTGAGCACGAAGTACCGCTGCTGCCAGTTCTTGACAATGGAGCGCTGCTTTTTCAGCCAGCCGATCTTCAGGGGCCGCTCCAGCGGGTTGGGGGAGCCTGGCCGGGCGCCTGCTGCCTCACCGCTCATCACGCTCTTGGAGCGGGCTGCCAGGGGAGAGAGGGACGGGCTGGTGAGGATGCAGGGGGCCCAGCCACCCCAGACCCGTCCACAGGGCCGACGGAGCTGCGATGACGAGAGCGGCTCTCTGCCCCTCTGCCTGCACCAAGCAAACTGGCTATCGAGTTTTAAAGGAAGTGGCTGCAGTATCTGTCAGTGTATGCTTCCTTTTTCCTGCGTGGGAGTAATTGCCTTGCAAGCGAGAAGAAAATCATTAGGTGTTTTTTGTTTGTTTGTTTGTTTTTAATGGGAGTGTGTGCTGGTTTTGTTTTTGTTTTGTTTTGTTTTGTTGGTTTGTTTTTTTATCCCCACCCCAAACAGCCTGCAGCAGCAAAATGACCCAGCCATGTTTAAAAAACATTACAAAAACTGTTTGGAAAATAGAGTTTTGCATTGGAAGAGCATTGCCTAATGTTGCCAAAGGGGCTGTCCTCCTGCAAGGATTTTGGAAAGTGTCAAGGAGGAGAGAATTGTTGGTATGGATTTACCAGCAGGGCAGGGAGGTGTCTCTGGTCTCCCATTGCATAGATGCTTCCCATTGGTAACACTAATCTGCACCAAGGACCAGCATGTGGCCTTGTGGCATCTCCAAATGCTTCTGTGATAGTAAATGCCTTGGGAGGAATCATTTCCAGAAGGGATGTTTTGTTTTTTTGCCTGCAGGACACCAATGCCAATGCAGCTGGGTAGGGTGAGCATTTATGGGTGTGGGGTAAAACTAATTTGTGACTGCAGGGGAATTCAACTTTGCTAGTCTCTGCACATGGTGATTTCCAGATATCCGCCTTGCTAGAAAAAATGACATGCGGCCAAGTCCTGCAGTGCAGGATTTGGACAGAGGAGACTGGGCTGCAAAGGTGGTGTTGTGCAGCACTGCAGGGGCAAGCCACAGCTGCCCCATAGCTCTGACCCCCAGTGTCCACTTTTCCCCCTGAGTCAGCTGGTGGAGCAGAGAGCTGCAAAAGCTACATTAGCTGTGAGTGTTGGGAATTTGTTGACCTTGTTCAAAGGATAAGCTCGAGAAAGTGAAAAATTAAAAATTATGGCCTTGTGATACTTGGGACCAGTGCTGCATCTTGCATCTACACAGATACCCACGGGCAGCATGGACCTGCAAAATATTTTGTGTTTATCACTGCACAGTTAGCAGTTGCTTCAGAGGTGCTGCAGTTTGGGACCATTCCTAGATTCCTCTTCCAAATCGCCCAGAGTAAGAAGCCCCACTGCATTTTTCCTTTGTCCTTTGGAGCCCAGCATGGGCAGGACACTCTGAGCTCACTTGCCCACTGAAACCACCACAGCATTGCAAATCCTTTTCTAAAAAATGATGGTGAATCCAAAAATCATCCTTCAAAGCATGGTAAGGATGCTGCTTATCTCTCATTTTATGCTGACATGAGATACCCCCTGCAGAGGATGTGGTTGTGAGCAAGGACCTCTGAAAGGGATTTGGCAGCCTGTTGCCCTGAAAAATCCTGCTCCTGGGAACTGCCCTGCTGCAGCAACCAAACAGCTCCTCCACACTGCTCCTCCAGCTGCAGGCAGCTTCTTTGCTCTTTGCCAAAACATCTGCATTACCCAAATCTCATAAATACGAACACAATTCTTGCCAAACTGCTTACAAGCAGCATCACTCCTCCTCCTAAATCCTATTCTTTCATGTTGTGTAGCGGATGCTAGTTCCACAGGGGAATGGTCCACAGGGCTGGAGCGCAGGCTGACAGGTGCCTGCCTCTCACGAGTGCTTTGCTCTTTGCTCTGCAAAAACCACAGCCCATCACTCTGGCAAGAATCCTGAGCGAGACAGCTCCACATCAACCCCAATCTGCAGAAGGCAGTGCTCTCATGAGCTGATGGCACTCAGAGCACCTCACAGAATTTTGCTTTCCGTTTCCTGTCTGATCACAGCACCTCAGTTTCCCTTCAGTGAAACAAATGCTGATGCTATGTTTAATAAGCACCAACGTCAGCAGAATGAAGTCTCTATACCAAGCACCACTGAGGCTTAACCCCAAAGATGTTGCAAAGCAGCTGGTGGGGTCAGTGCTTGCACCCGAGGGGGTGGGAATCCAGGATGCAATAGTGTCAGGATTGGTGCCATTATCCCAATCAGGATGTCTCCATCCATCAGCTCCGTGTTCATCTTTCACTAAGAGATCAGCCCAGCAGCTTCGATATTCCAGTGGCCCAGTGCTTGCAAGGAGAAATTGTGTCTTTTACAAAAAAATGCAACATTTTATTACCTTTTATCAGTGATATTGTCCTCCCCCTCGGCCCATCGCCACTGCATCAGGGCTCTGCATCATGTAAAGGGAGTGACCTAGCCAGCACTGCTACGCAGACATTCCTCCTGCTTTCAGTCCTGAGCTTAAATTGCCCAGTCCTTCCTGGAAATACAGTTTGTTCTCCCTGTTTGTAGCCATTCCCATGTTTTCCCTGCTGCACGAAGAATAGTGTGGTACATTTCGGCCCCCTTTACTTTAGCATCAGCACTCCCAAAATGCTATATTCAAGGTGTAACCACATATGGCTTAGCTGTGATCACACACACACTTGTGCACGATACACACCAATGTTCTTTCCCTCTGCATGAGACAGCTCTCCCTCTACTTTGGGCTAACTTAAGGCCAAATCAGCAGTTTGCAGGATCTTTCATACCTGTCGTGCGTTCCCTCCCTAGCAGCCATCCCCACTTCAGGGCTCCCACAGAGGCATGCAGTGGGAGCTGCTGCGAGGATCTTGCCTTTGCAGACAGTGATGCTATTTTTTGCCTGGTGGAAAGTTTTCTGTGTTCACAAAACCAGAGCTACCAAGGCTGCGGCTACCTCCTTGACCATTTTTCCAAGTTTCTACCTTCTGTGGCCAGTGCAATACCCAGCTCATGTACTGAAAATTTCATGCAGGACTGAGGTGAGGCTTTTTTCCTGGCTTCCCCCAGGTTGTCTTGCAATCTCTCTTGGATGCAGCCCTTCACCTGCGCATCCCTGCTGTGTTTGCAGGGCAGCAAAGAGCCCCTAAAAGCAAACACGGTGCCCCCTGAAGCATTTCCTGCGGTAACCGCCTCTGTCGTTGAATATTTCCTCCAAAACATCCTTGCTCCTCCTCCAGCTCTGGGGACTGGCCACAGTGGGGTGCCTGCATCCTGCTGGCTGCTCCCAGAAAGGAGGAGCCCTGCTGAAGTGTGACAAATTGCATCGGGTGCTACTGCAGTGCCCACACAGCCACCAGTCCCTGCTCCAAATCCTTTTCTCATGCACACAACCTCCCTGCCATCCCTCTTGAAGGATGTTGGGTATGTGCAATAAAAAACAGCGAATGTTCTCCGATAGGTTTTGCAATGACAGCTGCAAATGTAGTTTTCTGTTTCATGGAAATAAATAGCTTTGTGTTTGTCTCTACATGAGGAAGCATGCAGGAGCCAGCAAGCTGTCTCTGGGTTCTCAAAAACCTCTTGTGCCGTGGCCACGGCTAGGGACATGTAGAGGGAAGTACCAGAAACTGGGATGATCCAGCAAAAGCGATGGTGACTAATATGAGATTATTTTCCACAAGTGAGTCACGTCCCTGCAGACGGCAGTGGCTGGTCCCATGGGCTAGACACTCTGAAGCATGATAAGAGTCGCTGCAAAGAGCGGCACCTGCAGCTCAGGTCCCTGCACACACACACACATCACAGCCTAGGGGCATGCTGCACGCTACAAAAAAGATATCATTGCGAGTGAATTTTCTAGTGAAAAGCAATTCCTGATAACAACATGGGTTCAAGCCTGTGTGACATCTCTGCCCTATCTCAGCATCCCCTGACCCTTTATTTTTTGAGATACCAATTGAATTTACACAATGATCCTCAGGAAAAAAAAAAAAAAAAGCCAATTGTCCTAAGAATGGGCAATGCAGAAATCCAGGATGCATCTGTGATGTCTGGGAGGAGGGAAGGGGGGAGGGGGTTCTGCAAGCCAACAAGTGCACATAATGGCACCATTTTGTCCAGCCACACCTCATGGGGCCCCATCCTGCACATCACCGAGCTTGGCCACAGCAGCAGCCACTGGGACCCAGCACTGCTTCATCTGGAGCTTTCTGTGAAGCAATGGCTGGGCAGCCCCAGATAAAGTGGCTCTGGATAAAAGTCCCAACCGCCTTTGCAAGGACAACACCAGAAGCCAATGTGAGGTGCAGGGAGGAAGAGCTCAGCACTGCAGAGACCTGCTCAGTTAAATCCCTCTGTGGTCAGGAGAAATCCCCCCACCAACACTTGCCTTGACTCTGTTTTGGCACCGGTGCCAGCACCACCAGGGACTTTTGCTTTGGTGCATGCAGAGGGCTGGGCTCACGCACCCCTACCTTGGATGCTGTATCCTTGCCCCCCAAATCCCTCCCTGGCTGCTTGACACAAAGCGGGTGATATTTTGGCCACAGAGTCTGTTGTAGGGACCCCTCACTCCTTCCCAAGGATGCATCTAAGTAGTTGTCATGCTGGAGATGGATCCCACAGTGGACAGGAACCATGTAAAACATGGGCAGGGTCAGGATACCAGGCAGCAAAGCCACACCATGGCACAGAGCCTAGCGCGGGCGTCAGAAGGCTCTTCACTGCTGGTGAGAGGAAACCAGTGACGTTGGGGTGGGCGAAGAAACCTGAGCAAGAGCAAGATTGCTTCCTCCAGCCTACACCTCTCTGTCTGCGCTCCACCTCCTCCAGGCTTTGCTCAGCAAAATGAGACCCTGTGGTTTAAATCCCCTCAAAACCTGGAGTTTGGATTTGCAACACTGTCGCTCCGTCCCCAACCCCACTGGGCCACCCCACTGCTCCAGTCCCCAGAGCCCCAGCCACGCTCATGCAGCATCCCGGTGGCAGCTTTGCAAATAATTTCTTACAAATTATTTGCAAACCATCTGCTGTCTCGAAAGCAGTAGCCTGGGCCAGGTCCCCCCACCAAGGCCCAAAAGGTTTTGGGGTGTGGGCCGCAGCTGAAATCACTGCTGGGCTCAGCCATGGGCACCCTGCGGAAACCAGCTCTGAAAGGCTGAAGCAGGAACAGAAGGACATAAAGAAGCAGTCACAGTACCTATTTTCGCAGCATCCATTTTCAGGTTGAAATCCCAGTTCCGCGGCAGCTTGAGGGACATTTTGGATCAGAAAGAGCTTATTTTTGTTTTTCGAAGGGGCACACTTAGGAGATGGGCTGAAGTGGAGCTTGGGTAGCCCCACAGGGATCTTGCGCCCAGGGTGCGATTCCCCCCACGAAGAGCAAAAGCTCGGCGAGGGTTGATTTGCCAACGTACTTCCTCCTCCCTCATCTGTGAGCGGCTGCGAGCAACCCCATAAAAGTCCTTTCCTGCTCTGCTCTCCTGTAAAGCTCTTGTCTTGCTTCCCCAACACCGCGGAGGCAACAGCGCCTTTTTTGCTCCACTTTTTGCTCCCCCGCTTTGCGTGGGGATGCAGCAATGTGGCCCCAGCCTGCACCAAAAGGCTGGGGCCGCTCTCGGCACACTGCTCATTGCATTTGAGGAAGTGCGTGTCCTCGGCACTGTGGGCGCACTAGAAAAGCACTTGCCGAAGGGCATGGCCCAGCGTGGGGTTTCAGGAAATGTTTTGCAAAGTGAAGCTGCCACGGCCAAACACTACAGGACAGCATCCCCGAGTGTCCAAACACATCCACGAGTGCGGAGTCCAGGAGACATGGGTATCTTTTTGCTTGTTGAATGGTCCCCAAAAGTGGTTTAGGGTTTTTGCAACAGTGGCACAGTCAAAACGGGGTGAAACGGGGCTGCTGTTGGAGGAAAGGCTGTGGGTACAAGCAGAAGTGCAGCTCAGCTGCCCAACAAGAGTCAGGGGACGTGGACACAGACCACACTCACAGCAGCAGGCATATTGCATCCTGCGTCATGCCATTTAAAGCTGCATTTCCAGGAGACAAACAGCTGCATGTCCACAAAGCTGCCTGCAATGCAATGTGAGTGAGATGCAGGACAAACACAAGGAAGGGCTGTTGCGTTCACCAACACTCGAATGGAGCAAAAAAGCATCTAGGGTGGCTGCAGGACAGGGCAATATGCCCCAAAGGGCTAAGGGGGCTCCAGCCTCCATCTCCCACCCCCCCATGGGGAAAGCCTGGGCCCTGCAGAAAGGGAAGTTGCTCCAAGTAGAAGCAGAACCGGTGGCCTGGGGAGCCGAGGGTGAAAGAGGATGCAGCCGCCGGTTCCTGTTCTGAGTCGCAGCCCTGCCGTCACGCCCAGGATGCACCAAGCTCCTTGCAACGGCAGCGTTTATTTTGTTACTGCCGTGGTGTAAATTCAGGCTGTGCCTCTCAAGGAAGGAGCTGGAGCCGGCACCCACTGCCCGATTTCACAGCCAGATTGGGCTAGTTTGGGTTAATTGCAGCTGAAGAGATGAATTTGCAGCTGTGAGCGGCAGCCGGATCCAGCTCAGCGAGCCCCAGCTCACGTCTTCCACTGCTGAAAGCACAGAAGGCAGCGCTATCACAACGAGAAGCTCGGCACATGCCGAGCCTGAACTAGATTAACCCTGATAGTCTGCTTCGGATCAAGCTGCCTCCATTAACCCTTTTTCTGCCGTACTTTGAGCAGATGGCCCTGAATTTAGAATAATTTTTCCTCCTCTTCATAGTATCAGCAGGAAACAATTTAGGGAGTCATGCATTTTTTTTTTTATTATTATTTTTTTTTTTTTACAAAAACCCAGCAGCAGCTCACACCCAGCCGCCTTTCCCCACCTGCCCGTGTGAACAGGATGTCATGCTGCACCTTCCTCTCCTCCAGAAAGTAAACAGCAAGTGTTTGAGCCCCAAACTGTACAACTCAGACCAATGCCATGTGCCTACACGGCAGCAGCTCAGCCCCCTGCAGCACCCCGCAGCACTCCAGCACCCGCAGAGCCATCCCAGCTGCTACCCGCTTGGTCCCATCATGTACCAGGACTATGCTTCTGGGTTTGGGAATGAATGCACATCTACAGGACTTGTTTTTTCTTTAGAAACCACATCAGGCAGCCTATTCCTGGGATGAATGCTCCTGGAGAACTTAGGGCAAATCTCAACCTACGTTGTTATTTTGTTTTACATCCTTCTATCAGGATCTCCTGGAAAACACATCTGGATGGAGGGTTGCATGGCTGTAACAGACCTGCTCGTGGCGAAGGCAGCCTCGGTTTGAGGCTTTCTGCCCTGGTGGGTATAGAGCACAGTGCTAGCACCAGGATTGATGCCGGGATTTTGCTCTTTTGGATGCTTGATTCAATGAAATTGGCATAGGATGAAACAAAGGGGATCTTCAGCTGAGCAGCTGAAACGCAGGCAGCGATGACGCTGGCCACAGAGGCTGTCAGATGACATGGCTGACTCACTGCAAAGCGTGGGCATGCGCTCTGCCCTGCCAGCCAGCCCAGGAAAACCCACGTTGCAGCAAGAAAACTCATTCAGTGGCAGAAGAATAAGGCAAAACTGCTGCAGAAGTCAAGAAAACATGTTTTAATATAGCTCTCCATTCCCTATCTAGCCACTACATGCACACAGGGGATTAGAGGTGATGTCTTGAATTACACAGCTATCTATTCAGTTGCATTTTGGTAATATGCAAGAAGAGAATGATTTCTTAGTCTGTTTTCCAAAAGACTTGATACTGAGGCATCCTTCAAGACCTCTCAGTAACAACGTGTAGTTGTTTCAGAGGGCTGCTGAACATTGCATGGTGCTGCTCAGCAATTTTCTTTTTAACCAGCCAATTCCTCCAGGGAAGATGTATTGCAGCACAAGATTTGGGTCCTTAGAGTCAATTTTGCAAGTTTGATGTAAGGGAAGATATATTTTGGTTTTCTTGGAGGATAAACTTGTCTCAAAATACCCAGACAGCGTGACAGGAAGCAAATAGAAGTCTGCTGATTGCTTGGTTTAGCTTAGTTGATAAGTCAAACAGTCAAAATAACATGAGAGCTAAAAATAATACATTTTGCTGGGTAAACAGAAGGATTCTGTCCTCCTAACCCAAGCAAGCCAGGAAAAATGGCTGAAATGAAGCAGTAATTTATGCTAACCAAATTTACAACAGGTTTTCATATTCCCAGCAAAAACTTTAGGGCAAAAGGTCTGGTCTGGCAGGGCAGGTGTGTGTGATCTAATTGCTGATTCCACTCCAAACCACGCTGGAAACCCAGCCACTTGTCCCTCGTGCAGGACACAGACGGTCGCTATCTGCGTGCTCCATCCATCTACAACATCCATGCACATGTTTGCAGCCACCAGGTCTGCTCTCAGGAAGGCTTCCGAGGAAGGCAAACTATGGTGCAACAAATGAAGGAATACAAAGATTATTGTTCAAAACAGGCTGAGCTGGTTTTGCAGAGCATGGAAAGGAGGTTTCCAGAATCTCCCCAACTTGACAACAGCACTGAATAAAACTCCACTACGGATAGTGGAACTTATATTTATTTAACAGTAACATATGGTATATAAATAGGGTAAATACTTTAAAATATACAATATATCACATTCGGACATTCGGTCAAAGAAAGGCAGTTCTACATGTGTAGCTAAAACATTACTCAAAAGAACAATGCACAGAGAAAGAAGCAGATGGTAGAAACACATCAGGTCTGGGGAACAGGAGCACGCAAAAATTACAGTAGTACAAAATGCAGCTCAGGGGCTGATTACAGAGGTCAGGAACCACAGGAACTGTCACGCGATGCTTTCTGCAGTACTTGCCTGTCCCCAGGAAGGTCTGGATGAGCCACAGTGATGGTTTCCACACAGCTTTGCCCTCCTCCTATAGCACCAAGCCAGTCAGAGGAGGTGGGGAAGGAAGAGACCAAAGCCTGGACGCATGCCTGGATCCCACCAGTCGTGCTCAGGGGGACATGCTGCATGCATCAGGAACAGGAGATGCCTTAAAGTCTAAGATACTGGCATTTCCCAATCTGGTGCTAAGTGTTGACTGATGCTGTGGGATTTTTGGCTTCACGAGCCGCACGGGCTGCCCCCTCAGATCAGCGTCAGCAGACTCCTGAGCCCATCACCACAAAGAATATCTGAATAATGCAGTGATGGGTATAGGACACGTCACCATACCCAGCAACGAGGTTTTAATGTTTCAGTGAGCACTGCAGGCCCCAGCCTGATGATGCAACTGATCTATAAACAAATTTGGGCTACAAACAAACTCAAAGAAGCAAATTCCCATCAGAGTAAGCCAAGTGCTCAACTACACACTCAAGCTGTGAGCAGACCAGCATCCAGCCCATTTCACTAAATGACCTTCGCCCACCAGCAAACACCAGGAACGTTTAGTTATCTCACTGCGACAGCCAGCTTGTTACACTATGCAAAAGCACCTTTCCACCATGTGCCAGCTCTTTGCTTATTAAATACACTCACATCCATCTCTGTCTGCTCCAACTGGAAAAGCAGTGACTGATTGTGAGGAGGTGGTTTTCAAACCACCTGTCCCCTCCCAATGCAGCACTTCTACCTTCGTAGGCTTGACATCAGACAAAACCCCACTTTTCTCTTTCTCCTGACCCAAGCACCCACACCAGTCAATGCAGTATCCCCCACTGGTTTACTTTCCCAGTTATTTCCTTCTTGCTGAGCAAAAGCATGATGAACACTTCCAGCTGTGGAGTCCCCTGTGAGCAAAACTACTGTGTAATGCCAAGCTCAAGCCCTGCAGCTGGAGAAACATTACATGAACATCCCTGCACTGCTTTAGTTAGACACCCCTGGTGCCTGCGTGGCCTCTCCAGGAGCACTAGCTACATCAGCTTCCCTCCGAAGCTACATTCTTGCAAGAGCTGCAGCATGGCCACAGTCCTGCCAGGCTTAATGCAATGCGAAGAGCTGCAATGTGTCTTGCTGCACATCCCTGTACACACATTTGGCATCACAGCTAATACCTCCTTTAGGAACAGCCAGAGCCAGTAACAGTAGTTTTTCATTTCCTCTAACTTTCTAGATATAACTTGAAATATTTACAGCAAACTAAAGCCAATCCCAGGCTGTGGTGATGGGGAAAACCCACCGAACGCTCTCGCAGGCAGCATGCTGTCACTAAGAGCTGACCAGTGCCACTACATACACTCTCAGAAGTGGTGCAGAAGTCAAATGGGTTTACCAGCCGTAGTCTCAGCATGACAGAGGACATGCCATGGTGCTCACCAGTATTTTTCAGCAAGACCAGCTATACAGCTTGCAGATGATCTTATCATCCCTCATCTCCCTCCCTTCTTCCTCCATTTCCCAAACAGATGCACTGTTTCCATTCAGTTTAATAAACTTCAGTGTAGGATGCCAAACCCTTTCCACGTATCTTTAGCCTTCAGCATCAAAACAGGTTTGGAAGACCAGCTGTCCACTGCACTGCTGGGGAGGAAGTAATATTAATAGAATCGAGCTGCGCAGGAAACCACCCACACTGCTGCAGCTTCTCTCTCAGAACTATGAAGCCATTAATGCAGCTGCTTTGCCCTCCAGTGTCTACATCCAGTATTGCACCGTTAAAAAAGACCCAAATGCTACTCAAATCAAAAGCATGCACAAAGGTTTCGGGCTTTTGCCCCACTAATTACAACTAAAGAAGTCCAAAAGGTTCAAAGCAAGATGAGCAGGAGGCTAGAGACCCACGTGAAAAATGCATTGTTATAAAGAGCATTACACTTTTGTAATATTTATCAACACTGTAGCTTCTTCTGATGACTGACTTAGGAACCAACAGGGCAGTACAAGGGATTTTGGCAGATGTTGACATCAGGCAGGGAGAATCCAGAAAAGCACCAGCTTGTTTGACGACAGGGAAAGCTGCTTTTCAGGGTCTACACAAAACCCGGTCGCTTCCACATCTATTCCCAGTTCAGGTACTGCTTCAAGTGTCCTCCCTTTGCCTAGTTAGACTTGGACAAACCATTGTAAAATGCAGTCCAAACATTTTCTCTGGGGTGATGCAAGATGGAAACACCTTAATTCTCCCCTCCAGCGAGGTTGGACCAATATCCTCTAAGTCAACACAAAATAAATCCCTTCCTGATTCTAGCTGGAAAAAATCAGGCTCCACAACTAGTTTAGGAAAGCCTCTACACAGTTGGTGTTAACCAAATACAATCCTGAATTGGCTCCATCTTAGTGGTTCTGGCCTCTCTCAGAAGCCTCTCTCTTCAGCACCACGCTGAAAATACTTTGTGGAAACAGTTCCTTCTTCTCCACAATGCATGCTCTTGATCAATACCTGTATTTGCAGTGCAACGGGCACACACTTCCACCCCACAACTCCTGTTTAGGGAGATGAAGCAGAACTTATGACACAAAGAGTTGTATAGAAATGTAAGAGAGATGTTGGTATCTATTCATGTAGTTACACATGCACACATGTGCTCTCCTGTCCACTCTTTTAGGGTAAATGAAAGCAACAGCAGAATCAGAATACAGAGTATGAACCATGAAATATTTTCAGGTTTTTTATTTTCCATCGATGCTTAGCTAGTTTGCAGCATGTACATGTCTCCATATGTGGGGTGGTGTTGGTGTATAAGGTTTATATCAGCAACTGTTTGACAACAGCAATGTACTTCTGTATTATCTTTCCCTGTCACTCGTTCCCCAGGTTAAAATAAGGTAAAGTTTCTCTCTCTCGTGCACAAACTATGGAAAGAAGTAAAATCAGAGTCACCTTGTACACGGGAACATTGCATAAGGTCTAGTATAAACTGAAGATATTTTCACGATCTAATCACAAAAAAAAAAAAAGTTTTACAATCTCTAGGGCTCTCATTTTTAAATAATATAAAAGTATGACAAAATAAAGGAAAGTACTTAGGTACTTAGATAAAACCTCTAACTATTAAGTGCAACCTATTTTTGACAAGATTTAGTAAGCAAAGCAGGACAGAAGCCTGCAGGTGAATGAACCCAGACTGAAATGCAACACAGACCGTGATAAAACTCAGCAGCACAACATCCAGAACTCAAGTAATGAACGGGTGATAGACATGATCCCTGAAAGAAAAATGAAATACCCAGCTGACAGCACCAGCAGGGTGCTGGAGCCCCAACCTGCAAACTTCAGAAACAACACCAAGTTGGAAACTGCTCTCCAAATCAGGTAAAATATCCAAGTGTGGGATTTGCAAACATCAATGTTTCTTAAAGGTTATTTAACAGAGGAAAAAGGAACCAGGTTATTTAAAAGCTTGTTCTTACTTGGCAGGATTTACTCAATGAAACTTCAATGTTCTCTAAAACCTATTTACTCAATTCAGTTTTGAAGCAATCTGAACCTCCCACATTCCTATGAGCAACTACCAGCTACTTAATTCCTTGTCCCTGGTTTATTTCCAATTTAATAGGTTAAAAAAGATCTTCTTTGTCAAAATACCAGCCATAAGAGGAGAATGTGGGAGGCACTTGCAGAAACAGCAAGTGAAAATAGATACACATGCCTGGCTGGGCAGAGGAAACATAGCTAGATTAGTACAAAGTTCTCTTCTAATTAACTGAGCCTTGTGCTTGCCATGCAGAGACTCCAAGGAGTCTGCACACAGGCGGGTATGTGGATTTCTGGGAAAATGAACATTGCGGTCACAGTTACCGCCAGGCAAAATGATGGTCTCCAGAGCTGCCATTATGAATGCAACCTGGCACAAAAGCCAGGGAAGCTGCACAACTTCACCTTCCCTGCTGACTTCCATGCGCAGAGGCAATTGTACGGGAAATGTTTTATGTATTCCCTGCATCCACAGGAAATTGAACTTTCTGCCCACATGCATCGAAGTTTAAGAACAGACCATGAGGACAGTTGTACCCTCTTACTTCACCCAACTCATTCCAAGTCTTAATTCCTTTCCAGCTACAAACTCAGATTTGCTCATTTGAACCAAAGCTATATAAATATATTATATAAAAAAATAACAAACACAAATGCAAACATTTACCAAGAAAGGAAGAAAAGTTACAGTGAAATGAGGCCTTGTTATTGTCTTATATCAGGCAAGCCAGGAATTTCCTTGAGGAGGCTTGTCCGTTTTCAGTCCCATTCCAATCACGTGGCTGTCTATGCATCCTCCAAACTACCTAACATACCCTTGTCAACAAGGTGTGCTTTTAGCGTGTTGAAGATGTGGAGCTGCTGGTCTGGCCGCAAGGTTAAGAACTGCTGGATCAGTTTGCTGGGGTTAGGACCTCTGAAACACAAAACCAATTGTTACCAGTGAGTTGTACTGCTAAGTCTCAGTGCTCTGGGAACCCAAATGCAATTTCATCAAAAAAACACGCTTGAAATAATATGTTGCCCATTACCTCAGTGGTTCTACCCAGGGAGCTTAACTCTATTTCAGAAATGTGGAAATGGATTCAAAAGGCATATGATGCTGAACTGTAACCAAACAAATCAAATCTGTTTCAAGAGGGCTGTGGATTTTTCCCCTATTAACAGATGCAAAAAGCCAAGCAGCCACATAAATTCAGCTCCTCAGCTCCTCCAGTACATCTCTGTGCATCTATGGGCTTTCTTCTGTGTTTGGTTACAGAACATTTGCACACCGCAACAGAATTAAGATTTTTCTGCTTGATCAGTTCAGGGGAAACCTTGTTCAAGATTCACAGGTATGCAGAAGGGACATGGAGGAGAGGACTGAAACAACAGACCTTAGGAAAACAGGTTGTGTTCCCAACTCTGCATGATCCTTCTGAGACATGCTTCCCTTGTTCAACCCCCGAGTCCCCCTCTGTCTTGTATTTCTGAATGTTAATCTCATGGGGATACCAACAGTCTTGTATTGCAAGCCTGTATGTCATTTGAACTTGACAGAGCCCCCAAACTTCACTGGGAAACAACTGATACCTGATAAAGCTTGCGATGTACACATTAACAAAGGTAGCCATCAGGTACTGACAGTCAAAGCGATCCATGATACCTCCATGCCCTGGGATTGTGTTGGCGAAATCCTAAACAAAACAGAAAGGATTACACTGAAGTTTCAAATGCTCGTTAACTGTACTTGATTACGAACATCCAGGCACTACACTCACATCCTTGCTATAATTTCTCCCAGAAGGCAAAAGTTAGAAATTCTACTTGACCTCTCCTTGGTTTTTAAAAGTTTCTCCTTTATGAAGGCCACAAGCGCCTGAGGGACATAAAGCCTTAACTCATCTACCACTCAAAGGTCAAGGAAGGCTAATGTTTATCTCTCGCAACTCTGTCCTGCCTTTCAAGTCATCTTAGCTGCACAAAGACTGTTTATATGAAAACCAGACTGCAAGACATCAAGGGAAGGCTCAGATTGCAAAATATCCTGACTGGGTTTTTGTTCCTCTACATCACGTTCTGCACCAAAGCAGTGTTTAGAATATCACAGCTGAAATTTTCAGCTCTCTCCCCACACCCAAACAGTTAAAATGAATTGTATCATGCCCCCCCCGACTCATTTGTGACATTCTCTTCCTTCCCAAAGTTCCCAACCTGCCACTCGCTCCTTGGAGCACAGACTGCTTAGAGTGGCAGCAACCACTTTTTAACTTTAAAAATGTAAATGACCTTGCAGAACCTGGGTGTCCTCACCTTAATTTTGAAGGCCCTCTTAAATCCACTTGCAAAGAAGCCTCCAAATGGCCCAATAAGGGAGGCGAAAGTAGACAGTGCAATACTGTGGATTTGGAATGGATACATCCGGACTGTCTTCTGCAGGAAAAAAAAAAACACATCAGAGAAGGATTTCCATCAAGAACAGTACTGCTCACTTCCTGCCCTTCTTTCTGTCCTAACCAGGCTTTAGAACAGCTAGTTTTCAAATGGGTTCATGTCCCACCAGACTTGGGACAATTGCTTTGGGTCTTAAACCCACATAGGTCATCATTGAATTCACCCTTCTTCTGGATGTACCATCATCCCTTGTCATGTTCCTTTGAATACCAGCAAAATAAAGTCCTGGTCTATTTTCCTGATGTTCCTATCCCAATAAATAAGACCTCAATCAGAAGACAGAGTCCTACCCAGCCCACCACAGACTGCAGCACCAAGGGGATGTTGTACTCCTGTAACTGGAACAGCTCTGATGGCTCACAGTCCACTGTAAAGCTGTTGGTGTCGTTGTTGAACTCCACGGGGCAGGTGAAGCACCGGTACCCGGACATCACATAGGACAGCTTGAAGGAGAGAGAAAAAAAGGTGCAGTAAGAGAAAGCAAGATTAATATTTTCCTGAGCAATGACGCAGAGGTGCAACCAAGGGAAAAGGCCACTCAAGGAGACACAGTGAGGACAGAGCCACACTCCCAGCTTCATTAAGAAGATTACTTTCCTGATAAGCAGCAATTGGCTAAAGGCAGAGTGAGGATTGTTGTTTAGTAAGTGCATGTGTTCAGCAAGCAGTGATCAGAGCCCTGGACAAACAGGCTGAGATAGGCTGCACTATTTGGATGAGTGGACGAACACAACTAGACACACAGATTATCACAGAAACAGGTAAGAATACTCAAAGAGCACTGATTTCCCCACACAGCCTTTGAAATGATGCACAGAATTCATCCAACAGCAGCCCCAGATGTTTTGGCTACCCATGTACAGCATCTGTGGAAATATTACAGTCTCTCCCTTTCAAGAGACAAGAGAGAATGTTTCAAGCACAATTATTCTACTGAAAACGTCACAGGGTCTAACAGGGACTAAAAACTTCCTCCAATACCCTGCTCCATCTGCAGAATCTGCATACAGCACATAATACAAACATCCACCAGTTCAAATCCTGGTCAGTAAGGAAAACAGTTTCTGAGAAGAGCCAGAAGAGCTTAAAGCTTGGGTGCATTTTTTAGCCAAAACCATGTCAACTTACATAGGGAAAAGACCAAAAAAATAAGCACCATGATTGCTACTTACCAGCAATCCAAACAAAACAGTGGCAAAAAAACCTCCAATAAAACCCTCCCAGGTCTTCTTTGGGGAGAGCTGCCAGAGGGAGAGAAAGAAGGGGATAATTACCAACTGTGCATTTATGGTCACTGCCACACACCTGTGCAGTCCTTCCTTGCTTGTGAATTGCTGAGGTAAATATAAATTGGTGCCAACAACCAGAGTTTGGTCAGAACCTGACACTAACATCTTGGACTGAAATGGTTCACTCCACTTCACAACCTCAAAGACTGGGGCATGCACCAAGTCTGATTTGGAGACTTGCTTCAGACCCATAATAAGTCACACCAATGGAGATCAGAACACAGGACTAAGACCTAAAGAAGCCAAAATGCCATCTTTTGTCCAATATAGAATTACAAACCTTGATGAGCGGGGTGCGGCCAAAGAAGAACCCAAACATGTATGCCATGATGTCATTGCAGATCACACAGGAAATTGGGACAATGAACCTAGATGGGCGAAGAATCAAACTGTTGGCAAGTACCAAAATCAGACAATTCCAGCTTAACTAAATGGGTAGTTGTTTTGAAAGATGTTTTGCAGGGCCATCATATCAACACCTCCCTATCCAATGCAATCTCGCATGGTAGAAAATGACTCTAGAAAAGCTCTCAGAGCAATCTGGGGGGTTACTCCAGTGTTCTGGACTAAAGAGCACGTTGTGCACCCAGAATGGCCTGTTTTAATTAAGCGTATCTTCTTCTGTCACACGACATGCTGTTAGATAGCCACCTCCTTTCCTCCCAGAGGGGCTGCATTTTCGCTGGAAGCAGGCTGCTCACAAAGCACTCTGGGACAGCTGAGGTGCACACGGAAACATGCAATCTTAAAGCAGTTAAAATTAGTTCCTGGCATTGCTGGTTTGGAGAAGATGGAGCCTGACAGCCCTACCATGAAAAGGGCTTCCCCTCCGTATTGCAACTGTAGTAAGCTGGTGAAGGTGCCGCACTGCAATTTCCTTTCTTTCACAGCACCGCTTTTAACGTTATGCTGGCAGCTCTACCCCAAATCAAGTGCTGAGCAGAATCCTGTTCATTTGATAGACATGGGTGGACAGAGAAGGCATCTACAAAGGCCTAGCACTGCATGAAATGTCCCTGCATCCTGGAGCAATATTCAGATGCCTCTCTACTGCTCTCTATACTAGCAAATAGCACAAAGCAAGTCCTAAGTTGCTGAGGCATCATTCAGTCTTTTGCTTTTTTATTCTGAACAGGTTAGTCCCTGATAGGAAGCACTTTCTCTCTTTAGCCACTTGTTTAAAAAAAAAAAAAAAAAGTTTTAACTCAGAACATGGTAAGAAAACTCCAGGAAGACCTTATGGTGGCCTTTCAGTATATAAAGGGGCTTACATAAGAAAGATGAGGAAAGACTTTTTATCATGGTCTGCAGTGAAACAACAAGGGCCAATAGTTTTAAACTGAAAAGGGACAGATTTAGATTGGATATCATGAAGGAATATTTTTACAATGAGGGTGGTGAGACACTGGAACAGGTTACCTAGAGAATGTGTGGATTCCTCATCACTGGAAGTGCTCGAAGTTGGTTTGGACAGAGCTTTGCGCAACCTGATCTAGTGAAAGAAGCCCCTGCCCACGGCAGGGGGTTGGAAAAGATGATCTCTAAGGGTTCCGTGCAACCCACACCATCCTACGATTCTAAGATAACCTATATAAGGCTGCAGAAATCAAAGCAACTCAGAACACATGGCAACTCACCATATCATTCCTTCAAACAGGTTGTGAATGATGAGGTGCGACTGGGTAACAACAATTAGCAACGTCACATGGGTCCATCCAAACTGGAAGAGAAGACAGCATGCAGTCCAGCCTGCCTAAAGACCCTGCTCACACACGTCACTGGCACAAATCTGATGCTGTTAGCTATCTCTCAGACAGAGAATGGCTCATGCACATGTGCATTTCTAGCATGCACCTTCACCGTAACAAACATGAAGAGGCATGATGAGCAGGGAACAGTTATCCCTAGTAATTTACAGGCATGTTCTTCAGTTCAAGCCCAGAGCTGACCTTCACTGGGCAGGCTTCTGCCAGACCAAGTGTTCTTTAGCCCACCCCTCTCTCATATATCTCACTCAGCCTTCTGACTAATTGAGAACAAAAGGCCAATGGATATCCAAGCTGTATCCCTGTGTGCTGATTATACTGAAAAGCAAAACTAACCATGTTGATGATTAAATATGAGCAACATCTTACTGATGTTTGAGAAAAGGGAAACATAGCCAATACACCCTCATGGCAACCTACCCTCAGTACAAGAGTCATATAGCCTTGTGCAGTCATGTCAGCTTGCAGAAAGTTTCTTAAGAGCATCCACCAGCGCAGAGAGAAAAGAATGCATGACTACAAGGAAATTCAGTCAGGACATCTCCCTAAACAGTTCGCTCACAGTAACTCTTCCTCAAGGCAGTGTTACAATGCACAGCCAGCACAGAAGCATCTAGTGGAACATATTTATCTATATAACATTTTCAAGCAGCCTACGTTATTGATTCTTCTGCCTCCAAATGGGGGCAGCCAGTCCCTGTATTTAATCTTACCATATAGAATTGGAGGCGATAATGTTTCTTAACCAGGCTCAAGACAAACATGCAGAAACCTGGTGAGAGACAGAAGAAAAGTGAATGAGGGGGATGTTTCTTCAAAAGTAAGAAATACTTTTTTTTTTTCCCTCTTAAGAGAGCATAGTGCACAGCTCCTTAGTTTTTTTGTTTGGTTGTTTTTCTTTTTTTTTTTTTTTAATAAAGCACTATTATCTGGAAGTCACAAAATATTGTTGCCTTCAAATTATTCTTAGACAAGTAAACATCAAGCCTAACTGTCCCATACAGTTTTGGCAGTATACTTCTACAGAGCCTCATGCAAGAGATTTGTCACCACGCAGCCAATTTACAACATCACTGAAGAGCAGAGATAATTTGCTATAGATACTGCATTGGATACAATACGAGACAAGAGTAGTTCAAGGAGATTTTTTCCTCCCAGTCCAGACAAGTTTAACCACCAGAAAACATGGTCTCTACCTGTTAAGTACAGGGCAAAAGAAATGAAGCGGTGGTATTTGCTGAGAATTCGCAGGGGCTCCTCCCTCTGAACCAGGGTGAAGAAATAATCTGTCACAGTCTCACCATAGAAAAAGTAGTTAACACAGAGCAAGAAGTACCTGTGGAGAATGCAGATGCTCATTAGCAGGAACTCTAAAAAGCTCCTGGAGAAACACAGAAAGTGGCCGATTCCTAAGGTCTTTGTATTGTTCTGATACACTGCAAACAGACATCCTGCAAGTGACAGCCAGATCTTTATTTCCTCCAGTTTAGAAACATCACCTTCATTTCAACTACTGGCTACATCACTCAGCTCCACTTTGCAATGGATTATACTATCTGGGTTTGGTTTTGGCCTTCTGATGCACAAGGACTGTCTGCCTTTAGGTGGCACTCCTCAACAGGCCTCTGTGAGTGAGCTCAAGCACCCTAAAAGAAAACAGCCCATACATCCTAAAAGCACTGCTCCTGCCCTCTCCCCAGACTTCTCTTTTCTGGCAGACAGAGTTGCTCAGCCCAGCTGTGTCCCAGTGTTCACCCCTGCTTCACAACCACTTACAAACTTCCACCCACCCAAGTAACTATCTGTCTCTTAGTGGTGACGGCTGTCAATACTGTCCCTTGCACAGATCATGGGATTCCAATGCCCACACTTCATAAACAACGGGACAAACTTTATCAGTCTGGGCTCTTTCAAGGTAGCTGATGTATCAGGATTTAGCGAGGCTTTTTCTTACAAGAGCCGCTAACACATGACACCGGTCAACACACAGCAATCCCATGGTCTCTGGTTTGGAGGTAGCCAGATGAACCCCTTGCTGCCTCTCTGCAGTGAGGTGAAGCATTACTGCTGCACACAAGCACGGGGAGGGCAGCAGTCACCCTACTCACCAGCTGAGCGTCCTGAACCAGGGCAGGTCGTATGAGTGATACACATTATAGCCAATAGTGATAATCTCATGGAAACATTTGATCTGGACACACATCACCTGCACAAAGAGAGAGCGGCAAGCTATAACACACATTTGTTAAGTACCTCCTTCTTCAAGGACATTAAAAATGAAAATACAATATCAAAATAAAAGTCTGTGAGCTGCCAACCCCATCAGTGGTCCCAGCAACCTTCTCCCCTATTGCTGTGAGCATAAGGGCATCTCTCTGGAGCACTTACTATCATCATTAAGACCATGGGTCCCAAGTAGATGATGATGAAGAAGAAGGTGATCATTGCCAGAGTGAGGATGCCTCTTACCCACCAATTCTTCCATCTAGGCCACAGAGAAGGAAAGAAGTTAGAGAAAGACAAAACAAAGCAAGGAAGCAGGACAGCACCACTGTTCTCTGCGCATCATAAGCAGGAAACTGAGCCCTGGAAACCCCAGATTTCTTTTTGATGCTGCCAAAAAGCAGCAAAGGGAGACCTTGATTCACTGACCAAGGCCCTGCTGCAGCAGCTGCAAGGCTACAGTTCAGTTCAATCTTCCCTGCTATGAACGTCATTAATACAGAAAACATTAGTCTGGAACAGAGCCTCTCCACGGGCACTGAAATGGGATGGAAGAAGTGTTTGTCCCTGTTCTACTACAGGTTTCCCACACCTTGGACAAGCTGCATGATTAGTTCAAATAAAATAGGAATCACTACCTCTCCCTGCACTTCTTTTCAAGAGGAGACATGGGTCCAGATGTGTCGTAGCTTGCTACTCTCTAAGAAATCCTGCCTTGAGTCTCTCCCTGGCCACAGAGGACATCTGGGAGAAATGCCTTCTCCTGTGATATGAATAAGGGCTTTTGCCCCAAAGTAGCATGCAGAAGCCATTCACAGTTTGTTCTCAGATCTTGTCCTTATCAGCACATTTTTCTCATGCATTCCTACAGAAGTAGATCACACCAGCAGTTAAAAACCACCACGGTTGAGTACTGAAAGTGCTATTAAAGCTGAACACAACGTCTTCTGCTCCACTGAGGCCTCCTTTCACCTTTCAAGACTAAGCACACAACAAGGCTGCCCTCCCACAGCACTCCTCTGCCCCGGTCCTTTCCCACATACAGCAGCCCTGAGTGCTGCACTCTGCTCTCCCCGCTAACATCGCCATCACCTTCTGCTTCCTGTGGCCTCAGGGACACCTTCCTGTTTGCATGTCGGGGAAGGAGAGCACAGCACTACTGGGAGCTGCTTATTCAGGTTCCATCAGCCATCACCATGCTGCCAGGGCTAGAAAAGCCACAGTGAAGATGCAGGAGCCCTGGCAGCAGAGGGCAAGAACGCTCAGTGAGGGCTACCTTGAGGACAGGTTGGAGAGAGCTCTGTTCAGAACCTCTGGAGTGTCATCCGATGTTGGCACTGGGGGTGATCCTCCAAATTCAGACTTGCTCTCGCTGTCTGATGCTGTCTCTCCATCCAGCTTGTTCTCAGACTCTGACTCCTGCAACTTAAAGAGAGATAAAGAGCTTAACAAGGTACAATGACGACAATGAAGAAACTCAGACCAGCCCACAGGATGCTATACTTACTTCCAGTCTGCTTCTGCATACATGAGAGAAAGAGGGCAAGAAAACATTCATGAGGTTATACCCATGAGAAACAACATCAAGTGTTTTAGGTGATTTGGACAACGGCTTTTACTCGATAGAACCCTCAGCAGCAGCTACAGGATCTGTTCCCCCTGAACTGTTAAAGATGCCTCACAGTTGTTAAGAAGTATCTCCAAGTGCAGCAAGTGCTTAAGGGACAGGAGCTTGTTAGCAGGAATTTTTACAAGGTCTCTCAATCCCCGGGCAGATCTCCAAGTATCCAGCATCGCCCAAATTAGACAGAAAGAAAGGCCTCCAAGTAGACAGGCTCAAGGCTTCCAGACAGACTTTTCAAGTGCAAACTTAATATGTGAGCACTAAAAATAACACTGAGCCCATCCTCAAAAAGCTCCAGAGGAAGAACATGGCTTATCGCTCAGGCCCCACCATCCTTTCTGGCCAAAGAAGAGACCTGTAGCGGAAAGAAATAGCATGTGCTTTCCCTGCCCCTGGTATTATTGCTCCAGCACCTAGCTCAGAGCAAAGTCCTGTATTCAGAGGGAAATAAATAAGGGTGAGGCTGGAGGCTACTGAAGGCTGTGCGAGAGGCCAGTGGTGGAAAAAGGATTACGAATGACCTCCTGGCTCCCAGGCAGTCCCATGCCCTCTCCTCAGGGCTTTCTCCTCCAGTCCAGCTCAGGAACATAGGACAGATCCAAACATGCATGCTTTGCCCCTCATTTCAGCAGCAGAACGTCATCCTGCTCCTAGACAGTACTTGAAGCAAGGAAGGAAAACGTCAATCCCAGGGGAGCACTTTTGCATCAGGCAGGCAGAGCCCAGGCCTCAGAGCATGGGCTATTTTAAAACTCACTGAAAAAACAGTGTTTGCAGGAAAAGCCACAAGGAAGCCAAGCTGAAAAGTGCTGGGAGCGCTGCAAACAAAGCGACTTCGTCCCTTTGGGCCACCTCCAGGCTTCCCCATGCTCGGAAAGGGGGGACCCCACCAAAACAAGCATCCCCTGGGACTGGCTTGCTGCAACCACATCGAGGGGTATTTGTGGTTCACTCGAGCAGTAAGACTCAAGTAGCAGCTCTCTTCTTTAAGGCGGGAAAAGAAAAGGCCCCATCTGTAAGGTATCCATGGCTGTGGGCCTCGTTCCTAAAGCAGTCAAGGACAGCCAGCTGCTATCAGATGGAGACACCTAAAAATGTGACAGGGATTGCTTCTGGGGGCAAGTGAAGCACCAGCACCGCACCAGGCACACCCTGCACTGCCTCTTCCCTGCCTGGCCCTCTGCTTGCTTCTGTCCATTCTCATTAACTGGGGATGAAGAGGAGAGCTAAAACAAACTCCTCTGCTGGCACTTGCAAGGGTTTGGAGAGTTGGTGAACAAATACAGCTTGGCTTTATTTCAGCTATAATTGACCTGTAAAATCCCCTGGTCCCACAGACTTCCAGAGAGATGCACTTCCAGAGAGTGCAGTTTAGCTGGGAACATTGAAAAGATCAAATCCATAAGGGAGCTGCAAATGGCAGCAAGTGAAGACTGGAAATAATAAAAGCTCCCCAAAGACCATGAGTATCACAGCCTACAACACAGCACAGGTGAGGGGCACTACTGTTCTTAAGCAGGTTTGGGGAGAACAGTGCACTGTATTTAAACACTGACTGTGTCTCACATTGCAATGCTTTCTCTACGCTTTCCCTAAGAAAAGAATTCTCTAAAGAATTCCCCTGCAAGCAACCTGAATAACAGAGAAGAGCTTCACATCCTGCCTGACCAAGCTTAGTTCCTCCCTCTGGTTTTGTCAGTTACCTTTAAGAAAAGGAATCTTTGCTTCTTGTTTCACATTTTACAAACAGAAAAATTAATGTAGCTGATTCCAGTCAAGTGAGTAAGGAATTGCTTAGGTACTTAGCCTGTACAAATGATGGTGGTTACTCTCAAACCAAAAACCTGAAGTAGAATTTTAATGCAGTCCAAGTATCCACTATCTTGTGCAAGTCCCAGTCTCATTGGTCATGCAATAACAAGTCCAAGCCAGCCTCCCTGCATTTTATTCCCAAAGCACTACCATTGCAGGGCTAAGTGCAAAGCAGGCAAATTATTCCTTGCTTGTAGCCCATAGGATCAGAAGTTTCACAAAGTGCTCAGAGACCAAAAGGAAGGGAAAGAGCACTGATGTTTTCCTCTCTTCCACTCCTGGCCAAGAAAAGGAAGGATAAAAGCATCTGCATAGCTCAAGTGACAGAGGAATTTGATGTTGCAACCTAACAGCTGCTGGGATGGGCAGAGCAGATCTCTGCCACAGCCCAGCCAATGGTTTCTTGTACAGACACTGATGTTGAAGCTAAAGGGACATAAAATATATAATCAGTTACCTGATCCACTGAATTACAGTGCAATGCTAAACCATACCTTGTGACATGAAATCATTTGGTCCCTAAAAGCAGGAGCAAAGCCTCATGGAATCAGTCCAAGAATGCATGCATCCCACTGCTCCCCACTTCACTCCCAGCAGCGGAAATTGGAGAGGCTGTGCAACAAATACGCAATGTGTGAAGCCCCAACAAACATTGCCACTTTATTTCCAGAGTTTCCAAAGTAAGAAATCAAGAGTTTTGTCAAGATAAAGAGATGTTGTTAAGGTGCAACGTTACATGCTGGACTCATTCCTGGTGCATGTCTTACTAGCTCAATTTAAGCCTGAAGGGAGTTGGAAAGAAACATTTCCTCTGATGGAAGAAATCACCAGTCAAACTGATAGCTAATATACATTTTAAAGTCTTAATTTTGAAAACAACTGAGCAGTTTCAGAAATCAGCTTTCCTCCCTACTTAGCTCTCTCCCTGAAATGAGGTGATGAGATTATATAGGACGTTGTGCCTGATATAGGCCATGGAGAGCGCTCAGTAACTGACACTATTTCCATACCTTTTATGCAAATTGCAACCATCAGCTTACCAACCATCAGCTTAAGCAGCTGAGCAGGGTGCTAAGTAACTTGTTAAAGCCGGGGCATGATGCAGATCAACCCAGAAGTCACAATTTGTCACCTTTCCCAGCTATTGGGCCTTACAACATTCTTGGACCCTGCAACAGACATCTTTTGTGCCTTTTTATTGTTGTTTTTAAGATTCTTCCTAAAATCAAAGCCATTTAGCCACAGGTTACTCCTCACATACATCTGAATACCTTTGAGCCTCTTGTGACTTTGAGGCAGCACAACACGCACATCTAAACGCTGCAATCTTGAACCTAGGTCTCATTCAACCAGACGCTGCTCAGACAAATAAAATCGCAGCCCCATCACCTTTCAGCAACCCCACCACTTCCCACTGGTGCTACTGCACCAAGATGTAGCTGTCTCCAGCTGTATTTAATCTGTATTCTCTTCCCACGTCCTGCCCTCGTCATTTTTTCCTGTTAGCTCAGCAGGTGAAACATGCTCTGTGTCTCTTCTCCCAGCCCGAAAGAGGGCAGAGCACACAGAGAGCAAATGTGTAATGAGATGTTAGAAATTTGTGTGCATGGTGCAGAGCTGGGGAACAATTAAAGCCCATTAGTAAGAATAAAACAAGCTTTCTGTCCAACTACCTTGGAATCTGACTTTATTTTTCCCATTTCCTTTAAAGAGTACACATTAAGTCTACTAAAACACTATCAGATGCAGTAGCTTTTACTGGCTTTGTTAGCAATATGGAGTTTTTAATTTAAGGGCATTTTTTTTGTGCAATCTGCTTGTTCAGCAAACCCATCACTCCTTCAATTTGTCAGCTCAAATACTGAAAGCTGGTTTAAGAATCAGGAGAATAAGTAATGCAGGAATACAATCAAGATACAGCAATGTATATTTTACCTTAATTAGTTGACTTCTACACAAATAACAATGGGAAGAAAGAATAAAGCCTACAGATCTCTGTGAGGTTTTTCTCCTGCCTGGGGAACCAGAGCAGATGTGAAAAAGAACAGATACCTCTTGCTTGATACACATGTGAAATCAGCAGGTCTCGGCAAAATTTGTAAACAAATATTTTATCATGCTTCAGACAGATTCACGGAGAAATGAATCGTCTCAGCTTTCTTTAAACAACTTAACTCCTGTAAGCAAGCAGTACAAAATTTGTGCTCACATTGCAAAAAGGCTTTCTTGCAGCAGAAGCTGAGTGCTTTTTTTTCCCTAAGTATCCATGACATGATCTCTGTTGTCATAGGAACAAGTAAGCTATCTCCCTGCCAAAAAAATTCTGCCCAACACAGAGATACAGTTAAGTATTCAATGCTGGTGGATTAAATTAGTCCAAGAAATTCCACTATTTGTGCACCTTCCTTGAAGCAAGGCGTTGCTTTATTTAGACTTCCTGCTAGACTTTAACAAAAAGCTGTGATGGAAAATGCTAATACACTGCTAAAGAAAAAAATAAAGTTGCTTTTTGAGGCAATAGAATTGACACGTAGAACAACAGTGGCCAACTGTACTAAAGCCTCTGCTATTCTCACCTCTGAGCATGTTTGCAGGCTCTAGGCCGACATGATTAGTCTAATGGATACAAACCCAACAGCCTCAGTTATAAAAACCTCCATGTTCTGCAAAAGTGGCTTTATGTCCCATGTCCAGAAAAGCCGTCTGTCTTCCCCTCTCCCTTCCTCACTGCTTTACCTATACAGCAGTGCTCATCTCCAACAGCTGCCATGCCACAAAGACCTCTGTCCCCAAGGTGACATCAAGGCAAAACACCTTCCCCTTGCTCCCTAATTACAAAATACTCTCTTCTAGATGTTTACAAGCTTAGAAGAGTGAAACAAGGGAGAGAAGTTCAGAGACCATTACCACTAGAAGGAAGATGCACAGTCTTCCTTCAAGTGCCCACACTTGATTTCTACCAAGGTTCTAGAAAAGCCCAGCCAAGTGGGCACAAAAGTATCTCATGCCATAGGGGGGTCTAGGGGAACACCCTTGAACTTCAGTGCAGTTATCCTCAGGGCAATTAAATTCAAGTTTATCACATCTCTCCATCAACATATCCCACCACGCTAGTGCCTGTTCAATTCCTGAAAACTCAACCAGTGATGAAGGTCCGTTTTCATCTGTGTTGACATGGGACTTCCTTCTCCACCACCCCACGAAACAAACTCCAGTTGAAAGCACACAGAAATTAGGGCATGCCTATAAACTGAGACCAGTAGTGGATAACACCACAAAAAGCATAAATGTTTGCATTGAGGCTGACATAACTAAGATAACACCCATTGTCATCTCATATCCCTGGTGTTGCCTGCTTTGTTTTGAACACAAGCAAGTTCAGCTTGCTGCTATAATGTGACCAGGGGGTTGCATAGTTTGCCTTTAGCAGAACTGCCTCATATAAGCCCCTGATCTCTGTGTCAGCAAATATGATTCATGCAAAGTTGCACATCCCCGTGATTCATTTGGCTAATCCTCTGCCTGGCACCCAAATTAGCACAAACTCCAGGCTCTGTTTATTCCAGGAAATCAAGAAGGTAAACGCATCAGCCTTCAAGTCCTTCAGAGAAGCTGTTGTACACAAAGAGTACAAAAATGCATTGCCAGTTCTGTCATTCCCCCAGAATTTCCTGCTGCTGAGAAAGCAACCTGCCTCCCCCTCTAAAACACTTGACAGAGATGTTTTGGAGGTAGGTTTCGGTGCTGGGTTCTCCCAGATCTAACTGGCACCTCTCTGCTATGACGGCATTTACCAAACCAACCATTGTTGTCCCTGCAGAAACAGAAAAACACATACAGAAACAAGAAATAAATCTCCTAAGTGCCTTTTGGAGCCCGTGTCTGAAAGAGGCTACCCCACCTTGGAGCTGTGTCTGCACGGTTCTGCACAAACATTTCGATCTGTTGTTATTTTGAAGAGCTGTGAGCAACAAGAGAGAGCACAAACAGCTCTGCAGCAGCACATACTCTATTTGTATCGGAAGGTTAGTAAAGGAAAAGTCTATTTTTGTCGTCCGAAATGAGAGCTTGTATCATGCTACGGCTGATGGCTTCTGACCCTCAATTCCTCTGGAGTTATACGTGTTTTTCCAAGTCCTAATCAGAAACAAAACAAAGCAAAACAAACTAAACAAACAACAACGACAACAAAACTTCTGAGTCTGGTTAATTTGCTGACCGTAAGGTAATCAAAGAATCACAAAAATCATAGGTTGGAAAAACCCTCCATCTGCTCCAACTGTGCTACCACCCTCTTGTTCACATTCCTCCATCAATCACTCCAGCTGGCTTTATTTGAACTAATCAAAGGAGGCATACCTGGCCCAGGATGTTTACATGTAATTCTCACAAACCCAAATCAACAAATTTCTGAAGACACAGCTATCATTATAAACCTACAGGCTACTGAACGTCTTGTTCTAAAGCAAAATCTATTAATCTTCATGGTCCTTTATAAGCCCAGAAAATGTAAATCAGAGAAAATTCATGTGAAGCAGATCACCAACAGGGACACATACTAACACATTTTGGGTGAAAACAACAGAGCTACGGATCGGCAGCTCTGAAATGTCTGCAGATGTGTCCTGCCCAATACAAAGAAGAGTGACAGTATTCTTTTCTTTCAGAAAGTAAGGACATACCCTCTTGGAAATATCATGTCTTCATGTAAGTTGGTTTCCTAAGGCTTTTATCTGCATGTGTAGTGTACCCTGATGAACACCACTGGTCATTAAAAACAAGCAAATGGTTTTCTTGCCACATAACATGGGGTATGTGACTGATGGACAGGAAAGTCGGGCCTCTGTTTAGGGAAGGATATGGCATGGCACTGCTGGAAAGGGAAACACCAACATCTCCTCACAGCTCTCCCCTTCTCAGCACCAAGCATCCTTGCACTCACAAGAATCGCCCCCAGCTTATCATTTGGAAGCGCGTGGCTTCAGCAGTGCAAGCAGACACGAGTCTCATACGAAGCAGCTCATTTGAGTGCTGAGCAAGAGTCCTGACCCCAAACTGCAACGGCGGGCCAAAGACAGCACGAATACCTGTTGAGAGCCACAGGTGTGCCACAGCCTTCCTCAATCACCCTGGACCACACTGACTTTACGGTATACGATGCCATGACACAGCAGGGAGTGAAGGTAGACCACTGGGGCAGCAAGAGAGGGAACTCAGTAAGAAGCTCCCAGATCCACTAAGACCCAGCGAGACACTTCAGAAAACAGGTCAGCTATCTGCCTGGAGGTAACGGCAACTTTTCAGATGCTGACAAGAGAGACATGAGCTTAGAAAATGTAGCCCTCCACGCCAGACAGAAATAACTCATCTAGTCATTAAATAAGGATGGGAAACACAAACCAGCTCTGTCCTTTCCAAAGGGCTGAATAACAGGGCTTAACCTCAGCGTTGACAGTCTCCACACTTGCTCTACCATGCATAAATGCTGCACACACCTCCTTGCAGACTGGGAAGGAAACCCAGTTTTCTTCCTTGCAGCTCAAGGTGGACTCATCCAGTCCTTCAAATGACAAAATCTTCTTGGGATTAAACTTCTCTGGCATCCCCAAAAATGTGCAAGGAAGTGGGTAGTTCAGAAGAGAGTGTGCATTTTGCAAAAAGAAATAGTGGTCTAGCCAACTACCATCCGAAGGAAATTACAAGCAGCCTGTAGTTCTTTCATCAGCTCCACAGCAGGCCAGAAGCTGGCTGAGGTATTAAATTTTACAGCCAGTTATAATGAGCTCCCTAAGAAATGTAATCAGTCCGATTTCTCATTGCCACAATTAACAGTGACAGACAGCAATGCACTCCTGTTGGCAGTAACACATAAAACTGAACATTAAACAGCAAGGAAAGCTGAAATGTATTCTCACATCAGACCTGAGATTGTTACTATCTACAAAGAATAAAAGAGGCTCATGCTTCAGCAGAAGCCAGACAAACTGATGCTCAGTATCAAGCCTAAAATCTTAAGAGCTATTTAAAAAATAAAACTTTGGGGTGGGTCTGAAAAATGGCTTGTAGTTCTGCCTCTTTTAACCATGGGTGAAAAGGAAGAGAAGCATCACGGAGGTGGTTTATTCATTTTGGTCCTTCAAGAACATCATCTTGTATCACAAACTCCCAACAACTAGGAGCTCTCCAGTGACCTGGGTAATAACAGGATTTGAAACCATGTAAGTCTTCATGGCTCCTGCACTGTTATTTCTCTACATCCTGCACCCACCCTCTCCTGAGCCGAACACCAAAACTGGAGCTCCTCCATCCTTTCCAGCACGTGCCAGGCAGCCCTTCACTCTCCCAGACCTAAGGGAGAGTTACTTGTCAACACCAGCATTCAAACACCCAGCATTCACTTCGCTCAGCATCTTCAAGGCGCTTTGGATCACTAGGGCAACCTTGCAAAATGCCTGGAAGTACAAGAATCACGAGGCTTGGATACCAGAGTCCATTGCTTTTCGTAACACAATATGAACGTATCCAGATAAAAAGTCATGTCACCAGTCCACTGAGCTGTAAAAAAAAAAAAGTCTTCTTTATCAAATCCTTTCCGAAACCTTTCACCCTTGCACACTACATGCCTGCTCTTCAAGCCCTCGTGTCAGCAAAACAGCACTCCTTGAAGTCACTGACTTTTCCCATAAGAAATGAGGATGCCCAGCTGCTGTGGGTGCAACAAGGTGCCAAACGCTGCCCAGTGGAAAAACTCATCTGCATGGGCCACTGCACAAAAATGCCTGCCAGCACCGTGGCTGCACAGAGTATTTCTATTTGCTTTTGCAGCTACCACCCCTCTGAAAGGGAATGGTATTTTCCAGAGATACACTGACTGCCGGTGACAAAGGGGTGGGTAAACAAAACCACAAGTGACGTAAGGGTGTGATCTGCAGCCCAGATAAGCCTGCCTCATTCTGCCCTCCTCCCCTCCCAGGGGACAGATGCCTGAGAACCCCCCTGGATTTTTATAAGCTCCCTTTGAGTATTGAAAAGCTGCAATAAGGTCACCCCAGAGCCTCTCCTTCTGCAGGCTGAACAGCCCCAGCTCTCCCAGACTTTCTTCATAGGAGAGGTGCTCCAGCCCTCTGACCAACTTCGTAGCCCTCCTCTGGAACCATTCTAACAGATCAGGAAAACACACAATCAGGAAAAAGATAAGGAAAAACCTTCTGTTCTCCCTGTGCAGTCAAATGAAGCACAAGCCACTACTGAGGAATGATCTCAACATCCCATGGTCTAGTGGGAGGTGTCCATGCCTGTGGCAGGGAGGTTTGAACTAGATGATCTTTAAGGTCCCTTCCAACCCAAGCCATTCTACGATTCTAGAACAGCAGAAACCTTCAGGACTGCAGAAACGTTCAGGAGCTGTGCATGCATTGTGGAACAATCTTCTTTTACACCTTTCCTATTCTCTTTGGAAAGTGGAAGAGAAAAAGTGACTTTGTGGGAGGTACACAGCACAGGACAGAAGGCAGTGACCTCCTGTTCTACACAAGGAATGAGTCTGCCAAGCAAAGGGAAGAGTCTACAAAGAGCAAGAGAGGATGGAATCTATATGGAAATGATAAGCTAGAACTTGTTTCAATCATCTAAGCTCAGTTATTTACACATTATTTACGCAACAGTTAACAGCATTTAAGTTATTCCGGCTAAAAGAACAAATAACATCAATACAAGTTTCCCTGTTTTTTTTTTGTTGGTGATGGTGTTTTTTTTAGCTAGAGACATCAGACGGAGTTCACTGATCAAACACATGTTGCCTTCTTCCCTTTGGAACAAAGACTCTGTGCTGCACAACAGTTTTACAAAACCTGATTCTAAAATGTTCTTGCATGATGGTCTCAACTGAAGCAGCACAGTTTCAGCTCTAAGTATTGCTTTGTGCCAAAAGGCAGGAAAACATCAAAGCTGTGACACTGTACAAGGGTTAGAGCACCAGAATGTGAAACCAGCCTCCCTCTTTCATTATCCAAACAGAGCAAAGTGAAAAAACAAGTGCAAAATACAACTTTCTGGGTCTAATCTTGAAACCAACCTTATTGTTTACATCTCTTTAATTTCTTTCTTTTAAGAAACTGAGAGGTCTTTTCAGAAGACACAAGTTTTTGTAGAATACAACACGCATTGCTAAATTATTTTTTGTGGCAATGCCAACTGAATGACAAGGCAGAAATGGGAATCTCCCCTCTTGACAGAAATACTGGCACATCATGCACTGGGCAGGCTGAGACCACTGGTAAACAGTACGAGCGCAAGCAATTTTGCTGTGTTGGTTTTCTACTGATGTTATTCCCAGACTCTGCCAGGCGTTTCCCAAGCACTAAAACACAACAGCTTGATCTCAAGAGAGGAAAGAAAAATCTGCCACTCAAGTACACTGCCATGCAAAGTGCAATGCTGTATAGTTTTTCTAATGGCAGTATTGCTGTTACCAGGTAACCTCCTACCATGCTTGATTTTAGCAGTTTTGGGAAATTCTCTGCCTCCTGTAACTGCTTGCTAATGGTAAGAGACATCATGTTCAGCACCTCAGAGGAGCTGTTGCTCATTGGTTGAAAACATTTTTTTTCTTTTTTCTTTTTTTTTTTTTTCTCTTGCAATTCATCTTAGCTACTTTAGGATGAGCAGTATGACATCAATGTTCCCTCTCTCTTGTAAGGTACTTCAAGTCATCAACTCCAAGGTAATATTAGAGGAGCCTTTTAGGAAGCTCATTATATGAAAAAAAGCATACTTGCCTGAAGACGACAAGACTGCACTCAAAATAGCGGCCCTCTGACCTTCTTTAGGAACACATCACAAGTAGCTAAAGCAAGATCGCAGCTTGGCCGAGGGAGTTTGTTTGCATACCACTTAAGCTGCACTGGTACTTCCAGGCTTCTGAGGGACGTCTTCCAACTCCCACAAAAGTTCTGGAACATAAAAGTCCCTGAAGATTTTCCACTGCAAAGTAAATTCCAACTGAGACAAATATGCATATTTAGAGGTCAAGTTTTGCTCTATGCACAACAACGATGATATAGAAGTGGTCCTATTTCTGTCTTTATGGAGGTCAGCAGATCTGGATGTCAGACAACTTCACGTAACAGTCAAAAAAAGGCAGAAACCTTGGATCCACATGAAGGCAACCTGTTCTTGATACTGTCAGAGCTTTCTGTTCCAATTCCCACCCCAATGACATCAGAACAATAAAGCTTACCCAAACCTGACTGCACAGCGTCTGGCAGGTGTTAACCTGGCATTCAAAACAGCATTAAATGTAATATTCAACAGCATTAAATGTATTATTTCAATTGCAAAGGCAGTTTTGCATGTGATTTCATCCTTCTCGGAACTGTGTACTTCATGCATCAGCAGAGGAAACCCATCAATACGATGCTACTAAGGGCAAATGGACAAGCATCGGGCTGCCCCAAAATACACGCATTTAACGGGAAGGCAGTGAAGAACTGCTTCTCCCTCCTGGTTTTGCCCTCTGTGACCCTGCAGTTAATATTTACGTAGAAAAACTTTCTTTTGCTCTACTGCTCATCCCTCTTGCTCCCTCACACGCCAGGGGGGCACACGAGTAAAGAAGACAAGGGTGAAGCCGTGACCCACTGATGGCCCAGCTCCATGCACCCAACTGCGCTTGGGTTTGGAACAGGAGGGATGCTGCAGGAAAACAGGCGGATTTCCTCCTCACGGCTGTTCTTCGGAAAGGCACAACGGGCCAACGCCACCAAGCTACCGAAGTTCTGCTGCGAACGCGCATCACAGGGCACGCACTCGGGAACGGCACAGCACGGAGCGGGCCGGAGCCCCCCGAACCAGCCCCCCCCGGCCCGGCCTGGGCCTCGCCGGCTGCAGGCGGAGCCCGGGGTCCCCCCCCCCGAGGCCCGGGGCGCGCAGGCCGCGCTGCCCGCCCGCCTCAGGCCCGCGGCCGATTCGCCGTTGCCCGCCGCCCCCGGCCCGCTCCACACCTTCTCCTCAGGCTCCTGCGCCTCGCCGGGCTCCCGGCCGAGCCGCTGCCGCAGCTCGCTCATGCTCCTGCTGCCGCTGCCGCTGCTGCCGCTCCTCCTCCTCCTCCTCCTCCTCCTCCTCCTGCTGCCGCCGCCGCCGCCACCCCCCGCCCGCCGCCGTCGCCAGGGGGAGGCCGAGGGCCGCGCGCCGCCGGCCAATAGGAGGCCGCGGCATGGCCGCGGAGGTGGGGCTGGCGCCGCGGCGCTTGCAAGCCGCGTGCTGATTGGTTTCTTCCGGGCGGGGGGCGGGACTAAAGGGGATGAGTGGCGTCGGGGTCTCTCGGAGCGCGGGGAGGCTGTCACGTGAGCGAGATCGGGCCCCGCGGCGGCAGAGCAGAGCCGCCCGCCATTGGCTGCGGCGCGGAGGGGGGCGGGGCGTAGGAGGTTATAAAGGGGCGGCTCGGCGGGCGGCAGCAGTCGGCGGCTGCGCGTCCCGCTCGCGTCGTTGTGCCGGTGCTGCTCGGTGCTGCTGCTGCCGCCAGGATGTTCGAGGCGCGGCTGGTGCAGGGCTCGGTGCTCAAGCGGGTGCTGGAGGCCCTCAAGGACCTCATCACCGAGGCCTGCTGGGACCTGGGCTCGGGCGGCATCAGCCTGCAGAGCATGGACTCCTCGCACGTCTCCCTGGTGCAGCTCACGCTGCGCTCCGAGGGCTTCGACACCTACCGCTGCGACCGCAACATCGCCATGGGCGTCAACCTCTCCAGGTAGCGGCAGGGCCGCCGCGGGGCAGCCCCGGGCCTGCGGCGCTGAGGGCGGCGGGGCCCGCTGGGGCTCGGGGGAGGCGGCGCGGCGGGGGCTCGTGAGGGCCGAGGCGGCCCCGCGCCCTCAGGAGCGGCTCGGGGCGCTCGGAGCCCCGCTGTGCGCCCCCCCCAGTGTCCCTCCCCCCCCCACTCCCCTTCTCCTCAGAGCTCTCGCGCCGTCTTTCGCAGCGCGCGCGCGGGGCCCGTGACGTCACTGGCGGCGCCATGCGCGCGGCGCGCTGTGGCGGGAAAGCGCGGCGGTTTGGCGCCATGGCGCCCGCAGCCCCCCTCCCCCTGCCCCCGCGCTGCCCGCCCCTCAGCGTGGGGGTCGGGGCTCCTCTGTAACGGCCCGGCGGCCGTGGGCAGCCCCCGGGGTCTAGAGCAGCCACGCTGTACCCGAGGTTGCTGACAGCTTCTCGATAAACTCGCTGTAGCGCTCCGCAGCAGGCAGCTGGCTTGGTGTTTCTTCTCTGTTTGCAATCCCGTGAGCGGTCTGCTTGTTTTTTTCCCTAGCATGTCCAAAATACTGAAATGTGCTGGAAATGAAGACATCATAACGCTCAGAGCAGAAGACAATGCGGATACATTGGCTCTAGTGTTTGAAGCACCAAGTGAGTCTTGTATTGGAGAGCTCATTTGCTACCAGGATAATTTAGGCAATCATCATAGACCGAGCAGGACGTGCTGATTGTGAGGGTGGTCAGAAATGGGAGGAGTCACCTGATGGAGTCATGGCCTAGAAATGGGAACTTGGTTTACTTGACCAGTGCTTCATCTGAAAGAGAATCTTCCTTATGCTACATAAAAATGTTCTTAGGCACATTTTGGCAGGCAGCTTTCCTCTAACAACCTACAAAAGGCTGTTCATGTTGCTTAGATTTCAAGCAAGGTGGATCCTATTGTCACACTTAAGGTGTTTTTACTTTGGTAAAAAGTTGGGGGCAGAAGTTAAATCCTGACTGGTAGTTTATTTGAAACACTTGTTAAAACTATGCTTTTTCTTTAGATCAAGAAAAGGTTTCTGATTATGAGATGAAGCTAATGGATCTTGATGTGGAGCAGCTTGGAATTCCAGTAAGTAGTTGAATGATTGTTTCTTAGCGTGTTTTTTCATGTTCGTGTCAGACACGGTTTGAGATTGTAACAACACTTCCTTACTAAAGACTATGTAAATTTAAGTGTATTGACTTTACCTAGAAGATTGTTAAGAGTTTAATTGTGTCACTTTTTTTCTTCACAGGAACAGGAATATAGTTGTGTAGTGAAAATGCCTTCTGCTGAATTTGCACGCATCTGTAGAGATCTCAGCCATATTGGTGATGCAGTTGTCATCTCCTGTGCAAAAGATGGTGTAAAATTTTCAGCTAATGGAGAGCTAGGAAATGGAAACATCAAGCTGTCACAGACTAGTAATGTGGACAAAGAAGAAGAAGCTGTAAGTTAATGCTTACTGTGGTGTCTTCAGCATTGAGTTTTCTATTAATATGACTGGAGGCTAAAGATGGGCCACTGGATCACATATTTCTCTGATTTATAGAACCAAGTCAACAAATTCTGCCAGCTTTGGGTTCTTAGCCATGGGACCTGCAAACAGCTCTCAGAGCAAAATGGGGAATACCACTGGCTGCCTTTGCATGAGGTGTTGCTGGGTCTGTGGTGCTGAATTATTTGAGAAACTTCAGAGTACTTGTTGCACCTTGCATTTACCAAACTTTTTATCTGGCTGTTCTAGGTTACAATAGAGATGAATGAGCCAGTCCAACTGACCTTTGCTCTGAGGTACTTGAATTTTTTTACCAAAGCTACTCCTCTGTCACCTACAGTAACACTCAGCATGTCTGCAGATGTTCCTCTGGGTAAGTAAATGCAGATCTCATTGAAAATCTCCTTTTAAATTCTACCTTAGAACTGTAACAAGTCTTGACTGAATGGCTCTTCTGAAGAATTTTTTGCATTTTTTTCTTTACCAGTTGTGGAGTACAAGATTGCTGATATGGGACACTTAAAATACTATCTGGCTCCAAAGATTGAAGACCAACAAGAAGGTTCTTAATTGGACTGGGACTTGAGGGGGAGATCTGGTCGTTCCTGGAGAGAACAACTGACTTTGAGAAGGAAATGGTGTCTGCCATATTACCAGCAGTTTCAGTACATTGGAGCATCCAATGAGTACTGTTAAGCATGTTGTGTAGATATCTCTGTAAATATTTTTCAACTTGCTATTTTGCTATACTGGTGTCATTTGAAACAGGATTTTTTTTTTCTAGCCTATTCCTATGCTTCCAGTAATCTTAGATGCTGTCTCTTGGTGAAATACCTTACTTCTTCTGTTATGTGTTAGAGGAGGAGTGGAGTGCATTATTTAACTTCAATAAAGATGATTCCTAGAGTTTCAGCTGTGGAACTATAGTTGACTAGGATTGCTGTTTAATTATGCCACAAGTTTATTTGCCCTCCATCCATTTATTTTTGAAGCTGATACTTTTAACTGAAACATGGAAAGTGGAAATAAATTTCATGGTTCTTATACTATTTAAATGTGGATGGATTAATCAATGCTCTGTCAAACTATGCTGATAAACCACTGCATGGGTGGCCAAATACCTTGATTAAATGTGTTGAAGTGGAAGAGGTAGTTACAGTCTGAATAATCCATCAAAAATACTGTTTCCTTAAGCAGAGGAGGTTTGTAGAACATGTTCAAAATGCATTAGCTTTGCAGATGCAAGAGCTGCCTGTTCCAGCAGCGACTAATCCTGTAGCTATCACTTGCACTCCAAATGAAGTCTTGAGGGTGTATAGACACATGCCAGTGTCACAGTGACTGCAAGTTGCTTGGTGTAGAAAGCTGTATGAGCCTTTCCTGGTTTTAGCTCTGTTACTAGCTTGTTGATGTTAAACCATTCCTGGACAGGTCTGACAGCACATTCCATTTCTCTGGTGGCTCTGTCTCCACATGTCTGTTGACAAGTGTAATGCAATCACCTAGATCACAAGCAATTCCTCTTATTTATATTTTTCTACTCATCATTCGTGGAGGTACAAGGCTTATACCAAAGGCTTGATCATGAAAAACAGGATCCAAAAACTGTTTTGGTAGGTAGCTACTTAATGTTTTTCACTTACTATAGTGCTATAAGCTATCCATAAATCACACCCCTCATAGTGAATCAGTGACTCCATTTCTTCATGAAGAAACAATTAAAAGCAATCCTGGCTTGATCAGTGCTGTGTAGCAAGCAGTGCTTACAGGGTCTTAAGTACTGTGGGTGCGTTCAGGTTTAGGAGGCCCTGTACTTTCCACTGGTCATCTACAATGATACTGAGCATGCCTGTAAACTTGGGTAATCCAACTGATTTAGCGGAACTTCACAAGGTGGCAGTACTGATTAAGAAACAGATCTGCTGCATCATAATGGTGAGTGCTTTCATGATTGAAACTAGTACCTCCTCAAAGCCTGGGAACAGGATTTTTTAATGCTCTCTGCCCTTTTTACTTCATTTATAGCAGCAATTATTTTTTTAGAAAATATTTCATTGCAGTTTTCTTCTGCGTGTAGGTCCCTGCATGACTTTTTTTTGTCCTGAACTATCTCATATCTCCAGAGCATACACCATTTATTCTCTTGAATTTTGAGGTTGTTGGTGAGTTCAGTACCTCTAAGAACACACCTGAAAGCAAGATCTAACCTAGCTGTCCTAAAACTTTTCAGCAGAAGTAGAGTTGTCGAGAACTACATTGGGTACCTCAGAATTAGGAGGCTACTTTATCTCAAATGTAATGCTTCCCAGATGGATTGCCACTGTGGTACCCACAAGTGCAGCAGGTAGATAAGTACTTTGGTAAAGAACGAAAGATCCATTGTGTTGAAATAAGAAGGATTCTGTTTTACTGATGCTTAAAGCTGTGCTAGTGAAGCATATCCATTTTTGTGCAACTTCCTGCTATAGTGGGGATTACTGAACTCCTGCTGTTTTATCCATAAACCTAAAAATAAACCATGTGGTTTAATTGCTTATAAGTTGAGTAGTTTCTTGTAGTAGGAAATGTCTTAGCATCAGTATCTATGCTCTTGTGTGTGATTTGTGTATGATCTCTCTGGTTAAATCCTTACATTAGCTGAATATTTACTTTGCCATTGCTGTACCCAAATACTGAAGAAACAACAGCTGCTCCATCTTTAAAAATAAACATTAAAAAATGGGGAGGTGTGGTAAAATGCTGCTTCCCCATGTTTGAGGAGGTAAACTTTGAAGTTTGTACCTTTCTCCATGTCAAGAAAGTCTAATTTATAGAACAAAGTGGGGATGGTCTTTGAAACTTCAGATCTGGTGTTCCATGCACTAAATTCAGTGCATATCTTATTGATTTACAGGAGTTGGAACCATGCTTATTTCTGCAACTTACTCCTTTTTTTTTTTTTTGGGGGGGGGGGGGGCGGGGAGCAATTGGATTAAGCAAATTCCCAGCTGTGATTTATCTGTATTAATACAGTTCCAGGTGTTCAAAATAGGTATTCTCTTTAGTGACCAGCGATAGGACCTGAGGGAATGGTGTCAGGCTGAGGCAGGGGAGGTTCAGGTTTGACATCAGGAAGAGGTTCTCTGAGAGGGCTGTTGCACGCTGTACAGGCTCTCCAGGTACATAGCCACGGCACCAGGCCTGTCAGAGTTTGAGAAGTGTTTGGACTGCGCTGTTAGTCATATGGTCTGAATTTTGGGGTAGACCTGTGTGGTGCCAGGAGTTGGACTCGGTGATCCTTGTGGGTCCCTTCCAACTTGGGATATTCTGAGTCTATGAAAATACTTTTCTGGCTGTACTTTTTCTGTTAAATACGCATAGCTGTGATGGAGGGGTGTGCTCTCCCTGCAGACAAGTTTATGTCCTGAGCTTCCTTTAGAAAATCAATATTTTAAAGCACATGTAGCAGCAATGTGTCTAAGAACATTCTGCTTCATAAACCAGTCACAAACACAGGTCAGCTTGGTGCTCGGTGGGTCTTGCATGACCAGGGTGACCACAAGGCACGTCCATGCCGACCTGCCCCGCAGCTCTAATTTCAGCTGCCAGTCCTGAGCGCAAGGCTCAAAATAACTCAGTGGAGCTGAGCCAGCCAGCGGCTGCTGCCATAACCTGGAAGGAAACGACAGGCACTGAATAAACTTCCTGGGTCGGCCTGCGGCTGGAGCGCGGAGGAGAAGCGGCAGCGGGAGTGATGGGTTTGACCAGCAGCGTGAGTTGTCGGTACCTCTTGGCTTGGGTTAACCTTCCAGAGCTCTAACGCTGCTCCCGGCACAGCGTGCAGCTCTCGGGGCGTCGTCAGACATGTTGTGAACTTCCTGTTCCGCAGCAGAGAAACCATTTTGGCTCCGCGGGAGGGGATCAGATGGGTTTGGCACACCAGCAGTGAGGTTTGAGGTCCCGGATGGGGCAGGAAATGACATCCCCCTTCCTTCCTTACGCCCAGGTGCAGAGGGTAGAAATTCGTATCGCTGCTGTGAGAAGGAAAAACAGGATTTGGGCCTGAAAGTGGCACGATTGCTTTTATTTGCATGTTCCCCGTTGAGCCCTTGCTTACCCTGGAAGTCCTGCCCCAGGCTGCGTGTGGAGCATGGCGGTAGCACAGCGTTATCAGAGGGCTCGGATGGCAAGCACGCCTCCCCGTTTGTTTGCCTAAAGAGCACAGCAGTGAACTTGTTTCTGATCCTCTGCTGTTCTTGAGTGCAAGGAGAGTGAAGCTCAGTGGACTTGAAAGTGGCCCTTAAACACGAGGTCTGAGGCTGCGCTTTGTGCTTCATAGCCTCGTGTTGGTTAGCAAGGAAATGCAGAGGGCTGGAATGGTTCACGCAGGTGTAAACTGGAAATCATTGCTGGGAAGCCACGAGGAATGTCCTGGTAAATAATGTGACTGGCAGTAAACAGTCCCACGGAATGTGGGGGCAAACAGGAACAGAGTCAGGACATCTGACAGGGTTTGGGTGTGCTGATTTCCCGTCTTCTTCCCTTTCTGCACTTTGACCCCATGGGTATGTGGGAGGCTTTGGCAGCATTTTAGCACAATGAACTTAGGAGAAAAAAAAAAAAGTAAAAATAAGATGTGTAAAGAAGCTGAGGGTGTGCATTACTACCCAGTAGGTGGGTGATACCCCTACTACCCATAGGGATAGAAATGTGTTTTTCCTATAGAAAAAGCAAAAAAGTTCAAGTTAAAGGTATAGCTGAGGGGGATTTAAGATCGGAAGGTGTTGGATGTTTTATAGAAGTCAAATTTACTGAATGAGAAACAAACCTGATGGCAAGGGAATGTGCCAACATGATGTGAGCAGAGATGAAAAAGGAGAAATTGTTATTAATGTGAGTGAGACAAAGAATTTCGGTTCAAATGGAGACTAAATATTTTGAGGAATTGCTATTACCTTAGCTGTCAAATACCATTACGGAAAGCGCATCTTTATCCCTTCCTGTAGAAGCAATTGGGATATATGCCTTTTTTTTTTTTTTTTTTTTTTTTTTAATTCAAGCTTTCCTAGAAATTAAAAAATATATATATTGAAGGCAGTGCAGGAAATGTGTATTCTGCCTCTTTGGGAATTCAGCACAGGTTCAAGGCTGTGGGTGAGCAGGTGCCTAATGCACAGGTCCTGTATAGGGGAAACCAGCAGCTGGGAGTTGTCAGCCTCTGCTAAATGGCTCTGCAGTGCGTCAGGGATGTGTTGGCAGGCCAGATCCAGGCTTCAGTTTACGAGAAGACAGGCTCCAAGGCACAGAAGAAAGCTGGCTCTGCCCATCTCCCTGTTCTGATCACCCAGGACTGTCACTGCTGGCAGCAAAACCACAGGGCTAGGCTTCACTGCGTAGTGAAATTGCAGGGTATGGCTCTGTGTAACTAAATAAAGTTCAACCCTGAATACTTCCTCCCTTGCAGCTAGATAGACAAGTGACCTATGCTTTTTAACTCCCTGCTGTTTTTTGGTTGCCTCATGTGCTAACCACCCCATCCCCTTGTCATGTTCCTGCTGAGTCATGACTCAAACTGTCTTAGGGATGACAGCTCCGTTTCATTCTATTTTCCAGTGTTTTGTTTTTTTTGTTGTTTTTTTTTTTTTTTTTTCAAAATGGATTTATTGCAAAATATCTGGCTGGTTGAAAAGTTGCTTTGTTTAATTTTGGTTTGGGTGTATTTAATAGTGGCCCTATTTAGAAATAGGTGGATGTCAGACATCTTACTGCTGGAAGTGTGATCTCCTTGCAAATAAGACCTGGCTGATATAGGGCATATTATTCTGGAACTTCTGTCGGGTTTTTTGTTTTGAAATATTGACAAATCCAAACTTGTCTGCAGCTATATTTATGCCTTCTATTTTAGGATTACATACAAAATTTTATTTTAAAAGATTTAATTCATGAAAGTGTACAAGGATTTTTTTTGGTTAGTATGGGCTTAACACTCCTGTGCTTTTCTTAGGAAACATAATCCACATCTGACTCTATCATCCAGTTTGCTCTGTTTTTTGTTTGTTTGTTTGTTTGTTTGTTTTTGCTATTTTTGTTTTCCAGGTTCTAGCTGATTCCCAAGTATCATTGTAATGATGTCATCAAGAATGAATCTGTCTGCTGGCATTCCCAGTAGTAAAGTCAAGTATTCCAAGCTTTCCAGTACTGATGATGGATATATTGACCTGCAGGTAAAAAGTAGCAAAGAAAACCTCTTTGTACTGCTTCTCTGACTTTAAGCTACTAGTGGGGGCTGCTATAGCTTTGCATATGCATGTGAGACTGCTTTTTGTTTGTGTCCACCAGAAAGGTACAAAACTATCCACAAGCCATCACTCCAGTCTCTAGAAAGCTCACAGAGCAGAACTGGAAAAAACATTTCTTGTTTAGTAGCGTCAGATTCATTTCTTTGGAGGGAGATGAAAATCAGAGCAATGGGTATAAATGCTAGCTTGGACAACAGGGTCTGCATGGGCAGGGTTTGTTGCAGAGAGGCTGTTACAGAGCCATGCTTCAGGGCCACTGCAGTATTTCATCTGCTGTCATCTATGCCGTGGTTAGAAGGGATCTGTGCTGGGGTAAGCTGTTTAATTTTTTTTTCCCTTTTCCATCCAGTTCAAGAAGAGCCCACCAAAAATTCCCTACAAGGCAATTGCACTTGCTGTCGTGCTCTTCATGATTGGGACCTTTCTCATTATCATAGGAGCCCTCCTCTTGGCAGGATACATTAGCAAAGGTGTAAGTGGTTTGATTACACTTCTGTTACAAGTTCTGTATTGTTTGCCCCTCCCAAAGCCTGCCAGAACTATCATGTTCAGTGCAGAAATTCAGAGGAAAAGACCTGTAAACAAGAAAGTAATCCCCTTTCCTGCCACACTGGTATTTGCAAACAGGCCTGCTCCTCTGGCAGTAGAGTCCTTTATCTCTAGTTAGCAACCTGGCAGTGGGTCCATAGCTGGAGAGGACATCTGCAAGGAAGGGATGAATTTCTGTCCTACCGGGTGGAACAGTTCCATTTTAATGCCACATCATTGCAGAGATCAGCATGCTGTGTTGGTGAAAAACTCGTGGGATCATCACACTTCTAGTACAGATCCCCCACTTTCTCTAAGGGGTACCTGATTGCTATACAGAACACAGCACTGCTTTTCTCCCCTCTCTGCCTTTACGATCCATTGAAAGCAGATCTGATGCTTGCAGTTGACATTGTGCTGCTCTGTGACACACTTCTCCTTTTACCCTGTGCAGTATGGAACTGCTTTACAGTTGGCAGCTGCTGCTTATCGTTGTGGAAACAGCAGCATTTTGGCCATATCGGAAGCAGTCCAGGCCCAGATAGGAGAGCTTAGCCAAGCACGCAGGACTCAGCCTGTGGTTGGCAATTTTGTCATGTGATGAGTGTCAGGAGGAGCCACCCCTGCAGCCTAAAGGAAAAGTTCAGTTGAGGTTTCCTGTAGCATCAAGTGGATGCCAGACCAGGAAGAGGAATGAGAACTCAGCCTGAAGAAAGCTGAGAGATTTGAGATGGATTTTATTTTTGTCAGCTAGCCAGGCCTTAGGGATGAATAATTGTGGTAGTTTGCTTGGTGAGGCAGGACCTGAGTAAAAGAAAAGACCTTGATACGGATCTCTTACTGCACTTACACAGCTTTTCTGTCTGACGCAGGGAACGGACCGTGCTATCCCCGTGCTCATCATCGGGATTCTTGTATTTCTCCCAGGCTTCTACCACCTGCGCATTGCGTATTACGCTTCCAAAGGCTACCGGGGCTATTCTTATGACGATATCCCAGATTTTGATGACTGAATGCTGTTCCTGACAACGTTATAATTAGGTTAGTGTTAAGAGCTGCTAGTTACCCTGGGTATTGGAGGAAGCTGTTAAGATTGTAAATGAAGTCTATCAGTCATGTGATGCAACTTCCGCTTTTCAAAATTCGGTGCTGAAGTGCTGCAAGCTTTTCAGTTGGGGGAACAAGGGGGTTAAACATGGAATCAACCAAAAGTATTGCAACATTAGGTGGGAAGAACATGTGGTTCATCATATTTTTTCTCTTGGTTACATAATGCTGGTTGCTTGTAAGAAGTTACTCTTGGGCAAGGCAATTCTAGCAATTTTCCAAAAATAGTTGAGCCAGACAATTTCAGCAGTAAAGATACTTGTTTTTCTAACTGCTTCATAGAGTTTATTTTATTTTTTTGAGAGATCTTTTCTATGCTTGTTTTTTGAGTTGCAAACACCATACATAACTTAATTTTGCTCTCTGCCCATCAGAAGGGCTTCCAATTTACTTGTCTTGTGCTTGTCTTGAGTAATGGAAATCATATGTGTACAAGGGGGGAAAAATGCACTTGCATGAAATAATTTATACAAACTGCATTTGCTGCACAATTCCTTGCTAGACTGACCAATCTTATGCACTCACCAAACGCATTCTTCAGAAGCAAGCTGTTTCCCATGTCACTGCTACTCTTGGCAAAATCAGACTGTCATCCTTTAAAAGGATGGACTGTTGTGGGATTTGGCTTACTTTAAAATGAATAGAGACAGGGAGAAGAACTGGAGTATGGGCCAGCATTCAAGTGTCTAAATACAAAAATCTTGGGTTTGACAGGTGTGGGTATTGGAGACACCTGAATTCCAGCTATCTGTATGTATATTTGGGATCATTTTATCCTTGATACATTGTGACTAACTCCCTAAACCAGTGAAAAGAATCTCTGTATAGTTTGTACTGAATAAATTGTTTGTATTGTTTTGCTAGCTTCAGTAATAGCTTATTCAGGGAAAACCAATTGGTAGCTCTGTACTTGATGCAAAAGTAAAACTCGCTGTCTCCTTAAGTGGGAGTGAACCAAGTGTCCTGAAGGATAAGTATGTGACAAGATGTAGAAATGCAAGCCTCAAGTATATGTATTTTACATGAATAAACTTCACTATATTCTGTGTACAAATTACAAGCTCATCTTTTTCACATTCATAGATCTCAGTGTATGCTAAAAATGGTCCTGGGCAGAGAGGTTAATACTTCAGCTGAGTCTGCGGTTGCTTACTGCTTCTAGTTTCTGATGTAGTTGCTACAGTCAGCAATAGACATTGATGAGCCAGCAGCTTTGAAACAGCTCCAACTGCTCTGCAGGACCCTTGGCTTGGTTTTGGGCAGAGCTGGGAACCTGGAATCTCTAGAGCAGCAATGCAGAGTATCCTAGGTGTGACAAGATTATGTGCTGCTTCAGAAGCCCAGGCTTCACTTTTTGAACCTCTTGTGCAGTATTTGAATGTTCAAAGACCCCAAACTTCTAATAGCTTGGTGTCAGTGTCCAAATATCCGGTCCTTTTATGTAACAGGGAGTAGTGTCTACATGTGACTTGCAGTCTGGTACTGATACTCCAGAATTGTGCCAGCCATAGCTCATATGGACTGAAAATTTGAAAGGAAGAGGGACAAATACACAGCAGGTCCTTGGAGATGGTCAGAAAACTTTCTTGGACAAAAGTCTTGCTCTGAAAGTGCAAAATCACTTTGTCTTTTTTCCTTCCTCATTTTTCTATTCCTCCTCCAATGTTCTAGATTAAACTCAAAGCCTGAGCCAAGGTCTTCTTTTTTTAACCTACGACAATTCCCTTGTTTGACTTGATTAATTGGCTTGTGTGTGCCCCAGTGGTGCACTCTGAGGTCTAACTGATAGAATTCAGGATCTCCTTTTTGCCTTTCCATCTCTGAAGGCAACAACTACGTGTGTTCTCTCTTGCTCTGCTGCGTCACGCTGGCCCTGGCCATCACCCAGCTCATGTTCCTGACGCAGCCGGCCCCTGGGCTGGTGGCAGCCCAGCTTCCCAGATGTCACACACTGCTTGGCAGCAGCTGGAATCCCTCAATTAAAGCTGGGTCTGGCCAGGAAAGTCGCTGCTGACGCAAAACCATGAATCAGCCTCTATTAGGGGATAAGAATGTGGGTTTGTTTGGTTTGGGGAAAGGGGACAGGGAGTTGAGATGGAAAAAGAGGAGTAGGGGGAGAAGATGCCTTCAAGGGCTGATAGGATGCAGAAAGTTGAGAAGCCTGGGGCAACTGAGAGGGGTAAGTAAATGTAGGGGACAGGTGAAGAACATAGTGACATTTCTGGAGGGTTGACAATTTATTTTTTGAAATGGCAAAAACACCCTCAGACAACACAGCATATAAATAAGATCAGTCCCTACCCTGGTGCTCACAGGGCTGTCTGATGAATGGACACTGGGAAGATTTCCTCTCTACAGGGATGTTTTGCATCTAATTTGGAAAGTCAAAATGAACATTTCAGGGGAAAAAAAGGTGTGTTGACTACTCAAATGTAGATCCAGGCTACTTAATTCTTGGAGTTTGCGTGGTGTATTCTAAGTGTGGCTTTCAAGGGTACAAGTTTCTTTTGTGTCCAATCTTCTATTGTCTAGCTGTAGTGTAGCTAATACCAGGTGTTCATTTTTCCTTAGAAAATAAACTAATTTACATTTTGGAAAATTTGGGTAATTTTACTGTAGCATTTGTTTCTGTGATAAGCATGGTCCATACCTCTATGGCAGTGGTGCTATTTTGGGTAGGTTTGAGGATAATCAGGGCTGTCAGCTCTTACTTTTGTTAAAGTATTATATAAAGGCATCACAGTTTTCCTTCTAAATGCAGCCAGTGCCCATAGTGTTCTAGTCCCTGAGTGCTGATACATTACAACAGGATCTTTTACAGTTTTTCCTTCTACTCCAGCCACCCCATGGACCTGCATGGATGATTTGCACAGCTGGCTTGCCTCAGCTCCCAGAGTGTGGAGCTGCATCCTTGCCTCCACCCTGTGTGCTCGATGCTTCTGACAAAACCCACAGCTAAAGGCTGTGCTCCTCAGTTCCCCTTCTGTAAAATTGTCTGTTGTGGGTCTGGGGAGAGCTGACTGATGAGGGTAATAGGAAAATGCCTGTGAAGAAGGTTCTGGTTCTAGAGCACGGCTTGAATGACAAATAAGGCAGAGGCTGAACACTGATGAATGGGGGTAATACTGAAGTAGCTGTTTCCTTTATTGAGCATCATCCATTTTGGGCAATCGGTGAGGCAGCTGTCTCAGAAAAAATAGTTGGCATTTATATAGTTTGATGGGATATTATTATACACAGAAGCTCTGTAGCAAGAACAGGCACCCAGATTTAAGGCTTTTCTCTAGTTTATGAGTGCCTGAATTTATATCCTCAGTGATGTTTTTCTGTTGCTGTGGTGTGGTGTATTTATATGATTGTTTGATTCTAGAGTCCCCTGAAGGCCCAAGCTACTAGCAGTCCCAAAGAAATTCTGCCAAACATGTTATTTATAAAAGAAAAGAAGCCCTTTAGGGCAATCTCACGATTTTTACTTAAGTGTCTGGAGTGAGCACAGCTAATACAAGTTGCAAAGCATAATCACATCAGAGGAAACTTCCCTTAACTAGACAAGCTGTTTGAAACGTCTGGGTGAATAAATTGAGGGGAACAAACAAGGTACCACTGAAGACAGTCTGGGTAGCTGCAGATATTAACTATGAGCCCTAAACACTCATGCTAAATCCATAATGACTTTCTCTAATCCTCTTTTGCAGTGGCTCATGGTTAATGACACATGCTTTCTGAGACAGAATGCGACCCATTCCCCTCCTCTTCAGTAGGCTCCTTCTCACTGTTGGTGGTACAAATGCCAACCTCTGAGAGAGATGGCCACCAACAGCTCCTGGATCAAAACCGCCATATATAATTAATGTTGATTTTCTAACACCTCCCAATGCCAGTTCCAGTGAGAAGGAAAGTAAGGCAACAGACTTGTACCAAGCAGTGACATTCAAGCATAGAGCTAAGGAATCAACCTGCTGCCCACACACAGGCTGAGGGACTTCAGTGGGCTTCCAGGAGAGGCTTCAGACCTCAAGATGCTGCTGAAAGCAACGTAACAGTCTCTGCCAACTCATGCACTGGCTAAAGTAGGAGACAGCGAGAGTTTATAGCAAGCATCAGATCCAACACTGCACCTCCAAGGTTGTGGCTGATTCCCTTGGTGAAACGTTCTGTGCACGGGCCCTGCACAAAAGGGGCTCTTTGTATCACAAGGCAAAAATAGGAGGCATAGAGATACACTCAGCAGTAGAAAGGAGCAATAGGAAAAGCCAGAATTAACCAAAGCTTTGTGCAAATGGTTCTGATAAATGGTTGAGAGAAGAGGGAGAAATTGTGTTTCTGTAGGTTGCTTGATGTGATAAAGGCAGTGGTGTGGCAGTTCACCAGCCTGGAGATATTACTGCACGTGAGCCTCGAGTCCAAGTGAAACCACACCTGTGAAGGGTTTATCACACTGTGCTGTTCTCCCAGTTCATCTTTGTTTTAAGGTTAGTGGAGCCAACAATGCTGTGCTCCTTACAGGTGCAGTGATTTTGCATTTGTCCATATGAAGAGCCTAGTAACGAGGCATCATATGTCTCACTGTTGTGAGGAGGTGAGTGCTAATTCCTCTTGTCCCCTACAAGGACCCTAGCACCTAAATGCCTAGCAAACCTTTACCCACCAACATTCAATGGCAGTTAACCTGTGAGAGCTTTCTACAGGGAAGATCCTGGGAAAGGGGGTTGTAATTACTCTCAGCAACAACTTCCCTTGCACTATATATATTTCTTGGCATCATTGTTGATCATTCTCTCTGAAGTTCTCCATGTGTCAATTCTGATGGAAGTTCATGGGACAAGGAGAAGAGCAAGGCCCATCACTAATCTTGTGGTGGTGTAGCAAGCAGGATCTTGGGTTTCCAACCCAAGAGAAAACTTATTTCTCTTCTCTCAGCAGTGATTTTATGTCCTTTTTTTATAAATTGATCCTAGAGGCCTGGCTGGATGTCATCCATCTGGATGATCATCCCTTAGGGCTGAGGACTGTCTGTGGAGAGGGGTGGTTGTAAAGGGGCTGGGATGGCCAGCAGGTCTGTAACTGATCATAATCCTGAAAATATTTTAGTAGAAATTGTGTGAAACATCTGCAGAGAATGAGAGAGTGAGAATGTGATGACTGACTTGGAGCATGCTGCATATAATCAATGCACTACAAATATAGCCATAAAATGAATGTTTTGCTTGAATAAACAGTGCAATCTACAACAGCACCTCTAGTGCCCTTCCAGTACCCATCACACAGGAACAGTTAAATTAGACCCTACAGTTGCGGTCTGCTTTCTTTCTGTCACCTGCAGTTAGCCAAATTCAGCAACATTTGCCATGGAGAGGCTCCATGCTATGATGCTACTTTTATAGCAATACGGATTTTGCTTAGCGTAAAAAAACAACGTAAAAACCTGCAGGGTAGGAAGAAATGACTCAGCACAACAGTTCTGTCCTTTCTAACCAGATTTGTGCTATACTCCACTTATGCTGAGGTCTAAATGAGTCTCACCACATTCCTCCCCCTCATGCCTAGTCCTTAAAAGTCCAAAGCATCAGCCCATTCATACAACCACTCCTTGCATCTTCTGTCTTTCCCTAACAGCTCGTTAGCTCCTTAATATTTCTCTCTCCTTACCCTTCCTTTGTCCTGCTCCTCCCAGCAAGATCACCACCTGCAAAGCACCTCCCTGACTTCTGCCTTTCCACTGGGCAATTTTCTCATTGCTGTGCTCTGGAGCTGCAGCTCATCAGTTTAGCAGGTAAGTGCAAATTGTCCAACCCTCAGATCTCTCCAGCCTTCCAGCTGCTAGCAGAACCCTTTAGTTTGCCTTCTCCAGCTCAGGGAAGACAGTAATTCTTCCCTCGTTTTCACCCTTCTCTTCCTGGTGAAAACTGCAGGCAAAAATTGTTTTTTCCTAGAGCTCTGCACTCAGCCCCAGTGATGCCTGCATGCTGCAAAGCAGCTGGCACGCCATGTTCCGTGCTCACTGAGTGAAATGTCAGTGTGTGTCAGGGCTTCCTTCTTCCTTCCGTAATACACAAGCAGCTTGAGATTTTTAGGAATGCTGGATTTAACTAAAAATAGTCCAGACAGTTCAGTGGGCCACGACAGATTCCTCCCTCCCAAGAGTTTTGTTCTGAGATAGAGCCAAGGGTCAAGGTAGAAGAAAAAAAAAGTCTTTGAAAAAAAGCTTAATTGTGGATTAGAAATTGTTTTCAAATAATTTCATTGAGCTTTCGCTGGTGTAGATGGACTGTTTTTCTAGTCCAGGCTCAGGCAAACTTTCTTTTGTGCTGGTTGGGTACATGTTCTATTGAGGCCTTTGCCTTCCTGCTTTCACCTGTGTATAGGAAGGTGTTAAGAAAGTTCTTTTAATTGGAAGTAAGGCAATTATTAAGAGGTCTTTTTTTGTGGCCATGGACAGAGCTTGCTCGTGACAAGAGTCAGGAAGCAAACATTTCCTTCCTTTACATTGTATTGTGTTGGATATTAAGCCACGATGCTGTCCTCCATCTCTTGGAGCTTGCCTTTCTGAAGGTGATCTATAACTTTTCCAGTCCTGCTACAATTACAGTAAGGAAAAAAATTGCAATGAATTGTCTTTGAGAAGGCTCCATTTCTGCAAAATTTTTTGGCACTGAAAGCATAAGTTCCATGGAGGAATTAACATTTTAGTCTGAGTTTGCAAAACAAAGAATAAAATCCACCAGTCACCACTAATTAATTTTATTTTGAAATATTTACTTGGGCTGCAGTAGTAGCTGCTCTTAAGTCTGTAAAGGATTAGCTGCCTGCTAGTTCATGCCTGCAACCATTTATTTAAGCTGTTGCTGCAAATCATGCTGTTAACCTGTCATGCAAGGTTTCAGCCTTTCTTTGCTCGTCAGTGAGAAACGCATGGTACACACAAGTCGCTGACGCGATAGTGGGAAGTTAACACATCCACAGTCAGGTCTTCTTCCCCCAATTTAACATGCTTCTTGAAGGAGGGAAAGACAGAAGATACATATAGTAATAATTGTCTACTCTGTGTAGGATATTACAAAGTCTGACTAACAGAGGCTGATAGAAGTTTAAGGAACATGAAACGTGTGTACAAATGTATCACGTTCCCTGCCCTGAAGATATGGTCAGCTTTCACTTCTGTGCTTTTCCATGTGCTGTTACCGAAGACAAATAGCTCCTCTCTCTCTCCTGCTGACCCATCAAAAAGGATGCAGCATTTCCATTGCACTGCATCCCAATGTTTGGTTGCATTTGTCATATCATGTTGCATCTTTTTTAATGTAAGTGTTCAAACCAATCATAGAATATCCTGAGTTGGAAGGGACCCATAAGGATCATCAAGTCCAACTCCTGGCACCACACAGGTTTGCCCAAAAGTTTAGACCATGTGCCTAAGTGCACAGCCCAATCACTTTTTAAATTCAGACAGGCTCGGTGCAGTGACTACATCCCTGGGGAGCCTGTTCCAGTGTGCAACCACCCACTCAGTGAAGAACCTCTTCCTGATGTCCAGCCCAAACTTCCCCTGCCTCAGCTTAACACCATTCCCGTGGGTCCTATCACTGGTGTTTACAGAGAATAGGTCACCTGCCTCTCCACTTCGCCTTGCAAGGAAGTTGTAGACTGCGATGAGGTCCCCCCTCAGCCTCCTCTTCTCCAGGCTGAACTGGCCCAGTGCCCTCAGCCGTTCCTCGTACGTCTTCCCCTCCAGGCCTTTCACCATCTTCGTAGCCCTCCTCTGGACACTCTCCAACAGTTTCATGTCCTTTTTATACTGTGGTGCCCAGAACTGCACACAGTACTCGAGGTGAGGCCGCACCAGCACAGAGTAGAGTGGGACAATCACCTCCCTCGACCGACTAGCAATGCTGTGCTTGATGCACCCCAGGACACAGTTGGCCCTGCTGGCTGCCAGGGCACACTGCTGGCTCATATTCAACTTGCTGCCAACCACAACCCCCAGATCCCTCTCCAGGGGGCTGCTCTCCAGCATCTCATCGCCCTGTCTTTACATATAGCCAGGGTTGCCCCGTCCCAGGTGCAGGACCCTGAACTTGCTCTTGTAAAACTTCCTGTGGTTGGTGATCGCCCAGCTCTCCAATCTGTCCAGATCTCTCTGCAAGGCCTTTCCACCCTCAACAGAGTCCACAACTCCTCCAAGTTTGGTATTGTTGGCAAATTTGCTCAAAACACCTCCTAGTCCTAAATCCAAATCATTTATAAAGACATTGAAGAGGACTGGCCCTAAAATGGAGCCTTGAGGGACCCCACTAGTGACCATCTGCCAGCCAGACATGGCCCCATTAATCACAACCCTTTGAGCCCTGCCCGTCAGCCAATTGCTCACCCATCGTCTGATGTTTTTGTTAAGTTGTGTGCTGGACATTTTGTCTGGTAGGATCCTATGGGAAGCCATGTCAAAAGCCTTGCTGAAGTCCAACAAGATCCCATCAGCTGGTTTCCCTTGGTCAACTAGATGGGTGATCTTATCATAAAAGGAAATCAAATTTGTTAGGCAGGACCTACCCCTCATGAACCCATGTTGGCTGGGACCAATGACTGCATTGTCCCCCAGGTGCACCTCAATAACTTCAAGAATCATCTTCTCCATAATTTTACCAGGCACTGACGTGAGACTGACAGGCCTGTAATTGCTAGGGTCTTCTTTCTTACCCTTCTTGAAAACTGGCACAACATTTGCCAGCTTCCAATCTACTGGGACCTCTCCAGATTCCCAAGATCGTTGAGAAATAATTGAGAGAGGTCCCGAGATGACATCAGTCAGCTCTTTAAGCACCCTGGGATGGATCCCATCCACTTGTATGGATCCAGGTGGACTTGTATGGATCCAGGTGGAGTAGCAAATCCCACACACATTCAGGGTTGGATGGGAGTTTGTCATTCCCACCGTCATGGTCCTCCTGCTCAGGACACCCAGGGTCCTGAAGCCCATCATCGGCATTGAAGACAGAGGTGAAGAAGGCATTAAATGTCTCTGCTTTGCCTATGTCATTGTCTGTGAGGAGACCTTCCCCGTCAAGTAGCGAACCTGTTTTCTCTGGTTCTCCTTTTTCAGTTAACATATCTAAAAAAAACTTTTTTATTGTCTCTCACAGACATGGCCAGCTTCAACTCTAGTTGGGCTTTGGCCCCATGAATTTTATCCCTACAAACACGAACAGCATCCCTGTATTCCTTCCTCATTGCCTGGCCCTCCTTCCAGCAGCCGTACACTTTCTTTTTCTGTCTAAGCTCCAATAGAAGATCCCTGGTCAGCCATGCCGGCCTTCTGTCCCGCCTGCCTGCCTTCCAATATTTTGGTATCGCCTGATCTTGTGCTAGTTCCCTGAGCAGCCTGAAGTCTGCTTTCCCCCTGTCCAGGGCTGAAGTTTTGGTGGCAGTTTTCCTTCTGTCACCGTAAATTCTAAACTCAACCACTTCATGGTCACTATGACAGCCGCCAATTGCCACATCTCCCACAAGACTCTCTCTGTTTTCCAGCAACAGATCAAGGACGGCACCTTTCCTAGTTGGCTCCCTTAGCACCTGCACCAAGAAGTTATCATCTAGGTGCTTTATGGACCTCCTGGACTTGCTCGTGTCAGCTGTGTGGTGATCCCAGTTGACGTCTGGCAAATTGAAATCTCCCATAAGGACAAGGGGAATTGATCTCGAGGCATCTCTTAGTTCTGCAAATAATTCATCGGCGTTGTCGTCCTGGCCAGGTGGTCTGTAATAGATTCCCACAACGACATCCCCTTTATTTGTTCATCCCTTAATCCTTACCCAGAGGTACTCAACTTTGCCATCCCCAACCTGAAGTTCCACACAGTCCAGCCCATGCTTCACATACATTGCCACCCCACCACCTTGCCTGTCCCCCCTGAAGAGCCTGTAACCATCTATTGCAGCACACCAGCCACAGGACTCATCCCACCAGGTTTCACTTATGCTGATGATGTCGTAGCTGTGGGACTGGGCCAAGACTTCTAGCTCGTCCATTTTACTCCTCATACTGCATGCGTTTGTGTAGAAGCACTTCAAATGCGCTTCCCTACACACAGCACCTTGTGGAGCTGACCGAGGGACCTCTGGCACACAGTCCCTCTGGTTCTGGCGCACGATCAACGAAAAGCCAGCTACCAGGGGAGTTTTCACACACAGAACAGCATCAGCTTATGAGCTAAAAGCGATATTCAGCAAAGGAAGTCAGGGTTTAGAAAATCTTGCAGAAAGCTGACATTAAATGCTGGGCCAAATTCTTTGCTGACACCAATTAATGTCAATTAGGGAGAGGGGTCAATTAGATAATAGACTGTGTAAGACATTTGGACATGAGATTTCTAGCCTGCCCAACTCACTCCTTACTCAGTCTCACCTCAGCAAGGATTATTTCTTACTCTTACACATGTGTATTCAGTGTAAAAGTGAAAGTTTTCAGGTCCTTAAACATACAAATACGAATTAGTATCACCGTATTATTTTCTACCAGTTAATTTTCATTAACACCATTAGAAGAATTCTACCAGATCCTTCAATATTCATTTTCTTGTCTCTTAATACTAACAGTGCATGTAGCAGCATGACTTCTTCAGCACTATTTTGGGTGGTTCTTTTCCAGACAAGTATCTTATTTTCCCTGTATTTGGTTATGCAGGTCAAGTGTATTTTTTTTTTGCACAAGAACAGCAGCAGGATTGTAATGTGGCCAGTTCAAATGTATGTCTAAAAGTAGGCCAGCGGATGGTCTCCAACTACAAATAATTAAAAAAAAAAAAGTATTTGTAAAAGTTTCTCTGTTGTGCAACCACATTTCAAGTTGCTGAGAAGATACTGCAGAGTTCAACTTGTTCAACAGCCTCCTTGTGTTTTAACCCTCCACATGAAACAAAGGAGACTGACTGTCTTTGACTCAGACCCACGGCAGTCTGAGACACTGTGTGTTTGAAGCTGACAGCCTGCTCCTCTCCAGGGAATTTAACATCCCTTCAGCAGGGTCAGCACACCAGGATGCTGTCCTGGTCCAATGCTCCCTCCCCATCCTTCCTACAACAGGATGGGAAGCATTGAAATAGGAGGGTGTATAGGCTGGGTGCACATCCCTTCTCCCACATCTGCTGTAGGGAAAATAATTTAACAGTGGGAGGACAGCCCAGAACTTGCAAAATCTCCCCTTCAATGACACTGTATCAGTCTGGCACTACCTAAGAGTAATGGAGAGGTAGGACTTCAGGCAGGAAGGAGTTACCTAAAGGAAGGGCAATTTGCTGGGGGGAAGTTGGAGTTCATTGTTCCAGGCTCTGCTGTGGATTTCCTTTGCATCCTTTCGTCTCTCTGAGTCTTGGTTCTCATCATAAAAGGGGTTGCTTGTCTTTCTTTTTGCTATTTTCGTAAAAGGACCGACTGTAAGCCCTTCATAGCATGGACTCTACCTTAACCTGTGTGCAGTGGCACAGTGGGAAAGCTCTGTCAGCAGGGAGTATAAATAGTGAGTCTGTCCAGCCCTGTGGCATCCAGGTTTGCTATAATTGCCTCGTTTGCACTCCTGTGACAAGTGTTAGTTCAGCTGTCAGGGAAAGAAGGAACTGAAGAGTATTGCCACAGAAAATTTCCAGCTCTTGGTTTGCCCATTGTGCTTTGGTTTGGGCCCAGTTCTCCCTCCTGCCTCAGGGAGTTCTTCTTTTTCTAGCCAAGTGAGTGACGATTCCCACAAAGTATCTACCCAGCGTGACTCCAATTTCAGAAGCTTTTAGAGGGCTTGTTGTGGTACTGTCTGTTTCCCTCTTTGACTCAGCACCACACTCATTTATTTTGTGTTTTGCTACTCGCTAGATTTTGCAACAATCATTTTTCTACCATTTCTGACATTGCTGTGTTTTTGTAACCATACATTCATGTGATGAACTAAATGAGTCATGGGCATATAGAGGATAAAAGCAATTACAACATCCAAGACCATCCTTCCTCTGAACACACTGTGGATGTTCTTTCAAAACTGTTTGCAATTTTCAGGTAATGAAAAAGTTAAAACGGATTCTCTCTCTGCTGTGACTTCTCTGCTGAGATACAAGTAAGCAACCACAAAAGTGCTGCTTTCTGTTCTTTGCAAAGTAAAGGACCTTCATTTGAACCCCCCAGTGGAGGTGGCTTAATGAATCATAGAATGGCTCGGGTTGGAAGGGACCTCAAAGATATCCAGTTCCAACCCTCTGCCATAGGCAGGGATGCTGCCCACTAGATCAGGTTGCCCAGGGCCTCATCTAACCTAGCCTCAAACACCTCCAGGGATGGGGCATTGACAACTTCTCTGGGCAACCTGTTACAGTGCCTCATATGAAACCTGTTTTGTTCTGTGCTGCAAAACTCCTCTAACGGACTTGCAAATGATTTTCACAGAGCACCATGTCCATACCCTTTTGGAAACAAAGCGGAAATAAGTCACTTTTTGGCCTGATCCTGCCCATATACATTTATCAACTGAAGCTGCCATTTATTGCTGCAGGTTTGAACAACAGTCACTCAAGAAATTGATGTAAGATGGCAAAACTCATCTTGTCTCCTGCCTAGGCACCATCTCTCCAAATGACACAGACTTCATCTGATGGGTAGCTGCAAGCAAAACGCCAGTGTGAATGTGCACCAGCAAAGCAAATATGTCAGGAGCTGTCAGCCATGGGCTTCTTGCAGTCCTTCTTTTGTTGCCACAACATCTCAGGGTCAGGAGATAAGGCTCCAGCAATTCAGCAGTATTGGCAGCTAAAACTTGGCAGAAACATGAGAACAGGGAGGATAAATGCATGCTGCTTTCCTGGCCCCCTCCTGCTACCATTCTTCCTAATATATAAAGACTCTCCCTTGGCTAGTTGCTTGTGAAAAGAGGACTGGGAATGAACTCTGAGATGTAGCTAAACCTATCTCCTCCATCCTCTGCTAAATACAGGCCTTACACCAGAGTCAGCAAGTTAAACGTTAACTATTTGGTGCAGCCCCTGAGGTGCCAGATATAATAGCATCAGGAAAATTGGCTTCTCATCTGAAGCTGTCCAGTTGAGTCAGTGTTACTGCGTGTTCCCTATTACTTGCACTTCCCCACATTCAGTGACAACATTTCAATGAATATTATTTGGCCATGATGGTCTAATCAGCCCTATTGCCGGAAGCACAGGAGGATTTCTTGGTTGTTTGTACCCCACTGGCTGCCAGAATCTGGTCTCCATTTACAAAATATTTTGCATATACAAAGGCAAAGGAAGGTCTCTCTCCAAAAGTTACCAGAGGCAAAACCATCTCGATGTGAACAGTACAGATCCAACAATTTTGCAACTATGCAGACTTTTTCTTCTCTCCCCCTGTTGATTTATTACGTGAATTCTGGCAACTGCAACTTTGCAACTCGTGCTATTTATCTTTCTATATAGCAAGCACAGCAGTACACCTTCCTCTTGGATCACTGACTGAAGCCTCAGTAATTTGAGTACTTGGACCAAAGTAGTCTGCGAACCTTGGACCAAAAGACCTAAAAGCACTCTGCACTAATTAAACCTCATAAAACTCTTCCTGGGTCTTACTGTCTCCATTTTGCAGATGACCAAACCAAGGATTTAGCTCTGATGGCAGATCAGGAAGTATGCTGTTCAGTTTTTAAAATACTTCCTCGAAAGAAATAATTTTATGCTAACTCTAATTACATATAGCACTATGGGGGAAACGCACAGCAATTAAGTCACAACTGTCCACAAGATCAGCCATAAATATATGAAGTGGTATTTTCCGCTAGGTGGTGGTAGACAGCATTTTCAAGAAGGGTTGTTCATCCCTTCTTTACCTTATAGATCCAGGGTCCGCCCAGTTCAGTACTCTCTTCCCCTAACTCCGTATTTCAGAGGAGAAAGCAAAAATATCACTGCTTGTGAGTAACAAACTACCTTTCCTAGACCACTTTCTCCTTTCTCCTCTTAGGCAGCCATGAAAATACCAGGGGGTTCATTTTTACTTCGTGTAATCAGGTAAAAGGCATTCCTATTATTGATATAGATGTTCCATTCTGGGTTGTTAAAAACTCCTGAATTCCACCTGTGGGATCCACATTGAATATTGTTAAGGTGATCGAGGCAAATCACTTTTTTTTTTTTTTTTTTTGACAACATAAAACTAGGTAGGGAATTGGAAATGGGCCACAGATCCCAGACCCAAAACAATCATCTCTGGATATAACTGGATGTGAAGTTGTGATTTGGTCTTTTTGGAGATCCTGTACTCAGATCAATGACACATGCCCAAATTGAGGTTACATTTCAGTTTAAACTGGGAATTTTGAGTAAACAAAGGAGATGACAGCCAAAAAGATTTCAGCATTTAAATTTATGCCAGTAACGCACGTGTTGCATATCAAGAAAACCCTGACCTGTAGTCCTGTCCTTACCATTTTATTTTTACAGAGCCATGAAGAAACAAAGAAAATAAAACGGGCATGCTTGGGGAACATACTCATTAAAGGTTACCTCAGACTATTGCAGTAATATTGTGTTCTCTGGCTACAGAGAAGGACACACAGCTCAACCTACAGGCTCAACTGTCCCACATCTGTTTCTCCTTATGCAGACTTCCAGTTTCACATGGGCACAACCTCACCACAAAATCAAGTCCCTACTTGCATGCTGTCGTCAAGATGTTCCAGTGATTCAAGCTGGCAAATACTACAAAAAAAAAAAAAAAACAAAAAACAAAAAACAATTTGCTCATGTACTCTCTAATCATTACTACTGTGATTACATTAATACTATAATATTTATCCTGCGTTATGAAAGCAAGCATAATGACTGATTAGCACAGAGGAAAGAACTGGGATTCCAGGACTGTTAGTCTTAGCCGAGGAAACTCAGCATTTTAGGAGTACTTACAAGGTTTAGGCCAGTTAGGGAGGGATTCTGGAGATGTATTTTAGACAGACAGGTATTTTAAACTGGTTGAATTGGGACAACAGGCATAAGCCTTCTATGGTGACTAGCTGTCTAGATGCAGCAACACCTCACCTGTTCAGGTAAATCCGAGTGAGCTCTGAGGACCTTACCTCTCACCCCTTCAGATAATCTCCTAGATTAGGTGTAGTATATAATGGAGAACTACAAAGGGAAGGCTTTTTCTTTAAGGTGTCAAAGGTCTGCATACTAAATGATTAATGGTTACTAATTTTCCTTGATAGCCTCTAAACCCACAGTTGTTATGAAGGACAGGCATATGCATATCCTGTATTTCTGATTCTTCCAACCTCTTATGGTCCTGTGAATCATTCAGGTAGAAAGTGACTGTTTATAAAGACCATTTTTGTAACAAAAAATTATATATGCTATTAATCCCTGCAAAATAATTTATACCTCTGCAGCAGTACAGTGTGACCACATAAAGCAGGCTCTGGGTCCCTGACCAACTGGCTATTTTCTGATATTTGACAACACACAAAGCCACCTGGAAGGTAATTTGTCTATTTCATAGGAACAAAAGCCTGAAAATGCTTTGCTAGGTTTGAACCCATGGTTCCAGGGGGTCTAAATGTGTCAAACTCTATTTTTTTGAACACTAAATTCACCTTTACCATCTTTCCCTTGCTTGTCCTTGGAATTATTGTGACCATGAGGTCTGTTTATCTGTTAAATTTGCCTAACTCGTATGTGTATGTGAACTTGCCACTTGCACATCTCTTGCCGGTTTACCTATATTTCACTCTGCCATCTTCAACTGAGGGGTACCAGGTTGGCAAAATTAGAACATTTATTTGTGAATCCAGATTAAAAAACTATAGAGCTGTGGCTCTGCCAATGATTTCTGAACACAAGAAGTCCTCAGAGGGAGACTGAATCATTGGATACATACAATCCATCTTCCAGTATAAACTTCTGTCAAGAGTGAAACTGCTGCAATCTCAATCAATCTTGCATTACTAAAATGTCCCTTATATCACAGCTGCAAGCTCCTCTGCCCTAACAAACAAAGGCTATTAACATTTAAAAGCTACATTAAATATACGTATAAGTTTGGGTTAAAGCCAGGCACTAAGTAATGCTAAGGGATCGATATCCATAATCAAGAGCACATACAGCAGGAAAGGTGCATTGAGACTGTGTCCAATATAGTTTTCCATATGGTTCATTTGAAAGCCTTTTAGAAGCTTAACAAGGAGAGGACCGATGCACAAGTATAAGAAGCACAAACACTCCAGATGCCTTGCAGAATCTATGGTCTTAAAATAAGCTCCTAGGTTTTAGTAGGATCCGATGAAACCCTCTTTATATGGGCAGTGGATGGAAGGGGTCAGACAGCTGGTGAGCAAATACTCAGTAAACACTGAGCAGCTGAACTCTGCAAACAGCAACTATTAAGGCAAAGACCTGAAAGATCAACAAAGAACTGCAGGTCTGGGTGAAATGATGCAATGGATTACAATTAGTGTCACTGGTCTGGGGAGCAGAGGCCTTCCTATCGATTTGGGTTTCTGTTACAGCTATGAGCCACCTTAATCAAATAACAAATTGGGCTGGTTATGGAGAAAGCTCAGCATCAGTCAATATTATCTCAAGGACACCTACGGTAGATTTGCACTCTGCCGTTTGAAGCATAATTTTGTTGTAGGAGAAAAAGTAGGAATTATCGGAGGCAGTGACTGGGCTGTTGCTTCCCAGAAAGACAGCAAGAGGCAACAGGATAGGTGAGTCAGTTTGATCTCAACACATCTGAGAACTGCACGTACTTGAAAGGGCAAAAGCCACATTAAAGCAAGTTACCGTTATCAAAATCAATTAGGAATTTCAATTTTTGCCAAGGGGCTCAGAGAGGAAGCATCCATCTCTTCTGATGTGGGGTACTGAAGCAGCAGGTGTATGGCGTGGGCCTGAAACACCCAGCTCTCTGCACTGGGGTTCAATCTGCTGCATGTAATAGAAGGATGGTTGGACTAAATGATCCTGTGGGTCCTTTCCAACCTTGTGTTTCCATGATTCTATGATTCTATGTCTGATGTGTCCCATCTCTCCCCAGGCTGAAAATTCTGAAAAGACAGATGCGTGTGTGTGTAGCGGAGGCATCTTATTTTGGGGGTCTCCACTCCCTTGGCTGCCTTCTCTTCATTCTCCTGTTGTAAAAGCTGGAATATTATAATTATTATTTCATTTAAATTAATCCCTCCCCTCACCCCAAAGGCCAGGGCTGACTGGAGCCCGCACCGACACCACGCGAGCGCCATTTTCTTTGGCGCTCAGGAGAGACCCCCCCCCCCGCCAAACCTCCCCGCCCCGGGGAGCCGAGCCGAGCCCCGTCTCGCCTCGTTGAGGGGCCGGGAGCCCACCTCATGGCGCGGCCCGGCTCCCCTGTGCCGGCCGCTGCCCCGCCGCCCCGGGGGCCGCCCCGGCAGCCGGGCCCTGAGGGGAGGAAAGCGGAGCAGCGCCGGGCGCCATCTTGTCGGGGGCGGAGCGGGGCCCGGCCCGCCCCGTGCTCTGCCTGTCGGGGCGGCCCCGGCCCCTCCGCACTCGCCGCTGCCGACCGAGCGGAGCGGAGCCCGGCGGAGCCGCCGCTGCAGCCGTCAGCGCCATTGGCGTCAGCTATGGCAGGTGAGCTCGTCCTCCTCCTCCTCCTCTTGCCCCCGCGGGCGAGGCGCTGCCGGCCGCCCCGGGGAAGCAGCCCCGCGGGCGCCTCCCCCATGGCGCCTTCCCCTCAGCCGCGCCGGGGTCAGCGCTGTCGTCTGCCGGCCGCTGTCACCTCCATCCCGGTCGCCTGCCGGAACATCCCCTCGCATCCTCTCCCGCCGCCCTGCCGAGGCTCGCCTCTTTCCTCCTGCCGGCGAGGGGCTTCCCGGCAGCCTCCACCATGTTGCCGGGCTGCGGTTCACCTTGGCCTGGCAGCTTCTGCCCCTCCCGTGCCATCCGCGCCCCCCTCTCCTCCGTCCTTCCTTTTCTGCCCTCAGCCCCTCCAGATTCTGCCTGGCTGCGTTCCCCGCCTCCAGCCCGTGCGGGGCCGGGGCCGGGGGCCGCTACCTGGTGGCCCGGCCTGGGCGGCGAGCGCCTGAGGTGGGTGGGCACCTGCGGCGGGAGCCACCTGCCCGCCGGCCGGGCGCAGGGCCGGGGCTCGGGGCTGCCTTCGCCGTTCCTCGGCGGTCGTCGCATGTGTTACGTTTTTTTTTTTTCTTTTTAAAGCGTAACGTGTGGTAGAGCCGGCGGCTTGTAAACCGGGTAACGAAATGCAGGTTAATTCTCCCCTGATCCTGAAGGGGTGGGCTCTCTCTTTCTTGTCTGATCCCATTCTCGTGATATGCTGTGAGGTTGTTTTTTGTTTGTTTTTTTTTTAATTTCATTTTTTTTATAATTTTAATTTATTTGGGGGTTGTGTGTGTTGTTTTTCTTTTTATTTTCTTTCTATTTTTTCCCTGTGTGGATCCTGGCAGTATGTATTTCTATTTGTTGCTTTTGACTTGTGAGCCCTGTTCAGCATCGTGCAGTTTTCTTTTGTCTTAAGGTATGTTTTTGGTAGAACCAAGTGATGTAGGCAATACAGAAAAATGCCCAAACAAAGCTTGTTGAAAGCCTCTGATTAGGTTTCATTAATTAACTGATAATTCATAAATATCTGCATCATGCATTTCTGTCGCTGGCAGGTTTTGCTTTTTCTTGAAATATGAACATGTAGGCAGAGACTCGTATACACTTTCATTCCTGTCCCTTCATTTTGAAGCCATCGTTGTCATTTTGTAGATTCAGAAGACAGATACTTAACACAGCTTGGGGTCTGCTCTTCACATATCCCAGACTGCCCTGTAGGTGAGTGATGACGTGAGGCTGATCCTGGCTGAGAGCTTCCATCAGAGCCCATAGAAAATTCTGGCAGGAAAGAGAAATCCCCAGATGTATTTAAGACAAGGTAAAGACCTCATATGATAATTATTACCATCTTATTGCTTGCTCATACCTGTTAGTATGAGTTCAGTGCCAGGTAAATAATACTAGGCTCGGTGTTGAACTTGACCAGCTAAAATAAAAATACAAAATGCTGTTTTCATGGGGAGTTTAATATGCATGTATATCCTCTCTTCTGAGATTGCAGCATGGCGTTGCCATTCTTGAGTGTGCTTTAAATTACCCAGTTTAAGCTTAGAAAATGAGCTGGTTTGGATAGTGGTTTTACTGGCACCTGGAGTTTGATGCAAGCTGTAAAACCTAGTGGAGAAGCAGAACAAATACTTGAGCAATTAGCTGCTGATGTGCTGCACTTTGCCAGAGTGAGACTCAGGCTGCGCACCTTGATCTGCCTGGTGATTTCATTATAGGTAAAGGATTATTACAGCAAGTAGCTCAGATTAGTAAACTGGAAAATAATCCTTGAGAAATGTAGAACAATTGGATTAGTAGTTGATGAGCTCTTGCAACCCTACTCCTAGCTTTAAGTCATGATCCAGATAACTTGAAATTAGAGCAGTATTAACCTAGAGCTGCACTGGAAGAAATTCAACCTTGGGCTGGCAACGAGGTTAAACAAGCCCTGAGATTTTTATCATGGATTTAAACAAGCCTTTGGCTTCAGGAAAGATGCACAATGGAGTTGAAAATGTCTTGTCAGAGCCCTGGGGATAAAGGAAGGGGCTAAGGGCTTCAATTCTCTTGGGCAGGTTGGGTTTCTGCTGTTCCTTAAGGGACCAAATTTGTATGGTTTAAAATCCATCCCAATGTGTCATCTGTCTCTAAACCCTACTTCTAACTAGGCTTAAATTCAGTGCATGTTTTCTCAAGGCATCAGGCACTCATGTTGAGTTAGATGTAAAGAGCTAGATGGAAATTAGTCTCTGTCAATGTCTGTTCTGCATCTTCAGTATGGAAACAAATCTAAAGGAAAAGCGTCTTTCAAATAGAATAATTTGAGCTGCAGGTTAATGAATGTTTCCTCTGGTGACAATGCCAATTTAAGCAGCCTTCATCCGTCACGGGCTGTGTATTGCCAGCTGTGCCATGACCCTGTGGTGCTGCTGGTACCACTGGGCAGATGGACACTCAGGCAGTGAGGCTGAGGAGCTTTTTTGGGTTAGCCCAGAGAAGCCTACTTTTATGTTGAAGCCAGATGTGCATGGAGAATTTTTACCTGTTCCATACTGTTTAGTTTTTGTTTATTTTTAAGACTGCTAATATGAGAGATTTTGTTTTCTTTTTTGAAGCTAACAGGGAGTTAAATTCCAGTAGAGAAATAAAAGTTGTGTCTTTGTTGGTATCACTAGTCTGGAGGCTTTTCTTCAAGGGGAAGTTTAAGGTACCGGCAGTGTTTGGGGTGGGAGGGTAAGGAGGGAAACCAATCCTAACAGGCAGTGATATGACTGTGTTTTCCCCATATGTGTTTCAGAGACTCTGTAGAAGATGCTGCATTTGTATGCAGATACTATTTCACCGTTTTAAAATAAAAACTCTTGGGGTTTTTGTTCTTTGAGACTCTCTGTATGTTCTTTTTTTTTTTTTTTTTCTCCTTTCTTCCCTAATATAGCCAAAACTGTCAACTTCCTCAATAGAAAGGACTCTTACTGTGCTGTGGAGTGTGGTTTTGGGTGTTGTGTAGGTTGTTCAAAGCTAAATGGTGGCAACTTCACTCATCTTTAGTATGGACCCCTAACGAAGTGGCTGGTAAACTTCTCCAATGACCTAATCTGAACTGTAGTTAACCTTGTCTGATCCTTGTGTGTACAGGGGAAGTAAACTGGCACGCCCCTGTGAGCTATTCCAGTTCATTGCAGTGTCCTATGCAAGGTGATTTTGGAAGAATTTATTCTGCTGTAGCTGTTCTGGTATTTTTGTGTGAACGACATAAGAAAAACGGTGAGAAAACCCAAAAACCCAAGACCAAAAAGATTTTCTGGAGCTATTCCTTCAATGGATTTATCTTACTTTCAAACACTTCCTTAGACATTTATCCTTACGGTAGGAAAAGAAAATGCAAAAGGCAGTGCAAAATGTTTTTTTCCTTCCATTGAAGATGATAGTTTATGTATTGCTGAAAAATTTATTTGTATCAAGTACTCTTATTCTGAAGCCTTACTGGTCATGAAATGGTCTGACAGCAGTTACGGTGTTTTATTTTACTTAAAAGCTGCAGGAAGAAAATATTGACAGCCAAGATGAGTAAAGAGATGTGCAGCATGATGGAGTGTAAGACAGGAATAAAATAAATCATTTAAAATGAAAGCTATTTGCTGTGTTCCCTAGCCATTCCCAGGGGTGAGGTGCATTAAGACATTGTGCTAACTTCGTGATACTGCACATAATACTTCTGTCAGTACTGGGGAGCATATTTTCTTATTAGCATATTGCAACTAAATGTTTCCGTTTGTTATTATTGGTATTATGACAATGTTTATTGTAAAAAGAAAATCCTGATAGTCAGCCATTTTCAGGTATTGGGAAGGAAATGTCAGTTATTTGCATGTTCTTCTATTAGAAATGAATCTAGGTGTGAATTTCTTAAAATAAATAAATAAATAAATAAATAAAATTCTCACCGCTCTGTGCAGCCTGGGCCTGTGGCCCCAGTGCAGTGTTGGGCTGAACAAAGTTTGGAAACTCTGCGTTTGGGGAAGGATGACCCAAAACACAAGTTTGGTTGTCTCCAATACTCTTTTGTGCAGCAAGAGAGTATTGAAATACCATTTCTTCCTATCTCCCTCCTTAATTGTATCATTTGTGGAGGAATGGCAGGGTTTGAGTTAGTGTTAAACTAACATTGCACAGATTTATAATTAGAAATCCAATGGTCTGAATCTCCTTGTGTCTCAGTTTTCAGGCAAGAATAGTAAAGTGGAAGTTATGGAGGCCAGGAGGGGAAAAAAAATTTCTTCTCTCTTAACGCTTCAAGAAAGAAAAAAGCTGTCCTATTCAGCTGAAAGGGAGCTTCTTGAATTTCTTTTTACCACATTGCGGCAACTAGAGGTTGTTTTTGTTTGTTTGTTTATTTGTTTTCTCTTCTGCTAAAATCTACATCATTAATTATGTGAGAAAATTGCCATGTATTGCATTGGTAAGACTGTCGTGTGCACCTTAACATGATGATATAGTTGATTTTTATCTTGTGTATTATGGAGACCAGTGTATCTTTCTACTCTGAATGAGTGATGTTTTCATCTTGTACTTGCGTCAGCAAAATGCCAGAGAAGACGAGCTCTGTCTGATAGTTGTATTTTTAGGAGCAGATGGGAGCAGATTAGTCCAGTTGTAATTGTGTCTGAGGAGCTGTAAGTAGCAGCACGGTACCTGTAAGTATTTTTGAACTTTTAGGCTGTGCAGTATGAAGGCAATACTAGAATTCATTTATGTGTGTGTGTGTGTGCATACTTGTATATAATAATAATGTGTGGATTTAACTGGTGTTTGCCTGTTATTCCTTTGTGACTAAGGGGACTGTTAATTTGGCATTGTTTCTATTATGCTTACTTTTGATTTAAATTGCTTGAAGTATGGACTCAAATTAGTATAAATGGTGAAGGAGAGATTGACTCACCATGGCTCTGCGTTTGACTGTTTTGAAATATAATGACTCATGCGATAGATTTCAAATGGCTGCATGTCCCCCATATTTGTTGTCTGATTTTATTTTTAAATCAAATTATTGCAGCCATTTGAACAGTTGGCTGAAGCATTTTGAGAATGCATTGTAGATAGGAATGCTGTCATAGCAGAGAAGTAAAAAAGCAACTTCAGGAAGTTTGTGTGCACTTGCATTCCTAGGCATTAACCTCGTGTATAGATGCCTTGAGTAAGTTTGGGCTCTAAAGTAGGCATTTTAATTTGGTTTACTCTTATTTGTTGCATGGCCATGAAACAGCAGCCTGGGGCAGTAAGCCCTGTTTTAGTGTTATGCTGGCTATTCATGTGCTTGTAAGATTATAAAAGTTAAGAGAATAAAGGACAGTTTGGAAACTTTAAGAGAAAGGCACCTGAAATGCTCAGTCTACTGAGTGTGCTCTTAGCTGTGTTTATACGATGAGGTGGTTAACGTGCTGTTAGTGAACTTACCCATCTTTCAGTGCTCTGAAAGCCACTGCTGATCCAGTATTAACAGTAGGAGGAAAATGCTGCAAATCTGACTGCTTGACTCTCCTGTGAAGCACATCTGTATGATGCTTGTGGTTTTGTAGCACAAAAAATAGTGATTTTACAGGCTTGTTTTCTGGCCCTGCTCCTTTTATTACTTACCTGTATCATCTTGCATTTCAGCATGTAATGCAGTACTTCTGTTTTGTTGTGCTTGTGGAAAAAAAAGGTGCCTATTTATGTATTCTCACTGGTATTCAAGGTCGTACAGATTATTTAAGAAAAATGGTAATGTGACTCCATGTCATGACTTGCACTTGATTTACAAACTTGGAATGGATGTAAAATGCTGCACCACAAAGCTAGCAGCCTCTTATTGTGTGTGCTAAATAAAACTAAAATGCCCCAGAGTTGATAGTGTTTATTTGGCTTTGTTGTAGTAAGATTTCACTTTCAGTGGAGTGTTTGTGGCAGGAAAAATCTTGAGTTCTACAGTTTTTGCTGTGTGTATTACTCCTGCTTTGTGGGGAGATTCCTTTATTCAGAGACGTGCCACACCTGAGCTAAGAAAACACAACCTTTCCTTTGCTGCTGATGAGAAATACGGTCTTTGGTATATTCTGAAATACAGGCTGTTTCAAAAGTTACAGCATTTTTTTCATTATTTTATTGAAAATGAAATGTTTCTGAAAGTTGACGTAAATGTTTCTAATTCAAGAAGCATTTGGTTGGTTGTATTGTAACAGTTTTTGATAAAGGGCACATTTTCCTGTTAAGTGTTTTATTGCGTGCATGCTAAACTAAAGGAGTAATTGGGATTCAGATTGACAGAAGAAAACATGTGGCATACCATGAGTTTATGCTGAGCATAACAGTTCTCAGTATAATTTTACAGGACTGTCCTCTGGTGTACTCAGACTGTTAGACACTTGTTGGTTATATGTAGTTTATTTTAACTTGCCCGTAGATGCCTTTTAAAACAACAGCAAAAAAAAATTTAGTGGGATAATTATTTTTCTTTTTAATAGCCAAGCGGTCTGTTTCTGCTGTAGTAAGATAGTATAGCTATTTATCCGTTCTAGCTAGAAAGTGAAAAATGAGTGAGAACCGTTCAATTTACAGTGTATTAATTTCAGAGCATAGGAATCAGCAAAAATCTGGCTTGGTGTAAGTAATAAGCTCGTGTTGCCTGGCCCCTCCCTCCACTTGAAGCAGCCCAGGGTCTATGAACTTGGGGTTGGGCTTTGCAGTGAGCTGTGGTTTCCATTGCCCATCTGTATGGGGAGAAGAGGGTGGCAACCTGAGCTCTTTCTGAGGTGCTGTGTGATCCTTCTCATAAAAACATAGATCTGAAGAGCTCCTTCTGCAGAAGGGGAAGAACTCTGATAATCTTCAGCCCAGGGGCCTTGTAAACATCCATTGCTAATGAGCCTTCCTCTTTGGGAGGGATCAAAAAAAATTTAATGCTTTTCATGAAGATGCCTAATAAGGCAAAACCGAATCAAGCAAAACTATCAATTAAGCCTTCTGTTAATTTTTTTAGTATAAATGAGCCTAAAACCAAAGAATATCTGGCCTTGCCTTTTCTTGGCTGTTCCGGTTTGGTAAAGATTTTGCCATTAGTGTTAGCTCAGTTTTAAATCTCACTTCTGTTTACTGTTCTTGCTTCCTAAACCTGCTGAATCGTAGACTACAGGACAGTACGCTGAGTGTGTTAAGATCAACATCTAATTAGTGTTTTTGTTCTGGAGGCTGTTGTGACAGATAATGTGTTGTTGAACGGCAGGTAATAGGTTTATTATGGAGAGAGCACAGCATGTGGGTATCTTCAAAGGAGACTCTATCTGAACTGGTCTTCTCTCCTCTTAATTATTCAAATGGAAAATTTTGTTTGAGGGCAAAATGTATGACTAAATTATATTATTCCAAATAGTAGCAGCAAAAACTCCTTGCATTTTAAGTGACGCCAATTAATAATTGTGAATAATTGTGAATACTTGTGATTTTTTTTAAAGTAGTGCTATGCAGATATCTGGAAAAAAAAAAAAAGCCCCCCCAAGAAGAAACCCGTAGGGTGCAATATTAACATCACAGTACGCTTGCTTTAAAAAAAAAATAAATAAAAAAATGGGTGTGGATGGGATTTTGACAGCAAAAAGCACAAAAAATATTAATATTATATTAAATATTACCAAAACACTTTTCATAAAAAGCATGTCTTGCTGAAAAAATCTTTCAATAAACAATACTTGACATGAATACTACTGTAAGAAATGTGAACTCTGTCAGAATATTGCATTTTTTGTGCTTTTCCTGAGCGATCAGTACATTGTAAAATGGAATGTGCTATTCCTGTCATTTCAGTTGGAGAAGAATTCACGTTTTGTTCTTATGCATTTTTGTTGAAGGGATTTTTAACACGCTGAATATATATGAGTATATTCTTAATTAACTGCTTACATATGGAGAAAAATATTCAAGCAATTTTACTAAGTTTCATCTTGAGTCTCTCCATGCTAATGTGCTAAATGCCATACAGGTTAGACGCCAGCTGCCTTTCGAAGGGTGCTGCTTACCTCTGCTCTCTGCCGATTGTCCCTGTGGAGTAAGAGGACTGAACTGGTGATGGCACGTTGACTTCTCAGGCCACGAGTGATCTACTAATGCACGTTTATAAAGAAGTGGGTCAGGACTGTTGGGCACATATGCATTTTCACCCTAATCTGCCTGAAAGATGAGTACGGGAAGTTAACCAGCAGGTCTGGTTAAACACAAGCCTGTCTGTATAAACACTTCCAGGCTTGTTGTGAAATTAATAAATTAGTAATTGGTGTGGGAATGAATTGCAGGGTTGCATACAGTTGTTTAGTGTGTGGGCAGAGAGTAAGTAGTGCTGGCATAACTTAAAAATCATTAATGGCAGTAACGACTTGATTTATCCCTGTGGCTCTGACTATGGCAAACCGAGCTATGATTTGAGACCAAAGCTCACGGGACCAAGATTTGGTCAGCAGTCACTGGTATTAAAATCTCTGCAATAGACAGTCAGCTTCTGCATTGTCTTCTGCCAGTTCAGCAGAAGGGAATTCTGTGGTTCTAGGTTTGTCTCCACATAGGTGGGGGCTTGAGGACTCTAAATCTCAGCATGGTGATGACTGACTTCTGGGAAGGTGTTTGGTTAGATGTGTCAAAGTTGTACTTGGAGCAGTCACCAGTACGAGGCCAGAAAATAATTGCTCTACAGAGCAGAGTACTTTGTAACCTGGTAAAAGCCGCCTGCTCAAAAGCACATGAAAAATCATGCCCTCTCTCCTCTCACTGCTTGGATGCCTAGAAACATTTTCCATGCAAGTGGTATAACTTTGCTGATTATTCCCAGGAAAGATTTCTTGAAATTATCTTGAAGGAATGAAAGGTCACTGAGCAAGGAGGGTATAATTCTCCCAACTGGATAATTAAAAGAAAATTAAAAAGTGTGCTAAGTTTGAGATTGACTTGTGGCCATGCTTTGAGGATTAAAGTTGTTTTTTTTTTTTTATTTCAGATGAAGGAGGTCAGGATTGGTGGGAGGAGGAGCTGCAGCTGCTGGCGCAATTGGGCAGTGCAGTGAAGCTGCATTTGTCATTTGCTTACTGAACCATGAACAAGAAACCAGAATAACTGAACAGCAGTATGGCTATCTGCTCTTTTCTCCCAATTTTAAGATATTTAATTTCACAGCTATAGTTTTCAACCTGGCTGGTCAGTCTTTAATGCAGGTAGATTTCTGGGCATCTGAGCAAAGTGTGCTGAATTAAGAACTGTGAGATGCTTTTTGTATAGACATGGTTTGCCTTTAGGAAATGAAAATAACAGCAACTTCAACTGAAGGATGGAACTTTCCATGTTCTTTGCATAGCCTGTACTCAGAGCAGTCTGTTTTCTTCTTTGAAGAAGTATAGCCTGCATTTTTGAAACCATGTGCAGTCAAAAAATAAGATGGGTAAGCTGAACTGTGAGTGTGCTATCTAGAGGTTAACAGCAAAATAATGCCATGGTAATGCCAACAAATGACAAAATTGCAACTTCAGCAGATACAGCATCAGGTGTTTCAAGTTTAGACATCAGATGTCTGTTTGCAGAGCTGCTGCATTTTGTGATCCGCAGCATTGAAAGGGTTGGAGCTGTTGGGCTGATTGTTGGCTCTTACTTGTTAGCTGTGGCTGGAAGCCATGAGGGCACCTTGGATGTCTTCCTGTGGTGTCACCTCTGAGAAACGAGGAGGCTGAAGGTGCTGGTGTGAAGTGTAATTGTAGGCTTCCAGTTTGCAGCTTATTAGCTTCGGGCTTATTAGATATCTGGGCTTAGCAGGTTAGCTCTGTGTTGTTGCCTTGGCTGAGTGACTGCATACTTGAGTTTGGTCTGTGTACTGGCTTCTTGGTATATGACGTTGACAATATTTTGCTGGGCATCCTGGGAATACTGGAAGGCAGTGATGCTCTAAGGGTTGCAGTCAGCAACCTGCTCTGGTGCTATATTGACCAATGAACTGGTTTCACTTTTGTCAGTCCTTAAAGAAAAATTATTTGAGCTTGGTCTGCCATTAATTGCAGACACACCTGGAGGTCCGGGAAAGATGTAGCTGTCTGACTTAGTTTATGGACATGATGAATACAATAGCAGGTCACAGAAAGCACATTCTTCCTCCATTAATTTTTGTAGAGGTTTGATCTGTGCCTTGGGAGTATATGGTGTTGGCCTCACTGCTCTTTTGTTGTTAACTTGAAAACGATTTCTTATTTCTTGAACAGGAATCAACTGTAGGTATTTTAAAAGACATTTCCATCTTGTAATCACTTGTTTTTTCTAAGTAGCATAGGTCTACGTTGACTTACTTCTCAGACCCTCGGTTTTTCTTAAAGTATTAAAAGAAAAAAGTGATTGCAGGACAAGTTCTAAGAAACACTGTTCAGGGTTGAGGAAGAAGGAAAAAAAAAAAGCACTAAGCATTGTGTTCTTCAACTGGAAAAGTGGAATTCACTTACCATGGGGCTGCTTCTAGGTATCATTTCTGTTAGATGAAGAGGGATGTGCATTTTGATGAGTTGAGTCATGTACAAGGAGTACATGTAGGTAGTACCCAGGGCTATACATCACTCACTGAATTAAATACAATCTTTCAAAGTAGCTTTGGTAAGTCTTTGTGTATTTTTAATATAACATTACAGAGGAGAACTGTGGATGTTTTCATATTCAAGAGTGTGTTCCGGTAAATGCTTTTTCAAGGAATTTCAGTGGATTTATAAATGCCTCGAGAATCAGATTTAACACCTCGGTCTTTCTGCTGTTCAAAATTATGGGTGGAAGCACATCTGTTTACTAATACGTCATGCTGTTGTCTTGCATGTACTGTATTATGTTAAGTATCTTCTATTAGATGTTCATGGGAGTCCGCTCTATAATATAAATTGAATCTCTTCACTGACATAAAAGGTTACATACTTGTTATGGCATTGGTAGGAAGAAAACTTAGACTGGAAGAATTAAAAAAAAAAAAAAAAAAAAAAGTAGCTGAACTATTATTTGGCCATCATAAATGAGGCATCCTTCAATTCATCCTTCTGATGCAACAGGATTTTCTTGCAGAGATGTTTCTTCCTGACAGTGTTGTGCTGAGAAGGGCGTATTCCAACAGCAGAATATTTGTGAGGCACCTGTTCTGCTGAAACTTTTTTTTTTTTGGTTAAATAAATGGTGGAACAGAACTTCTTAACAGTTTTCAGTGATTGCATCAGACTTGCCTTTTATGTTGCTTGTTTTTCTCGTTATTACCTGGCACTATCTGAAGGTTCAAAGGGATGATTAAGTTACCAGCTGTTTGTCGTCACTGGGTCATATTGTTATCAATTTTGGTCATTTCAGTTCACCACTGTGCTCCATCCCTGTACACAGGAGACTGTTATCAGTACAGTGGAAACAGGTTACTTCGAAGGAGAATTTTGGCCAAACTGCGTGCAGCAAAACTGGGGTGGATGTCCTCAGAATAAATATTTTGGCTCAGATTGTTGCCTGTAAATTGTCAGTTAGATTACCAATGTGTGTCTAACACCATGCATTTGTAATTTGACTATAGCTCTCTGAAGTATTTGTTTCATGCTTAAATTGAGCACTATATAACTCACCAAGAGGCACAAAATTGGATTTTGTGAGAATAATTAGAAGTGAACTCCACCTCAGAGTAAACATCCTCAAGCAAGAGAAGTGCTCCTTTCAGCTTAAGCTTCAAATATTAAGTAGGGCATATGAGTGATGACTGGCTATGTAGGATCAGTGCTTCGGTCTGCTTCCTACACTGGAGAAGCAGAATGCAAGTTGTCTACTGTGATTTTGTTTCCATCAATAAAATGCAGCCATACATAAAGCTTCCCACTGGGTTTGGAGTGTGGTAAGTAAAATGAACCTCTGATACCCCTGCTTGCACGCCCACAGCAGGCATAGCGGGTCAGCTGGGGTTTAACCTGGCTGGAGAGTGAGTTGGTCTTGCAGATTCTTTCTGTTCCAGGTAGCATGAACCAGGAGATGAAGAATGCTGCAAGATGGCATAATGTTCCCTCTTTCTGTTCTTGTCAGTTTATTCCCTTCTGTCTTTTACAGTGTTGCAGAGTTTGAAGATTCACTGTAAAATGTTCTGCTGTCTTGAAATGGTACTTGCAAGAGTTATATGTCAAATTAACATTCATCTCAGCTATAACAGTGATTAAGTACCTATTCACTGCAAGCAATTTCAAGTAAACAGCCTGCAATTACAGCTGTCCAGCACTGTGGATCATCGAAGCTGAGCTTTGAGTGAAGGCCTCTAGATTAGTAGGCGGTTTGTTTGAACTAAATTATTGAGTATAAATATCAGTAACCAGAAACAAATCTTTTGAATGATGAAATTCTCCACTAACTGATGATGGACTTTGGACTGATTAGTCTTAATTGTTAGGTAAATATACAAGTCTTGTTTAATTGGGTACTTAAAATCATTTATGCTTTAAAATCAATTATGCTTCAAACTTTGATATTCAGGGCAAGCAGCATTTGAGTTTTGTTGTTTTTTGTTTTTTGTTTTTTTTTTTTAACTGCAACTATTTAAAATAAATAATTCTGGACATTGGAGTCAAAAAGCAAATGGCTTTTTTTTTTTTTTTATTTGCCATTGACTGTTTAGTCCTTTAGTTACCTATAAGCACATCAAATGCCCTGAACCTAAAATAATTTCCAGCATATCCCTCAAAAGCGTTGTACCTGGATAATCTTATAGGCAGCCAGTGCACCTGTGGTGCAGCACTTTATTTATAGTCTTAAGATATAGTGATGCTTGCCTTAGGGGCTGCAAGCTTTCTCTTCAATGGATTTTGCAAATGTTTTGCGCTTTGGGTGAACATCAGTGAAAGCATTGAGAATCAGAAATTAAGAGCAAAGGAAAGAATCTAATAATTGTAAAGGAGAGGTAGAGGAGATAACTTCTCAACATCTCTGTGCAGTGGAGATGGAATGCCGGAAATTGTGTGTATGTAGGTGTGTATGTATTATATACACACACTGCATAGAATGGTCATTGGATATAATTGGCTTTCTTTAACGTGTTCTTAGAAAATGAATAAAAAATAATGCATGTAATAAGTGTCAGCTTTCAATTAAATGTTCCCTAATCAATTTTTCATTCTTAATGAAAGAACAAGCACATGCCGGTATCTGATCTGCTGATGGTAGCAGCGTTCAGGTCTTGACAATTAAGCTCTGGCAGTCTGTGATGAACTTCTACAATTGCGTAATGCTTGCGTTGCTTACTAGAAGGGAGCTAGGTGGCGCCATTGGCCTGTCTTTTGCCTCCACAAATTTGGGTTCAAAAGGTGCGTTTCAGGTAAAGAGAAGTCATGCTGCCCTCAGAGGTCTTCTCTTGGAGATCTGGAAGTGGCAGGGAGGCTGCACGTGGACGCAGGCAGTGTCCCAGAGCTGGGTGCTGCTTTCTGCTGGTTTGCTTTAGTCACGGTATCAGCTGTAGAAGTGATGCTGACTCATTAATGCTGCAACACACGTGGAGTGTGTGGAGAGGTTGCCGCGTGATCACTTCCCTCTTAGGGTAAGGAAACAGTATACGGACTTCAAAGCAAATACAAAGTGTTTGTTTGTTTGTTTCATTTTAGAAGCAATGGTGCTCTGCACGTACGTGTGTGAGACTTCAGAGAGTGGGGAAGGTTCAGAGTGAGCACAGAAGGGTAGTGCCCTTGACACAGGGCCATCCTCATGCAGAAAGAGGTAGATCGGGGAGAGAAGAAGAGTAATGTTGTGCCTCCCTTTCCATCTCACTCTGTTCCGAGGCCCTGAGTATCACTTTTATGCGTCTTTTTCCATTAGTGAAGTGAAGGAGCCCAGTACAGGATACGTTGTGTGCTCTCAGTTCTTGGTGAGATTGTGGTTTGTTAAAGTTGGTTTTATGGAATAGAGCTTTGAGATCTGGGAGCTCTTGAAAACTGGCTAATAACTAAGAAAAATACTTCCATGCAAGTTGCACAACTGAGGTTTATGGTAATGCTAATTTGTTCATCACTGAGACGGTTGGAGAAGTATCCCAATTCTGATTACAGCTGCTGGAATCAGGCATGTAAATATTTATGCAGCTTGATTTTAGAGGCCCTGGCCGGGGTTTCTGTCTGTAGCATTGCAGGTTATGTAAAACACTTGAACCTCCTTGCTCAGTTTGAAGTGTACGCACTCTGCTGTTACTTGGAGATACTGTCCCTTCACTTACTTTTCGTAACTATGGCAGAGGCATGTAGTAACAGTTTATGACCATGTGGTGTCTTCCTGCATTTCAGCCGTTGTGTAACGTGCAGAGATGTTTATTGGGCAAAGTACAGTTATACAATGTAGTGAGCCCAACCAGATTATAAAAATCCTCCGTCAGGATGTCTGCATCCTTTCAGGCTGTGGCTTGCAACTTGAACTGTTGCACTGAGCACAGACTGGAAGAAACACCGTGGAGGAGTTGGCCGAGACAGTCTATAGAAGTCAGTACGGGTTTCTGGAGGTAAGTACTTCTCTAAATCCAAATGTTAATGGGGATGATTACAGGAATTCAGCTGCTATAGTGTAGGAATTATTAAATAAGGAAACTTAAATCTGATATACTCAAGTTTTGAATAGCTTAGTTTTCAATATACCCAGGATTTTGAGACTTAGTTTTTCATTTAAAAATGTCAGCATCACTGTAAAGAGAGGTTCAGAAGTATTTACCTTCTTTTCTGTTTGCCTGTAAACTTGGTCTTCCTTTTAATTTAAAATGGGAGGAAATTATATGATGTTTATGTAGCTTAAAAAAAGGGTTTTAAGAATGTTTGACCCTAGATGTACAGTATCTTGGTCAGTTTTTGAAAATGTCTTGAATTCCAATCTTTTATTAATAAGTTATGTTAAATGGAAGAGAAAAGCTTAATTATTTCAAGTTATGCCTAACAGAACAACTATATATCTGTGTGTGTGTATTGTGTAAATTGTGTAATCACTTACTGATTTTATATTGCTTACTGGACTTGAATTGTTTTCTTCCAGCAAGGAGTATCTGTTTCAAAAGTAGACTTAAGAAAGGCAGAATCTTTGGAAAGGAGTTTCATAGTCAGAGTAGAAAAACTTGGCGCATTACCCAGGTTTGCTTAATAAATGGAATTTTTCCTAGACGAGTCTCTAACTTCACCTTTGTTTTAATGTGATGAAGGTCTTGGAGAAAAGGAGCTTTCATCAAAGTGCCAAGTAGAAGTACAAAAAAAAGCTGAGAAAAGATCCAGTGTGTTCTCAGGTTGCTTTCCGAGTGCTGTAAAGGAGCTTAATGAACTGTGTCTTAACATTCGTAATAACGTGGAAGTTTCTGAATTCTTAGATTATTAATGCTTCACAGGGGAACTCTAAGGACTGTGTTCTATTGTAAATCAAATTAATGCCTACTGTAAACAGGGATGGATGTGTACTTTGCTGAAGGTAAGACTATGAAGTAGTAATATGTTTCATAAAGGACAGTGATACGGTATTAAAATTTTATTTATGTTGTCATTGCTATCTAGAGAACATTGCAGGTGTCATTTGATATCAGTCATATAGTGTCAAGTTGTAAAACTATCTGTCAGATCTCACTTATGTCTTTGAAGTGTATTCTTACAGTTTCTTCCAGATACTCCTTTCCTGCTCATTCATTAGGATATTTGTTAGGACGCAGATCATTGCACATGTTGAGTGCATCTCCTATGGAAAGTAGTGCACATAACTGCATAGAATTTTGGCAAAACTGTTGCCTATTGGAACAATAAAAAGAGAGAAAAGTGGTGTGAAAAATAAGCAAGTAACAGCTTGACAAATATTTTTGACCTAACTTCAACCTTAATGTTGACCAATACCTCTTGGAAATATTTGTATTTAAGATATTTTTGTTTAGATTCATAGTCAATTTATCTCTTTTTAATAATTTGAGTAACCAAGCGTGTAGTTTTTGAAAACTATGAGCTCCTTTGTTAAATATCTCATTCAGTTGGATTTAAGTCCTCCTTTCATCAAGCTCATTCACATAGGAAGTTAATGAGATTTACCTAATGTGCTTTAAATCAACAGAAGGTTTGAGCTGGGCATAACTTTTCTGCACGGCTTTGTGTAGACATGCTATAATAATGTTGGTCAGTTGTTAAGACATACTATTCTGGATGGCAGTCAAAATACCAACTACTTAAAAATTCATTAGTGCCTACAAAGAAAGAATACGTTGGTGCTTTGAAGACGTCCTTTGAAGTGAGAAATGAACTCAGGACTGAAACTCCTTAAAGTGCCCATCAAATCTTGTTTTTTAAAATCTAAATGTTAGAAAGTCGGGGCATATTTAGCAGTGCTTGGTCCACTTCTACTGCAGGTAAAGGGAAATTAAGTGTTTTGGTGATGTGTTGCGTTAGGAATGTAAAGTATGCTTGTACAAGTGTGGATGTAGCTCCTCTTGAGCAGAGGGGAAAGATCTTACCTGCGCTGCTTAAGGACATTGCAGCAGTTTAGTGCCATTTCATTTAATGGGAAGGAGCTCTGGGCACGAGTGTGGTAGAGACAAATCACAAGTACTTTTCAGACCAAAGAGGCTCTGTTTCAAAAGAGCCTGAGGAAATCTCTACTTAAGACTAAACCAGGAAGATAGTTTTTACATGTAGCAACAGAAGATTAAGTACGGATGCTATGCAACTTTTTCCGCATCTGTAAGATGGTCAAAATCCCCTGCAAGGCTGAAAAAATGCCCTTGGGGCACACCTACATATCTGGAACGGTTTGTAGGGTAAGGAGCTTGCAGGAGCTGTATCACAGCACCAATCTCAAAATGAAATTGGGATAACCAGTGTTGTGGTTGTGGGTCTGCTGAGAGGACTTGGATTGCTTAACATCAAGTGATTGCTGGGCTTTAATAGCTGCACTGATGAGATATTTGTTGACGAATCCTCTGAAAATGGGAGGACTTTTTTGCTCTGTAGAAGAACATCAAGCAACTTTTTGGTCAACTTGGAGATTCAAAGTTGCTACTCTTCTGATTGCTTATAATTTGGTCACTAATTTTAATCCCCTTGATAAAGCACAGCCCCATTTTAATGACTTCTAGAAATGATACTTCAGACTTACTGTATTTCTGCTGCTGAACAGCACATGCGGATGGCAGTGGCAAGCAGGCTGGAAAATAAAGGGGTGAATCTCACTCTGAGGATCTCCCAATGTTAAAAATAGCTTAACTCAAGACCTGTGAAAGTGAGGATGTGTATAAATGTCCATCGCTGTGGCTCCCATCTAATACATGGAAGACCAGGTGTGTCTAATTACAAGAAGAGAAGTCTTATTATGATACTTTAATGTACAGAAATGTACAGTAATGTACAGAAATCTTGTGCAATTCGTGTAACCAAAGCCAAGAGCAATCCAGAGAAAGCTGCTGCTGCTGTTCCATAATTAACTGGGAATCGCCTTGCTTTTGTGTTCTGTTGTGTGTCTGGCCAGGGGTGGCAATAACCTTAAAGTAAGCTTGCCTAATTGGAATTTGTGTAAGTTCCTTGGTTGTCTGCATTGCCAGTCTTGAAAGCACAGAAGCACTCCTGTACCAAACTGATTAGGGAAAGTGTTTCAGTGAAGGAGTTTCTTTCAAAAGTTCCCTGATCTCTTGGCATGCATCCTGCTGCCTTCCACAGCAACCTGCAGCACCCTGGATGCTCTTGTGCTGCTCCCAGCTGCATGGTTGCCCATTCCCCTCTGCGGGGTCACTTGGAGAGTGCCAGCTGGCAGCAAACCAACGGTATCTCTGTCCTACAGCACACCCTTTGTCTTCAATACATCCTCGTCCTCGGTGATGTAGAGTAGTATTAGCTACTTGGCCTAATGGTTTAGACCAGGTATATTCTAACAAAATATCCGGAGGTGCAGGCTGCAGGTTCCTCTCCACATTTCTGTCTCGTGTCTATTGCCAAAATTATAATCACAGACATAAGAGGATGTCTTGATTTGTATTTAGACACAATGTGTGTTTTAGGGATGCCGTACACCTGAAACTGGAGATGGTGGAACTTAAATCCTGCCAAAGTTCAGATTACTTGCCTTAAGTGTTTTGAATGTATTTAAAATTTAGGTGAAGCTAACCTTGGCTGATGTAAGGTTGGACACCTTCTGGCAGAGCATCATCTATGCTTGCAGAAGAAAGTTGAGTCTGACAGCTAATTATAAATAATAAATTGAAGTTTGTAATTAAGCGGTCACCTTAATTTGATTCTAATCGCCTTACTGTATGTGATAGACTGAGCTCTCCTGGCTCTTCAGTCATCTGTAAAAACCTAAAAGATCCTGGGTTGGATCTGACATTTCTCCTTCCTCCAGGTGGCAAGACATGTGCTTGCCAGGTGGTGTACCTACATCCAGTGCTCCTGGGAGCTTTTCCATCAGTATGTTTGAAAGAATGTGCTGTTTCAATGCCAGCTTCTTTTATAACCACGCCTGTTGTGCTTCCTTTACAAATATTTCCCTTGCACAGTATTGTAGGGACACCAAATGTAGGTCAGTCCGATTTCCCACAATAGAGATTGAGAAAAGGACCACAGTCGCTGCTTAACTTGGTAAGTCTGCTTGTGACTTGTGTTATGCTAAGGAGAAGTAGGAGGGATGTGCTGACCTTTCAGACTAGCTAGTATGCTCCTTTTAACTCTTTTACCAGCTGGTTTGCTTGTCTCTTAGACCTCTCTCTGCAAAACATTTTGTTTGAGGAACTGCAGTACAGCAAGCCACAACTACAAGCTAACCAATTCCCGTTTCTCTTGGTCTCTGTATTTCTCATGGTCTCTACAGACAGTTCTGCTGCTTTGCCAGGGCGTTAAATATTTGCGATTGTTACAACAGTTTCTGGCTGCAGCTGTGGCTTCAGGGGACATGGTACCTGTTCTAAAATGCTTATGCCCCATCATGCAAAGCACAAAATGAGTTTTGTGTTCAAACTTTGTGCTTACTGCTAGTATTTATCTGCTGTGCTTTGTGCTGGGTCAGCTTTCTCCTGCCCTCTCAAAGCAGCCACATGAATCAATATGGGAAATCTAAAATATTTTGGCTATCTCTGTGTGGTGCGCGTGGCTCAGTCGCTAAAAGTTTGAGATCCAGCTGAAATTTGGAAAGACCCTCATGGTTCTAGGAAATTTCTGTTCTGAATTTAGTAAATAAGGTAAATGCGTAAAGCTTGTTTCCGCTTAAGCTTCTGGGGTAAAAACAAAACAAAACAAAAAAAAAACACTAACACTTTGGAAAAACGGTAATTTTCAGCATTGTAAATCATTGTGACAATAATGGGGGATCATGGGGGAACTTCAGGTCCGAGCTGAGTTTTTTGCAGAGGCTTAACCTCTAGGTCTGCTTGTTGCAAATACCGGGAGATGAGCATTACAGTATTGACAATATAGCATGTTAAAGACCCTCAGACATAACACTGTAGAGAGCAATGCCGTTAAAGCAAACTTTAATTTTTTTGGTACTTCGTAGTCATTAGTGGGTATTCTCAGATGAACAGGAAAAATGTAGAGAACAAGTTTAGTGTGATTCAGCCAAAGACTAGGTCAAGTAATACTGCATTTAAAGAAGGCAATACAGGTAATGGAGAAGATGTGTTTGTATAACTGCATATTCCTTTTAAGGGGTTCTTGGTCCATTTTTCCTTTCCGTGTTAAAAAGCTCTTTTTGTATGTGTCTATCTTCTGTAATGTCCAAGTTACCGAATGTAGTAAGAGATGGATTTTCAAATTGTCTTTTTAGACAAGCATGCATGCAGTTCAGTAGCTTGTGAAGTAGGAACTTCTCTTACACCTTGCCTTGCTATGTGGGCAGATTTCTCTGTTGGAAAACCTTCGTTTTCTTCAGTGGATGGACATTTTTAGTTGTGGCAGTGATTCCAGAATGACATGCAGGGAGAACTGCAAGAACAAAAAGATAAATAGAAGATAAATATGTTGAACTATGGTCTTAATTGAATATCTCCATCTCTTACGGTTCTTAAAACTTTTTCCTTCCCTGAATGTTGAAAAGCTCCATAACTCATTTTAAACAGACAAGGAGCTTCTGTGGTAAAATCAAAAATGTAGCATTAGCAGTCACGGAAATACAAAGCTTAAGGACTACTGTCCTGTGTCCAACCAGACACTCCTGTAGTTGTGTCTTGCTAGTTAGTGTTGGAGCCAAACCTTGAAAAAGATCTGTGTAGGAGAAGAGAGAATTGTGTGGAAGATGCAGCGTGACCATTGCCCAGTTCCTGCCAGGCAGCCAGCTGGGCTCTTGCGGACTTGTATCGGGACTATCCCCTGGGTAGGCTGTTTGTTTAGATACCAGTCGTATCTAAAGCACGCGAACCCCTGTCGGCTTCTGGACTTCCTGAGTTAATCATGTATGAGTATTGAACATAGTCGCGTATAGAAAAAAATAAATGTTAATCAGTGTCCCGGTGGAAGTTTCACTTCTAGCCTGCACATTTGGTCCCAGATGACAGATAACTTCTTGTTACGTGTGCACTTGGCTGATGGCAAGTGAGTTTTATCTCCTGTTGTGTGACCTTTTGGCTTCTGATCAGTTGGATTTGTTATGGAGGGCTATAAAATGTCTGAGTCACCTTGTTAAGCTGCAGTCAGCTGGTGGGATAAGAGGTGTGATAAAGGAGATTGATATCTTTCAGATGACCTGAATGGCTGCTGCCTAAAGATTCTTTTGACTCAATACTTCTGATTGCAAAATAAAAGTATTCTGAAGATCTGTAGTTTCTGCCAGTAAATGCAAGTTTAATTGCTGGGTAGAAGCCAGTATAGTTCATAGATTTGTTCTCCTCCTTCTCCTTGGACAGCCCCCCAACCTACGTATGTGTAGTGTTTTTATGTGTGCACATGTGTAGGTGTACACACTTGGGTGTATATAAATGCACACTCTTGCCAGGGAAATAGCAGACAAGGCTATTTTTGTGTGTTAATTTGGAGTACTTTGTTCGCCATCATCTGGGAACCCTCATCCAAACCTTTCTAGCTATTGTGTTTCAGCTCTAAATTAATACAAGGCACAGCTTACTTGTGTGATCTGCTGATGTAATTCTCAAGAACAATACCCAAGGAAGTATTGCATGTTCTTGGAGAAGATATCAGTCCTACTGTTTTGCAATGCTAAATAAAATAAGATTATGTAGTCTTTTGCATCAATGGAAATGCTGTTTAATGCTAACTAAGAAGCTTATCGTGTTGGAATACCTTACACCAGATCTCTTGAAAGGCAGGTATCCTCCTGGTCTGAGTCTTACAGTAGTACTTTATTGGCATGGCTGTATTAGTTACAGAAGTGCAATTCGTTCCCATTCCCTTTACAAATCTGAGATGATAAAAGCTGCCAGAGTAAATTAAGCCTGTCTCCATCACTGATTTTCTTGGAGAACAAGATGTATCTATGCTGAAAGAAAAAGATTCCTTTCTTTTCTTTTATTCACGCTTTTTTGTGCCTCTGCAGTCAAAGCAAACAAACCCTCAAAATAACAAACACCTGCCTGCACCAGTCTTTAACTGGTTGAGCTCTGGTTAATTCCGGAGCTGGTTAACTCCTCTCTAACCTGGTCGTGTCACCTCTCAGACCTGCACACAACAGACAGTTTTGGGACTAGTATTCCCATCAGTATTTGAGGAGGCATCATTGGTTATCTGTGTACTGAGAAACAAACTTATGTACAGGTGCTGTTCATGTCCAGAGATATACATTTTTGAAGTAGAAGCATTTTTGAATAAAAGCATGCGATTATTGTAAAAAATGGAAAGGCATTTTATAAAAAGTCAAGATGGCATTTGAAATTGTCCTGTCCTTTAGTCTTAAGTGCAAGTGAGAAATAATTAACCATGCTATCTTACTATTTACTTTAAGAAACAAATCTTAATTAAACCCTTATTTGAAGGCAGTACTTTCCTTTCCTTTCATTTTGATTTTAATTAGGAATGCCTTCAAGGGCATTTCAGTGCCCAGTGAGTATTTCTTATGAATTTATATTTTGTCTTGAAAAGTTGCATCACTTTGAAAGATTATCTCTTTCACCTCAAGTAACCAGAATTTTCTAGCAAATGGGCAATTAACAACTGTTAAGAGATTTTAAAATATTAGTACTTTATAATTTTTCAGGCAGTCCTAATCCGCCTCTATCAAACGGGTCTTTCTCAAGTTTAATTATTATTGCAATTACAGCAGATATTCGAGCTGCTGGCATTTTTCTGAGCAATGTTTTGGACAGGAGGTTTAAGAACAAAAAAACACTAACCTGTACTTTTTGGCTTTCTTATGTATATATAACTGAGATTTTTGAATGTCTGTTAGCAGTATTTCCACCTCCTGCAATTAGGTTGAAAATTTCACTTTGAAGTAATGCCAGTGTGCAGTGGGGTTTTGCCGCTTGAATGCATTACTGTTTTTGCAGAAAATTTCACTTGTTATAATTTTGAAGATCATTTTTCAAGTTCTGTCATGTACTTTCATCTGTAGCTTGGCTTGTTTCATCTGCAGTTGCCTGCAACTGCACTTTCATTTTTAAAGCTCAGTAACCACAAGTTGCAAGATTTGGCTTACTGCGGAATTTTTGGATGCTGTCCTGCAGGAAGTTTAGGTTCAAATCTCTTAATTTGTGCTTCTTTGTCTTGGAAAAGGCAAAAGTGTGGATGGACAAGGACTGGCAGGTCCCTTTTCGAATCAAACATGGGAAAACAATACTGTGTGGTGACTCATCTGGTAAAACAAGAGAGAACCACTAAGATGTATGTATGATCTTTACTGTTCCTGTGCCAAAACATTGGTAACACCAATTAAAATGCAGCTTTGTCCAGAAGCAGTTGTTTCAGCATTATCAGGCACATAACTTTGAAAGTCCTCGAGAAATTGGGATAATTTGGGGTAAAGGTGTAAGAGCAGAAGGGGCTGCTTCTGCCTGTCTGAAATAGGTGCAGTGCTTCACTGCCTGCTAGTCTTAGCTTCCTGGATGTTTTGTGTTTAATAATATGTTATTCTAAAAGGAAGGATTTAGATATTCAGACGCAAAGTCATGATTAGGTCTACAAGTTTAAATTCTTTGAAGAAGTATGAGTATTGTTTGCAGATATACAATAACAAGCTGTTTGGCATCTCAGTAGAGCTGAATTACAGGCTCACTTTGTTCCCAAATACTTCTGTGGAAATAACAACGAAATAGAAACAAAACCAGCATTTAAGTATGCTATTAGTAATGGAAGACCACAAGAGAAGAATGAGAACATAATCACAATATTCCCATCCTGAAAGAATTTTAAATGCTCTCAGCTTTATTTTTCTGTGATAGCTGCTCATTATCAAATCAAAAAAAGGAATGCTAAGTACTCATGAGTTGTGGCTGTGAGGGGGGAAGCAAGTCTGAAGGGCATATGTGTTTGTGCATGTAACTTGGATAATCAAGGAAAAAAATAAATGTCGTTTTAATTCTAGGTGCTAACAGTACTTGAAGAAAGCAACCTTTCCAGCTGGATTGTTGAGGAACTTTGCGATTCCCTGAGCTGCTGCTGTTTAAATAAGGAATTGTCCTGTTAGTACTTGGCTGGTCAACCCAGAAGCATTCTCTTGTGTACTGTATGCAAGTCCCTGACATTCTGGAAACGATGGGAATTGGTAAGAATACCACTTCAAAGTCAGTGGAGGCGGGAGGCTCAACAGAAGGCAAATATGAGGATGAATCTAAACATCCCACCTTCTTCACCCTGCCTGTAAGTAGCACATTCAAGAACTGCGTACTCAAGCTCAGTGTGAACCAGTGAACAATGCTTTGTTCTTAAAATGTCATACAAAACCATTATGTCCTTCAGTTGTTAGTAAAACCTCTTTTGCCATTTATTGCTGTTTATATACACGCATGGCCAATTATGTTGTCTATAGCTATTTCCTGTGTGTGCTCCAAAGCAGTAGTGTTTACAGGACGTGGGATTCCCTATGGGATTCATGATTAGAACAATTGGTGGTCACACTGCAGAATTCACCAGCCCCTAATAGAAGTATGCTGTGTTCCTTGAGTACGAGTAGCAGGCAGCAGCTACAGTTGTTTAACTTACTGAGATTTTCAGTTACGTCATTTATGTCTAGGCTTCAAAGAGCTTTGTGTGAAGCTGTAAGAGAAATGATTGCTTGTCATGCACGTTACCTTTTCTAACAAAATGTCAAAGGTATCTGTTAAGGACAAGGAGGATAAAATGGCTGACATGAACTTGCAGAGAAAATGTTTATTTTAGAACCTTTTTGTTTTGCTTTGCTTTGTTTTTAAGGTTGTCATTAATGGTGGAGCAACATCCAGTGGTGATCAGGATACAGAAGACACAGAGTTGATGGCTATCTATACTACAGAAAATGGCATAGCAGAAAAGGTATGTAGTTGCATCCTTCTATGCAAGAGCTCACTCTTGGTGCTATTATTTGTTCTCCCAGCTAAGTAAAGCTAGAGTGATGTTCTTCTTCTGATTGAACGTGCTGACTTGCAGGTTCAGATCAAGTTTGGGGGAGTTCTGTCCCCATGACTCATCAGGTCTGCAGCTTTTGTTGCCGAAGTTGGTGAATGACTCAGCAAATCTTACAAACAGTTTATTCACTGTGACCTGCCACCTAAATTCATAATATGCAATTTTTGCATTTCTTGACTTATATTGGCCCTTTCACGTGATTTCCCTGCTAAGATAATTTTCCCTTGTTCTTCAGTTTAATTTTTCCTGTATTTAGTCAAGTAAACTGGGAAGTGTTGAATACCTTTGAGACTGGTGTCTTTCCCAGCCTCTTCTAAGCTCCAGCCTCATAAACCTAACTTTCTAACCTTCTTGCAAGTAGGGAACTGCTTATTATTTTGTGACAGCTTTTGAGTGAAGGTCGGGTCGTTCATAAAGGCCCTCGGATGTTTTCCTTAGGACAGCAGTGGTTTTCTCTTTCCTATTTGGGAGCATTTGGTTGATGCCTGAAAGGAACCCAGTTTGGTTGTGATTTTTTTTTCAGCTTTTTTTTTTTTTTCCCCTCTATTGCATCTTTCATTAATTCTGTTTAATAACAACCTTGTAAGTAGAGATAGTGTGAATCACCTGAACTTTCCTTTAAAGTAAAAGAAGAGTATTATAGGAAACATGAAAAGCAACTTTTTTCTGAAATGTTTATTATTGAAGTGGCTCTGTGGTTTGGCATTATCCCAGAAAAGCCTCAATTTGACAAATTTTTTCAAATATCCTAATTGAAACAAGAATTAAAAAAAAACACACACACACAAAACAAAAACAAACAAACACTCTGTTCCAGGTAAGAGCATTGTGATGCTTGTTTCTCTGAGGCTGTAACTTCTGCTAGGACAAGGATGTTCTTGTGTAGTGGAGTTAGTTTTCTAACTTAGATGTCAAAATTCACTTCCAAATTTCAAATTTAAAATGTACATCAAGAGGGTAATTATGGTAGATGTCTTGTAGAAGAATTTTAGAAGAATGTTATGAATGCTGGAGTGTACATTGGATACGATTTGTCTTTCTTACAGATGATCTGTATGTAGAAATTTGTCTCAAATACACCTCTACTACCATCTTGATCATGCTGATATTTTAATGGACACGTTTTGGCAACTGTTGACATGCATGTCTGTGATGGCTGACTTGGAGCATGCTCAGACTAGCGAGTAAAGAGAAAAAGCCTCAAGCAAAAATCGTTGGGATGAAATTGTGCAACTAAGATTATTGATCACTAGACGTGAAAACATGTCTTCATGGCCTGTTTATTGCATATGTATATTTTTCTCCCTTCCACTTGATTCCAGTGAATCAGGACCATACATGATAGATGATGATTTGCCTTAAAGAGACAGTGAGCTGTTATTCAATTAAATCTGTTTGGGTTAAGTCTTTGCTGTGGCTTGCAGTGAATGGACAATGAAGGGGAGGAGCTGTAGCATTTAGCAGTCTCATGTATTAAGATGGTATCTGAGGCTAGTATTTCTGGTAATCTAGCCAAACTGCCTGTTTTCCACTTAAAATAAGTGTGTGCATGAAGCATGATTAATCTTCTCTTTCCATTCCTCTGAAGAGATTATTCACCAAAAAAATCAAATGGAAGACGTTGAATAAATGTCCTTTGACAAAGAGAACTGAAGTGTACTTAATTGTTGGAGGATACCCAGTGCTTACACTTTCTTAATATTTGTTAGCAGAAACAACTATTAGCCCACATGAAAAATAACTATTGCTGAATTAATATAAAGTAAACAACAGAATGTTGCTTGTTGCTTAACTCAATTAATTTGAACATATTGTCAGTTCTTATTTAAGCTATTTCTCTAAAGGCCTCTTTTATTGTTCTTGCAGTTCATCAGCTTTTTCTTGGTCCTTCCCAATACTACTTCATAACAGAGTCTTCATGTCTTCATCTTGCATGGTTGCTGGTGTTTGTTTTTCTCTGTTATTGCCCAACATTTTTGCTCCACCTTTGTCTCTTTCTGTGCATACCTACTGTTTTTTTTTTTTGTGTGTGTGTTGTCCCATCTGTGGCCAATTAAAAAAAAAAAAAAAAAAAGAATTAGTCTCTGATCAGTATCTCATTCAAAACGGTGCAGCTTATTACTGGCAGTTCTCTAAAGCATATTGGTATGGCACATTTGGCAAGCACCAGCAAGCAGTCATTACGTGAAACCAGCAGGCACATGCTTGGGATATGACAGGGCCAGTGACTACCCAGTGACTTACAAGTTGGATAGCCACACCTCACCCTAACTCTCAGATTTCTTGTTTGGTCTTGGTGTCTCTTCACGTCCATTCTGTTTAACAAACCTTTAGCGGATAATAGCTAATGTTGAAAGCTTCCTCTTCTAAAGCAGGATATGTCTGGCTTTTGGAAGAGGATCCATCCAGGATTGAGGAGTATCCTGATGTTCTCTATGCCAGTACTTAGCCATTTAGGAAGGACAGTGCTATGACATTTCTGCTTTAAAGTTTGAAATAGAATTCAGTTGAAGTGGACCTACAAAGTTCCTTGAGTCCAACTGCACACTGACTGGCATGGGGCATCAACCACCTCTCTAGGAAGCCTGTTCCTGTTGTTCCAGTGTTTTACCCACCGTCACAGTAAAGAACGTTTTTCCTTACATCCAGTCTGACACCCCCTCACTTCTCCGTGCGACTCTGTGCTGTTCACATGCATCCTACCATTGGTTAGCAGGGAACAGCGACTGTCACCTTCCCCTGCGCTCCTCTCTTCAGGAGGCTGCAGAGAGCAAGGAGATCACCTCTCAGCCTTTTCTTCATACCAGACATCCCATGTGTCCTCATTGTCTCCTCATAAGTCATTCCCTCCAGTCCTTTTACCAGCTTCGTTCCCCTCCTCTGGACACTTTAAAGGACCTTAACATCCTTTCCATATTGTGGAGCCCAGAATTACATGCAATATTGAAGGTGAGGCCGCACCAAAGCCAACTGTAGTGGGAGAATCACCTCTTTTGACCATCTGGGCATGATGTTTGATGTACCCCCAAAATGCAGTCTGCCCTCTTGGCTGCTAGGGCACACTGCGGCTCTTGTTGAGCCTGCTGGTCAAGCAGCACTCCCAGATCCCTTTCTAATCGGCTGCTTTCCAGCCACTTGTTCCCAGCTTGTGCCTGTGTCCAACGTTACAACATCCCAGATGTAGCACCTGGCATTTTCCTTTGTTGAATTTCATGCCACTGATGATTGCCCAATGCTGCAATCTGTCTAGATCCCTCCACAAGGCCTCTTGTCCCTCAAGGAGGTCAACACTGCTGCTGACCATCCACCAGCCTGGTGTAGCCCCATTCACTACAGCCCTTTGGGCTCTACCATTCAGCTGGTTCATCAGCCAGTGTAACATGAACCTGTTTATCTCACAGTTCGACAATTTGTCCAGAAGGGTACCATGAGGGATATCAAAGGCCTTCCTGAAATCCCCAAAGTCTACATCCAGCACCTTCCTGTCATCCACCAAGCAGGTGGCCTTACCATAGGAGGAGATCAATTTCAAAGGCAGGACTTTCCCTTGGGGAACCAGCGTTGACTGTGTCTGATAACAGCTTTGTTCTTTAACTGACTCTCAATATCCCAGGAAAATCTTCTCCATAGCTTTTCGTGGGAGTGAGGTTAGACTAACAGGTTTGTATTTCCCTGGGTCTTCTCTCATGCTCTTTTTGTAGGTGGGTATAATGTTGGCCAGCTTCCAGTCAGCAGGGACCTCCCCAGACTCCCACAACCTTCGTTAAATTGCTGAGAGAGGTCCAGCTATAACATCTGCTGATTCCTTCAGCGCTCTGGGGTGAATCCCATCAGACCCCCTGGACTTAGGAACATTTGTCTGATACAGCTGGTTCCTTACACGTTTGGTGGCTACAAATGGAAAGTCGCTGCTCCCCAGTTCGTGGTCCTCCAACTCAGAGGACTGGGCAGCCAATTTTTTAAATGTGCCATGCTCTTCCAGGTCGAAACAAGTCATAGCTTCTGCATTCTGTTGCCCAAAGAAGAAGGGGAATGTATTTTTGACTGGATGTACTTTATGCAACCTCATCAGTCCTATGAGGGAAAAATAGAGATTGGCACATAGAGGAATGGTGGTTACTGGATATTGGTCTGGCAAAGGTAGAAAACTTTGCCAGAACTTATCCTAAGTTCTAGTTATAGACAAGACGTGCAGTTTACAGCGGCTTAGTGTTCTCCCTCCAGCATGACATGCAGCTCTAAAACTTAAGTTCTTTCTTTAAATTATTTTTGTATTTTTTTCACTTTTTTAATGAACCCAGTCAGGTGGGCAGACTTTGTTTGTTTGTTTCGGTCAATGAAAAAAATTATTTTGGTGCTGAAAGCTGGCAAATAAACAGTTTTCCATGTTGATCTGTTCAGGAACTATACCTTTAAACTAATTGTGGTGATCAGAATGCTTAGTACTTAATGCTGTTTAAGAGTTTTCTGAAATGAGTGTTTCTATATTTCACTTTCCACTGATTACAGTAGACCCTCAGTCTTTCCATAGCAGTGTAGTCATTTATAATCCTTGAATTTGAATTAACATATGCTCCCAGTGGCATTTATTTTCCCATCAGAAACAGGGAGTAAAAGGGAAATACTACGGATCAGTTTGGCTTCTCTTGTAGTGGATAAATGAAATGGAGGTTATTTTAGAAAACCGGTAAATGAGTTTTGATTTTGAAGAAGACCATTAGAAGCAAAGTCACAAGTCTGGCAAAGTTCCCAACCTTTGTGTAAGGCTACTTCACGTGAGTTTAAGTTCAAGTATGGATTAGGTTAGAACATTAATTATATAAAGTACTTTTTTGATAGTTGAGCTGAAATGACGAAATCTGATCCTCCTGCTTTTGTTGTTGGTACTTAGGCTTTGGAGCATTGTATTCTTGTTTGCAGGAATTCAAAAACTGGAGTTAAACTTAAAAAATTCCACTTAGTTGTGAAGAAGAAATGCTTACTCTGAATCTTGTTCTAATGGGATATATGAAGGGATTTTAATGTATTTGTATGTTTGGTCAGTGTTCTCTTAGTTGTCTGTGAATTTAGGGCACATGGAAAGCCACAACATGGTATCACTTAAATTTGTGTAGGTCTGCAGGAAGTTAGCTTGACTAATATAAATTGGCCATGGATGTATTCAGTTATAACGATTAGGATGTATTTCATGTGTACTTAAATGTAGGGTAGGAAAAAGAAACAAAGATCTTATGACTAAAAAATGGTTAACCCAGACTCAAATTGAGTAAGAATTAAGCTGGGAAGTATTTACCATAATGAGGAACTTCCTTGCCTGTGATTTAGGTGTCTTATGCAAGGATAGCTATTTTATAGCTTTTTTACATTGCAAATAGCCAGTGTTCATTCTTCTATTTAGTTCCAATTCTTCTTCCTTTTTTTTTTTTTTTCCCATAAACAAGTCTGTCGTGATAATCCTGTGTTTTGGGCACTGTTTGGCTGCCGGACTGGTTATATCATAAGTGAGCTATTGTTGTGCTAGTATAAATAAGCAGGAAATGGTTTATACAAATGAACCTGTTCAGTACAACTTCAGTAACTACAGTTGGAGATAAGCTCATCATCAAAGGTGTAAGGTTTCTGAAGATAGAATGTACAGATGTTGCTTGTGACTATTATACCAGGCTTGGAGTATCTTGGAATTGCCTGATAGTTCAAATTCAGATTATTCATATGTAACATTAACTGACCATTATGTTTTGTGTTCTACCCCACCTTTCTACCACCCCCAATTTGATAGAGCTCTTTGGCAGAGACTCTAGACAGCACTGGCAGTTTAGATGCTCAGAGAACTGATATGATTTACACTATCGAAGATGTTCCTCCATGGTATCTCTGCATATTTTTGGGGTTACAGGTATGTTTCAAAACAGCTGCTATTTTTTCTCTAAAAAATTTAAAGCTTATTTAGCACTTTCTGTGTAGTTTCTTGCATTTGTGTATGTGTTAATTTTATTCTTCCCATACTCTCGCATATTTGAAGAAACTGTTAAGATAGTGTGACTGACTTCAGAAGAAACTAAGATTACTGTGTTAATAATGATTTACATTATTGTTTGCTGGCTTATGCATTTGTGAGATGCATTTAAATGTTTATTCTTCTAAGATGTTGGTAGTAAATATATGAACAAATGCTACATGCAAAGCTTCAGAAACTGACATCTTGCACCTCTGGAATTAAAGATGGAGAGAGAGAACTGTTTAGCATTGAAATCTTGTATATTAAAGCTGATACTGTAGAGGTTTCAATTCCAGAAGCTTGATAGCACCATCTTGCAGTCATAATCTGTAAGTTGCTAACAAGCAGGTGTCACAGAATCACAGAACTGTAGGGGTTGGAAGGGACCTCTAAGTGTCCTCCTCTTGGAGTGAGAATGTATGTATGCATCCTACAATCAGTAGGATTGTAGTGGTGAGCAGAACCCTACTAGTAGTTCAACCATTTGCTTATGTGAAGCAGAACAGCTCATTTCATCTCCTTTGTTTCTTGAATGGCAATAAAATCTATCCCACAGGAATGCAGAGAATTTGTTAATATCTGTAAAGTATGTTGAGATCTCCAAGCAAATACATTCCAAAGCATCTTTTTACTTCTGTCTTTCCTCAAGGGCAGGCAGTACTGTAGGGATTTTTATTTGCATTAGTGAATATGGTGACACCTGTTTGTTTGCTTAACATGTTCGGATTGCAAAAAAATTAGTGAGTACCTAGTGTCTGGTACTTGGGAGCCTATGTACATGCTAGTTTGTGTGCTCTAAATTAATTTGTAAGCTAATAGTTTTTCACATGGTTGAAAATGAATGGAGTTATTTATCTGCTTTCCTGAATTTAAAGCTGTTTTCAGCAGTTACCTAGATACCTCCTCATTAAGAACAGTAGCCATGTAGCTATGTAAATAACCTAGTTTATTCTACATAAATAGTGATCATTAGCAACGGACAAGTGGTGGCTTGACATAGAGGGCAAATAGTTGTAGAAATGCTTTAGAACCAGGAAATGAGAGGTCTGATGGATAATTAAAAAGCAAAAACATCCAATAGAAAAGAAAATACCTTCATAAACTCTTTTTAAGAATTGTCTGTGGTATTAACAAACCATTTATTTTGTTCACAGCATTACTTAACATGTTTCAGTGGAACTATAGCAGTTCCCTTTTTGCTTGCTGATGCCATGTGTGTTGGATTTGACCAGTGGGCTACCAGCCAGTTGATTGGGACCATTTTCTTCTGTGTGGGCATCACTACATTGTTACAAACAACTTTTGGGTGCAGGTGAGATTTGGGATTTGTTTCTAATTATTGAACTGCTGATGATAAGACTATGCTTCTCAGTCAGAGATCCAAGAAGAAGTTAGTCTGTTTCCAAAGGATAAATGTGAAATACAAGATAAAAATTTAGTTACAGGACAGTTAGTTAAAGCTTTCGGAAAGCTGCTACAAAAAAAGTGGATCTGAATTCAGAGAAAGCATTCCATGGGTTAAAAAAAAAAATAAAAAAAGAATGCAGGAAAGAAAAAGAGGAGAGAAGTCTATGAGGATAAGGAAACATGTATACACCGTTGTAAAGAGGAATTAATTTTGCTATTTTCCTTAGTTACTTTAATGATGCTCTATTTTGCCAACATTTAGGTTAAGGTTAGTCCTACAGCAAATTGTGGCTGTTTGTGTAAGGTGCTTGCCATATTAAAAGGGCATGGTGTTTGAAGTCATGCCACAAAATAAGCATAGTTGAAGAAATGTGTTAACATCCAGCTCTGCTATCTTAGACTGTAGTTTGAGTAAAGTGGTCTGTGTAATGTATTCCCAAAGCTGATTTAAGAACGTTGAACTTTTCCTCCAGAAATGAAAAATACAATAATCAACACTGGAAAAAGGATGAGGATAACTTTTTATTCTTTGAACCAACTATTTCTGGTCATTACCTTGCAATAAACAAGTAACTTGCATTTATTTGTTAGTTGTTCCGAGTTGCAGGCTATGATCCTTCCTTGAGATGGGAAGAAACACATACGTTAATGTAACTTTATGGGGATGCCTCAACCTTGCCTTTGGTGTCCCTAGGAGAATTCAAGAGACCATTACAGGCACTAGTAAATACTTACAAAAATCTGGTGGTGTTAAGAACAGAATGTCGTAAGCTTTATTCACATAAAGCTATCTTTTTTTTTTTTTTAAAAAAAAAAAGTCTGTTCTATGGTAAACACTGCAGAGAGAAGTGAAACTTAACAATGACTCTGTCTGTGAGAACCAGGAATAGCTAAAACCTGCAAAGCGATTTCTGCATTTTCTTGAATAAACCAAGGATAAGTGAAAACAGAAAAGTACATACTTTATGAGTATGTTCTCATATGATTACTTGAATGATTCTTGGGTCATTTAGTTCACTTTAAGAACAATGGAAGCTGAAATCCTGCATTCAAATAGAAGATGGACAAATGCCCCCCACTACTTTTATGATTTATTTAAGAAACAGAATCTTTGGGTGGAGAAGTTATCCCAGTAGGGTGCAAAAGACAAGCCTGTGGTAAATCACTTTGATTTTTAGATCAGTTTTTCATCCAAAACCTTTCCAGGTATGTCAGGTTTTTCAATATAATTAGTTCCTATTTTGGTTTAAAAAGATATATTGCTAACATACTTTTTGTTTTTGAAAAATAATGTTTTATATATTTTTATTACATTTTGCTAAATTTAGAACATCGCTTTTTTCTTTATGGAAACATCATTCTGATGGCAACGTAGTAGTATTTAAATTGATGAAAAAGAAAATATTAATCTTTCCCTAATGTATTTTCCTTTAGTCAAGGCAGATCATGTTTTCTGCCTGAGTGGCTCTCTGTGCTTATTGGGTGTAGCTTGCCTTAGCTGTAGTCATACATTCTCAAGTACCTTGTCCAAAAGGAGGCAGAGGAGCAGAGCTCTGTGCCCTTTGGTATTCCGAACCTGATCAGCCTCCCTTTTAGTAGGGAATGTTCCCCTACACACACGCTCCCATTTGTGTTTTATATAGGAAATTGAGGTATTGTTGACTGAGACAGGAACTGGGAGAGAAGGTCTTTTATCGTTCATCTTTGAGTGTTCCCTTCCTGTGTTAAATGAAGTTGAAAATCTTGAAATTTTCTAGGAAAAGTGCAGAGTTACGAATGGGTATTGACTCAAAGGGGAGTTTGGTTTTCCTGTGACTTTAATAGCCTTCTTATTCTGCCTCAAATTTATCAGGAAAAACAAAAAGCTCAGTTTTTATACTTCCTGAGACTTCACAGGTCTGAAGTTTGTCATCTTTTTTCTCTCTTCCCCCCACCTTGAACCCCATCTAATCTTAGGCTCTGTCTTCATTACTTGATATAGAGTGATTTGGGGCTCTTGCAAAAACAGGTGTGGTCCCATGAGTTTTAAATGCTCTGTTCCTTGTCTGCCTTCCATGGTTTTCCTTTTCTGTGGCTTCTACTTGCCCTGTGAAGGACATTTATAAACTGAAGAGGTAATTGTGTCTTAAAACAAGTTAACCTGTATTCATGAAGAAAATTTCAGTGGCTGAACATTTTATAATGATCTAACATGTGATTGTGGTTTTATGTAAGGGTGGGGCTGAGATAAAGCAGTGGCATTCTCTAAATAAAGTTTTCAAGTATTCATTGGCAAGTCCGTCATCTGCAAAGTATTTCAGCAAATAAAGCCAGTATGGTTTTGAAAGGGCAAATTCCATGGTTCAAAGGTCCTTAAAGATGGATTTAGCTCCATTTATGAGGAGGCGCTGTGGTCAGTTTGGTACCCATACTAATTTTAGGAATTCAAGCAATTTATTAGTTTATGTAATAAGCCAAAAGATTTGGCAAGGATTCAGAGCAGTTAGCATGACTGAGACAATCAAATACAGTGTTAATATACCTAAACATTTTAGGTTTACTGCTGTGCCCATCACTACATTGTCTAAACATTCCCATGTCTGGGTGAAATGTTAAGATAACGGAGATGCTTCCAGATGACTTCTACTGCATGAAAAGCTCCATCTTCACAAGGACTAGTGCCAAAATTGAGCAACGTTAGGATTTAGACATGATATTTGTATACCACGCTGGCAGTTCTTAGCTGGTAATGAATGTCTGGCTAATAATGGGAAAGCTATTTCATAAATCATGTTCCAAACTACAGCTGTCTCTCTGGAAAGATACTGATTATGGTTGGCTGATTTTGAGTAACGTTTAAAGAAATGATAGAGGAGGAGAGAGACTGCTATTTTCTGTTTAGGGAATTAAAAACAACACCAGCATTTTGAGCTTACTGGCCCTTTTGATAAATATTTTGAGATAACTGTCTCTTATGATGGTTTAATAGATAACTATGCAAGACGTGCTAGGACCCTATTGTGCAATATGTAATTTTATCCAGGTGTATAGTCTAGATCTACAAAGATGAGTCAGGTAGAGTAAAAAAAAATATACCATTGCATTTTAAAATTCAGCAAATGTTCCCAGTTAATAGTGTCTTTTGACCAAACAGCTGAGGTTCTGAATAGGCTGGCAAAGACCAAAGGAAGGAACCATGCAGTGAAGATTTCTTGGTATGACTTTAGGGGCAGTTGTTAAAGCTGTGTGAGATGAGGAAATAGGGTCTAAATCAGGCTGTTGGTATTTCACTTGAGCGTGTGAACATTCACTTAAACAAACAGCATAATTCCATTGTTCCCAGGAAAGTTCTCTGAACACTTAACCGAAAAGCTTGTTCAAAACATTGCAGGAAACCCTCAATTTTTTTTCTTGGATGTTTATATCCCTCAAGACTTTGCAATTTTATCTTTTTAAACTCAGAAATTTTACCTAAATTCTGTCAACAAGAAATTATGTGTACATGGGATACAGGAGGATCTCCTGAGTTTTGTTTCAGGTCATGAGTAGGGAAGTTGATTCATCGAGTGTGTACAGTCCTAGGTCTTTAATACAAATTGTGTACCTGGACAAAGTTGTCTCCATGAGTTTTAGTGAAGCATTTGACTCTGTTCCCCACAGATTTCTCCCAGGAGAAACTGGCTGCTCATAGCTTGGATTGGGTATACTGTTTGCTGGGTGAAAATCTGTCTGGATTGTTGGGCTCAGAGTCATAGTGTATAGATTTCAATCTGGTTGGCAGCCAGTCACCAGTGGTGTTCACAAGGGCTCAGGAGTTGGCCCGGCTTTGTTCAGCATTTTTATCAACACTCTTGATGAGGGGATGCAGTGCCCCCTCAGTAAGCCTGCAGCTGACTCCAAGTTGGGTGGGCGTGTTGATCTACTTGAGTGTAGGAAAGCTCTGCAGAGGGACCTGGACAGGCTGGTTCAATGGGCCATGTCCAGTTGTACGGCCTTTGGCAGGGCTAAACACTGGGTGCTGCACCAGGGTCGCAACAACCCCACACAGTGCAGGCTCATCTGGCAGAAAAGGACTTGGGGGTGCTGGTCAACAGCCAGCTGACCACGAGCCAGCAGGAAGTTTAGACTGGATGTCAGGAAGAGTTTCCTAATGGAAAGAGTGATTAGGCCTTGGAACATGTTGTCCAGGGAAGTGGAGGAGTCATCATCCCTGGAGGCATTTCAGAGACGTGTGAGTGTGGCATCAAGAAGCACGATATAGTGATGGGACTCAGTAGGTCAAATTGATGGTTGGTCTTGATGATCTTGAAGGTCTTTTCCAACCTAAATGATTCTGTGATTGTGTGGTTTTATTATCTTTAGAAGGAGAATTCTGACTCTGAATGCCCACAGCAACATCTATGTGCTACATATACCACCAAGTGAAGGTTGTGCAAGGTTTCAGAAGGGTATTTTATGTCATAGGAAACTCATAATCTGGACTTGTCTTGGTGCAACTGACTTCATCCCTGGAGAATGCTCTTGCAATGTACAATTACAAAATCATTATGCAGGGACAGAGTACTGTGTAGGTGGGATAGAGGAGTAACAGTTCATTAGAGGTATTGGATATTTTGCCATGGGCCCCAGCTTGCTCAGTTTGCCCAACAAACCTTGTAAAATGAGGTGAATCATTCGCTTGTGGCTACTACTGTTTCTTCCCCAATGATAAAAACTTTTTTTTTTCTTTCTTTTTTTTTTTTCTCCAGAAGAAATGTGAGAGGAAATTGTGTGCAGGTTAGGTGTGCTTTGGTGGCTCATATGTTTTACGGAGTTTAAATTTTTTGATGTAGCTTTCAAAGTTTGCAGTAGATGGGTCAACATTTTAGATTGGTTATGGCCCAAACTCCTTTCCAGTAGTAGTTCTGCTGTTCTGATTTCTTGCCTGTGAACTTCTACAGCCATTGTCTGTAACATGCTTCTGTTCTGAGTTTTTCTCTGTCGAGCATGATCTTTTTCCCCTACAGACGTTTTTCATCTTCCTTGTCCCTTTTCTGATCTTTATCTAAATCTGCTGCAGTTAGTTCTTTTCCTTTACTGGTACTTGTACTGGCATCAATGCACTTGATTGTGGCTGTAAAACAGCCATAAATGTAGTGCAGTAACAAGAGCTGCATGAGCAATTGTTTCACATGTTATGGTTTGAGATCCAATCCTTGGTGTTCACAGAATAGTTCAAAGTGCATCTTCTTTGTAGTTAAGTAACATCTGGATGTTTGTAATGCTATGCATGCTATGGTTTATTCAATAAATACATAGTTGGTGCTGGTGAATGCTCTTCAGATATTGAACGTTTTGGGAAGTATAAACACCAATGCTAAGAATGTCATCTTGAAATTCTTGCAACGTTTGCATTTATTGTTATTAGCCACCTGGAACATCTAATCAGCACTTATCAGCCTAATTGTTATTTACATGTACGCTTAAAGATGAATTTGTAAATGACTATACTTCAAGTTATGCAAAGAAAAGGTAGAATATACAGACTGCTTACTTCTGTCAAAGAGCTTTTTTAATGTTGTGGGACTGTAAAAGCTGCTTGTTCAGGAGTCTGGCTAGTACTTACATCAGAACGTGCATCCTTATCCTTGTTATGATACCGAGTCAAAAACTCAAGTCAATGTCTGGTACCTGTGTGCCAGTATCCAGTAATTATCTGTTATAGGCATCCTGTTAATAACTTCACTCATGTAGTGTCTTATGTTAGGATTTCACTTGTGATGTCTTAGCATTTCTATGTCTGTCCTTTTTTAATAAGAAATTCTCATATTTAGTAACTACCTGATAAAGGATTGTTTTGAGGATGAGTAAGCACCTAACTGCAGTTGATACCCTGACACAATACTGTATCACAGGGTAATATCTCCTCTTTCCCTTTCCACCAGGTTACCCTTGTTTCAGGCAAGTGCTTTTGCATTCTTAGCGCCTGCTAGAGCAATACTTTCCCTGGAGAAGTGGAAATGTAATAATACAGGTAATTGTCATTTATGCTTGCTCCCATTTAAGTGACAAATGATGTAGATGACATATAGTGCAACTGCTGAACCTTTTCAAACAGAAACTGAAAGTAATGAGCAGGGAATAAAAATAAATAAATCTAATTTTGCAACATTTGAACTTGGTGCCTCCTTGCTTTGGAATAATTCTTAAAATGCCCTTGTGGAATTCTAGTTTTAAACCCTTATATTTATGTCCAATCTATTTAAAGGAGTTAGATAGAAGATGAAAAATGTAAGAAAGCTTTAAGGGAAAATCGAAGGCCTTATGAGAAAACCTGTTCATGTTAGGGTTAACATCCAGTTATAATTTTGCTTCGAGGGAGAGGGGAGGGGAGAGGGAGGAGGAAGAGAGAGAGCTCTTTTAATACTAAGAAATCTGGCAGTAGCTTAAAATAATTACTTTGTTAATATAGAGAATGGCAGAAGGGTTAAATAAATGATTGTGTCCTCTATTTGGAAGTAGTGAGTCCATAAGAGTCCTTTTTAGTTGAGGAGTAGTAGTAGTAATTCTGAGCAATGCTCAGCATCACCGCAGGATCAGTATTTTTTCGCATTCATAGTCTGTGCAGAGCAGGCTTTAGCAACATTTGGATGTTCTTTTTAACTTTTTCTTTGCTACCTTTGCCATCCTGAAAGGTAGTGAATTTATTTATAATGAAAATGTGCAGTAAAACTGGTTGTGTAGGCTGCCTTTTCTTTAATTTAGGTTACAAAACTGAAGTGGAAACAGCTCTGGACGTTTTCTTTTTAATGGGGCGTGGTTATTCAGTAATAAGGTTGTGGGCAGTGCAAGATGGCACTGTATAGAAACAAGACTGCCAGATTCTAATTGAAGGTCTTGGGGGGGGGGGTAGGGAGGCGAGGGTGTTTTGAGGTCCTTTAGATTCTCTAGTGATTTATATTTCTGTTATTTGTGTGTTTATAACAGTCTTCGATTCACTCATGACCACTGAATCAATTTTTCTAGTGTTTTCCTGTATAAAGCATAGCTTTAAGCATTCACATTTTCACACTGGAGTACTCAGCTACTGGGAAAGAACACGTGGGTTTCAGTGCTCAAGATGTAAAGGCATACTGTGGTGTACTTCAGATGTTATGGCTGCATTGGATATTTCTTGACAAAATACGCCAATGTCCTAACATGCAACTTCTTGAAAGAAAAAACTGTCTGATAACCTTTGATTGCAAAAGCAATTTTTCCACTATTTAAACTTTTTAGAAAGAGCCTTTGCTTCATCTTGCTCTTGAACCTTTTAACTTTCAAAAGGTGTCAGGTGGGGTTGTTAATATGGGTCAATTCATCATTCAGTGAATAACCTAAATTGGCAAACAACAAACATTGGAATGTTTCCTTGATTCCTAGTGTGCAATTGAGTACTTCTCCATTCCACCATTTATTGGGGTGGGGAAAAAATGATCTATATGACCTTTATTTCTGGAGATTATTTTTTTTTTACCCGCTTTGGTACAGTGGGGTAAAATTAGTGGTTAGCTCTTGGGAAATGTGAGCATGATATTACGCGATTTGTAGCACTGCAGAACTTCTTTTCTGTGTAAATTAAGTCTCATTTGTTAGACACAGCTTAAGGAGAAATGTATTTTTTTATTAAATATGGAAAAGTGGCTGAGGAATAAATACCTGTGTTTTGTCTTTTCTTTTGGTAAGATATAACAGTTACAAATGGAACAACAGACCTGCTTCATACTGAGCACATCTGGTATCCCAGAATACGAGAGGTAATGTGGGAGTAGCCTTTAGCTGTTGATCTGTCCGATTTCAGTTAAGTTTCTCATTTAACCATCTGTGTGTTCTTGTCTTTAAGTTGGCAATCTCTTCTTTCACTGCAATTTCATTTGAATATATCCCTTTACTCATTTCATGGAAGTCTTCATTTTTTTCAACTTGTTCGTTGCTGAACAGCAAATACAATCAGTTAGTTGCCACATTCCAAAAGATACTTGGTAAAATGCGCAAGTGAGATGAATAACTGTTCTTGTAGCACTTACCAATTTGTGCTCACCAGTAGCAGTTCAGCAAACCATAAGCTACTACCACTTGCCTTCTGTCACTCTGTTCAGTAGGCTGTCCAGTGGAAGGTAAAATGCAGTTAGCCAATGTGTTCATTCCTAGGTGTCTTAAATTGGAGACTATCCTGATGAGACATTGATTCTCCCAAGATACTTGCTGAAATACACCAAACTCCTTTTCCATTCGCAGCATCACAGTCTGAACTTCATCAGTCTCTGCAGAGCTCACAATGAGGGTTGTGCCCAGGCATCACACTAGGCTGCTAGATAGTGTAGTCCAAATTAAGGCGTGTGTCATGGAATTTATCTCCCATCCCGTTGCTTTGGGCTGCAAACTTTTTCGTAATTAAAAACAACCCCTCTCTCTTCCCCATGTTCAAACCATAGCTACATCCTGCCAAGAGCCCTGCAGCCAAGAGGGCTGACAGTCTCCTGAGACCACAACGCTGCTCTATACCAGCTTCTAAGGAGCACTTGTGAACAATGCAGCATACACTGCCCCTAGGAGCTAGGAGCATCACCTCCGTGGCGCCACCAACCCTTGCCGGCTCGATCTGAGAGCTTAAAGGTTAGCCTGGAACCCAGGTCTCCTGTCTGACAGTGTGATGTGCTATCCACACAACTACCAGACTGGCCCACTGGTCTGTTGTGTAATAGTTTTGTGAAGAAAACCATAAGTGTTATGCTTAAGCAATAAGTCACTTGAACCTAATGAGCTGTTTTATGACGAAAAATTTGCTGAGTTCTTCTGTGTCACTGAATTCTTTTAACTGCAGTTTGTAAGCCAGAGTAGAAAAAGAAATGTTTTGGTTTTGCTTTCAAGATGCAGCTGAACTGTCTCTTTCCCATTTTTGTGTGTTCAGATCCAAGGTGCTATTATCATGTCCTCCTTGATAGAAGTGGTGATTGGTTTGCTTGGCCTTCCTGGTGCCCTCTTGCGATACATTGGACCTCTGACCATCACTCCAACTGTTGCTCTAATTGGCCTCTCTGGTTTCCAAGCAGCTGGAGAAAGAGCTGGCAAACACTGGGGTATCGCAATGTTGTAAGTACTCCTGGGTGTTCTTGTCTTAGGCCAGTGGGTTCCATCTGGTAAGTTGTCATGGAGGAATTTTGGAGTGCCAATGAAAAACCTGAGTCTGCTTGACTGCCAAAGGTAGCATTGCAGTGCTCCCATCATGGAGAGGAGTACAGTGTACAGGAGTAGGTCAGCTAGCAATTTGGGAATGAAGACCACAGTGACTCTGGGAGAGGAGGAAGGAAAGGAGGCTGAAAATGAGGTTTGGAGAACAGAGTTTTGTGAAACTAGCTGGTTGGGGAGCCATGGACTGCTGAGTCTGTTAATTTAGTGACAAGTATCCTGTGAAATACTGTTGATAACCAGCCAAATCAGGATGAAAACCACATTTTATGAAGTATGAAATTGGCTGAAGCAGTTAGCATATCCGATGTATAGCAACCACCTTTGTGCTTGCTCTGGAAGTGGAAGGAATGTCTTGATCCAATCAGATTCTGACCTAACTAATCTGTTAGCACAGTACTTTGAACATATAAAGTATTCTGTAAGTGCAGCTTATGATTAAAAGGGCTGTTTAAGACTCTTACTTTGGGTGTTAGCATCATGATTACTGTTGTGTTTTAACCCGGCTGGCAGCTAAACACCACACTGCTGTTCACTCACCCTCCCCCTCCCTCTCTGGGATGGGGGAGAGAAACAGGAAAGTAAAGCCTGTGAGTTGAGATAAAGACAGTTTATTAAGACAGAAAAATAATAATAACAATAATAATAATAATGATGGTAATAGTACTACTACTAACAATGTGTACGAAACAAGTGATGCACAATGCAATTGCTCACCACCTGCTGACCGATGCCCAGCCGAACCCCGAGCAGTCCAGCCCTCCTCCCCGCAGCTAGCCACCCCTATCTATTGTTTAGCACGATGTCAGATGGTATGGAATACCCCTTTGGCTAGTTTGGGTCAGCTGCTCTGAGTCTGTCCCCTCCCAGCTCTTGCTGCACCCCCAGCCTGCCCGTTGGCAGGACAGAGTGAGAAGCTGAAACGTCCTTGGCTTGGTGTAAGCACTGCTCTGCAATAATTAAAACATCGGGGTGTTCTCAGCACTCTTCTCATCCTAATCCTAAACATAGCACCCTACCAGCTACTAGGAAGAAAATTAACTCTGGCCTAACTGAAACCAGGACAATTGCTCTTTTATGTTAAGCAGCTGACCAAAAGGAACACTTGTTTTCCTGTAAAACACATTGCATGCAAGTTGGGACTAACATTATATCAATCATATAGACCTGTGATGAATTGGATGTTGAAACCTGTAATGGAAGTTGATGTTTTGCAGATGGAGAAAACAAGTGAATTTAGGAACAGAGTTTAAATATTACCCAATCATAAAGTATTTCTGGCTTCTGCCATTCAAAAATTGTGCCCTCGTTGGAAATAACTCATAGCCATATAGAGTCACTAAAAATAACTTGATCTCTGCAAGATGTGGCACTTGAATTGTCTCAATTTTTCTGATGAGATAAAATGGTTGTATCGCTCACTATCTAGCACAGCAGAATAATATCTGTGTAAGAGCTATGATCCTCTGTTAGCTGCAGGTGTTATTTGACAAGGTTTTCAGTTTCCAGAAGAATTTTCTGACCTTGCTTGTTCTGCAGGTGCCGGTTTGAAATAATTTAATAATAAAACACAACACATTATGCTCTGTAAAAACAGCAGGTATTCCTGAATTCGTACACTTGTACATCTTGTGAATGAAATGTTTCTTTGGGTACTTAAAGTTTTGGTTGTATTTTAAATGACCCAGTATTATTTCTACTATGTAGACAAGCAAACTGAGAAATTAATCTTGATGTTATCAGTGAAACAGTTCAGGACTTTTAGTTGTTGTTTTTATTGCTTGCATATGTCTCCTACTTTAGCCTCTGTCATACCATGCACTGCATGTATCCTCCTCACTGTTTTAAATCATAAGCCACTTTCAAATAAAAATCATGGTAACTGCCTGTCCTCAGGGCTAACATGCCAGAATAGCTGCTGTTAGGGAGTGGAGGCCATCATCTTTCTATAATAGACTTCTGGAGAGATGCCAAAGTGTTTCCTGAATGTGAAGGAAAAGGTGTCTTTATCATTTGACTTTAGTCAGGGGTAAAGGCTATAAATGATACCCTTCTTGTGCAGAGCTCTTTGTTCCTGGAGACTGAGGGAAAATAAAACTCTGTTTTGTTTTTTTGCATACTAAAACCGATCTTGAATAGAAAATGAAGGGAAGCTTAAAATAAAATCTTTTTTTTTTTTTAATAAATCCGATGAAAACATCATCTCAAATTTCAGAAAACCTTTACTCATTCAGGCAGTTTGACTCTTTCTTTAGTCTTTTTACAGGAAAATGTTTTTTGACTGTTTCAGAATTAAACAACCTGTCCTGGGTTTTTATTTTGCATTGCAGTGGATTTTAGCTGTAGACTTAAGTTATTTTTAACATACAGAGAATCTTAGCAGTTTTGACAAGGGGGAAGTGCATGATACATAAGGCATCTAAAAATTGTAATAAACTAGGTTACTGGTGAACTGCAGCTCACTGGAATTTTGGTTTTGGGGCTCCATTCAGCTAGTTTATCAGCTATGTAGAAGTTAAAGTGCACATACACCATACTTTGGGCTTCTTAAGAATTTTAGACAGATTTTCCCAAGGCAGACATTTTTCAAGTGCTTTTAAGTTTTATGCAAAAACTAGTGAATAACTGCTCTGGCCTGTGATTGGCTTCCAGTTTTCCTGTGTCTTCCGATTTGCTAGGAGTAGCCTTTGTGTGTGGTGCAGACATGGGTACACATAGTTACAGAATTTGAGACAAAAAGAAAAGAGAAATGTAGCCTACCTCTTTGCTAAAGGTTGTCTTAACTCTGAAAATATTTCCGATTCATTTTCCCGTTCTTTTTTACCTGTTTGTTGCAGTACTTTAGAATACAAATGAGGTAGTTTTAGATTTTTGTGGAATAATAATTTATTTAAAATACACTCTCTCATTATATTTTGTCTTATGCTAAATTTAGCATGTACATTTGTATTCTGAGTCTGAACAACCTGAAGGATTATCAGGTTTCTGCTGAGAAGGATTTTTAAAATATTCGTGCTAATGGCATGTCTCTTGTCTTACTCTCCTTTTTTTTCCTCAGGACTATTTTCCTAGTGCTGCTGTTTTCTCAGTATGCCAGAAACGTCAAATTTCCCTTACCCATTTACAAATCCAAGAAAGGATGGACAGCTTATAGGCTGCAGCTTTTTAAGATGTTCCCTGTGAGTAGTTGAACTGGTTCTTCAGTTGGCAAAAGTAAACCAATTTATGTTTTGGGGCTTTTTTCTTGATTTTAATATTTCTAGATAGTACAGTAGATCACAAAGCTGAGATAAAAGCTTAAATGTGCTTGTGAGGAACTTAACTAAATGGCTTATTTGCACCAGGAAATAGTCTTGTAGTTTTACTAGATAACATTCTGGCATTCGTATCTAATGAGGAGCTGCTGGAGTGATGAAAATGAGGGAGGGGAAGGAAGGGGATAGAAAAGGAGGTAGGCTTGTGCATGTAGTGAAAAGCAAAATGGTGCCCTTCAAAAAAGGAATGGCAAGATCATTATCTTTTAGTTTTATGAAAGCAATACTCTGTTTCTCCATGTGAAAGACTTCCTTGTATTTCTGTGTTAACGTAGACTTAATTCACTTGTTCATGTAAGTGCCAATTTGGAGACTTACCCATTTGTTACAAGCGAGAAGAGTTACTCTAATTCTAAAGCTTTTGTAACAGCACTTTTATTAGAGGAAAAAGATACTCAGTGGATCTATTACAGGGTTTACTGCTTGTTCAGATTTAAAATATCACTTAAGATTGCACACTTCAGATGTGTGCGCAATAGATAGTCTGTGTAGAAACTGCTATTGGTGAATATTGCCAATTATACTTTATTCTAAACAGCTTCTTTTTTTATATTCTTTCACAGATTATTTTAGCGATTTTGGTGTCATGGCTGCTTTGTTTCATCTTCACTGTTACGGACGTCTTTCCCCCTGACAGTTCAAAGTACGGCTTCTATGCTCGCACGGATGCCCGACGAGGAGTGCTGTTGGTAGCTCCATGGTTCAAAGTTCCTTATCCTTGTAAGTATGTCTGTTTTTAAGGGCTGTTTTCTTCTAATATTTGGCCTATGAGTATCATTTGTGTTCTTCTTAGAAACCCTGCTATCTTTTTCTCAGTACTATATTTAGATTCAGGGCAACACACACTTGTTTTTTTCCCCTTCTTTTGCTCTTTAATGTCATACCTTAAGGTCTCACACAGGAAAGACCAAGACTCTGAAGCCTGAACTTGTAAGGTTTAGCTAGGTAACTCTTGACTCCTAATAATGTGGTTGTGACTTTGTGTGACATGGGTTTGCATGTAATGGTTGACTTATCTCTATGTGTTGATATTGTGGGTAACTGCTGTTAATGTTATACAATAAGAAAGATATATTGTTATAACTCCTGCAGAGAGCTACTGAAATCATTGATTCTTGTTGTCAAAGGAACCAGTAGTGTATGGAATTTTTCCAACTTAATACACTTCCCCTGTCCCCAAACACACCTGTTCTTGAATTAGGACGAATGTTAGGCAACTGCACAAAAACGTCCTGGCTTCCAGAAGTGTTGTTAGAATTGGGCTTATAGAAAAGCCAAAGGATACTAGTTAATGCTTATCAAAGGAAAAAAGGATTTGGAAAACTGTGCAAAATGCTTTACGTGACATCTTCAGTGGTTTTATTCTTTTGCTCTAAGTGTGAAGCTGTTAAAGGCTGTTTCTTAGGACATAAGATAGAATTGTACAACTCATTTGTGCTGCTCAGAAATAAACATCATCATAATAGAATAACGTTCTTCTGGAATAGAAATTATGAATACCACTAGATCTTAATGAAGAGCTTCATTGTGGTTTTCCATATACTTTGATTCTGATTAGCTCTTAGGAGAAACCACTTCTAAAGCATTACTTGCAAAATGTATAATAGAAGGTTTTGGGAAAGAAGAGGCGGAAAACTTTTCGCCACCCTGATTAGACCTTTCTTATTTGTAAAGCCTTGTTCATTCACGTTTGTGTGACTTAAAGTTCCTTTTGTTGTGAGAGGCTCTTCTATTTCAAAGAGATAAAAAGCATCAAGGCAATTGCTGTGGAAAACCTGCCAACCTTTTCTACAGGCTTAAATTAATCTTACTTTCCCTTCTACAAAAATTTGGAATTGGAAGGTGTTTATGCAGTTATCATAGCTGGCTGTTGGATCTTGTCTTTGTTTGGTAGACTAAACTTGCAACCAAAGACTGAGTTTTCAGAGCAACAATAATTAAGTCGCATTTGCCTCACTGATCCGAATTATTGTTGGCTTTTTTCTTTTTTTTCCAAACAGTAGTTCACATTCCTTCCTTCTGCACGTGAGGAATCTTTTTGGTAGGGTTTAGGGTTTTGGTTGTGTTTATTTTATTTTTTTTTTCCCTAAGCGTGATCAAAGCCATTAGTTAGGCATTTATTCCTTTACTCCTTTAATCTAATTGAACTTGCCAGGCTGTGTTACTGTTAAGGGAATTTGTTGATTCCATTAAGGATTAATGAATTGCCATATGTTTTGATATCTACATTGCTTTCTGTGGCATGAGAGATTTCAGTTTTCTTTTCTTCACAGTTCAGTGGGGACTACCAACAATTTCAGCTGCTGGAGTTATAGGAATGCTTAGTGCAGTTGTTGCTAGCATTATTGAATCAATAGGAGATTACTATGCCTGTGCCAGGTTGTCATGTGCTCCTCCTCCACCTATTCATGCAATAAACAGGTACGTCAAAAAAAAAAATTACATATATACATTTTTCAGTATCTTACACTACTTTTTAAAAACTTCTTTTTAACCCCCTCAGGAGAAGACAGGAATGTGCTCTCAGATTAAGTGTTAAAATTTGGTCAAACATGAGGACCAAGGATCTGAAATGGAAAACGCAACAGTCATGTTGAACTCTTGATTCAAATGTAACATTGAAAAACTAGCCCCATTCCTGCTGGAGTCTGAGGAACTTAGTAGTACAGTTTCAGTGAGGACAGAACTCAAATCAGTTCCGGAATCAGTATAGCTTGTTGAATTCACCTGAAGCATGATTTTAGAAATAAGAACAGCTCTAATTTTAACTTCAATTATTTTGTAATTTCCTTTTTTTTTTTTTTTTTTTTTTTTTTTTTTTTTTTTTTTAAGAACAAGGGTATCTAATACAAATTAAACAGAACCCAAGGTGTTTTTCCAGGTGTATTGGAGCTTGAAATGTGAATTATAAAATCCTGTGGTGCAGATGCCTGAATAGGCACGACAGTCATGAAGCACGATCTGAAGTGAACCTACGCTAATCCAAGTTTGACATTTTTTTCTGTTTGTGAATTACAGAGGGATTTTTATTGAAGGCCTCTCCTGTGTTTTGGATGGAGTATTTGGGACAGGGAATGGATCCACTTCTTCCAGCCCTAACATTGGTGTCTTGGGCATCACAAAGGTATGTTCTTTACCTTGATCAGTCAGTGGTCAGTGACTTGAGTATTTTATCTCCTCTGGTGGTTGGTTTATGCCATTTTCACATTTCACAGCATAATCCTCTTCCACAAAACAGTATTTTGTGCAGACAAACTTCATAGAGTACTCTGAATTCATGTAACTTTCTGTACTAGACCTTGTCTAATAGAAATCCATTCTAGATAAGGACCCCAAAAATCTTGTTCGTTCCAAGTAAATAGCGTTTAGAAAATGTACGTAAAGCAGATGATACTAAATAAAGTGTCCTTCTGAAAAACAAGTAAGTATTCTAAGGCTCAATGGTGTGTTGTTTTTTTTTTGAGGCACAAACACTATTGACTGTATAGAAATTGATATTTTTTGGATGTCTAGACTCTGATAGCAACTCTAGAGGACTGACTGTTTCTAGCGTCTCACTTTATACACAAAATAAAATGGAAACTCAGATCTGTAGGTCTTACCCACAACTGTATTAGGACATGACACTGACACAACTAGAACTGAAGATCTGGTAAAAGTAACTTCAAATTTACATGTATGCTAAATATGTCTCCACTGTGATAGGTTTCTAAAGCACTGAGCATGCTTAGGGGAATGCATATTTTTGGGGATGTTACTTAACAAAATATTTAAGCACTTGAGAAATTTGTTCACACACTAAACTGCATGCATGTGCTTGAATGCCCAGCTGAACTGAGAGACCTTGGACTGCAGAGAGATTTGCTTGGCATTGTTAATTTAACTGTGTTAAGAAATACTGGCAAAATTGGTAAGATAATTTACGTTGCAAATATGTACAGCTTGCTGTGTATTTGGTTTGTAAACTCTAAATCTATGTAATGAATACAAGATATAAAATGCATACACTCCACTTAAAATAAGTCATCCCCCTTGCTTAATCTAATATAGATGATGAATTTATCTTCAGCCATTTTTTTTCTGCACAAAGGATGGCTTTGTTTGCTTTTGGAATAAAATATAAATAGTAATAGCACCATCTGCTGTCTGTATAAGTCTTCCTTTGAGTTGTTGGTGGAAATTTCCTAGAAGAAATTTGCTAGAAAAATCCTTAAAGAAAGGTTTATTCTGTTCTGCTCTCTCTGTTATTCACTTCATATTTATATGAATTAACAGTGCTTTTTTATTAAGAGTACACAGAAATGAGCATGTATTTTGCTTTGAAAAAAGCAAAAGAACGAATGTTAAGCTGGCAGCTGTTATAGAGAACAGAGTTAACTACAGTTAGGTTTGTTCAGAGAGCGTGATGGAAAAGTGAGTAAGCCTTTTCCAGGATTGCACAGTTGGATTGCTGTGTCCTGTTTTCCTGGTTGAACATTTGTCACTAAAACTCTAATAGTTTTGCAACTTCAGTTTATTTAAAAATAGATTTTTTACTACTTTGATACTCTGCTGTTTATTTGTGAGAAGCTATCTCCTGTGTTCATGAGCAAAAAGACTATATAGTCCCAGTGATCCCATTATACTGATGCAACGTTTCAGAAGGCATATACTTTGCTTCAAATCAGTATATGGTTACATTTTAGAATTTAAATATGAGGCTTTTACTGGATGGTAATACTGCAAAGTCTTTGAGCTAGTCTGTGAGTGAATTATAGTAGATGAGAGGGTAATTGATGAAAATGCATTTGTTGGGCCAAAATTATAGTCAGCTTATGCCATAATACTGATGATGATCTGTAAGGAACTAAGTACCATATCCTTATTCATGCACTTCAAAATAATTACTTAAAGAATGTGTACAAGTTCCTTGGAATAATTACATAGTTTTTGCTATATGCTGACCAAGATGCTTTCAGTAGCTTTTAAAACTCTATTGGAGCTTAATCTATTTTACTTGTAGAGAATGATGATTTGCATAATCCAGTCACTGTCATTATTTTTCTTTTTTTAAAGAATCTGCCTATTTTATACAGCAAGTTAATTTTAGAACAAGGTTATTGTTGATCATAAGGAAATGAGTGTTTTTATTTAAATAGGGAAAGTTGTAAGCTAGCTCGCTGTTCTACTGAAACACCAAAATTTACTGTCTAGCTTCTTTTTGTAGGTGAACATGTCTGATCTAACAGTTAAACAGTGAAAAATATAGGAGGAATAATTTTACCCTAAAAATGGCTAGTATATTTTTTTTTCTTGGTATAACTTATTTAGCTCAGTCACACATGATTAACAAATTAACATCAGCTTCTCTTTGGAGCATAGTAATCTCTAAAAGACAGACCTACAAAGAGCTTTGCTAGTACCTACGTTATCAGCGTAACAAAATTTTTGTTGTTGTTTCCAGTGGACCTCTTAAGCAAATACAACACTATTTAAAATATTGAACATTCAGGTTTACCATCTACTAATACTACATAATGCCAGACAACTACTGCCCTAAAGTCTGAATGCTTAAAATGGGAAGAAAGTGCAGACACTTGTTTTTGGTGGTAGCGTGGCCATGATTTGCATATGAAGCAAATTCAGTTCTGATCTTGGTGGAGTATTATAAAATCACTTGATAATTTATCTAGAAAGGCTACATCTGCTTCAAGTGAACTATGTGGAAGATGATTTATAGATAGAGATACATTATTCTTGTGTAAAAGAGCAGCAACACATGGTATTATTTTGTTGTTTGCACTACAGTTGATCTGTTTGCAATCACTCCTAGTTATTGTTGGTTTATTTTTTTATTGTAGATGGGACCATGCCACAATTCATGGTTATAGTGGCTATAGCAGACAAAGATGGTTTTGTTAACGTTAATGAAAACAAAGTCAAACAAAGTTTTATGTTAGAACTGGACTGCAGCCATGTTACAGCTGAGTCCTCCAAGACATTTGCAAAGGGTCTGCAGCTTGTGTTTTAACTCTGCAAAGATATATGGGGAAGCTTGCAAAGAAGCTTTGAATCTGAAAGAGAATAATAAAATAAGTTGCAAGGCACAAAGTCGGACAAAGTACAAACTTTTTTCCAATGTGCTTTCCTTTTTGTTCTCGTGCAGGTTGGAAGTCGCAGGGTTATACAATATGGAGCAGCCTTCATGCTCTTGCTTGGGATGGTTGGCAAGTTCAGTGCTCTCTTTGCATCGCTGCCTGACCCTGTGCTTGGTGCCCTCTTTTGTACTCTCTTTGGTAACGTATGGTTTTTGCTCCTCTTTGTGTATTCTGTGGCAATATCTTTTTACTCTAGTGCTGCATTTATCTTGCCCCCCCCAATGAAAAAGTCTAAAAGCTGAGACTTGTACTATTTTTTTTTTTAATTTAGGGATGATTACAGCTGTGGGTCTGTCAAACCTCCAGTTCATAGATTTAAATTCTTCTCGCAATCTGTTTGTACTTGGATTTTCCATTTTCTTTGGGCTTGTCCTCCCAAGCTATCTCAAACAGAATCCACTGGTGACAGGTATGTGTTTCTGTTCATTTACATGAAGCATATTTTTACCTAATATTGATATACAAAGTAGATACAAGTACAAAGTAAATAAGAGGAAAACAAAATATTGCAGAGACAATAAAAGCTATAGGTAAGAAGGCAGGTACATTCAGAGGAAAATTATTTTGGATCTTGACAGCTGAGTTGATGTTTCAGTGTGATACGTCTCAAGTTGTCTTGCTTTATTTGGATAAAATTGTGGAGCAATGCAAGGACACAGTTGCCAGCTGGACTGGAATAAGGACTGGAAAGGTGAATCTGAGTTTTAAATGTCAAAAGAGGAGGAAGGGGAAATACCAAATTAGAACTTGAAAACTAGAAATGTTTTCATTTTCGAACATTCTTTGTCTCTCTAGACATGCGTTGAGCCTGAATTTTAATGAACTTGATTCAAACTGTTGGCAAATCTGCAGATTTATTGAATCTATGGAGAAGCGGTTTTGGTTTTGATTTTTTTAATACTACCTCCTCGATAGTGGTTATGACAGTGTTATTTTAATCCACGTGATATTATATCATGAAAATTTTCCTTTTCTATTTTGAAGTTTTCTATATAATTTCAGTTATACAGTTGTCTGTGGTTGAAACTTAAACAGTATTTCATGACATTTTTAAAAGCAGCTGAAAATTCATGGAATTTTTGGAAATAAGGGGTCCCTGTGGTGGACCATATTAGTTTAAAGTTCTCCCACATTAAATGAATAGGATGTAATAGGATATGTTAAAAATTCAAATACTAATTTTTTTTTCCTTTCTGTTCCTCTAGGAATAACAGGCATTGATCAAGTATTAAATGTTCTTCTCACTACAGCCATGTTTGTTGGTGGCTGTGTTGCATTTATTTTGGATAATACCATTCCAGGTCAGCATATGAACTTGTAATTTTACTTGAAGTAATGACTCTTGTACTGAATTATGATAGTTCTTCATTTCAAGGAAGGCAGGACATGAGGAAGTGATTGCCGCTTTTATTCTATTTTTAAACACCTTCCGTAGACTGCTTCGTTCCTGTGTGCTTCAGTTTCCTTGATAATGCTTTGAATCTTGTTCAAGTTAAGGACTTCATCTTCTTTAAAGATAGAAGATAACTGGGAAAAAAAAAATGAAACCAGAGGAGAATTATTCAGAAAATACAGTAAAAATATTTTAGGATCCAAACTTGCTTCCATTCATTTGAGAGCAAAAGTTTGCCTCAAATTCCAAATATATACTAAAACAGACACTCGCTATTTCCAATATTTTTTCCCTTTTTTCTACCTCTTTGAGGATTCTAGGTCTTTTCCAGTGCTTTGCTGAGACTTGAGGCTTTCTTTCTTTCTTCTCTTACCTCAATTACACATGTGTGTGTCTGTGTATGTATAAATCTACATGTGTACCTATTATTTATTTATTTATTTTACTTTTAGGAAGCCCTGAAGAAAGAGGAATAAGGAAATGGAAGAAAGGGGTTGGTAAAGGAAGCAAGTCACTGGATGGCATGGAAACATATGATTTGCCCTTTGGCATGAACTTCATAAAAAAATACAGGTGTTTCAGCTTCCTGCCCATCAGCCCTACCTTCATGGGTTACACGTGGAAAGGCTTCAGGAAAAGCAGCAACTGCAGGAGTTCAGATGAAGACTCAGAAGCTGCAGTATAGCCTTAGTTGAAATTATATTATCTAGTTGTAGTAAGAGATGTATTTGCAGTTTCTTGCTGATTAAGAAGCATTAAAATATATGTTTTGTATATCTGCATTTAAATTCTGGAACCAGAGCTGAGACGGATTTAAAAAAAAAAAAAAAAAGCTTTCCTGTTGTGGGTGGTGGTAGCCAGATCTAGTGTCTCTGAGTCAAATTTGCAAATACTCCTGTTTGATTTTTTTTCCAGAAACTACAGATACCTGTATACACAAATCTGTTTATTTAAAATGGGGCTTAGATTCCTGAAGTATTTAAGTGCTATGGAAAATTTTACTTTTTATAGTGATTTTAAGTCACTGATAATGCCAGTTTGGCTTATTCATTGCTTGTAACATTAGTTATGCCATGAAATTTGGTTCCTATGGAGGAAAAAAAAATCTAATTATGTCTAATCACAAATATTGTTTTCTAACCACTGATTTGCACATTCCATACTTTCTGATCCCTGGAAACCAGACTGAATTTATACTGGCAAATCATAAGAGTATTTTTCAAATTACTTGATAGTTCAGTTAGATGTCCAGTGTTAGGACAGAAGTTTCCATTTGCACGTGAAAATTATGACCGACTTTCGCTAGCTTGTTGCTTTAGAAGATACCACTCACTTCTTGTCAGTTTGCATTTTTAAATGTTTTCTGCCTGGCTTTTAACCACCTAACTGGTGTCCAGGCATAGGTTTTCTTTGAAGGGCCTTATGTAGCTTGAGTTTTGTAGAGATAAGAGACTTAACTTCAGATGGGACCTGATAACTGTTCTTATAGCAAAACGCATTTATCCAGCTAGATGTTTTCAGAACAAAAACAGTAATTAGTTAAACGGTTCTAAGCAATTAACATGTGTATACATACAGCTTTTCCTGTGGGGAAAACCAGATAGTCAAATTGCAGCCAGCGTTTGCTGGTATGGATCTGTGTAAAATTTTCTTGTTTGGATGTTGAGAGCCAGTGCTGCCTATGAATGGCTTCTGTTGCATTGCCTAATTTTTTCCCTCTTTTGTGGGATTACTACAAAAGCTTGCTACTTCCAGAGAGGTGAACTTAAATGACAGAGACACTACATTTGATGTCCTCATCCACTGGGTGGTTTAACGGGTATTGGGTCCAATCAGGACACCATTCAGATTTTTTTTTCCTGGAATAGTCTCAGTTCTGATGTTATGTGAGTGTTCATGCTCGTCATGCATTCATAATTAAAAGTTTTATTCATGTTTAATGTTCTTACTATTGCAAGTTAGTTTTAGACTTCAGTGTGGCCCCAAAAGCATTTTTAAGCTGTGGAGATCATCAGGGAAATGTAGTGTAATGTAATTTCAAGGCCAGTATGCTCTACGGTGCTTGCATTTTGTATTCCTGGAAAAACGTAACAGTAGATCCTGTAATTCACTAATATATTTATCAAAGTTTGACTACTGGACAGGAGCGCAGGAACTCTGTTTTCTCTGAGTCTACTTCCACGTGAATGTTGTTGGTTATTGAAGCATGGAAGGGTTGGGGTGGGGAGGGCAAGGAAAGAGCTTAATGGATCAGTACTGAATAGTGTAGGATCAGAATGATTCCATTGATATCCTTTTCAGCATGTCATGGCTGTTTCCAGAAACTATTTTATGCCGCTTTTTCCGTAACAAAGCATGTGTGTGTCCCTGCTTTAGGGAACTTTCAATAGTTTGCAGTCTCGGTGTCAGTTGGACTATCTCGAAAGCTGGTTGGAAGAGTTATTGTGTCATAGACAAAGGTTAGTTTGCCTGTAAAACTGTCATTTTTATCATTTGAAATTTTGCTCTTTGGGTAGTGAGGTGTTAGATTTCCACATCCACTTGCAAATAGTTTGAGTGCAGAAACCTCTAATTAGTAATACCAAGCTTCCAAATTTCCCAAATTTATGTGCAACCAAAGATGTGCGGGAGAGATGGAAGAGTTAAGAATAAGTAAATAAACTAAAAATGGAAACAAACAAAAAAAGACACCTGTATATGGTGGTTATTATCATGTAAAAATGCCAAAGTTGATTATCTTTAAAATGTTGAGAGAGGCAAAGTTTTGGTATTTAGAACAATGCCACCTTGTAAATACTGAAGTGTTTCAGTTCCAGTGATGCTGTGAACTGAGACAGCTGTGTTGTGAGGCTTTTCTAATCTTTTCCCCCAAATATTCTTTTGACAACATGAATGCTTACACACTGAAGAGATCAGATGATGAGAAATAACATTTTATCTTCTCTCACCTTTGGCTGGAGTAAAGCTGTACATTTTCTGTATTGCCTGAACTGAGCATGTCAGAAAGAATTGCCGAGATGATTTGTGGCACTTAAGTTATGGCAACAACTCCAAGGATTTTTTCTTTCTTCGTGGGGCAGAATACCACCCTTTTCTTGCAGCGTAGGAAAGACTATCCAAATAGGTGAAATCAGATTACTCTGTCAAACTTGGATTTAATTCTTTCTCAACTTTTGGTTTTACCGGACTGATTCTGTTGACTGGCTGAGAAGTGCAGTAGCGTTTAGCTGGCATGCTTTGCTTTTCTTGCCACTTAACATGGTAACACTAAAATAAGTAGTTGTAGTTAGCAGTCATTTTTGTAACCAAATTTGTTATCACGTGTAACAACACTGTCAATCTTACTAAAAACATTAATGGTTAAAGATGGGCCTCAATTTAGCAGTGGAGATCTGCTGAAGCACCTGTAATGTATAGGGAAAGGTTACGATGAAGTTAGTGGTGGTACCCTGGACATGCAGGGAGTGTTCTGATACATCTGCTGCATCTCAAATATTTATATTAAAGCATGCATCTCTTCAGTGGTTTGAGGTGAGCAAAGGACAGAACTGGTACATAATTCGCCTTGGAAAGAGAAGCTCCCCTTTCTCTTTCTGATGCATCTGAAACAGTCCCAGAGAAGATGCAAATGCAATGCTTGCTTTTCTTTGCGATGGAAATGCTCAGAATTGCCCCCATTTTTGTACAGTTGTGGCAGGCAATTGCAGACCCTAAGTACTACTCCCATGTACACTTTTCTACATTTGAGTCCTAGAGTGGCTGTTGTGAAATGTGCTTACCTGGAAGAGCATAGTTTGCAGTCTGAGCTGCTGTGCAGTTGTTGCTGGCAGATGTGTTGCAGAGGGTTAACTTGCAGTTTTGAAAAGCATTTAAATTCTTTGTTTTAGCTGTTTACATCTAGGATTTGATGTGTAAAGGTGGCTGGATATAGAAATATGTCAGTAAATGCAATACTGTACTTTTTCTATAGGTAATTGCCTGCCTTTCAAATTGCTGTGTTGAGCAAAACCACATACAGAAGACAACACCTCAGAGATGAGTTAAGAGGCAATGAGATGTTTCAACCAAACTTTAAGATGGAAGGGCAAATATTCATGGTAGAAATATCATTTTGTCATATCTAAGATGGTATAAATGTATGCAAAACAACGTAACTTGGGACTTTTGTAATTGATATTCTATTGTATTTTTTTAAGTTAAATTAAGAATTCTTGCTAACATGTTTAAACACTTTTTCTAAAGCAAATACTTGCAAATTATACCTTTAGAAATTTAGGTTTCATAGCGAACTCAGCTATGATTAATGTTGTCATATTAGAATGTGTTGGCAGAGGAACTTAATCAGTTGCCTCGCTCAGAAAGTTCAAACTTAAACCCTGAATTTGCTTTATGCCTTTTAATACTGACTTTAAATATGGCAACTTGGTTTGTACATGAATATTGCAGTATTTTATTTCCATATATTAAAAAATAACATTTCCACTCAGGATAATTACCACAGTTCTCCTGGGAGGGAGTGGTATGATTGTCATGACAATGTCATGTGATGGTAGAATTTCTTCATTGACGAATCTATAGTAGTTGTGTATACTTTATTTACCCATGTTTATGTTTCTACCAAAAACTGAAGGGTTTCTTTACTGTTCATCTCCCTACTGAGATCTTGATACTCCCAATGCAGAATTAGCACTTGCAAACTGAAATCCTTGGTACTATTTATACCACAAGGAGCATCAGTCAAGTGAGACTGGACCAGTCAATTATGTATTCTTAACAAAGGTGTCGAAAATTGTGTAATTTGTGGTATAAACAGCACTACAGGCACATCTGGTGTAATAACAGCCAGCTTCTAATGGTTTCAGTTAGCCATTGGATCTTTATACAATCTAAACCAACTTGTGCTTAACATATGTATATCAGTGTAGAAAATGCATGTGACAGACCAGCACAGCAAACAGTGTTTCTTTTATGTGGCCTTCTTAAACCATAATCCACTTTTTTTTTTTTTTTTTTTTTTGGGGGGGGGGAGTAAGTGGGTCACTTCCCCCCAAAAAAAACAAAAAATAAACAAAAAAAAAAACATCCCACTAAGTACATGTTTCTTAGTATTTCTTGCCAAGGCCAACAGCCTTTTTGGGGCATGGGATGACAGATACTCTATGCTCTCATGTTTCTGTAGCTATGGTAAGTCATTACAGTATTGGAGGAGGCCACAAGTTTGCCAGTGTTTAGCTTCTGCCCATGAGTCTATACAGCTTAGTGCTGGGCTGCTTTTAAGTATTGGGGATTTGTGTTCAGAAACATCCAAAATATTCCTGTCTAGTTCTAATTCGATTGTGACTGTGCATTGCCATCCATACATACTGATATGAGAGAGATATTTAGAATTGCCTTGTGTATTATCTGGCATTTACTACATCTTTCCAGGTAAGTCATCTTGCTGCCAGTCCAAATTATTGTACTTTGTCTCTTTATAACAACCTTTGGCGTAACAAACTGTTCTTAGGCAGTGGGGATAAATATTTCTTTTTTCATGATATTTTGTGACTGACTTTGGCTGTAAAACTTTTTTGTTAAACAGCAAGAGGGTTTTTTTTTTCTGAGATGTGTAATTCTTTTATGGAGTTTTTTAATTTCATATTTTTTCTAACATTGCTTCATTAAACAATTAAATATTTAAAAATGTAATATTTGGACCAGATGTTGTGAATAATAGTAGATAAAGCTATTTTATTCTGTATTTTTAAAGCTGTTCAGTATAAATAAATGCGGGCATAGATGCAACTTGGTGGCATGGTGTTATACTTGCTTTTAACATTCCTTTAAAAGGAGAATCAATATTTTGGGAATCTAGGTGATGTGAAGACCCACATCTCATCATAGCAACTGCCATCTGAAAAGACAACCCATAGACATCTGCCTGACACTTCCCGCTCAAGACACTTTAAATCTTGATTTATTTGGAAGAGGCATCATATACAGTGTGTGTGTCTTAGACCAGTTTAGGCAGCCAAGGAGCAGACAAACTTGATATAAAGGCAATTCCATAGCACTGATGTGTGGCTGAGCAGTGTCCATGAAGTAACTTCTAGTAACTGATTTCCTAACAAAAATAAATCCCACAACCTTCAAGTTCACTTAGGAAGTTTCACTGAGCAGCATCTTTGAGTGACTCTGTAGTTATGAATATGAGCAACAACAAAGTGTTAATAGCAGGGAAATAGCCTCTGGTTTTGTAAAGCCTTAGGGTTATGAGTTTGTCTACATTTTTGCCCTTTCTTTAGCAATCTGCAGCCAACGTGAAATCTCTTGGGGCCCCTTGTCAGGATTGCTGCTTGGCCAAAACAGTCTGCAGGGGTAGTAGGAACACTGACAGTGGATTTGGAGATGTGAGCTGTCTTCTCAGGCAGAATTTAAAGACACACTTTGCATCACTCTGCTTCTTCAGCAACATTTAAAAACAATAAGCTGAATATCACCTTGCCTTATCTCCACTCATTTAATGAACTTGGATGTTTAAGCTGGGGTCATCATACGAGATCCCTAATGTTAGCTGGAGCACCAGTGATGGTCAGTGGCTACTTATGGCAAACTAGGAGCTGAAATGTCTCTCCGAGTACAAACACAGCATCTTCAGTCATCTGTCAGCTTTCAAGGTGTCTGAAAAACCACTGATTTTAAGAGGAATTAAAGCCTGTAATTACTTGGGTGCCTAACTCACAGCACCAGTCTGAAAACTGCATAGACTAGTGGGCAACAGAAGGAAAGAAAAATGGTAAAAAGTCACCTAAAGCAAGAGCTGGGCTGGATTTGTATCTACAAGCTACAATGACAATCACTCTGATCTAAATCTCAATTAATCCTTTGACTGGGTCAGAGCTCTGAAAATACTTGGGTTTCTTCCTTGTGTCTTGTCTGAATCAAAATTTAGCATCAGCTGCAGCAGCTCAGAAAGGAGGGCTTTACGCTGGGCAGCATCTCAGAAGTATTTTAGGAATGACTGAGACATTTGGTTTATTCTGAAATGGGGACAGCAACCACGTTGTGAAGAAGTACATATTAGGTATGAACAGAATCCCTTAGACAAGCACATCTTTTTCCATCTGCTTCCTGGAGGCTGTGTAACAGCTAGCAGATGCTCCTGAGCTAGCATGATTCCAAGTGCATAATATTCTTTGGTATTTACTGACAATTACCTTGGGGGTCTTAAAGTTGAAATAGGGGTAAGTGTGAAAGAAGTGAATTTGGATGCTTGCTCAGTCCAGGGGAAAATACTTGAATTTGGGAGTATTTTGGAGTGAATGCCCTACGCTTAGGTCCTCACCATCCTGCCTCACTTAATGGGAGTGGAAAAAAATCCTTCAAAATCAGAGGTTTAAAAGGCATCAGCCATCTACCCTGCATGCCATTTAACACGGAAATGCTGATTTAACCTGTGAAATGGGCACAGTGTACCTAATGGCAGACTTCAAAACCTCCTTTTCCAGTGAGATTTCTGGCGGCAGGAAGAGTTTGGGTTTGCTTGGGTTTGTCCCAGCTGGAGGGACCATGGCAGGGCAGAGTTTTGGGACTATTTCTTTCACTTGGGTTTGCTCTCTCAGCTGCTGTGTGGGTGAGGTCTCCCTCCTGTCAGCACCTGCTGTGTTTGTGGCTTGGGAAGCCGTGTATGAAGACACTTAAATTCACCTCCCCTCCTGGGCCAACTAATTCCTCGCTGCAGCTTCCATGTGGAAAGAGGAGTGGGATGAGAATGAGTGCCTCCATCTGGGCTCCATCCTACCCATGGTGGAGGCCACGTGCATGCTAAGGGTGGCGAGCAGGTGCTACAAAATCAGGCTTTACCCCCACTTCTGCAACTTTGTGCCTGCACGGGTACCTGCAGCAAAGCCCTGCTTGCTTTTTCCCCCTTTTGTTTTTGTTCTGGTTGCTTTGGAGATAAACCCCTAGTTTTGGGGGTTTGCACAGCACAGGCGGCTCTTCTCCATTGTGCAGTGTGGCCAGGCTCTCCCTGCCACAAAGGGCCTCTCATCTCTGCCAGCCCTTCAAGATGCTGCTGGAATATAAATAATAACACCCCCCCCCCCTTCCTGCCTGCTTTTGCGATGTCAGTGTTTTCCCCTAGCCAGATGGCTCCTCGTGAACTTCTCATATTTTACATACAAGTCAAAAACAAACAAACAAACAAAAAGATTACAATATTGCAGTTGTGAAGAGCTGCTTGTTTTGCTAAACCAGCTGTTCGGATTATTTCTTTGGGTCAGGATTTTTAATTTTTCCCCCAGTGTGGGTTGTTTCTACTCAAATTCCTTAAAAAGGAAAAAAGGCCCAGAGAAGCCACAAAGCACTGGGAAAGGTCAAGAGCAGACAAAGGCGCCGCTGCGCTTCTGGAATACTCAATGCCTCTGTGCCTCCCCGAGCCCTCCCCACAGTGGCATGGGGCACACAGCAGGATGGGACCCCAGGAACAGAGGCTGAGCAGTGTTTTGGAGGTAACCCCCACCCTGTGCTGCAACATCTGCTTCCATGCTCATTTTTATTTGTATTATTATTATTATTATATTTTTAATTTCCTCTTCAATCCCCATCTTGTGGGCGGTTTTGGATCCAGGCACGATCCCACAGCTGCGGACAGGATGCTGACAGCCCACAGCCCCGCGCTGTCCCAGAAATAGAAGGGCTCGGTGTGAGGCGTGCATGGATGTGACAACGGTATCACAGCCATTTTAAGGTGAAGCCTGGAAAAGCTCCCCCAGGCCGTTCCGCACGGAGCTGGAGCCGATCGTGGGAGCGTTTCCAAGCTGGCTCTGTGGGATGGGGCATCCTCTGGGAACCCAGGTGCGGTACCCGGGATGCGGCATCCTCCGGGAACGCCGTCCCGCAGCGCACACGGGATTTGTGCTCTCCTTTGGGACCCCCCCTCCGGCTCCCTCGGGGCTCCCCATCCCGCCTCCGCCCCCCCCCTGCCGGAGCCGGGCTGCCCGCGGGGCCCGGGCACGGAGCCCGCCCCTCGACGGCGGCGTCCTGCGGGGATCGTTGGGGTCGGGGCGCCCCCCGGCTCCCTCCCCCTCCCTCGCCCCGCCCCGCCCCGCCCGGCCCCGCCGAGGGGCGGCCCCCACGCAGCGGCGGAGCGGCGCGGAGCGGGGCCGGGTGAGTGCGGGAGGGACGGGGCGGCCGCCAGCCCGCTCCGGCCCCGGCCCCAGCGCAGCGGGAGGGGGCCCCGGAGGGCGGCCCCGCAGCCCCAGCCGCGGCGGGGCGGCTCCCCCCCAGCCCGGGGTCTGGCCCCCCACGCCCCCCAGGGCTTCGCTCTCTCTTTCGGAGCCCGCTGCTGGGAGGGAGCCGCGGGCGTCCGCAGGGCCCCGCACCTGGGCACGACGCCCCCACCACAGGCCCGTGGCTGCCACCGCCCCCAGCCCCTGCCTTGCGGCCCCCAAGGAGCCGCTGAGGGCTGCTGGCTTTGCTCGGGGGCCTGACCTGCCGCACACGGACGGGGGGTCCCCTGGCTCGTCCCCCGGCTCGTCCCCGTGCTCGAAGCTCGCCCGCAGCCTGGGCGGCATCGCCCACCGGCATCTCTGCCACCTCTCACCGCTCCCCTCCTTTCCCTTCGCAGGACGGAGCTGAACAATTGTGCTGGCGAACAATAGCAGCGCTGGAAAACAATGGAGCTGCTGCACCTTCACGCTTAGCACGAGCACTCAGAAGAAATCCCAGCTCGGAAACAGGGCCTGGGCCAGAGCTGTCCCTGCGCCATCACCGCTGCACGAGCAAAGCACAGCCGGGATCTGCCAGAACAGGGTGAGACCGTGCAGCCGCTGCCCAGCATGGAGCGAGGCTCTCTTGGAGGCTCCCCGTGCCTAGAAGGGAATTGTCACCTTCAGCTACTGCTTTGCCTCTGATTGCGTCGCGATCGATGGATGTGCTGTTGGGCGGGTTGAAGCCCGCCCCGTGATGCCCTGGGCAGGGTTTGGGCAGGAGAAGCATCCCCAGGGAGTGGGATATTCCCACAATCCCTCACACAGCTGGGGGAGGATTCAGCCGTGCTGAAACCACTCTCCCACTCCGGAGCATCCGTGGCAGTGAGCTATGGGAGGGGGTCAAGAAAACAGTCCCAGAAAACAACCCTTCGTTGCAGGAGCAGGGCTGCACCATCTCTCTCCCACTGAAAAATGCAATCATTAATTATTTTTCTATTTTCCCCCGCCACACACTTTTTTTTGCTGACTTTGAGCTGGGCATCTCTCCAGGAACTCTGCAAAATCAGGCATTCAATCCTGGTCTGCGCTGTGGAGCAGATGGGGCTGTGGGGATCAGGGAAATGATCTTAGGAAGGTTATTTTTAGGGGGAGGAGGGGCATGTTTGGGTTTGAAAGCAATGGTGACAGCAACTGATGGGTCATATTTGAAGGCAAAGAGTGCTAAGTCCTCCTGCCACAGCAGCAGAGACCATTGATTTGATTAATTTAAAGTATTGATACAGCCCTCAGGCTGCTCTGTAAACTAGTGATGAAATCTCAGCCTGTGACAGACATGAAGGAAATGCGTCAAAACGGGAAATTGATGCATGGGGATGCCTGGAAATTCTGACCATGCCAAGCTGCAGAGGTTGAGCAACCAGCTGGGCAATTTGCATGCTTCCAGCTATTTAATTCTGGTGATTTCCAGTGCTGCTAGGTTTGCCAAAGCCATAGCAGAAAATCTGTCAGTTGTTGCTTGGGGATCTCCGTTGGCTGCCATGCTGCGCCACGCACAGCCTGATGCTCTCAAGAGCCAAAAAAGGAAGAATCTGCCCTGTTTCTGGCTGCTCGGAAGGGGATGTGATAACGGAGGTGAAGGTGGTAGCGCTGGCTGGGCTGCAAGGTGGTAAACAGGAAACCCAGCTCCTCAGTGCCAGCATTCAGGGCACAAACCTGCTTTTTGGGGCTCCCCTTCTGCTTCAGAATGCCTGGATTTTACCTCAATAGGGTAAAATGGGTTTGGCTTCACCCCTTCTTATCAGCATGATACTAGGAGTGAAACTTCCTCCTGTTAGAGCAGGCTCCACCCCTTACACAGCTACAATGCAAAGGGGGTTTTTGGCCAATTTGATATTTTTGGCAACACTTTTGCATGACCCAAGCAAACAGCCATGTAATTGAATCCTTCCTTAGTGGTAATTTCCACCCAGTCTTCATCTGGTTTCAGAGGATACCCATGAGCAAGACATCAACACCAGCCCATGTATCACAGCTGCCCGTGCTCTGCATAAACCCCAAATTTGGGTGTCGTGCCGATGCTCTGCTGGTGCTGGGATTCATCAACATTCCTGCAAAAGCAGGATGCAAAGTCCCCTCTCTATATAATTTTTAATATGTACATAGGGTTATTAAATTCTTTGCCTATTCCTGCTAAGACCAGTGAACAGTGTGGATGGGGAAAAGGCGCTCTGGGCATGCCTCTGCAGCTGGGCTTTGCCTTGAAACAGCTTGGGGCAGCACCGCAACTCTTCAGAAGCTTTGTCAGGAAGTGCACAGCTTTGTCAGCTTTTCCGCTGTGAGGCATGAGCTCTGCAGGCGGGTTTCTCTTCTGCTTTCTGCGGGGAGGCTCGTCCTGCCCTTCCCCACGTTTCTGTCAGCTTAAATGTGGGCTTTGCTTTTGCAACCTCTTTTCTGCATCGAAGCACAAAGCAGAATATTTCTCCTGTTGCATACAGTTTAATTGCTATAAGCAAGCATACAGAGCTCTGTGGTAGGAAGCCGGGATTGCTGCTGCACTTGTGTTTTTGGGTTTAGTGCCTTCCTCTGACACAGGTTTTGCAATATGGTCTTGGTTGAGTCATTTATCTCTCTGGACATCATTGTGGTTTTTCTGCAGTAAAACGGTTTTGTTTCCTGGGGCTTTGGGAGTGTGCAGGGGCTGTGAAGTGCTGGGCAATGCAGGAAGTGGAGGAAACTGCAGTTTGTGCATCAAATGCTTTTTTTTTTTGCTTTCTGTATGAGGGAAGGGAGAGGAGTGCATGTAGAGACCTCAGTGACGTTAGAGCCTACATGTACATGGATTTGCACAAACACACAGGAAAAAGCATGACCTGGAAAGCCTCTGCTCATGGCCTAAAATCATCCCAAAGCTGCACTTCAAATTCTCTCAAGTGCTGGTTTTGCAAAGTGTTCCAAGCAAATGGGTGATCCTGAGTGTTTCACACAAATCATTTGATTACGGTCTGCAGCACTTTAAAGGCCAGGCCACTTCAACAGTCAGACAGCTGGGACAGTTTCTGAGTGTATGAGAGAGAGGGGGATATTTTGGCACTAGAGGGAATGCAAGAAAAGTCAGTGAACATTGTATTAAAAAAAAAAAGAGAGAAACCAATGCAGGAGCAAGGACACACTGCTTTTGAAAGTCAGCCAGCCTTTGTGTATGTTGCCTGATTTTGGATCCGGACCTACCTGTCCAGAGCTCCATAACAAAATTATAAAAAGAAATGGAGAAAAGCAGCAAATTCCACTTATAACATTTCCACCCAGGTCTTGTATAGCTGCGACAGTCTGTGGATGGAGGCTGCTCGAAATGCAAATGTTAGAGTAAGCGTATCTCTGCCAGTATTAAATTTTCAGTGAGTTTACAATGGTTCTCACCTTATCTGATTTCCCCTCCTGCTGCCCTACCCAGCAGTTTAGGTGGAAGAGCAGCATTTAATTTTTCCCATGTCTGCAGCTGCTGCACCACAGCCTAAGAGCTCTTACAAATCCAAACAAATTTCTGTTTCCCATTTGCTATGAGTGCATATCAGAGATGCAATAACACAGGCTGACACCGCTGCTTTTGTCTCTTTGCCATTCAGTGCTCATGAAAGAGGAGCGTGAGGATGGATTACGGCAGCTGCGAATACCTGGTCCCATGTGGAAAAGACAAATACATCTCCAAGTAAGATGCTCAGTGGAGCTGTAATGCAAAAATTTGTGTGATGCTGCTAGGTGGGCAGTTATTTGCAAAATTCCCAGGGGTTTTGCCTTTTAGGGAGAGTGGTCAACCTGGCTCAAATTGGTTGTTTCAGCTGTGTTGGCCTCATTTTCTGTTTTTTAACATGATTAGTCTGGATTTGGAAACAAAAAGACATTCTGGGACAGGAAACGGCAATTTCTTTTTAAAACAAAAGTGCTAGAGAGGTTTATTAAAGTGATTTTTATTTTTTTTCTTAGGAACATGTCCAGCTGTTCTAAAACCATTCAGTTTTGCTCAAACAGAATTTCTGCTGAAATATGCTTTGTGCTGAAGAAGTCTTGATCAGCTCTAGCTCAGTCATTGCTCTTCTATGCTTTGGTAAAGAAGCAATCAATTCCTAAGTTTCAAGTATGAGGTGATAGAGCATATGTGATATTTCCCTCTTTTTTCTTTCTCATAACTTCAAATCCTGGTGATTTGTGCTTCTTTTTACTGATCCAATGATACCGAGCACCCTTAAACTCAATCAGTCAGGCCAGTTAAACTAATGACTGTCTTATGCTATCAGTCACTGTTTCCCAGTGATACACAGCTGTACTTAAACATCCTGGTTTTGTTTTTAATTATTATTATTATTATCATCATCATCACAGTAATTATCATTATTGTTAGCTTTATGTATCTGCAGCTGGAGCAGGCTCAGACTTTTAATTTGAACATGAGATTGGGGTCTGACATCAAAACTGATGGACTTGTGACAACTTGTGACTCCAGCGTGACCCCAAGGCTTAGGATCTCCTAAATTTTACATTTTCAGCCTTGCTTTGTTTTTGGCCTTGTGACCGAATCCACTGAGGTTTTCTTATGTCTTTTTGCGAGCCTGGAGAAGGGCATGGTTATGTGGGAGCTTGTCCTCAAAACCATGGTTGCTGGTGGCCAGAGGGATGTGGTTGAACCCACAGCAGATATCCTCAATAAAGGAATTCTAGAGGCAGTGAAATACACAAATTTGCCCCAAATGAGGCCTTCACACCTGCTTTTCTCCTCCTTTTCTCAGCATCTCTCATCTTTTTCTTGCAGAAATGAGCTGCTACTGCACTTGAAGACATACAACATCTACTACGAAGGGCAGAATTTGCAGCTGAGGCACCGGGAGGTAAGGAACTGGGGCCAGCACCAAGCAGGGGTGTATCTCTGGCAGGAGAGGCTCAAGGTGAAATGAGAATGTCTGGTTCGATTCGGATTTGCAAGGTCCAAGAACTGCATGTTAACAACATTCCTTGATACTTGCTTATATATGGCTACCCCAGAGCAACTGAAGACCCAAATCCCATTACTCTCCCACAGAATCACAGAATGATTAAAGTTGGAAGGGACCCCTGGGTCCATGTGGGCCCACCTGGCTCCAGCAGGGCCACCCAGAGCCCTGCACCACGTCCAGCCAGGTGCAAAGACTCAGAGGAGGAGGCTCTGGCACTTCTCTGGGGACCTGTGCCAGAGTTCTGGCATCCTCCCAGCACGGATGCACTTCGTGATGCTCAGGGGGAGCCTTCTGGGCTTCAGGGTGTGCCCAGAGCAACTGGGCCTGGCACTGGGCACCACTGGAAGGAGCCTGGCTCTGTCCCCTCCACACCTTCCTGCGGGTGCAGATGGACATAGACTCAAAGGACAGATGCTCCAGTCCTTCCACCAGCTTGGCTGCTGGTTCGCTGGACACTCTCCAATGTGGCCATGCTCTCTTGCACTGGGGAGCCCAGAACTGGCTAAAGTTCTCAAGGTGTGGCCTCCCCAGAGCTGAGCAGAGGAGCAGGATCACCTCCCTTGACCTGCTAGTGACACTTTGCCTACTGCAGCCCAGGGCACTGTTAGCTTCTGTTGTGGTCAGGGCATGTTGCTGGCTCCTGTTGAACTTGGTGTCCTCCAGGATCCCAGTGCCTTCTCTGCAGCGCTGCTTTCCAGCTGGGTGCTCCCAGCTTGCCCTGGTGTCTCTGGTTGTTCCTCCCCAGGGGCAGGACGTTTCACGTCCCCTTGGTGAACCTCAGCAGGTTCCTTCAGGCCATTTCTCCAGCCTCTGTGGGTCCCCCTTGGCGGCAGCACAGCCCCCTGGTGCATTAACCACTCCTCCCACTGTGGGACCAGCTGTGGGCTTGCTGAGGGCACAATTCTGCCCTGTCATGCAGCTCATTCTTGAAGCTGTTGAACAGGATAGGACCCACGACTGACCCCTGGGGTACACTGCTGGTGACTGGCCTCCAACTGGGACCGCTGACCACCACCCTCTGGTCTCTTTATAACCCACCTCCCATCCAGTTCACACCGTTCCTCCCCAGTGCATCTTTTAGGATTTGTGTGGGTGGCAAGAGTGATGCCCATCTCTCTGCTCTGTGCAGGAGGAAGGCGAGCTCATCGTTGAGGGGCTGCTGAACATCTCGTGGGGTTTGCGGCGGCCCATCCGCCTGCAGATGCAGGATGACAACCAGCGCATCCGCCCGCCACCCTCCTCCTCCTCCTGGCACTCGGGCTGCAACCTGGGAGCGCATGGGTGAGTGCAGGAAAAGGAGTGGCCCCAGGCTGTGCTTTGCAGCCATTGCCTGGATGCAATCACAGTTACCATCTCTGAAAGGATTTGGTCACACGGTAGCAGTTGGGTGGCTGTAATAAAGGAGGACGTCATTTATCCTAGTGAAGATGAGACCTGAGGGCTGTTAATACTTGCTTTTCATCCACGTAGCCCAATAACTGTGTTCAGCAATCAGGCTGTGGTGGCCAAGGTGGTCTTTTGCAGGCTGTGTTCAGTCATTGCTTTGTGCAGGAAAACTCCTTGTATTCCAACATGCAATGCCCAGAGAGGGCAGGTCCAAAGTAAAATAACTGGGTTTCAGTCTGTAAGGACCCCTATTGCAAATCAATAAGACCCCTTTGCCATCAAGAAGATCCTTCCAAAATAGCCTCAGTTTTAACTTTAATACAAAACAAGATTAATGCTGAATTTTGATCTGGACACAAGTAATTTCTCCAGGACAGTGATTTTTGCGCTGTGCTTTGCAGACACCCGTGGGACCCTGGGCTGCATCATGGTCACTTAAGAAGTGACTAAGAGCAGCATGTCTGTGGGTTTTTCTGCATGCTTTTCACTCATCACTTAGACATCTACAAATGGAAAAAAAATGTGCAGGATCCAGGATTTTTAGTGGAAATATACTGTGCAGAGACCCTGCAGGAGGTTAGCAGGTGCTTTGCAATGTGCCAGATCTGTAAGAAGGGGGTGACTGCACTGTTGGACCTGTCCTGCTCTAAACATCAGCCTGGTGTAGTTAGGTGCACCCAGTCTCCCCACTGCCCCCAGTTTTGGGGATGCTCTGGTCTGGCTGAGGGGCAAAGCCATGAGAAGGGCAGGTTGAAACTGCAAAGCTGGTGGGAAAACCGCATTCTCCAGTTGTGGATGGATTCATGGAGTATTTTACCTTCCCTCCTGATAACATAGCAGCATGAGGCTTGGAGGGCAAATTATTATGGTTTTAATTCCTTTGCAACTGCCTGGTAGTGATGCACTTCCTTTTTTTTTTTTTTCCAAGGTTGGTGCTGAAGCCCAGCACCTTGCCGGACATCCAGGTTACAGATGTGGATGCCACAATGAACACAGAGGGCACCATCAGCAGCACTGGTGAGACAGAGATGGATTTGGCTGCACCACTGTGAGCAGTGCCATGCTCTGCACCAGCTTCCTTACATTCCAGTTATATCTGTAAAAGTATAAAATTGGCTCTTTTTTTGGTAGAAATCAGTGTCCCTGCCTCCCTAAGTTAGCTCAAGCCATTTCCTAAGTGCTTATATTTAATCTCAGTGACTCTTCCTAAGAGTTTGCTCAGGGAAATGTCCATGGTGGACGTGTTGGAGAGGAGTGTGGAAAGAAATAGGGGGATAAAGAAAAAGGCCTATTGGGATTGTAGGGAAAAGGATGTGGCTGCTTCCCTTTCCTGGCAGTTCTGCTTTTATGGAGGAATAATAGGTGCTGTTGTGAAGTGCTGTTACCATGGGGAAGTCAACATTTCTGCAAAGTTTTTTCCCTCCCCATCGCGTTGCTGCATGCACCGAGGTTAAGTTCTAGGGCTATTCCTCTGCCTGCCCCTGCACTTCCTTAATCCCACCGGGACCCAGATTCCTCACCCTGGCACCAGCTTCGCTATTTTTTTTTGCAAGCCCAGCAGTGAATGGGAAACCAGGATTCCCACCAGAAAAACCTGCCTTACACCTTTTCTCATTCAATCAGGGCATTTTGCACACTTTGCACGTTCCTTGCTTTTTTTTTTTTTTTTTTTTTTTTTTAAGGAAAGGCACCCTGGAGGCTGATAGGAGCTGGATAATCCTTTTGGTTTTGGGCTTTGCTGTTCATCCCCTTCCCAGTCGGGAAGGAACTGGGCCCTTACATTGCTCACAGATCTGTGAAACTCCTTGCTCAGCCCCCTGTCCTCCTGCTTCCTCTTCCTCATTTTGATCTTCCCATGCATGACTCTTTTGTGTTTTTTGTTTTTTTTTGCCCTAGAGACTTGTTACAGATTGGTGGGCGATAACTGCAACACACTGATATATAGAAATAACCCCGGCACTATTTTGGCTGGGCATATGACGTGAATCATATGCCAATGCACAGAAAGAAGTCTTTATTTTATTTTCTCCAAAAGTCTGCAAAATCAGCGCATAATGTGTGTGCATGGCTCCTTGTGAGTGCTTAGTCACTGGCATGCATCTGGAACACAAGAGATTTTCTTGGTGCAGACATGCTTTGAATTAAAACATCAGCTTGAGCTGGAGAGGTTCATTAAAAATGGATGAACGGCGAGTTTATAATAATCTGGACCCAGGCCAGTCTTCATGCTGAGATCTGAAGCATTGGCCTCATTTTCCCGCTCTCATTAAGGGAAAAGAAAAGAAAAAAAAAAAGTTAAATTATGGAAAAGCGAGTAAGGTGCTCAAGTTCCCAGGAGATGAGGTTTTATCCAGGTAGCAGCATGGATGTATGCAGTAATTGTGAATTAACAGCCTCCTTTGTGGGAAAGTAAACCAGTGGTCTGGGCTGATGGAAGTCCAGGGCAAGAGATCAGGGAAGGTTGTTTGTTTATGTGTTTGGGGTATTGTGGCTTGCACCAAAGCAGAGCAAAGAAGTGATTTCTGCCCCAGCCACCCTACTGTCACTGGCAAACGTCTGTCCATCCATACCTCATCCATACCTTTAACCCCATCCTGGGTTTTCCAGGTGCTGCGAGGCTGCAGCCAGAGGAGCCGCCACAGCTGCTGCGGACACGGAGCGATGTGGGCGTGCGTCGGCGGGGCAGTGCCCGCACCCCCAGCGAGCAGCGGCGCATCCGCCGCCACCGCTTCTCCATCAACGGGCACTTCTACAACCACAAGGCGAGCCCTGGCTCCTGCCCCACTCCTGGCACCGGGGTGGGGTGGGGATGGGTGGTGGAAGCTGCTCTGGGGGAAAAGGATGGGGGTTTTGGTGCTCATGGGGGTGAAATGAATGTTGTGCCCCTTAGACATCAGTGTTCACACCGGCATACGGCTCCGTCACCAATGTCCGGATAAACAGCACGATGACGACCCCACAGGTCCTCAAGCTGCTGCTCAACAAGTTCAAGGCAAGTTGGGGTGATCCTTGGGCTGCTCTGCACTGGATGTGATGGGGAGCTCAGTTTCCTTAGATATAAAATGTAATGGAAGAACAAAATGATGTTTATTTTCTTGGCTTGAAAAAAATCAAGATGTAATGCTTCTTTACATCTGTGCTCAGATCGAGAACTCAGCGGAGGAGTTCGCGCTGTACATTGTCCACACCAGTGGAGGTGAGGCTGCAGGAAGGGCCCAGCACTGGGATGACCAAGCCTGCTGGTGGCTTTGGTGGTGTAAACTGGTGCTTTTTTCATTGCAGAAAAACAGAAGCTGAGGGCCACTGATTACCCCCTGATCGCCCGCATCCTGCAGGGCCCCTGTGAGCAGGTCTCCAAGGTATTCCTCATGGAGAAGGACCAGGTGGAGGAAGTCACCTATGATGTGAGTTTTACATTGTGGCAAGCTTTCTGCTATTGGATGGCCCTGGAGGTTGTACATTCTGTTAACTCAGGGTGAGCACCCCCAAAAGGACTGGGGTGCAAAAGTTGCTTTGCAGAAACCGCAGCCCCTCTGCAATCATCTTTTACTTCCCGTATCTGGGTGCAGGATCACACATGCTCCTGGTTGTTTAAAGCATTGCAGGTAACCAAGGGGCTGCTTTCTAAAATGCTGTTAGCTTTGCAGAGCTTCCTGCCAGCATGGCCCTGTTCTGTACCATTCATTTGCATGACGGAGGAGAAAGCCTCTCAGTTCCTTCCACCCATCTGCAATGTTTTGTGCCACTTTTAAAGCTTTCTCATGCAGAAAACCTTGTTCTGTGCTTAAAGAACAACTGAGAGCAAAGGGACCCCACTGTAATTGTGAAGATGTATTAACGTCAGTGGGAAATGTTGCAATCAAGGCTGGCACAATTCCTGTGTTTCCATCACTTGACATTATAGAAGGATGGAGCGCACTCCATCATTTTCAAAGTGGCAAAAATTCCCTGGAAACGGTTAAATTCAGAGCTCAAAATCTCTCTGTGTGCTTAAAAAAAGGACACAAGTATCTAGGAAAAAATGCTGAGCAGGAGACTGTAACTCCTGTCTGCAGGGGGATACAAAACTGCCCACCTTTTGCATGGACACCAGCATCTGCTGTGCCTCCATCTGTCTCCTGCCTTTTCAGCCCTTCCAAATCTGCCTGCTACACATCTTTTAGCACAATTGATATATTTTTTTTCCAGCTGAGGAAAGTGCTACTTATGGGAAGCAGCTCTGCTGTGCCATCTGCTGGCTTGCTCGTGCCCCTGCTGTGGCTTTGTTCCTAAATGAGGGCACAGCTGAGGTGATTTTGGGCTTAAATAACACTTAATGAACTGTTGGGCGATGCGCATGACACTCCTAGGATGTGAAGGCTTCTGGTCTTGGTTGAAAAAATTAGGTGGACATTGATCTGCACATCTCTCCTCTGTAGGTGGCTCAGTACATCAAATTTGAGATGCCTGTCCTCAGGAGCTTCATTCAGAAGCTGGAGGAGGAGGAGGATCGTGAAGTGAAGAAGCTGATGCGCAAGTAAGCACGCACGTATTTAGCATCTCACCGCTGAGTGCTGGCACATCAAGGGAAGATGCTGAGCTTATAGGACACGGGAGGGGAGGGGTTGGGAGGGCTCAGCTGCAGGAATTAGATGCTGAAGATTCATTTGTACAGCCTTGCAAGGCAGGCATCCCTAATGCATACATGAGACATTGCTTTTTGTGTTATCCAGGGCTTTCTTAGTAATTTGGATTAAGAGCCCATCTTGCTGCTTCTGCTGTTAAAACCTTGGTGTGGAGCCACAAGTCCTCCCACGAGCACAAAACCCCTTCCCTGCCCAGCTGCTAAAAATGCTGCACTGGAGCCTGTCCCTATGGTAGCCCCTAGGTCAGAGTTTGTCAGCAGTCTGTGCACATCCCATGAGATGCTCTGGGCTCCTTTCCAGTGATTAATTTATCCTAACCTCAAAATTTCTGACCTCTGATCAAGCAGACACAGTGAGGAGCTTGGAAACATTGAGCATTTCTGCAAGGCTCTGCTCTCTTTGCTTTTTCCTTTGCCTTTCCAGATACTCCATCCTCCGGCTGATGATCGAACAAAGGCTGGAAGAGATCTCTGAAGGGCCAGCAAGGCTGTGAGGCAGTTTGCAGCACCGTACCCTGCTTACAATGCAAGAGGTTTGCATGAAGGACATCCTGTACTGAACCCTAAGTGCTCATTGCTGTGGGAGTGGACCTACCTGCCTGGACCGCTCCGTCTTCGAGCCAACCCAGCCTCCTGCGTCAGGCAGAGCAGTTCAGGCAGCTTCAATGCATCTATTGCCATGTCTGGATGTCACCCAAAAACTTCAAGCTCATGGGGTGCCGGCACACTCAGGGTAGCCCCGTCCCATGCATGGGACTTGGCAGCTTCTTTGCAGCATCCTCAAACAGCTCCTTCTCTGCAAATGCTTTTTCTGCTCCTTTCTGTACATGGAGAGCCAGGTGCAGGGCCAGAAGCAGCACAATTGGCTTCATCTGAAACCTCAAATGCCTGTAAACCCCAGCTAAAAAAAAGAAGAGATTCAGGAGAAGGGCAAAGCCACTGAATATGGGGACGAGAGGGGCTGCAAGTGTTCAAGAGCAATAACTTCAGCTCTGTTTGGCGATGCTCTCTTCCATGGTTCACATGCGCAGTGACTGGAGGAGGCCAAATAGCACAAATAATTCCTCTCAGACCTTTTTTTTTTTTAAAAGCACATTTCTATTGCAATAATTCACAGGTGATGGGAAGCTTTTGTACATCCCTAAAGGACCTCTGAGAATTGCTTTCTTCTGCTTTAGCCATTGAAAGCAAAACGAGATTGAATGTTGGACTTACGGTGAAAGAGTTATTCTGCTGTGTTTCTCCCTTAAACCTGCATCTCGTTGCCTAACCCTCCCCCTCTTTCTAATTTGCACTAATTTTACTGTGGGATTTAAAAAAAGAAACAACGTATCTGATGTCAAACCTCTCTGGTAGATTTAACATGCCAAATACCGCTCGCAGGAGCCGCTCATGGTAATGAGCTGCTCCTGAGGGATGCTGTAAGGAAACTGGAGCAGCACAGGAACAGATCATCTGTGAACTCTCCTCATCTCATTCTTTTGGCAAGATTTTGCATGTTTGTGCATTGCTGGTGTTGAAATTGAGTCTGGGGGATGTTTCTCCTTGTGTGTGAGGATGTGAGAATGGCAGGAGGGGGGAGAGACAAAAAGAGGTTTGTTTTGCAAGGCAAATGCCTCTCTCCTTCAATGCTATACCAGCAATATCAATTTTATACCTCGATGTGAACTAAAACTCTGATTTTGTCCCTTAGGTTTTTTATATCTTTATAACTTTGTAACTTTTTTTAATGGTACCTTTTAAACCTTTAACATACAAAAAGTATTGTCCAGTGACAAAAGCGTTTCATGTATTTGGAGGACAACTGTGGCATTGCTTCGTTTATTAACAAGAAAAAAAAGTCTGTAGCAACTTAATACCATGTGGAAGCACATGAGTTAGAACTTGTTTTGTTCAAAATAAAGCACTTTGTGGATAGAAATGCTACTGAGAAATAGGCTCTTTGCATGAGCTGTTTTTTCCTAGATGCTATGAGAGAGAAAAGCAAAACTCTGCCAGCATGAGGGCTAAGGTGTTTCCTAAGGAGAAGCATCCTGTGCTGCAGACTTGGAGACTCACAACCCAGTCACCAGGGGATTTTTGTGAGAATTTGCTGCTGTGAGGTTTATCCGGCACTTAAGCAGACTGTTCATCTCCATGCATCATGGCGATGCATGCTTGATGCTCTAGGTATTTCTCTTCCAGAAAGTAAAAGTCACGTCTGGAAGGAAACTTGTGCATTGATTGGGTTTGTTTTAAACCCACTGAATTTTTCAACCAGATGCATTTTTTTTTTCTCCTCCATGAGGCTGAGCTTGCTGGAAGCCACTGTCTCATGTTAGCCAGCTCAGTGCAATTTATCCCTCCCCGTGCAGGAGGGGAAACGTGTGACGTTGGCCCTTGTTGTCGATGTTTTATCAGCTGGGAAAAGTCCAGTGTGAGTCTAGCCCCGCGCGTGCAGACGGGAAGAGGCAGTTCCAGCGCGGCCACGGCTGCACGGTAAGGGCAGCTCCTAGCCATGTGGCATGGCAGAGCGGGATAAGAGGATAAGATGTAGTGTGGATGGAGCAGTGAAACCTGCAGGTTTGCAGCATGCACCAGAGCTGGGGGTCAGGATGGGGAGAGCAGCGCAGGGAGGCATTGCACCCTGCCTGGGCACTTCAGCACCAGGGTTTTCTCTGGGATTTGATCCATGAATGTGGATGCTGCAGGGAAAAACGGGAGGGAAATTGGAAGGGAAAAAATAGTCTTAATTTTTGTGGGGCTTTGCTGCTCAGCTTTGCTGCATTTCCAGCCTCGCTGCTCCAGTAGCAGTGATGCAGCTGCAAACATCTGGAATGGTGACATGCACCTATCCAGGCTTTCTTTAAACCAAAAAAAAATCTGGTATTATGATCTTTGGAGGAGCAGGTCCTCTTAACAGTGGCAAAGTTGGCAAATTTAACTAATTAAGCCCTTCTTTTGGAAGTTCTGTGTTTGCACTGCCTCCCATGTGTCAGGCTTGGGGGTGGGGGAGTCACGCCTGGCACCTTCTACCGGGTGAAATGCTGACGCAGGGATGCGCTGCCGCCTTTCATTCAGCCAAGGCACCCAGCCACGGGGCTCTGCCTTTTCAAAAGGCTTTTTGTCAACATGGCTCAGTGATGGCTCAGCAGCTTCGGCACAATCAGCCTGTTTGCTCAGCCGGAGGGGCGGTGGGGAGTACGGGGGAGTCCTCACCATGCTGCCACGCTGCTTTTCGCTGGGTCACAAAGATGAAGGTGCAGCTTTCAGGAACTCAGGGGCATTTGCATCACGTGTTGGCATCGCGGGAGGTTGTGCCACAACAGCAGTGCCAACCCTCCATGCTAACTTTGTATGCATTAAATATGCTGCCTACGGTAAATAGGTTAAACAACAGATTAAATAATAGGTTAAATAACATGATAAATATGTTAAATATATCAAATATATTTGATGTCCCTGCCCATGGTGGTACGGTTGGAGTAGATGACCTTTAATGCTCTTTCCAACCCAAACCAATCTATGGTTCTTTGACTATATCAACTACATAAAATACTTGAAACATATTGAATATATCAAATACAAAACCAAATACATTAGTGTAGTGTAGTATAATATAACACAATACAATGTAAGAAAATATAAGATGTATCACGTGGCCTGATCTGGATGTGAGCTAGACGGCTGCACGCACAGTGCACACAAGTCGGATGCTGGTGCTCATCGCCCCTCCTTGCACCCTTCTGCAGGTCGTGCAGGATGAGGCCCCGCGATGCCTGGTGCTGGGTGCTGCTGCTGCTGCTCGCCCTCTTCAGCGATGCTGCCAGCGGCCGCCGTGGAGCTGGAGGAAGAGCTGGGGGGCGTGGAGGAGGCGGCGGTGGTGGTGGGGGGCTGCGTGGGGGCTTTCGCGCTGTCTCCCATGGTGGCGGCACCCCCAGCCGTGGCTCTAAGATGGCAGGGGCCATCGTGGCTGGTGCTGCCGCGGGGTATGGCATGGGGCTCCTCGGGCGCCCGCGGCCATCCCGTCTTGGCCACGGCCCCCCGGCCGCCCGGCAGCCTCCGCTGGTGGGGGGGTTTCATGCCCCGGTTTGGCCAGAGATGGGGGCCAAGCGGGGACCCCCCAGCCGAGCCCCCGGGGAGCAGCGCAGTGGCATTGTCCCCACACTGCTGCTGGCAAATGCCATCTGCTTTGTCTGTCACAGGATGCAGTTCTGAGCATCAGTGTGGGGAGGGGGCATGGGCACCTGGATGACCCCCACTGAGCTGAAGCTGTGGGGATTTACTGGTGCATGGCTGTGCTGGGAGGTGGGATGGGGCTCGGGGGGAGGTGGGAGGATGCTGCTGTCTTGGTTTCCCCCACTGGCATGACGGGACCCTCTGTGAGCAGCTGGAGCCAAGCAGCCATCACCACACTCGTGGCCACCTTGCAGCCAAATGGATCCTGCAAACCTATCAAGCATACAATCAAATCAAGCCCTGCAAGGAAGTGTCAATATCTGCACCTGGATGGTGGCAGGCACCACTGGATCCGCCCCACCAGACATGGTGCTTGGGATCTGGTTTTGCACTGCACGGCTTTGCAAAAAGATGCTCCTTCCTCCCCAGAAAAGAGCACAGGGACTCGATGGGGACATGGGGCTCCAAAATGATCCCCTCTGACTTGCAATAAAGTTTGGCCTAGAGACTGCCTCTTGCTCCATTTTGCAGTATTGGGGCATACCTTCTTGCACTGCAGATTTGCTTGTGTCATGGGGAGTCTTAAACCAAATCCATCATATTTAGTACCAGCTGCAGCCTGGGAAGCCTGCACTGCTAAGGGACGTTGCAGAGAGGGTGACACTCGGGGTGATCACATTGCCTGGGGACTAACTCCTGTCACATCTCTCCAGCATCAATATGATCAAATCTGTCTCGGTCTTTAGCATCCCCTGTCCAAAGCACAGGCAGCGGTGGGATTGTCCCTTCCCTGGGGTGTGGGGGCTCCCTGCTCCAGGATTTGCCTTTTGTGGATGTTTTGGGTTTGCTTTTCCTCCAGGCCTTCCCAGCAGAGAAACTGATGCAAATCCTCTCTGATGTCCTTCTGGGAAAAGAGGGATCCTTTTTCCCCGGGTCCTGCATTTTTGTCTCTATTTTATGTCTTGTGTGGTTAAACCTCTCCAAAAACCTGGTTGAGCTGCAGCAGCTGAGCCACTACTGCAAGCAAAGAGGAACCAAGCAAACTATTGGGGATCCCCCCAAAAAGCAATGGGGCAGCCTCATCTTCCTGCAGGTAAGGACAAATATTGCTGAGCCTGGTTTTCTCATTTAAATGGTGCTGAGTATGGTTTTTTGTCACCTCTTCTCTGGCTTAAGACACAGCCTGGGTAAACTTTTAGGTGAAAAGCACAGCTGTTCCTATAATGCACTGGGGGTTGGTTGGTTGTTTTTAGCGTGCTTAGGTGAAGTGATAAGCCTGAATTTACATCTTCCAACCCATGTTTTGCATCCCAGCCTGCCCAGGCTAGATGGCAGGCCCATACCACGAACATCCTCCACTCAACCATCTGACTTGCAGCCTGAATTCAGAGATTCCACAGCTTCCTGCAGTCCCACCTTGTTCTAGCTTTCTCCCTCCAGAGGGTGTGCAATACACAGGGACATGCACCACCCCTCTCCCCAACCACCTTTTTATGAAAGTAATTGCAGGCGAGGTAAGGGCGTTTTCATTTATTTTGCTCTGAAATAACAACTCCTGAGACATCAGAGCTGCCTTGGGAGGTGTATTTGGGAACAAGAGCATTGCAAAAATATCTCCAGGGCTGCTGTTTGGAGCAGGGGCACAGCTCTGACAGGAGATGGAGCTGTTGTCCGCTTGGCAGTGAGCGTCTGGCAGTGATGCATGTCCTGCACATCCCTCCTCCAGCTCTGTGCCAACTGTCCAGCTGTAACATCACTTGCACTAAAACCACACTTTTTAGAGGGCTTTTTTTTTTTTTCTTGGTAGAAAAAAAGTGTGGTGTTGCTTAGTTTGCATATGGAATGCTTATTTGTCAAGTGAGGGTTTTACCTTGCTAAAGAGATTTCAAAGAGAGCAGAAAAAAACCTACCCCTAAACTATTGCATTTGCACTTTATTTCTCCTTTATCAGCATGGAAAATCAGGAACACTTTCTGTTTGTTTGGCAGACAAGCTCCACGAACACTGCAGGATTTGCCGTATTTAGCCAATTAATTCAGTGCTGTGTGGGCACAGAGGGTGGAAATAGTTTTTTTGATCCTCCTCCAAGCATTGCCAAAGTCAGTGTTTCCACCTGCCTTGCTGGGGATGGAGCAACTTCATGTACTTTGAGTGAAGTGCAGGAAAAAGTCTGGCTTCTGGGGGGCTGGAAATAACCATTTTGTGTTGCTGTGTGCTGAGGTCACACCTTCCCTTAGTGGAACTTGGGAATGACCCAACTTACCATGCAGATGTTGCTAGCCCCAATATCAGGATACTCATCTTGAAAATGTGTTCTTTCTTTTCTATATTCCCCTTCCCTTCCCTTCCCTTCCCTTCCCTTCCCTTCCCTTCCCTTCCCTTCCCTTCCCTTCCCTTCCCTTCCCTTCCCTTCCCTTCCCTTCCCTTCCCTTCCCTTCCCTTCCCTTCCCTTCCCTTCCCTTCCCTTCCCTTCCCTTCCCTTCCCCTATTTCCTTTCTCTTCCTTCCTTCCTTCCTTCCTTCCTTCCTTCCTTCCTTCCTTCCTTCCTTCCTTCCTTCCTTCCTTCCTTCCTTTTCTCTCTTTCTCTTTCTCTTTCTCTTTCTCTTTTTCTCTTTCTCTTTCTCTTTCTCTTTCTGAGAAAGAGTGCTTTGGGGTGCTGCATCTCTTTGCACCCATAAAATGACCTGGGAGGATTCTAAGATACTCAACTGCAATTATTTAGGATAACCAACCTGCTAAAGGCTGGATTTGGCTGGCAGCTGGGTTGCTTTCACCACTGAATTGGTGCAGGAGAAAAGCTGAGTAGCAGTCCCAGAGAAGCTTAGGGAAGAGCCAGCAAAGTCATAGGGGCTTTTTATTCCCCAGATCCTCCTCTTCATCACTATTTTTTTGCATTGCTCTGGAACAGCAAGGATGCAATGTGTGAGATCTTGATTTTATTTATTCCCCCTCATTTTGGTAACTAGCTCCAAATAAGAAAATTTGCTCATTTCCTGCTGCAATCTATTTTTTCACCCCACTCCCCATTCGGGGCTCCTTACCAATAGTCAGAGATAATGTGGTTACACCCAGTAGCTAGTTTCAAGGAAGAAAAAACTTTTGCTCTTTCCAGATACCTATGGGAGCTCTCGATCCCTGTTAATGACTTTTTGTGGTTTCATTCTCTGAGCAGGCTGCTTGCACTCAGAAATAATAATCTATTTAGTGCCGAATATTTTTCCCCCACCAAAACTATGAAAAAGAGTCACTTTGGGGGTTTACTTGGAGCACTGCTGGAAGATCAAATCCTTTAGTGTCCTTGTGGGAAGGGGGTTTTTGCAGTACAATTAATAGCATTCTGCATGGGCTCAAACCAAACCAGTCCAAGCTGCAAACAAAAGCACCATCACGCTGAGGTGCCCAAACCCTTCAGTTCATTTAATTGCAATCTTTAAGCTTCGCTACATTCTAAGTGGCCCAAAAGTTGTGCTGTTTTTTGAACTATGGGAGATTCCAACTGCTGGCAGCAGTAAGTATGGTTTGAGGCTTCATGTGAAGTTGTTCGGGATTATCTCCACTGAAACAGCAAACATGAAAGCTCTTTTATTGGACAAGCAGAGGGAGGAATACAAGGTTCGAACGGGGAGAAGACATCCTGGTCCACAGCTGTTGCTTTGGCTTTATTAGAAAATGTTTGTTGGATGGTACTGAAGCCAGTTGTGGAAGCAGGGAAGGAGAGGTTAACTCAGATTGTGGTTTCTGGGTTAAATTCAGTGTTAAAGGGGAATAACATGCCCACGTGATGGGAGGCAGGGTCAGAAAGGGCAAAAAAAAGCCGCTTCTATCTGCAGCACTTCCCCCGCAGAATGCTTCAGAGAGAGAAAGTGGGCAAGAAGCAGGGAAAAGGAGAAGAAAATTGGGAAAACAGGTGATGAGACCAGGATGTCACCAAAGCCCTGGGATGGGGCATGGGATCTCAAGATGGCCAGAGCTAAAACTGCAAGGAGGCATTTGCACGAAGGAGGCTGACTTGCACCTTCGCTTCACCTGTTTTAATTTGCACCAGACGTCGAACACTTAGAAAAGTATTGGAAGGTAAAATGCAGTGCATGCGCTGTTACAAATTTACAAAACAGTTGCGTATCACAAAGTACGTGTTACCTCCATGTCCTGCTTTTGCAGTGAATATCCCAAAAGATTTTGTTGCTCTGTGTTTATGTATATCTCCACTTAGCTTACATCGACGCGAAAATCATTTAGAAAGGTTTGATATCGTCAACAGTGGCGTTCAGTGCCAAAATACATGATATATCATCAGATCTATGCAGTGTAAGTAGCTTGACAAGTGTAACTTTACATATGCTACAGGCTATATACAAATCAGCATCAACCAAAGCACGAGAAGCAATAGTTATAGCTGCTATTGCCATGGCAGCTGTATCATGAGTGTGTCAAACAAACTATTTGTGAAAGGTGGTTTTCCAGCATCGCCAGTTCCTCAGGGTTCATTTTATCAATGCTGTTTGCTGTATCAGTCCAGTTTAGCTGATTTAAATCCCTCCCTGTGTGATTGATCCCTCTGGGAATCCCTTTGGATATATTTTAGCATCCTTTGCGTTACAGTGCTGATGGCAAATGATGACCATGTTCTCAAGGCTGACCTGCGCAAGATGCATTCAACACCCATAGCACTGGGAGAAAAGCATTTTCTCGGGCTGTAACATTGCAGGTGTTACTTTTGGAGGCTTTCCTTGGGCATTCAGGTATTCACACTTGCCACCTTTGGGCAGGCTACAAAAGGCAGCAAGGCTCAGCTGAAAGCAAAGTGGTGTGGGGTGATATTCCAAACCCAGCCCTGGTGGGACTTGGAAAGCAGCTGTGACTTCAGCCTTGCTATTCCAAACCCACTTTTTTTTGGAGTGGTGTGCTGCTGCAAGAGGTATTTGCAGCATGCCAGCTGCAGCATTGATATGTTCCTATGTATGTGGTGAGGGTGGTTTGGGGGGATTAAAGGGTTAAAACTACACCCAGCAGCCCAGGGTCTAGCTTGGAGCACCCCAAAACCCATAAAACTCCTTAGAATGCAAGAGTGCTGAGCATTCATGCTCAGGGTTGCAATACTGGCATGTCCCAGGGAAAGGTGTTTTGGTGTTGTTGTTGCTAAGCGGATTAGGTAAAAACCCTGCTTCTTAGCAAAGAGGATTTTCAGAAATGCTCTTGCAGGGATGACGAAGGCTGGGCAAGCCTATCTCTGTTGGGCCCATCACTCTTGGGGTGACCCCAAAGAGGAGGAGGAGGAGGTGGTGAAGACCGTATTTTAGGCATCTTACTCCATCTGGGCAGCTGTCCTGACACAACCAGGACAGGGCAAAATTTGCTCGTGGTTGCCCAAGTCAGAGCCTGTAGGGAGGCAGTGGGGGACATCAGTACCCACTCGCCTTGACAGCTCTTCACCAAAGGTGGAAAAAGTGAGGACAGGGCAGGGGGAACCCCTTGGGTGGGCTCAGGGACACGAAGACATCTCACTGTTACATGGCCAAGGTGCAACACCCTATCAGTGTATGGCAAAGAGGGTGGCAAGCAGGAGGAGGAGGGCGAGCCAAGCATCAGCCGGGTGCAGCCGGATGCCCGAGGCCAGGCGGTACTCGCGGTACTGCTGCACGCACATCTCACGGATCACTTTTGTCACCACCTTGGTCTCCATCTCCGTCTCCGTTTGGTTTGCCCCTGGGCCAGCCTCTGAGCCGTTCTTCTTGGCAGCGGGGCCAATGTTGTACTCAGTCACTGTGATGTTGAAACAGTCAGCAACGAACACGTCCTGTGACACAGTGCTGCCGTAATCCCGGTAGTAAACCCGGTTGGGATAACGCGCTGAGTTCTCATTCCACCACCTGTACTCGTCTGGGCTGTCGAAGTGGTAGTGCATCCCTGACATGACGCGCCCCATGGCGTAGCCCCCCAAGCCCCCCACCACGGCACCCGCTGCTGCTGCCCCAGCCACATGCTTGAAGTTGGTCTTCGGGGGTTTCCATGGCTTTTGGTGGTGATAGTTTCCTCCGCTGGATGGGTTGTATCCCCAGCCGGGGTTGTGGGGGTACCCTGGGTTATGGGGGTACCCCGGGTTGTGGGGATACCCCGGGTTGTGGGGATAACCAGGATTCTGGGGGTAGCCAGGCTGGCGGGGGTAGCTGGGCTGGCGGTGACTCCCAGTGCCCCAGCCACCCCCACTGGGTTTGCCTTTACCCTTCTTGGAGAGGGCAACGTCAGTGCAGGCACCAAGGAGCAGGGCCACCAACCAGCAGGTGACGAGGAGCCTGGCCATGGCTGCAGGTACAAGGACAAGCAGTGTGTTAGGGGCAGGAGACAGAGACCCCCAGCTGTTGTCTGCACCATTTGTAAGCATGACAGGCTTTAGGCTTGCTTGCATCCAAATCATGCATCATATAAAACACACATCATCCCCTTTAATCTAGCTACAGAATGAACAGTTTGAGCTTAAATGCCTGTTTACCCTCCTCTCCCTCCCCGCAAACCCCTGTATCTCTACCTTCCCTTGCTTGGAACCTCCTGTACAGCTTCCCATAAGCCACAAGGGCCGGCTCTGCTGCTAACAGCAATTCTCAGTAGTGGAAAAAAAGAATTCTGGGGAAAATGCTTAACCAGACCTAAGGGTTACACTCAGCCCCTCCCTGGAGGTTTTCTGCAAAAGAATGAAATTCACTGTGTTTTGCCCAAGTCCCTCTTTATGCACAACAGACCTTAACTGAAAACCAGCTGGTGGTGTCTTTCTGGTTAATGTGTTTGCAAAGCTGTTTACTCAGCATTTTGCTGCTGGCATCCCAGGGGCATACAGGATGCCAGGAGGCCCTTACACTTACAGTAACTGGTGGGAGGAAGAAATGCCACTTTAATGAGCTGTTATCTCCCTGTGAAACAGTGAAGGAGTCATAAACACCAGGTCTATGCCTTTGGGAAACACCTCCTGAACCGAAAAACCTCTCAGGTGCTGCACGCAGTACAAAGGAGCATCAAGTTACTGCAATCCTCATGATCAGTAAGTGTCCAGTAATACAAAAGGGTGGACAACATGCTGGGCATGCTTTCTGGCTCATCTTGCAGCAAGAAGCAACTGCATTTTAGATCTTGAGTGGTTTTTTTTTGCAGGCATTAATGGTCATAACTAAATCTAAAGACAAGTTTAATGCAGATAACAGATGGCTCTTGTGAGATATTGCTTTTAACAGAGCAAACACCCACAACAATTTCCTCTTGAAGCCAATACTCTTTCCTTTTGTATATCAGCTAAGGTTTTATGCTCCATGAAAGAGGACACTAATCTCTCTCTCTATCCAGGTAGTAATGCCCTTTTACCCCACAGAAAATTCTGGCCTGAGACAATCTAGGAAATCTTGAATTGGGGCACTTTAACAACAGCGTTTTAGTTGGGATCATTAGCAATAACAGAACAGGGAGGATGCAGTGACCCCTCTGATAAGGAGAAAATTCAGTCTTGGCAGCTATTTTTCACCAGGTTTGCTGCTTTCCCAGTCCCACAGTACCCACCCACTTGGGAGCAAAGATGAGATCAGCTAGTTTAAAAATAGCCAGAAGACATATCAAAAAATTTGGATGGGCAAATGCTCCCTTGGGATCTCAAAGAAGGATTTGGAAAATAGGGAAAAAAAGAAAAAGCAGCAAGCTGGCAGATCGTTTTAAGACATGTGAATTCCTGAAGCAAGTTGCAAGGGGTGGAAAAATAACCCTGAGACACAGCCTTGATGAAAACAGGTTTTGGGAAAGCCCCAAAGGATATTCCAGCCCGGCAGTACCGACCTGATCCCCTAATTGTGCTTCAGCTCTGACAAACCCGGGTGGGGGAAGGGGGGTTCGGTTGCGTTTCACAGCTAACTACTGAGCTCCTCAGGTGGCTGAGCTTCTCCCTTAATAAACACAATTAAAACCCTGCAAGAGATAGGGAATGCGGATGCACTTACCTGGGGGTGAGGTGTCTGGTCTCAGTAGCTGCTTTCTCTGGTTCAGAGATAATATTTATGATGTGACTGATCTGAGAAGCCTTGAATGGAGATGATTGATTAATTCAGGTGATTTATGGCACTCAGGGAGGGGTAGAAGCAGGGTTTTATGTCTGCACCCGTGTCTACAACCACGGTGCCAGCATGGCAGAATGGAAGGGGAAAATGGAGGTTGCAAAGAACGACTGCAAACAGCAATTACATGTGTGGGAGTGTGCAGCTGCGTGGGGGGGCTGTCAGATGCCGCTTCGGCCCTGGGGAGAAAATCCAGTACTCCCTGCCAAAATCACCAGAGGCCAGGCCTTGCTACAGTGCCCTGGGCACAGACGGGGGTAAAGGAGAAAAGAGAGGAGGTGGAGAAGGGGAAGGGCAAGGTGGAAGCGCAGTGGGGTGGAGGGGAAGACGCTCGGGTTGTGCTTCGCGCCGAGCCCCCTCCGCAATGCTGGGAATTGCTGAGTGCTGGTGGCACTGGGACGCCAAAAACAGGGCTGGGGGAGGTATAAGGCATGACAGCTGCTTCCTGATAATAGCATCCCTGTCTTTAAGAAATCCCACCTTTTTCTGCCCTCCCCCCCTCCCCCAGCACCAGGGAAGCACAATTTCGCACCACCGGGCCCCAGGCTCCCACAGCACCGGGCGAATAAAACACTGGGGGTCGAGCGGGGGGGAGGGAGGGTAGCGACAACATTTTCCCACCAGAATCAGCCCGGAATGGGAATAAACAAGTAGCAGCAAGCAGCAGAGCTCTGCTAAGGCTGGCAGTCACCTTCGGAGCTGGAAATGCCTATTTTAGGCAGCAAAGGGAGAGCAGCCCTCATCCCCCAAAGCGATTCAGCATCGCGCAGAGCCCAGCGCTGACCATCGCCCCGGCTGCCCCCCTGCCTCTGCCCGGCTTCGTGCCCCCCACAGTCCCTTCCCCGGCACTCACCACCGCCTGCTCGGCTCAGGATGATCCAGCACCGGCCGCAGAGACGGGGGAAGGAATAAATAGCGAGAGGGAGGAGCCGGCTGCTGAGCACAAGCCGCACAGCCTGGCCTGCATCCTACTTCCCCTGGCAGAGTGCAGCGTTTTGGGTTCTGCCCTATCTCTCCCGGCGTGTACAAGCAATGCAAGAGGCAAGACTGGAAAATTGCTGTTTTATTCAAGAGTTGTTTGTATTCAGTGATATTCAAGAGTTGTTTGTATTTGGGATTTGGGGCCTGGTTAGAAAGCTCCGTGTCAGGGCTCTGGGTGTCACAGCATGAGGAGCAAAGGAAGCTTTTAGTGGTTGCCATTTGTATCCAAAGCCATTAGCTTGTAAAAACCCATCCACCGTAAAATATACAGAGAGAGATACTCTACAGCTTGATGGGTAGAGAATAAAATAGACTTAGACCGACGGCAGAAATGATGGGTCTGTCTTCTGAGTTCATCTTGTTTTGATTGAGTAAAACAGCAGAGCAGTTGCAGAGCTCCTGTGGATGTGCGTTTTGAGGTATGCCTGTATCACAAACACTAATTAAAAATGATATGTGATGCTCATGACAAGCTTATATAGCCCCCTTTGTTTGGAGGATAAAGGAACGCATGGTACAGTGCGCTAATGGCTCAGGCAAGTTTTTCACCTGGCCTTCATTCCCATCCTTTAGGTTAGGCTCCAGTAAAAGGGTTGAGTCTCTAGCACCCAGGGACACTGGCACAGTGGTTAGGAGATGCACTTGCACCTTGAAGCTAATTGCACCCAGATGGATTTCTGCATGGCTGCCCTGGTGGTGCTCCCACCACTGGATTACACAGTCCATCTGGCCATAAAGAGGACTCCCAGCCCCTTCCTCCATGTGCTTCTCTATCCATCTGACCTGATTATATTTGAAAAAAAAAATAAAATAAAATAACTTCTGTCTGGCAGGAAGTGGGTTGCGCTGAGTGGTTTGGCTGTGCGAACTTGACATACATATTCATTTCTATATGAAAAAAATAAATAACTGTGTCAGGATTAAGGTCAGCTATTACAGGCTGATTGAATATTTTTCCTGTAATATGTAGACACATTCGTTCCTCTTGTGGGTGCACAGATGGTTCCTGATTCCCTGGGTTTGGCTTAAGCACTCATCATTGGACTATCTATCTAAAATCCAAAGCATCTGTGAAGGAAATACAGCACCAGGGATTGGACGGTTGAGATCAATCCATCAGTGACTTCTAAAAAACAAAATCTCTCCACCATAATCTGTTTCAGAGGAACTTCTCACCTTGTTTGGGGAAATAGAAAAACTCTGTTGGATCCCAGCTACAATTAGAACAGGACCAGCCAATTGATTTATTTTATTTTACTGTAGAAGTTAGCAATACTGAAAACACCCAAACCGGCATGCCTACAACATCTCTTTAACAGAGCCACACAAACTCTTTCTTCAGTGTTCTCTGCTTTAAGAACCCTGGGGTGAAATTTCTACTGGCAGCAACCTGAGAGCTGTATCGATCTGTGCTGGAGGTCGGCTCTTCTTCATCTTCACCCTCAGCCACAGCTTATGTGGATGCAATAATGCAATGTTAAGTGAGGAGGGAGTTGGTGCCAGGCTAGAAAGCATTAATGGGCTGTTTTTTCTTGTAACAAATAGAAAGCACTGACTTTGTTTTAATAATGAGAGCCATGCAAGAGCTGCAAGAGGACCCGGATCCATGTGACCCTACTTCATTGCTTCTCATTGATTTTTTTTTTTTTTTTTTTTGTAATTTAGGTTTAATTCATGCACAACACTTCAGTTGACATAGTGCACTCTGGCAATTTGGCTTGCTTGGGGAAAGCCACAGCTTGTAAATGCAGGGGAAGGCATGAAAATAGTTTGCATGAGGTTTACTGGATTTAAATTTTTGGGCTGATCTGACAGGTTTTGGAGCTGGGGATGAGAGCACCAAGTCTCACAGCCCATCTCTGTCCTTCAGTTGCTTCCTGGAGCTGGGAACACATCTGGGCTTGAGCTGGCTCAAGCACAGTCACTTCATCAGGAAACATCTTTAGAACAGAATAGAATAGAGAATAAATTTAGTATAGTTCAGTTGTAAGAGACCTTCAAATACCATCAAGTCCAACTGCCCGACCACTTCAAGGCTAACCAAAAGTTAAAGCATATTCTTAAGAGCATTATTCAAATGCCTCTTGAACACTGGCGCATCAGTCATGGAGCTCAAAACATGGAGCATCAATCACCTTGCTAGGAATCAGCTAGGAAAGCATTCTCTCTATAGCAAATGCTTTAAGCCCTTCAAGAACAATAATAGGTGCAAACAATCTTCCCTTTATGTGCTTGAAGGGTTAATGAAACGCATTTTTGTATTTGTAAATTGGTTTATTTTCTGGTATCACCACTGAACAACTTCTTATTTTGCATAGGGCTTTATTGCACATACAGGGTAAAGCTCCACCAGGGTTCAAGTCCCTGGGGACCTCAGGAAAGACAGGTCCCTGCCAACAAAAAAGAAATGGGTCCATTTTTAGAACTGGGCCCATTTTTAGAACAAAGAGGTTTTCCACAAGGCTCTAAAGAATTATATAGAAATCTTGCACATTTATTCTGCATTGAAATGCATGAGGGGAAAGTGCAGCTCATGGATGGTGTTCCTCTTCCACTCTTGAGTGCAGTAAGATTTCCTGTTAAAAATAAATAGATAAAAAGACTGTACAAATTTGTAGCCCTTTGCCATTGGTGGAAGCAAGCCATGATGCTCCTTACAAAACTGGTGTGAGCAGGACACTGAATGCATGCACCTCCACTCTATCACAGGCAGCAAGTGCACAACCTCTGATCCTGTGGAGGAGTAATCACAGCCAGTTCCTAATCCTGGAGGCAGACAAGGACACAAACGACCCAAAAAATGTGCCAGGAGAGGAAACATGAGGGAAAAGCAAGCAAAGAAATTTTTCCAAGTGCCATCTCATGCTGTTTCCAGGATTTTATTTTTTAACAGATGCAGCTCTGTTCCAAAGCCAAAAGCTGGAATGGAAAATGAAAGAATAAATCAATTCATGCCTGCCCCAGCAAACGAGGCTGCCTGTAGACATGGTTCTGGGGCAGGGGGAGGAATTACATCCCCCAGGTTTGTATCACCTTTGGGTTGCAGGTCTCTGCAGCACATCCTTGCAAATCACACCACAGGCAGATAGGGCTCAGGTACTGGTGTGACGTGATGCTGTGGGTGGGAGGCTTCTATTGAGGGCATAGCTGGGTGAGCATTGAAAGACGTTTCTGCTTTTTGCAAATAAGTGAGGTAGTTTTCTTATTGTGTTTCCAAGCCACAGCTCAATCCTTGAGGAAGCAAGTTAGCTGAATTAGTTGAATGTGAGCTTCTTCTGGAGAACATGTTCTACTATTAGACAACTATCTTAAAAGAGCTATAAATATATAGCCACTTGCTACAATCTGATTAGAAGTATAAAAAGCTCTGTTGGTGTACATCTGCTATTCCAAACAGGGGCATGCCTAAGCTCTTTACAGATAGGGGCATCCCTGACTACAGGCTGATGCCTTCATGCCTTCTCAGTGATGCACTGCAGCTTTAAAACATAATATGCAAGGAGTACAATCACCCAGAATTTGCAGGGAGTGGCCCTGCTGGGGATAGTGACATCACTCAGGTGCTGTAACTGTTTTTATTTTTTAAATAGCTGCTTTTTTTTTTTTTTTGGGGGGGGGGGGGGGGAGGGGAGGAATATTTTTTCATTTTGGAATAAGCATTGGTAATAAAAGTGTTTTGAAAGAGGAAAAAAATCAAGTCTGGGTGCTGCGAGCAATAGCTAGATGAATTTATGGAGAAATCAGGCTACATAGATAAGTAAATCACGATCCTTCAAGGAAGAAGCTTGCTGTCTGAGTTCAGATTCAGTGTGATATTTTGTTTAAAAATAACTTGTCCTGTGCCTCTGGAGAAGCTGCCATGGGACACTCAGGGTCAGCACCTTTGGGGTGAACAATTTGCTTCTGTGTCTGGGAGCATGAGCATGTAGAAGAACCGAAATCTTTAACAGAAGAGCACATTATGTCCTTGCCTCTCAATAACTCGCTTGTTTGTTTGAAAAGACAAGGGCAGGCGGCATTTGGTCTCTTTTAAAGCTCTGTAAAGCTGCAGGAACAAATACTCAGCCAGTGATGCTTTAATCCAGCTTCCTGTAAATTTACTCACAGACCTTCCCCAAGTAGCACAGGACTGACCTGTTGGATCCTGTGCAGGAAAAGCTGAATATCTTTACCTTTTTTTTTTTCAGGGCTAGTAATATCTGACTCATCAGGAGGCTTTCCTTCACCTCTCCCATTTATTTTTAACTTGCAATCCCCTTGGAAGACTTTCAGAAATGGGAGCATGATCAGATGACATAGTGTGGCAGCACTGAGGTCAGCTCCTTAAAAATAATCCAGGACACACCCCAGGCAGGTGAAGGCACTCCCATTTTCATTGTTTTTACATAAATCATCTGTGCCAGTCTCAGATGCAGTTTCAGGAAATTGCTTCAGTGCCAGTTCCTATCCAGATATACGTCAGCTGTGAGCTGAAAGCATGCAGGAGCTTGACAAAATCCCGGCTGTGATGTATTGGAACATTGTCCCTGCAGTGGGAAGGGTGATGGGAGCAGCGATGATGCTGCAGTCCCTGGGGCTGCCTCTGAAATGGGTCTGGTTTGAACTGGGAAAGGGGCAAAACTAATCAGTTTCCCCTATGGGAATTTCAGAAAACACAGGCTGTTTTGTTTTTAAATAAGAAAAAAAAAAAAAAAGACTGCTATGACACAAGATTGAAGATGGTGAAATGAAAAAGAGAACCGTAAGGCTTTTTTTTTTTTTTTAATCCATATTTTTTCTATACATAATTTTGCTATAGAGCTCTGCTTTGTTTATTCACAGGATTCGTTTACTCACAGGAGACTGAATCAAACTCTCACTCCCAGTGACAGTTTCTAATTCAAGTGCTTGGGAAGGACGAGATAATTAAGCCCACTTCTCTCACCAAAAGTGTGTGCAATTCTGTTTAGCCCAGATGCTCCTGCCCTAATCTCCCCCTCTTCCCACAGGTAAAGTTTTCCAGGGCCGTGTCCACCTTGTTTTCTACCATTCCCTCTGCTGAGCATTCAGCCCTCTTTCCTCCAGGTGTCAGTGAAACAAGCAAAGGTAAACTGGGCTTGGGCAATGTGAGCCTTCAGGGGAATTATTATATTTTTTTAGGCTTACAGCTATTAGTTTTTTTAACACATTGAAACAGTTTCCCACATGATGTGCACCTTTACATGCATTTTGACACATCTTCCAGCTGGGAAGCTGACAGGCTTTTTGTGAGGCTAGTGCTGTGGGTCATGCTCATGATGAGATGGGGCTGGGGGAACAGTCCCAAGAGAAGGGTGAGATTGCCATCAATTATATCAATGGCAAGAGAAGGGCCAAAGAGAATCTCCATTCTTTACTGGGTGCAGGGGGAACATGACTATAGAGGATAAGGAAAAGGCTGATGTTCTTATTGCCTTCTTTGTGTGTCTTTACTAGCCGGACCACTTATCCTCAGCATACTCAGCCTTCTGAACTGGAAGTCTGGGATGAGGAGCAGAAGAACCTTCCCACAGTACAGGTAGAAACAGTTAGAGACCTGCTGCTTCACCTGGACTGTCACAAGTCCATGGGGCCAGATGGCATCCACCCGAAGGTGCTGAGGGAGCTGACAGATGTGATTTCTATCATCTGTCAGTGGTCGTGGTCATCCAGAGAGGTTCTGGATGACTGGAGACTTGCTAATGTGATGTCCATCTATGAGAAGGGTCGTAAGTAGGATCTGGGGATCTACAGGCCTGTCAGCCTGACCTTGGTGCCAGGAAAGGTTATGAAACAGGTCATCTTGAATGAAATCATGCAGCATATGCGGGACTACCTGGGGATCAGGCCCAGTCAGCATGGGTTCATGAAAGGCAAGTCCTGCCTGACCAACATCATCTCCTGCTATGACCGGGTGACCTTCCTGGTGGATGAAGGAAAGCCTGTTGACATAGTCTACCTAGACTTCAGCAAGGCCTTTGATATGGTCTCCCTTAGTATTCTCCTGGAGAAACTGGAAGCCCATGGCTTGGACAGGTACACTCTTTGCTGGGTTAAAAACTGGCCGGATGGCCAGGCCCAGGGAGTGGTGGTGAAAGAGTGAAATCCAGCTGGTGACCAGTGGTGTTCCCCAGGGGTCAGTGTTAGGGCCCATCCTCTTTAATATCTTTACTGATGATATGGATGAAGGAATTGAGTGCACTCTCAATAAGTTTGCATATGACACCAAATTATGAGGAAGTGTTGATCTGCCAGAGGACAGGAAGGCCCTGCAGAGGGACCTGGACAGGATGGATCGATGGGCTGATTGATGGACAGGATGGATCAGTGGGCGAATGGGATGAGGTTCAAATGGCCAGGATGGATCAGTGGGCGAATGGGATGAGGTTCAACATGGCTAAGTGCCAGGTCCTGCACTTTGGCCACAAGAACCCCAAGCAGTGCTACAGGCTTGGGGCAGAGTGGCTGGAAACTGTGCAGAGGAAAAGGCTCTGGGCGTGTTGGTCGATGCTCACCTGCACATGAGCCAGCAGTGTGCCCAGGTGGCCAAGAAGGCCAACAGCATCCTGGCTTGTATCAGGAATAGTGCAGCCAGCAGGACCAGGGAGGTGATCGTCCCCCTGTACTCGGCTCTGGTGAGGCCGCACCTCAAGTGCCGTGTTCAGTTTTGGGCCCCTCACTGCAAGAAGGACATCGAGGCCCTGGAGCATATCCAGAGAAGGGCCACAAAGCTGGTGAAGGGCCTGGAACACAAGTCCTGTGAGGAGCGGCTGAGGGAACTGGTCTTGTTTAGTCTGGAGAAGAGGAGGCTCAGGGCAGACTTTATTGCTCTCTGCAACTACCTAAAAGGAATATGTGGGGAGCTGGGGGTCAGCCTCTTCTCGCAGATAACTAGTGATAGGACTAGAGGGAATGGCCTCAAGTTGTGCCAGAGGAGGTTCTGGTTGGAAATGAGGAGACATTTCTTCTCAGAAAGGCCAGTCAGGCATTGGGACAGGTTGCCCAGGGAAGTGGTGGAGTCACCATTCCTGGGGGTGTTTAAGGAAAGGTTGGACATGATGTTTGGGGAAATGATTTAGTGGGTGACATTAGTGGTAGGGGGACGGTTGGAGCAGATGATCTTGGAGGTCTCTTCCAACCTTAATGGCTCTATGATTCCGTTATATGTCAAGGAGATACTATATACAAAAGAGACATTATATACCAAATACTCAGAGACATTAGTACCAAATCTGCTCCATATGTTTCATTTTTTGACCTTTTATTTTGGAAGGGGAATTGCTGCTGGAGAAAAGCTTTACTGTCCCCTGCGAGGGAGCAAGAACAAGCCAGTAATCGTGGTCTAATGCAGGGAAGAGACTAGGGAGAGGAATGCTGCTCTGAAGATGTTCCAGATGCTCATGCAGAGTTGTCATGGGCACGATGCTCCCCATAGCCATCTCCATGGCTACCTCAGTGCTGAGCATTGGAGATGCAAGTGTTGCAGAAACTACGCTGTTAGCTTAAAAGCTGCACGCTCTCTCTTACCTGGTATAAACAAGCAGCATTTGGGATGATCCTAAAGGTTTATCCCCAGGGATGCTGGCTGTTTTTCAGCCAGAGCTTGAAGGCAGCTGAGATTTGCAAATGTTTTATTTATAAAAAACTGAGATTTGTAACATCACTCCTCAGATGCACTGTTACAGTGAGTGTACTGGGGTGCAGATGCAGCTCTTTTATTTTTTTTTTATTTTATTTTTTTTTAATACAGTAATGTCGTGGTTTAACCCGGCCGGCAGCTAAACACCACGCAGCCGTTCGCTCACCCTCCCCCCTCCCTCTCTGGGACGGGGGAGAGAAATGGAGAGTGAAGCCCGTGAGTTGAGATAAAGACAGTTTAATAAGACAGGAAAATAATAATAACAAAAATAATAATAACAATAATAATAATAATGATACAATGGTGATAATACGAAAGTAATAGTATGTACAAACAAGTGATGCACAATGCAATTGCTCACCACTCGCTGACCGATGCCCAGCCTAACCCCGAGCAGTCCGGCCCCCTCCCCCCGGCTAGCCACCCCTATATATTGTTTAGCATGACGTCAGATGGTATGGAATACCCCTTTGGCTAGTTTGGGTCACCTGTCCTGGGTCTGTCCCCTCCCAGCTCTTACTGCACCCCCAGCCTGCCCGTTGGCAGGACAGAGCAAAAGGCTGAGATGTCCTTGGCTTAGTATAAGCACTGCTCTGCAACAATTAAAGCATCGGGGTGTTATCAGCACTCTTCTCATCCTAAGCCAAAACACAGCATTCCACCAGCTACTAGGAAGAAAATTAATTCTGTGCTAACTGAAACCAGGACAAGTAAAAACAAACAAACAAACAAAAACCTACACATAATATTCCTGTTTTCAGAATCAAGCCAAGATTATCCTATGGGCATGACTTTCTTAAAGGGAAAAAAAAAAAAAGCTACCTCCCATTAGTCCAGCATGGAGATAAGGAAGTTGAACTTTGCCTGGGGTGTGGAAAAAAATCATTTAGAATTGTGTTTTCTTCCCTGGATAGCAATTATCTGTAAGCAACAGCAAAGACTTCACACCATAGCAACATCTAGGTTTTGCCAACCAGTTAATATATCTACAATTGAGATGTGGTAGCATGAGTGGCTGAGCTGATACATCACAGCCTGCAACTCTCCTAAAGGAGAAATTCCTTATTTCTATCTCCTGCTAACTCCCACCAGCAATCAGCTGTAGTGTAAATGCCGTGGCTTGCAGCCTGCTTGGAGAAGGCTGGGACAATAAAAGTTATGTTAAATCTGTTCAGAACAACTGTGGATTAGGTTACAAGGATAGAAACATGTAGGCTTGTCAGGGCTTGGAGTTGGTATCTAGCAGGGCTTAAGGAGGATGGAGGAACATAAACTTTGCCAAGGGACCAGGAAGATTGCTCACACCAGGCTTGGCACAATGTGGTATCTTGCAAGCAAAGCCCCATCTGCAACCATTAAATAGGAAATAATAATCAATGCTAATAATACAACACGGTTTATAATTCCCAGGGTATTTTATTGTCTGTATTCTGGCCAGAAACATCTGCACCATTCAAAATATTTTTATGGTATCAATAGTCCAAGGATTTTGTCACGTAAAAAATAAATTAAACTGGAGCAAATCTTCTGGGACTTGAATTCTCACCAAGCTCAGCATGTGTGGGAGCTGGAGTTATTCTGCTAAAGATTCCTCAGGTCATCCATTGCACAAATATCATGGGAATATCATGGGGACTGGGATGAGAATGAAGTTTGGAGTAACGTTTTGCTGCAGCTGTTTCTTCTGGAGATGCTACAGTTTTATTTTTTGGAGATATTTAAAGGAGATGATGAGAGAAGTAGATGTAAAAGGACAAAAGTCCTTTTTCTGGAGAAAAAAAAGAGGTTGGTGTTCCTTGAAAAACAGAAAGGAATAAAAGGAAAATGAAACAATAGTAAGACCTCATGTTATTTGAATTCCAAAAATAGGCTGATTGTGGTACAATTGACTGCAAATGCTTTTCCTGTATTTTTTTTTTCCTTAGTTCCCACCAGTTCCTTATTTCTGGGACTAAGAAAAAGGGATTTATATCTCAAAATAGCTGTTGGTGAGGAACTGCACCTGGGCTAGCGCCAGAGCTCCTGCTGCTGTCTAGTCATTGAATTATTGATCTTCTGTAGACATTTCTCGGGGTCAGTCATAGAGCACAAGGAAGGTGTGCCAGGTGAGGTGCTGCAGGGGTTGAATTTCAAGAGAAAAGATATGAGAAGGGAAATGGTTTAATGGTTTAGTTAAATGCACAGAACACAGATCCCATACAAAACAAGATAAAGGAAAAAAAAAAGCCACACCTCTGATGAAGGAGATAACCACTTTTTGTAAAATACTGCATCCAGGAGCTGGAAATAAGTCATTTCTAGTCCTTATGTTATCAATAAATGAGCAAGGGGAAGGTGTGTCAGCCTACAGAAGGGACTGTATGGGGTCTGACAGGGATGGAGTTCACTTTCACCACAGCGTTGTGTTCTGCTCTTCTAGCTAGATCAGTGTTGATACCTCACCAACATTTTGGCTCCTGCTGACACAGAATCAAGGCTGTCTCTTGAGCCCCTTCCTCCCCCCATCACCCCCCCGTCCCCAAAAGACAGTAGGCTGGGGCTAGGCAAGAGCTCAAGGGGACATCACTGGTGCAGCCAACCTAAACTCACCAAAACGATGTTCCATATTACATAATGCCATGCTCTGCAATAAAAGCTGGGGAAGTGAAAGCAGAAGAGTGTGTGTGTGTGTGTCTTGTTATGGAAGTGTCTCTTTCCAGGCAACTGCTACATGTATTGAGGCCCCTCTTCCCAAGAAGTGGCCGAACATCACTTTGTCATAGGAATTAGAGACTAATTTTTTCTCCTTTTGGTTCTGTGAAGTTTTTTTTTTCAGGTGGAGTGAGAGAGCAGGCCATTCGTTGGTGGGAGTGGAGGTGCCCATTGGTTGTTAAACCACTGTAGGAAGCCCCTTTGAGAAGGAATCAGAAGTTATTCATAAACCTTATGACCTTTCTTCAGCTGAGGAATCATTAACCAGCTTGTCCTCATTTTTTTTTTTTTATTATTTTTTTTTTTTCTAAAAACTGAAAAGCCCTGGCCTATTTGGTTTAGAACAATTTTCTGGGTCATTCATTGGTTATATACTACTAACCCAGAGATGCAACCAGTCAGGTTTTAAATCTGTCTATCTACCAAGCAGGAAACAGCACTACAGTACTTCTGACCACGCATATTTATAACAATCATCTCTCTTGAGATGAACTCCTCTGTTATTCATAGCTCACCTGTGTGGCACTTCATTTACTGTAGTCCAGCTACAAGAAATAAATTGGAAAGAAGAACAAAGGCTCCTTTGTTTGCACACCTGTATGTTTTTCTAATCAATGGATCAGCCCAAGAAATATTTTCATTTACTTGCCTTTTCAGGTAGATAAGCCCTCTGCTCTTCTGTACCATATACTGAGTATATTTTTATTTAAAATGTAGTACTCCTGTTGAGAGGGGCTTAAAAACATGAGGTATGCCTTTCCTTTACAATTTTGTAAGAATTACATGATGGTAAGCCTTCAAAATATACCCAGAAGGTTCACAGATGTGTTTTCTAATCGAATTCCTGGTACTAACATCTCTTCTCTGTACCCCACTGTGGTACCACTGCCTCTCCTCTCCACCAGCCTTCCTCTGAAGACAAAATCACGGAATCATTAAGTTTGGAAAAGACTTCCAAGATCATCTGGTCCAACCATCCCCCTACCACCAAAGTCACCCACTAAGCCATGTCCCTGAGCAGCAGGTCCAACCTTTCCTTAAACACCCCCAGGGATGGTGACCCTACCACCTTCAGTTCCAATGCCTGACTACTCTTTCTGAGATTTTTTTTTTTTTCTGTTCTTTTTCAACCTGAACTTCACCTGGTGCAATTTGAAGCCATCCCCTCTTGTCTTATCACTAGTTATCTGCGAAAAGAGGCCGACCCCCAGCTCCCCACATATTCCTTTTAGGTAGTTGCAGAGAGCAATAAAGTCTGCCCTGAGCCTCCTCTTCTCCAGACTAAACAAGACCAGTTCCCTCAGCCGCTCCTCACAGGACTTGTGTTCCAGGCCCTTCACCAGTTTTGCGGCCCTTCTCTGGATATGTTCCAGGGCCTCTATGTCCTTCTTGCAGTGAGGAGCTCAAAGCTGAACACGGCACTCGAGGTGTGGCCTCACCAGAGCAGTGTAGGCACTTAGCCATGTTGAACCTCATGCTGTTGGCCTCAGCCCCTTGACCCATCCTGCCCAGGTCCCTCTGCAGGGCCACCCTACTCTCTGGCAGATTGACAGTTCACTCCAATTTGGTGTTATCTGCAAACTTACTGAGAGCACACTCAATTCCCTTATCCATATCATCTGTAAGGATATTAAAGAGGATGAGCCCCAACACCAACCCCTGGGGAACACCACTCATGACCGGTTGCAAGCTGGAAATGATTCATTTTAAAGAGAATTTTTGCTGGTGACACCACCACACAGTTTTTATGTGGGCTGAGGACATCCCATTGCGTTCCTGCAGAAATTCTTTGGGCTTGCACTCACCAAAGCCCTTCTTTGCAAAAAGGCTTTGCAATACTGACCTCTGCTGGCAAATACTGCATTGAACCAGATGGCTTTGGGCAGCAACAACCTAAATAATGCATAACATAGGTATTTTATGCATTATTGCTGGCTTTGGGTAGCAGTAATCCTTTAATAATGCATAAAATGGGGTATTTCCCTGTCAGTTACCAAGCAGAGAGTATTTCAGTTAAGGAAATGCAGGGAAATCTTCACTCACTTTGAAGGCACGGATCTGTCAACTCCTTAATAGATTTCGTAAATAATCACTTGCTGGTAGGGTCAAAGTGCTTTAAAGATTATGGAGCATACTACAGAAATTTTAGACATTTCCTACCACAAAGCCATAAATGCTGTAAATTGGAAGTCAAAGGCCCCGGCTGTGTTTCCTTGTGGGGAAGCAGCTTCCAAACCACAAAACATATGAAAACACATACTATTTCAGCTAGTGGAGCTTGAAAATGATCCCCACCTCTGGCAGGGTCTCCTACCCACAAAACTGAAGACTCAGCCAGATTTTTTTTTTTGCCCCCCGCTCCCCTCACAACTTACATCTAATTCATTTTAAGAGGTGGGATTACTTATGTCTCATCTTTCAGGCCTTGGGCAAAGGGGTTTCCTGCTTCCTAAAATCCCTGCGACCACCACAAGGGCTGCTTTTTTTCACCAGCCTCTTCAAGGACTACCAGAAACACCAGCCAGGGCAAAGCAATGATAATTAATGATCATAAATGCTGGTGAATATCTCCAGTGCACTGAGGACCCAGCCTGGAGGGCCCCAGCCCACAGGGGTTCTGGGTCTCTGTTCCTGTGACTCCAGCACAGCTCCACCAAGGCCCCTGCCTGGGTCTGGGTGGATGGAGCCGGGGTCCTGTGGGTAGCTGGGCCCAGCCTCGCCACCTCTTGATGACACCCTGCCCCAGAGTCCTTGAGCGGCCACCTACCCTTGGCTGCAGAGCGTTCCCAGCCCCGGAGCTCCAGAGGCCACCACTCCAGGGCCTCTCCTCCCTGGGACGGCCATGGAGTGCCCCTGTCTTGGCCTCTCATGGCCCTCGTGGCCCTCCCACAGCATCTCCTCAGCCTTCCCAACCCGCAGCTCCCCTCAGCCCCAGATCCGGAGCCCCTACAGCCATGGCCTCACCCCCACTGTGGGCAGCCTCAGCCCTGGGAGCCTCTGAGGAGGCAGAGGGGACTGTGAGCCTAGTGTGCTCCCCTGAGGGGCTGCATCCCTCAGGCCCAAACGGTTCCCTACAAAGTCCCAGCACTGGTGATCGCAAAGAAAAAAAAAAAGGCAGGTGGTGGTGGGTTTAGCATGGGAGGGTTTAATGTACTCCATTCCTAGGTCCATCCTGGGAGCAGAGAAGCATCGCAGTGTGCTGCTGCAGGAGGGCGGCAGGGAGTTGGGTGTGCATCCCAGCAGGGTCTGCATATGCAGCAGGAGCACCAGTGGTCAGCGGGATCTGCGCGGGCACGTCCTGGCACCCTCCATCAACCAGGCTCTGGGGGTGTCCCTGATGAATGCTCAGACACTGAGGAAGAGACGTCACAGGGATCCGGGGTCCTACAATGCACAGACGCAAGTGCTCCTGTGCCCCAGAAGGATGTACAGACCCCAAGGTCACTGAGGAAGGGTTGTTGGAGGGTCCTGGATCCCTACAGCACAGGGACACAAGTGCCCTGTGACTGGGAAGGATTCTCAGACCCTGAAGGACACTGAGAAATAGATGTCAGAGGGACCTGGAACCCTACAACACTTGAGTGTCCTATGGCCAGGAAGAATGCTCAGACCCCCAAGGACACTGAGGTGGAGGAAGCCCTGTAATGTTTGCACATGAGTTTGACAGGCAGGAGCTCCTGAAGCAAGTGCCCCAGGTCTCAGCCTGCCACCATACCTGGCAGAGCCTGGCCTAGAGCTTGAGTGCTGTGACACGTGGGATGTGGAAAGGACAGGTCTCTTCTGACCCTGTAGAGCTGTAGAGGGAGAAGAAGAAATAATCAGATGGTTGAGGAGGAGCACACAACTCCCCTCCTTGCATCATCTTAGAGAGTCTGCCCACCCTGTGCCCACTGTTTACATGAGTCTGTTGCGGATGGGGCGGAAATGTTTGGTGAGCCTTATGGCAAAGATGATGTTGGGGATGAGGAAGAAGGTGCAGCATCCCAGGCTGAACCAGAAAGCATTCTGCAAGGAGAGAGCACACAGGTCCTGCTTGGCTGTTCAGGGAGAGGCAGGCCCAGAGGGGTCTGGGGAGTCTTGTGTTAGCTGGTCCTGATGTGGGGGCATCAGGGCTGCTGTCAGCTTCAGCTGCACTGAATATGTGCTACCTTGGGTAAGGGCATCCACAGAGGGACAATGACCACAGGGTCCTTACCCAAGGGTCAGCAATGCGGTCACACAGGATCACCCGCCCGTTGTCTAGGGCCGTGGCAAGTGGCTGGCATGAAGCCACATCCTCCCTAAGCTGGAAAAAAAAGTGAGGAGGCAAAGTGTAAAATCACTCCCAACTCAGTGAGATGCAGTCCGCTTCCTCAACTCCACAGCAAAGGCGTGCACTTACCGTGTGCCCAACCCAGTGTAGGTACTGTGCAAAGTACCTCAGCTCCTTCCTTGTGAAGCAGCCAATCTCCTGAGCAGAGGGAAGGCAGCATGGAGGTGAGGCTTGGAAATGAGGGCTGGAGGTTCCAGGTGCTCATTCCCTTCTTCCAGAGCCTCTTTACTGCTCTTCCTTTCTGGCTGTGGGGAATTTTATCCCCCTGAGGGCTCATCCAGCCCTGGCTCACCTGCCGGAGGATCTGCTGGGCTTGCAAGGGCAGCTGGGCTTCCACTGAGGCTGTGGTGGCCAGTGTAGTCTTCACCCGCTCCTGGAGAAGCACATGGAGCACAGAGCACCCTTAGAGCAGTGAGCATCACTGGTCCAGTGGGACAGGTGTCCCAGGTGTGTGGGGAGTGGAATGTGCAGAGTGAGGCTTAAAATCGGGTCTGATAGTTGGTAGGCAGGGAGAGAGAAAACTCCTGTCAGGGAGTGGGCTAAACAACATGGGATGGCTCTGTCAGGGATGCAGCTTTGAGTGCTGCAAGGGGGTTCTAATTTGCAGCAGCAAAACTGAGTCACTGAAGAAACCAGTCCTCCTGGGGTTACATCTTTCCTGGTCTTCCATCACCCTATAAATCACTTCTGGGATGCTGGGTAACAAGACCCATATGGCACTGCATATTTTTTGGAGCTGAAAATAGTACCTGGAGGTGTGGTGCCAATTGAGAGAGGAAACGGATGCTTTCTCCCAGCTTCACCTGCAGAACAGAGAGGTGAAACAGCTGCAAAAGCCATGTTCCCCCCTCCACAATGACACAAGATGCCCGTCAGACATGGACTCACCACCAAAGCCTCCTGTGTTTGCACCGTGGAGTTTTGCATCTGCCACAGCGCTTGGGCTTCAGTAGCCAGCCGCCCTGCCACTGTGCCATTCCTCTGCAGGGAACAGTGGGATGAGGACAGCCCTCTGGGCATGCAGGTAGACCCTGCTGCCTGACCCACCACTCACCTGCATTTTCTGCAGCCCCTCCAGGCTCCTTGCAAGGCCAGGGAGGCTGGTCTGTACCACAGGGATTTTCATCTGGAGGAAGATAGATTCATAGTCTGCTCGAAAACCAGCCCTGGAATATGACTCCCTGTTGGGCTGGCTGCAACGTGCCCACCACTGGGGGGACCATCTCCCTGTCAGAATCCCCTCACCTCCTCCTGGAAGCGTCCATAGTCTACCTCATCCACGCCACTGCGGGCAAAGGTCTCCAGATCCTGCCTGCCCTCACTGCGGAGGAGCCGCACATCGCCAAGGTGCGTTGTGAAGTCACCCAGGCGTTTTTGGAAGTTGGCTGTGTACTGTGGACGTGAGATAGGGGGATGCCACAGGTTTGGGACCAGGTACCTCCATCCCATTAGCCTCAATAAAGCTCTTGCATTCCCCTTCCCAGAAGCTCTGGTTGAAGCCAGCCCTCACCTTGGGGGTTTTGAGGTGCTCATCCAGGTTATAGGACTTCTCAAGCTGCAGCACCTCCCACAGACCTGCACCACTCTTGCACTCCCTGCAAGACAGTGGCAGCATCACCACAAGCCTCACACTAATTAGGGGCAGAGGTGGTATCCTGTGAGCACCTACCGGTAAGTGGTGCTGAGGTTGGAGTCTCTCCTGAGGTTGAGCTGGCGGGTGAGGTTCATGGATGGAGGCAGGTTCCCAGGGGTGTCAATGAACTGGGCAAAACAGTAAGAAAAAGAGGGGTAGGGTGAGACACAGGCACTCCCAGACATAATTTTGGGGTTGCTCTGCCCTCACAGGTGCATGCTGGTGTACCCCATCCCATCTGGAGCTAATCTTGCATGTGTTTGTATGATGTTGGGAAGGGAAGCAGTGGAGAGCCCTTTGCATGGCCCTGCCTGTTTGTGCATGACTGCAGTATAAGGCCTGGTGCCATTCCCAGCCCCACAGCAGCATGTCACCAGTCACAAGCACCTCAGAGCACCCCATCCACCCCCAGTGTCCCCAAACACCCAGGGGATAGGGGCAAAGGTGGGAGCGTTGTCACTCCAAACAAATTAACCAGCACAAAGCCAATTTCACGCTCCTGTTGCAAATCCAGCGGCCTAATCCTTATCTTAATATTTTGGTTTAGGATAAGGCTTTCCAAGCAGGGTTCAAGGAGAGGAGGCATTTGTAGGCATCTTGGTGTACCCAAGCAGACGTGGATGGAGTGATGGACAGATGCATGGCTACCCACCTTATAAATCTCCTGGTTGACCCAATTCCTGCAAACCAGTGTCTGGATGTTGCCCCCAACCAGGAACGTGGCAAAAACCAAGAGGATGAGGAGCCAGGAGAACAGGAAACCCAGGCCTACGCCACTGAAAGAGGGAGAGGAGGCACGGAGGCACTGCTGACAGCTTTGCAGACCTGAGCAGGCTTGCGGCAACCTGCCCAGCCCTGCGGCTCCTTCCTGCGCCTGGGCATGCTGGCTGGGCGCGGGAGCTGCAGGATCCCAGGGAGGAGCAGCTTCTCCCAGACCCGCTGGCGCAGGCGGTGGCTACAAAAGCCTTTCTGCTCAGGTGGCTCCAGGTTCGTCCCTTTGCTTTTGCTTTTTGGGGTAGCATGAGATGGCTACAGACCCCTGGGACCCAGAGGGATGCTTACACCATAAGGAACTTGGCGCCAGCTTCTCCTCGGCACTCGTAGTCGCTTGGGTCCTCCCGCTTGGAGAGCCCGTATGTCCCCAGGGCCATCCCCACCACGTTGCAGGCAGTGATGAGGAGGATGATGGAGCACAGTGCCATGCCCATGATCCACCTGGAGAAAGTTGCAGCCTCACAATACAGTCCTAGATATGGCTCATGGGGGCTCAGCACCCACCTCCACTGCACCCCCAGAACCCATTTGTGTCACCTGTACCACTCGAAGCGCTCCACCTCACGGAGGAAAGGCTGGCTCCGGTTCTCTGCCTTCAGCAGGGCCTCACTGACATGCCAGGTATAGTCAGGGAGGGGAAAGCCATCGGCAATGCTCTGCACCTTCTCTGACATTTTGGTCATCTCCTCCCGCAGCTCTGCAGGACCAAGACCATGGTGAAGGGGGTCTGTGTGTCCCATGCCACCTCCCTAAATCCAGATTTACCCCACGGAGGGCAACACTGATCCGCATGAGGGTCTTGCTCACCCTGAATGACCTGTGCCATCCTCTCCACAGCCAGCTCTGGGATAGAGTTGAAGGTACCGTTGCCCTGTGAGGAGAAGAGAGGGTAGGAGCAGCTCAGATGGGGCTGCCTGTGAGCACCAGGCTACCCCACTTCAACCCCATCTGCCCCCACCTGCCGAATCATCTCTGCAAAATCACTTCGGGGCAGACCAGCCAATGTCTTCAAAACCTTCTCCACTGAGGGCACCTACGGGGTAGGAGAAAGCATCCCATGAGCCTTGTTGGTGCCAGAGGGGTGGTGGCATGGGGACCAGCACCCCATCTCACCTTGCTGTAGTCAGCACCCAGCTCCAGGCTCTGTGCCCTACCCAGGATGCTGGCGCAGGAGGTGCAACGTGGGTCATCTAGGAGTGCGACCACACGCTGCCGCTGTTCGCGCAGCACTGGCTCCAGCTCAGCCCGTGCTGCTGTCAGCACCCGCACTGTCTTGTCGAGAATCTGTAAATGGTGCAGCGAGGTCTGTAGGTCTTAAAGAGAAAGCCCAAGGCTAGTTCTTACTGCTCCACTTGGCCACCCCAGTCCCTGGCAAGGCTTTGACAGTGGCCCAAGAGAGAGCCATGCTCAGCCATACCTCCTGCCCTGTCCTTCAGGTCTGCCAGTGCTGCGTAGGTCATTGCCTTCAGCTGTGCATGGATGGAGAGTCCCACGCTGCGACTTACTCCTGCAAGGCACCATGATACCATCAGCTGCTTGTCCCAGCCCAGGCTGGGGTGCACTGGGAGACTGTACAATGCTTACCTGCCAGGTCGGAGATTATCTGCTGCCGGGGCACTTCAAACTGGTCTACCACCATCTGCACACCCTGCAAAGAGAGAGGAACTGGTGTACGGGGGCACATGGCAGTGACATTCTCCAAGATGTTACTTTGCCATTAAAAATGCACCAACTTCACCTGGCCTCCCAGTCTGCTCCACCCTGGGATAGCAGAGCTGCTTGGGGACCCACCTGGGGGACATTGGCAATGTGCTGCCGCAGTGTGCGCAGTGTGTCTGGAACAGCACCAAGCCCTGGCTCCATCTGCTCCTTCACCCGCTGGTTGGTGACCAACGCACAGATGGCACTGGTCCTGCCAGGGACAAGCAGGCAGTGATGGGGAGATCCCACAGAGCAACCCCATCCCTGTCCCCATAGGCACAGCCCACCTTGAGGTGAGGGGGGACAGTGGTAGAGGGCTTTAGGGCACTCACAGGATGATGAGGGAGGTGATGGAGAGGCAGATGAGGAGGCAGCGGCGCCGGCAACCCAGTGAGCGCCGATGGGCACGCAGGCGGCCCCCACACCGCTGCTGGCTCCGGCAGTAGCAGAAGCACAGCCCAGCCACTGGAACAGTCACAGTGAAGAGCAGAGACACTGCAGCACAGATGATGTAGCCGAGCTCATACTGCACGACCTGTGTGACAGCAGAGCACAGTCAGCATAGTCACATGCAGATTTGGGGGAACTCCATACACTCACTGTCACAAATTCCCCATCCTGGGCAAGTGCCACCACCATGGCTTCCCTGTCCCCATGTCCCCGCTCACCTGTGATGTCTGAACTGAGCTGGGGTCATTCAGGGCTGCCCTGAGAAGCTCTGTAAAAGAAACCGTGGTGGCAGTGAATGCCCTGGGGGCAGCTCCCATGTCCCACAAGGTGCGCCCCCATCCCTCCCCCGGCAGTGTGCCACTCAGTGCAGGGACAAAGCAGTTCAGCCCCCACTGACCATTCCTAGGTAACTAGCACAGGGATTGCAGAGGGGCTCCAAGGGATGGTGGCACCCACGGAGGTAATGTCATGGGTCCCTGGGAGACTCACCTGTGGGCAGAGGGTTTTGCTGGATGAGGTCCAGGTAGTGTCGGACTAGGCTGTAGAGGGGGTCGAGTGAGCTGGGCACCCGGTGCAGTGCTGGTACCCGGATTTCGGCATGGGTGTCGGTGAAGCGGAGAATGCTGCCAGGGCTGCTGGGGTGGCATTGCTGGGTGCTGGCCGGGCGCAGCAGCACCCAAGTGAGGAGCAGCCCGGCTGCCTGCATGGCTCCAGTGGTGAGGAGAGAACCGGGCGGCCCCGTCAGCCTGCGAGCACACGGAGGGGCATGCCTGGTCCTGGCCGGCTTCTCTGAGTGCTCTGGGAAACCTGCCTGACAGGTCGGCTGCTGTGTCAAGCCCAGACGCTGCTGCGGCTGCTCCCCAGGGCTCCCTGGGGCATCTGGGCTTGGTTGGGCTGTGCAGAGGTGGGGTTATGAGCCACACAGTTTTCCAAACCATCCCAGGCCTGTTTTACAACCACTGAGTCCCCCCAGTCCCCACCATCCCCATGGGCAGCAAAGCCCCCTCACCCTGGGCTGGAGGAGTCCCCAGGGCTGCATCCTGCAAGCCAGAATGGGCTGAGCACCAGTGGCAGGGATGGCTGGAAGCAAGGCAGGCTGCTTCCTCTTGGAGGCAATGTGCAGTGTGGTGCAGTTCCCCCCAAGAAAAGGCGTTTTTTCCCCAGCCAGGGGTGCTTGCAGCACCTTGCTGGAGAAGATGGGGAACACCAAGTGCTGCTCCTCACAGCCCTTCTGGGAATGAGATGCACAATGGACTGGAAAATCCTGCCCTGGACATACAGGCTTGACTGAGTCCCTGTCCTGGGACAAAACTCCCAGGACTAGAAAAGCATGGAGTCAGAAGAGCAATTACATGCAAGGCATCTGTATAAGTCTGTATGTCTGCAAAGCAGCCCCAACCACCCCCGCTTCCCTGTACCATGGGAAACACTCTTCCTGCCACTCCCTGAGTCTCCCATGGGTGTCCATGACCCAGGGCTATTCTCTACCCATACATTGACTCCTTTCCATGGTGGCCATCCCCACACAAATTCATGGGGTAGGCAGGGGAAGCAGGAGTGGACTGTGTTAGGGCACCCACTGCATTAATTCTATGAATGATTGCAGGCAGACATTAAAAAGTGAACAAAAATTATTCAATAATATATTAAACTGAGCGATTGATATGGGAAATGACAATGAAGAAGAAAAAAAATCCAATCCCGGAGATTTCCCAACCCAATAATCATTTACTATCATTTACTATAATAATAATATAATAATAATTACTATAATAATCATTTACTATCCCAAATATTTCCCACTTCCCATGCTAACAATTCCTAAACCCAGTGAGGATTGTTGAGGAGGGGCGACTTTCGGAGTGGAAGGGATGGGGCTGGTGGCAGTGGCCCTTGGACGGAAAAAGGGACGGATTTTGCCCCCAAACCCAGCTCCTTTCTATCAAAAGCATCACGTCCTCCTCTCCTTCTTGGATTTGGCTATGACTTTAGGAATCCCTGCAATCCCTGCAGCTGTGTCCCCTGCCAGCTTCTTGTGTGCCCCAAGCATCCTCGCTTGCAGGACACTAGAAGATGCAGAAAAGGCCTTGCCTTAGTGGAAGCACTGCCCTGCAGGAGCTCCAGCATGCCTCTTAGCAGCACGCTGTAGCCCCCAAATGCCCCCGAAACGGCACATTTCAGCTCCTGGGAAGGAAATGAGCTCGCTCAAGGCCCAGGTGTCTGTGAGGCGGTGTTGGCAAGGAGTCCTGTTGTGTGAGTCCGTTCTTTGTGGGTGCTCCGTCCCCACAAGGCTTGCTTTGGAAGGCCCAGGAGAGTCTTGTGGGCACTGGCCTGGGGTCCCAGGCTGAGCCAGCTGCTGCCTGGCAATCAGGGAGGCTCGCTCGGTGTCTTGGCTTGGGTTTGCGTGGCCAGGCTGTGGGAGCGGGGGGCTGCAGGGCTGTCCTCTGTGAGGAGAATGCAGCAGCTGCCCCATGGGAGCTCAGGGCCGCTTCCAGGAGGCTCCTTCCAGGAGGGACCCACCCGCTGCTGCCCAGAACGCAGAGCAAAAGGATGATGTTTGCGCCTGGGGGAGAGCCCATCTAAGAAAGGGAACAAAAGCTGCTGCCCAGCAGCGTCTGGCTCAGGGAGGAGTGGGAAAGCTCTGTGCAGCCCCCAAGGGCCATGCAGCAGGAGGCCGGAGGTGCTCCAGGCTCCCAGCAGCAGTTCCCCTGCGGCCTGTGCAGGGAGAGGCCCCTGGTGGAGCAGGCTGTCCCCCTGCAGCCCATGGGTCCCCCGTGGAGCAGATCTCCACGCTGCAGCCCCCCTGTGGCTGGAGGAGCCCCCGGTGGAGCAGGTGGCTGTGGCCTGGAGGAGGCCGCGGCCTGTGGAGAGCCCCCGCAGGAGCAGGCCCCGCGCTGGACTGGAACAGGCTGTGCTGAGCCTGCTTTGCCCGTGACGCTCCTTGGGGAGTGATCTCCCTGTCCTTCTGGCAGCCCTTGAGCCCTTTCCAGCCTCTTTTCTCCCCTTGGCGTTGGAGGAGGGGCAGGGAGAGAGCGCTTGTGCTGGAGCTCAGCTGCCCAGCTGAGGAAAACCACCACGCTTTGCTCTCTCTTGCCGCTGCTGCAGCACGCTGGTAGCAGCCAGCAGCGTCTGTTCTTCGAGCCTCAGCAAGCCCACAGCATCTTCCTTGAAGGGATCCCTTTCCTTCACGCCTGCCAGGCGCCGCCTCCAGAGGCTGAGGGCTTGTGCCCCGTTTGCAAGCGCTTGCTCAGTGCCCCCTTCCCCAGAGAAGGATCCCAGCTGCTTGGCTTCCCTGCCCTCTGCTGCCAGGCTCCCGCAGCTGCTATCCCAGCAGCGCAGCAGCCAGCTGACAATGTGCTCGCCTGGAGGACAGCTGCAATCTTGTCCCATGGCTCGCAGCTCGCCCAGGGATGGGGATCACCTGCTTGCTGCTGCTTTGCTCTCTGCTCTCCTTTCCAACAGCCTCCTGTTCCCTGGGATGGCCCTACCTTGGGGGAGCCTGCCTCGCCTTCCTCTTGCTCCTTCCCCTTCTTGGGAGGACTTTCTGCCCTTCCGAAACGAGATGACTTCTGCATGCATTCCTTCCCCTCGTGTGTATTGGCGCCTGAGACAGCACCGGGGTAGTCCCCGGAGCCAGCTCTTAGGGCCTGTGCCAGGCTTGGAGGGGCTGCAGGGAACATGCCAGGGGCTCGAGGGGCTGCAGGGCGAGTGACAGGGCTTTGAGGGGCCTCAGGTCCCACCGCAGTGGTTGAAGTCGATGCAGGGAACATCAGAGTTGTTGGAGGGGCTGCAGGTACAATCCCAGGGCTTGCAGGGGCTGCAGGCTGCGTCACAGCTTTGCATCAGCTCAAGACGCATTTTCCTAGAACCAGACATTTCCTCCTGAAGGGGCGGAAGAGCATGGAATGGTCTTCCAAATGCAGAGAGCAGACCCCGGCAAAGGTACAGCTGCTGCTAGGAAGTACCTCAACTTTTTTTTTATTTATTTCTGGTTGTTAACATTGTTTCACAACAACAGATGCAAAGATGGATCTTGAGCTGAGGGCAAAGGTGACCTTGGATCTGAAGCACACAGGCATTCGCTAACGTCCCCCCATCCGGAGTGAATGCGCAACGACTCGGAAGGAAATATAAAGTCCAAACCAGTGCGTTGTGATAAGGAGAGTTTAATAGGGTAGAAAAGGAAGAGAAACAAACAAAATGATAAGTAATGATATGAATAATTAATAATATATCAATATATAAAAATATTTAATACTATTAAATACGAATACTTATAATTTTATAATAAGAAAACAATGCCATACTCTACAACACAGTCAATAAAGTGGATTTAATGAAATAAATAATAAAACCAACAAATTAAATGAAAATTAACAAATTTAAATTTAATAAAAATAAAACCCATTTTTCCCACAACAATGAATTCCTATCCCCATCATCACTTCCCATCCCACTGATCATTTCCTATCCCAGCCACCTCCCATTGCTGCTCCCAAGGCTCAATTCCCAACTCCCATTCTTCCATCCATCCATCCATCCATCCATCCATCCATCCATCCATCCATCCATCCATCCATCCATCTTCTGCCGTCCGTGCTGGCCATGCCCACATCCATGCACGGCCTGAGCATGGGCAGCGGGAGCGGGCTGCATGAAATCCCCTTGGCATCCCAGTGCAAGAAGAGCTGCAGGCAGAGGCCTTGCTGAGTGACCACGTAAGGAGAGGAATTTAATCCAGAAGGCAGGAAAGAAGAGCAATGCCCTGAAAGAAGAACCAAGTCTTGTCTCTCAGCCCTTTGGTGTCCCAAGCAGCAGTTGCCATGGGCAAGCTTTCCCAGCCCAGCCGCTGCCAGCATCTCCCCAGCTTCCCATTGCCACCTTCCTCGGTGAGCCACGCATTTTCCATTGCCCCCGTTGCCCATCCCTGAGAGTGGCAAGCTCATCCCCCAGCTCCAGCACGAGAGAGGGGAGAGGGCAAGCGAGAGGGGCAAGGGCTGAGGAGCGTGGCTGAAGCTGGAGCAGGTGCCTGCAGAGGTCTCTGTGCCTGCCTGGGTGCTGCGGGGGCCGTCGAGGAGAAGCCCGAGGTCGGTCACGGGTAGCCGTAAGAGTAGGCTCTGGCGTGGTCCTTCTGCCGCTGCACGAAGAATTGCACGGGGCCGATCTTCATCTGGTGCGCCGCCCGCTGCCGCTCCTCCTGGGCCAGCTTCTTCAGGCGCTCCCGCTCGGGACGCTGCTGCGGCGTGATGGGCACCGACTCCTCCAGCGTCTTGGCCCCGCTGGCCTGGGGACAGAGCCTGTCCTGGGGCCGCACGGCACGGGGCTCCCCACTCGGAGTCTCTGGCAGCAGCCGCGCTCTGCGGGGAGCTGGTGCCGCTGCTCCTTGCCCCCCTGCAGCCCCCGGGCTTCGCGCTCTCTTCACCGGTGCCGTGGTGCTGTTGATCGCCAGCTGCTGCCCGCTGCTGCCTGCTTCCCTGCTGCTGCCAGCCACCGTGCTGCTGCCACGCGTCTTCCCCTGGCACGGTCTCTTGCGGCCTTGGCCAGCCTGGCCCAGCAGCATCTTCCTCTCCTTGCGGGGGGGGTTCTCTGTCGTCGGCCTCCTGTGCTGGCAGCTCTGCGCTGTCCCGGGGGTGCTGCTGGGCGCGGGGCGCTTGGCCCCCCGCTCGGTGCCGGTGGACGCAGGGGCAGCCAGGGGGCTCTTGAGGGGACCCAGGGGGCGTTTGGGCAGGGGTCTCCTATGGTCACTGCGGCCCTTGGGGTTGGGGCGTTTCTTGGGGGAACTCGGGGGGGATTTGGGCTGGGCTCTACTAAGGGCACTGAGGACCTGGGTGTCAGGGAGGCTCCTGGGGGGACTCAGGGGTGGACTGGGTAGGGGGCTCCTAAGCGCACTGGGCAGGGGACTGGCTGCAGGGCTGAGGGGGGGGCTCACTGCTGGCACGACGGGGGACTGCAGTGACAGCCCACCCTCAAGCTTCTCGGGGCGCACCCCAGGGCTTGAGGGGACCTCACCGAGGGCTCCTGTGGCTTCCAGTCCCTGCGTGCTCGGCTCCTCGATGTCCTCGCAGAGGTCGGGCAGCTGGGAGAGGAAGCGGCTGAGGGCAGGACTGCTGGGCAAATCGGGGAAGGCGTCCTGGGGCTCCACGGCATCGAGCCAGCTGAGCAGCTCCTCCATGTCGGGGATGGGGATGTCCAGGTGGGCCAGGAGCTCGTCCTGCACGTGCTGCAGCTGCTGGCTGTCCCCTGCCAGCTCTGGAAAGGCCTCGGCCAAGGCATCGGGGCCCAGCTCGGGCAGCTGCGGGGGCTCCTCAGGCACCTGCGGGGCTGTCGCCGCTGAGGACCAAGCAAGAAAATCCCCCAAGACGGGCGATGTCAGCTTTCCCGTGGCCCCTGGGTGTGGGGCCACAAGCGGCCGGCTGTGCCAGCCCCAAACTCACCGTCGGGCGTCGCCGTCTGGGTGCTGGCGGTCCTTGGAGCCTGGGCAGGCTCGGGGGGAGTGGGGCCGGGCAGCGGGGGCCCCTGGTCCTCGCTGAGCCCCACGGCGTGCAAGCAGGGCTCCGGCAGCTGCCCCCGGCTGCTGCTCAGGGTGCGGGGCGTGGGGAGCGCCTGCCCCCGCAGCGGAGGCCCCGGGACGAGGGGTGGCGGGGGGTTGCGCTGGGCGGGGGCCTGCAACAGGCAGGTGCCTGCGGGGTGCAGGAGCTCCCCATGGAGCACGGCCCTGGGCCCCAGCCCCAGCGCATGGTGGGGCACCAGTGTCCCCGCCACCATGGGCTGTCCCCACTGATGGACGGGGGCACAGGGAGGAGCGGTGTGGGGGAGCTGCCCCACGGCGGGGAGCTGCACCAGCTGCAGCTGGTGCCCCATGGTTGGGAGCTGCACCAGCTGCAGGTTTTGCCCCACAGCGGGGAGCTGCCCCCCAGCAGGGAGCTGCCCCACGGCGGGGAGCTGCCCAAGCTGCAGGTGGTGCCCCTGGGCTGGGAGGTGCCCCCCAGGTGGCAGCTGCACCCCGGCGGGGAGCTGCAGCACCTGCCCCTGGACCCCCGGCACCACGTGCCAGACGGTGGCCTGGGGCAGCGCGGAGGGGAGGGTGGGTACCTGCAGGGGCTGCAAGGGCAGCGCCGTCGCTCCGGGGAGGGAGGGCAGCAGCCAGGCAGCCACCGTTGGCGGCACGGCTGGGACGACGAAGGGGGAGTTTTGCGTCTGCGCAAGCCGCAGAAGCCGTCTGGGGAAACCCTCTGTGGGAAAAAGGGCGCTGGGCTGAGCTCTGGGGCGCTGGGCTCGCCAGCAGGGCCGCAGCCCCGGGAGGAGCGGGAGCCGGCTGCTGGACCTGCCATGGTGGCTGGAGAGTGGGGCGGTTGCTTGGGGAACCCGCGCAACGGCCGTTCCGTCCCAACGGCTGACCAGCCCCTCGCCGACATCTTGGGGAGGACTGCAGGCTTTGGAGCCAAGCAGGCTGCCCAGCGCAAGACTTGGCCATCCCCAGCAGGCTTGCCCTCCCACGCAGCACTTGCCATGCCCACCACGCTTCCACACCGCCTCTTGCCCGTCCTGAGCATTTCCCAGCCCAGGACCAGCTTTCATCCTCATGGTCATTTCCCATCCTGACAAGCTCACAAGATAACAGATTCCCATACAAAAGATTTCCCATCAACACAAGCAGATTTTTCCCTTCATCCAAAGAGATCTCGTCCCAAAGAGTTCCCCTCTCTTGGAGGACTTTTCCAAGTATTTCCTTCCCCAGGGAATGGTACCCACCCCATTCAAGATTTCCCATCCCAGTACTTTCCCATCCCAGGAGCCATTGCCCATCCCAATGCTTTTGCTTCCCAATGCTTTCAAACCCCGGGCACATTTCCCATCTCTTTCATTGCCGAGCCCAATGCCTTTCCACCCCAAGGAAGTCTTCCCAGCCCAGCAAGGATTTCTCGGCGCACTCATCCTTTCCCAACCCATTCCCATTTCCCACTTTCACCATCCAACACACAGCTTGGCCAGCCCACAGCTCTAGAGAGGGATTGGGACGATGCTGATAGACACAAGGTCACGGGGATTTGCTGTGCTGACGATTGCTCTTTCTTACAGATCAACACAGATCCCCAGTCCCAAGGGCGCCAGGCAGAATCTGGCCAATATGTAGATTCAAGGCTCTTCCATTTCCTACCGGGAAAGAAAGAGATCTGTGCGTTTCTCTCTCTCCACCTCCAGAAAAAGAGAGGAAGGGGAGAGCGCTAATGAACAGGAGCATGCTCAGCTCAGCCACCGGCATGGAGGCTGCCCGCTCCTCAGCACCTCGAAGCAGCAGCACCTTCAAGTCTCCTCCTGCAGCAGCAGCACATCAGTGTCTCTTGTCCCACCAGCAGGACAGTGGCGTCTCCCATTGCACCATGCCGACCTCCACGCCTCGAGTGCCAGCAGCAGTCCTCAATGCGAGCTGGACGCTCAGGGCACTTGTGGCCACCCACCTTTGTGAGCTCCAAGGCTGACAGGGACTCTCTGCTGAGCTCCCACGGCTCTCAGGCGTCCCGCTGGCAGAGCTTACGGCGCTAAGCTGACTGCCAGGAGAAAAGGCTCCCGTGAAATGGCTGCTCCACAACGCCAGGAGCAAGGTCTGCTGGGCTGGGGGTTCGCAGGGGAGCTCGGCCTTGGGCCTGGCAACTGCGCCTGGGAGCCAGGGATTGCCTTGGCATGCAGCTGGACACCTGGGCCTGAGAAAGCAAGGTCTCTTTCAAGACGCTTGGCACCATCGTCACCCAGTGGCTGTCTCAGGGCGACGAGAGAAATGCACAGCATCTCTTGCTGCCCTGCAGTGCTGCTGTCCTATGCCCTTGGGTGTCTCCGGGATAGAAAAAGGGACGGATTTTGCCCCCAAACCCAGCTCCTTTCTATCAAAAGCATCACATCCTCCTCTCTTTCTTGGATTTGGCTATGACTTTAGGAATCCCTGCAATCCCTGCAGCTGTGTCCCCTGCCAGCTTCTTGTGTGCCCCAAGCATCCTCGCTTGCAGGACACTAGAAGATGGAGAAAAGGCCTTGCCTTAGTGGAAGCACTGCCCTGCAGGAGCTCCAGCATGCCTCTTAGCAGCACGCTGTAGCCCCCAAATGCCCCCGAAACGGCACATTTCAGCTCCTGGGAAGGAAATGAGCTCGGTCATTGTGAGCTACCCGCTCAAGGCCCTGCTCTTTGGTCCAGGTGTCTCTGAGGCAGTACTGGAAATGAGTTCTGTTGTGAACGTAAGAACGTAACATAAGAACATAAAATAACATAACATAGAAAAAATAGATAATAACATAACGTATCATAAGAACATAAAACAAGAACAACTATCATAATGTGGTCTGCTAAGATCTAGGAGAAAGCAGAAATCCAGCAATGCTGTGTTTCCTACTCCTCAAAACCAATTCAGCTGACAACTATGAATGCTTCCAGCTGGAAAAAACTGGAAGAATGAAGTGGAGGACTCCTTGCCGTCACTGTGTTTCTGGAGCACACCTCTACCTTTCCGCCCAACAAGGGCGGAAAATTCCCAATTATCTCTTGGGAGATAATTGCAGAACATGAAAAAACATGACCAAAGCCAGAGGACCCATCTCCACAACAGCACGATAAATAGAAAAGACATCTCTAGATGCAGACCCCAGAGCTCCAGTTCACTATGTCCCGCTATTGGAAGTTATTTTTTAGGCTTTGTTTTTAAGGCCACTGGCTGCCTCCTCCCTTATGCTCCCCATTGTCCCTGTTGTCCTGTCTTTCTCCTGCATTGCTTCCTTTCCTTGCTGGACCTTGCTGAGCTCTTTCATGTTGTGTTGTATATCTATGTATGAAGGCAGGATATCTCATTCTTTTACACTGCTGACTGCTACCCCATATACCTCTGCAAGTTTTCGTACAAGGGATTAAGACAAAAAGGCCTGTGCCTGGCAGAGGGAGCACTGAACGATGATCTAGCAAAGCAGTCGATCACAGACAGACAACACTGGCCCGGAAATCCTGCTGGAAAATTTGGTGTCCATGAAACTGAGACGGAAATTGGAACTTTCAACAAAACGCTGTAGGGTAGAAGTTGTTTTAGCTGAACATACTGGGCACATCTTTGAATGCAAAAGCTAAGGTCTTGCTTTGCTTACGTAAGGTCTGAGTGTTTCACCCAGCACTCCAGCATCCTCTCTTAAGTAGGGGAGGCAAGCATAAGATGCAGAAGTTGGCAGATGCACAGGATGCGAAGTCCTATCAGTAAAGAATTTCTTCCTAACATATATTAGAAATGTAACTTTTCAGTTGGAAGCTATTACTCCATGTCCTGTCACTCCAGGCCCTGATGAAGACCCCCTCCCCAGCTTTCCTATAGGTTGCCTTTAAGTACAGGAAGGCTCTCCCTGGGGTCACAGTAAGCTCACCTGTTCCCCAGGTGTCACAGTTAATTCCTGAGATAGGAATAATGACAAGGGTTAATCTATTGCAGATGATTTCATACAATAAGAGAAAAGCTTTTGTTGGAAAGCACAAGGGAGGGGGGAGGGTGGGCGAACGGCTCTGTGGTGTTTAGCTGCCGGCTGGGTTAAACCACACCAGTGGCTTTCCTTTAGTCGTCACAGTAGACTTGCTGGAGGTCATTTGTGTTGGGCAGTTACCACCAGAAAGCGTCCCCAAGCCAAGTCTGCATTTGCTTGTGTCTTCTGCAATCCCTGCAGCTGTGTCCCCTGCCAGCTTCTTGTGTGCCCCAAGCATCCTCGCTTGCAGGGCAGTAGAAGATGCAGAAAAGGCCTTGCCTTAGTGGAAGCACTGCCCTGCAGGAGCTCCAGCATGCCTCTTAGCAGCACGCTGTAGCCCCCAAATGCCCCCGAAACGGCACATTTCAGCTCCTGGGAAGGAAATGAGCTCGCTCAAGGCCCAGGTGTCTGTGAGGCGGTGTTGGCAAGGAGTCCTGTTGTGTGAGTCCGTTCTTTGTGGGTGCTCCGTCCCCACAAGGCTTGCTTTGGAAGGCCCAGGAGAGTCTTGTGGGCACTGGCCTGGGGTCCCAGGCTGAGCCAGCTGCTGCCTGGCAATCAGGGAGGCTCGCTCGGTGTCTTGGCTTGGGTTTGCGTGGCCAGGCTGTGGGAGCGGGGGGCTGCAGGGCTGTCCTCTGTGAGGAGAATGCAGCAGCTGCCCCATGGGAGCTCAGGGCCGCTTCCAGGAGGCTCCTTCCAGGAGGGACCCACCCGCTGCTGCCCAGAACGCAGAGCAAAAGGATGATGTTTGCGCCTGGGGGAGAGCCCATCTAAGAAAGGGAACAAAAGCTGCTGCCCAGCAGCGTCTGGCTCAGGGAGGAGTGGGAAAGCTCTGTGCAGCCCCCAAGGGCCGTGCAGCAGGAGGCCGGAGGTGCTCCAGGCTCCCAGCAGCAGTTCCCCTGCGGCCTGTGCAGGGAGAGGCCCCTGGTGGAGCAGGCTGTCCCCCTGCAGCCCATGGGTCCCCCGTGGAGCAGATCTCCACGCTGCAGCCCCCCTGTGGCTGGAGGAGCCCCCGGTGGAGCAGGTGGCTGTGGCCTGGAGGAGGCCGCGGCCTGTGGAGAGCCCCCGCAGGAGCAGGCCCCGCGCTGGACTGGAACAGGCTGTGCTGAGCCTGCTTTGCCCGTGACGCTCCTTGGGGAGTGATCTCCCTGTCCTTCTGGCAGCCCTTGAGCCCTTTCCAGCCTCTTTTCTCCCCTTGGCGTTGGAGGAGGGGCAGGGAGAGAGCGCTTGTGCTGGAGCTCAGCTGCCCAGCTGAGGAAAACCACCACGCTTTGCTCTCTCTTGCCGCTGCTGCAGCACGCTGGTAGCAGCCAGCAGCGTCTGTTCTTCGAGCCTCAGCAAGCCCACAGCATCTTCCTTGAAGGGATCCCTTTCCTTCACGCCTGCCAGGCGCCGCCTCCAGAGGCTGAGGGCTTGTGCCCCGTTTGCAAGCGCTTGCTCAGTGCCCCCTTCCCCAGAGAAGGATCCCAGCTGCTTGGCTTCCCTGCCCTCTGCTGCCAGGCTCCCGCAGCTGCTATCCCAGCAGCGCAGCAGCCAGCTGACAATGTGCTCGCCTGGAGGACAGCTGCAATCTTGTCCCATGGCTCGCAGCTCGCCCAGGGATGGGGATCACCTGCTTGCTGCTGCTTTGCTCTCTGCTCTCCTTTCCAACAGCCTCCTGTTCCCTGGGATGGCCCTACCTTGGGGGAGCCTGCCTCGCCTTCCTCTTGTTCCTTCCCCTTCTTGGGAGGACTTTCTGCCTTTCCGAAACGAGATGACTTCTGCATGCATTCCTTCCCCTTGTGTGTATTGGCGCCTGAGACAGCACCGGGGTAGTCCCCGGAGCCAGCTCTTAGGGCCTGTGCCAGGCTTGGAGGGGCTGCAGGGAACATGCCAGGGGCTCGAGGGGCTGCAGGGCGAGTGACAGGGCTTTGAGGGGCCTCAGGTCCCACCGCAGTGGTTGAAGTCGATGCAGGGAACATCAGAGTTGTTGGAGGGGCTGCAGGGACAATCCCAGGGCTTGCAGGGGCTGCAGGCTGCGTCACAGCTTTGCATCAGGTCAAGACGCATTTTCCTAGAACCAGACATTTCCTCCTGAAGGGGCGGAAGAGCACGGAATGGTCTTCCAAATGCAGAGAGCAGACCCCGGCAAACCTACAGCTGCTGCTAGGAAGTACATAAACTTTTTTTTTTTTTTTTTTCTGGTTGTTAACATTGTTTCACAACAACAGATGCAAAGATGGATCTTGAGCTGAGGGCAAAGGTGACCTTGGATCTGAAGCACACAGGCATTCGCTGATGTCCCCCCATCCGGAGTGAATGCGCAACGACTCGGAAGGAAAAATAAAGTCCAAACCAGTGCGTTGTGATAAGGAGAGTTTAATAGGGTAGAAAAGGAAGAGAAACAAACAAAATGATAAATAATGATATGTACAATTTGTAATATATCAATATATAAAAATATTTAATACTATTAAATACGAATACTTATAATTTTATAATAAGAAAACAATGCCATACTGTACAACACAGTCAATAAAGTGGATTTAATGAAATAAATAATAAAACCAACAAATTAAATGAAAATTAACAAATTTAAATTTAATAAAAATAAAACCCATTTTTCCCATAACAATGAATTCCTATCCCCATCATCACTTCCCATCCCACTGATCATTTCCTATCCCAGCCACCTCCCATTGCTGCTCCCAAGGCTCAATTCCCAACTCCCATTCTTCCATCCATCCATCCATCCATCCATCCATCCATCCATCCATCCATCCATCCATCCATCCATCCATCCATCCATCCATCTTCTGCCGTCCGTGCTGGCCATGCCCACATCCATGCACGGCCTGAGCATGGGCAGCGGGAGCGGGCTGCATGAAATCCCCTTGGCATCCCAGTGCAAGAAGAGCTGCAGGCAGAGGCCTTGCTGAGTGACCACGTAAGGAGAGGAATTTAATCCAGAAGGCAGGAAAGAAGAGCAATGCCCTGAAAGAAGAACCAAGTCTTGTCTCTCAGCCCTTTGGTGTCCCAAGCAGCAGTTGCCATGGGCAAGCTTTCCCAGCCCAGCCGCTGCCAGCATCTCCCCAGCTTCCCATTGCCACCTTCCTCGGTGAGCCACGCATTTTCCATTGCCCCCGTTGCCCATCCCTGAGAGTGGCAAGCTCATCCCCCAGCTCCAGCACGAGAGAGGGGAGAGGGCAAGCGAGAGGGGCAAGGGCTGAGGAGCGTGGCTGAAGCTGGAGCAGGTGCCTGCAGAGGTCTCTGTGCCTGCCTGGGTGCTGCAGGGGCCGTCGAGGAGAAGCCCGAGGTCGGTCACGGGTAGCCGTAAGAGTAGGCTCTGGCGTGGTCCTTCTGCCGCTGCACGAAGAATTGCACGGGGCCGATCTTCATCTGGTGGGCCGCCCGCTGCCGCTCCTCCTGGGCCAGCTTCTTCAGGCGCTCCCGCTCGGGACGCTGCTGCGGCGTGATGGGCACCGACTCCTCCAGCGTCTTGGCCCCGCTGGCCTGGGGACAGAGCCTGTCCTGGGGCCGCACGGCACGGGGCTCCCCACTCGGAGTCTCCGGCAGCAGCCGCGCTCTGCGGGGAGCTGGTGCCGCTGCTCCTTGCCCCCCTGCAGCCCCCGGGCTTCGCGCTCTCTTCACCGGTGCCGTGGTGCTGTTGATCGCCAGCTGCTGCCCGCTGCTGCCTGCTTCCCTGCTGCTGCCAGCCACCGTGCTGCTGCCACGCGTCTTCCCCTGGCACGGTCTCTTGCGGCCTTGGCCAGCCTGGCCCAGCAGCATCTTCCTCTCCTTGCGGGGGGGGTTCTCTGTCGTCGGCCTCCTGTGCTGGCAGCTCTGCGCTGTCCCGGGGGTGCTGCTGGGCGCGGGGCGCTTGGCCCCCCGCTCGGTGCCGGTGGACGCAGGGGCAGCCAGGGGGCTCTTGAGGGGACCCAGGGGGCGTTTGGGCAGGGGTCTCCTATGGTCACTGCGGCCCTTGGGGTTGGGGCGTTTCTTGGGGGAACTCGGGGGGGATTTGGGCTGGGCTCTACTAAGGGCACTGGGGACCTTGGGGTTGGGGCGGGTCTTGAGGGAACGCTGGGGGGGTTGGGGCAGGGCTCTCCTAAGGGCACTGAGGACCTGGGTGTCAGGGAGGCTCCTGGGGGGACTCAGGGGTGGACTGGGTAGGGGGCTCCTAAGCGCACTGGGCAGGGGACTGGCTGCAGGGCTGAGGGGGGGGCTCACTGCTGGCACGACGGGGGACTGCAGCGACAGCCCACCCTCAAGCTTCTCGGGGCGCACCCCAGGGCTTGAGGGGACCTCACCGAGGGCTCCTGTGGCTTCCAGTCCCTGCGTGCTCGGCTCCTCGATGTCCTCGCAGAGGTCGGGCAGCTGGGAGAGGAAGCGGCTGAGGGCAGGACTGCTGGGCAAATCGGGGAAGGCGTCCTGGGGCTCCACGGCATCGAGCCAGCTGAGCAGCTCCTCCATGTCGGGGATGGGGATGTCCAGGTGGGCCAGGAGCTCGTCCTGCACGTGCTGCAGCTGCTGGCTGTCCCCTGCCAGCTCTGGAAAGGCCTCGGCCAAGGCATCGGGGCCCAGCTCGGGCAGCTGCGGGGGCTCCTCAGGCACCTGCGGGGCTGTCGCCGCTGAGGACGAAGCAAGCAAATCCCCCAAGACGGGCGATGTCAGCTTTCCCGTGGCCCCTGGGTGTGGGGCCACAAGCGGCCGGCTGTGCCAGCCCCAAACTCACCGTCGGGCGTCGCCGTCTGGGTGCTGGCGGTCCTTGGAGCCTGGGCAGGCTCGGGGGGAGTGGGGCCGGGCAGCGGGGGCCCCTGGTCCTCGCTGAGCCCCACGGCGTGCAAGCAGGGCTCCGGCAGCTGCCCCCGGCTGCTGCTCAGGGTGCGGGGCGTGGGGAGCGCCTGCCCCCGCAGCGGAGGCCCCGGGACGAGGGGTGGCGGGGGGTTGCGCTGGGCGGGGGCCTGCAACAGGCAGGTGCCTGCGGGGTGCAGGAGCTCCCCATGGAGCACGGCCCTGGGCCCCAGCCCCAGCGCATGGTGGGGCACCAGTGTCCCCGTCACCATGGGCTGTCCCCACTGATGGACGGGGGCACAGGGAGGAGCGGTGTGGGGGAGCTGCCCCACGGCGGGGAGCTGCACCAGCTGCAGCTGGTGCCCCATGGTTGGGAGCTGCACCAGCTGCAGGTTTTGCCCCACAGCGGGGAGCTGCCCCCCAGCAGGGAGCTGCCCCACGGCGGGGAGCTGCCCAAGCTGCAGGTGGTGCCCCTGGGCTGGGAGGTGCCCCCCAGGTGGCAGCTGCACCCCGGCGGGGAGCTGCAGCACCTGCCCCTGGACCCCCGGCACCACGTGCCAGACGGTGGCCTGGGGCAGCGCGGAGGGGAGGGTGGGTACCTGCAGGGGCTGCAAGGGCAGCGCCGTCGCTCCGGGGAGGGAGGGCAGCAGCCAGGCAGCCACCGTTGGCGGCACGGCTGACACGACGAAGGGGGAGTTTTGCGTCTGCGCAAGCCGCAGAAGCCGTCTGGGGAAACCCTCTGTGGGAAAAAGGGCGCTGGGCTGAGCTCTGGGGCGCTGGGCTCGCCAGCAGGGCCGCAGCCCCGGGAGGAGCGGGAGCCGGCTGCTGGACCTGCCATGGTGGCTGGAGAGTGGGGCGGTTGCTTGGGGAACCCGCGCAACGGCCGTTCCGTCCCAACGGCTGACCAGCCCCTCGCCGACATCTTGGGGAGGACTGCAGGCTTTGGAGCCAAGCAGGCTGCCCAGCGCAAGACTTGGCCATCCCCAGCAGGCTTGCCCTCCCACGCAGCACTTGCCATGCCCACCACGCTTCCACACCGCCTCTTGCCCGTCCTGAGCATTTCCCAGCCCAGGACCAGCTTTCATCCTCATGGTCATTTCCCATCCTGACAAGCTCACAAGATAACAGATTCCCATACAAAAGATTTCCCATCAACACAAGCAGATTTTTCCCTTCATCCAAAGAGATCTCGTCCCAAAGAATTCCCCTCTCTTGGAGGACTTTTCCATGGTTTTCCTTCCCCAGGGAACTGGAGGGGAGCTCGGCCTTCAGCCTGGGAACTGAGCCGCTAAGTACCTTTCTTCCACTTCTAATTAATTAGTGCTATGCTCTCAATATCTGCTGCACAGGTATATCTTTCCTACCTGGTACAATCTAAAAGATCTCAAACGTCCATACATCTCCTTCCCTCAGTCCTCACAGCAGGCTTGCTCATGGTAATTTCTGTTGAGCAGGACGTGACAAAACCCTCACAAGAGGCTGGAAAGTGTAGCTCTGAGGTGAGAAACCCTGCCCAAGCACGGGTTTTACCCCATAAATATGTGAAGAGAAAGTAAATGGACACTTTTCTGCCCCACATGCAGACAGGTTGTTAATGCTGTTGCTGCATGCAGTGACTTTGGGTGGCCCCAGCTGCCTCCTCTTTTATTCCCAAGTGGTGGTGTCACAGTTAAAGAGAAAGAAAAAAAAAAGAAAAGAAAAAATATATACAGCTTTTAATGGCAATGGACAACACTGAGTTATTTAAAATAAAAACACAATGGGAAAAACACAACTGGCAGGAACAAACCAAATCGAACGCAACAAAAAAACAACAGCTCCAGGAAACCACGTGCGTGTGACCCCCTCTTTCGACAGGGCAGGGGGAGCAGACCCAATCTCGCTATAAATAACCCCAAAATCGTTTCACGGGGGGAAGCTGGGAGCCCGTCTCTGAGCCATCAGCAGGTGCGGGAGGCGGTGCTGCTCAGCAGCAGGGCCGTTCCTCGTGGGTCACAGAGTGAACCCAGCATCAGGCGATGAAATCCAGCGGTCTGTTGAAGCCTCCTTTCCTGTTCATGTACTGCCTGCGGTGGGAGGAAGGGAAACAACATCAGGAACCGAGCTGGGAGCACCAAAACCCCCGGGGGCTCCCAGCTCTGATCCAGTGGCAGCTTTCCAGCGCAGAAAACACCTGACAGGGGTTGTGACAGCACAGAGAAGCCACAGGGAATTCAATTCCCCACCCATTTGTGCAAACGAAGGCACAAAAAAAGCTCTGCCCGACCTTGCTGAGACCCAACGTGTTCAACTGGGGGCTGAAGCCTGGCCCTGCACCTTCTGGAGACTCCGTACCCTGGCTGCCTTGCAGATAACAGGGTTAACGGAGTTAATGGGGTTATTTAGTCAAAGAAGCAGGGGAGCCGAGCTCTGCCCTGCTCTAGCTGCCTCCAGCATGTCCTGTTCTTGTGCCACGTGCTTGTGCGCTCTGTATCTTTCCGTTTTTGTGATTTTAGTGATCAATGTGAGACCTCTTACTTCTGCCAGCCAAAATGTTTGCCTTTACCCCAGGCAAAAGAAGCCAGATCACCCCCTGCTCATGCCTACAGACAGCAGCTTGGATTTAAGCTTCCTCTGAACTGCTTTACCTCGTAAACAAGGTTAGTTTTTATCAGAAAAGCATGGCAATTCGGTGCAGTTGCCACAGCACAGCGAGCCTCCCAGCGTGCTGAGACACAAACCTGTACTTCCTCTTCTGTGACACGTTGATGGCGTACGCGTTCGCAGCACCGTCGACTTTCTTCCCCTGAAAGAGAAGGGAAATGGTCAAAAACCGAGTGCGCCACCTGGAGCCTACCAGGGAAAGGGACAGCACGCGCACAGGAGGGATGAGGGCAGTTAACACAGAACAAGTTTTAAAAAAAAAACATCAGTGCCAGAGCTCTGGGCTGTGAAGGGCAAGCCCCACACACAGTTTGGGTGTTCTGACAGCAGGGGCTCGTGCTTGGGTGTACAAACATCACAGGAATGAGCCCGGTGCTGCAGCTGATCCCAGCCTGCACTCACTTTTGTCGTGTCAAACGAGGCAAATCCCATCATTTTCATCATCTCGATTTCCTCTTCTGTCTTGCCTTGCAAATCTTCCTCTGAAAAGGCAACGAGTTATCAGAGTTCACCTCCTGCAGCCATAAGAATCAACCAGGAATAAAGAATATTTCTGTGCTGGCCACAATCTAACAGAGCCAGGGGTGAGCTAACACACCAGAACCCTGCCTTTTTACCCGTGATCTGGCGCTCCTTGCCCTTGGAGTCCTTTATCTCCTTCTTCTCCTCATCTCGCCTCTCCTTCAGCCGCGGCGGGGAGGAGGAGCTGGATCTGTGCCGCCTCGGCGACCTGACGTTGGAACACACACAGGGCTCAGCTCCACGGCTGCAAGAGGGTTCAGGGAACATCCCTGCACCACGCTCCGCTCCCTCCCAACAGTGACGCCGGCACCAAGAACCTCTCCCCTCCGTTTTTTGCCCTTCTTCCCCCCCTCCCCCCATTTTCTCTCCCTCACCTGGACCGTCTCCTGTGTGGGGACCGAGACCGGCTCCTCCTCCTGTCCCTGTCCCGGGACCGCGACCTCTCCCTCCTCCTCCTCTCCCTCTCCCTCGAAGTGGACCGCGAGCGCCTGCGGTCTGCGGGGAGGCACAGCAAGAGAAAGGCGGCTCCCCCTTCACCCCTGCACCGCCACCGAGCTTCTCTCCTTAATTCCCAGCCACAACCCCCCCCAAAGACCCCATAAAGCTCCCCAAATCCTGCAACCCCCCAACCAACCCCCCCTTTGCCCCCTGAAGACCTCCTAAATCCCCCCAACCCCCCTTAAACTCCCCCAAAGTCCCCCCAGACCACCCCCTAAAACTCCCCAGGCCCCTCCTAACCCCCTGATCCCCCCATAACCCCTCCAGACCCCCCCCCAGATCCCCGCAAGCCCCCACAGATCCCCATAACCCCTTCACACACACCCAGACCCCCAGACAGCAGCACCCCCTGCCCACACCGAGCCCCTCACCACCTCCAGGCACTGCACCCGCACCCCAGGCCCCCACCCGGGCTCAGGGGGGCCTCAGGGGGGCTCAGAGGCCCCGCCCGGCCCCACCGGCGCCCCCCGGGCCCGTTCCCCGCAGCAGGCCCCATAGGGACGGGCCCTGCACCCCCTTCACCCCCAGCCCCCAGAGGCCTCTCCCCACGCCCCCAGGGCCTCCCCCCGGTGCCGGTGCCGGTCCCGTTCCCGGTGCCTTCCCCTCACCGCGCCGCGGAGGCGAACGGGAGCGGCTGCGGCCCATGGCGCCGCCCGGCGGGCCTTCACTTCCGCCCGCACTTCCCTTGGCTTCCGCTGTCCGCCGCGTTCCGTGTCCCCCCCGGCTCCGTCAGGAAACGGCGCCCGCACGCTTTGGTTCCGCCGCCAACACGGTCCGGGGGGCGGTTAAACACCCCCAACCCGGCCTCGGCGAGCCCCGCTCGGCCTCCAGAGGCGGAGGGTGCGGGGCCAGGCCCGCAGCGAGGCTGGGACCTCCTCCCCAAACCCATCCCGGGAAGCCGTGTCCCCCGCCCCATCCCATGGCCGTGGGGCACCATGGCGTCCCTGCTCCCGTCCCCGAAAACGCAGCGCAGCGGGTGCCGAACTCGGGTTTATTTACAGGCAGGCGTTACACAGCGCAACCAGCACGGGCCGGCACCCACCGGCCTCCTCCCTCGGCCACCAACCCCCCATGGCACCGGCATGGGCCCCACCGAGCCTTTGGGCGTCTTCCAGTGCTTGGCCATGGCCGTGCTCCGAGGCCTCGGTGAAGCACGGGAGGTTTCATTGCTGTGTGAGGGTGAACTTCTTTAGGGCTCAGGCTGCCCAGAGAGGTTGTGGGGTCTCCTTCTTTAGAGATATTCAAAATCCACCTGGTTGCCAGCCTGTGTAACGTGCCCCAAGTGATCCTGCAGGCAGGGGGTTGGGCTGGGCGGTCTCTGGAGGTCCCTTCCCACCTCAACCATCCCAGGATCCTATAGTTTACAGCTTTCTCTGCTTCCAGGCTGCTCCCTGCACCTTGGCAGGGGATGGCGGCTCTCTACCCACAGCCGGGATAGTGCCCTGAAAACAAGCCACCACATTTTGAACCCTGGTACTGCCCAGGCTGGCTTCGCCCAAGGGGTAAGAAGAAAGCAGTAAAGGCAAAGGGGGGCAAAATGGGAAGAGAGTAGGAGGCCTTGGCAGGCAGGGGAGCTGTAACACTGCTGTGATCCTGTAATAAAGGATCCTGTGACCCTCTCTAATAGCTAAGCACTGAGGCCACTCATTGCGTTGCCAGACCTCCAAGCCTTTCTCCTCGCTTACCTACACGTGGGTTTCACTGCACGCGATGTCCAAAGTGCCCCGGGTTTCACCACACAGCCGTGGGGTCCATGGTGGGCAGTGAGGCAGTGTTGGGATTTGGGAACCACCCCAGGACCCTTGAAATCATCAGCGGTAAACTACAACTTACAGGAACGGTTACAGAGTGTGGCCTGGGGTTTACACGTCAAAGTCTACTTACTATACACTATGTATTGATCACAGGCAAGAGCACGGGGCTGGGATTCACACCATCCTTCTCAGACATCAAATTTAGGCGTTCAGGCTCCCCCAGGAGACAGAGGAGCCTCAGCTCTAGCACCAGCACTGCAGCTTGGTGCTGGCAGGGCACATGCTCTCCCAAGCTCCAAAATCCAGGTTTGGATCTGCCCTGGAGCTCCAAGGTTTGGGGAGAGAAGGTTGTGTGAGGTTTGTATTTTTGCACTTAACTTTTCCACTCAGAGTTTGCCTGGCACACCCCAAACTACGGCCCTGCAAAGAAAACCAACCACTGCTTACAAATTTCCTGCACTTGATCCCAGTTGCCTGCTCCAGCCCCACTCCATGCCTGAGGTGTTCCCGAGTGTCCCCAAAAATCCACCTCACCCACGACTGCCTTTCTGCTCTTCCAGAGGGGACACAAAAGCCAAAAGCCACCCAGCAAGAAGGCTTTGAAAACATGGTGTTGGGAAAACCACAGGGAGGTGAACGGTGGTTGGAAAGGCCCGAGGCTGGGGCTGTGGACGGGAGCCCCAGCCCCACAGGAGCCCCATGGCAAACCCCTGTGGCTCGTGATGGGACACAGGCTGGCTTTGTTCCCTAAATTCCCTGCTTTTTCTTCATCACTGCTTTTTCTTCTTCCCTTGGGGCATGGCCAGGAGGTTGTAAGGACAGTCGTGGTCACAGGCAGCGAGGCTGGGCGGGAAGGAAACACCAGGGAGGGTTTCAGCTTGTGCTTGGGAGTCCGGAGCTAGGGAAAAGCAGCGGTTCGGCTTCAGACGTGACTCTCGTGCTCTCTACGTGGACAGGCACTCGCCGACGGGGCCGACACAGGCACAGCCTCGTACATGGGTCAGCATCACTGTGACTTGGTGCGGGGGGACCAGGGCGGCCGCCTCGATGGTGCCTCTGACAGAAGTGAATCGGCAGCGTGTGTTCATCCCAAAGTAGCACTTAGTGAGTGAAGTTTGCTCAGTTTTAAATAACAATGGGCGCTTCCCCGAGGCTCTTTTTTCTTCTCTGTTCTCAGGTGTGTTGCGGTGGGGGATTCCCCAGCGCTGTGAAATCTCGCTGCTCTTCACCAGGCAGCAGATGTGTGAGACCGTGGCACCAGGAGAAGGGGACTGGAGGCAGCTCTCGAGTCAGGGAGGGGGGGGGGAGATTGCAATCCAGGAAGGAAAGGACCCCAGCCCCACCACCTTGGCCTCTCCTTCAGGGAGAGCAATCCTCCGGCATCCTGCTCGATCACCCCGGCAGAGAGTTGTGCCGTGGGCGAAGCCAGCGCCAATCCAGCGGAGCTTGAAACAAAAGGTTAACAATAATAATTTAAAAACAAAACAAAAAACGACGACAACACCCTTTTCTTTCTCAAAACCAAGCGTATCCGGGCTGCGCCCTGCGTTGCACAGAGGCTCTACAAGCAGCGGTGGGAAAAAACAAACCCCGTGCCCAGGAGGGAGGAGGGAGTGCTCGTGGGAGCGGGGAGATGGCAGTGGGTATTTCCCCAAGCAGCAAACGGAGGCCACAATCTTTTGAAAGCTCAGTGGCTGCCTCCGAAGTGGGTGTCGGGGGACGAGGGGCCTTGTGCCGGGAGTACCCCGGGAGCCTCCAGGGTTTTTGGCTGCGCCTCGGCCAGACGCATGACGCAGGAGCCGACCAGAGAGATGCTCAGCCACACCGGCAGTGGGAAGCCTCAGAGAAGACTCAAGATTCGATCTTTTCCTTCTTTTTGCCCTTTTTCAGGAAAGACGGGGTCCGGAATTTCTTCTTCTTCTTGGAGGGCGATTTGGAGGGAGAGCCCTCGGGGGAGACGGGGCTGCTGGTCACCGTCTCGCTCTTCTCCTTGGGGGCGTCCGTGTCGGGGTTGGCCGGGGTGGTTGTCTGGTCCCCCCCTTTACCCTGGCTTTCCTCAGTGCTCTGCTCCTCCTCCTTCCCATTCACCGCTGGCGGTGGCTCCTTCTCGGTGGTGGAGTCGGCAGGAGCTTGGCCGTCCTCCACCTTCTTGTCACCTTGGCAAGGGGAAAGGGAGAGGTGAGGGCCAGGGCAGCACTGCTCAACACCACAGAGAGCTATTGAGGCTGGAAGCCAACTTTAAACCCAGCCTTTACCCCAGGCAAGAGCAGTTTCCCTGATCCCCTCCTGCTATCGGCACCACTTCCCTGAGCCTTTCCCCCCCGCGGGACAAGCGGCAGCAGGACGGAGAGCTGGGGCAGAGCTGAGCCTTCCTCCCCGGCCTCGCTGCTACACATAAAAGCGGGCAGCAACCAAAAAAAAATGAGGCAACCCAAGGCATTTCCTCCTGCAGACCCTGAGCGGGGCGCTGCGGAACGGGCCGCGGAGAGCAAGGTCCCCCCCCCGAGCGAGCGGGGAGCGCGGCGAGGCGCGAGGCCTCCCCGTACTTACTACGGCGACAAGCACTCAGGGGCAGAGGTAACTCCTTGGGTGAAAGCGACACGTGGAGGGAAGAGAAAGGAAGACGTTGCGGACACGGACAGACAGACAGACAGACACCATGAGACACAATGAGACAGCCAGGAGCCGCCCGCCCCCGCGCCCCGACCCACGGAAAAACCGACGTGCGCTGCGATGCCAAAATGCTGCTGGGGTCGGTGCTTTAGGGGGGGAGCAGGGGGTGTCCCCGACCACCCCACGAAGCCACCAGCAGCCACTGAAATCCTCCGGCCGTGGTGCTAAAGGGACATGGGGGGTCTGGTGCCTTCACGGCACACGTCCCCCCCAAGCACAGAGACATATCTGCGTCTCGGGGAGGTTCTGCTGCAGTCCCCCCTTATCCCCCTGGATGAAGACCCCCTGCTCCTCTCCGCTGGGCTTGCGGGTGTTCCCCACCCCACTCACCCTCCGAGGGCTTGGTGGGCGACGGGGCCGGGCTTTTGGCCGGGCTCTGCGGTGCGGACGCCGGGGGTGATTTTTGGGGGGATCCCTGGCTTTCCTCCACCGCCGCATCCTTCTCGCCTGCAAGCAGACAGACAGACTTGCCATCCACCTGGTCTGATGGCTGCAGACCCCAAAAGGGGCTTTGGGATCCGTGCAGCCCCCGTTCCCCTCCCTGGCTCGTACCTTGCAGCCCCAACTTCTTCCTCTCCACCTCTTGCTTGTACTCCTCCAGCTCCTGGTCTGTGAGCTGGCTGAAGGGGTTCGGGGGCTCCGGCTCAGCGGGGGGCTCCTCTTGGGATGCATCTTTGGCCTCCGCATCCCCCAAGTGGCTCTCTGTGGACTGAACCCCCCCGAGAGTGGTGTCACCCCCCTGGCACGGGGAGGGACCCGGGGCGATGGGGACGAGGGCAGCGGGGACGTACGGGGCTGCGGCTCGTCTCGGCGATCACGCTGGCCAGCAGCTGCGACTGGGGCCCGGCCGACTTCACGTCCTGACGGTTTTGCTCCCGAATCTGTGGACAAGAAGCAAAGAGAGATAGGGAAACGCTGCCCCGCCACAGCCCCACACCCAGGGAAGTCGGAGCCCCCCCCGCGTACCTTGTTCCTCATCTCCAGCACCTCCTGTGGGTCCGTGTAGAGGGGCACAAACTGGTTGGGGTTCTCGATGCGGATCGCGGTCCCGCTGCTGCCTTTCTCCACCTCGTCTGCTTTCAGCCACTGCAGAGATGGAAAACCTCGATAAATGTGTGGTGTGGTAAGAGCAAACCCCAATAAATGGGTGTCATGGAGGAGAAACCCTGATAAACGCATGGCATGATGACAGTAAACCTCAATAAATGCGTGTCATGGAGGGGAAACATTTATCAATGCATGGTATCAAGAGAGTAAACCCTAATAAATGCTCGTTGTGGAGAGGAAACCCTGATAAGTGCATGGTATGGAGAGAGCAAACCCCAATAAATGCATGTCATGGAGAGGAAACCTTGATAAATGCGTGGCATGAGGAGAATAAACACCAATAAATGCAGGTTGTGGAGAGGAAACATTGATAAAATGTGTGGTTTGGAGAGAGCAAGCCCCGATAAATGCATGCTGTGGAGAGCAAACCCAAAAAAAGCCCCTGCCAAAAAAGCCCCTGGCACTGGCTGCTGGAGGTGGACTTTTAAAACAAAAATTGCTCTGGGGCAAATGAAGGAGTTAACCCAAATCATTACATTCAGCACTTCCCACTCCTGGAGGACCCCTAGGGGTTTAAGTGCACCAAATTTCGATGCAATCCCTGCTCCGAGCACCTCCCACCTTCCTTTTTTTTTTTTTTTTTTTTCAGTGCCCCCCCCCCTGTTCCCAAACAACCCCCGGCCCCACACCGTCGTCTTCGTCCTCTGGCTGCCGGCGCTGCCCTGCTGCTCCTCGGCCACGTTGACCCGCAGGTAGGTGTTGGGGGTGTTGAGCCACCGCGTCTTCTCCTTCTGCTGCTTCTGCGCGTGCTGCCGCAGCGCGGGGACGGGGGCGGCCTCCTCCTCGAAGACGAAGGCCGTCACCGTGGCGGGGATCAGCACGTCGCTTTTGGGTTTGCTCTTCTCCTGCACGAAGGGGTAGCGGTAGGTGTAGCCGGTGCGGTAACCCTGCGAAGCAAAACGGTGTCAAAGGAGGTGTATTTGGGGGGGGATTTAAGCCATTTTTGCTGGTGGGGGGGGCAGGATGCTCACCAGGTTGTCCAGCATCCTCATGAGGGCTTCGAATTCGTGCTCGCCCAAGCGGCTCTTCTGCATGGGCCCGAAGGTGCTGCCTGCCCAGCGCACCGAGCCCACCTCGTGGGGCCGGTGCTTGGCGCGCTCCAGCACGATGAGGTTCTCCGCTCCCCCCGCGCTCGCCAATGCCGACACCTGCGGGGGGGGACGCGGGGAGAGGCTGCAGGGAGCACAGCACTGAGCGCATCCACGGGATGGGACTGGGCGATGGTGGCTGAGACCGTGCACAGCTCGGTGCATGGACCAAGGGCATTGCACCGGTGACAGGGACATGGCACAGCTCCGTGCATGGTGCCAGGGCCCTGCAGCAGCAGCAGGGCTGTGCCCAGCTCTGTGCCCCCCCCCAGGGGCCATCTCTCACCTGCACCTCGCAGGCTGCCTGCAGGTGGAAGATGCTGTAGAAAGCCTCCTCGGCAGTGTCACCCAGCGCCAGCACCCCGTGGTTGCGCAGCACCAGGATCTGCAGCACCAGGCACAGGGGGCATCAGCAGAGCGGCAGGGGTCGGGGAAGGGATCCCAAAAAAAACAAACAAGCAACAAACCCACCTTGCAGGTGGGGCCGAGGCACTTCTGCAGCTCGACCCGGTCGGCCTCGTCCTCCACCTCCCCACGGAAGTCGAAGTAGGCGATGTCCCCCAGGAGCAGGGCGGCACGGGAGATGGGCAGCACGCCGCAGCGCATGGCCGACACCTGGGGGCACAGCGGGCATGGCACGGCACAGCACGGCACAAAATGGCATGGAAAAACATGGCACCGTGCCCCCAGACCCCCCCCTTACCGCCGCGGTGGCCGGCGTGTGCAGGCGGACGATGCAGCGAGTGTCGGGGCGGGCGGCGTAGATGGCAGCGTGCAAGCTGAAGGCACGGGCGTCGGGGGCGAAGCCGGTGTTGCCCTGCTCCACCACGTCCCCCAGCACGTTCACCTTGATCTGCAGTGGGGAGACGGTGGCTCAGAGCCTGTCACGTCCCTGTCCCCACCCTGAACCCACCCCCGGGGAGCTGGGGACACTCTCACCAGGCTGGCCGCCGTCACCTCGCTGCACGCCAGCCCCTGCGGGGCCACCAAGAAATGCTCCTGCTCCTTGCTCACCCGCAGCTGCACAGGGAAAAGAAAGGAACGCAGGGAAATAAAATTAAAAACAATAATAAAGAGGGGTGTATTTTGCACGGGGAGGTGGGCGCTCACCGTGACGGAGGCGTCCCCCAGCTGCGCCCAGCCGTAGAGGTCAAGCAGGCGATGGATGCTGCTCACTTTGCAGCGCATCAGCCGCTCGCCCTTGGCCAGGGCCGGCGCATCGGGGCCATGCAGGTCGTTGATGGGCGTCACGGAGGCCAGCCCTGGGCAAGGACAGCAGGTGACAACAAGGGGACAACGTCATTTGTGTTTTTTTTTCCCAACCCCTAGCACCATTTCCCAGCTTTTCTACAAGAAAAGACGACCATTAGGGAGCGTTTTCTTCGCTGAAATCCCACAAACCAAATAAAAACCTTCAAGAACACCAAATAGATTTCATTTAAAAAAAAAAAAAACAAAAAACCTCCCTGCCCCCCTGCCCAACATGCAGCCGTACCCATGGGTGAGGTGGGGAGGACGGCGGGGGACGTGGTGGCCATGAAGTCGGCGATCTGCCGCAGGGCCCAGACGTGGGACGAGTTGTTCCCCTTCTTCATCTGCTCCTGGATGAGGCTCTCCAGCTCCTCCCTAAAAGACTGCAGTACCCCGGCCCCCCCGGCGTCACAGTCCCCAGAGGAAGGGACACCAGTGCCCGAAAAGGAACCAGCTGGTGGCACCGGGGTGAGGACACCACCGGGTGGGTGGTGGCAGTGCCATGGGCGTGGTGGAAGTGGTGCCACCGGCACGGTGGCATGGTGACGGTGGCACCAAGGGTTTGGTGCCATGGTGACGGTGACCCCCACGGGCTTGGTGGCACGGTGACAGTAACACCAGGGACTTGATGGCACGGTGACGGTGACACCGTGGGCTTGGTGGCAATGGCACCAGCAGCTCCGTGCCACAACGGTGGTGGCACCACCAGCTTGGCAGGGGCACCATGGAGACGGTGGCACAACCAGCTCGGTGGCACGGTGCCACCAGCCCCACAGGCTCGGTGACAGCAACGTCACCACCGTGGTGGCACCAGCAGAAGGGTGGAGACGTGCCCTGAGCCATCACGGGGTGGCTGTCGCTTTGGGGAAGGGGGGACAGGGACAGGATGGGGGGGGACGGATGGGGACAGGGCCACCCACCGGGCTCTGTAGGATCATGGTGACCCGCTTCTTCTGCTCCATCATGTTGAAGTCCTGCCGCAGGTCGGCTGCCATGTTGCGCTCCCGCAGGAATTCGGGGTCCCCCTCGGCAAAGCGGTCGAAATATCGGGGTCCCGGGGCGGGGGGCGAGGGCAGGGGCTCGGGGCTGGCGGCCGTGCTCATCCTGGCGGCCCTGAGGAGGGTTTTGGGTTCCCAATCCCCACCCAAATCACCCCCACACCCCGACCCCACATCCCCCCCCCCCCCCCAAAAAAAAAAAAAAGCTTCCCCGTGGCGAGTGCTTCCCAAAACAGGGGCCGTGAAGAAATGGGGTGAGAACAGCCCCGCCTGCGCCCCGCTGATAAGCCCCGGGTGGCCCCCGCCCTGCCAGCACCGCACCGGGCCCTCGGTGTGACAGGGACACCGGGTGGGGGGGGAAGGGGGGGCAGCTGAGCAGGGGCAGCTCAGTGCACCCATGGGTGCCATGGCACCAAACGGAGCCCCCAAGCCCCCACAGCATCCACCCTTTTATTTTATTTATTTATTTATATATATATATTTTTTAGAGGAAGACACAAAAAAAGGGGAGACGGCAGCAGGTGGGTGACCACAGAGCCCAAACCCCCAGCGCTGCCCCCCCCCAGCACCTCGCTGCCGTGTTTTAAAGGAGATATTTTGGCACCCACACGCACCCCCCACCCCCTGAAATAAAATAAAATACCACAAAAGCATCGCCCACGCCAAGCATCAACGCGTGCCTGCTGCCCAAAGCCAGGCTGCTGCGTGCACCCCCAAATCCTAGGGGGGGGGCTGCTCTTCCCCCACCCCCAAATCCCCATTTTTTGGGGCGTTATTCCCCAAAAAAGATGTTTTTAGCCGAGCCCGCTGCCCCCACACAACCCCCCCACGCCACCAACCTGCAGCAAACCTCCTCCAGGAGCCGCTCCTAGGCTGAAAATCCCGGGGGGGGCCCTCGGTGGCCCCCACCCCAACGCAGAGTTGGGGGGTGGGGGGGTGGCGAGCGGCAGCTCCGAGCTCCTGGGGCCCCCCAAAATCCTCCTGGGCATCCACGCGCGATCGTGGCCGCTGGGTGGGAGGGGGCAGAAGCGCATCATTTGCTATGGAGGGGGGGGGAAATGGGGCTGGGCCCCCCCCGCAGCATCGCCCCCGCCCGCGCCGCACCCAGCGCCGCTGCGGCAGCCGCAGAGCCCTGCGCTGGGGATGGAGGATGGGGGGGGGGGGGGGGGGGTGGAAAATGGGTGATTCCCGGGGGGGGCACAGCCCTGTAACCCCCCCATCATCACCAGGGGATGGATGGGGATGGGGGGGGCACCCCACCAGGTTGTGCAGGAGGATGGGGGTTGGGGGGGGGCAGGCCTGCATCCCCCCCCCTTGTTGTATCCGCCAGCATCCAGACAAAAGAAATGAGAAAATTGGGGGGGGGGGGGGGGGGGGGGAAGGGCGAGGCGAACGCAGGTGCCCCCCCCCCCCCATAGCAGGTGGACCCCCCCCAACACCGCTGCTTCCCCCCACCCCCTAATTAGGGCCCAAATCCCCCCTCCCACAGCATCCCCCCCAGCGACCCCCCCCCTTCCCATTCCTCGGGGGGGGGATCCAAGCAGGTGTACGCCCCCCCACACCCCAAATCCCTCCCCCCCCATACCCCAAACCCGGGATGCAGGGGGCTGCAGCGCCTCACCCAGCTCCTCACAGCATCCTCCCACGGGTGACAGCCCCGGGTGGGGGGGTCCCGTCCCCCCCCCCGCGCCCCCGGTCCCCTCTCGCCAGCCACCAGCGCTGACAAAGGCCACCTCCCTGCGCCAGCCGAGCTCCCTCTGCTGCCACAACCCCAAAATGGCCCTGGGGAAGGAGGGTGGGGGGGGGGGGGGGACACCTGGAGGGGGGAGGACCCACACAGGAAAATTCAATTTTTGCAATAAAACAGCCAAGGGGGGGTGGGGTGGGGCAGGGAGACAAAGCCAGGTTTCTGCCACCCCAAAAAAAATCAGGATTTATTTTGGCCCCCAAAAAAATCAGGATTTATTTTGGGGATTAATTAGGGGTGGGGTTAATGAGCCCTGCTACCTGAGCACGGCGCTAGTTCCTAATTATATTTTAGTGAGCAATTACACCTGTCGCCCCCCCCCCCCCCCCCCCCCCAGCAGCACTTTGGGGACACCAATGCCCCAGCGCAGGGGAGCAGCTCGGTTTCAGGGAAAGCACCGGGGGGGGGGGGTCGGATCCATCCCAGCTCTGGGACCCCAAAATCTGTGCTGGGGCATCTCCACATCGCTTGCAGATCTCCACAGGACACCCCCAAATTTATGTTTTAGGGGTTGGTTGGAAGCACCTTAAAAAGAAGGAAATATATTTAAAGAAAAACCATTTTTCCATTATTTTGGAGCAACTGAAATATTTGGGGGTGGTGGGGGAGGCTGATTTTAAGCAAATCCTTATTTCTGTAGACAGAAATTGGATGTTTTTAAACTAAACACAAATGGGGGGCTCCCTGCAAGCCCCCTGGCTGCTGCCACCCCCCCCCCCCATGGGACACCCACACTTGGGGAATTCCAAAACCATCACCCCCCCGCCCCCCCCCCCCAGTTTCTTTCCATGGCCCAACTCACCAGCTCCCCGCTCTCCTGCGCTGGCCCCGGGCAGGTTTGGGGCACGGGGGGACCCCACAGACACGGGGGGGCAGAGGAGGGCCAGCCCCCCCCCAGCAGCACCCCTCCGCTGTCACCCAACTCCTGCACCACCCCGTCCTCCTGCTGCTGGGGTCACCAGGATAATGGGGTGAAAAGACGAAGAACAGGGGAAAAAAAAAAAAAAAAAAAAGGTGAAGCTTGGACAGGGGAAGGAAAACTACAGGTGCACCCCCAAAATAAAGGATCCCTGCAAAAATTTAAGGATTTTCATCAGGAAGTAGTAACTGGGGGATTTGGGGATGTTTTGTGGGGGTTAGGCTGCCCAGAGCAACCCCAAAGCCACCTGCTAAATGAAACCCCAAAGAGACAATTTTAAATAAAACCCAATTTTAAGCAAAGACCCCCTCCCGTAAAAAAAAAAAAAAAATCAAACGAAGCCCCCCCCAAAAAGGCCAACCCCAAACGAAACCCCAAATAAGCCATTTTTAAATGAAGCTCCCCAAAAAGCCATTTTTAAATGCACTCGCTCCCCAAAACCTAAAAATTACCCCCCCCAGCTGCACCCCTGAAAACACTCCGACAGATTTGGGGGGGGGTCCCACCTGCAGGCCCCCCGTGTCCTGCAGGACCCCCCGCAGCAGACGGATGTACTCGGCGGCGGCCTTGAGCGTGTCCACCTTGCTGGGCTTGCGGTCGCGGGGCACGAGGGGCACAAGGGCCTTGAGTGCCGAGAACCCGCTGTTGAGGTTTTTGATCTATAGGGGAGAAAAAAATGGGGGGGGTTGCCTTTTTATTTTTGGGGTTGCCGCATTTGGATGGAAAAGCACACCCCCATTCCTCGGCATCCCCAAGGGTCACCGCTCTGTTTGGATCAATCTGCTTTGAATTTTGGGGTGGGGGGGTGAGGTTTTTTTTTTGGGGGGGGGGGGGGGCCTCACCCGCTCACGTTCCTTGGCGTTGGCCGCCCGCCGCCGCTCCAGGACCCCCGCCAGGTCCCCCTCTGCCTCGAAGCCCCCCGTGGGGCCGCGGCGCAGGCGGACGATGGGGGCCACGCAGGGCAGGGGGCCGTGGCGCTGGCTCAGCACCGTGCCCAGCACCTCGGGGGGCGGCGTGGTCAGCAGGACCCCCGGCCCCCCCGCTGCCCCGCTCTGCTCCCCCATAACCAGGAAAAAGGGGAACCGGGGCCTGCACACCACACAACACAACCGCCTCCTAAAAATAGCCTCAAAAGGCCCAAAATTCCCTTAAATACCCCCCCCCCACCTAACGGGTTGCACCTGGTGCCCAGCTGGGGCTAACGAGCGGGGTGGGGGAGCTGCTTCGCCTGAATTAATTCTGGTTTTGGGACCGTCCGAGCTCATCCCTCGGCCCCGAAGTGGCCTGTTAAATAGGGAGTGACCCCAAGGCTCCAGTATTTGGGGGCTTTACGTTTGGGGGCTCTCTCGCAAGCAGGAGATGGGAGGGGGCGACACTGGAGAAAATATCCGGGGTTTGGTGGTGTCCCTGAAAAACCCCAGACCCTAAAACCTTAGGGTTGTGTGGTGTGACCCCAAAACACCCCCCAAAAAACACCCTTGAGGCATTGGGGCCTAGCAGTGGACGAGCCCTGCTGCGCTGGGGATGGGCGGTCGCTGCCCAAAAGGGAGAAATGGGGGTTTTGGAGGTCTCATGTCCCCAGAAATGCAGGAATAGGGGTTTTTTATTATTATTAGGGGTGGCAATAACAACGTGCGTGGTGTGATGACCGGGAGGCAGGCCTCGCTAGATGGCAGCGTTGGTCCTCACTGAACCCGAGGGCTGCTGGAAAATGGGGAAAATTCCCATTTGGGGTGAGCCCACAGCACCCCCGGGGACAGAGATCCCCCCAAGCCCAGCCACGCCAGTGGGGACGGGGCTTCGAGCCCCCGGATCTCCCCTGCTGGGAGAGGTTTTGGGGTGTGCTTGTGCCATGGGATGCCCCAGGGACACGAGGGGACCGAGGATGGGGTGAGGGGTGATGCTGCGAGACACACAAAGTCCACATTTATTAGGGCTCGGGATGATTAGGGGTCATTTATTAGGGTCACAGTTATTGGGGCCATGGTTATAGGGGGTCATGGTTACTGGGAGTAATGGTTTGGAGGGACACCGCTACTTGGGGTCATGGATATTGGGGTCATGGTTGTTGGGGTCACAGTTAGCAGGCATTGACAGTTACTAGGAGTCACAGTTAGTAGGGAATTGTTTATTGGGGTCGTGGTTATTAGGGGCTGCTTCTTAAGGGTCACAGTTATTGGGGCTGTGGGTATAGGAGGGTCGGGGTTATTGGGGGTCAGGATTATTGGGGGCAATGGTTATAGGGGGTCATGGTTTGGGGGGCTCAGGATTTGGGGTGTCAGTTATTGGGGGTTATGTGGATATTGGGGGTCAGATATAGGGGGTCATGGATATTGGGGGCCAGGGTTATTAGGGCCATGGTTATAAGGGGGTCATGGTTTTGAGGGAGTTATTAAGAGTCACAGTTACTAGGGGTGATGTTATTGGGGTCGTGGTTCTCAGGGGGTCACAGTTATTAGGGGTCACAGTTATTAGGGGTTTATGATCCCCAGGGCCACCCCACCCCCAGCACAGCATCCGTCCCGTCCCACCGGCCCCGCCGCCCGTCAGGGGCTGACATTTGCTGTTATCATGGGACTGGAAAATTACCCGGAGGTTTCTAATTACCCTGGCTGGAAAGGGCAGCAGCAGGGGGAAGGTGAGCAGCGGGGCCGTGTCCTGCAGCGGGGCAGCTGCTGACACACCATTAGCACCATCTGCCCTGGCACGGCCCCAAACGCCACCCAAGGGAGGGCACAGCTCATCGGGGAGGAGCCCGGTCCCCACCCGGGTGCCCGATCCCGAGGGATTTGTGGCCTCGTGCTGGCCCTGTGGTGCCCGGGGGCTGTGGGCTGGATCCTGCCTCGTGCTCGGCTTTTGGGAGCCGGGGCTGCTGCGTCCCCACCCGGCCTCCACCCCAAAGCTCAACACCACGAGGCCTCCGTTCCCTTGCGCCTTTGGGTTGAAAACGCCATCAGAGGGGGGCTTTGTGGGACGGGGGCTGACAAAAGCCCCTTTGGGAAGGCGGTGGCACGTCCCGGCGTGGCGTGGAGGTGAAAATCCCCCTGGGACCCAACGGGGCCGTGCTGCACCCTGCTCGCTGCTCACTTGGGGCACCACGGCCGCTCGTCCCGGAGCCTTCTGCACAATCTTGATGGTGGTGTAAATGCTGCTCCCCTGCCTCTGCCCTCCTGCCTGCAGGGTGAGATCCCCAGCAGCAGCCCCCCGGGGTCCCTCTGGGGACCGTTTGGGGACCGGCCACGGTCGTGCCCAGCTTTGGCTCAGTGGCAACACGACATCAGGGCCCGTTTTCCCCAGTGTGAGAAAAATCTCAATTTTCTGCAGACAGGATCTTCTGTGAAGCTTTTTTATTCGTGATTGCAATGGCGGGCGTCCTGTCAAGCAGGAGCACATTTCAGTAAACAAACCCTAACCTTTTATTCCCTATCACCCCACGCCTGAACGCCTCCCCTGTTTCCTCATTGTCCAAGCACTACAGGTTCACAAGCTCCTCCACACTCCTCTGTACCATATGCGTACAATTTTTCTTTCTTTTTTTTTTTTTTTAACCCTTTAATTTCTCCTTTCTTATGTTTTGCGAACTTCAGAAATCCCCAAATTTCTCCACCATCCAACACTTCCTCGCACACGGCAGCCCCGATTCCTCCCCCACAGGCAGCTCCGGTCCCCGGGGCCGGGGGCAATTCGGGTGGCAATAAGGCGAATCACAACAACGTTATCAACTCGTGCAGGCGAAGCCTGCTGCCCTAAAGGGCATCCTGCCATCGCAGCCATAAAGCCACCACCATAGGTGCCATGGTGACAGCCGTATTGGTGGCCCCACAGCGCCTTATCTCAGCCCCATACGGCCCAGGGAAGAGCCGTGGAGCTCCCATCCCGACAGGAGCTCTGCAGGAGCTGCTTGGGCAGAAACCTGGACAAAGATTCACGTGGGGAAGCCCGGGGATGGTTTTGGGGGAGCCTTCAGCCGCACAGGCTCGGGTTTGGGGCTGGCTCCCAGTGCAGCGCCCGGTCCCCTGCCACCCACCAAAGCTGGGTCCTGGGCAGGATCGGTCCTGGCCTCACAACCCCAAATGCTCTGAATTATCCCCGAATTACCCCGTCAGGGGTAGTAATGGGGTTTGTCAGGCGAAGGGACAATGGGGATTAAGTGGGGTAGGGACAGTAGGGGATGCTTTAGGGTCACTCAGCTCCCCGTGACCTGACTTTTTGCGCAATGGAGTGAGGCGAAACGCAGCCCGTAAAATAAAAATCCACGCAAGGAGGTGAAAACCGCTGGGAAAGGAGGGTCCTGCCCCTGGCCAGCTCGCTGCCCCCCACATCACGTTTTGCTTTTCCTCGACACTTGCCGTGGGGACATGCCAGGAGCGGCACTGTCACGCCGCCAGCGCCCAGGACTCGGTTCCAGCTCCTCCGCAGCAGCAGCGGGGCCCGAACAAAGGCGGCTCTGTCCTCCCCTGCGGGAAGAAGCCTTTCTGTGTCAGTGAACTAAAAGCCGCGCTCAGGAGGGGCCCTTCGGCTTCCCCCTCCTCCCGCACGGCGGTTTGGGGGAGATAAAAGGGTTTTCTGTAATGCAAAAGCCTTGCCAAAAAGCCCCGGTGGGAGTTGGGTCTGCTCAGGGGGAAGCTGGAGCGGCTGCGGAGAGCACGGCTGGGTTGTGCCGGGTGCTGCTCCAGTGGGGCTGTCCCCAGGGGCCACATGGGGTGGGGTGGGGATGGAAAAAGGAATGGTAGGGGATGGCGATGAATGGGGACAGGATGGGGATGAGAGTGGATGGGGTTGGGCATGAGGACAGGGATGGGAATAGATGAGGATGGGGGTGGGGATGAGGATGGGAACAGGATGGGGATGGGGACAGGATGAGGATGGGGACAGGGACAAGGACAGGGATGGGGATGGGATGGATGGGGATGAAGATGGGGACAGGGACAGAAATGGGGATGGATGAGGATAGAGATGGGCATGGGGATGGAATGGGGATAAATGGGGATGGGATCAGGATAGGGATGGGGGTGGATGGGGCTGAGCTCTGCTGCACTTCACCTTACACAGGGAAGGTGCCAGGCCCGGTGCAGATCTGGGGCTGGCTTTAACGTTTGCCATGTCTGGGTGGTGCCTGAGCCCACCTGCAAATCCTGCTTCCCTGTGATCAGGGAACCTCAGGCAAGAAACCAGCCCCATCCCTTCTCCAGCTGCAGCACCAGAGCTGCGATTATGCCATAGAGCCGGCATCGCCTTTGGGACACCCGAAAAGCTGATTTCTGGGTCCCTCGAGCACCACCTGCCTCCTGCCTCCCTCCTCCTGCTGCACCGGGAGTGGGTACCGGAGGGGTCCTGCAGCACCGTGGGGACGTCCCCAGTGGGAACGGGGAGAAAAGAGGCCACGAGGCTGGGAAACGCAGGGAGCACAGTGCGCTGCCTGCCTCCCCTCCTCCCCAAAGGTATTTTCTGCCTTGCCCTTCCCTCTGCATGGCCGGGCAGGAAAATCGCGCTGCTCGCTGCACGCCTGGGTTACTGCGGGGAGCGATTTCTTCCGCTCGGCTGTGGTGGCCGGTGCTGCCCTCCCTCCCGCCTCGTTAATCCCCGTTGGATAGAATTAAGGAGCGCATCAGCCCTAAACCTCTTTGCTCGCCAGCTCCTCTTCCGGGAGCGGGGAGCGGGGCCGTGCATGCCCGCGGTCACGTAGGGACGGAGCACGGGGCCGCGGGCTGGGGACGGCTGCTGCGGCTGCTCTGTCCTCCCCCAGCACCCCAGCATCTCCCCCTGCCTGCACCCCACCTGAAAAGCCCCCCCGAGAAGCCGAGGGGCTGCCACAGGGCAGTGCGGGGTGTTCTTGTTAGAGCCGCATGGGCGGACGCGTGCCCTCGCCCCGCATGCACACGTGCACGCACGCACACGTGCAAACCCCATCTCCCAGCTGCTGCATCACCTGCGGGGTGTTAGCAGGACCCAGGCTGCCCCGGCACGGTTTGGGGCTCGCCCTACAAACACCCCCTTGCAAACACATCTTGCAAAAAAGAAAAGAAAATACAAGGGAGAGGGCTGATCGGTAAAACCACACTGAAAATCAGGGCAGCCTGCAATGTCACCGCACCGTCCCCGCTGCCACGGGGCTGGCCGGTGACACAGCCTCTATTTCTGGCCGTGCAAACAGGTGTGACACCCGGTGACCCACTCGATGCGGCCGCCGTGACAATGACGCCCAGCCCACGAGCCACCGGCGTGCCCTCCAAAAGCCCCCGGGGGACCGGGCATCCCCAAGCGACCCCGTCCTGGAGAGCCGCATCCCTGCACCGGCAACGCCCGGCCGGGATTTGGGGCACGCGGCAGGAGCCGCCCCGAGCTGCTCCCCGGCTCCATCACCCCCTCTCCATTATTTTGCGTGGGATTAAAGCCACGGCTGCTAAAATCCTGTATTTATCCCCACGGTGCCCAGCCAATGACCTGGGTGCTGGCGCGCAGGGCTGGGGATCAGAGATGATAAAGCTGCCTCTTGCCCCCCGCTCCCCGCAAAGCAAAAGGCGCCCGGTGCCACCGCGCAGGGGGGCACGATGGCAGCGGCGAGCGGGAAGGGCTGCGCTCAGGTAAGGGGATTTTATCCCCGGCTTTGTGGGGTTTTGTGTTTTTTTTTTAAGCCTCGGGTCTGGCCGCGATGTCCGCGGTGTGAAGGGTGCGAGGCTGCTTCAGCTGGCTTCCTCCCATCAGAGGAACTGAGCCCACGCCGCTGGGCAACGCTCCACGATGCCCTGGTTCCAAAGAATTTGGGTAGGGTGGAGCTGACACAGCTGAGAGATTTGTGGCGATTTTCGGCACAGTGTGAATTCGAGGAAGGCACGTGATTGTGTGACAGCACAGCGCTCTCCCCCCACGTTTGGGGAGGCGGCAATGTTTTTCCTTGCAGCGGGAGGATGCTGGGCGCAGCGTTTCTGGAGTTTTGTGCAAGGTTTTGTTTTGCTTTGTTTTTATTTTCCTGGTGTTTTGATATCATTGCAGCTGGAAATGTTAAAAAAAAATAAAATAAAGGAGCCCTTGGTGCTGCCCAAAGGAGGTGGGGGCAGGGCTTGGGGCTTTGCCCCGAGCCCCTCTGGGGTTTGTGGTGCTGGTGGAAAACAAGCCAAAAACAAGCCAAAGGCTCCTCAACCCTTCCCTACGCTCTCTGACTGCTTCCAGCCTGTTTGTTTTTTTTTTTGGAGCTGCCCAAACCAAGCTGGGTTTGGAGCCCCCCGGCCCCTGCCCACACTGCCAGGACGCTGTGCAGCTCCTGAGGCAGCGAGGAAGGCTCAGGGGAGGGCACCCACACGTGGCTTTGCTCTCCCAACATCGATGCTGAGCACCAGCAGGGAAAAAAAAAAAAAAAAAAAAAAACGGGAATGGTTTTGAGCACCCAAGCTCTACAAGAGAGGGGCTCACATCCTCACACCCACCTTTGGTCCCCGAGGTGCCACCAAAGGGATGCTCCCCTGGGAGACACCGGGTCCCCAGCGTGGCACAGGCCAGGTTTGGTGACAACACCAGGCCTGGTTGGGAAAGTTTCGGGCACCGGGGCCGTTCGTCTGGGGGCGGCGTGACTCACGGCCCCGTGGCCCTGCCGGGACTTTTGACCTGCAGGAGGTGCCAGGATTGGGGCCGCGCCCTTCTGCAACCCCAGGAGCAGAGCCAGGATCCCTCTGGGGTGAGGGGCTGCTGGGTTTCTCAGTGAATTCGGCCACGCCAGCTTCAGAGGGGCACAAGAAAATCGTGCTTATGGGTCCAGCATCCTTCCTGCACCACCTCCAGCTTTTGGGGACCTTCCTGAGGCTTCGGGGACTGCGATGCTCAGAGGCAGCAGCTCTGATCCATGCTCCCCCCATCACATCTGGGGGCGGCAGCACCTTTCTCAGCCCCTTGTTGGGCAAATTGCATTTTCTGGTGCTGAGACAGCCTCAGCTCCCCTCCGTTCTAGCAGCCCCTGCTCCCCATCTCCTACAGCAGCCCCCAGCAGAAACCCTCTCAGGCTTGCACCCAAAGGTGGGAGAGACAGAAAAGAACCAGAGAAGGGCGAAACACGTGCGAAAGTCCAAGGCTGGCAGCTAAATCTCCTCCAATTTACTGTGCCACCCCAAAACAAAAAGCTCGGCCCCGTTCGGCCGCTCAGCACCAGCCACGAGCAGCCCCAGCCCCCTTGGGGACCACCAAAAAAAAAAAAAAAAAAAAAAAGCTGGAGCTTTTTGGCACCGGCGGTGGGAATTTGGACATGAGCACCAGCAGGACGGATGGATGGACGGATGGCCAGATGGACGGATTTCCACCAGCACGGCCAGGGCTGCCCAAAAAGCTGAGCTATCGGACTGCTTTTCTATTTCCAGCCCCAGGAGAGTTGGGTCGGGCGCCAGCGAGCTGAAGCTTTCCGAGGTGAACAAATGGTCCCCGCTGGCACTGCCCCGGCCGGGGTTTCCTTTTGGGACAGGACGAGTGGCGTGCACAACGAGCAGGACGGTGGAAACTATGCGGGTGAATCACGGGGCAGGATTAGCACCGGCTCCTGGATGAGCCGTGGCCACCGCGTGCCGCCCGCGCTCCCTGCCCGTGCCTCAGTTTCCCCGGGATAAAGCAGCGCCGGCGCCCTCGCCGTGACCCGCCGTGGGCGAAGAGCTGATTCCACGCAGCCTCCTTCGGCGGGATCCTGCCTTCCTCCGGAGTGAGCGCGCTGCCCTCGCCACGGTTATTTTAGGAATGGCATTAGGGGAATCGCCCGGGAGCGCGGCGCTGAAACGCTGCCAGATTCCTGCCAGCCAGCTCTCAAGGATGGAGATCGGGATTTCGGGTTTTGTGGTGTGAAAGGAATCGTGAACCACGGTGGAAAATTCACAAACTCAACTTTACAAACTCAAATTCACAAACTCAACAGAAAACACTGTTTGGAGACAGGCACGGGGCAGAGAGCGGCCCCAGCTTCATGCGCAAAGGAATTCCCGCGCTGCCCTCCCGGCCGGTTTGGGGGAGGTTGGGACTGGGGAAGGCAAAATTTGGGGAGTTTGGGGGCAGGGCAGATGGCAGCCGGGTTTCTGATTTTGCACGTAGAGCCTCTTCCTTCGTAAAACACGTGAAAAAAAAAAAAAGCAGCCAGATGTGCCTCGCTATTTTTAGGCTTGGGGACGCGTTTCGGCTTAACCGCGGAGAATTCGGGTCTTTAGCGGAAAGCTGGATGAGAGGGGGAAGCGAAACGGAGTCACGCCGGAAAGATTAAAAGGAATCATCCCCTGCCACGGGGCAGCCGGAGCCGAAACCTGCCCCACACCGGCTCTCGCTTGATGGGAAAGGTCAGGAAGGGCCCGGAGTGCCCGGAAAAATGAAAGGCGTCGGGCTCGGGTTCGTTCCTCGCGGTCTCTTTGGCTCGCTGCTGCCCCTCGCCTTCCTTTGAAATGCAGCTTCAATTCCTTGGAAAAAAAAAATAAAATGCTGGAAATGAGCGCTCGGGAAGAAATCCCACGAGGCGAAGCTGCCGAGGGATGGAGCTGGGCAGAGCCGGGAGCGGGTGGAGCTCGGGGGGGGTTTGGTGCCGCCTGCCCCCGGCCCCGTGAGCTGCCCCAGGGCCTGGCGGTGCCGGACGTGCCCCGGTCCTCGTAGGGCTCCTTGCGACACCCCCTGTGTGCCCCCAGCACTGCACTCGCTCCCCACCCCATTAGTGCCCCCTACCCCATATACACCCCCGACCCCATATACACCCTCCAGCCCCATACAACTCCCCATACGCTCCCCCGAGCCCCCCACTCACTCCCACCCTACTCACTCCACCCCATAGAGCCCCCACCCCATACAGCCCCACCCCATATACACCCCCATCCCATGCACATCTCCTCCCCCATACACCCTCACCCCATAATTCTCTACCCCAAACACCCCCACCCTATATACATTCTTCCACCCCTACACCCCTACCCCTTACACTTCCCCCTGCCCCATATACATCCCCCCATATACCCCCACCCTACACACCCCACCCCAAACACCCCCATTCCATATACACTCCATACACACCCCCACCCCATACACTCCCATCCCATACACACACTCTCAAAACCATACAGCCCCACACCATACACCCCTACCCCATAATTCCCCACCCCATACACCCCACCCTATATACATTTCCTTCTATACTCCCCACCCCATATACACCCCCACCCCATAATTCCACACTGTATACACCTCCACCCCATTTACACCTCCACTGCATGTATTTCTCCTCCATACACCCCACCCCATACATCCCCTCCCCATACACATCCCCCCATAGCCCTCACCCCATAATTCCCCACCCCATACACCCCAACCCCATATACATCTCCCCCTATACCCCCCTACCCCATATCCTCCACCCCATACCCCCCCACCCCAAACACCCCCACCCCATATGCCCCACCCCATATACATCTCTCCCTATACCCCCCCACCCCATACCCCCCACCCCATGCCCCCCACCCCAACCCCATATACATCTCACCCTATACCCTCTCGCCCTATACCCCCCACCCCATACACCTCACCCCACACCCCCCCACCCCAAACACCCCCACCCTATACCCCCCACCCCATACACCCCCACCCCATATACATCTCTCCCTATACCCCCCACCCCACACACCTCACCCCATACACCCCCACCCCATATACCCCAACCCCATATACATCTCCCCCTATATCCCCCCACCCCAGACACCCCCACCCTATACCCCCCTACCCCATACACCTCACCCCATACCCCCCCACCCCATGCCCCCCACCCCATACACCCCACCCCAAACACCCCCACCCCATACCCCCCCACCCCATACACCCCCACCCCATATACATCTCCCCCTATACCCCCCCACCCCATACCCCACACACCCCCACCCTATACCCCCCCACCCCATACACCCCCACCCCATATACATCTCACCCTATACCCCCCCACCCCATACCCCCCACCCCCCACACCCCCACCCTATACCCCCCACCCCACACCCCCCCAGCCTATACACCCCATCCCCCCCCCCTCCCCCCCCCTCCCCACTCCCTCCCCTCGGGCTCCCCCCCTCGGCGGGTGGGCGGGGCCCCCGGGGCGCGCGCCGCCACACACCCTCGCGGCTCAGCCAATGGGGAGGCGCGGCGGGGGGGACGACGTCACGGGGGGGCCGGGGGAATCCTCAATGAGGCTGCGGGGCGCGCGCGGGCACCGGGGCGCGCGCTGCTGGGGGCCGCCTCCGCTCCGCTCCGCTCCGCTCCGAGCCGCGATGATCGCGTCCCATCTGCTCGCATACTTCTTCACAGAGCTCAGCCATGACCAGGCGCAGAAGGTGGGGCCGGGGGGCACCGGGGGGAACCGGGGGGAACCGGGGGGGACCGGGGGGAGACGGAAAATTCACCGTGAGGCGCCGGGGGAACGGTTGGAAGTGGAAAATGGGGAGAGGAAGGGGGGCGTGAAGGGGGGAAAGGAGGGATATGGGGAAGGGGGGAGGGAAAATGTGGGTGGAGGGGGGAGGAAATGAAAAATAAAAAAAGAGGGGGCAAAAAAAAAGTAGGAAGAAAACTGTATTTAAAAAGTAGGGAGAAAAATCTATATAAAAAGTAGGGAGAAAAAATATATATGTAAAAAGGGAGAAGAAAAAAATATGTATAAAAAGGGAAAAGAAAAAAAATATATATATAAAAAGGGAAAAGAAAAAAAATATGTAAAAAGGGAAAAGAAAAAAATATATATGTAAAAAGGGAGAAGAAAAAAATATATATACAAAAGGGGGAAGAAAAAATATATTGTATGGAAAGGGGGAAGAAAAAAATATTTTAAAAAGGGGAATAAAAAATATATAAAGGGAGAAGAAAAAATATATATATGAAAAGGGGGAAGAAAGAAAAAATATGTATAAGGGGGAAGAAAAATAAGAGAGGGAGAAAAAAATATAAGGGGGGAGAAATGAAAGAATATATAGTAAGGGGGAGGAAAAATATGTATAAGGGGGGAGAAAGAAAAGATATATAAAGAGAGAAAAAAAATGCATGTAAAGGGGGAGAAGAAAGTTAAAAGGGGAAGAAAGAAAAGCTATGGATAAAGAGGGAAGAAAAAGTGTATTTAAAGGGGGGAGAAAGCGGGGGGAAAGTTAAAAAAGTTAAAGAGTTAAAAAGGAAGATAAGATAAAAAGCAAGGCAAAAAGTGAAAAAGAAAGAAAAAAAATGGGGGAAGCAGGGGGAGAAGCAAAGCAAAAAAAAGGGGAAACCAGAAAAAAAAGGAGCTGAGGGTGAGGGTGGTGACGCCGGGGCCGCGGGCCCATGGTGGGCGGGTGGCGGTGTCGCCGTGCGGGACGTGCCGTGGCGGGCCCCGCGTGTCCCCGAATGTCCCCACGTGTCCCCACGTGTCCCCACGTGTCCCCCCCATGGGCAGGGGCTGGGGGGATCCCCCCGCTCTGCTCCCCGCTTTTTTTTTTGCCCGGCCACCCCCGTAACACGTGTGGCCCCCGAGCATCCCGCGGGCATCGCGGCACCTCCAGCACCGGGGGGCTCCTGGGGGGCACGGGGAGCCCACGGGGGGGCTGGCGGGGAAATGGCCGGGGGGAATGAAACCCCCTTAATTAATTAACCACGTGGAAATGGAGCCAGCCTCGATTTCCGACCCCCCCAAGGACCGCGGGGTGCTCTCGCACCGCGAACGCAAGTGGAAGCGTCCCCGGTGCTGCACCGGCACCTCGGAGCAGGGCGAGCGGCGATGCCTCCGCGCCCGTCCTTTGTTTGGCCAGGGCGGGCGGGCGAGCAGCTCTCATTAAATTCAAGATTTGGGGCAAAAAATCACTGCTGGGGCCATGGGTTTGGGGTTTCTCCGCTGAGGGTGCCGAGGGGGGTGGGGGGGTTTCGGCTGCTGCATCCTGAGCTGGGGCTGCAGCTCCCGTGGAAGTTGGTGGGGATTTTTGGGAAATGGAAATGAAGCAGCGCTGAAAGCGCCCGGCCACGGCGAGCCCCAGCGTCCTCGCTCCCGTCTGGGAAGGCGGCGAGGACACGCGGCGAGCGGGGCAGGCAGGGAGAGGTGAAACCCGCCACGCTGGCGGCAGCCCTGGGGCTGCGGGAAATAGGAAGTCAAACAAGGGTGCGGAAAAGAGAGAAAAAAAAAAAAAAAAAAGCTGCATAGAAAAAACTTCCCCAGCTGTAAAGAAAGACGGGGCTCGTCTTCTCCTTCCGCTGGCTGTGTCAAGTGTCGTGGGGTTGTGCAAGCGAGCGAGCCACGAGAGAGGGTTGTGTAACCCGGCGGCAGAAATAGGGCAGCGGCGTGGCCCCGCTGCTGCGTTTTTGGCTTTGGGTCAGCTCTCGGGTTCCTTATCAGGGGCTGGGGGGGTTTGTGGAGCGCCTTCGGCTTCGTTACGCGGCGTGCCCGGGAGCCGCCGTGATTCCGAACCCAAACAAAGCGGGTGGTGGAGATGTGGGACAAAACGGCCGCGTTCGGCCCCAAAAAGTAACCAGCCCCACAGCTGGGGTTGTTTTTTAAACAAATTCCTGCCGATTTGGAGCTCGGCACGGCTCTCCTGTAGGGGATGAGGGCATCCGTGCTGGTAGGGCAGATAACTAATCCCTGCCCTGCAAATCCTCCTGAGCGGGTACCCAGCACGGAGAAATGTAGGGGATGAAATTCTTGGAAAGCTGAGATTTTGCGATTTTCCCAAGTGCCAAACTTAAACCTAAGCCCAGAGTTCAAGCCTGAATTTGGGAAAAGATTTGAGGGCACTCACCCAGGCCGTGCTTGGGGTCAAGCGCCTTTTTTTTGATCCGAATCAGGCAGAAAAGAGCCTCGGACGTGGGAACGAAGTGCCCTTTCCCTGCGCTGTGGTTTCTTTCCGCGGCGGGACAAAGGCCTTCAAAACCGCCCCAAAATCGGACTTTTCTTTGCATTTTTCCTCCACCCAGCTTTCCCCAGGGGTCCGCTCGGTGGCCGGGAAGTGGGTCGGGGCCCGAAGCCCTCTCCCCTCCCAGGGGTTGTGCAAACCCCAGTGCGCCCGGGCCGCGTCCTTTGGCACCCCGGGATGAAAGCTGCCGCCACCCGACCGCGTTCCCCGGGGATGTGCCAGGCCCTGGGCTTCCTGCTGCCCGCCCCAGCCCCGTGCCAGCGAGGTGACAGCGGCAGCGGGCGGCTCGTGACTCACCACGAAATAATTGGGCCGGCAGCTTTCCTTCCTCACCAGTACTTTTCCTTAGAAAGAAGGGAAAAACGGAGCTCGGGTTCGTTTTCCTCCCGTTTTTGGCCCCAACCAGCAGGTTTTTGCTCCCCCCTTTATCTTTTGCTGCAGTACATTAATTTTACGTCGCTCCTTTCGCCCCGGCTCCCTTATTTTTTTTTTTTTATTATTTTGCAGCCGTGGGAGGGGCCGGCTGGGATTGCAGGTTCCTGGAAGCCATCCCACGGCTTCTCCTCGTCCTGGCAAGGTCAGCGGCAGGACAGACAGACGGAGGGACGGACGGACAGACAGACAGCCTGCCCGGCCCCCCTGGCCTCCCTCACCTTTCGGGGTGCCGTGGTGCAGCCCCGTCCCGAGCCTCCTCCCGTTTGCCTCGGGATGTGACTCAGTTTCCCCGCCGTGTCGTGCTGCTCCCAGCCTCCACAGCCCCCTTTTTTTTTTGCGGGGCAGCATCCGAAGGGGAAGGGGGGCTCGGATGGTTTAAAACAGGAGAGGGGTGCTGGTAAGGGAGGGGGGTGCACATAGGGTGGGTGACCCACAGGCTCCTGGCTCCCAATTTCGAGCTGGAAATGAGGCCATTTTCAGGTCCAAATGCTTTTTTTTTGGGGCTGCCCTTGGCTGGGTGGGGTTGGCAGGGGGAGATGCGCGAGGACAGGTCCCCATTCGCCGCCTCCCCCCCGGTGATGCAGGGGGCTGAGGAACGGGCGCCCCGCTCCTCCTGCGGGGCAGGATTGGGCCCAGGGCTGGGAGGAACCGGCCGAGCAGGAACGGCTCTGAGTCACTGCGGCTGGAAATGACTCGGGGCTTGTGTCATCGGGGGCTTGGCCGCACCGGGGGGGTCACGCGGGGTTGGATTCGGCAGGCGGGGAGCGGGCGAGGGGCACGGGCACTGCAGGGGGCAGGGGGTGGCTGCAGGGTCAGCCCCCGGACCCCGAAGCGGGGGGCTCGGGGACTGGCAGCGTTTGGGGCAAGGTCGGCGTCTGCCAAGGGAAAGGTCGTGGTTGTGTCAGAACTGGGGCAGGAATTCGTTAATTTTGGGAAAAGGGAATCCATCAATTTCGGGAAAAGGGAATTCATAAATTTTGGGAAAAGGGACTGTGAGGAGGAGGCCGGGGAGGGCTGGCAGTGCGCGTTTGTAGTTTTTAGGAGCACCGCCTTGGCCCAGCTCTGTCCATCGAAGCCTCGTAGCCCTCTCGGAGCTGGGCCGTGTTTTCTATCCTGACAAATATTTGATTCTCCGTTGCCAAAAAGGCAAAGAATCCGCTCCAGCACGCCGCCAGCCCCTCGTGACACCACGCCATCCCCCGCGAATCCTCCTGCTACGGCTGCGTCCAGCTGGAAACCGGAGGGGACCGACCCCATGGGCGCTTTATTTTTGGGGGGAAAAAAAACCCTAAAACGGCAAAGGGGAAGGGCCGCCTGCGGCCACGCGGGTGCTGCAGGAAGCGGTGGCGCTTGCCGGAAGCCGTAATCGCGCTGCTATTGCCACCCTCGAGCAGTGCCGGTCCCACAGCCACGAGTCGCAGAGCTTCCTTTTCCTTTTTTTTTCCCCCCCCTCTCTTTTTGGGGTGCCCCAACCCAAGTCACTGCCCGTGCGCCGGGGTAGGGTCTGAGCGCAAGGGAGTTTTCCCCGAACTGGAAGGAAATTGTTCCTGGTTGTGTGTTTGCAGCTCCACACCCTTAGGGACACCCTGGTGGGAACATCCAGATGATTAGGAGGAAAAAAATTCAGAAAATATCTGGCCAGCTCACGGAGCTGCTCCTCCAGCACCTCCCAAACCCCCCGGACCTTCCCCCGCAGCTCGAGCTTTCCTCCTCCCTTGGAGCACGAAGGGAGGGCAGCAGAGCCTCCTTCCCATCCCGTCCTCCACCTCCCAGTTTGTACCAGCAGGGAAGGCGTGCTGGGCCCAGTGACCCCATTTCTTTGAGGCTGGGTCCCGTCGTGTTCCCCAGCTCCGGGGCAGGACCGGGTGCCCGGACCCGGGGAGGTGCCGCAGCGCCCACCGTGCCCCGGCCGCCCTGACCTGGCTCAGCCGCCAAGTGGGACGGGGTCTGCGTTTGTAGGAGAAGATGATCCCGGGTTTAAAGAGCTTCGGGGATTAGAGGAAGGTCACCCCGCGTCTCGCGCCGCCGATTATTCCTGGAGGACATGAGGAACGTGTCCTGCGGAGGGGAGGCACAACCTCGTGCCCTGCACCAGGGCAGGGAGCTGGCCTCGGAGGCTGCTGAGAAGATCCCAGCTCCTGTGGGAAGGACGAAGGGGACAGGGGGGTGCTGGCAGCTTTTTGTGACCCCACAGGGATGAGACCCCATCACACAAGGTCCAAGGGAAGGACGGGAGAGAGACTTTGGCACCGTGGTGCTGCCCTTCAGGAGCAATGCCACAAGCACCGGCAGCGTGGTGCGTGCACCACTGACCTAAAAGGAGCTTTCTTGGGACATTTTGCCCCAAAACCATCTTTACCAGGAACCCCTGAGCCACACGAGGCTGCAGAAGGCAAGGCGAGGCAGAGGGAAGCTCGGATCCTGCCTCTCCGGAGCCGCAGGCGGCGCGAGGTGCTCCCGAGGTGCCCGAAGGAGCGGGGTGGTGGTTGGGGAAAGGCGCCCGCAGCCCGGCAGAACACGGTCCCGTGGGCTTGGGCCACCCGGCCCGGCCCGGTGCCATCGACCCACGGCCGCCAGGGCGGTCCCAGAGGGAATTTCATGGAGGAGGCAGCGGGTGGAGGCGAGAGGCCACAACCCCAGCCCTGCTCCGTGGGCAGCAGTTGGGGAAAGCAGCGGGCGTTTGCCTTCCTGCTCCCCGGGTGGGTGAGGAGGGGCAGGCAAACAGTTAGGGGGGTGGGGAAGGGCACGTTTCCTCCTGGGCTGCTCCCAGTTCGCATCTGCCCCAGCTCCAGTCGCCTGTTCCAGGTCGCCTCCTGGCCAGAAACCCCCAGGGGGATGCGAGGAGGAGGCTGGAGCCGCCGCCTACCGCTCCAAGCCCCTTCAGCAGGGTTTGGGCCCCGAAATTTTGGAGAGAGGGGACCCCGAGCAGCCCCGAGACAGAGCCCAGAGCAGGCGGGGGAGCAGGGCAGCGAGGGCAGCGCTCGTTCCGCGCCCGCAAAATGCCAATTTCCTCCATCAGGAGGAATAAAAGGCACGCCGGATTCGGGGTGACCCCATGGTACGTGCCTGCAGACAGGTGAGCAGCTGGGTGGGGTTCTCCTCTGGCTTCGCAGGGCTTGCAGCTGCCCTTTAATTAACGTTAAGTGAAGTTAATTGCGACGGGGCACAGCTCGGGAAGCTGGCGGTCCGTCTGTCTGTCCGCCTCTCCGCTTGCCGGCCCTGCCCAGCTCACGGACAGGAGCGTGCCCGGCGCCAGCGGCTGGCTTGGGGCCGGGATTTGTCCTTTGTCCTCCCAAGGGGCGCTTCGATGCCGCTTGTAGGGGCAGGCAGGCACCTGGTGCGTGGCTCTGGGCACCTCGCTCGTGGCTCTGGGTGTTTGCTGCAGGGCGCGGAGCAGCTGCCAGCACCGTAACGCTTTGTAAGGGCTCCCCAGGAGGGAACGAATGAGCAGCACAGCAAGGAAATGAAATAAACGGGGTGAATTCCCCACCGGCAGCCTACGCAGAGCGGGTTGGGGGGCTGAGTCCCAGCCATCCTCTGCTGTACGGCCCCAGGACCCGACTCGGGGGCAGAATCAGGCCCCTGCTGCAACGTGGCTGGGGGCTGCGGGGGCACTCGGGGTTTGGCTCTCCCGCATCCCCGTCTGGGGATGCTGCAGCGAAGGGCACACGGCGCGATTTGTGACCCCGAGGTGTTCAGGAAGATGTGCCAGGGCTGTGACCAGCGTTACCAGCATGCGGAGAAGCTGTCCCCTGGCACAGATGATCTGCCCTTGCTGGCAGACCTTCCTCCGGCCGCGGGGTTCATGCCCAGGTCCCCCCCATCCCGCTCACCTCCTGCCCTCTCGGCACCTTTCAGGTGGACAAGTACCTGTACCACATGCGGCTCTCCGAGGAGACCCTCCAGGAGGTGTCCGAGCGCTTCCGCAAGGAGATGGAGAAAGGGCTGGGAGCTGACACCAACCCCACCGCCTCGGTGAAGATGCTGCCCTCCTTTGTGAGGTCCACCCCGGACGGCACAGGTATGGGAATGGCAACGGGAAGCGCCCCCCCCGGGCCTTGCTGGGCCAGCTGTCCCCAGCGAGGTGGCCCTGGAGGTGCCACCACGTGCCAGGGGCCACTTGGCCTCGCGGTGCTGCAGGAATGGGGCTGGCGTTGCCCAAAAGGGGGTCCCGTTTGTGCCGGGGGGTGCTGGGCACAGGACGGGGACCGGGGTCTCCCAGCTCGTGGCGGCGTGGGCTGGGGTTGGGATTCAGCCCTCACGTGCCCGTCCCAGCAGGACGAGGCTGTCACGGGTCCAGCTCATCGCATTTCATCGAGGCCAGACAGCCCTGAACGCTGTGGGGACCGCGTGAGAAGGCGCTGGGGAGGCTCGGAGCCTCACAATGCGCCTTTCTGCACGCTGCCACGTGCCTCCAGCCTCCCGGCGGGGACCAGACCCCTCTCGGCCAGGAGATGGAGCACGCTCCTGGCCAGGCACGGCTCCCGTTTCGGGTTCTGACTTGCTCACCCCGCACCAAACCTCTTCCTCCAGCACCTCCTCCTCCTCGGGCTCGGGGGCTGGAGATGCTGCTCAGCCCCGGCGCCTTCAACAGGATCTTATAAAACCTCGGTGGAAAAAAGCAGGGAAAAAGGGAGCTGCCAGAAGAACCCCATCCCGGTGTGGGTCAGACCTGCAGACACAGGTCCTGATCTGTAGGATATGGATGGGTGGAGGTGCAGGGGGGGGGTTGCAGCTCTCGGGTCCCCGGGGAGCCGTGAGGAGCATCAGGAGCCTGCCGCGTGCCCGCCCGCACCCCGGTGCCGCCGACAGCTGGACCTGGCCGCCTGCCCCGGGATTGAGATTTAGATCTCTTTAAATATTTGAGAACGCCTTAATTACAGGGATAGCCCCAATCCTGCCCCCGGCTACGTGAACAACGGCAGCCAAAGGTGATGGGAGCGGCGCGGGAGCGAGCGGGGCGTGTGTGGCGGTGCTCCCCGGGGAGAGGCAGGGCGACGCAGGGAGAGCCTGCACCCACTGCTGCTGGCTGCACGAGCAAAAACTTTACCATAAACCCCCCCCCAAAAAAACAATTTCCACCAGGATGTGTCTCCCAGAGCAAGCCAGAATCATCGCCACCGCTCTTGGGTGGCAGTTTAGGGTGACAAGGGGCACGTTGCCGCACGAAGGGATGCAGTTTTCTATTTAAAAAAAAATAAATATTTATTTTTTGAGGCTCCCAGGGCTCTGCACTGTCCTCCTCCGAAGCGTCCTTGCCCTTCGTGCCTCCCCGTGCTCCTGCAGAGTTTCTGCTGTCGGATTAGGCCAGATGATGCCCGCTCTGTGGGGCTTACGCAAACACAAGGTCGTGCCTGCGGGAGATGCAGGGCAAGGGCACGGCGCTGCTCAGATGCCCCCAGCATCCCACTGGAGGCAGCAAACAGCCCCAAAATGAGTTTTTCCTTTGCTTTTGGCACCTCCTCGCTCTCTTGCAGCTCCTGGTGGGCTCAGCCACGCGCTGCTCCTGCTGCTCGGGGGACCTGGTCGTGCTCCTGGGCAAGGTGCTCGCTTTCCCTGGCCCCAGCCCGGACAGAAAACATTTCCAAGCAGGGCAGAGCGCCCTGCCCGCTTAGCTAACAGCCCGAGCACTTCCTTCCAGGCAGCACGGGTGTGTTTAACAGAATTAGACGCTGGGCTTCGGGGCTGAGAGCAAACAGTGCCTGGAATCCAAGCTCGGTGTTTGCCTTCCTGCTGGGAGCTCGGCATCGCCGCCCGCACCTTATCGCCTAACCAGGCCCTAATCTGAGGGAAGACGTGGCTGTGATATTTGCAAACCCAGTCCATCGTCAAGCCCAGATCCTGGAATTTTCCAGGAGAGGAATTCCCCAGTTCTCCTATTTTTCCTGCCTTCCTTTCCTCCTGCAAAGCCAAGCGCCGCTCACACCTCTCTGGCTTGCAGCCGGTGCTTCGTTCCTTGGGGCCGATGGGCACATCGTGTCGTTGCTTTGTGCTGATGGCTGCTGTTTATAGGGTCGAGGAAAGGCTGCTTTGGACCTGGGCAGGACGAGGGGACAGCCACGTCCTTGCTCTTTGGCCTCCAGGAGGGGAAAAAGCACAGCGTGGGGCTGCCCCCCACGAAAAGGGGTTTGCAGGGCTTCAGTGCCCGAATGCTGTGCTGCGAAAAGGAAACCTGCTGTGGAAACCCATCCGAGGGGGCTGTGGGGAAGGGAATGGGGAGACCCCTCCATGGGCAGGACCTGGGGCACCTCTGGGACCCCCCCCACAGCCCCAGCCTTGAGCCTTGCTGAGGGTGCTGTGAGCTGACGGCTCTCCTGGGGCGCTTGCACTGCTCCAGGGATGAAGTAAGGGCCATGCAGAGCCCCTGCGGCCCCCATTCTTGGTAAATGAGCATGAAACCACCCCAAAATCAACGTGAGCACTTGGCTTGGAGCAGGGGCTGGTGGCAGGACCCCACCTTGCAGCCCAGCAGCCCCCCAAACTTCCCCGTTCCTTCATCCATCGCACCAAAGCTCCCCGACCCCACCACCTCAGGACCGCCGGCCTATTTCTGTTCACCACCAATCCCCCCCCTTCCTGCGCGGGGAGGACCACTTCTTGAGACACCCCTGGTTAAAAAGGCTCCGTGAAGCCACTTCCAGGCCACCCTTGGGGTCTGTCACCGCCTGCGGTGCCCGGCCGGGGCCCGCTCCCCCTGGAATACCAATAACCCAGGCTTTTTGTTCCAGCCGCAGCCCCTTTGTAAAGGCAGGGCCGGGCACAATGCGGCCCCCGGGCGCTGTAATCTGCCCGGGGGAGCCAGCGCAGCACATTTAAATGTGTGCAGCAACCAAACAGTGCTGATGGAGGGCTTTCCCCCAGCCCTCTCCCCACACCGACAGGGTTTTGAAACAGCCAGCTGGGCGCTTTTCCCGCACCCCCAGGTCTCAGTTGATCCCAAATCCATCAGCGAGCTGCCATAGTGCTTGGTAAAACGGAGAAAAAAAAAAATCACAAAGTGTGGGGCAGCCAGCTGTGGGACAGCCCTGAGCAGTCCCTGTCCCCCTACCCCCATAGCAAAGTTTTAGCAAAGCTCGAGGAAGGAGAGCGCGGCGGGGCTCAGCCTTGGAGCTGGGCTTTGGTCGCTGGGGAGCTTTCCTGGGGTCCCTGCATCAAAGGGTTAGGGGACAGCATGGTGCCACCTCCCTTGTGGCACTGCTTTGGTGTCTTCCCCAGGAATTGCATCATTTTTGGGTGGTGTTTTGGGCATTGGTTCGCCTGGATGGGGCTGCTCAGGGTTCCTCCTGCAGAGCCCCCAGTCCTGCTCCCACCACCAGCAGCGATCCCCTGGATAAGGGGTCAGGATACGCCCCACCTCGCCCTGGGGCTCCATCCCAGACCTTGCCCCACATCTGGGGAGGGGGGAAGGATTCCCCCCGGCCAGCCCTGCAGCTCCAGCTCGGGCATCGTGCTCTGGGATGCTGCCTCAAGGGCCCGGCCCCGTTAACTCCTGGCTCTCTCCTCGCAGAGGACGGCGACTTCTTGGCACTGGACCTCGGCGGCACCAATTTCCGCGTGCTGCGGGTCAGGGTGTCCGACAACGGCCTGCAGAAGGTGGAGATGGAGAGCCAGATCTATGAAATCCACGAGGACCTCATGCGGGGCAGCGGGGCGCAGGTGGGTGGCGGCCTCCCCTCCTTTACGCCCTGGCCCCCGTCTCCTGGGGAGCCCCGACGTGTGGTGGCTCCATCCTTTAGGAGGAGCCAGGGTTGTTCCAAGCCACTGAGATGTCTCCTGGGGCTGGGGCTGGTCCCATCGTGTCCTTTCCCTGCTCTGGGCAGCTCCTGCCTCGCTTTGCCCGGAGCTCTGGATCCCTGACGCCAGGTTGGGACCGTGTGGGTGTGCTGTGGGGGACAGAGGGGGACAGCACGTGGGACGCGACCGCTGCTCTCATGCACACCCTCAACCTTTCAGCTCTTCGACCACATCGCCGAGTGCCTGGCCAACTTCATGGAGAAGCTGAAAATCAAGGACAAGAAGCTGCCCCTTGGCTTCACCTTCTCTTTCCCGTGTCACCAGACCAAGCTGGATGAGGTGGGTGACAGGATCTGCTCCGCGTTTCATTCTGCACCGCATCAGAACCATTCAGGTTGCAAAAAAAAAAACCCTTTGAGATCATCCCCACCGCTAAACCTTAGCGCTTTGGGATGCGCAGGGCTCAGGGGGGGGTGATGCTGAGCTCGTCGTGGCAGCCACCCCCCCGTGCAGCCGGCGCTTGGCGAAGCAGCAGCAGCCCCGAGCGCTGCACAGCACGGACGTGCCGAGCATCACATCCGCGCCCGCGACCTCGCTGCGAGCCCCGAGGCACGTGGCTCTGCTCCACTCATCACGTGCCGCCGTCTCCTGCTCCCGGGGGCTGTTTTTTTTCCTCCCTCGCCACGGTCAGGGGTTGGGTCCGGGCAGCTCCACGCTGCCCCGGCAGCAGGGCACGACCTCTGCAGCGGGGATGTGGTGGTGGCAATGAGGAAAGGTGGCTGCTTCCCTCGCGGGGGCAGCTGTAAAAGGGACAAGTTGCTGAGGGAGGAAGCGTCGGCTCCACGGTCGCACCCAGGTCCTTGCACTCCGTGCCTCGGTTTCCCCATCCGTAAGGCGGGCGGCTGTTTGTCTGCCTCTTGCCAAAGCATCCCCGGCAACTGGGTTGAAAAATCTGCTGTCGGAGATTGCTGATTCGGTCGATGCCCCCACCCTTTTTCTGGGCGACAGGGATAGCTCTGCCGTCCCCAAATGGGGACAGTCCCGGTGCCTGTGCTGGTGGGGCGGCCAGATGCATCCCACAGTAGGCAGATCCCTGGATCCGCTGCATGCACTGGAGCTGGTTCTGCTCCAGGACTCCATGAACTCAGCCACCAAGGTCACGTTCCCGGCAGGAGGGAGCGAGTGACTCACGGGCCCATGGCCATAAACCGGGATGCGGAAACCGTTGCTGATGCAATGGCTCACAGGAGATAACAGGGAGGGAATTCCGCCTGCAGTGCTGTCCGTCTGTCCATCCGTGTGTGGGTTGGGTGATTTGGGGACCCTGAAGTGCATGGGTCCCGCTGAGCTCTGGTTCTCGCTGTCCCTCCGCAGAGCATCCTCGTCACCTGGACAAAGGGGTTCAAGTGCAGCAGCGTGGAAGGCAAGGACGTGGTGTCCCTGCTGCGCAAAGCCATCAAGAAGCGAGGGGTAAGGAGCCCCGCGGGTCCCACGGGGATGGGACGGGGTGCGTGGGGTGTGCTGAGGTGCCGTGATGGGGTTTGGCGGCGCTCAGCCTCCTCTCCTGCATTTCAGGACTTTGACATAGACATCGTGGCCGTGGTGAACGACACCGTGGGCACCATGATGACCTGTGGCTACGACGACCACAACTGCGAAGTTGGACTCATTGTTGGTGAGCAGGGCTGGGCGGGGGAGAATTTGGGTCCGTCCTGAGCAGCCCCCAAAAGGGATCATGTTCCTTGCGGGTTTCAGGGTCTTTTGGGGAGTGAGAAAGGTGACAGTGACCTTAAAAGCAAACAGCACCGCCTGTTTGTGCTCCTGTGTGAACCAAGGAGATGTTTTAGTGTTTTTTATGGGGGTAATTATGGAGAATAAGGGGAACCCGGCACCATTTGTCACCTCCACGTGCCTGAATCCCCACGCTTGGTTCAGGTACCGGCACCAACGCCTGCTACATGGAGGAGATGAGGCACATCGACCTGGTGGAGGGGGACGAGGGCAGGATGTGCATCAACATGGAGTGGGGCGCCTTCGGCGACGACGGTGCGCTCAACGACATCAGGACGGAGTTCGACCACGAGATCGACATGGGCTCGCTCAACCCCGGCAAGCAGCTGTAAGCAGGCTCCTGGCTCCGTGGGCTTTGCTCCGCGTTGCTTTGTCCTCCCGTCGTGCTGGCGCTGGGGGACGGACGCGGTCATCCCAGTTAAGTGGGTCACGGCGTCCTCCACCCTGCCAGCTCCAGCAGCTTCAGCAGGGGATGGGTTGGAGATTCGGGCTGTCAGCCCCCTAACGCCCGCTTCCCTCATCAATCTTCCGCTTGGATGCGCTGATTTGTTTCCTTCCCCCTGCCAATGGAATGATCAAAAAGCGAATACCACCACCTAATGTTCACAGCCAAGTCCTACAGACTTCCCTGGGTACCATCCCAGCTGGCAGCTGCGGTGGGATTAAGGGGAATCGCTGCCCATCGGGTAGCCCTAAGCCCTCCTCGCAGGAGGACGCTCATCAACATGCCTTTAGTTTCTTGGTGATGGGATAAAATATGGAAAAAGACACCCGGATTGTGCTGGGAGGCTGCGGTGTCACAGCTGAGGGTGTAAGGCCAGCCTGGCCTCGGTTCTTGCAGGGGTGCAGGCACACCACTGCCTTGAATAGCTCAGTGTCTACCCTCTTTTTGGGGCACCAGCTGATTTTTGCGTGCCTATGCTGCTGGTGGCCACCTCCAGTAACCAAACAAATGCATCTGGTGCTCGCCCCTTTGGCAGGTTTGAGAAGATGATCAGCGGCATGTACATGGGAGAGCTGGTGCGGCTCATCCTGGTGAAGATGGCCAAGGAGGGGCTCTTGTTCAGGGGGAAGCTCACGTCAGACCTGCGCACTACCGGCCACTTTGAGACCAGATACGTCTCCGCTATCGAGAAGTAAGTAGGGTCTGGGTGTTTTTTTGGTGTCCCAGCCCACCTCCTGACATCTGCACTGGGAGAAATCGGACCCACTGGGCCAACTGGGACACCTCAGGTGGCGAAAGCTGGATTTCTAGGCATTAATCCCTTCTGTTTTGGCTGCCCAGGGAGAAAGAAGGGCTGCAGAAAGCCCACGAGATCCTCACCAAGCTGGGCCTGGAGCCATCCCACGAGGACTGCCTGGCCACCCACCGCATCTGCCAGATCGTCTCCACCCGCTCGGCCAACCTGTGCGGGGCCACCCTGGCCGCCGTGCTGCGGCGCATCAAGGAGAACAAGGGGGTGGACCGGCTGCGCTCCACGGTCGGCGTGGACGGCTCCGTCTACAAGAAGCATCCCCAGTAAGTCCTCAAAACATCAGGGAGAGGCCAGTGGGGACCAAGAGGGGGTCTGGCTGCAGGGTGCTGGCCCCCGGGCACCTCTGTTTGGATCCCAAATCCTCCTCGTTTGCCATCCCAGAGGTTGATGTGGCCCATGGTGGCTCACTCGAGTCCTTTTCTTCCTCCTCCTCCGTAGCTTTGCCCGGCGCCTCCATAAGACGGTGCGGAAGCTGCTGCCCGACTGCGAGATCCGCTTCGTGAGGTCGGAGGATGGCAGTGGCAAGGGGGCAGCCATGGTGACGGCCGTGGCCTACAGGCTGGCTGCCCAGCACAAGGCGAGGCAGAAGATCTTGGAGGCCCTCAAACTGAGCCACGAGCAGCTCCTGGAGGTGAAGCGGAGGATGAGGGTGGAGATGGAGAAGGGGCTGGGCAAGGAGACGCACGCCAAGGCCACGGTGAAGATGCTGCCCACCTACGTGTGCTCGACTCCGGATGGGACAGGTGAGGCACCTGGATCAGCCCGACCTGCTCATGCCCTACGTAGGGCAAGGAGCATCTTGGCTTGAACATCTGAACCCCCCAGGAGAGTCTGGGACCTTTGTCCTTCCCTCCTTACCGTGCGAGTGGCACCAAGGGCTTGAGCCTCCAGTATGCTACTGGGAAGAGCCTCCAGGCCAGCCCGCACCCGACACAAAGCTCTGCTCTGGGTGTGCTCGCTCCACCACAGCTTTCTCACCACCGTTGTCCTGGGTTGTGCTCCCGGGTCTGTCTGGGGCTCGGGTGTGTGCCTGCCCCTTGGCAAGGAGTCTCCTGAGGTCTGGAGAAACTTCTTCCTGCTTTCCATCTGCAGCTCATTCCCATCCCATTCCCAACCCATTCCCATCCAAGTCTTGGTTTCCAGGCCTCCCAGCATGAAAGCAGATTGGGGTCAGCCTCTGGGCCATGTCCACGATGCTCCCTGTTGGGGTCTCTCCCCTGATGATCTCTCCTGGTTTTCAGAAAAAGGCGATTTCCTCGCCCTGGACCTGGGGGGCACGAATTTCCGCGTGCTGCTGGTGCGTGTGCGGAACGGGATGAGACGCGGCGTGGAGATGCACAACAAGATCTACTCCATCCCGCTGGAGATCATGCAGGGGACGGGCGAGGAGGTGAGGATGGGCTGCTGGAGACGGAGGATCAGGGCCCTGGGGTGGCAGCAGCAGCAGCTCAGATGGCCAACACTGGCCGACCACAGGCTCTGGGAGCACACAAGTGAGAGGTGTCTCGAGTCACACTCTGTGCTCTGCAAACCACTTTGGGCAGCACTTGGGGATGGATGGCGAATGTTTCTAGAAGGAGCCAGATGGGCTCTGGGGACACCCTGAGGAGGGCAGTGTCCCCATGGCACCCCCAGGTTGCTGTTTCGGGTCTGTTGGGCAGGCTGGTGTTCCTCACCGTGGTTGTAACCCCTTCCTCTGTCTTTGTGCACCCAGCTCTTCGACCACATCGTCCACTGCATCTCCGACTTCCTGGAATACATGGGAATGAAGGGCGTTTCGCTCCCGCTGGGGTTCACCTTCTCCTTCCCCTGCAAGCAGACCAGCCTGGATGAGGTACCCCCAGCCCACCCACCCACGGGCAGAGATCTAAGGGTGCCCACCGCGAGCTGGTGGGCAGGGGGTGCCCCCCTCCCTCCCCATTTACCCTGTTTTTCTTCCACCACAGGGGATTCTCCTCAAGTGGACAAAAGGCTTCAAAGCCACCGGCTGCGAGGGAGAGGATGTGGTGAGCCTGCTGAAGGAGGCGATCCACAGGAGAGAGGTGAGCGGCCGCGCCGCTGAGAAGCCGGCTTCTCACTCCCACATCCCGACTCTCTCTGGCGTCTTTAATTGGGCTGCAAATTAATGGGCTGAGCACGGTTAATGAGTGTCTGAGTCTTAACAACCACCCTTAGTCATTGCTAGAGGTTGGATTTTCAGGCCCTGGAGCTAGGAGACAGCTCCTGGCCAGGAAGGAGCAGACGTCCCCATGAGCAGAGGGGACACCGCTGCCTCCATGCAGACCACCCAAAGCTCCTGCCCTGGGGGTTCTTTCTGGCAGGGCTGTCCCAGCAGGCCGCTTCCTCTCCAGTTGCATCGTACTGGAGCTGTCCCGAGCCCCAAGCACCCACTGGCAGAAGCGTGGGGCCGTAGGAAGCCCACGGGTCCCTTCCCAACCCTGGGGGCAGTGCAGTGAGCTGTGTCCCCCAGCGGTAAGACGTGCAACCCCTTCCCTCTAGGAGTTCGACCTGGATGTGGTGGCGGTGGTAAATGACACGGTGGGCACCATGATGACGTGTGGCTACGAAGATCCATACTGTGAAGTGGGGCTGATAGTCGGTGAGAGCTGCAGCTTTCTTACAGGGTTCCTCCGCTCATCCTGATCCTGGTCAGGAACCGCTGCCTGCTCCCAGCACCTTTTGGGATCTCGTTGAAAAGGGATCTCATGGAAAAGGGTGTCCACAGGCTTTTGTCTTGCATGCACACCCTGCTTTTCACCATCTGTCCCGGTGACAAACGCTCCTCTCCCCGCAGGCACGGGCAGCAACGCCTGCTACATGGAGGAGATGAGGAATGTGGAGCTGGTGGAAGGTGATGAGGGCAGGATGTGCATCAACATGGAGTGGGGCGCCTTCGGCGACAGCGGGTGTCTGGATGACATACGGACAGAGTTTGACTTGGCCGTGGATGAGCTCTCTCTCAACCCCGGGAAACAAAGGTGCGTGGGGGCTTTGGGGGCTGTGATGAGTGTCCCTTCACCCCTGGTGTCTGTGGGGAGGTGTCGGAAGGTGGAGATGAGGCTGGGTGTCCAGGAACAGCTCCGGGTTGCCCCATCTGCCTCCTGGTGAATCCATCTGGATCCTTCGTGCCCTGAGGTTCAGCCCTGCCCTCTCCCTGCCAGGTTTGAGAAGATGATCAGTGGGATGTACCTGGGGGAGATCGTCCGGAACATCCTGATAGACTTCACCAAGCGAGGGCTGCTCTTCCGCGGACGGATCTCTGAGAGGCTGAAGACCAGAGGGATCTTTGAGACCAAGTTCCTGTCCCAGATAGAAAGGTGAGGACCTGATCCTGGCCTTACTGCTGCAGGCTGGAGCTTGGGAGGAGTGTTCCCAGGTCTTGCGGGAGAAGCCTCAAGCACTCGGCTCAGAACCAGGGCAAGACACAGTGAAAATAATTGGGTAAAATCCAGGGATCTGGGACAGGGAAACTGTGTTTGGGGGTGACAACATGGACTCCTCCATCCTCTGCCTGTGAAGCCCCTTGGGTTGATGCTCTCTGAGCCAGGAGCACCCGGGCTGTGCAGGAGGAGGATGAGGAAGGGGAAGCCACGCACCCACGCTGCCTCCTAACGCTGCCCAACCTTCATGTCCTCCCCAGTGACTGCCTGGCCCTGCTGCAAGTGCGCTCCATCCTCCAGCACCTGGGCCTGGAGAGTACGTGCGACGACAGCATCATCGTGAAGGAGGTGTGCACGGTGGTGGCCCGGCGCGCCGCCCAGCTCTGCGGGGCCGGCATGGCAGCCGTGGTGGACAAGATCCGGGAGAACCGCGGCTTGGACTTCCTCAAGGTGACAGTCGGCGTGGACGGCACGCTCTACAAGCTGCACCCGCAGTGAGTAGCTTGAGGGGGTCATCCGAGGAGATTTGGGCTGGGGAGGGAAGGTTGGGCTTGGCTTGGGAGGCTGCTCCTTAATGGCTGGGGAGCCAGGTCCGGGTTGAACCCAACCATGGGTAGGGGGCAGCTAAAACCTCCTCTGGTGAGGCTGGTGGCCTGGGGGGGCCACAGGTGGGGCCAGGTTTGGCTCTGGGCATGCAATGTGGATTTAACACATGCCCTCTGCTGCCCTTTCTCCTTGGCGCCACAGCAATGGCCGCTGGCGGCCATCTTGTGCGGCCGCGCAGGGCAGCTTTGGGCACATCGTCCTCCCCCAGGCCTCACGAGCTCCTTGTCCTTGTCCTTCCCTGCAGCTTCTCCACCGTCATGCACGAGACAGTGAAGCAGCTGTCCCCCAAGTGCGAGGTGACCTTCCTGCAGTCGGAGGACGGCAGCGGCAAGGGTGCGGCGCTCATCACGGCGGTGGCTTGCCGCATCCGGGAGGCCGGCCAGCGGTAGGAGAAGGGAGGTTTGCCGAAGAGCTTGGTTTCAACAAAACCGATTTCCTTCCCCATTCCCTCCCTCCGTACACACACACCCACACCCATACACACATGTGGCCTCCCCTCCAAGCAGACTCTTAGCTTTACTCGGTCCCTCGGGACGCCGCGGGTGGGACTGGAGACGCTTTGTACGAAACGTTGTTTGGTCGTACGCTGTAAAAACTGCGTGTCGAGTAAAGCTAAAAGTGTCTTCGGCTGTGAACCCATCCCAGCCGCAGCCGATGCCGAGCACCAGCACTCCTCCCCGCACCTCCTGACCACTCACGTGTTCCCTAATGGCAGAAACATTAGAGTAATGCCGACGCTGCATCGTCACTTTACAGTAACCAGTACCTATTTATCTATGTCGTGTGTCCGTGCTGTAGAAAGCAAAACCTCTTTCAGATTGGGCTAAAGGCCTCCGTTAGTCTTTTACCCTGATCACGGCTGTGTTATTTCCATGAAAGTCATGGCAAGTCTTCGAGCACGGGGTGCGAAACCGCACCAAGAGGCGCCGCGTGTCTCCGCACGGAGCGCTGAGCGGAGCCCGACCTGGCGGACCCGAGGTGGCTCCAGCAGAGCTGGGAAAACCCCGGGGGAGGCAGGGGGCAAGCCCCGCGCCCCCACCTCCCACCCACACCCTACTAGAGCGTGGCTGCGTGCCCCCTGCCCACCGCTAGCACCCAGCCCCGCCGCACGCATGTGTGCGAAGAAGGCATGCAGAAGCATCCCAGATTTGTGTCCTCAGCCGGCGCGGTGAGTCTTGGCTCATTTTGTCTGTGGAATAGCTCCAAGTCTTCCTAGCCATCAGGGGGTGCCTGCGTTGGCACACCGTGTGCCCACATCTCAAGAGATCGTGCATCTTTTCACGTACCTGGCCTCGGGGCCGTGCTGCTTAGCTTCCACGTCATGTTAATGTCATTTAAGAACGGTACGGAGTACTTCCTTCCTTCCTTTTTTTTTTCTTGTTAATTTAAAATTTCCTTGGGGTAGACTGGAGAAAAAGACCCAAATTCTGAGGGTGGTTGTGTGAGAACTTCAGGCATCCTTTGTCCCCAGAATGAGAGGGACACCGGAAAGCCAGGGCCACGCTGCAGGCAGGGGACGAAGGAGCCAGTCCCTGCTGTCACCCCCGTTCATGGCAGCCTCATCCCCTGCCAGCACCCAGGTCCTGATCGACACGGTGCCACCCCGATGCCACCGATCAGTGTCACCCAGATGCCACCCGGGGCTGTCACCCCAGCCCCTTCCTAAGGCTGTGTGCACCATGGTGCAGAGCAGCCCCCGATTTCACCAGCAGGAGAGCCTGGGGGTGAAGGGAACAAGCAGGGGCATGTGTGTTTCTGTAAATATTTAGTGGAAGGTAATGAAATCCAGTGATATACAAAAATAATAATGATGATAATAATAATAATTCCCATGAACAGACCTTCAGTTTGGAGGACAGAGGTTTTTGGGTATTTTTATGTATATTTTTATACTGCTTGGGGTCACCTTATTACCAAAAGTATCTCTTCTATGTTGGGGGTCAAGTTCAGTAGCACAATTCTAAAGCAAAACTGCTCTTTGGGCATTTTAAATGCTTATTTTTTTATGAGCCTCAAGACAATTATAACAAAATCTGACTGTGTATAGAAGTGATTTAAGAAACCAAGTTTAGTGGAAGTTTTAGAAGATAATAAATAAATTTTTTAAAGATGCTATAGAAATCCTCTAATCGGATACCAAGCAGTTGTGTGTGATTATTTCCTGAGAAGACTGACGTCTTACCTGCTGAAAACTTGGAACAGCAAGGTTTTTACCTGCTCCATCACGCAGAAGGGTGCCACAGCAGCGGTGTCTTTAACCTCCTAGGGACTTACCCAGCTGTGCCCCTTTTGTGACACGTAGCAGCTTTGTCAGTCTGGGTTACGTTTTCTGCAAGTGTCGTTTTGGGGACAGGGCGGGGAGGATGGGGACCGCGGGCAGCCCTGCGTTTGTGGCCGATTCAGGCTCCGTTGGTCGGTCGCTGTGTGGTCTGATTGTAAGCTCACACCAAAATGTTGCCGTGGCACGTTATGTGAATGTGTTTAAAATGAAGAAGGGAAGCTGAAACTGTAATTATTGACATGAAGGGAAGATCAAATTCTATGTACGGAGAGGGACAGGCTGACCAGCCCGTCTCTCCTCCTCGAGACGCGCTGCTCTGTGGATGTAGGATGGCTTTTGTTTTGTTTTGCTTGGTTGTCCCCATTCAGATGCATTTTCCTTGTGCTCCTTCCTGCTGGCACCTCCTCTGGCTGCGCAGAATGGCATCTCCCATGGCAGGAAGCCACCCTTTCCTCCCCAGGGATCGTTCTCGGGGTACTTTGGACAGGGTTTTATTGTTACTGCTTTTTTTATAAGCAACAGAATACCGAGCCTTGCAATTTGCCTCTTCCTCTCTCGGGGCCAAAGGCCGCGTATCATCTCCTGGCACCTGAGATGTAAGGAGGACCTGAGAGTTCCCGAGGTGCAGAGCTCTGGCCCAGAAGCAGCTGGCAGGGGGCAAAGCAGAGGAGGTTGTCCTGGGGTGGCTCGGGGTCACGTTGCCCCTCCCCAAGCAATCAGGATGTGCCCAGGCTGTTGGCCAGAGAAAGGAAGGTGGCAACGTCTGGGTGCAAAATACCCCAAATCCACGCGTCCCCATACAGGGGGTGCTGTGGTAAAACAGCGACCAAATACACTGGAATGGGGAACCTCGGTGCCCCATCTCACCACGCTCTCCTCCTCCCCAGCTAAAGAGGAGGAATCATCTCTTGGCACATCGCTTCTCTGGCTCTGGCAGAGGAGTGGGCACTGAAGGGGTGACTCCTGGTCACAAGGGAGCTTGGAGCAAGAGAGAATCAAATTAATCACCGGGTGACATCCCTCTCAGGCTGTTGTCTTTCAAACCTGAAACAAAGAAAATGCATCTTAATGAGGACATTGGCTCCGTGCGGGGCAGGGGGAGTTAAATAAAGCCAAAGACTGTCCGGCTGCTAGCAGAAATGAGTGACTGTAGATTCACCTGATGTTGTTATTTCGTGTTTACAATATTTATTTTTAGTAATTGACTGCGATGATATTATATATAGGCTTCCTTATTTTTGTACTTTTCATACCGTTTTCCTGAGTGTGGTGTTGTACTTCTCAGCTCCCCTTTGCCACGATTGCTGCTCCTAGTCAGTGACAAATAAAAAAAAAAGAGAGGAGAAAAAAACCCACCCATTTTCTGGGCTAAGTTGTGCTGTGTTTGGATTTCTGTGCTCCTGCCACTCTGTAGCAACCCCCTGGGAAGGGCATCTGCACCCCAAGCCCTGACCCTATCCCCTGGGACAAAGGACAGCGCTGGGCAGGGATTTCTTCACCCTGACAGTCCCAACACAGCCAGGAGGGTGGAGGTGGGACCTGGAGACCTGTAGATCAAGGGATGGAGTCATCAATGTCTGGAAAAAGAAATCAGCATACATCTCAGGCGAGCTCTTGCCCCATCTCGCCGCCCGCCGGGCGGGCAGGGCAGCGGGTGCAACCAGCCCCAGGAGCCAGCAGGGCGTACGGGCAGAGCAGGATCCGGTCCTGCACCTTGCAGCGGGGCAAGCCCTCAGCACAGAGCAGGAGCCCTCGGGCAGCTCAACCCACCAGCCAGGCCTGGAAAAGCAGGTATTTTAACGAACCTGTTCTCTTCCGGCAGTAACGAGCAGCCCAGATTTCCTTCTGCTGAATCAGTGACGGTTTTAAAAGCTTTTTACTAAAGTGCTCAAGCATCTAAAACCAAAGTCTGATGCTCTAGCAGATGAAAGCCTTAAAATTCTGCTCCTTGTCCAAAGAAATAAGAGAGAGAACGCAAGATTAGATGGAGAGGCGCTTCCACAGGAAGAGTCTAATAGAAAAATACAATTCCTGGCACAAAAGGACAGACACCAGTGAGTCTTCCACTTCAAGTCATTTATTGACAAGTTGCCACATTTCTCCATCGTGCCTAATAATTTCATCCTTGTTATAAAGTACAAATGGTTTTATACTTTTCTGACATTAAAAAAATAGGCTACTAAAGAGGCAAAATTCCCACCTTGAGTCCAAAAATTCTGATGTAAGAATTCAAAACTGTAATAGTCAAACAAAAACCCAACACACACGAGAAACAAACACAGGGTACCTCTTATACTTGACTTGCTCATGAAACCAACTTAAAGTGAATCCCTTGTTCCCAGCTCTTACTTTGGATCCTGTGACCTTGCTTAACTGATGTGAAGTTTGTGTGAACACATACTACTCAAAAGGCACTCAAAGGTCACAAGTTCCTGAGCTAAAATGGGATATATTCCCAATGTAACAGTTAAAACAAGTCACAAAAAAAAAAAAAAACAAACACGTTTAAAAAATTGGTATTTGGTTTATGTGAGTACAGGAAGGATTCAGCAGAATCCTAGCTGAAAGCTGCTGCTGTGTAACAGACTCAAATAATGCTTAGTACATTAGATTACGTTCATTAGGTGGAAAAAAATTATTTTATGAGCAAATTTGCAAATTCACATGCTAAAAACCGGAAGAGAAAATTTTGCTGAAACATAAAAAAAGGCAGATAAACAAGAAAGAGAAGTATCTATATGAGACGCAGTAATGGCTTAAAAAACAAGCAGGTTTGAAAGTCTGTCCAGTTAACTAACAGAAGTTGACAAGCATCCACTACACAGATGCATTTGGTCCTCATGGAAAAGGAAAGGACCAGAAAAGCCTGCTGAATATGGACCTGGTATTTACAAACCAGTTACTTACAAACAAACAAACAAACAAACAAAAAGAATAAACCCATCACACTAACTAACCATACATCCTACAGCATGTGCTTAGAATTTGACAGGTAAGTTAGCGACACGTCATTCATACAAATTCCCTATTTCCAATTTGGCTCAGTTTTTACCCAGAAAAAAATAAGAGTGGAACACCTCTCGAACATGGAATGGCTGTTGTCTGAAAATGCGGAACAGAAACAAAAACGAATAGAGGGTAACTAGTTTTGGCCTGTATCACTTCTGGTCTTATCTTCAGATATGCATAGGAGTATACTAAGGCCATGTATCATTTGCTACAGTGTAAGGCCTTGTTGTTGTCAAAGCTCTGTGCGTCAGCAGGGCATTAACTTAAAGCAGGCATACGGAGTCCTACGAGTGCTACTATGTTCCACTGAAGAGGTCTCAGCTTTCCAAATTTTCCAGCGGTGCCTCACTGTCAGTCTTCTTCTCCGGCGACGTGTACAAGAAGTTACAGCAGATGTAGAGTGGGAAGATCAGGAGCCTGCTGTCCAGGTTCATTACCACCTGCTCCTGTAAAGCAAACACAAAGGATGTTTGTACAGCGAGCAAAAACTTCCCTTAGAAGGAAGTACAAAGAGCACACAAGATGGATGCTAACAATCATTCTATAAATTTTAATGACTGTGTATAAAAAGATCAAAATTTAAAAAAAATAAAATAATCAAGATAATCACCCCCTTCAGCAGATATTTTATAACAGTAACACTGATAAGATGTTCTCAAAATGGTTGTAAGCCTTTGTCCTTTGTCCCAGTGCTGCCATCCTTCCGCATCAGACATAACGAAACTGCAAGTGGCTGAGAAGACTTCCAGTAAGCTGGAGACACTGTTACCACTCTCAGTTTCAGGTGATTTAACAAACCAGGCAATCCTTAACAGCCCGTTCTGTAAAGCAAACTAGTTTGATGTTTGAATTCTTTTTGTTTTACTCTAAGAATTGGCTTGGCAGTAGCAAAACGGGTATATTTTCTTAAGAAAAGTCCTCTCTGAGGTTTCTGTTTATTTTTTTCTTGCATAGAATAATAAATACCACTCTTGAACAACATACAGACATTCTTTTAACAGTCTTCAGTTTACAATACAAGTCTCCTTAAATAAACTCCAGATTTGCCTCTAAATAAGCAGCAGTCTGATGGACCTATTATTCAGAAGGGTAATCGCACCAGTGCTGGAAGTCTGGGAAAGCGAGCTGCCATCCGAGCATGACACCAGCAGCAGGTAGTTTCAGCAGCACCATGGGAACTAATTTCATTATATCAGCACTAATGAAATCCACGATATCCTACTCTACTTACACTTCCTGCATTAGCTTGATCTTCCACTCCCTGTAAAAGCAGCACTTTACATTCCACATCAGCAACAAAAAGAACAGCAGCTCTTCAAAAGCACACTTGAATTCTCAGCTTTTTTTTTTTTTTTAATGCCTTGGACTCCACAATTCAAGTTCAACAGCTCAAAAAATCGACAAACATACCTGGTCTTTCTCTAGGGTTAGGATCTGATACCCCGTTGTTCTACTGCAAATAATTTTCCCACTGCTATCAAAAGAGGCTAGACGTAACCTAAGGATATAACAACAGTTACGTTACTTAGTTTTCCAGAACTCTGTTTTTCCAGCACAAAGTTTCTCCCAAGGAGACAATACCATTTTCAAACACAACCAACTTTATGGCAGCAAAATTAAACGCAAGCACAGATGGAAAGACTTGGTTGAGGCAACAGGTTTTAGCACACACCACAGGGTCTGAATTGTTGGCTCTTTGTTACCTGAAGGCTATGTTTCTCCGAGGCTGCAGGCTGACTGACCCACTGCACGGCTGATTGAGCGTATTCCTCTTGAAAATGATGTAACGGTTGGTGTACATAACCAGGAGGTCAAAGCCGAAGTTGAAGCCAGTCCATCGCCAGCAGTACTGAAGGACAGAAGCAGAGAACAAAGCAGGCTGAGCGTCTGCTGCGACAGGCAGGGGACGAGCTGCTTGCCATCAGGTCAGAGGTGGGAACGAGGTTCTCAAACTGAGAGGAGCCTTGTGAACAGCCACCCGAAACATCAGGTGTCAGTGGGCAGCCCGGACAGACTGATGGGTTGGAGATGAGCTCAGCAGCAGCTGCCTTCCAGACACACAAAGCACGCTGCACAAACACACACAAAATGCTTCTATGTCCTCAAAACCAGCGCCACGGCTCTGCACAGCACTTAGCTGCAGGTCCCGTTCACACCCAAAGCGCTCCTTTGAGCGCGACACCCTCAAGTTCAGTGCCTTCAGACTTTTCCTCAAGACCTTTTACCTAAAGACACACACACAGAAGGAACGCACAGGGGTTCTGACTCGGGCTTTGACACGTCAGATCTAGAAAGCTTCCCTTCCCACTCCAAAGAACAGGCATTAGTGAGCAGGGCTCTATTTTAGCCACGTGCATTTTACGAGTCCCAGATGACAAGTCACGGCAACATTCCCTCTCCTCACACACTGCAAGTTTCTCCAAACATGGGCCTGCTTGCAGTGCACCAGCACAATTAAGACACTAACTCCTTACTCATCTCACACACAACAAGCATTTTCGGCCTTCTAGGAAGAACAAAGGAATTTCTTTCACCTCCATTCCACCTTCTTGATGCAGGTTGACAATTAAGCCCTACGTGTTTTGGAAATACCTAACATGTCTGAGACATGTCAGCTATGCACTAACTAAGCCGCACGCCGTACTTACATCACCGTCCTTTGCAAGCTTTCTACCACACCTCATGCTGTTTCCTTCCAGTTCCTCTTTATTTATTTCTTGAGGCCTGCAAAAAAAAAAAAAAAAAAAAAGTTCATCTTTAGGGCGATTCGAACAGCTTTGTTTGTTACTTCAGCATGGGAAAGCTGAAGAGGCCTGAGTGACCTGGGCTGACCCCACACAACCGCCCCTGGTTTGAGCAGAGGCTTCGTGCGGGTGACTTCTCAGGGTCCTTTCCTACCCAAGTTACCCCACGAGCATCAAACTACTTCAAACCTGCAACAGAGACGGGGTTGTTACGCCTCGGTTAGGCAGGACTTTACAAAAGAACCACTCCAGATAAGGACATTTTGTGTCTAGCTCTTGTAATGAATTACGCTCTCCACTCCCCCTTAACGTGCCCTTTCTGAAGGCAGCAGTCTGGCTTGCTGGGCGCACGCACAACCCGAGAGCTGCTGTTGGGCAACAGCTGCAAGCTCGGCTCAGCAGCAGCACGATGCAGAAGTGCCCGAAGAGACACCCTGAAAGATTTCTCAAGTTGGCTGGTTATGCAACTCGTCTAAAAAAAGTTTACCCTCGGCGTTCGCAGCGCGCTGCAAGCCTCTCGATTCTGTCCTCCCGTACAAACGTGGACTTTTTTCACCCAGCAGCTTCCACTGGTGCTCAAACGCATTTCCTAGCCTCGCAGATCCAGCCCAAGGAAAGCCAGTCGCAGTTTTCCAGGGGCACGGTACTCAGGGAACGTGAAACACGGTTACATCACTCACCGAATAAACAGCCGCTGCCAGAAAGGCCTGCAGTCAGGCTGATGAAACACGCCCAAAGTGAGGATATAAATCACAACGAAAGGCAACCCCCCGCGTGCTTGTAACCCCCCGGTGTCACACAACATGCTGTCAGCCAGAGAAGCAAGAAGAAAAGCTGCATTTTTCTTCCTACTGTGTGTACACCACAAGAATGTGGCTGTAGCTTTTACAGACAAGCTTTTCTGAACAAACTTTACCTGTTTCTGTAAAATCTAATCCAGGAAGATTAAGTATTTTATGAACAGGTTAAGCAAATAAGCCAGTCATGTTAACCAAATTCACCCGAGAGCCTCCTGCGTGCTTTTTCCACATCGTCTGGCTGAACTGGTTATGTAGCTGACCTAAATCCAGTAACGATGATAAAAGATTTATTTCTGTTTAATTACTGACAGATTTCAAAAACATTTGTACATAATGCTCAGACAGACATTAGTATTCCCTCCTCAATTCCTCAAGCAGCCTCAAAAGATGCAAAACTTCCAGCTTTAACCACTTCCCCTGGCCTACTGCGCGCTTAGCGAGCAGCCAAGTTATCCTATTTCCCTCTTAAACACTGCCAAAAGACCAGGGGAGCAGAAACAATCCCTGTCGCAGACCTCAGAGATGTCTCTCACAGCTGTCCCAGAACAAAGGCTACGTCAAAATAAGTGATCCACTTGAGCACAAGGAAGAAACCTCGAGCAGCCACATTTCAAAGGCACAAAGTCCAGTATTATCCTAGAAAATTCTCAAATTCTGAAAGAGTGAATAAAACATTTAGTCCTTCAAAATGCAACCTACCAAAGCAGAAGAGGAACATCTTTTCCTCTCTGTTATCAGAAGAGCAAGCCACAGCACGTATTTCAAAGCACCCTGACCTCCCTGTAGTGGCAGTCTCTGAAGCAGCAGGTGGAATTACGGGGTGAGGTACCAAAATGGGGCCTCACTCCAGCTCAGCAGGAGTCAGACCTCACATTTTGTCCCGTTTACCGAGTTTTCATCCTCACCTCAATGGGAAAAAACACACCTGAGACAGGCAGGAGCTGTGGGAGGAAGGAGAGCAGAGCTGGGTAAAAGCAGGGCCTTCCAGAACCTTCATCCTCCTCTAGCTACAGATGGGATAAACACCCGAAGTATTTACTTTGACACAAGAAACAGCCGCACGTCTTGCCCTCTGAGACGAGTTTTAACCACAGGCACCTCAGCAGAGGTGTCAGCACGGCTTGTCAGCCGCAGAGAGAAGCAGTCACAGGAGCTCGGGCGAGACTCGGCCTCGTCAGACACTGCACAGTCCTGGGGAGCGCTCTGCAGGCACACATCTCCCTCCCACGCGGCTCCGGAGGGCAGCATGTTCAAAGACCGAGAGCCATTACTGGCTACTAAACAAACAGTAACCTGGACGCCACCTCAAACCAGCGAGTTCACCAGCAGCTGAGGTGCAGCGAGATGAAACGCTGCGTCTCACCCACCGCTCGCCGCTGCCGCCAACGGAGACCTCGGCGATGGAGGCCAGAATGAAAGGCTCGGGTGGGAAGGTGCCTGCTCCGTGAGCGCAGCTTTCTCCCCCTGAGATTTGCAGTTTTAGCCTTTAAAAAAGCTGCAAAAGAGAAAACCAGACAAACCAGACAGACCTGGCAAAACACCCTGCGCATTCCAAGAGTCACCGAGATCGCCAGCACCGCGGCCGAGCGTGGGCGCTTCTCGTTTTGAGCCGCCGTGACCCCCGCTTCTCACTTCAGCTGGTGCACGAGCTGCCTTTTCAGCGGCACACATCGATGGCTGGCAACCCACACGGTCACACTGCCAACAGCAAAAAGCTGCAAACACAAAAAAGCTCATCTTGTGACTGAGTTTTGACGACTGTCGGTGCTCACTCTCGCGTTACCTGCGGTTTCTTATTGCACGTCAGCAACCTGCAGGCCAGATTTCCTGATGGGCGCCCATTTCTCGTAAAGTCGTTGATGGATCTAACAGCAAAAGGCTTCCCAAGACAACGGGCGTACCAGAACTCAGCTACGACCCCCCTGTCTGAAACTGCAGGAGCTGAAGAGGCTCAGAGCCCCGGCCTTCACCACTTCCTGAAGCGCTGCTGCTGCCAAAGAACCGCTGCTTAAAGATCTCGATCAAAAGACCCCAGCCAGAGCTCTGGGGAGCTGTTATCCTGTGACATGATTACACTGAACAGAATAATTTACGGAAATACCTCCTGTACAATACACAATTAAGCCACAGAAGACACTGCCACGGGGCTAAAGGGTGAAGTGCCTCAGACTCAAGGTATTTAAGAACAGGGCTGCTGGGGGCTGGTCGCTCTGTAGGGACCCAGGCCTGACCTCCAGCCGGAAAATTCTTCCTAGCTCACTGCCAAATGCATCCAGGTAGCGCCTGCTCTGCACTTCCACCACTCTCCCATCCTCCTGCACGTAACTCTGCCACGCGGCACGGCCACAGACTGCACAGCCTTTGGTTCACGTCAGGACACCGGCTCTAAGGCTCTTCAGATTGCAATGCAGAAATTAAGCCCCGCGCTACAATCAGGCGTGCTCATCTGAACGGCAAACGCTGGGCTAAGAGAACGGGTGGAGGAGGCTGTTCGTGGGTGTTTGAGAGGCAATAACACACACATCGCAGCTTCCTCACCTGACATTGGTCCTCCACAAAGCACACTGAAACCAAGGTCAGAAGACAAAGGCAAGAACAAGCAGCCCCGCCGTATTTCGCCACCCTTTTGCCATTTAGAAGAGACCTAGCAACCTGCTCCATGCAGCAAAAAGCAAGCAGAAGGAGAAGAAACAGCTCACGATCCCCCACACGGCTGTAACGCACGCAAAGTCAGCGTGCCTCGCTGCCCAAATCACCGGGGGCTGCAGAAACCCCAGGGGGTCAGGGAGTTAGAATGAAATACGGCCACGTGCAAACCTTCGAAGGGCACAGAAGCACCACGCACACGCTGGTGGCACGCTGTGGAGCTTCCTTGATGGCTACGAGGGAAAAAGCTGGAGTTGCTGGCAGCGGGGAGAGCGGTCAGCCAGATGCCAGAGGGGGAAGGCTGTGAAATGAGACGGGAACGAGGTGAGCAGGGTGCCGAGCCCTGCTGGTGCCGAGCCCACGCTGGCTGCGCAGCAGAGGCAGGAGCAAAGGTGGGCACGCAGCCACCCCTGCACAAGCACAACAGGAGAAATGGCCTTCTGGGCTCACACAGCTGCTCGCCCCGTGCCACAGTCACTGGTGCACCTCGCCCAGGGAGCCGGGAAGCAGAAGAGGAAAGGCAGCTTCTGCATCCACAGGACTTCTCCTAAAATCACCCTTAAAATGTAAACTAGATAAGCGTAAACCAACAAAAGAAAAAATACAGGAAAAAAAAAACACAAACATTTACCTCTAGAGATATTTTAATTTACTGCGTAAAGGCCAGGAGGTCAGCCAGCCTGAGGAACAGATGGCTCCACAGAGAACAGTTTAAAACCAAAACATCCTTCCCCCCACCCCTCGGTAATGTCAGCTCCACACACTGAACATGGCAGAGTTTATACAAGAGGAAGGTTTCCAATTTAAGAAATAAATAAAGGAAATCCTGTAATATACCTACCCAATATCATTGTCTTGTTCTGCTCTGAGCATGGCAAACCACTGCTGTTTGTAAACAGAGGACAGCCATTCTAAAATTAAAAAAACATAAATGAGCTTGGTGTTGTCTTCGGAGCCGGGAAGGGGGATGTTCACAAACATTTCAAATAGAGAAATGAGGTTACAGTGAAATAATAAGCTTACGCCTGCTAACGGAGCGGCCTGAGCTCACCCACCAGCGGTAAGGGACTCGCGGTGTTCGCCTCCAGGCCCCGGCCACAGCAGCAGCAGCAGCACAGGTACGATCCAGCACCTACCACCGAGTAGCTCAGCACGGCGTTTGTCTTATCGAGCACTCGTGACTGCCAGGAATTAGGCAAGCAAGTAGATTTGCTTGGCACACGAGGTCCTGTCAAGCAGAGGAGCTCGCTGACAAGCCCCAAGGAGAACCACAGACTTGAAGGGACCTCGAGAGGTTATCAGGTGCAGCGCTGCTTCCTGAGCCACCGCCACGGCTCTGCAGCAGTTGAGCAAGAGGAAAAACAAATGAAAGGGAAAGGAAGCAGTGACTCTTCCCAGATAGTGTGAAAAAGTTGCCCTCTGCTAGGAATAAACCTGAATCAGGGCTTTGAGCGCACTGGGAAGGTTTTATCGGCTCTGGGAACTTAGCAATTACAACCACGAGATAAAGCAAAACACAAATGAATAGTCTGTGAGTCAGTTACACACAAGGAATCACAGGCACCCAAAAGCACAGTGTGCAAGTCCTCAGTCGAGATAACAAAAGGGGCAAGTATGCAAGGTCACGTCCAAGAACAAGCTGCAGAGGAAGGGCTGCGATGAAAGGAACAGCGAGAGCCACCAGAAGCTTGGAACAAAGCACGTAGCTGATGAAGATGATAAAAGGGGGAAGAAGTGAGATCGCTGCTGAGCTCTCCTTAGATGTTCCCAACAAAGTTTTAAGCCAGCCCTTGCCCTGCTAGCTTAGAAAGCCAAGACTTGGACTCCACGGGATCAAAAAGTACAACAGAAGGTGTAAAAATGGCTTAAGGAGAACTACACAGTTAAGGAACAGAATGAGTGAGATTAAAGGGAGAAAAAACATCGGGAGGCAGGGCATTTTCTCTCTGTTCTTTAATATATGCACACGTACAGCCCTCGTTTTCCCATTTCATGTTTCAGCTGCAGCTCATCTCTCAGCTCGTAAACATTATGAGGGAAAACAGCGCTCAGGAAATGCTAGGATGTGACCAGGTGGAACAGAAGGAGGAACGTTTCGCCCAGCAGACCCACGATGGACTTGTCTCTTACTTCCCCTCCACACAAACAAGAACAGACCCTGCTGGGGGCCCTTGGTGTGGCGTTGCAGTCCCTCCTGCAGCTTCCATGCACGCACAGAGCACAAAGAAGGAACTGCACCGTTTCTTTCCACTACTCCCCACGCCGTTTCTTTCTTTCCCTCCCCGAGAACAATGGCCTGGAATAATCTAGAAGGCCCACACGTCACAACACAGAGCAGCCAGCAGTTGACCCAGGTACAACACAACCACCCCCGCGCTGCCCGCTAGTTCTCTGCTCGAGAGGGCACCACCAAGCCTTATCCGAGCCTCTTTTAATTGATGAGCAAAAGTTCCTCGTCTTACTACAGGTTTTGGCTGCAAGGAGAGAGATCAACGGATCACGAGGGCTCTCAAGCACTGAGCCCAGCAGCATGACTTCATCGTGCACGCACAGAGCTGCAGGGTTTGTTGTTCTTCCCTCCTGTGCTCCCAGCTCCCTTGGAATTCAGGCTTTTTGTTCTTAAATTAATAATCAGAGGTAGAGCAAACACCAGAAACTCTGCCTGCGCTAACCACACGCTCAAAACCTATCAGCTGCCTTTCCCTCTGTGCTACTGCCAAGCGTCCAAGCCCCTGCTGCAGCATTTATCACAGCCCTGAAAATGTAAACATTTTGTTCTCTCCTTCCCTGTGACTACATGAAAATTGCTTTCTGCTTTTCATTAGGCACAAGCAATCGGCTTCACAATTGCAATTAAAACTGTAATGATTTAGGGATCGCTCTTGCTTTGACATGCACAGAAAGCTGGCTGCTGGTTTTGTGTGGAGACGATTACTTATCCCCAGAAGAACATTAAGGAAAGGCTGAGCACTGCCGTTCTGGGAAATGGTAACAGCAACACGAAGAGAAGGAATTCCAGCCTGATGCTGGCAGATTTCTGGTTCTGTTTTATTTTTTTTTGTTTGTTTTTCTGGTTTTCTTTCTTACTCACAAGCCGACAGAGCCACTTCACACACAAGTGGTCCGCGATTCTGCCGTGTCATCAGTAAAGCAGGTGAGGGCTTACAGGGTCATCGCCCAACACCGTTTTATTTTTTGTTACAGAACGAGGATGTTTTGCAGCTGCATTATAACCTCTGCCAACATCAATCTCAAAAGCACTTAGCAGGGTGGATCGTATTTGCTTCCTAAATCACTTAGGCATATCAAATATCCCGCAACGAAAGATCTGTTCTTCGGATATTTTTTTATGCATAATGTAAAATTTCACCACTTGCTGCCCCAAAACTGCCCCACCTGCTGGGCAGAACCAACCAAACCGTCCCCAGCCCGGCCCTCAGCTCTCCACAGCCCTCTGAAGTGCGCTGCCTCCCCCTGCTGGTCCCAGAACACTTTTTAAGAGACATTTGGAGCACGTTGAGTCATGTTGCTCCATGTTTTACTTAGGTTTCAGGTAGAAGACAAGTCTCTTCTCCATCTCTTAAGGTATTAACCCGAGCCAGAACTGGGGCAGGGAAAGCCAGAGCCTTCAGGCAGCAGCAAATGTCCACATCCACTCCATCGAAAGCTGCCTGGTGAGGGAAGACTGCCAGCTAGAAGAGCAACTAAACCATTATTTCTGGCAGAAGACAGGATACAGCAGCACAAGGGAGGCAGGGCAAGTAAAGGGACGCTCGCTGTGTCATCTCAGTGACAAGGAAAGGGTCAAATCATTTGAGAAGAGTCAAAGAATTTGATCAGGCCAGCAGGCTTCACAACAAACACCCCACTGAGCCTGTTTTGGCACCGAGGTATCACGGTGCTGCCATCCGTGGAGGCATGAAGGAGGGAGCCAGACTGAGATCAAGAAATCCTTTTAATTCTACAGGAAAGGAGCAGTGTAACTGAAAGACGGGTTAAATATTTACGGGTGGCAAAAGCCCAGAGAAAGCCCAGGGCTACAAGCATGGACAGAAAGAACGCGGATGTCAAGTGGGTACAAATAATGAAGAGTGATAAACAGCTCAATAAAGCGGCCTTAATGGATGTCTGGCACCTGCACCTCCAGACACACCAAGGTGCAGGTGAATGGACAGGTAGAGCGGGGGCAGACACAAAAAAATCACAGTTGTGTAAAAGAAATAGAAGGAAAATAATCCTGCCCTGGAGTTAAGAAGCAAAATTTGATGCTAGGAATCAACTATGATAAGAAAGCAAAGTGAAATATAGAACAAGGATACAAGGAGGCAAATTCCAAGGCAGAGCATCGGAAGGCCACTGCTACAGGGAGCACGTTAAACTGAGAAGAAAAACGTGGAGAGAGGGCAGCTGCTTCACAGGATAAAGACGAGAATGAAAGTGGGAGGGCATTTCCAAGCGAGACCCCAACCTGGCAACTTGTTTCCAGCCTTATTTGTCCATCACCAGCCAGGTTTGTGCAGCCTCCAAGAGCAGAGCCTGCCTGTGAGCTCAGACTTCAGCAGCAAGGCGACAGGGGGCCTTTTGATTGCTTGGTATCCACTGATAACGTTATCAGCAGGAAGCCACAGCAACATGTACGTGGATTTCCATTCTACAGGCTTCAAAAAGCACCGGGGTCTAGAGATGGGATATAACTTACACCAGGCAAAGTGCAAAAAGAAAAAACCAAGAGCAGAGGAGTTATCTGCCCTTTCTCCTTTAAAAATATCCTGAATATCTGCTAGCAAGTACCATTTGCCTTTTGAGATGGGAGAAGAGCTTACAGTGTCCGGTGTTTTTGTTTTCATCACCAGGAATTATTCCAAAACCTATTAAAAACTGCCCAACTCTTTTTAGAAAGACACTGGCTAGAAAACAACTGAGCCACAGCAAGTTTTGCTCTCTTAAAAGGATTTTTCTTTCCACATCTGGGTCTCTGGAGTCACTTAAACCCTGGTAATGCACTGAGTATTGATTACAGCATATTCTGATAACCTGACAGACTGACAGAACACTTAACACACCTACGTATGCGCCTATTAAGACTTTTATGCATGTAAATATGCAGCTTCTGCTGAGTCTGCAGCCACAATTTAGGCTTTGAAGACCAACCGGGAAGCGATGAGGCAAGGCAGCGCACCCGGATCTCCCCGGTTACTCCGGGGGAAGGCAGACGAGAAGCACAGGGAACTCGACCAGCTGGGTGCTCGCTCACCTGAGGGTATGAGGGAGTCTCTCTCGATAATTCGTGCCGATGCCAGGTCACTGATGATGTACTGCAGCCTCAGGTGTGTGAACACTGACAGGAACGCGTTCCCCTGCTCTGATTCCAGGAACGCAATGTCATCCTCAAAATCTGCAAGGCAGCACACGCGGATTACAACTTGCTTTCCTAAGTATCTTCCAGCTCCTATTTCTGTTTGGGTTTTAACTGATTGATCTGGCAGACAGGCTGAAATGGCTGGGGTTGGTCAGCCTGGAGGAGAAGGCTCCAGTAAGACCTTAGAGCACCTTGCCAGGACCTAAAGGGGGCTGCAGAAAAGCTGGGGAGGAATTCTTTGTCAGGGACTGTGGTGATAGGACAAGGGGGAATGGCTTTAAACTAAAAGAGGGTGGGTTGAGACTACGTATTATGAAGGAATTCTTTGCTGTGAGGGAGGTGAGGCACTGGGGCAGGCTGTCAGAGGAGCTGTGGGTGCCCTGGAGGTGCTCAAGGCCAGGCTGCATGGGGCTGGGGACAGGGGCTGGACAGGATGATCTTTAAGCTCCCTTCCAACCAAAACCAGCCCACGATTCTTTGGCTGCTGGCAGAGACAAGCCTTCCCAGAGCAAACAGGAGAAAGCCTGGAGGCAGAGGCAGGCTGTCACATTTTACTTCTAACCCAGGTCTGCAGCAGCCCAAGGCCACACAGGCAATCCACCCGTCCTACCTTTCCTGCGCTTGGCAAACCAGGCATCAGCTTCGGACAGGAGTTGTTTCAGAGACCCGTTCCAAGAAGGCACTAGCTGAAGGAACATCCACTAGGTGAAACAGACAAACTCAGTAAGCCCATTGGAGAACTTCTTTTAAAAGAAGTAATATATTCATTATCGAAGTGACATTTTCATGATGCAGTCGTTCCTACCAGACTTTGTGATGTCCCCTTAAATACCTGCACTAAATACCAAAAGGGCTAAAAACTGTCAGCTTCATAAAGCGGCTGCTACGGGAGCACAACCTCCTGCTGAGTACCTTTTTGAGGGCAGTATACACGTCCATTTCCACTTGCATTACAAATAGGTTAGAAGAGCTGATCAGCTGTTTCATGAGGTTTATGCTGGAAAAAAAAACAAAAACAAAAAACATTGTAAGAGTTCTGTGAAACAACACAAAGACAAGAAAAGTTAGGTAATAAGGAAGTTATGTGCAGTAATACATACTTCAGAAAAAAAAAGTACTTTATGACTGAAAGTTAACTGAAGCCTGAATACCTGAGTTCTTTGAAGAGCTCAACACTCTGGTGAGTCATCAGGTTATTCAAGAGCCATTCAAGGCACCTGGATTAAAAGCAAGGAATTAGTGCCTTTGGTTTTTTCCTACACACACCAACATTTCTGCAACAGCTGCTCAGGCTCCTCTAGATCACGACACCTGATTTCGCACAGCAGGGATGCCACCCACTGGATCAGTTTTCCCCAGGGTACAGCAAAAGCTAGACTCAAAATTTAAGAACTCAAAAACTACCACAAAAAGCCCTGATTCACAGCAGAAGGAAGCAGTTAGCTCTAACTTCAGCACTCTGCTCCCAACCACGTATTTATCCCTCCCAATTAAGATAAAGTTAACCTTCCATTTTTAATATCAGAGCAGCTTTGCTCTAAAGCGGTCGATAATCACAAATACTATTTTATTGCTACCCTGAAGATAAAATAGATTGTATTTACTAATATGCTTCAGTAATCAACTCATTTACAGCACACGGCAATCGATCTACTACAATCTACAGTAATTTTAAGGTAGGTGATTGTAGTAGAAACTGGAAAACTAAATGGGATGAGCACAGCTCAATTCAGACAGCTTTAAAAAAACAGAAGTTAACATTATTTTACTGTTTGTAACTTTACAATTCTAATTAGCAGCGTACAAAGCAGCAGGGAGAAAGTAAATTCTTACTTTTTCTTCACAGAGTCTAACCCGTATGTCCCCGCTGAATTATAATAACCACACACAGTTTTTGCATTAATGGTTTCCTTCATCGTTTCACCACATTGCTGGATTAAGCCATCCTGTGGAGACAAAAAAAATAACCACAAATATTCAAGGTGTACTTTTCCAAACAGGAAGTGCAAGAGATTATGCAGCTCATACGAGTTTTCATGCCTGAGCTATTTACCCAAATCACACGCCCCACAGTGACCTGTGCAGTGTTATCTAGATGATTCCCCAGAAAAACAGCTTAAGTTTTTCTTGAGGCTCTCTCACCTGGAAGAACAGCTTGATGAATACCTCCAGGGCAGAACAAATGAGGTGGGAAAACCTACTTTAATCTACCTCCAGATACGATTCCTCCAAATCTCACTTAATATTCCGACCGAGTCTCAGCCACAGAGTTTTGAAACAAAACCAGGGCATTGTGTTTGGCTTTCTTTTCCACTTATTATACGAGAATTATGCGTTTATCTGGCTGAAACAGAGTGTGTGTGTGTGTTACGAGCTGTTTGTCTGACAGGAGAGCACACAAACACCGCGCGTTTATTACTTACAAGCTGCAGCATGCAGGCTGCTGCTAAAAGTGCAACTACTCGACTGGGTTTTATTAACACATCGTCTCTGTACAGCGAGCCGAAAGCCACCTGTAGAGCTGAAAAAAAGCACAGCTGTCAGACAAACGCAGGACGTTGAACCTGGAGAGCTGAAAGAAGCCTGAAATACAACCACGGCACTCGAGTGCACGCTCTCTACAGCCATACTTATTTGCTCTTTAGCTGAAAAGCTAATATTTACCAGCCAAGCACACACACACACAGTACACACAAAACACACCATTAACTAATGAAATACGGCTCATTTCACTGTCTCAACAAAATATCCATCCCAAAATAGCTGCCACGTCACGTCACAGAGCAATGCAGAGAGCAATAAAGCCAGATAAGAAGAACCTAAACCTCACAATCCCTCCGTGCAATCGATCAGCAGCGTTACGCAGAGATACTCCTATCACATTAAACATTTTTCTGCAGTTCTTCTGAAAAAAAAACTCTGCTGCTTCACTCCACAGGGCTCGGAAGCGCAGAAAAACATTTTGTCAGCTTGCCTCTGTCCCCTGCCAGCACTCCACTTGAGAGCTTTTCAGGAGCTGGCAGATGAGGAGGCGATGTGCTCCACTGCTGGGGTTCCCACAAGTCACGTAGCTTGTTCTCGAGAGCTCCCTGCTGCCCAAACACCAAGGCAAGCTCCTCAGCAGCAGGCACCAACGTAAGCTCAGCCCTACCCGTGACCCGAATTCAGCTCAAAACCAAACAAGCACCGCGCTCTCTCTCTCTCAAGTTCCTGATAGTTTTAGATTTCTGGGTTTTATTTTCATTCTATTTGTCAAATTCGAGCTAACTGCTACCTTCAGGTGAAGATAAAGGCTCCCCCTTACCTTCTACATCAATATTCTGGTCAGGAATCTCCAGCTCTATGACGTCCATGCTCGATTCTCTCCAGGATCCGCTGAACATACTGGAGAAGTAGCCTGACTACAGGAGGGGAGACAAGAGACACAGACCTCAGCTAAGACATTCCATTCAAATTAAAACACCCACAGCAGCACAGAACCCCAAACCGTTCCCGTTTCCCTCTACGCCGAACAAAAGGCATTAGGGGAACATTTCACAAGCTGAAACATTCCGGCACACTCAAGAAAGGGCTACGTGTAATTGCTTTATTTGTGAAAGTGAAAACGCATCCAGAAAAATTGGACCGCACGGCTACAATCAAAGTAAAGAGCTTTAGAGGGCCAGAAAAGCCGCATAAGCATTTCTCCTACAAACCACAGCACCGATGGGGATATAATTAGTCCAAGAACTAAATCCTTAATGTTACCGGTGGGCAACAAAGCCTGCAGGCATCAGGGAACGCCAGTTTGGGTATTAAAGCAAAAAAAAAAAAAAAATAGCATGCAAGACATCCAAATTAATGTAGAAGGCTGTAATCTCGTACCAAGGACAGACACATACACCACTTATGGAAATATACCTTTATGATAAAGCGCAAGGCATAAAAAACTAGAATTTGATTGGTTTCCGTCCAAATGAAGTGAAATACACTGCTCTACTAGGGCTCATGACTGTCCTCAGCGGCAGATGTGCGCATCCTGAGACTCTATCACTCCCTGAAGTTTACCTGAGAGATCAAAAAGATAAAGTCTATTTGTGCCGTGCCACATTCCCTGACCTCGTAACTCAGAGCTTCAGCTCAGGGCAGGAGCAAATACCCGGTTTTACCTGGAGACGGAAATATTCCTACACCTTCAGCACACCCCGCAGCGCTGACGGCACACACCACGCTACGCTCAGAGCCAGGATCACCTCGCCAGCCATGAGGCTACCTCAGCTGTGCCACGAAGATCAGCTCCTCGCTTTTAGGAAGAGTTTATCATTTTAGTGAACAGCATAAGGAAAAGGCAATCCTTCATTTCTTAGCTCTACCAGTCAGGAACTTCAGACACCAGGGAGACGCTCGGACAGAGACAGCCTGCTCAACCAGGCAGACGAGGAGACAGCTTCATTAAGAGTAATTTACAGAGGTGTTTCTGACCTCCCAAACTACTTCCCGGTGACAGAGCATCAACTCCAAGACAAACCTAACTTGTAAGAATGGGAACTTAACCGCAAAGTTCCTCCTTGCAGAAGCCTCGTGCGCAGGAGGCCTCTGCAGAACAACACTGCTGCTTTCAAAGCCTGGGAGAAGCACCCAGGACGTGGTTTAACGTCACCAGCAGCCACTCACACCAGGTTTGGAGGAGCAGCTTCATGGATTTGTGCTATAGCACCAACAGAACCACAACAACAATTAAAACCACCCATAACTATCAAAGGACTAACCAGCATGTGTCTATCCTGTTTGAGTCTGCCTGCTCAGCACACTCACATCCTCCCTTCGTCGGCTGTAGATCAAAAGGGAGCTGGCAATCGGGGCTGTGTGCATCCCGACAAAGCACACCCTCTCTTCCATCCAGAGATTGGGGCCCTCCTCCCTCATTCATGCTCTTTAAAACACTCTAACGTGTAAAACTGAAGGCTTTCTCCTACAAGAGCACAATGGAACTTTCCCACCATGGCTGACATAAGGAATTGTTGTACATGCACCACATTTGGTTAAAAAAAGCAAAAAAAAAAGCCAGAATTCACTCCTGCTGTCATTTGTGACACCAGGAAAACTGCACCCAGCCACCGAGTGTCTCACCCCGACACCTCCTCGTAAGTCAGAGCCCTGCGCTGTTTGGCTGCAGCTAGCAGAGAGGCACACACATTTTCAGGTAGAGCACCTGGAGCTGTTTCCTCTCCTGGCTCCAAATAAATTGCTCCCGAGGTCAGACTCCTGCAGGTCCCTCCCCGAGGGAAGCCGAATCGAGGCGAGGGCTCTACGAACAAACCCCTCCTGGAGGCGCTTTGCTTGCTCTGCAGTGACAGCAGCCTCACAGGAGACCCCCAGCTGCTCACCTAACAGATGAGAACAGGTTCTCCGGACGTCAAGAGACAACTCCCAGCAGTTTTCACAAAGGCCAGGCCATGGTTAAAGCAAACAGGTTCGAAAACTAACAGCAGAAGGGAGCTGAAGAAGCTGTTTGCAGGCACGGAGCCACAGCCACGCTCCCTGAGGTTGCTCCCCAAAGCCCAACAAACAGTGCTCAGAGCCACCACGAAACCAGAGCGGAGGGGGAAACACAGGAAAACAGACAAGAGCAGGAAAACCTCCATCTGTGTGGACTGCTATTATTTTGGGGGTTATTTGGGTATTGTTTCATTAGCCGCCTTTATTGTACCTTGCTGTCAGCCAGCAGCTCACCTGACACAGATAAATCTTGTGCAAGTTCCACTCCTCCCCCAGCGCGCAGATCTTGATGTCACTGTTCTCGCCGTTCAGGAACAGCGTCTGGTAGATGTACTTGGAGGTGCTTTTCAGCTTCTTCCTGCTCGGAAAAGCAGACAGAAACATGCTCCTTGAAGACTTTCCATTACACAAAAACACTAAGCAGAGCACTTTACAGTTTGGGCTTTTTTCTCCCCAAAAAGCTTGCCCCTACCCCAGTTTGCCCCTACCCCCAGGTGCTCCTCAACAAGCCCCGCACCACCCTTTTCCCTACTGCCCCCCCTTTTTGCACCACCTCCCCGCAGCCTCGCTGGGTCCCAACAACGCACCCCCCAACCACAGCCCCTCAGCCCCAAACCCTGCAGCAGCCCCTGTGCCCCCCACCTCCAGTGCCTCCAGAAGGAAACCTTTAAAAGGCCCCAGAACCCCCCCCCCTTTAAAACACCCCCAGAGCCCCCCCAAGGGCCCCAGACTCCGCCAAGAAGCCCTGAGCCCCTCCCACCTTCCCCACAAATGCCCCAGAACCCCCTTTAAAATGCCTTAGAGTCCCCTCCAAAAGTCCCCCTGAACTTCGGGCCCCCAAAAAGTCCCCCAACCCACCAAAAAAGCCCCAGAACCCCCCTCCAAACACCCCCACAACCCCTCCAAAACCCTCAAACGCCCCAAAACCTCCAAAGAGACCCCAGAGGGCCGCTTTAAAAGGCCTCAAAATCCCCCACAAAACCCACCCCCGAATTCCTGACCCCCCAAAAGCCCCCCAACCCACCAAAAAAGCCCCAGAACCTCCCCACAATTCCCCAGTCCCCACAGAATGCCCCCAAAGGACCTCACAACACCCCCAAAGCCCCTAGAACCCCTCAGAACCCCCCCCAGAACACCTCAAACGCCCCAGAACCCCCAGAGCCTCCCCCAAAGACCCTCAAAACCTCCCCAAACCCCCCCCCACACCCCAAAACAACACCTCAAAGGCCCCAGAACCTCCCAGAACCTCCCAGATCGCCCCCAAACAACCCCCAGGCCCCCCAGGACCTCCCCAGCCCCCCCAAACCCCCCCGGACCTGCGGGGGGCGTTGAGCAGCCGCTCCTCCCGCTCGGCCTCCCCCTCACTGTCGCTGTCCCCGGCCCCCTCGGCCCCGCCGCGCTTCCTCTTCCCCCCTCGGCCCCCTCCGCCGCCGTCCCCAGCCCCCGGCGACGAGGAGGAGGACGAGGAGGAGCCGCCGCCCCGCCGCCGCCTCAGCACCCGGCTGCTCAGCGAGCCCATGGCCGCTCCGCCGCCGCCTCCTCCTCATGGCGGCCGGGCGGCGGCGGCGCCTCAGCAACGGCCGGAGGCGGCCATGGCCCCGCGGGCTCTGCGCATGCGCGGCGGCGGCGGCGGCGGCGAGAGGCGGTGCGCATGCGCGGCGGGCGAGCCGCGCGTCTGTGCGCATGTGCCGGGGGCGGGAGTGCGCGCTGCTCGCTTTGCGCATGCGCCACCGCTTCGCGCCCCTCCCTGTGCGCGCCTCGCCCTGTGCGCATGCGCAGCTGCCTCTTTGCCCGCTCCCTCTGCTCCCCCCTCCCCCTGCGCATGCGCAGTGCTGGGGCCGGGCGCCATGATGGAGCCAGGCTCCATGGTGGGCTTGGCCTTCCTCCTCCTCGTCCTCCACCTCCTCCTCCTCCTCCTCCACCACCGCCGTCACCAATAAAATGTCCATTTCCCACCCACCCAGAGACCCCCCTGTTGCCCTTCCCAGCCAGCCCTGCCTCGGTGTAGGCGCCCACTTGCCAGCCCCAGCTTTTGGGGGAAAAAAGCCAGAAAATGGTTTCGCCTCCACGTGAGAGCCGCCCCTGGTGGTGGTGGAGGTGTCCCTCAGTGGTCACCCGTTGGTTTATTTAAAGAAAACAAACAAAAAGAAACCATCTCAGCCCGCGTGGATTTGCAGAGGGTTCCCGCCCTCACCAGAACATTTTGGGGTTTTTGCCCCCATCCCCTCCCCGGGGCCCTCCCCGCCGCCCCCTCCCCAAAGTCACTTTTATTTTTTTTCTGTAAATCCCCGAGGTGTCAGTTCCGCTGCTGTGACAAGGTCTTCTGCACCCCTGGCCGTCCCCTGGGGCAGGGAGACCCTGCTTTGGGGAGTTCTGCCCCAAAAGTGGCTGACAGGGGTGGCTCTGGCTGCTCAGGCGGACAGGCCAGCAACGTTCTCACTTTTAACGTTTCCTGCTTATTTTGAGTGTTTCTTGCACCTTGAGCGTTTGTTAGGAGCCTCGCGTTGTGTCTTGAAGGGGTCAAAACCGATCCTCCCCTGCGCCCCACGGCAGCGGCTCTAGATGGTGTTCTCGAAGATCTGCATGGAGCTCATGATGTCCTCATCCTGCGAGGGGCGAGAGGGACGGGTCGCAGCCCCCAGGCCCCCCGCTGGGACCTGCGCTTTTGTGTCCGTCCCCCCCACCCCCCCGAGACCTAAAGGGTGCAGCCTCCTCTCCCCCCAAATCCATAGGGACGTCCCTTTGGAGGGGACAAGGGCGGGGGGTGAGGAGGAGGAGGTGGCACCGAAGCCCCCCCCAGGTGCCCCCCACCTGCTGGCACGTCTCCAGGAACTCCTCGAAGGTCACCACGCCGTCCCCGTTCCTGTCCATCTTCTGCAAGGGAAGAGCTCAGCGGGGGCCGTCCCAGTCCCCGTCCCTGTCCCCATCGGCGGCGTGCCGGGCTCACCTGGAAGAAGAGCTCCACGTGCTCGGCGGGCGCGCTGTCCCTCAGGGCGGGCAGGGTGCAGCGCCCCATCATGTCGTAGATGGACTTCATGATCTCCAGCATCTCCTGGGGAGGACACAGAGCGGGGCCGGGGTGACAAAAACCTCCCCACCACCCCCCCCCATGCTCCTTCCCAAGGAGGCCACTTCCAGCCCCCAGCCCCATCTCCCTCAGTTTTGTCCCTCTCTGGACGTCCCCGTGGGTGCCACCACCCCCGCCGGCCCCTCCTCATCCCCCGGGGCACCTCCTTGGTGATGAAGCCGTCCTTATTAATGTCGTAGAGGTTGAAAGCCCAGTTCAGTTTCTCCTGCACCGTCCCCCGCAGCAAAACGGAGAGGCCGCCGACGAAATCCTGCCCGAGGGACAGCGGCCGTGAGCGGTCCCCACACCGGGACACGTCCCACCCGCAGCGACCCCCTTCCAGACCCCACAAAAGGCTCCGCAGCGCGGCCATCGACCGCGGGGACTTCTCCTATCGATCCCGCTGCTATTCTGGCTCCTATCTATTTTTAATCGCCTGGGATGCGCCAGCTGCTGCCGCAGGCTCCCCGCAGCCCCCCGGCACCTGCCGGCGACGGGGCTGCGGATTTTTTTGGGGGGGGCACCACCGTTTGGACCGGCTGATCCCGACCGTGCAAAGCCTCGCCGAGTCCCTGCCCGAGAAGCCCTCCTCACGCAGCACCTCCCCGGGACTCCTATCTGATGAATCACGCTGCTGGGCACACTCGCATCGAGCCCAGCAACCTCAGCACTGCCGAGGGTGGTGGCACCGATGTCCCCCTGCAACACCGACGTCCCCCCGTGGCACTGGTGGCCCCCCCACTGCTCACCTCGAAGCAGAGCGCCCCGCTGCCGTCAGCGTCGAAGGCGGTGAACAAGAAGTGAGCGTAGGCACTGGCGTCTGCGGAGGGGAGACAGGGGAAGTGGGGGTGTGGGAGCACCCCGTATTTTTTTTTTTGGGGGGGTGACGCCACCCCGGGGTGCCCCCACTCACCGCCCTGCGGGAAGAATTGCGCGTAGATGAGCGTGAAGGTCTCCTCATCCACCCGGCCGCTGGGGCACTCCTGGGGGGGCAGAAGGGGGCACCGGGTGAGCCCCATGGGGCTGCGGCCGCTCCCCGAGACCCTCCCCTGGGCACTCACGCTCTTGAAGCCGCGGTAGAGGGACTGCAGCTCCTTTTTGGTGAACTTGGTCTGCGCCTGCAGCTGCTCCAGCCCCTCGGGTTGGTGCCGCACGGCCGAGAGCTCCAGGTCACCGTCACTGCTGTCTGCGAGGACGTGCGGGGCTGAGCGGGGCCCCCCCCGGATTTGGGGGTGAGCGCCGGGCCCCCCGTGGTCCCCAGGGAGGGGATGTGATGGCGAGAGCATCGCAGCACCCCGCACCTTACCCGCCTGGACCTGGCTGTGCTCGGGAACAAACCTGGAATCCCCCAAACCTGGCAAAACCCGGCAGCTCTCCCCATTGCGATGAGGAACTCACCCGGGGCGGCTCCGTCGGCTGCTGGCTCCAGGTTTCACCACCCGGGTGAGGAAACGGCTCCGTCAGTGCTTGGAGGGCTTCCCAGGAGCTGCTGGGCTGTGCCCACTCCGGCAGCGTGATCCCAGAGCACCCCAAAGCATCCCGGAGCATCCCCAGGCGTCCCAGAGCATCCCGGAGCATCTCCAAGCATTCTGCAGCCTCCCCAGGCATCCCAAAGCACCTTGGAGCTTCTCAGAGCATCCCCACGTGTCCCAGACCATCTCGGAGCATCCCCGGGCATCCCAGAGGATCCCAGAACATCCCAAACCACACTGGAGCATCCCAAACCATCCCAAACCATCCCAGAGCATCCCGTGCCCAGGTTCCCACCCGCACGGCGTCCGCCTCTCATGTCCCTCTCCCCCCTCCCCGGCTCTCTGCGCCCTCCGTGCTGCCGGAAGGTAATTAATAAATGATGCCTCGTTAATGTTTCCAGCCCGGGAAGCCCCCGCGGAGCCGTTCGATGCTGAGTGGAGTCAGCAGGAACTTTGGGATAGGGAAGGTGGGATGGGGTTGGGGAGAGCCCCGGCCGTGCCGCGCGTCCCCAGACTGGGGGGGGACACCCTGGGGACCCCCAATGGACTGCACTGGGGGTTACTGGGCTGCCGGGCTGGGGTTGGGGTGTAGAGGGGCTGTGTGGAGCCCCCTGTCCTCCTGGCTGGGGTGGGATCGGACTTGGGAGTCCTCAGAGAGACGTTTTGGAGGGGTTTGAGGGGTCAGTGCGGGATTGGGGATCCTCAGCACCCCATCTCAGGGGGATTTTAGGGGACCCCACAGGCTTGGTGGTCCCCAATCTGCCATCTTGGGGGGTTTCAGGGGTCGAGGTGGGCTTGGGGTGTCCTCAGCACCCCATCTTGGGCAGGCTTGGGAATCTGAGGGGGCTTCCCCAACACCCTGCCCCATGGGCTATAGGTTAGTACGGGCTCAGAGCTCCCCAGCACCCCATTTGGGAGAGTTTTGGGGGGCGGTGTGTGCTCAGAGCCCCCCAGCAGCCCATTTTGGGGTGCTCAAGGGGAGACCAGGGCCGCAGCGTGCTCAACGGGGCTGTGACGTGGCAGTGAAGGGCACCCCAAAACCTTCGGGGTCCACCACGGACGTTCCGGGAGAGGCACCCACACCACCAGCAGCCCCTCCACGAGGAGCATCCCTGGGGTCGCGTCCCCACCGTGGGCACCCCAAAACCGAACCGCGTCCAACCCCAGCCCGGGGAGGGGGCCAGGGGTTACCTTCGGCGGAGATGGGCTCCAGGATGCCGAACTGCTTGAGGACGGCGATGAAGAGGAGGATGACCACGGCCACGGCGCACAGCTCCATGCCCTGCATGGCCATGCTGGGCCGGGGGCACCCCGGGGTGGCGGCGGCAGCGGCGGCGCCTTCGGGTGCTGCGGCGGGGCCGTCCCCTGCCCTCCGCCCCCCCGGCCCTGCCCTCCTCCCTTGGCACGCACCCACGCCTTCGGACACGGTGCTCGCCCTTTTTTCCAACAGTCTCTCGCTTTTTCCAATACTTTCTCCCTTTTCCCCAACACTTTCTCCTTTTTTCCTATACTTTCTCCTTTTTTCCCGAATAATTTCTATTTTTTTCTAATAGTTTCCCCCTTTTCCCAATACTTTCCCCTTTTTTTTCCAATAGCTTCTCTTTTTTTCCCAATACTGTCTCATTTTTTTCCAATAGTTTCTCTTTTTTTTCCCAGTAATTCCTATTTTTTCCTGTAATTACTCATTATTTTCCAATATTTTATCATTCTCTCAATAGCTTCTCCTTTTTTTCCCATTAGCTTATCCTTTTTTCCCAATAGCTTCTCCTTTTATCCATTACTTTCTCCTTTTTTCCTCGTTCTTTTTCCAATAACTTCCCCTTTTTCCCCAATGCTTTCTCTTCCTTCCAACACTTTCTCATTATTTTCCATGTTTTCTCCCTATTTCCAATACTTTTTCCTTTTTTCCATCAATTTCTTTTTTTTTTCCCAATAGCTTCTGGTTTTGTCCATCTTTCCACCTTTCCCCCCATATTTTCTCTTTATTTTTCCCCATATTTTCTCTTTTTTTTATTCTTTCCCAATATTTCCTCTCTCTCTTTTTTTTTCTGTATTTTCTCATTTTTCCAATACTTTCTCCTTTCTTCCTTCAAAACAAAGCTGGGAGGCAAAACGGGTGCTGCCTGTCTCCCCCCACACATCTCCCATGGATGTCCCCTTTGCCTTGACACCCCCCCTCCCATTAAAAACACTCCAAAAAAAGGTTCCTTCACCCCCCCCAACAGACCGAGGCGGGCAGTAATTACCCCGCAGCAGGGTAATTAACAGCCCCCCCTCACAGCCTGGTGGCTGCCAGCAGCCATCGATCCCTGCCTGCAATATTAACGAGGGCGAGCCATTACCGCCGCTCCCGCGGGTGCGATGAGCGCAGCCCGTGCTCGGCAAAGCACAGCCGCCCCCACCGCGGGGCCAGGGCTTCGTGCCCCCACGGGACCCCCGAGGATGAGGGGGGAGCCAACTTGGCAAGCGCCAAGTAGCCAACACGCAATTAGCGCAGCGAGGGCTTAACGAGCCCTGATGGGGGAGCCATGGGGATGAGTAAGCAGCGCGGGGAGCGGCCGCTGGCACCAGGCCTGGGCTGTGCTGGGGGGGCACTGAGTTATGGGGGGGCACTGAGGTGTGGGGGGGCACTGAGTTATGGGGGAACTGAGTTATGGGGGAACTGAGTTATGGGGGAACTGAGGCACATTGTGTTTGTGGGAACTTTGGCTGTGTCTGTCCATCTGTCCGGCACCAGGACCGTGCCACCACGTCCCTGGGGTCACGGGGACCTGTCCCCATGGTTGTGGGGCGGCCACGATGTCCCCATAGCCCTGGGGACGCGTCCCCACCGCCATGGGGCCTGGCCTCAAGCAGCACCATGGCCGCCCTCCCCGCACAGGGCCCGTTGCTAAGGCCAGGCCCCGTTGCTAGGGGCGTGGCCTCACACACGGGGGGCGTGGCCAGTTGCTAGGGGCGTGGCCTCGAGCTCCAGGGCGTGTCCGGGCACTGAGGGCGGGGCTCGTTGCCCCGGGCAACTCCCGCCCTGCGGCCACTTCCGCCGCGCCGCCGCTTCCGCTTCCGCCGCCGCCTCCGGAAGTGCCGGGTGCCGCCGCCGTCGCCGCCGCCATGGCCTCAAGGTTACTGCGGGTGAGCGCGGCCCTGCGCCTCCTGCCCGCCGCCACCGCCCGCGCAGCGCCCGTCCGGCACCTCGCCGCGCCCGGTGAGCGGGGACGGGGCGGGAACCGGGCAGGGAACGGGAACCGGGAACGGGAACCGGGTGTGGGGGCGGGGGGCGGGGGGGAGGCTGCGGGCTCCCGGTCTGACGGCGCCCCCCATCCCGCAGGAGGCCTCGCCAGCGACCAGGAGCAGGCGACGGGGCTGGAGCGGAAAGTGCTGGAGGCCATGAACAAGGGGCTGGTGAGCGGGGGGCGGGGCGGGACCGGGACCGGGGGGGGGGGGGACGGGGAAGGAGCGGGGGGGGCGCGCGGGGAGGGATCAGAGCGGGGGGGGCACCGTGAGGAGGGGTGGGGGAGGGGGGCGGAGTGCCTGGGGGGGGGCTCAAGGGCTGGGGGCTCACCCTTTGTGCCCCTCCCCCCTCTTTCTGTCCCCTCCCCCCTCTTTGTGCCCCCCCCATCTCTGTGTGCCCCCCCCCCCAGGACCCCTACAGCATGTTCCGGCCCAAACGCTACGCGGGGACCAAGGAGGACCCCAACCTCGTGCCCTCCATCGGCGACAAGCGCATTGTGGGCTGCGTCTGTAAGCACCCCCCCCTTCCTCACCCCCCCTCCTCACCCCCCCCTTCCTCACCCCCTTGCCCCCCCCCCTTTCCTCGTGCCCTTGTCGCTGTCCCTCTGTCCCTGTCCATCCGTCCCAGCTGCTTTCTGTCCCCCCCTCCAGGTGAAGAGGACAACAGCTGCGTCATCTGGTTCTGGCTGCACAAGGGGGAGGCTCAGCGCTGCCCCTCCTGCGGCGCCCACTACAAGCTGATCCCCCATGAGCTGCCCCACTGAGGGACCGGCCCGGGGGGGGGCCGCACCGGACCCGCCTCAGCACCCTGAGGACCCCCCCCCAGCACCCATCTGGAGTTTTCGGAGCCGTGCCATGCCGCTGCGGTGCTCGTTGTGTTGTTTTGTGTTCCCCCCTCGTATAAAAACGAGTTGTGTGTGGAGACCTGGCCCTGACCGTTTTGTACTGGGGGGGGGGTTGGGGGCAGCACCCATGGGTGCGGTGCGGGAGGGCGCTGCGGGGCGGTGGGGTGGGGGCACTGGGGGGGTGTTGCTCACCCTTGGGTGCTCCCCTTGTGCTGGGGGTGCTGCAGAACGCCCCCCACAGCGAGGGGGATGGCGGGGAGGGCACCCTCGGGTGCTGGTTGCCGGAGAGGTGACATTTGGGGTTGTGGGGGGGTGACAGCGCCGTGTCACTGTCCCCAAACTCCCAGGAACGTGTCCCTGCAGCTGTTATTTCACCAGGGGGGGCTGCCAGGGGGGGTCCCCATGGCCCCGGTGCCCCCCCTGCCCTTGGCCCTGGGAGCGGGGCCCTCCCCGGCCATGGGTTTGGGCCCCGAGGGTGCGGGTGGTGGAGGCCCAGGGGCTCCCAGGCTCCCCCCAGACGCTGTGCTCCCTGCCCGTGACGTCACGCGCGCCGCCGCTGACGTCACGTTGCTTTGACGCAGCGCGGCGCCGCCCCCTCCAATGGGAGCCGCCGCCGGGCGTGATTGACAGCGGGGAGGAGGGCGGGACGAGCGGGGCGGTGACGTCACTTAGGGGGCGTGACAGTGGGCGTGGCCTCGCGCTGTGGGGGCGTGGCCTCGGGGCGGCAGAGGGCGCGCGGGGACGCGGCGGGCGGAGCCTCCCCCCCCCCCAATGGCCCCACGTGGGGGAGTGCGGCGGTGACGTCACCCCTGTCGCAGAGGGGCGGGGCCGCGCGCCGGAAGCGGGGCGGGCGGCGCGCGCGGAAGGAAGGGCGGGCGCGGGGCGGGCGGCCAAGATGGCGGACGGCGACAGCGGCAGCGAGCGCGGCGGCAGCGGCAGCGGCAGCGGAGGGGGGGGCGGCGGGGGAGGCTTCGCGGCGCCCCGGGGAGGCGGCGGAGGAGGGAGCGGGGCCGGCGGCGGAGGCGGAGGAGGCGGAGGAGGAGGCGGCGGGGCCGGCCCCGAGCAGGAGACGCAGGAGCTGGCGTCGAAGCGGCTGGACATCCAGAACAAGCGCTTCTACCTGGACGTGAAGCAGAACGCCAAGGGCCGCTTCCTCAAGATCGCCGAGGTGGGCGCGGGGGGCTCCAAGAGCCGCCTGACGCTCTCCATGGCCGTGGCCGCCGAGTTCCGCGATTACCTGGGCGACTTCATCGAGCACTACGCGCAGCTGGGGCCCTCCAGCCCCGAGCAGCTGGCGCAGGCCGCCGGCCCCGGCGGCGACGAGGGGAGCGGGCCCGGGCCGAGGCGGGCCCTGAAGAGCGAGTTCCTGGTGCGGGAGAACCGCAAGTACTACCTGGACCTGAAGGAGAACCAGCGCGGGCGCTTCCTCCGCATCCGCCAGACCGTCAACCGCGGCCCCGGCGGGCCCGGAGGCTTCCCCGGCGGCCCCCCCGGGCTGCAGAGCGGGCAGACCATCGCGCTGCCCGCCCAGGGGCTGATCGAGTTCCGCGACGCCCTGGCCAAGCTGATCGACGACTACGGGGGCGAGGAGGACGAGCTGGGCGGCCCCGGGGGCGGCGGGCCGGGCGGCGGGGGGCTCTACGGGGAGCTGCCCGAGGGCACCTCCATCACCGTGGACTCCAAGCGCTTCTTCTTCGACGTGGGCTGCAACAAGTACGGCGTCTTCCTGCGGGTGAGCGAGGTGAAGCCGTCCTACCGCAACGCCATCACCGTCCCCTACAAGGCCTGGGCCAAGTTCGGCGGCGCCTTCTGCCGCTACGCCGAGGAGATGCGCGACATCCAGGAGCGCCAGCGGGACAAGCTCTACGACCGCCGCGCCGGGCCCCCCGGTCCCGGCAGCGGCAGCGGCGCTGGCGACGACTCCGACGGCGACGACGTGGACGACGACTGAGCCCCCCCGCCGCCAGCGCCCGCCGGCCTCCCCCCTCCTCTTCCCTCCCTGCCCTTCCCCGGACCCCCCTTCCCCTCCTCGCCGCGACGGGGAGAAGGGGGCCCCGAGCCCGCCTCCGAGTCCCCCTCCCTGGCCCCCGGCTCCGCCACCGGCGAGAGGAGAGAGAAACCGGCCCGACCGCAGCCACCGACCGCGTCCCTCCCTCCTCCGCACCACCGGGACGAGCCACCGGCGTGCCCCCGGGGGCGAGCGCCCGGCCCCCCCCTTCCTCCCTTCATCCCCACCCCCCCCCCCCGCCTGCTTCAGCCCGAGGACTCCGCGCTTTTTTGGGGCCGGGGGTGCCCGGATCCTCTCTCCTCTCCCGTCCCGCCCCGACCCCCTCTGTCCGTGTCGGCGTCGTGCCCCCCGCCACCACCGAAACCAGCAGCCCGGCGCCCCCCGGGGAGCCGCCGCACGCCGGCTGGGGGGGAGCGAAGGAGCCAGCGAGCTTTCGGCAGCCAGATGCCACGCGGGGGGGGCCGTCTCTGGACCAACGTCCATTGTCTCTTATTTTTTTCCTCTTTTTTTTCTTTTTTTTTTTTTTTTTCCTCCCCCCTTTGCGGAATCGTTTTGTTTTCTGGGATGCGAACTGCTAAACTCCAGGCGCCTGAACTGGAACCCGTAACTGAGCTAGTGCAAAGCTGGCAGGTTTCTGAAGATAAAGGAACACTTCTGTTCTGATTTATTATTATTTTTTTTGGATTATTATTATTTTCCCCCCCCCCCTTCCCTTCTTTTTAACACGGGGGTTGCAAAGAGAGGTAGGCTAGAGAAAAAAGCAGGCACAAAGCACAAGGCAAGCTCGACGGATCGGCTGCTGCTCGCTGGAGATCTTCCCCTCCTCTCCAAATAAGGTGGGCTCGAGCGAGCGCCGGGTTGGCAGCGGGAAGGCCAGGCAGGATTCCCCGGGCGGCCGCGAGCGGGGCCGCCGCCGTCGGATGAATTTTTCCAAGCCCTGGCTCGGCCGGGAGCCCCGGCGGCCAGGAGGAGCGCCCGGCGCCGCGCGCGGGACTCGGAGGCCTCGGCGGGCACGCGCCCGCGCGACGCCGGCGACCTCAGGTGCAGAAACCCAACCCGTTGGTCTTCGCCCGCGGATTTTTAACACGAACTCGATGCGTTTCCTCAGTACCTCACGCCGTGCGAGCGGCGGGGCCGGCGCCGGCCGGCTCGTTAGCGCGACGCAACCTGTGGGAGCTCCGACCAGCGCTGGGACCGCGCACCCCGGCGGCCGGGGCGTTGGATTTTTATTTTTTTTCTCTTTTTTCTCTCTCTTTTTTTTTTTTTTTTTTTTAACCACCTCGCCGTTTCACCAGAGACTGGCTCCTGCCAACAACTCGTCCAGCTGCTCCGGAATCAAAGTGGGGTCCTTTCAGCGATCACCTCTGTTATTAAATGGATTTTCACTCTCAAATGGTCTTTTTTTTTAGCTGATCGGGTCAGTCCTGCCCCTCCAGAAAGGTATTTTTTTAGCCACGTTATCCTAGTAACTTTGAACTGAATGGGGAGCCCGCTGTTCATTCCAAAGTTTCAGGTATCCTTGTGTGACACCTTCTAGCGTCTCTAGGACTTTTTAATTTTTTCCTCTCACGATTTTTTATTATTTTTTTTCCTCTTTTTGGAAACTGTGCATGCCTGCCCTCTGAGCTGCCTTGTTAATTTATTGTTGCGAACCCTTCTGCTGGCGTCCCCCTCTCCGCGCTCTCTGTTCGCTCCGTATTTATTGGAAGGCGAGGAACGGCCCCACAGCGACTCCCCACGCGGCCGGCCGGGGGGGCACCGGCTCCGTGCCCCACCCCGAGCCACGAGGACGGCCCCACGCAGCCGCCCGCCGCCGCCTCTCGCCGCCCTCCCGTTGTCCGTAGGTCTTTTTAAGGGATTTTTAACGAGAACTTATTATTTTTTTTTTCCTTTTCCTTCCGTTTTCCCCCGTTTTTTAATTCTTCTCCGTCGCAAAGAACTCGGTTTCCTAAAATCCTAACGGGAGCAATAGTATTTCTCGATGTCCGAATCACATCCGTACACTTGTACTGTATTTTGTACTGTAAGGCAGCTGTTTCCAGTAATGTCCTGCTGTATTTACCGATGTGTTTTGTTCACACGCGTTCAGTTCTTTGCCGCGGAGAACGCAGCGCCGCGGGCCGGCGGCGAGGAGGAGGAGGAGGAGGACGAAGGCGGCCCCAGCCCCGGCCCCGCTCGCCGCCCAGGACGCCGGCTCCGCGCGCAGACCAGCATCTCGTCCCCTCGCTTCGGTGGTGATGGACTTTCTGTTGCTCAGCTGCTGTGAGCCAGTTCGGTTCTTGCAAAGATGCAGGCGGTACCTCTCCTTTTGAAGAGGATTATATATATATATATATAAATATATATATTCTTTTTTTTTCTTTTTTTTTTTCTTTTTTTTTTTTTTTTGGCTGAAATCGCAGTAACTAGCCTTACCTTTCTACTCTGTGGTAGCGGCGCGGGCTTCGCGGGCCCGGCTACGCTGTCGATAGCTGCCTAGGAAAACCCGTGGAAGAGGCAAAGAGGCAAAGATCACGTCCGCCAAAAAAAAAAAAAAATGTCCAACCCACTGCCGCAGACGGCGTTCGCTTTGGCAACCAGAAACCTTTCTCCCGCCGGCGCCAGGCCGGCCCAGCGATGTATCTATGTACAGAAACCTTCCGCAGCTCCATTTGACCTTCCAGCACACAGGTGAGAAGAGCAGAGCGCGTCGGGGGAAGAAATCTCGCAGCAAAAAAAAAAAAAAAAAGGAAAAAACAAAACGATTAACAGAAATAAGTTTTTTTTTTTATTTTTATTTTTATAACCCTGCCAGCGGCCGGCGAGAGCGATTTTCGGAGAGGTGGGCGGGCGAGGAGGCGCTCCTCGTTTTGGGCTTCGACGGTCGCTTCGTGCTCCGGGAGCTCAATCCCAAAATCGCCCCCGTGGCGGGCGGGTCGGCCGGTGGCTGTGCGATGTGTGCACCTGGAGGGGTGCGCGCAGGAGGCTGGGGGTTGTTTCTTTTTTCGGTTTGGATTCGGTAGAAAACGGGCAAAACGTTGTTTGTGTTTTTATTTTAATGTTTTATGCCGGAAGGGGGAAATCCCAAATGGTTGGAGCTTCCAGATTTCTGTTGCCCCAGAAGGGACGGTTTGAGAGCGCAACTCTATCAGAGCATCTGCTGTACAAAAGGCAATGTAAATCTTGTATAGCACCCCAAAAAAAACTTCGTGTAAATACCCGAGACGTCTGGGCCGATCGCCCGGAGCCCGAGGCGGCCGCAGAGGGGTCCCCGCGGGGATCACCCCCAAAAAAAACACAAAACAAACCCAACCCCGCGGCTCCACTACAGTCAAAACTGCTTCAATTTCCCCGCTCCCTCCTGAGAGAAAAGGAAAAACCACGGAGCGTCCCTGCCGTGCTCCTGGCCGGGAGCACGAGGCCGGTGGCCGCCGTCCCCACGCCGAGCGGCCCGCGGGACGACTCGCGAGGACGGAGCTCTCCGGAGAGGGGCGGTTCCTCTGGTTGGCGAAAGCCTCGCCAACTTCTTTTAGAAAAGAAAAGAAAAAAAAAAAGAAAAAAGAAAAAAAAAAAAGAACCGTGAGCGAGTGATGACGGTACTTCAGATGCACAAAGGAATCTCTCAGCAGATATTCGCCCGAGGAGCGCGGCCTCGGCTCGCGCCGCGGGGCCGGGAGCGGTTTCCCATGCGGGGTTCCAACGGGAGCGCCAGGCGTGCCGCGAGGACGAGGCGGCGGGAGGAAGGCTCCCTCCTCCTCCTCCCGGAGCTGGATGTGCTCGGGGTTTGTGTTGCTGGAAGCTCCCGTCCGGCTTCCCAGCTGCTGGGGAGCGGCGCTCGGGAAGGCACCCGCTCGGACGGACGGGAGCGGAGAGCCGGGACAGAGGGTGACAGAGGGCGGTGGGCTCGCAGCCCCCGCCGAGCTCCCCCCGCGCCCGGGGCAGCGCGGTTTCGGGGAGCTGGCGGTGCTGCTGGTGGCCGCGAGGCTCGAGGCCACGTTACCGGCCTCAAAAATGCGCCGGGAGGCACGAGGCCACCAGAAGGGACGACCGCGGGTCTGTCCTGCACGGGGAGCGCTCTCGGCCCCGGCACGCGGTCATCCCGCGCCCGGGGCAGAGCTGAGGAGGTGAAACATCGGCGCGGGGCGAGGCAGAGCCTCGGCGAGAGCTGGAGGCTGAGAGAGAGAAAAAAAGAGAGGCGCCAGGGCCGGGCCTGGCTTCCGCAATATCTGCTGAGAGCCCAAAACGTTCACCCCGAAGTACCTTGACGAAAAGAAGAAAGTTTTATTCCTCTTATTTTTTTAATGAAAGAAAAAAAAAAATAAAAGCAAACCATGCACTTTACGCGGCCCAGCGCGGGGGCTGCCGGCGCCCGGAGGGGCCCCGTCCCCCTCTCCCACGGCAGCGGGGCCGATTCTCATTCCCTTCCTCTGCGGCCGGCGGGGCGGCTTCGGGAGGCGCCGGGGAGCGGCCGGCGGTTGCCGAAGGCAGGTCCTGGATTTACCACTAGCAAAGATGACGCCCGACGTGACGAACTCCTCATGCTAGCGAGCACTCCTTACCGTAGCAGATTTTTGCAAATGGAGTTTTACAGTCTATATTTAAAGAATTGTATGTTTGTAACAAATAAAAAAGTATGCGGAAAAGTGAATGAAAAACCCACCCGGCCCCGGTCTCGCTCTTTTTTTTTTTTTTTTTTTTTTTTGAGGGGGTTGGGGGTCGGTGTGGGGGGCTTCCGATTGCTGTGGGGTCCCCCCCGAATTGCTGTGGGGTCCCTGGTGCTGGGGGAAGCACCTCGAGGGCCACCTCGTCCCCCAGTTGGGCTCTGGGGGCAGCGCAGCCCCTTGTGGGGGGGCCCCCTGAGGCATGGGGACAGCTGGGGTGGGCTGCGGGGGGGGGCACCGCGTGCAGCTGGCGGGCGCAAGTGCGAGAAATCGCCCCCGTCGAGGGAGGGGGAGGGCAGCAAGGCTTTGGTGCAAAGCTCGGTGCATACGTGTGGCACGTGCGGGTGCCCACGGCCGTGTTCCCCCCCCTGTTTTCACCCCCCCCCCCAGCAGCGCTGCAGCCCACACCAGGCCCGCACGCGGTGACGCAGGCGCCGCAGCCCGCGCCGCATTTAGCTCTGCGGCTCCCTGCGGGCGCGGGCTCATCTGAGGACACGGGCGGCAGCCGCCTGCGCACTGCGAGCCGTGGCCGTCGCCGCCACCACCGCACGCAGCCCCTGGGCTCGGGGACCTGGCGTGACCCCATCCCCAGAGCTGGATCCGTGCTGCTGCCTCGGAAAAACGAAGCGGTGGCGCTCCCCCCGGGTGCCAGCTGCTGCGGTGGGGGCCGGGGGAAGGCTGAGGGGGGCTGAGGGGGGCTGCAATGAGCCCCCAGGACAGCTGCGGGGGCTGCAGGCGCCAGTGGCAGTTGTTGCCTGCGGGGCAGGTGCAGGCAGTGGGGTTGGGGGGGGGCAGATCCACTGCTGAACCCCCCCACACAGCCCCAAAATGCTGTGGGTGCATTAATAGGCACGGTGCTTGGTGCTGGGGGGGGTTGGTGGGGAAATGAGGCAGCAGGGGGCCTCTCCTCCTCCTCCTCCCCCCCAGCCCACACTGCCCTACCTCTCCTCCAGCGCCTCCTCCCTGGCAGTGTCCGTCCCACGCATCCTGAGGCAGCAGCCGGGGCGCCCCCTGTTGTGAGGGCAGGTTCGGCTCCGCAGCTCCTTCCATGTTTTTTTTTTTAATTTTTTTTTCCATCTCTTTCCATTATTTTTTTTCCTCCCTTGTAGAGTTCACAGCCACGGCCGGCCCGACGCAGAGCTCCTCTGCAAAAGGGCCTCGCGCTGTGCTCCCAACGCAGCTCCCATGGCTTCTGTCCCAATCCCTGCTCACTAAAATCCAAATTTCCCCCCCAAAATTCCCCTCCCCGCCTCTCGGTGTGTGCCCGGAGCTCGGCCGTTACCTGCAGCCTTCCCCCCCGAGCCCCTGGGCGAAAAGCTGCCCCTCAGCCCCCCGGCCCCAAACCGAAACCTGCACCGAGGGGGGGGACCGGGGCCACCCCAGCCCCTCCGCGCTCCCCTTTAGGGCATCAGCGGCCTTTATTGGGGGAATTTCCTGCGAAAATAATAAAAAAACACCACACAAGGGCGCCCCCTCGGCGTCCCGGGGGTGAATTCCCCTCAGGCCGGGCTGGGAGCCGCGGCCTCTCCTCAGGGGGGCGGCGCTGGGGCCCCGCAGGGGGACGGGCGGGCGGGCGGACAGACGACGGCCTCGGGGCCTGGATCACAACCGGGAGCCCTCCCGAGGCCGCCCCCGGTGCCCGGTTCCCGTCCCCGGTTCCCCTCAGGGCCCCGCAGCCGCCCCCTCCCCCCCTCGCCTCACAAACAAACAACCCGGGGGGCGGGGAGAGAGAATGGGCGGGAAAGCCTCTTCTCGCCTCCCATTGGCTCCGCCGCCTGTCTATCATCTCAACCCCGCCTCCCTCAGCGCGATCCTCTCTTTCTATTGGCTTTCCGCCGCGTCACTCATCCGCGCCGCCCCCTCCCCTCGGCCCTGCGTGCCGTGTGCAAAGCCAAAAAAAAAAACCCCACCGGCCGTTAAACGGGCCGAGGGGCGGGGCCAGCGGAGGGAGCTGGAGAGGGGGGGGGGTAGCAAGAAGCCGCTCGCCGATTGGTCCGAGCGGGCCGTTCGAATAAGCACGGCGCGCCGTGATTGGCTGCGGGGTCTCGGCGGCGGGCGTCGCGCTCGGGCGGGTCATTGTCTGGCGGCTCCTGAGGCGGCTCCAGCGCGGACTCGGGCGGCGGCACCATGGTGAGGGGCGGCGGCGGCCGCCGGGCTCGGCCCCCTCTGGAGGGACCCGGGGAGGCTCCGGGGGGGGCCCGGTGGGACCGGGGGTGGCGGGGGGGGGACCGGGGAGGAGCCGCAGGGGGACCGGCGGCGGGGCCGGGCCCTGTGGGGGGGGGCCAGGCCCTGTCAGGAGGCCCCGGGCTCTGTCACGGCCTCAGGGCCCCGCCCCCGCTGCCGCTCGCACCCCCCCGGTCCGCTCCCGGTTGGAGTCGCGGGGACACCGGCCCGGCAGCGGCCTGCCCCGCGGGCCCGTACGGGCTCCTGGCCGCTCCCTGCCCGCCGCGGCCCCGTGAAGAGGCCCCGCGCGGTGCCCCCGGGCTGCGTCACACCGGGGGGAGACCCGCGCGGCCCCGGCCCTGCCGCCCCCGGTGGTTGCCGGGCTTTGGGCTCCTTCGTCCTCCGCGGGGGCTTCCTGAGGGGGGGATTTGGGGAAGGAACCGGGGGTCTGACCCCCTGCGGCACCCGGAACTTGGGGGGCAGGCCCCGCTTGCGCCGCTCCCGGTGCTTGTTTACACCCCGCGGGGCCGTGCTGCCGGGTTTACAGCCGAATTTTCTGATTTTGTCTCTTCCCGGAGCACACGCAGGGGTGGCAGCTCCGGGCTGGAGGTCGCCGCGTTTGTTTTTTTTTTTCCTCCCTTTTCTCCTCGCGGTGCCGGGGTCTGTAACTTGGAGCGAGCGGCTTAGGCTAGGAGGAGCCTGCGCTGGCTGAGGTGGAAGTGCCGGGTGAAATTATGCAACCTTCGCCTCGCTGCGTTGCTGGGCGCCCTGGAACTGGCGGCTGTAGATGAAAAACTTGTTTTTTTGTTTTTTTAGCAAGTTTGGGTAGGGGAACGCGCTCTGAGAGCAGCTCACTGTGGTGTCAGCAGGGAGAGCTGCGGGGCCGGGTGTCCCCCCCCCCGGTGCTGTCAGTAAATATTGCCAGTAAACAGCTGCCAAAGTTTGTTTTTCTCCTTGAAAACGCAAATGTGGAGGCACACGTTTGTAGAAGTGATGGAAGCAGCTCGCTGCTGCCTCGGAAACAGAGCGAGGTGTGCGGGGGCTCCCAGCAAGCAGCTCCTCATGGTGACAGGGACCTGTGCACCCTGCTCGCTGGGGCCAGGGCTGGGCCTGGATTGAACAGGCCCTGACTCCTCTGGAGGGAAAGGCAGTGGTGAGAGATTTAATTAAACTGGTTCTCTGCTAGTAAACTAGCAGAACTGCGTTTCTCTGTCTTGCTCCTGTGCTGGGTTATGAGTGCTGCAGCCTGCTGCAGAGCTTTGCCTCAGGAAAACACCAGGGTTCAGGGATGTCGATGGCCAGCGTGTTGTCCCCGGATGGGTAGGGGCTGACAGCTCGGCCTCTGGCCACACAGCTTTCTCTTGGGGGTGGAAAACCAGGTTTGTGTGGGGTGAGAGACTTGAGTGAGAACTGAATGCACCACAGCTGTTAATTCCTGGGAGTTTTTGGTCAGTGCGTGCCGGGCAGCTTAACCTGCCAGCCTCTCCCAGCCTCGCTTCCCAAGCGGAGGAAGAAATCCCCGGGCTGAGGAGGAAGGCTGGGACGAGCTGCGGTGAGGGGCTTCTCCTTCCCGGGATGGGGACAGCTCGGGACTCCCGGCCCCTGGTGTCTGACCCCTTCCTCTTTGCTCGAATATGGAGCGAGCAGGAAGCTGCCAGCTGGGGGACCCGAGAGGGAAGTCACAAAGCTGGCCAATAACAGCTCGTGGTGCGAGCACCCAGTGCTCTGTGCCAAAGCTGCCTCGCCAGGAAAGAGAAGCCCGGCTGCAAATAGCCCTCCCTGACTCTTTGGCCCTGAACTTGGAGGCTTTGCACCGACGCGAGGAGCTCCGCTTCCTGCTCGGGGATCCTCAAGTGTGGCGCCTCACAAAGCTTCTCACGGGTCTCCCCGAGCTCCCTGGGTGTAAGGGATCTCACCCTCACTGCTGTCCCAAAGGAACTGGGGCCAGCCAATCCCCCCTGTTGAGGTGCCGGCTGCCGAAGAGCCGCGCTCTTCCCAGGTGCCAGCCTTCCCCGCGTGCCACCCTCGTGCTTCACACTGCAGGAAGCTGGCCCCAGCTCCGTCACCTCACCCAGCACCGCTCCGCTTCCAGCTTCGACACCTTCCCGTGCAGCTCGGGGCCTAAAGGAGCTGCTCGGACACTGTCCGTGCTGCGCAGGGACACGGGCCTTGGGTGTGCTGCACAGCGAAGCCTTTCCCGCGGTGAGGCAGCGCCTTGCTCTGGGGATTAGCTCAGCTGGCGGTGCCTTCGTCTCCTGGGGAGCTCCAGATCCTGTGGCTGCTGCTGGCAGAGCAGGAGGGGCGGCTGCTGGCTGGCTGCTCCCATCCCCTTTGCACTGGGATGGTGTCGGGGTCAGGACAGCCCGGCCTGCCCGCACCTTAGGTAAAAATTGCCCCTCCTGCACCCCTCGCAGCCTCCAGCAGGCTCTTCCTGTCAGAATTAATGACTTCAGGCTTTAATTAGCGCCTCGCTCCCATGATCCCTTTTAGGTGGATGTGAGAGAGCCACCTACACATGGCAGCTTCCTCCTCACCCCCCTGTGGCTCCCAGAGCTGCACGCGGGGCTTTGCGGGACGCTGGTGGCAGGGAAAGGGAGCGCCCTGGAAACCCGCGGTGCTGCCCCACGGATCCTGGCGTTCAGAAGGGGAGCTGCTGGGTGCCTGCAGGAGCCAACCCCACACCCAGATTCCTCCCAGCTGCTGCACGACACCTCCTGCTCTCCGCTGGTTTTCCCCCGTTTGCCGCCTTCTGGAAAATAATGGAAATAGTGGGAACAGGAAACGTAAAAATTCCGCTCGCCTTGTAGCGGAAACGCGCCTGGGGCTGCTCTGAAGGCAGCAGGCCTGGCAGCAAGCACCAAAAATTATCACGGGGGTAGGGGGGCGAGAACCGAGGTGGCTTCGTCGGAGGGGCAGGACTAACGAGGGCTCTGTCTCCGCAGGCTGGAGGTAAAGCTGGCAAGGACAGCGGCAAGGCCAAGGCCAAGGCGGTGTCCCGCTCCCAGAGAGCCGGGCTGCAGGTAACGGGCGGCTGCCTCGCCTTCCCGGGCTGTAAAACATCGCGGAGGTAACAAAACCTCCTGCTCCTGAGGGGTGGGGTGCCACTGCCTTCTTTGGTTCCCCTTGTTTTAGCAAAACAATCATGGGGAATAAAGGGGAAGGGGCAATGTTGCTCCTGGCTCTCAGCGGGAAGGATCCGTCCCGGGGCTGGCCTGAAGGCTGCGGGCATGGCTTGGGGGCTGTGGGGCTCTGCAGCGAGTGCATGGGGGGGCTCTGAGGTGCCCAGTGCTCACCCCGTCTGCGTTGCTTCCTCTGCAGTTCCCGGTGGGCCGCATCCACAGGCACTTGAAGACCCGCACTACGAGCCACGGGCGAGTGGGAGCCACCGCGGCCGTGTACAGCGCCGCCATCCTCGAGTACCTCACCGCCGAGGTGAGGCGTGGCGCGAGCAGCGGCCCAGGAAGGCGGCTGGCCCCAAACTCTTGGGTTTTGCTCTGGTTTTATTCCCCATTGATTCTTTTGTCCAGTTGGTTTTAGCGTTGGGAAGGCCACTTGGGTTTCTGGTGGGTTTATAAAAAGGGAGGCTGTGGGGGGAAGGAAAAAGGGAATTTGGGGAGGTGCTCACGGCGCCGCGGGTCTCTCGCCAGGTGCTGGAGCTGGCAGGCAACGCTTCGAAGGACCTGAAGGTGAAGCGCATCACTCCCCGTCACTTGCAGCTCGCCATCCGCGGCGACGAAGAGCTGGACTCCCTCATCAAAGCCACCATCGCTGGGGGAGGTGAGTGGGGCCGCGCGGAGAGGCAGGAGGGTGATTTTGGGTGGAATTCAGCCTGATTAGCGAGCGAGGTCGCCCGTCACTGCGGATTCCAGCCCGGAGCAGCGCTGAGGCTGGCAGATCTCTGGCAGGGCGGGAGGGAGGCTGGAATTCCCAGCAGCCGAGCACGTGGCGGTGCCCGCGGAGCGCTGACGCCTCCTTCTCCCCGCAGGCGTCATCCCCCACATCCACAAGTCTCTGATCGGGAAGAAGGGACAGCAGAAAACCGCGTAAAGGAGTCGAACCCAGCCCGCGTCCTCCCTGTCGTTGTACTGTAACCGGGACAGAAGAAAGCCGGGGATATGTGGAATTTTTTTAAGGCATAGTTCGATGGCAGAGCATAGACAATTGACCGTAGGACAGGAGCAAACATTTGTATGGTCTTTAGGTTCCAAGTTTTGTTTTTTTTTTTTGACAAAAAGTTACCTTGTCACGTGGCAGCGATTCGTGTGTTGATTGGCTAGGTTTCTCCCGTGTGTTTTATACAAAAATGGAACGGATAAACCATTTTTTACAAAAACCCGCTGTCGGCCTGTGGTGTTGGGGGCCCGGAGGGGGGGTTTAGGTGGGGCTGTTTCTGCAGGAGATAACCCCGCACCCCCACAGCGTTATCTCGCAGCTGGAGGAAGGCGCTGAGGAGTGGGACGTGGGGCCAAGTCCTGCCGGGAACCACCCGGGGCTCCCCCCGCATCCCCAGAGGTAAGGGGCAGTGGGGTCAAGTCCCAAAAAGGGGCAGCATCCCCAAAAATTGCTATGGCCTCCCCCCCACATGGCCTTCACATCCACCAAGCTCCCGGCCTCCTCTTGGGGCCTCCCGTACCCCAAAAACCACGGTGCTGGCAGCCCCCAGCCCCTTGTGCACCCCAAAACTTTGGGTCCTGGGCACCCCATACCCCTGTGCCCCCAAATTTGCCCCCTCCACTGGGGCCTCCCCTGGCACCGGGGCCTCCAGGGGCCCCCACAGGCCCTGGGCGGAGGTCTGGGTGTGGTGTGCTCCCACCCCAAATGCAAATAGGGCCGGCCCTGCCCCTATGCAAATAGGGGGGGGGCAAAGGGGCTCCACCCACAGCCCCTGCAGCTGGTGGGGTGGGGCGAGAACTGGCCTGGGGTGTCTGTCTGTCCTAAATTCAGGGGGCTGGGGTGGCTGTCTGTCCTAAATGTGTGGGTTCAGGGCGTCTGTCTGTCCTAAGTGTGTGGGTTTAGGGAGTCTGCCCTAAATATGAGGTTTGGGGTGTCCATCTGCCCTAACTACAAGGGCTCCAGGGTGTCTGTCTGTCCTAAATACACAGGTTGTGGTGTCTGTCTGTCCTGAACATGTGGGTTCAGGGTGTCTGTCTGTCTGTCCTACAGCCGTAGGTCCAGGCTGTCCGCCCTAAACATGCGGGTTGGGGGGTGTCTGCTTATCCTACACACGCGGGTTCAGGGCGTCTGTCTGTCCTAAACATGTGGCTTTGAGGTGTCCGTCTGTCCGAGGCACGTGCTCCGAGCTGTCCGTCTGTCCTGGCCGTGCAGGCTCCGAGGTTTGTGTGGCCGGGGTGTGTCCTGGGCAGGTGGCTCGGGGCCGTGCACCTATCTCGGGATCTGTCCTGGGACTTGGGGCGTCCGTCTGTCTGCAGCGGGCGGCCCCGGTGTCCGCCTGTCCTGGGGGGGGTTCCCGCTGTCTGTCTGTCCCCCTCCTGTCCCCGCCCCCAGCGCTGCAACCCCCGCGGCCCCTTGCGTCAGGCCCCGCGGCCCGGCACAAGATGGCGGCGGCGGGAGGCGCCGGGCCTGGGGCGGAGGGAGTGGGGGGGGGAAACCGGGGAAGGGCGGGGGCGGGGCGGGAGGGCGGGGGGCGAGGCCCCGGTGCGGCGGAGGGGCCCTGAGGGGAGGGGGGCGCCGGGGGGGCGCCGCGGGCCGCACAATGGCGGCGCCTGAGGCGCGCAAGATGGCGGCGCCCGGGAGGGGCCGTCCTCGCCGCCCGCCCGCCGCCGCCGCACTGCGCATGCGCGGCCCCGCGCCGCTTCCCTCCTTCGGCGCTCTGCGCATGCGCCCCCCGCGCCTCCCGCCGCCGGGCACAGCGGGCGGGTCCATGAGGCCGCGCGGGGGGGGGGGAGCGCGCCGGGGGGGAGCCGCTCGGTGCCCGCCGCGCTGCGGGGGGAGGGCACGGAGGGGCGCCCCGGTTTTATTACACACCGAGCTAGCGGCTCGCCTCCCCGCGGGCTGCTCGGGGCAACGGCACCGCTGGGGGCAGCGCTCGGCGTTACATAACCCGCCCCCCCCCGCCCGCCCCTCGTGGTCCCGCCTCCCCGCCCCGCGGCGCGGGCTGCGCACGCCATTGGTCGGCGCCACCGGGAGGGGCGGGGCGAGGAGGGTATAAATAGAGGCGGGGCGGCGGGCGCCCTGCTCAGTCCGCCGCGGCCGCCGCAGCTGCTGCTCCCCTCGCTCCGCCCGCCGGCACCGCCCCGCGCTCTGCTCGCCGCCCGCCCGCCTCCCCGCCGCCATGAACGGGCAGCTCAACGGCTTCCACGAGGTGTTCATCGAGGAGGGCACCTTCCTCTTCACCTCCGAGTCCGTGGGCGAGGGGCACCCAGGTGCGGGCCGCGCCGCGCCGGGCCGGGCCGGGCCGAGGCGGGCAGCGCGCAGGCGCGAGGCCGCTTCAGGGAGGGGAGGGGGAGAGGAGGAGGATAAAAGGGGGGGGGGTCTCGCGCGCGCCCGGCTCGGGGAGGGGAGGGGGGAGGCGATGACGCCACCGGGCGCGCGCGCAGTGTCGGGGCGGCGCGCGCCGCATTGCGGGCCCGGCGCGCACGTGGTTCCCGCGTGGGGAGGGCGGGGGGGGGGTGAGAAAAAAAAAAAAGGGGGGGGGGGGAGGTTTTGTGACCCCCCCCGGTACCCATCCCCGGGGTGACGCCGCCCCGGGGGGGCCCGGCCGTGAGTCACCGCCGTGACTAAGCAGCTTCCGGGCTGCCCCGAGCACCGGGCGGACCCCGGTGTGTGCCCCCCCCCCCCCCCCCACCGGGATGTGCCCCCCCCCCCCAGCCTCATTCCGCCTCCACCCCGCTCTTTCGGCATCCCCCCGGGCTGCCCCCCCCCGGTGCCCTCCCTTTGTGCTCTCCGTTTTCGGGCACATGCTCGGGAGCAGCCACGGGAGCTCTGCCCCCCCCTTCCCCCCCCCCACAAATCCTGTTGTCGTTGTTTTCCATCCCACCCCCCCGCAGCCACCCTCGTGCTCCTTCACTCGCCGCGCACCGGAGCTGCCGGGGCCGTCACGTGCCAGCAGCGGGGGCGATGAAGCAAGGCGGGTGCGAGGCACGCGTGCCCCCCCCCCCCCTTATCGCACCGCGGGTGAAGGTCCGGCCCGCTGCCCTTTCACCCCGGGCAGGGGCGAGGGGAGCCTCCTGCAGCCCCCTCCCCGCTGCGGCGCGGCGCTGGCCTCTCCTCCTCTCCTAAATCCGCCCCGAAAGGTCGCCGCCAAGGACGGTGAAGCTGCCTGCTTGCTGTGGGGCCCTTGGGACGCCCTGCAAGGAAAGTGGGGGCTCCTAGCCCCAAATAAAGCATCCTGGGTGCTGGGGGGGGGCTGGACAGCCGCTGGGCACACCTGGGGGCAGCCGCAGGCACCGGAGAACCCATTGAGAGCAGCCCATGGGGCAGGATTAGGGCTGCCAGGGCGGTGCTGCCTGGCCCAGCGGTGCCATTTCCCTCTGGGCAGTGCTGTAGGTGGCTGAACCTAAGCCCTGACCCAAATGTAACTCGAGCTCCGAGGGTTTAATGGGCAAATGCCTGAAATTCCACGCTAATAACCCGCAGCGGGGACAAGGAGAACGCTGTGTTCAGCGGCTTAATGGGAGGCCCGTGCCCAGCTTAGGGTGGTGGAAGCTGCAGCAGGAAGGGCCGCGCCGCGCTGACGGCCCCGTGCCTTCCCCCCAGATAAGATCTGCGACCAGATCAGCGATGCCGTGCTGGACGCGCACCTCAAGCAGGACCCCGACGCCAAGGTGGCCTGCGGTGAGTCAGTGCCCGCCCGGGGAGGCAGCGCGGGGTGGGCAGGGCCGGGGCTGACCTCCCCTCCCCTCCCTTCCTCTTCCTTTCCCCGCAGAAACGGTTGCAAAGACCGGGATGATCCTGCTGGCAGGAGAGATCACCTCCCGAGCTGCCGTGGACTACCAGAAGGTGGTTCGGGACACAATCCGGCACATCGGCTACGACGACTCCTCCAAAGGTGCGTGCTGGGGATGTTCCCTCGCAGCCGGCGGTGCCAACGGCCCCGCTCAAACGTTTTTTTTTTTCCCCTCCCCTCAGGCTTCGACTACAAGACGTGCAACGTGCTGGTGGCCCTGGAGCAGCAGTCCCCGGACATCGCTCAGGGCGTCCACCTGGACCGCAGCGAGGAGGACATTGGGGCCGGTGACCAGGTGAGGCTCGGGGCCGCCTCCCGCCGCCCGCGCTGAGCCGGGGGCGCCGAGCTGGAGCACGCCTCTCCCGCAGGGGCTGATGTTCGGGTACGCCACGGACGAGACGGAGGAGTGCATGCCCCTCACCATCGTGCTGGCCCACAAGCTGAACGCCAAGCTGGCCGAGCTGCGGCGCAACGGCACCCTGCCCTGGCTGCGCCCCGACTCCAAGACGCAGGTCAGGGCCCTACGACGGCCCCGCTGCGGCCGGCCCCGTGGAGCTGCCTCTCTGGGGGACCTTTGGGGCCGCTCTGCATCCCCTGAGGCTCCGGCGTCTCGTGGCAGGTGACGGTTCAGTACATGCAGGACCGCGGCGCTGTCATCCCCATCCGCGTGCACACCATCGTCATCTCGGTGCAGCACGACGAGGAGGTGTGCCTGGACGAGATGCGCGACGCCCTGAAGGAGAAGGTGATCAAGGCCGTGGTGCCGGCCAAGTACCTGGACGACGACACCATCTACCACCTGCAGCCCAGCGGCCGCTTCGTCATCGGCGGCCCCCAGGTACGGCGGCGTCCCGGGGGGGGTCACCTCGCCCCACGCCATCGCGGTGCCGTGCCGGTGACGCCGCTCTTCCCCGCAGGGTGACGCCGGCCTCACCGGCCGCAAGATCATCGTGGACACCTACGGGGGCTGGGGGGCCCACGGCGGCGGCGCCTTCTCCGGGAAGGACTACACCAAGGTGGATCGCTCGGCCGCCTACGCCGCGCGCTGGGTGGCCAAGTCCCTGATCAAGGCCGGGCTGTGCCGCAGGGTGCTGGTGCAGGTGGGTGCCACCACAGCCCCGTGCCCCGTGAAAAGGCTCCTGGTGCTGCCCGGGCCTTGATTCCCGTCCTTTTGTCCCCCCCCCTCAGGTCTCCTACGCCATCGGCGTGTCCCACCCGCTCTCCATCTCCATCTTCCACTACGGCACGTCCCAGAAGAGCGAGCGGGAGCTGCTGGAGATCGTCAAGAAGAACTTCGACCTCCGCCCCGGGGTGATCGTCAGGTAACGCGCGGGCAGCGGGCACTGCAGGGTGGGCGAGGAGGGGGGGGCAGGGCGGGTGGCGTTACACCGAGCGCGCGCGGTCCCCTCCGAGAGCGGCTCCGAGCGGCGCGGCCGCGGGTGCCCGAGCAGAATTGGAGCCGGCCGCCTCGCGGGCACCGCCTCGTGCCGTCGGCGCCGCCTCTTCCGCACCTGGAAAACGGCCGAGGTAAAGGGCCAGGAGCAGCCTTTGGGCTGGGACACGAGCCGCCTCAGCCGGAGGATAAGTGCTTTTTCGGGCGGACCGGGTGCTGCTGAGGGGTAAGTATCCGGCGGCCGCTGAGCGCCGCGCGCTTGCAGCTTCTCCGCCTTGTTGGGGGCGGCCGGGGGAAGCTGCAACCGCCCCGGGGCAGGGGGAGCAGGACAGGGCAGGCGGCGCCCGGCCCCGCAGGCAGGGAGGTGTGAGCGTGGCGGTGCCTGGACCTCTGACTGAGCGCGGGACTTGTATATTCCAGGGATCTGGATCTGAAGAAGCCCATTTATCAGAGGACTGCAGCCTATGGCCACTTTGGTAGGGACAGTTTCCCCTGGGAAGTTCCCAAAAAGCTAAAGTACTAAAAAAAAATAAGTGTTAGGCTTTTTTCCCCACTCCTGTTGGCGTAGGCTACAGAGAAGCTTTCAGGCTCTGGGGGAAAGAGCTCCTCTGCCCTCAGCTCTCCTGTCCTCCCTCTGCTCTCGCCCACCGCTGTCTGTCGCCAGGATTTCGGTTGCGTGGGGACCACACGCGGCCTCGTGCCTCTCCCCGGGCCCCCCCCGGCCCGCGGGGGCGAGCCCCCTGCCCGCCCCACGGCCGCCGTGCCCCCCCCCTCCTTTGGCTTCTTTTTAATCTCGTGACGTCTGAGCTCCGAGACGGTGCCCCCCAAACTCTCGCTGTCCCACGGGGGCTTCCCCGCGCCCCCCAGTCCCGCTGGGACCTCGCTGGTGCTGGTTTTGTTCTTAACCGGATTTTAACCTCTCTGCTCCCACCTCTTTCTCTCTTTCCCTCTCGGAGGACGTACGTGACACGGGGCTGGGGGGGGGGGGACAGGACAGGCGTTAAAGCCAAGCCCACCCCCGTCCCACGTGCGGGTTTGGTACCAGAGGAAATTTTGTCTTTCTTTCCTTTTTTTCCTTTTTCCTTTTCTTTATAAGAAAGCTGAAGTTGAACCCACAACTGCACAACCCCCTCCTCCCGCCCGAGCTCTGCGCTGGGGGGGCTCGGCCGAGCTTTTTTTGGGGGTGGGGGAGGAAATAGGCCCTTCATACTTGAACGTTTTTCTAGTGGTGTATTTATTGTGTGCTGAGGCGCGGGGCGTGAGTACAGAGAAGCCCCCGGGCTCAGACGGCAGCTCTTGATTTTCCTGAAAGCCCCCCCTGCACCCCGACCCCGCCTTTCCCCCACCCCGGGAAGGCCGCTACGGCCTCCGAAACGGGGTGAAAAAGGGGGGGTTTGGGTCGTGCTGGGGGAGATGGATGGGGGCAGGCAGCTTGGGGCGGCTGCCCCCGGGAGCGCGGCGCATTTGGCCGGTGTGGTACAGAGAAGCCGGCTTGTTTACCTGCCCGCCCCGGGGCCCGCGCCCCAGCTCCTGCCTTAGTGGGGTGGGGGTGGGTTGGGGGGGGGCTTTCTCTCTTTTTCTCTCTCTCTTTTTTTTTTTTTTTTTGTTTTTTTTTTTCCTCTCTTCATATTTTTTCTGGAGGTTTTATTACATTTGTTTCAATTTCACCGATTCCAAAAAAGAACACGAAAAACCGACTCAATAAAACTGCTAGGTTCTACCTCCCTGCCTCAGCCTCTGCCTGCGGGGGTGGGGGGGGGAATGGAAAAAAGCGTGCAAAAGGGGGTGAGTTTAAAAAAGGAGACTTTATTGGGGGCGCTCAGAGCTCGGGGGACGCCTGCCCCTCGCCCTCGGGCCGCGTCCCCTCCTCTTCCTCGCCGCGCCAGTTGGCGAAGGCCACCTCCTGCGCCAGCTGCTCCAGGGGCGGCCGGCCCAGCGCCAGGTTGCGCAGGGAGATGAGGGTCATCAGCGCGCTGTGGGGGGCAGAAAGAATCAAGGCGGGGGGATTGACACAAAAAAAAAGCACCAAAAAGCCTGATTTTGGGGCTCACCTGCGCCGGAAGAGGTAGTATTTCTTGCGGAGGAAGCGGTGGAGGCGCTGGCCCAGGCTGGACTCCCGCCGCCGCCCCAGCTCCTCCAGGCGCCGCTGCCGCCGCAGGAACGCGGCCACCACCGGGTCGCTCGGGGTCCCTGCCGCCAGCGGCTCCCCCAGGATGGGCCGCAGCTCGGGGGGCAGCGGCTCCGTCTCTGCGGGGGGCGAGGGGCGCGGTTTGGGGGTGCACGTGGAGTTTTAGGGGGTCCCCACCCCAAGGTTGTGGGATGCAGGGCTCAGTTTTGGGGTCTGTGAGGATTCATGGGGGCTCCCTGCCCTGGTTTAGGGGGACGTGGGGCTCAGTTTTGGGGTCTGTGAGGATTTGGGGGGCTCCCCACCCAGGTTTTTTGGGGGGGCCAGGGCTCACCGGTGCCATTCTGCACCCGCTCTCGCAGCTCCTGCAGCCGCGTCAGGTTCTTCTCCAGCGCCAGCGCCGTGGTGTTGACGTAGGTGTACATGTAGCAGGAGGGCTCCGGAGACACCGTGTGCACCTTGTGGTACTCCCCGGGGGGCACCTTCCACGGGGGTGGGGGGGACACAGCATGGGGCCTTCAGCCCCCCCAGCACCCCCGGGCCCCCTCCCCACTCACCTGCAGCCCCTCGCCCTCCCGCAGGCTGTGGTTGCGGTGCTGCTCCACCAGCTCCACCAGCACCTCTCCGCGCAGCACCCGCAGGCTGGTGTTCCCCAAATCCTCGCTGACGAAGTTCTCCAAGTGCAAGCCTGCGCCCCGCCAGGTTTGGGTTAAGCTGCTTGGGGAGGGGGGCTCAAGACCACCCCGCCCTGCTCCCCGTGCCCTCACCGGGGAAGTCGGCGATGAAGACGACGTCCGTGTGTGCGTCCAGGCTGCTCTCCAGCTCCTGCAGCCGCTCGCGCCACGGCGACAGCTCCAGCAGCAGCGGCAGCAGCCAGGGCGTGCGGCGCCATGGGGACCACTCGGCGCGCACCAGGTCCACCCGAGGGTCCACCAGCCTGCGGCACGGCGCTGTCAGAGCCCCCCCAAACCCCACCCCCCCCCCCAAATCCTCGGCTCCCACCTCTGCTGGAAGCGCTCGTTGATGGAGACCCAGATGTCGAAGTAGAGCTGGGGCTGGGAGATGTTGTAGCGCGGCAGGATGGCGCTGAGGCACGTCGAGTACTGCTTCAGCATGTCCGCGTGGTCCTTCCAGCGCCGGCTCTGCGTGAACACCTTCTCGGGGACCCCCCCCAAAAAAAAAATCACTCTCTGCCCCCCTCCACCTTCCCTTTTACCCGCCCCCGGAGCCCGCCGCTCACCCCCGGCTTGAGGTAGCCCACCTCCCCGGTGAGCCCGTCGCGGTACGTGATCTTGACGTGCTGGTGGAAGCGCGAGTGCACCATCATGTCCCACGAGTAGCCGTACAGCCCGTTGGTCCAGTTGTTGTAGCCCTGGGGGGGGGGGGCAGAAGGGGTCGGTGTGTGACCCCCAGCAGTGTCCCCATACCCATACGTGCCCCCCCCAGCAGTGTCCCTCTTTCCCTATGTGTCCCCAAGAAATGTCCCCATACCCTTATGTGACCCCCATCAGTGTCCCCATGCCACTCAGCAGTGACCCCATACCCCTATGTGCCCCCCACCACTGTCCCTATCCCCCCCCAGCACTGTCCCCATACCCCTGTGCCCCCCACCAGTGTCCCCACACCCCCCAGCAGTGTCCCTGTCCCCCTAATTCCCCCCCAGCACCGTCCCCCTTCCCCCCACCAGTACCCCCACACCCCCCGCCACCCCCAGCATCCCTCCCACATGCCCCCAAGCAATGCCCCCCACGTCCCCCCCAACACTCCCCCTTCACCAAAACCCCCCCAAAACCCCCCAAACTGCCCCCACCTGGGTGATGAAGTGGGAGTAGGGCAGGAAGAGCTGCTCCGCCACGTAGAGCAGCGTGAAGGCGGCCGCCAGGTGCTGCCGGAGACGAAGCCCCCCCTGCGCCCCCCCAGCACCCCCTTCCCCATAATGACAATCGGGGCTGCGCCGGGGGGGCTCGGTGCTGGGCAGCCCCCCCCGAAGCCACCGCGGGCAGCGGGCGCAGAGGCGCCGGGGCCAGCTGGCATCGCAGAAGAGCCCGCTGCTGGCCAGCATGGTGTAGGAGAACATGCCTGGGGGGGGGACAGGACGCAATATTAGGGACCCCCCCGACCCCCCCAGGCCGTCCCCGGAGTGCTGCCCCCCCCCCCTCCATCCATCCCCTCACCGATGCTGAAGAGCTGCGAGTTCATGCAGTGGAAGTAGGTGACGAAGACGAGGGCGAGCGGCCGCGTGGCGTCGAAGAAGAGCAAGAAGCCGGCGGAGAGGTCGAGCGCCAGCCCCCCGCCGTGCACCACCAGCAGGCTGGTCATCTCCTCCGACAGCACCAGCCTGCCGGGACGTCATTGTCACCGCCGTTGTCACCCCAAACTCCCCTCAGTCCCCCCCTCCCCGGTGCCCCCCGCTCACCGAAAGGGCGCGAAGAGCCAGTGGCGCCCCAGGGAGCTCATGGAGTAGCCACCCACCCAGTCGGCGTCCAGCTTCTTCAGCCCCGCGATGAAGTAGACGATGAAGATCTGCGGGGGGGGGTGGTGAGGATGTTGGGGGGGAGGTGACACGCACAGGGATGTCCCCCTGTCAGATATGTCCCCCCCCCCGGCACCCACCCACCTGGGCGCGCAGCAGGGTGTAGTTCCACAGCGGCACGTGGGCGTTGCGCTTCTGCGGGCGCAGGAGGCCATCGATGGACCTGTGGGGGGGGGGGACAGGGGACACCACCGCGGGGACACCGGGGCTTGTGTCACCATGGGAGGACCCCGAGCCATGGGGATACCCGGGTTTGGGTCAGCTGTTTGGGTCCCCTGAGCCATGGGGACATTGGGGTTTGTGTCACCCGTTAGGGGACCCTGAGCCATGGGGAACCACGGGGACACCGGGGTTTGTGTCACCCTGGGGGGACCCCAAACCACAGGGAACCATGGGGACACCGCACTTTGTGTCACCCGTTAGGGGACCCTGTCCCCAAGGTGACACCAGGGCTTGTGCCACCCCCCTGGGGACACCGAGACCAGTGCCACCCCCAGGTGACCCCCACCCCCCTCGCACCACCCCACACCCTCCCCGACCACCCCGTTACCCCCAGCACCCCCACCCCTTTCATCCCTTTTCCCCCTTCCCCCACCACCCGGCGGCATCCCCCTGTCCCCCCCCCCGTGTCCCCAAGTGTCCCCAAGTGTCCCCGTGCCCACCAGTAGCGGTCGGCGCCCACCAGGGCGAGCTGGAAGGCCAGCAGCCCGTAGAGGTAGGAGTGGTTGTTCCACGTCGTCTTGTCCAGCAGCAGCAGGTACCAGTAGGGCCCCAGGAAGGCCAGCGTGCTCAGCCGGTAGCAGAACCCCACCATGATGCCCAGCGCGCCTGTTGTCACCCATTGTCACCCCCCTGTCACCCGCTGTCACCCCCCGTCACCGCCCATCCCCCTTGCAGCCAAAGCATCTGGCCCCATCCTGCCCCGGCGCACGCTCCCCATGGGGTCCTGTGGCACCCAGCCCCATTGTCCCCCTGTCCCCATTGTCCCCCATCGTGGTGGCCGCCCTCATGAACGCTGTGCCCATCCCGGTGCCGCCCAGCTCTCGCCGTGTCCCGGTGTCCCCATGTCCCTGTCCCCAGCACGGTGGCCATCCACCCCCATGTGCCCCGTGCTTGTCCCCATCCCACCCCGATCCACGTCCCCATGTCCTGAGGCACCCAGCCCCGTGTCCCTGTATCCCCCCCAATGTCCCCATGTCCCCACATCCTGATGTCCCCATGTCCCTGTGTCCTGATGTGCCCACCCCCATGTCCCTATATCCCCCCCATGTCCTGATGTCCCCATGTCCCCAGGCCCCTCTGTCCCCGTGCCTCCACGTCCCCATGTCCTGCTGTCCCCACCCTCACGTCCCCATGCACTTTTGTCCCAATGTCCCTGCGTCCTGCTGTCCCCACCCCCTGTGTCCCCATGCCCTATGTCCCTGTCTCCCGATGTCCCTGTCCTCGTGTCCCCGTGTCATGCTGCCCCTGTGTCCTCGTGCTCCATGTCTGGATGTCCCTGTCCCTGTGCCCCATGCCCCTGCCTCCTGCTGTCCCCGTCCCCATGTCCCTATGTTCTGATGTCCCCATGTCCCTGTCCTCTCATCCTGCTGTCCCCATGTCCCCATATCCTGATGTCCCTGCCTCCTGCTGTCCCCATGTTCCCCTGTCCTGCTGTCCCCGTGTCCTCATGCCCCGCGTCCTGCTGTCCCCATGCCCTATGCTCCTGTCCTCCCGTCCCCATGTCCCTGTCCCCGTGTCCCCGTCCCCGTGTCCCTATGTTCTGATGTCCCTGTGTCCCTGTCCTCTCATCCTGCTGTCCCCATGTCCCCATGCCCTGCGTCCTGCTGTCCCCGTGCCCTATGCTCCTGTCCCCCCGTCCTGCTCTCCCCGTCCCCGTGTCCCCATGTCCCCATCCCCATGTCCCCGTGTCCCCATCCCCGTCCCCGTGCCCCGTACCCAGCAGCATGACGCCGTACACCAGGTACATCCAGTCGAGCGGCAGCGGCCGCAGGCCGGGCAGCAGCGGGAAGCGGCAAACCTCCAGCCCGTCCAGGTACCGGTGATCCAACCGCGCCAAGCCCCGCTCCTGCGGCACGTCCAGCGCCATCAGCAGCCCTGGGGGGCACGGCGGGGACACCGTGAGCCACCAGGAGGGGGGGGGGGGGCCCACCGGGGGGGGGTCCCGCTCCCGGCGTCGCCGCTCACCGAAAGCCGCCCGGAAGGCCCCGAGGGCGGCGGGGTCGTGGGGGCGATGCAGCAGCCGCACGAGGCGCCCCCAGCTCGCCAAATCCCGCGGCTCGAAGCCCAGCAGGCGCCGGGCACGGCCCGGGGGGCGCCCACCGGGGGGGTCCCCGCAAGGCACCGGGGGCTCCTCCGCTGCTGCCGCCGCCGCCGTCTCCTCCGCCCCGCGTCCCGCTCGCCGCCGCCGGGCTGGGCCTGGAGGGGCAGAGGTCAAAGGGCAGGGGTCAGGGGGTCAGGGGGTGCTGGGGGTCTCCCGTCGCCCCCCCCGGTGCCGCCCGGTGCCCGCACCCATCGCCGCCGCCGCCGCCGCCGCCGCCGCCATGGCCGGTGCCCGCCCCCCCCCTGCCACGTCACCGCCACCGAACCGCCCGGTGGCCAATGGGGAGCGAGGGGGGGGCGAGGCCAGGCCCCGCCCCCTGACCTTTGACCCCATGACCTCTGACCCCGCTGCGGTCACTTTCCCCTCCCCCCCCCCAAATCCCCTGCTCGCTGCCCCCCCCGAGGCTCTCCCCAGCCCCGTGACCTCTGACCCCACACCCCCCGCCCCCCACCCAACCCCCCCCCGCCCCCTGCCCCCCCCTCCGTGACCTTTGACCCTTGACCCCTGCCGCTCTCCCCTCCCCTTCACCCCACGGTGACCCCCAGGGGCTCCCTGACCCCGCCCCCCGACCCTGGCCACGCCCCCCGAGCCTGGCCACGCCCACTTTGTGTTGGCCACGCCCCCTTTGACCACGCCCCCCCCCCCTGACCCCCCCGCGCCCCCGCCCCTGCCCCGGGCGGTGCCGCCGCCGCCGCTCCCGGAAGCCCCGGGCGGGAACGGGACCGGCACCGGGAGCGGCACCGGGCAGCGGCTGCGGCCATGGTGAGGGGGGGGGGCGCGGGGGGGGCCGGCACCGGAACCGGGACAGGGATTGGGATTGGGATCGGGAAATGGGGAAATGGGGAAGTGCCCCGGGGCCGTTGGGCTGCGGCTGCCACCGGGGGGCGGGGCTGGGGGCCCCGTGGGGTGCCTCTGGGGGGGGCCCTGGGGGGGTTTGGGGGGCTTGGGGGGTGTATGGGGAGAGCTATAGGGCACCTATAGGGGCTTGGGGGGTGTATGGGGGGGCTACAGGGCACCTGTGGGGGCTTGGGGGGCACCTATGGGGGCTTAAAGGGTGCGGGGGGGGGCTACAGGGCACCTGTGGGGGCTTGGGGGGCACCTATGGGGGCTTGGGGGGGTGTATGGGGGGAGCTATAGGGCACCTATGGGGGCTTGGGGGGTGTATGGGGGGGCTATAGGGCACTTACGAGTGCTTGAGGGGGTGTTGGGGGGGTTATAGGGCACCTCTGGGTGCTCGGGGGGTACCTATGGGTGCATGGGGGGGGCTATAGGGGGGCTATAGGGCACCTTTGGGTGCTTGTGAGGGTGTTTTGGGTGCCTATGGGTGCTTGGGGGGGTACCTGTGGGGGTTATAGAGCACCTATGGGTGCTTGTGGGGTGTATGGGGTGCCGGTGGGGTGCTTGGGGAGCACCTATGGGTGCTTGCGGGGTGTATGGGGGGGCTATAAGGCACCCTTGGGTGCTTGAGGGGGTGTATGGGGGGGTTATAGGGCACCTCTGGGTGTTTGGGGGGTGTATGGGGTGCCTATGGGTGCTTGGGGGGGTACCTGTGAGGGTTGTAGGGCACCTATGGGTGCCTGTGGGGTATATGGGGTGCCTGTGGGGGGTTATGGGGTACCTGTGGGTGCTTGGGGGGGGTTCTATGAGGCACCTATGGGGTGCGTGGGGGGGTTATGGGACACTTATTGGTGCTTGGGGGGGTCTATGGGGCACCTGTGGGTGCTCGGAGGGGTTTATGGGGCCCCTATGGGGTGCCCAACGGGTTACGGGGAACTTGTGGGGTGCCCGGGGGGTGTTCAGAGCCCCAGTGGGGTGCTGGGGGGGGGCGCTTGGGGTGGGCGTGGGGCACTCAGGGGGGTGCCCCCCACCCACCGAGGCGGTGCCGGGCGCAGGCGGACGCCCCGGGGGGCAGCGAGCGCGTGCGGGACCTGCAGCGGGAGGTGGAGGGGGTGAAGAGCATCATGAGCCAGAACGTGGAGCGCATCCTGGCGCGGGGGGAGAACCTCGAGCACCTCCGCAACAAGACCGAGGACCTGGAGGCCACGGTGCGGGGACACCGGGGACATCGCGGGGACATCGCGGGGACACGTGTCTGCGGGAGCAGGGGGGGGTTCCGAGGTCCCTATGTGGCCACGCGGTCCCCAAGGTGGCACTGGGACCCCAGGTGGGGATGGGCGCGTGGGACCTGGGGTGCCCCCGGTGTGGCACCGTGGCCCCAAGGGTCCCCAAGGTGGCACCAGGTCCCGGAGGTGGCACTGTGTCCCCACGGGTCCCCAAGGTGGCACCAAGGTCTCCGAAGGATCCCAGATGTGTCTGGGGCAACTGGGTCCTGAAGGGGGCACCAGGTCCCCAGATGCGGGCCGTGAGGTCCTCAAGGTGGCACTGGGTCCCCATGGGGTCCCTAAATGTGTGGGACCGGGTCCCCGAGGTGACACCAGGTCCCCAACAGGTCCTTAAAATTGGGGCAGTGGGGTCCCCAAAGGTGACATCAGGTCCCCAGGGGGTCCTTAGATATGGGGCACCAGGTCCCCAAAGGGTCCTAGATGTGGGGTAATGTGTCCCCAAGGTGACACCGGGTCCCCAGGGGGTTCTTAGAATTGGGGCACTGGGTCCCCTGGGGGTCCCAGGTGTGGGACATCGGGTCCCCAGGGTGACACTGAGTCCCCAAGGGGTCCCAGGTGTGGGGTCCCAGGTCCCCAAGGGGTCCCAGTTATAGGGTCCCAGGTCCCCAGGGGGTCCCAGGTGTGGGGCACGGGGTCCCCAGGGTGACACTGGGTCCCCAAGGGGTCCCAGTTATAGGGTCCCAGGTCCCCAAGGGTATCCCAGTTATAGGGTCCTAAGTCCCCAAGGGGTCCCGGGTGTGGGGCACGGGGTCCCCAGGGTGACTCCGGCTCCCCGAGAGGTTTTGGGTGTGGGGTCCCTGTGGTGGCAGCGGGGTCCCTAGGTGGGTGCGGGGTCCCCAGGCGGGTGCGGGGTCCCCAGGTGGGTGCAGGGTCCCCCGGTGCCCCCCCTGACCCCCCCCCGTCCCCGCAGTCGGAGCACTTCAAGACGACGTCGCAGAAGATGGCGCGCAAATACTGGTGGAAGAACACGAAGCTGCTCCTCATCCTCGGGCTGCTGGGCGCCATCATCCTCATCCTCATCATCCTCCTGGCCGCGGGCGTCATCCCCACATAGGGGACCCCCCCACACACCCCCCCACACCCCCCCCCAGCCTGGGGACCACCCCCCCCAAGATGCAGTGGCCCCATAAAGGCGGTGCCGTGGAGCTGTGTGGCCGTGTGTGGGACACTGGGGGGGGGGGACACGGGGGGGGGACACAAGGGGGGGGGACACGGGGGGAGCGGTGCCAGGCGGGTGCCTGGCGCCTGGGGACAAAAGGCGCCGTGTGACACCCGGGGGGGGGCCGCGGCTGGGGGGGGACCCGTGCCTTGGGGGGGCTCCTAGGGGGGACCATGGCTTGGGAGGGAGTTCTGGAGGGACCCCACAATTTGGGGGGGGTCTTGGTGGGACCCAGGGCTTGGGGGGGGGGTCGGGGGGGACCCCACACTTTGGGAAGGGGGGGGCCTGGGGGACCCATGGCCGGGGGGGGGAGGACACAGGGCTTGGGGGGGGTCTTGGGGGACCCATGGGTTTGGGGACAGTGCTGGAGGGGTCCCACACTTTGGGGGGGTCTTGGTGGGACCCAGGGTTTGGGAGGGTTCGGGGGGGACCCCACATTTTGGGGGGGGGCCTGGGGGATCCACGTTTTAGGGGGGGCCCTAGGGGACCCATGGGTTGGGGGGTCCTGGGGGGGATCCACACTTGGGGGGGGGTCCTGGGGGGATCCTCATTTGGGGGGGGTCCTGAGGGGACCCATGGCTTTGGGGGTCCTGGGGGGGATCCATGGCTTTGGGGGGAGTTCTGGAGGGACCCCACAATTTGGGGGGGGTCCTGGTGGGACCCATGTTTTTTTTTGGGGGGGGGGGTTCTGGGAGGACGCCACCCTTTGGGGTCTCCTGGTGGGGGGGGGAGGGCTGACACTTTGGGGGGGCTCTGGGGGCAACCCAAGGCTTGAGGGGAGGTCCCGGGGGGGGGGGACCCAAACTTATGGGGCCGGGGGGGTCCTGGGCGGGCCGCCTACTTATGGGGTTGGGGGGGGGGCGGTCCCATAGCCGTGGGGTTACGGGGACACGGGGGGGGGGGGGGCGGGGACACGGCTCGTGGGAGCGGCCCCACGGGGGGGCGGGGGGGGGGTCACGGGTGTCCGGGGGCGCCCCCACGGGGGGGGCGGGGCTGGGGGCCGGGACGGGCGCGGCTGCTCCGGTCCCGGTGCCGGTCCCGGTCCTGTCCCCGTCGGGTCCCGGTCCTGTCCCTGTCCCCGTCCCGGTGCCACCCGGACCATGGTGAGCGCCGCCGCCGCTTTCGCTTTCGGTTCCCGGGGGGGGTGGGGGTGGGAGCCGGGGGGGGGCTGGATCTGTCCCCCCTGTGTCCCCGCGCCCCCCCCATAGGCCGTGTCCCCACATGCCCCGGCCCCATTTCTTGGGGTCCCCCGATCCCCCCTGTCCCCGTTCCTATCCCCACGGTTCCCTATGCCCACGGGTCTCGTGTCCCCTGCCCCCCCCGTGTCCCCCCCGTGTCCCCATCCCCGTGTGCCCCATTCCCACCCCATAGGGTCCCCGCTATCCCCGTCCCGGTGTCCCCCTGTCCCCGCAGGTCCCTGTCCCCCCGTTTCCCCGTCCCCTCACCCCCCCGGTCCCTGTGTCCCAGCCCTGTTCCCACACGCCCTGTCCCCGCGGTCCCAATGTCCCCACGGTCCCCTTGTGCCCTGTTCCCATGGGTCCCATCCCCTGGTCCCTGTGGTCCCCATGTCCCCACAGTCCCCATGTCCCCACAGTCCCCGTGTCCCCACAGTCCCCGTGTCCCCCATCCCGGTGTCCCACATGCCCCATCCCCTTGGTCCCCATGTCCCTCGTGACCCTCCTGACCCCAACGGTCCCCGTGTCCCCATGTCCTCCCCTCTCCTTGTCCCCACACACCCCATCCCCAGGGTCCCAGTGTCCCCAAGGTCCCCATGTCTTCAAGGTCCCCGTGTCCCCAAGGTGCCCACATCTCCCAAGACCCCCAAGGTCTCCGTATCTCCAGGGTCCCCGTGACACCAAGGTCCCCACCCTGAGGTCCCCATAGTTCCTGTCCCCAAGATCCCCAAGGTCTCCATGGTCCCCCAGTCCCCAAGATCTCCACGTCCCCAAGATCTCCAAGGACCCCATGTCCCCATAGTCCCCGTGTCCCCAAGGTTCCCATGTCCCTGAGGTCCTCATATCCCAAAGGTTTCCATGTCCCCAAGGTCACCATGTCCTCAGGGTCCCCATGTCCCCAAGATCCCCAAGTTCTCCATGTCCCCAAGGTCCCTGAGGTCCCTGTGTCCCCATGGTCCCCATGTCCCCAAGGTCCCCATGCCCCCGAGGTCCTCATATCCCGAAGGTCCCCATGTCCCAAAGGTCTCCACGTCCCCAAGGTCCCCATGTCCCCATGGTCCCCACGTCCTCAGCATCCCCAAGGCCCCCATGACCGCGGGGTCCCCAAGGTCCCCAACCCCCCCCCACCTTGGTGACACGGGGGTCCCGCAGGCGGGGCTGGCGCAGTGCCAGCGCGAGGCAGAGGAGGTGACGGAGCTGATGAAGCAAAACTTCGCCAAGGCGCTGGAGCGCGAGGGGCGGCTCAGCGACCTGGACAACCGCGCGCAGGAGCTGCGGGCCATGGTGGGCACGGGGACATGGGGACACATGGCCCGGGGGGGGGACCTGGCATTTGGAGGGGCGTTATGGGGACACTATAGGGACATATAGCCTGGGGGGATGTTACGGGGACACTATGGGGACATATGGCCTGGGGGGACGTTATGGGGACACTATGGGGACATCCAGCCTAGGGGGGACACTATAGGGACATATGGCCTGGGGGGACATTATGGGGACACTATGGGGACATATGGCCCGGGGGGGACGTTATGGGGACACTATGGGGACATATGGCCTGGGGGGGAGGGGGGCATGGCCCGTGGGGGAAAATATGGGGGGACACAGCCCAGGGGGGTGGCCCTGGGGGCGGGGGGGCATGGGGACCTATGGCTCTGGGGGGACATGGTGGGGACACTGTGGGGACAGGATAGGGACATGGAGCCTTGGGGGGGGGACATCATAGGGACAGTATGGACAGATAATCTCACTGCCCACCCCCATAATCTCGCTTCCTCCCCCCCTAATCTCACCACCCCCCCCTAATCTCACCGCCCACCCCATAATCTTGCTGCCCCCCCATAATCTCACCTCCTCCCCCCATAATCTCGCCACCCACCCCCATAATCTTGCCTCCTCCCCCCATAATCTCGCTGTCCACCCCCATAATTTCGCTTCCTCCCCCCATAATCTCACTGCCTCCCCCCATAATCTCACCTCCCCCCATAATCTCGCCGCCCCCCCATAATCTTGCTGCCCATCCCCATAATCTCTCCTCCTCCCCCCATAATCTCGCTGCCCCACCATAATCTCACCTCCCCCCCCTAATCTCACTGCCCCCCCATAATCTTGCCGCCCACCCCCATAATCTCACCTTCTCCCCCCATAATCTCACTTCCCCCCCCCATAATCTTGCTGCCCACCCCCATAATATCACCTCCCCCCCCAAAATTTCACCTCCCCCCCCATAATCTCGCCACCCAACCCCATAATCTTGCTTCCTCCCCCCATAATCTTGCTGCCCACCCCCATAACCTCGCCTCCCCCCCCATAATCTCACCTCCCCCCCATAATCTCGCTGCCCACCCCCATAATTTCGCTCCCCCCCATAATATCGCTTCCTCCCCCCATAATCTCGCTGCCCCCCCCATAATCTCGCTGCCCCCCCATAATCTCCCTGCCCCCCCATAATCTCGCTGCCCCCCCCAGGGTGAGACGTTCACTCGCAGCACGCGGGCAGTGGCCCGGCAGCAGCGCGCGGGGCACCGGCGGTGGCAGCTGGCGCTGGGGGGGGCGGTGGCAGTGGGGCTGCTGCTGCTGGTGGCCATCGCCTGGGGCTGGGGCTCGCCCCCCGCGGCCCCCCCGCGCCCCCCGGCCCCGGCCCGGCCCCCCCGGCCACCGGCAGCCCCCCCACCCCGCCCTGACACGGCCCCCGGGGACCCGGCGGTCAATGAGGTGTCGGGGTGAGTGCTGGGAGACCCTACAATAAATAAAGACAGTGCTGGGAGACCCTACAATAACAGAGCGCCTGGAGACCCTACAATAAATAAAGACAGTGCTGGGAGACCCTACAATAACAAACCAGCCAGATCTGCTCCGGGAGACCCTACAATAAATAAAGACATCACTACAAGTAGTAGGAGACCCTACAATAACAAAGCACCTGGACCTGCTTCGGGAGACCCTACAATAAATAAAAACATCACTACAAGTGATGGGAGACCCTACAATAACAAACCATCCAGATCTGCTCCAGGAGACCCTAAAATAAATAAAAACATCACTATGAGTGATAGGAGACCCTACAATAACAAAGCACCTTGAGCTGTGCCGGGAGACCCTACAATAAATAAAGACATCGCTACGAGTGATGGGAGACCCTACAATAACAAACCAGCCAGGTCTGCTCTGGGAGACCCTACAATAAATAAGCCAGCACTGTTAGTTCTGGGAGACCCTACAATAACAATGCACCAGGAGCTGCTCCGGGAGACCCTACAATAAATAAAGACATCGCTACAAGTGATAGGAGACCCTACAATAACAAAGCACCAGGAGCTGCTTGGGGACACCCGACAATAAACAAACATCAGGACCTGCCTGGGGAGACCCTATAAAAACAAGCCAGCACAACAAGTGCTGGGAGACCCTACAATAACAAACCACCAGGAGCTGCTCCGGGGACACCCGACAATAACAAACCCGCAGGACCCTCTCTGGGAGACCCTACAATAAATAAAGCTGCAGGATCTGCGTTATGAGGGTCCGGTGACAACAACCCACCAGGACTCGTTGTTGGGAGACCCTACAATAACAAACCACCGTGCCTCGCTCCAGGGAGACCCTACAATAACAAACAGCCACGTCTCACCCCCAGGAGACCCTACAATAACAAATATCCCTGCCTCGCCCCCAGGAGACCCTACAATAACAACCCCGCGGGGCCTGGCTGGGGGAGCCCCCACCCCAATAAACCATCACAGCCCACCTGGAGGAGACCCTACAATAACAACACAGCGCGACCTACAGCCCTGGGGGGGGGGATCCTGTCCTGTCCCCCCTAATCTGGGGACATGGTGGCACGATGGGGAGGGGACGGGGACCTTGGGGACCCGGTGACACTCGGGGGGGGGTGACAGCGACGCGGGGGCACACCCCTGGGAGGCAGCACCCCCCCCCCCCACCCGTGCCTCAGTTTCCCCAGACACAGCCACACACATGGGGGGGCCTCGATCCTTTTTATTGCCCCCCCCCTCCAACAATGAGGACCGGGGGGGTGCCAGCAGCCGTCCCGTTGTCCCCGTTGGTGTCACCCCGGGGTGTCACCGCGCCCCCCCCCGCTTGCTGAGCTCGTCCTGCACCCGCTGGCACAGGGCGCGCCGCAGGGGGGGCTCCGCTCCAGGGGGCTGCGGGCGCACACCCGGCGCGTCACCTCCTCCGCGCTGTCCCCCTGCGGCAAACGGGGTCACCACGGAGCCGGGGGGGGGGGGACACAAAATTACGGGGGGGGTGTCCCCGTGTGTGTCCCCCCCCCCCCCCGTGTCCCCCCTACCTGGTGCACGATGACGCTGGTGACGTGCCCGTCGTCCCCCTCGAAGTCCAGGCAGAAGAGCCGGGGGCCGCGGGGCTCCGTGGGGGGGGGCGGCGCGGGGGGGGGCGGGGACCCCTCACCGGAGGCGCCCCCCCCCCCTGCGGGCCACCCCGGGGTGGGGGTGAGGGGGGCACCGAGGGTGGTGCCCCCCCCCCACCCTGTGTCCCCCTCCCCCCAGCACCGTCACCACCCCTGGGTGCCCCCCCCCACACCCCTGGGTGCCCCCCCAGGTCTCTGGGGGTGCCCCCCCCACCCCAGCCCACCCTTGGGTGCCCACCCTAGGGACCCCCCCCATTATTGGGTGCCCCCCCCCCACCCCTGGGTGCCCCCCAGCTCACTGGAGGTGCCCCCCCCGCACCCCCACACCCCCCCCATTACTGGGTGCCCCCCCCCATTCACCAGGGCCCCCCCCACCCCTCCCCTAACCCCCCCCTTGGGTGCCCCCCATGCCCGTGCCCACCCTTGGGTGCCCCCCCACCTTACCGGGGGTCTCCCCAAGCCCCCCCCACCTTTAGGTGCCCCCCCCCCACTTCACCAGCCCCCCCCCAAGCCCCCCTAGGACCCCTCCCCTTATTGGGTGCCCCACCCATGCCCACCCATGGGTGCTCCCCCCCCCCCCAAAGCCCCTTGGACCCCCCCCTTTTTGGGTGCCCCCCCCTTATTGGGTTCCTCCCCCATGCCCGTGCCCACCCTTGGGTGCCCCCCACCCCCCCCAAAGCTCCCTGCCCCCCCCCCCCATTTTTGGGGTGCCCCCCCTTGGGTGCCCCCCCCCCCCCCCCCTCACCGGGCCGCCGGGGCCGGTACACCGGCTGGTCGGGGCGGCGGGGCCGGGGGGGGGGTCGCGGTGTGCCGCCCCCTCGCCCGCCCCCGCGCCTGCCGCACCGAGCGCTCGTAGGCGTCCCTGGGGCAGCGGCACCTCAGCGCCCGCCGGTACCGGGGGGCACCGGGGGGGTACGGGAGGGTACCGGGGGGGGGCACGGGAGCACCGGGGGGATACCGGGAGGGTACGGGGGGGGTATTGGGGTAGCGGGGGGATACCGGGGGGGTACGGGAGGTGATATTGGGGTACCGGGGGGGGTACCGGGGGGGTTACTGGGGTACCGGGGGGGGCACGGGAGCTGCGGAGGGAACCAGGGGGGTATCGGGGGGTTACGGGGTGGTACCGGGGGGGGGGTATTTGGGCACCTAGGGGGGCACGGGAACACCGGGGAGGTCCCGGCAGGGCACCGGGGGGGGTATTGGGGTACCGGGGGGTACCGGGAGGGTACGGGATGGTACCGGGGGGGTATCGGGACACCGAGGGGGGGCATTGGGGCACTGTGGGAGACACGGGGGGGTCCCGGGACACCGGGGGGGTCATTGGGGTACCGGGGGGTGTCCCGGGAGAGTACCGGGGGGGTACCGGGGGCGGTATTGGGGTACCGGGAGGGTACCGGGGGGGTACTGGGGCTCCGGGGGGGGCCCAGCCGGTGGCATCGGGGTCCCGGGGCCGCATGGGGGGGGGGGGGATCCGTTTGAGGGGGCCGGGGTGGGCGGTGCCGGTACCTGGCGAGCTGGTTGCGGCGGATGTGCCGCACGAAGCCGTGGCTCATATCGAGCCTCCCGCCCGGCCGGCGGCAGCGCCACCCCGCGGCCGCCTCCATGAAGCGGCGCCGGGAGCTGCGGGAGGCGCCGCCGGTACCGGGGGCCGCGGCCCCTTTAAAAATCCCCGCCGGCCGCCGCGGGGGCGCGCCAATGCGCATGCGCGAGGCGAGGGGGGGCAGAACCGGGCAGGGCGTTGCGCATGCGCAGAGGGCAGAACGAAGCCCCGCCTCTCGCGGCGCATGCGCAGTGCGCGGCCATGTCCAGCCGCGGGAAGCGGGACCGGGACCGGGACCGGGAGAGGGAGCGGGGGGGGGCGGGGGCGGCTCCGGCTCCGGCTCGGGCTCGGCGCGGGGCTCGGCGCGGAGCCGCCGGGAGGGGGAGGGGGAGCGGGGCCGGGGCCGGCGGGAGGCGGGAGCGGGGCCGGGACAAGCGGGAGGCGGCGGAGAGCGGCGGCGGCGGCCCCGGGCCGGGGCTGGGCCTGGGGGGGGGCCCGCGCGCCTCAAGAAGGAGCCGGGGGGAGGCGGCGGGGCCTGGGCCGGGCCCGCGGCTGGGGCCGGGAGCGGGCCCCTGAGGGTGAAACGAGAGAGGGAGCCCGAGGGGGAGTCGGACCCAGAGCCGGAGCCCGCCGGTGGGCGAGGGGGGGACCGGGGGGCACCGGGAGGGGGCTGGGGGGGTCTGGGGGGGGACCGGGAACCGGGGGGTGTTGGGGTGGGAGCCGGGGGGCACCGGGCAGGGATTGGGGGGCACCGGGGCTGGATCTGGGGGGGGCACCGGGAACCGGGGGGCACCGGGGGGGCACCGGGAGGGGTCTGGGGGGCACCGGGGAGGGATCTGGGGGGGGCCCGGGAACGGGGGGGCATTGGGATGGGATCTGAGGGACACCGGGGTGGATCCGGGGACACCGGGAACCGGGGGGAGGATTTGGGGGGCACCGGGGCTGGATCTGGGAGGGGCACCGGGAACCGGGGGGCACCGGGGGGGGGATTGGGGGGCCCCAGGGCTCAATTTGGGGGCACCACTTTGGGAGCTGGGGGTACTGGGGGGGGGTCTGGGCTTTACTGGGGCTGGATCTGGGGGTACCGGGATGGGATCGGGGGGCACTGGGGGGGGGGTTGGCGCCACCCCCTCATTAACGAGCCCCCCGCTAACGAGCCCGGTGCCCCGCAGTGCGCTATGGCCGCTTCGACCCCGAGGACCAGCGCAGCCGCCACTGCCCCTACCTGGACACCATCAACAAGTGAGGGGGGAACGGGCACCGGGAGGGGGCACCAGGCACACCGGGAGTGGGGGGGGGGTCCCGGGGCTACCCCACGGCTCTGCCCCCCCCCCAGGAGCGTGCTGGACTTCGACTTTGAGAAGCTGTGCTCCATCTCCCTGTCACACATCAACGTCTACGCCTGCCTGGTCTGCGGGAAGTACTTCCAGGGTGAGCACCGGGGGCAGCGTCCTGGCCCCCCCCCCCTTTCCCCATCCTTCCCGTCCCTTTTTCCTGTTTTTGTTTTTTTTTTTTAGGGTTCCCCAAGCCCTTTCTCCATCCCTCCTGCCCCTGTTCTTGTGGTTTTGGGGTGCCCCCGGCCCTTTCCCTATCCCTCCTGTCCCTGCTCTCGAGGTTTTGGGGGCAGCCCCAGCCGTTTCCCCATCCCTCCTGTCCCTTTTCTTTGTGGTCTTGGGGCTTTTTGGGGTCCCTTGAGCCTTTTCTCAGTCCCTCCCATTCCTTACCCCTGAGGTTTTGGGGGCACCCCGAGTCCTTTTCCCATCCCTCCTATTCCTCATCCCTGCCGTTTCGGGGCTTTTTGGGGTGCTCTGAGCTCTTCCCTCATCCCTCATCCCTCCTGTCCCTTTTCCCTGTGCTTTTGGGGCTTTTTGGGGCACCCCGAGCCCTTTCCCTTCCCCTCCTGCCCCCCCCCCCCCCTTAATGTTTTCCTCTCTCTCCGCCAGGCCGGGGGCTGAAGTCCCACGCCTACATCCACAGCGTGCAGCTCAGCCACCACGTCTTCCTCAACCTGCACACCCTCAAGTTCTACTGCCTGCCCGACAACTACGAGATCATCGACTCCTCGCTCGAGGACATCACGGTGCGGCCCCCCCACCCCGCAGCCCCCCCATCCACCTTCCCGACCCCGGGAGCCCCCCGCTGAGGCCGTTTCCCCCCTCCCCGTCCCCGCAGTACGTGCTGAAGCCCACCTTCACGGCGCAGCACATCTCCAACCTGGACAAGCAGGCCAAGCTGTCGCGCGCCTACGACGGCACCACCTACCTGCCCGGCATCGTGGGGCTCAACAACATCAAGGCCAACGACTACGCCAACGCCGTGCTGCAGGTACGGCCCCCGGGCTGGGTTCTGGGGGGCTGCACGCCCAAAAAAAGGAAAAAAAAACCCTTAAGGGGGCTGTGTCCCACCCCGTCCCCGCCCCCAGGCTCTGTCCAACGTCCCCCCGCTGCGGAATTACTTCCTGGAGGAGGACAACTACAAGAGCATCAAGCGCCCGCCGGGGGACATCATGTTCCTGCTGGTGCAGCGCTTCGGGGAGCTGATGAGGAAGCTGTGGAACCCCCGCAACTTCAAGGCGCACGTCTCGCCCCACGAGATGCTGCAGGCCGTGGTGCTGTGCAGCAAGAAGAATTTCCAGATCACCAAGCAGGGTGAGGGGCGGCGCGGGGGGCGGCTGGGGGGCGCTGCCGCCGCGGGCACGGATCTGATTTCGCCCCCTGCCTTGCAGGGGATGGGGTCGATTTCCTCTCCTGGTTCCTCAACGCGCTGCACTCGGCCCTGGGCGGCACCAAGAAGAAGAAGAAAAGTGAGAGGGGGGGGTTTTGGGGAGGGTGGCTTCCCCCCAGGGGGGGGTCACGGCCGTGGGTGGTGCTCACCACCCCCTTTTTGAGCCCCCAATGTCCCCGTTCCGTGCCCGCAGCCATCGTCACCGACGTTTTCCAAGGCTCCATGCGCATCTTCACCAAAAAGCTGCCTCACCCCGACCTGGTGAGTGTCCCCTGGGGCTTGGGGGGGCTTCCCACACCCCACCCCCAGCCCCACGCTGATCCCCAAGCCCCGTCCCACAGCCGGCTGAGGAGAAGGCGCAGCTGCTGCAGAACGCCGAGTACCAGGAGACGATGGTGGAGTCCACCTTCATGTACCTGACGCTGGACCTGCCCACGGCGCCGCTCTACAAGGACGAGAAGGAGCAGCTCATCATCCCGCAGGTGCCCCTCTTCAGCATCCTGGCCAAATTCAACGGCGCCACCGAGAAGGAGTACAAGACCTACAAGGAGAACTTCCTCAAGCGCTTCCAGCTCACCAGGCTGCCGCCCTACCTCATCTTCTGCATCAAGCGCTTCACCAAGAACAACTTCTTCGTGGAGAAGAACCCCACCATCGTCAACTTCCCCATCACGTGAGTGCCCCGCGGGGGGGTTTGGGGTGCCCCAAGGCCTCAAAAGGGTCTCCCCCGGTGCCTGAACCTGTCCTTGGCGAGCTGGGGTGCGCGGGTTTTTGGGGTGCCTTCGGGATCTCCCCTCGTGCCCAAACCTGTCCTTTGCAAAGTGAGGTGCACACATTTTTAGGGTACATTTGGGATCTCCCCTGGTGCCTAGATTTGGGCTTTGCAAAGATGTGTGTGTGTTTTCGGGGTGCCTTTGGGATCTCCCCTGGTGCTCAAACCTGTCCTTTTCAAAGTGGGGTGCTCAGGTTTTTGGGGTGCCTTTAGGATCTTCCCCAGTGCCCAAACCCAGGCTTTGCAAACTGGGGTGTTCACGTTTTTGGGGTGCTTTTGGGATCTCCCCCAGTGCCTGAACCCATCCTTTGCAAAGCAGGCTGTGTGCCTTTTTGGGATCATTTGGGATCTCCCCTGCTGCCTGAAGTTGGGCTTTGCAAACCAGGGTGCTCAGGTTTTTGGGGTGCCTTTAGGATCTCCCCTGCTGCCTAAACCTGGGCTTTGCAGAGCGAGGTGCTCGCTTTTGGGGTTCATTTGGGATCTCCCCGGGTGCCCCAGCTCCCCCTTTTCAAACCGGGGTGCGCGTGGGGATCCCCGGGGGAGCTTTTGGGGTGGCGTGGGTGCTCACAGCGTGTCCCCACAGCAACGTGGACCTGCGGGAGTACCTGTCGGAGGAGGTGCAGGCGGTGCACACCAACACCACCTACGACCTCATCGCCAACATCGTGCACGACGGGAAACCCTCCGAGGGCTCCTACCGCATCCACGTGCTGCACCACGTGAGTGGCCCTTTTGGGGAGGCGGGGGGGGGACACAAAAAGGAGCCCCCCGGCGTCACCGCCGTCCCCTCGTGTCCCCTTGCAGGGCACCGGGAAGTGGTACGAGCTGCAGGACCTGCAGGTCACCGACATCCTGCCGCAGATGATCACGCTTTCCGAGGCTTACATCCAGGTGAGGGGACACGGGGACACCTCTCCCACCCCAAAATCCCTCCCCCACGTTGCTCACCCCCTTGTTTTTTCCCCCCCTCAGATCTGGAAGCGGCGCGAGGAGGATGAGACCAACCAGCAAGGCGCCTGAGCCCCGCGGGGCCGCCCATTAAAGGACTCCACTTGTATTTTTTTAAAAAAAACCTTTTTCCGCCCTCTGTTGCCCCAGTTTCGCCGCAAGAGGTGCCACGTGGTTTTCACAGCTTTGGAGTGGCCGGGGGAGGTGTGAGAACCCGCCCGCCCCCGTTTCAAAGAAAAAAGAACCCCAGGAGGCCCCAAAACCACGTGGAGGCGAGCGGGGTGCTGGCATCCAAGCTTTATTTGGGGTCACTGCAGGCTCCTCCTGTCCCCCTACAGCCCGGCGTGGTCCTGGCAGTACCGCAGGGCCTGGCGGGGAGCACGGGGGGCACGTTGGGGGCTGCGTGTCCCCTCTGTGTCCCCCCCCATGTCCCTTGTCACCCTGCCCCTACTCACCTTGCAGCTCCGGGCGGCCTCGGGGCTGGAGCACCAATAGGCCGGGCCCAGGGCGCAGGGTCCTGGCTTTGGGGACAGCTCCGGGTCCTGCAGGGAGGGGACACGGGGTGGCAGCAGGGACGGGGACAGCCCTTGGGCGGTCCTGTGACAGCCCCGGGGTTGTCCCTTGGGGAGGTGACACGTTTGGAGGGGTCCTGGCGTGCCCCGTGGTGTCCCCTTTGGGGACAGTGCCACAGCCCTTGGAGCTGGGGCACCTTCTGGGGCTGTGACACGGGGACGTTGGCCTGAGGCACCCTGGGGTGCGTCCCCTGGGGCCGTGAAGTCCCCTTAACGCTCCTGGAGTGTCCCCTGGGGCTGTGACACCCTGGGGTGTGTTCCTCGGGGTGGTGACACCCTGGGGTGCGTCCCTGGGGCCGTGACAACCTTTTGGGCTCCTGGCATGTCCCTTGGCACCGCGACACCTTGCCATGCGTCCCTTGGGTCCACGCTGCCCCTTGGTGTCCCTGGCACGTCCCCCAGTACCATGCCACCCAGGAGCACCCCACCGGGCCCCGTGCCACCCTTGGGTGCCCCACCACACCCTGGGCTCCCCCCCCCAGCCCCTCACCCCCCACCCCAACCCCTGCCCTCACCTCGTGCCCCGCACGCAGCGCCGCATCCTCCTGGTCCCCGGGGGGCCGCGGCGGTGCCAGGGGGGCACAACCGTCGTCCTCGGGGTGGCAGGCGAGGAGCAGGCGGCACAGCAGGCGGGGGCCCAAGCGCCCCAGCACCGCCTCCAGCACCAGCACCGTGTAGCGCTCGGCCAGGCACTGGCACGTGCCCGCCACCACCACCGGCAGCACCCGGCACAACCGCGACACCGCCGCCGCCGCCGCCTCCTGCGGGCACCGCCGCCACCGTCAACATTTGGGGGTCACCCCGGATTCGGCATCGCCCCCCCTTTTAGCGTCCCACCCGTCCCCCGGCACCTTGGGGATGGAGGCCTCGAGGCGGCTGATGAAGTTTCGGCACAGCCAGCACAGCGGCATCGGCACCGGGAGGTCCTGGCCCTGGGGACGGGGTGGGAGTTGTGCCATCAGCCCCGCGTTCACTCTGGAGCCTAATGGTGGCGCCGGCACGGGGAGCGCCCGGCTCTGCGCACAGCAACCCAAGGGGGGGGCCCTGTCTTGGCCAGCGAGGGGCCCGCATCGGGGCCCATATAGAAAACCCTATAGGTGCCTGCAGCTGCCCCTATAAAAGCCTGTGCAGATGCCCACGGAGAAGCCCATGTAGATACCCACAGGTGCCCATATAGGTGCCCACAGGCGTCCATACAGAAGACCGCATACGTGCCCCCAAGATGCCCATATAGAAGCCTATATAGATGCCCTCAGCTACCCCATAGACGCCCGTGTAGATGGCCCCAAATGCCCATATAGAAACCTGTGTAGATGTCCACTTAGATGCCCCCCAAGAAGCCCATATAGAAGCCTATATGGATGCCCCCAGATACCCCATCGATGCCCCCATAGATGCCCATATAGACCCTGTGTAGATGCCCCTGTAGATGCCCCCAGATACCCTATAGATGCCCCCAGATGCCCATATAGAACCCTATATGGATGCCCCCAAATACCCCCTACAGACACCCCACAGATGCCCCCAGCAGCTCCTACCTGCGGGAGGACGCTGGGTGCCCCGAGGTGGGGGGGCACGGCCAGGACCCCCCCGGGCTCCCCCGGGCACAGCTCCAGCCGGGCGCAGATGGCCGAGGGCTTCTGGGGGGACACAGTGAGGGCGCCCCCTGACGGGGGGGGAACGGGGTGGGGGGGCCCCAACGCCTGGGTTTGCTCCCCAGTGGGGGGGCACCTGGCACCCCAAGGTGCCCCCCAGTGGCAGAGGGTCCCCAGCACCCCAAGGTGTCCCCGGGTGGCACGGTGTCCCCAACCTTCCCAGCACCCTGAGATGTCCCCAAATGGCATGGGGACCCCGGTATATCCGGAACCCCAAAGTGTCCCTAAGTGGCAAAGTGTCCCCAGTCTTCCCCCCACCCCAAGATGTCCCCAGGTGGCATAATGTCCCCAAGTGGCATGGGGTCCCCAGTATACCCAGCACCCTGAGGTGTCCCCAGGTGGCACAGCGACCCCAACCTACCCCACACCCCAAAGTGTTCCCAAATGGCACCGAGTCCCCCCCCAGCACCCTCGGGCTCCCCTGCCCACCCCTCACAGCACCCATGGGTGCCACTCACGAGGTGCTGCTCCAGGTGGGTGACGAGGAGGGCGAGGTACTCGTGCACCAGGTTCTGGCAGGGGGTCACCATGGTGGGCACCGGCAGCGCCGAGCACTCCCGGCGCAGAAATCCCTCCACGGCCACCTGCGCCCACAGCCACCATGGCACCCACGGGGGCACCCACACCTTGTGTCATCCCCCCCCCTCGGTGTCACCCCCCCGTGTCCCTCAGCACCTTGGTGGCCGACTCGTTGGCCATGCGGATGAGCAGGGTGACGACCTCCTGGCAGTCGGCGCACATGTCCTCCTGCGAGGGGGGGGGCACCCGCACCGGGACGTGTGGGGACGGGGGGGCACGGGGACGGGGGGTACAGGGCACGGGGAAAGGGGTTTGGGGACACGGGGACATGTGGTGTGGAGTATGGGGGCACGGGGAAACGGAGTTGGGGACATGGTTGGGGACATATAGCATGGGGTACAGGACAAGGGAATGGACTTGGGGACATGGGGACATAGGACGTGGAGGATGGGGGCATGGGGAAGCAGAGTTGGGGGCATATTACGTGGGGACACGGGAAAAAGGACTTGGGGACATGGGGACATATAGTACGGAGTGTAGGGTCATGGGAAAATGGACCTGGGGACATGGGGACATAAGGCGTGGAGCATGGGGACATGGGGAAGTGACCATGGGGACATGGGGACATGGAGGAATGGACTTGGGGACATGGCAAAGGGGTGTGGGGACATGGGGCATCATTATATGGGGAGGGGGAGTAGGGGACACACAAACATGTGGCGTGGGAACGTGGATATGGGGCACGGGGACAAGGGGCACGGGGCGTGGGAATGTGGGGACAGAGGGACACGGCGCGGGCCATGGGACATAGGGTATGGGGCGTGGGGCACGGGGACATGGGGGGCACAGGGACATGGGGACAGGGGGAGGGGGACATGGGGGACACAGGGTCATAGGGCGTGGGATATGGGGTGGGGGGGACACAGGGCGTGGGGATGGGGTGGATGGGGAATAGGACGTGGGGCTGTGGGGCTGTGGGGCTGTGGGGCCGTGGGGTTGTGGGGCCGTGGGGCTGTGGGGCTGTGGGGCCATGGGGCTGTGGGGCTGTGGGGCCGTGTCTCGGCGCTCACCTTGGCACTGGGGGCCCAGCCGCGGCGGGCGCAGAGCTCCAGGGCCCCGCAGCGCAGCGCCGTCCCCCAGCTCTGGCACCAGGCGTCGGGGGGGACCCCGCAGCGCTCCGCCGGCCCCCCCAGCCCTGCGGCCACCGTCAGCACCAGCGCTGGGACCCCCCCATAACCCCCCCAAATTCCCCCCCTACAGCTCTTTGGGTTGTAGGGGGACACCCAAGTGGCCAGGACCCCCCCCACCCCCAAATCCCATAATGGGAAAGGACCCCCCCAATCCACCGCTGTGTCCCCAAGGGGGGGACACACCCAGATTTGGGGTTATGGGGGCACCCAGATTTGGGGTTGGGGGGTGCGCAGCCCTGGGGGGGGCTCACGGTCCCTACCTGTGGTGGCACAGAGCAGGGCGAGGAGCAGCGTCCGCACCAGGGATGGGGACGGGGACGGGGACGGTGGCAGCGCCATGGTGGCGGTGGCGGGGCCGTGCCCCGCGGGCTCTTATAGCCCCGTGGGGACGGGAGGTGGCCGCTGGGACAGTGCCAGCGCCTCAGGGACACGTTGTCCCTGTCCCCAACCCCACTCCCAGCAAGGGACGGGGCCCTGGAGGTGTCCCCCCAAACCCCCCCATAGCCACGTCCCCATCGGGGTCCCCGTGTCCCCACTGAAGTCCCCGTTGGGGTCCCCGTGTCCCCATCCCACCCCCGCAGGGGACAGGCAGGTGCCACCCCTGTGGTGACAAAGCTTTATTGTGCTGGGAAGGACGGGGTGGTCACAACGTGGGGGACACGAGGGGGACACGAGGGGGGCACGGGTGCCATCGGGGGTCCTCGGAGCCAGCCGGTGCCTGGGGGGAGAAGGGGAGGGGGACACACCGCGCGGTGTCCCCGTGTCCCCATGGCGCCGTGTCCACGAGTTGTCTGCCACGTCCCCATGTCCCCAGCCCCCCTGTCCCCGTGTCCCCACACCCCCCTGTCCCCCCCACATCCCCATCTCCCCCATGCCCCAAGTTCCCCCCATGTCCCCAAGCTTTCATGCCCCCCCCGTATCCCCCAGCCCTCCCATGTCCCCACACCCCATGTCCCCCCCCACCCCCATGTCCCCATGTCTCCAAACCCTGTCCCCCACACCCCATGTCCCCACGCCCACCCCCAACGTCCCCAAATCCCACGCCCCCCATGTCCCCATCCCCTGCCATGCCCCCACACCCCACATCCCTGTGTCCCCAAATCCCATATCCCCACCCCCCATGTCCCACACCCCCACGCCCCGTGTCCACCCCCCTCCCCGGCAGCACCCATGGGTGCGCCTTCCCGGCAGCGCTTTGAAGCTCCGGCCCTCGACTCGAGAGCCCTTATGGGGGGGCTCAAGGACCCTCCAGGCGGGCAGGGCGCACGGGGCCGGTTTTGGGGCCGGTTTTGGGGCCGGTTTTGGGGCCGGGTTTGGGGGCTCACCTGGCTCAGACCCCCTTGCGGCACAGCCCCAGGTGGGTGCAGATGCGGGTGGGGGCTTCGTGGTGCGCCAGCGCGTCCACGATGGGGGTCACCCAGCGCTGCAGCAGCCGCTCGCACCGGGACTTCAGCGGCCCCAACCGGCCGCAGACGCGTTGGGTGACACGGGTCACCTTGTCCTGAGAGACCCCCGTCAGCACCGGGGGGCACCGGGGGCCACCGGGGGGCAAGGAGGGGGGATATGGGGTGGGGGATGCGGCTTTGGATGGGGACACCGCACGTGGGGATGGCTGGGGTGGGGGAGGGAGATCCTATGGGGACACGGGGCGTGGGGGTGGCAACTGGTGTGGGGACACCTTGTATGGGGACATATGGCACAGGGATGTCACCTTGTATGGGGACACCTCACATGGGGACATCGCCTGGCATGGGGACACCTCATAAGGGGACACCTGGCATGGGGACACCACCTGGCATGGGGACACCACCTCATACGGGGACATCACCTGGCATGGGGACACCTTGTATGGGGACACGTGGCACAGGGATGTCACCTTGTATGGGGACACCTCACATGGGGACATGGCTGGCATGGGGACACTTCATAAGGGGACACCTGGCACGGGGACATCACCTCATATGGGGACATCACCTGGCATGGGGACACTTTGCATGGGGGTCACCCCACGTGGGGACATCACTTGGCACGGGGACACCTCGTCTGGGGACATCTCACGTGGGGACATCGCCTTGTCTGGGGACACCTCACATGGGGTCACCCCTCGTGGGGACACCGTGCGTGGGGACAGCTGACACGGGGCCGGGGCCGCTCACCTTGTCCTTGATGTCCTGTGCCACCTTGCCGAGGGCCTTCACGGTGCTCTGGCAGATCTTGCAGCGCCAGCTGCTGGGGAGCTGCCCCCCCCCGCCCTGCGCCCAGAGACCCCTCGGGTAGCACCCATGGGTGCCACGGGAGGGGGGCGAGCCCCAGTGCCCTCCCAGTGCCTCCCAGTGCCTCCCAGTGTCCCCTGCCTGCCCTTCCAGTGCCCTCCCAGCGCCCTGGGGGTGCCCACCTTGGTCTCCACCCCAGTGCCCCCCAGTGCCCCCCCAGTGCCCCCCCAGTGTCCCCTCACCGTGCTGTCCTTGTCCCCCAGCTGCAGCCAGGGCCCATCCTCGGTGTCCCCCGCGGGCAGGGTCTGGTGGCTCCAGGGGGGGCTCTCCGCCCCCACCAGCACCAGGGCTGGGGCACATCGGGGACGTCAGCCCCAGCCCCGCTGTCCCCGTCCCCCCTCCCTGTCCCCTCACGTCCCCGGTGTCCCCATCACTGTGGTCCCCGCGTCCCCCCTGTCCCCATCCCCATGTCCCTGTCCCCACGTCCCCATCCCTCTGGTCTCCATATCCCCATGTCCCCATCCCCACATCCCCCATGTCCCTGTCCCCTGTGTCCCCATCCCCATGTCCCCATCCCTCTGGTCCCCATGTCCCTGTCCCCACCATGCCCCCACCCTCCCCATCCCCGTGTCCCCGTCCCCCCACATCCCCCCCATCCCCATCTCTCCATACCCCCAGCCCCCCCACACCCCCATGTCCCCATCCCCTTGTCCCCACACCCCCTTGTCCCCCCCTTGTCCCCCCAAGTCCCCCCCAGTCCCCCCAGTGCCCCCCAGTCCCCACCGGTGACCGCGGGGAGCAGGGCCAGCAGCAGTGGGGCCATGGCTGCCTGTCCCAGCACCCTGGGGTGCTTTATGTCCCCCCCCCCCGGAAGGAGCAGGGAGGGCTCCCCCCCCCCGGGGAGGGCCCCCCCAAAACCACAGCAGCCACGGGGGGGGGGGGGGGAGGTGTCCGGGAAGGGGGGTGACGTGGCACTGGTGGGATGGGGGGGGGGTGGGGGGGGGGACAAGGGGTCACCAGAGGGAAATGGGGGGGGGATAGTGGGGGGCTGGGGGGGGCTGGGGGGACACAAGGGACGTGGGGGTGTGGGGGCACTGGGGGGCAAGGGGAGGGCAGGGGGACATGGGGGGGACACGGGGGGGACACGGGGGGGGCGTTTTGGGGACACTTTGGGGACGTTGGGGCATGGGGGGGGCACAAGGGGACAGTGGGGGGGGGCTGGGAGAGGCCTGGGGGGGTCAAGTGGACATGGGGGGCACTGGGGGGGGGCGCTTTGGGGAACTTGGGACACTGGGGGGTACTGGGAGCACTGGGGGGCACTGGGGGGCACTGGGGGGTACTGGGAGCACTGGAGGGTACTGGGAGAACTGGGGGGTACTGGGGGCACTGGGTGCACTGGGAGCACTGGGAGAACTGGGGTGTACTGGGTGTACTGGGGGTACTGGAGGTGTTGGGGGTACTGGGAGCACTGGGGGCACTGGAGGATACTGGGAGAACTGGGGGCACTGGGTGGGTACTGGGAGCACTGGAGGGTACTGGGGGCACTGGGGGGTATTGGGGATACTGGAGGGTACTGGGAGAACTGGGGGTACTGGGTGCACTGGGAGCACTGGGGGGTACTGGGGGTACTGGGGGGTACTGGGTGTACTGGGGGACACTGGGGGCATTGGGGGTACTGGGAGCACTGGGGGCACTGGAGGGTACTGGGAGAACTGGGGGCACTGGGGGGGCACTGGGGGGGGGCAAGGGGAGGTAATGGGGGGGTCAAGGGGACATGGGGGGCACTGGGGGGGGATGGGGGAGGGCAAGGGGCGGTGATGGGGAGGCTGGGGGGAATTTGGGGGGGGGGGGCGAGGGGACACCGGGGGACATGGGGGGGTCACAAGGGGACACCAGGGGGGCGTGGGGGGGGGCACTGGGGGGGTCACAAGGACCCGGGGGGGACATGGGGGGGGGGTTGGGGGCACTGGGGCGACAAGGGGGGGGGGCACTTTGGTGTGCGGGGGGGGCAGGGGAAGTGATGGAGACGTTGGGGACATGGGGGGGGGAAGGGGACACCGCGGGACGTGCAGGGGGGGCAGTGTCCCCCCCCCCCCCGCTGCCCACAGTCACGTCCCCTCGGAGCCCAAAGCCACCGCGGGGCGGGGGGGGCGGGGGGGTTACGGGCATGGGGGCACGGAGGTGGTGGGGGGGGTGGGGGGGGGCCGCCCCCTTCCTGTCCCTGTCCCCTGCGGGCACAAACCTCAGCCCCCCCCGGCCCCCCCCCCGCCTTCCGGGGTGCTGGGGGGACCTGTGCTGTGGGCAGCCCAGTGCTCCCAGTGCTCCCAGTGCTCCCAGTGCCCCCAGTGCTCCGTGTCCCCAGCTCCCAGTGCTCCCAGTGCTACCAGTGCCCCCAGTGCTCCCAGTGCTCCCAGTGCCCCCAGTGCTCTGTGTCCCCAGCTCCCAGTGCTCCCAGTGCCCCCAGTGCCCCCAGTGCTCCATGTCCCCAGCTCCCAGTGCTCCCAGTGCTCCCAGTGCTCCCAGTGCTCTGTGTCCCCAGCTCCCAGTGCTCCCAGTGCACCCAGTGCTCCCAGTTCCCTCAGTACTCCCAGTATCCTCCATGCTCTCCATACCCACAGTGCACCCAGTGCTCCCAGTTCTCCCAGTGCCCTCAGTGCTCCCAGTAGCCAGTACCCTCAGTGTCCCCAGTGCTCCCAGTACCCCCAGAACCCCCAACGCCTCCAGTGCCCCCAGTGCCCCCCCAGTGCCCCCAGTTCTCCCAGTACCCTCCAGTGCCCCCAGTGCTCCCAGTACCCCCCAGTACCCCCAGTACCCCCCAGTGCTCCCAGTGCACCCAGTACCCCCCAGTACCCCCAGTACCCCCCAGTGCCCCCAGTTCTCCCAGTACCCTCCAGTGCCCCCAGTGCTCCCAGTACCCCCAATGCCCCCAGTGTCCCCCAGTATCTCCAGTACCCCCAGTACCCCCCAGTGCTCCCAGTGCACCCAGTACCCCCCAGTACCCCCAGTACCCCCAGTACCCCCCAGTACCCCCCAGTTCTCCCAGTACCCCCCAGTACCCCCAGTACCCACCAGTATCTCCAGTACCCCCCAGTGCTCCCAGTGCACCCAGTACCCCCAGTTCTCCCAGTACCCTCCAGTATCCCCAATACCCCCCAGTGCCCCCAGTACCCTCCAGTGCCCCCAGTACCCCCAGTTCTCCCAGTACCCCCCAGTGCCCCCAGTACCCCCCAGTGCTCCCAGTACCCCCCAGTTCTCCCAGTACCCCCCAGTGCCCCCAGTACCCTCCAGTTCTCCCAGTACCCCCCAGTTCTCCCAGTACCCCCCAGTACCCCCAGTACCCCCCAGTGCTCCCAGTACCCCCCAGTTCTCCCAGTACCCCCCAGTGCTCCCAGTGCCCCCAGTACCCCCCAGTTCTCCCAGTACCCCCCAGTGCCCCCAGTACCCCCCAGTGCCCCCAGTACCCTCCAGTTCTCCCAGTACCCCCCAGTTCTCCCTTGTACCCCCCAGTACCCCCAGTACCCCCCAGTGCTCCCAGTGCTCCCAGTACCCCCCAGTTCTCCCAGTACCCCCAATACCCCCCAGTTCTCCCAGTTCCCCCCAGTTCTCCCAGTACCCCTCAGTGCTCCCAGTACCCCCCATTTCTCCCAGTACCCCCAGTACCCTCCAGTTCTCCCAGTACCCCCCAGTGCCCCCAGTGCCCTCCCGGCCGCCAGGGGGCGCTGCCCCCTCCCCAGGCCCCGCCCCCGTCCCAATATGGCGGCGGCCGCGGCCGCCCTGGCGCTGAGGGTGAGCGCGGCGGGGCCGGGAGGGGGGCACGGGGGGGACGGGGCATGGGGACACGGGGGTGGGGACACGGGGGTGGGGACATGGGGTGGGGGCACCTAGGGCTCGAGACACCGGGTATGGGGTCACCGGGGACATGGGGACACGTTGGGGTATGGGGACACGTAGGGGTGTGGGGACACATAGGGGTGTGGGGACATGGGGCATAGGGACACCAGGTATGGGGACACTTAGGGCTTGAGACACCAGTTATGGGGACACCAGGGACGCCGGGCATCAGGACACTTAGGGTTCCAGGGACACCAGGGACATGGGGCATGGGGACACCAGGGATGGGGACACTGGGGGTGGGGACATGGGGTGCAGGGCATGGGGACGCTTTTGGGTTCTGAAGAAACCAGTTACGGGGACACCAGGGACATGGGGACACTGGGTATGGGGACACTTAAGGCTTGAGAGACCAGTTATGGGGACAACAGGGACACTGAGCATGGGGACACTTAGGGTGCCAGGGACATGGGGCATGGGGACACATAGGGGTGTGGGGACATAGGGCATAGGGACACCAGGTATGGGGACACTGGGAATGGGGACACTTAAGGCTCGAGACACCAGTTATGGGACACTAAGGGGTGTGGGGACACCAGGGCCATGGGGACACGAGGTGTGGGGACATTTAGGGGTATGGGGACACCAGGGATATGGGGCGTAAGGACAGCAGACAGAGGACACACATGGGGCACTGAGCGCTTGGGGCTCTGGGGACACCAGGTATAGGGGACACTGGGTATAGGGGACAACAGGCACAGGAGCCTATGGGGACATCGTGTCTGGGGTGCTCCAGGAATGGTGGCTCAGGGGACACCAGGTATAGGGGACACCACCTACGAGTAGTGGTGGCCCTGGGGACCCTGCCCGAGCTGTCCCAGGACACTGTGGGGACCCTGGGGCCACCTCGTGCCCCTCACCCCCTCCCACCCCAGCAGGCAGCGCCCCGCGGTGTCCCCATCCTCGGCCACGTCCCCGTCCTCACCGCCGCCCGCCACCTCCACACCACCCCCGCCTGCCTCAAGGTAAGCGCCGCCAGCGGTGTCCCTGTCCCCATGTCCCTTGGGGACCACCCCACAGCCCTCGGGGACCTGTCCCCGCTCTGATGCCACCTCCCCCGGCAGACACGAGCGGCGCGGGTGCGCGTGGGGAAAGGGGACAAGCCGGTGACCTACGAGAAGGCGCACCCACCCCACCACATCGCCCACCGCAAGGGCTGGCTGTCCCTGCACACCGGTGAGTCACCAAGTCACCGCGGCACCCTTGGGCACCACGGTTGGAGAGGTGGCGGGGGGGGACACACCAGGACGTCCAACCACGTCGCCCTCTTCCCTCGTAGGAAACCTGGACGGGGAATTGGGGGCGGCGGAGAGGACGGTGGAGGACGTTTTCCTGCGCAAATTCTTCCACGGCACCTTCCCCGGCTGCCTGGCCGACGAGGTGGTGCTGAAGCGGCGCGCCAACGCGCTGGTGGGCTGCCTGCTGCTGCTGCCCCACCTGGCCCCCGCCAAGCTCTGCTTCCTGGTGGGCTACTCCGAGACCCTCCTGTCCCACCTCTACAAGTGCCCCGTCCGCCTCGAGGTGCAGACGGTGCCCGCCAAGGTGGTCTACAAGTGGCTGTAGGGCCCGCCCCGGGGGGCTCGGGGTGGGTAGGGTTGGGGGCGGTGAGGAGGAATAAAAGGAGGCTTCGTGCTCCCCGGGTTTTTGAGGATTTTTGGGGCTTTGAGGATTGGGGTCTTTGGGGATTGGGGTCTTTGGGAGGTCTGGTTTCTACCATGGCCGTGTGTCTGTGGGGTCTTGATCTCCTGGGGACCTCCTGTGGCCCACGTGCCCGACGTGGTTGTGTCCCCACACTGCCCTTCAGCCCCACAAAGCCCTGTCCCCAGGACACCCGCGTGTCCTGTCCCCAAAATATTCTTGTGTCCTTGTCCCCATTGCGTCCCTGTGCCCCCCAGGTGGTGGTGTCCCCAGCATCTCCGTGCATCCCAGGTGGCCCCGTCCCCACCACACCCATGTGCCCCAGAAGTCCTGTCTCCAAGATATCCGTGTGGCCCTGTCCCCAGCATGCCCGTGCGTCCCATCCCCACGTGTCCTGTCCCCGTGTGGCCCTGTCCCCACACTGCCCCACCCCCGTGCCACCCGTGTGCCCCACAGGACCCCGTCCCCGTGATGCCCCGTGCCACCCCGCGTGTCCCCATCCCCACCGGTGCCCTGCGCGCCCGTCCCCGTCCCCGCACAGACGCGGTGACACCGCAGAAGCCGATGCACTTTCTGTATGCTGCGTGCCCACGCCCTGCCCAGTTAAACCCAGTCACTGGCTCTGAGAAAACCAGTTTAAATACGACCGCGGTATAAAAAGCAGCAGCAGGACGGGGCACGGTGGGGGGTGGCGGGGGCTCAGCACCGCTGGCGCACCGAGCCCTCGAAGGAGGGGTTGCCCAGGGCCAGCCCCGTGTCCGGCCCCGCGCTGCCCTTGCTGTCCCCCGGTGTCGCCCGGGGACTGGGTCCTGCGGGGAAATAACGGGGTCGGTGCCGTGTCCGTGCCCTCCGCCACCCCGCCGTCCCCCCCCCCCCCCCCCCCGGTGTCACGGCACCGTCCCCCGGGGCCTTACCCATGTAGCTGAGGAGGACGGGGAGGAAGACGAGGCCGTGCGCCAGGCCGGCGAGGGTGATGATGAGGTTGAGGCGGAAGAAGAAGATCTGGATGAGCTGCGCCTTGGCGAAGGCCAGCACCACGATGCCCGGCAGGTTGGTCATGGCCACACCAGCCACCACCTGCGGACACCACAGAGTCAGTCATCGTGAGCGGGTTGTCCCCTCCCTGCACCCGTGGGTGACCGGCAGCACCCCGGGGTGCCCCCGCGGCCGTGCCGCCCCCACCTTGCTGCCCATGGTGACGGTGGCCTCAGCGGCGCGCTCCACACGGGTGGGTTTGGTGCTGTGGGCGAAGGCGCAGGTGAGGTGGGACACGAACTCCACCGAGATGCCCACGGCCTGCGGGGACAGCGGTGTCACCGGGGAGGGCACCCGTGGGTGGCTCCCTGGGGCTGGCATGGGGCAGGATGCGGGCAGGCGTGGGGCGCCCACGGTGCTTGTGCACCCCACGTGCCCCAGGTCCTCAAGATGTTGTCTCCGTGTGTCCCCAGGTCCCTGTGCCACCACGGGTAGCACCAAGCCACCAAGGTCCTCATGCCACTTTGTGTGCCCTGTGTCCCCACGTCACCTGTGCCACCTCCTGTGCTCCCCAAGGTCCCCATGTGCCACCTCCCGTGTGCCCCAGATCCCCGTGCCACCTCCTGCGCCCCGTGTCCCCGTGCCACCCCGCACGCCCCGCACCGCCACGAGGTTGATGAGGGCCACGGCGTTGTAGGGGATGTCCCAGAGGGCCATGATGCCCACGGTGTCCAGCAGGATCATGGTGATGGTGATGAGGGTGGCGACGCTGGAGCGCAGGTCCATGCCCAGCAGCATGAAGGACACGAGGAAGGTGGGCACCAGGCACAGCGTCAGCGTGAACAGACCCTCGCCCACCACCGTCAGGTACTGCTCGTAGTACACGTACGTCACCCTGCCGGGATTGTCACCGCTGCTGGCACCCCGGGGTGGCCACCGGGCACCCCTCTCCCGGGCTGGCACCCCCAGAGCCCGGCCATGAACTGGGCTCCCACGTTAACACCAGTAAGGAACTGGGGTGCCCACGCGGAGCCTGAACCAGGCACCCCAAAGTGGGGCACCCAAAGTGGGGCACCCACATTGACACCCAAGTGCGCACCCCTAGCTGGGTGTGCTGATCCCTAACTGGACATGGGGAACCCGCCCTGGCCCTTACCTGGGCACCCCAAACTGGGGCACCCCAAAATAGGGCACCCACACTGACACAGGCTGGGCACCCCTAAATGGGCACCCTGACCACTAACTGGACAGGGGGCACCCACAGTGACCCCAAACTGGGCACCCCAAACTGGGACACCCACACTGGCACAGGCTGGGCACCACTAACTGGACACCTCTAACTGGGCACCCTGACCCCTAACTGGGCAAGGGACACCCACAGTGACCCCAAATGGGAGCACCCACACTGACACAGGCTGGGCACCCCTAACTGGGCACCCACGCTGAGTCCTCACCGGCCACCTTGACCCCAAATTGGGCACTGGGCACCCACCCTGAGCTCCCCCCCCCGACCTGGGGGGCACCCCCTCCTTTCCTGACCCCTCCCAGGAGGCTTACGTGTAGGGGAAGACGCGGAAATCGGGGTCGGTGCCGGGCACCTGGCGCAGGGTGCCGGTGATGTTTTCAGCCAGGGCGCGGGCAGCCCGCAGCGCCGCCGTGTACTCCTGCGAGGTCCGCAGCGGCCGCTGGTACGCCATGAACCGCGAGGCTGGGGGGGCAGCGGGCTCAGCCGGGCACCCCGGGGTGCCCCCAGCCCCTGCCACCCGCCCCGCACTCACCCATGATGGTGCCGTTGGCGGCCATGCTCACCGCCGTGTCGTAGGCGCCCAGGCCGCTGTGGGGAGGGGGCAACGGGTCACCCGTGGCTGCAGGGAGGGTGCTGAGCCCCACCCTGGGGACCCGCCGTGGCACCCTGGGGTGGCACCTACCCCTTGGCGCACTGCAGGGTGGGGAGGTCGTGGAGGAACCAGGGCAGGAAGCGCTCGAACTCCTCCACCGTCGGCCGCCGCGTGGTGTTCAGGCATTGCCCCAACAGGCAGCTGATGTCGTCTGTGGGCACGGCCGTGGGGACCCAGTGGGAAGCAGGGTAAGCACCCAAGGGTGCCGCGGCAGGCACCCCGTGGACCCCCCGTGGGAATAACGGGCACCCAGTGGCACCATGGCAGGCACCCAGGAGGAACCCAGAAGACACCCAACACCCCCTGTGGCGGGCACCCAAGGGGCACCCAATGGCACACAATGGTCAACCAGTTGGCCCCGTGGTGGGCACCCAGTGGGCTCCATCACAGGTCCCTAATGGGAACTCAGTGGGATCCCAATGGAAATTAAATGGGATCCCATTGGGAACTCAATGGGATCCCAGTGGGAATAATGGGCACCCAATGGGATTCCAGTGGGAACCCACTGGGAGCTCTATGGGATCCCAATAGGAAGTCAATGGGCACCCAATGGGGACTTAATGGGATCACAACGGGAGCTCAATGGGAATTCAATGGGATCCCATTGGGAACTCAATGGGCACCAAGTGGGAACTCAGTTGGATCCTGATGGGAACTCAGTGGGATCCCAGTAGGCACCCACTGGGAATTCAGTGGGATCCCAATAGAGACTCAATGGGCACCCAATGGGGACTCAATGGGATCTCAGTGGGAATTCAATGGGATCCCAATGGAGACTCAGTGGGATCCCAATAGGTAGTCAATGGGCACCCAATGGGGAATCAATGGGATCCCAGTGGGAATTCAATAGGATCCTAATGGAGCTCAATGGGCACCCAGAGGCATTCCAATGGACATCCAATGGGAACTTGGTGGGCACCAAATAGGACCCCATAGGCACCCAATGGACTTCATGGTGGGAACCAATGGGCACCGTTGCAGCACCCATTGAGAACCAAATTGACGCCCAGTGGGCACCCAATGGGATCCCAATGGGCAGCACGGTGGGCACCCAACATCCACCCACCAGGCATCGCAGTGCCCCCGCCCCCGCCCCCAGGAGCCCTCCCCCGGCGAGCACCAGTGCCCACTCACTGCTGGTGGAAGGGCAAAACTGCCCGGCGAGGCTCCCGAATTGGTGGATGCGGCAGCAGCGGCCGGTGGGGTTGAGCCAGTCGAGGAAATCGTCCACCCAGGAGGTGGCGGGGATGGCGAGGTAGGACCTGGGCAGAGGTGGGGCTGGCAGGGTGCTGGGGGGGCCATGCCCCGCTGCCCGCCCCATGCCCCGTGTCCCACTCACACGTTGGGGAAGCGCGTGGCGTACTGGATCATCTGCGTCAGCGAGTTGTCGTCGCAGCCGGCGCTGGAGCAGATGGCGTTGGTGCCCTCGGTCGAGGAGAAGTTGTAGCCGCTGGTGGTGACGAAGTAGGTGGGCACCCCCACGGGCAGGTACTGGTTCATGTCGGCGAAGTACTGCAGCATGTAGGAGTCCTGGCGGTGGCAGGGGCTGTGCTCAGCGAGGGTGGGGGCGCCCAATCCTGCCCGCATCCCCAAACAGGGGCTCGGTGTCCCCAGGTGTCCCCAAACCAGGGCTTGGTGTCCCCTTGGCCATGCTGCGTCTGCACGGCCCCACGTTGGGTTGTGCCCTTCCCATACAGGGCCACGCTCGTCCAGTGCTGTCCCCACACGGGGCCATGCACACAGCCATCCCATCCCCGCGTGTCCCCGTCCCCAGGCACCCTGTTGTCACCACGTGTCTCTGTCCCCCGGGTGTCACCTCGGGCATGGCGATCTCCTGGTCCAGCCCCACGGTCACGTGCAGCGTGAGGTAGAGCCCGGCGAAGGAGAAGAAGAGGAAGAGCAGCACCTGGGGGCAACACCCGGCCCCGTGAGGGCACCCCATGGCACGGGGCACCCCCAGGAACCCCCAGAGCCCCAAACACCCCCAAAGCCCCCCAGCCCGCCCCCAAATGCCCCCACATCCCCCCCTCTCCAAGACTCCTGAACCCCTCCAGATGCCCCAACCCCCCCTGTGCCCCCCACCTCCCAGGACCTCCCAGTCCCCCCCATATACCCCAAAGCCTCCTCCCCCTCCCCACTGTGCCCCCAGCCCCCCACTGACCACCAGAGGCCGGACCAGGCGGTGCAGCAGCAGCGGGGTGTAGAAGTGGTCCAGGAAGGGGCGCAGCACCCTCAAGCCCGGCCCCGTGGGGTCCCCCTTCTCCGTCCCGCAGCAGCAGCAGATGTCAAAGCGAGCAGCCTAAGGGTGCCACCGGGGTGGGTGGGTGCCCCCGGGCCCCCAAATACCCACAGGAACCGCACGCCAGCCCACCGACACCCTTGGGTACACAGGCACCCCTATGCCCACCCTGGGCACCCTCGTGTCCCGTGGGCACCCCATGGGCACCCCGGGTATCTTCGGGTACCCCATGGGCACCGCAGTCACCTTCCCACCCATGGGCACCCCACACTCTCCAGTTTGCCCACTGCAGGCACCCAAAGACCCATGGGTGCCCCATGCCAACAGACTGGGTGCAGCGACACCCCGCGTCCTCCCTGGGTACCCCCCTACCCCATAAGCACCCTGGGGGCACCCTGCGCCCATCCAAGGTACTCAAAATACCCACGGGCACCCCATGCCTTCCATTTTGCCCACCCCAAGCACCCAGAGACCCATGGGTGCCCCACACCAACCCCACGCACATTGGGTACAGAGGCACCCCATGCCCACCCACGGTACCCAAATACCCACGGGTACCCCACGCAATGCCCCAAACACCCTTGGGCGCCCACCCTTGCACCCGGGGGCAGCGGTGCTGTACCTCCTGCCGGCGGGCATCGAGGGCCAGCAGGGCGACGAAGCCCGACATCTGGAGGAGGAAGTCGAAGGCGATGGCCACGGAGGCCGTGAGGGCGAAGGTGCGGACGGCGGGCATGGAGGAGAGGGAGCCTGCGGGCACCCCGGTGTCAGCACCCCGGTGGCACCGTTGGGGTGCGCCGCGGCCCTGCGGCCACGCGCGGTCCCTTGGGTGCGTGGTGCCGGGGGCACCCCTGTCCCCACTCACCCAGGAGGAAGCAGATGACCTCGGAGATGCTGCACAGCAGCATGCTGGGTGCCACCTGTGCCAGCACCCGCCCGATGTGCTCCTCCCGCGTCTCGCCCGGCTCCCGCTGTGACTGCTGCTGGCCGGGATGGGAGGTTGGGGTGCCCGCCCCGCGTACGGGCACCCAGTGGCCTGGGGGTGCTGCCACGTGGACAGCGGGACACCCGCGTGTCCCCCGGGGACCTTCCCATGTCCCCAAGTCCCACTGGGATCCCAGCCATGTTCCTGGGAGACCCCTGCACCCATGGGTGGTCCTTTGTCCCATGGGGACCTCCCTATGTCCCCAAGCCCCATTGGGATCCCCATCATGACCCTTGGAGGCCTCTACACCCATGGGTGGCTCTTGGTCCCACGGAGACATCCCCATGTCCCCAAGCCCCATTGGGATCTCCACTGTGACCCTTGGAGACTCCTGCACCCATGGGTGGCCCTTTGTCCTATGGGGACCCCTTGAGCTCAATCATGCCCCCTACATCCCCCTTTGGGACCCCCCACCCAAGGGTGCTGCCATGCCCCATGGGGACCCCAGAACCCAAAGAACCCCTGAGCCCACCCCAGGGGGACCCAAGGCTGCCCCCATGTCCACGTACCCCGCAGGGATCCCTGCACCCGGAGGTGTCCCACAGGGACCTCCCCACACCCATGGGTGCTCCCACACCCTCCAGGGACCCCCAGGGCCGCCGACCTGGTACTCCTGCACGAAGATGAAGATGTTGTCAGCACCCACGGCGAGGACGAGGAAGGGCACGACCTCGAGGATGATGAGGGACGAAGGCTGCCCCAGCAGCGCCAGGAAGCCCATGGAGGCGAAGACGGCGCCCAGCACCACGGCGATGCCGCCCAGCGCCAGCGTCACCTTCGACTCCACCTGCGGCAGGACCGGGCCACCCATTCAGCACCCGGCGAGCACCCTTGGGTGCCGGCACCCTCCCTGCCTCCCCGGCCGTTACCAGCACGCGGCGCCAGGCCGTGTACTCGCCCAGCGCCAGGGCGATGTAGGCGAAGACCACCAGGTAGCTAACGGCGAAGACGGGGATGTCCTCGCCTGTGGTGCGGTTGATCTCATCCTCCAGCGAGCGCTGCGGGCACGGGGCAGGTGAGCAGGGGCACCGGGGCACCCCTGGGTGCCCCCCACCCCACCGGCCATGTGCCGTACCTCAGCCATGAAGGAGACGGAGAGGTTCTGGCTGTGGTTGCGCTGGAAGTCGCGGACCACCTCGAGGAAGCGCTGCTCCCAGCTCAGCACCCACTGGTGCCGCGGGTCGCTCCGCGGGAAGTTGTTGAGGGAGTAGGTGACGATGAGCGCCTCCGCCTGCGTGTACTCGGAGTCTGCGGCACGGCACGGCACCCATGGCACCCCATCACACCCCGCCGCACCCCATCATCACACCCCGTCCCACCCCACCGCACCCACCCACTCACCCGGGTAGCCCCCGAGGGCGATGTAGGGGAAGACGGGCCCCCCGTACTCGGCCATGCAGCTCAGCTCCAGCGTCGTGATGTCCTTGAAGGAGAGCGGGGAGCTGGTGGGGACACAGCACCAGTGAGCGGGGGCTGCGCCCGGTGTCCCCCCACCACCCACAGCCCACGACCAAGCCCTGCTCCTGGCAGGCATCGCCCTGACCCCATAGCCTGGTGGCATATGGGCACCGCGACACGTCCAGCACCCCACGGGCAGCACCCTGACCCCACAGCCCAGCACCCTACCATGTCCAGCACCCCATGGTCAACAGCCTGACCCCATAGCCCAACAGCTCACAGCCACCACACCACAACAGCAACCCACAGCCGGCACCCTCACCCCACAGCCGAGCAACCCACAAGCACCATGCCACATCCAGCACCCCACAGGCATCACCCTGACCCTATAGCAGAGCACACTGTGAGCATCGTGCTGTGTCCAGAACCTCACAGACCTCACCTTGACCCCACAGCTGAGCACCCCTCAAGCACCGTGCCACATCCAGCACCCCACAGCCATAGCCTGACCCCATAGCCCAGCACCCCATTGGTTCTATGCTATGTCCAGCACCCCATGGGCATCACCCTGACCCCATAGCCCAGCACCCCACAAGCACCGTGCCAACATCCAGCACCCCATGAGCATCACCCTGACCCCATAGCTGAGCACCGTGCCATATCCAGCACCCCACAGGCATCACCCTGACCCCATAACCCATCACCCTACGAACCCCATGCCAACATCCATCACCCCCCAGCTATCATCCCGACCCCAGTGCAGCGCCCAGCACCCCGCAGGCAGCCCTGAGGGCACCCACTTGACGCAGTAGATGAGGTGATCGTGCCAGTCCACGGTGCCGGTCTCCTTGCCCACGGTCTGGGTGGCCTCCATGGCCAGGTGGGTGCGGTTGTTTTGGAAGTACTGCGTCACGCTGTTGATGCAGCAGTCGGCCAGGCTGGGCTCGGAGGGGTTGAGGGGCGCGTAGCAGACGTCCTGCAGCGTCACCTCCCTGCCCTCCTCCTCCACCCAGACGCTCGCCCCCGTCAGCTGATCCTGCAGCTCCAGCAGCGCCTCCAGCACCTCGGCCGACAGCACCCTGCTGAAGTTCTTGGCGCCCAGCACCACCGAGTTGTAGGTGGTCCCTGGGCGCTGGTCCCGCGCCGTCACGATCACCTGGCAGGTGCGCAGGAAGGGCCCGAAGTGCTCGTCGTAAAACGCCTTCTCCTGCCGCGCCTGGCTGCCCGGCGCCGACCACAGCTCCACGGGGTCGGTGGTGAGCTGCAGGGTCACCATCCCGACAGACAGCCCGATCGCCACCACCGCCGCCACCACCAGCACCGGCACCGGGTGCCTGGCCACCAGCGTGCCCCAGCGGCGGAAAACATCAGCCAGGAAGCGGTGGCTGTAGGTGCCCAAGCGCACCGCACAGCCCTCACGAGGAGCCCGCGCCGCCTTCTTCTTCTTCTTCCCGCGGCACATCAAGGCGGTGAGGAAGACGAGGGCGAAGAAGCCGAAGAGCAACGCGCAGATGACCAAAGCGCCGTCGACGGCGCCCAAACGGAAAGGTGGCGCGGGGTCGGGTGGCGCGGGCACGGCCGGGCAGGACTCGGCGCAGTCCTGGCAGGAGCAGGGCTGCTGGTCGGCACTGAGCGCCTCGCTACAGCCCCACGCCCGCTCGTCCAGCGGCTCGATGCCGTCGCCGGGCTGCGTGCCGTTGGGCACCAGCTGGAAGTCGATCTGCAGCGGGGCCAGCCCGTTGTTCTTGTCGCCCTGGAAGTCGAGCCAGCGCTGCGTGGTGCAGAGCCGGGCGCCGTAGATGCCGCACATGGTGTCGATGGCGTAGCCGCCCGTGGCCGGCAGCCGCACGTCCTTGCAGGAGTTGAAGGCGGCGTCAGAGTAGCGCTGGCTGTAGAAGCACTGGTACTCCACCACGGCCTCCTGCCGCACCCCCAGCGCCGTGGTGCGGTTGACCATGCGGGTGACATTGGTGAAGAGGCTCTGGTCGGGGCTGCAGATGTTGTTGCAGTAGAGGTTGGCGAAGTTGCGGGAGCAGGAGGGGCAGCGGGCCAGCACGGTGCCGGACAGCGCCACGCTGACCTGCAGGGCGGTGAGCTGCCGCAGCGTGCAGCACACCCGCGTGTCGTTGTCCCCCCGCACCAGCTCGGGGCAGACGGAGCGCAGGAGCTGCAGCAGCGCGCCCGTGGCCAGATGCGCCGGCCCGTTGTAGAGGCAGGGCACGTTGGAGGACACCAGCGAGACGTTCACCTCGGGGTTGCGCCCGCATTCGTCGTAGAAAGCGCAGTAGCCGGCGCGGTGGATCGGCGTCAGCTGCGGCGCGGCCTGCGAGGCAAGGAGAGGGGCGTGTGGGGGCTCAACCCATGGGGAGCCAGCTCGCTTCGGTGCCCCCGTCCTCCCCCAAAACACGCCAGGCACCCGACACCCATGGGTGTCCCCCTGCTGTCACCACCCCCTCCGAACCTCACCGCGCTCGGCCACCCCCAAGCACCTACCAGCGCCAGGAGGGCGCCGAGCACCGCGCCGGCCAGCGCCGGAGACGCTGCCATCGTGGGCAAAAGGGTGCTGCCGGCTTCACCCGGCCCCTATAAGACCCCGTATCCCTTGGGCGGCTGCCGCCTGTGAGGTCTTCTGGCCTGATGGCACCAAGACCAATCAGCCAGCGCCGGAGCTGTAAAGGCGCAGTGATCATTAACCCGGATCGATCGGCACTGTCAGCCGGCGCATCCCGGTGGGGAGGTGCCCCGACTGACGGGTGCCTGGGTGCCCCCCTGCCCGAGGGAGTGGGCACCTGAGTCACCGACGGGGAGTTTCGCACCGCTGTTGCCTACGTGTTTTGGCGGGGCTGTGCCCACCGGGGTCGTCCCCGCGGGTTTGCAGGAACACCCAAGGCGGCGCTGGTGAGGCTGTGCCAGCCGTGGGAAACCCGTTCTGCCTGGCACAGGGAGCGTCGGGCACCCCGGGGTGCCAAAGCCTGCCCCACGGCATGTGCCCAGTCAGCGAGGGCAAGGAGGAACAGGGCTCGCCTCCCTGCCTGCCCCACGGGGCGCTGAAACTGCTTCTGTTAACAGAAACGGGGCTGCCGTGCCCACCTCAGAGTCCTCTGCCCCATGGAGCTGCCAGGAAGGTTCAGGGCCACCGGGCAGCCTTGGAGAAGCGTCGGCCCCGATAAGAGCCCAAGGCCCCGATAAGAGGCAACGGCGGGCGATAGGGGCACCGCGGCGCTGCCGCCCGTCTCGCACGCCACGGGCAGGGCCGGGCACACGGGGCAGGCGGGCACACGGTGAACTCGGGCGCCCCGAAGGCGCTGTGCTGGTGGCACACGGGTGCCAGGCTCTGGGGGACAGGCGCGTGCCAGCCCTGGAGGATGGATGCCAGCGGGCGGCGGGCACCGTGGTGCCGTGGTGGTGCTGGGGTGGGGGTGACGGGTGCCTCGAGGGGATGGGTGGGGGGGGTCCAAAGTTGGCACTGCTTGCGTGCTGTGCCCTTGGCCCCATTTACAGCCTTGGTATCGATAAGGGGGGGGGGTGATAATGCGCTGGCACCTTTGTCCCGCATCTGAGGCTTCCCACCCCTGCGTCACCAACCCTCCCCTGTGCCCCTGCCACCGTCACGCAGCCTGCGGGCACGGCGCTGCCCGACAGGAGAAGCACCCACCACACAGCTGGCACAGCCCACCGGCACCTTTATTGCACACAGCCACCCGCAGGGGACAGCACGGGGACACCCCATCCACCAGGGGGGCCGCGAGGCGGCTGCGGTGGTCCCGGGCACAGCCCCCGGGGGGGCAGGGGGGGCTCAGGAGGACTTCGTGGCACGGCGCTTGGTGCGCTGGCGGGTGTACTTGAAGCTCTGCAGTGGGTTGGCGTTGCGGCGTGCCTGTAAGGGCAGAGAAAAGCGGCGTCAGACCCTGAAAACCAGGGGACAGGTGGGTACCCCCTGTGCCCAGGGGGGGTCACGGCTGTCCCGCACTCACCGTGGGGCCGCCGCGGCGGCCGGCACCGGCGTGGGACAGCCGTAGCCGCTTGTGCTTCTTCAGGTTGGGCTTGGCGATGCTGCGGAGGCTGGGTGGCACTGCGGGCACGGAGCGGGGCAGCAGAGGGTGAAGCGCTTTCCGGGGACGCCCCCTGCCCTTGCACCCTTCTCCCTGTTTTGGGGTCTTTTGTCCCCACCCCGCCCCGCCACCCCAAAGCCGCCATCGGGCGTGGGACATACCCAGGTAGTCGGGCACGTTGCGGAGGTGAGGTTTGACGATGGCGGGGTGCAGCGGCTTGTCGTGGCGCAGGACGTGCAGGTCGCGGGGGTTGTCCTCGAAGTACGTCTGGGGACAGGGAGGGGACGTCATGGGGGGGGCTCCTGGCACCCCGCACCCACCTCGTGCCCACCCCACAGCCCCCTCGGGGTGCCGGGGGTACCTTGAGCTTCTCGGAGTTGAGCAGCTCCTCCTTGATCTCCCGCAGCCGAGCCTCCTTCACCGCCTGCTTGGTGACGGAGCGCATGGCGTCCTGGGGGGACTTGGGGTCAGAGCCAGGGAGGGGGCACCGCCGCCACCCCCCCGTTCCCGTCCCCGTCCCCGCCCGTGCTCACCCGGCAGCGGTACCGCAGGCCCTCGATCTCCTCCATGCAGAACTTGTAGGGCTGCAGCATGGACCCGCCGTTCTCTGGGGACACACACGGGGACGTTCCCTGGGGACACTCCCGTGCCCCCGGCGCCCTCGGGGGCACCCCCACGATGTCCCTTGGCACCCGGTGCCCCCCACCCCACGGTGACAAAGCCCCCCCCCGACCTCCTGCGAGCCTGTCCTCGATCTGTGCCAGCCGGTCCCGCTCCTCGGGCAGCACGAAGGTGAGCGCCGTGCCGGGGTTGTCCGCGCGGGCCGTCCTGCGGGCACGGAGGGGTGCAGCAGTGGGGCGCCCGCCCAAGCACCCCCAAAAGGCCGCCCCCACGCCCCCCCCCGGAGCACCCAAGCCCCCCGGACCTGCCCACGCGGTGGATGTAGGACTCGACCGTCGGCGGCACGTCGAAGTTGATGACAGCGGCCACGTTTTGGAAGTCGATGCCCCGCGAGACGCTGTACTCCGGGTCCTTGCCTTTGCTGGGAGGGGGAGAAAATGTGATGGGGAGGGTGGGAAGGGGAAGTTGGGGGGGGATAAGGGGACACCCCATGGGGATGAGGACAGCTGGCGCAGACACCCACGTGGGCATGGGGACGCTTTAGGATCGCCCTGGGCACGGGGACACCCTTGTGCAGGGACACCCCTGAGCGATGCCCATGGTTATGGGGACACCTGGGGCCACGGGGACATGAGACCCCGATGCAAAGAGCCCCCCGTGAGCAAAGGGACAGCCTGGGGACAGGGACACCCCTGGGCATAGACACTGGGACCTCCCCTTGGCATAAATCCCCCAGAAAAGAGAAAACCCCCCAGCAGGGGAACACAGGGACCCCCTGGGCATGGGGACGGACAGAGCAAGGACGTCCCTGCAGCATGGGGACCCCGTGGGGCATGGGGACCTCGTGGGGGGCACAGGGATCCCATGGGGGGCACAGGGACCTCATGGGGGGACACAGGGACGCCGCTCCAGACCCTGGGCCCCGTTGGCTGGCACCCATGGGTGCCTGCTCACCTGTCAGCAGCGCCCTTGCGCTTTTTCTGGGGGGGCTGCCCCGCGGGCGCCTCCAGCGCCTCCTCGTCCGTGGCCACGATGTAGTCGTAGAGGCCGCGGTTGAACTGGGTGATGACGTGGCACCTGGGGACACGCGGGGGGACCCTCAGCACCGCCACCTCCTCCCCGCCACCACCCCGCTCCTACCCAACGCCGGCCCCCCCTGGGCGTTACCCTGGGCACCCCAAGCGCACCCCACATCCCCCAGACACCCCGCGGCACCCCGCGGCACCCCGTGTCCCCAGCGGGCAATCCCCACCCCGCAGCACCCCACCGCCCTCCCAGCCCTTTAGGGGCACCCAGCAGCACCCCATTCCCTACAGGCACCCCCAAAACCACATCTCACATTCCCCCACCCCTCCCTCCAGCAGCCTGGCTCCCCGAACACCCCAAATCCCTCCCGGGCACCCCATCCCCATCCCCGCCGCGGGTTACCGGGAGCGTGCGGGCAGCTCGGAGTTGAGGGCGCAGGCGGCGATGCCGAACTGCTCGAGGAAGAGCTTGAGGCGGTAGCAGCGGGGCAGGGCGCCCACAAAGAGCAGCGCGCGGCCCCGCAGCAGCGCCAGCTTCAGCAGGGCGCAGAGCAGCAGGAATTTGTCCTCCTCCGTGTCGCAGCGCACCACCCACTGCTGCAGCTGCGCGCTGCCCGGCAGCCGGGGTTCCTGCGGCTGCACTATCACCTGCGAGCACCCCATCAGGGTTGGGGGGGAGCGGGGGGAAGCCCCCCCAGATCCCCTAAATGGTGTTCCCGGGGTTGCCGCGCCCACCCCGAGCCCCCCACCGTGCCCGCTCACCGGGTTGTGCAGCACCAGCTCCTTCAGCGCCTCCACGTCGGGGTTGAAGGTGGCCGAGACGAGCAGCGCCTGGTAGATCTTGGGGAGGTGGCTGGGGGGGCGTGGGGGGGCTCAGCGCTGGCCCCGTAGTGGGGTCCCCCCTCCCCTTCGCCTGACGGTGCCCCCCCCCCAGCACTGGTTGTGCTCCAAAACCCGCAGAGCATCCCATGGGACCCCCGAGTCCCCGCACCCCAGCAGCACCCCACGGATCTGGATGCAACCCCAAACCTCCTCAGTGCCCCCCCCCAACCCCTCCCCGTGTCCCCACTGCCTCCCCTAATCCCACCAACACCCCACAGTCCTGGACATGCCCCTGGACCTCCAGGACGCCCCCCTAAGCCCCCCCCCCACATCCCCACAGCCTCCCCTCACCCCACCAATGCCCCACAGTCCCAGATGTGCCCCAAACCTCCCCAACGCCCCCCCAAGCCCCCACCCGCATCCTGACGGCCTCCCCTCACCCCACTCACACCCCACACTCATGGCTGTGCCCCCAAACCTCTACAATACCCCCCTCAAAACCCCTACCGGTGTCCCCATGGCCCCTACCCCCGGCAGCACCCCACAGTCACAGACGTGCCCCTAAAGCTCCCCAATGCCTCCCCAACTCCCCCCCCAACACCCCCACGACTTCCCCTCACCCCACCAACACCCCACAATCTCCGGACGTACCCCCAAATTTCCCCAATGGCCCCCCAACCCCTCCCATATCCCCACAACCTCCCCTCATCCCAACCCCCCACAGTCACGGACGTGCCCCCAAACCTCCCCAATGCCCCCAAAAACCCCTCCCTCACCCCCATAAACCCCTCCCCCACGCCCCCCCGGTCCCCCCCTCACCAGAGCAGGGCCTTGAGGTCGTCCCCGAAGCCGAAGGAGAGCAGCAGGTCGGCCTCATCCAGCACCAGCAGCTCCAGCGAGTGCCGCAGCACCAGGCTGCGCGCCTCCAAGTGCGCCAGCACCCGGCCCGGCGTGCCCACCACCACCTCCGGCCGCTCCATCAGCACCGGCCTCGGGGGACAAAAAAAAAAGGGGGGGGTCACCCCCGCTCGGGGACACCCCCCGGGGAGGGGGAAACGAAGGGGACGAGGAGAGGGGGGCGCTTACTTTTGGGCGGAGAGCTCGGTGTGGGCGCAGAGGTCGGCGATGCGCACGTGGCGGGCGCAGAAGGCGGCGAGGCGCCGCAGGCTCAGCACCACCTGCAGCCCCAGCTCCTTGGAGGGCACCAGCACCAGCGCCCGCACCGCCTGCGCCCCCCCGCCGGGTGCCTGCAAACCCCCCCCCCAAACACACACACACAGAGCCACCGTCAGCGCCACCCGGCCCCGGTGCGGTGGGGACCGTGGGGAGGGTGGCGGCGGGGCTGGGGGAGATGCGCTGTGGAGCCCCACAGAGACCCCAAAGCCCGTGGTGCCCCATGGAGCTCCCCAAGCCCCCCAAAAAACCCAAAGCCCACAGCCCCCCGGCATCCCATGGTGTCCCCCCAAATCCCATGGAGCTCCCCAAGCCCCAAAAAAACCCAAAGCCCCCAGGCACCCCATGGAGCTCCCCAAGCCCCATGGCACCTCACAGAGCTCCCCAAGCCCCCCAAAAAAACCCAAAGCCCACAGCCCCCCAGCACCCCATGGAGTCCCCCAAACCATGGAGTCCCCCAAACCCCCCCAAAAAACCCAAAGCCCACAGCCCCCCGGCACCCCATGGAGTCCCACAAACCTCATGGCACCCCATGGAGCTCCCCAAGCCCCCCAAAAAAAACAAAGGCCACAGCCCCCTGGCACCCCATGGAGCCCCCCCAAACCCCACAGAGACTCCCCCCCTCCATGTGATGCTTTAAGAAGCCCACATGCCCTGGTTTCCTATCCCCCACTCCCCCCCCTGGTGCTGGACACCCCCTGGAGCACCCACACCCCACAGCGCCCCTGTTCCAATCAGCCCCCACCCCATGGGTCCCGCACACCCCGGGGTGCCCCCATGCCCCTCACAGCCCCCACCCCACAGAACCCCCACACGGACCCCATCCCTCTCATAGCCCCCACCTCATGGAGCCCCCCCACCCCAGGGTGCCCCCCTCCCTCTCACAGCCCCCACCCCACAGAACCCAAACACCTCATGGTCTCCACATGGTCCCCACATGGCCCCCACCCCAGGGTGCCCCGACCCCACAGCCCCCACCCCATTGATCCCAAACACCCCAGGGTGCCCCCATGCCCCTCACAGCCCCCACCCCACAGAACCCAAACACCTCATAGTCCCCACATGGTCCCCACATGGCCCCCACCCCAGGGTGCCCCGACCCCACAAAACCCACACACCTCATGGCCCCCACATGGCCCCATCTCTCTCCCAGCCCCCCCCCAGGGTGCCCCCATCCCCTTCAGCCCCCACCCCATGGATGCCAAACACCTCAGGGTGCCTCCCCCCCTCTCACAGCCCCCACCCCACAGAACCCACAGCCCACATGGCCTCCCCCCCAGGGTGCCCCCACCCCACAGCCCCCAACCCATTGATCCCAAACACCCCAGGGTGCCCCCATGCCCCTCACAGACCCCAACCACAGCCCCCCCCCATCCCAGGGTGCCCCCATCCTCTTCAGCCCCCACCCCACAGAACCCACCCCCCACATGGCCCCCACCCCAGGGTGCCCCCCTCCCTCTCACAGCCCCCACCCCTTTGATCCCAAACACCACAGGGTGCCCCCATGCCCCTCACAACCCCCACCCCACAGAACCCAAACACCTCATGGCCCCCACATGGCCCCCACCCCAGGGTGCCCCGACCCCACAGCCCCCACCCTACAAAACCCACACACCTCATGGCCCCCACATGGCCCCATCTCTCTCCCAGCCCCCCCGAGGGTGCCCCCATCCCTCTCACAGCCCCCACCCCATAGAACCCAAACACCTCATGGTCCCCACATGGTCCCCACATGCCCCCCCCCCCCACGGTGCCCCCCCCCCCATGGTGCCCCCCCATTACCGCGGCCCGCAGCAGGCGGTGCAGCAGGGGCAGGCCGTAGGCCGCGGTCTTCCCGGAGCCGGTGCGGGCCCGGGCCAGGAGGTCGCGGCCCTCCAGGGCCACGGGGATGGCCTCAGCCTGGATGGCGGTGGGGGCGGCCCAGCCCAGCTCCGACACGGCCTGGGGGGACGGAGAGTCACGGGGGGAGCCCGGACATCCCCCCCCCGGACCCCCTCGGCCCCCCCCCGGTGTCCCCCGGTTCCCTCCCGGTACCCGCAGCAGCCGCGGGTCCAGCCCCAGGTGCTCGAAGGCCGCCGCCATTTCGGGCCGGGAAGGCCCCGCCGCCGCCCCCTGGCGGTGTGGGGGGCTCGGGGGCACCCTTGGGTGCTGGGGGGATCGATTTGGGGGGATCGAGGGGGTCCCGGTTCCAGGGAGGGGTGTTTGGGGCGGAGAGTGCGCCTCGGCCGCACTGCAGGACCCCCAAAATACCCCCACCCCGAAAGGCCCCCAATCAGCCCTAAAGTACCCCAAAAAGCAGCCCCGCCGCCCAACGGCACCACATCCACTCTAAAGTGGCCCCAAAAAGCACCCACACCCCCAAAAACACCCTCCCCGCAGCACCCCAAAAAGGCCCTCATTCAAAGTACCCCCAAAAGCATCCCACTTACAGCACCCTAAAAGAAAGGCCCTCATCCACCCTAAAGGATCCCAAAAAACACCCCTACCCCAAAAAGGCCCCCAATCCGCCCTAAAGGACCCCAAAAAGCAGCCCCTCCGCCAAAAGGCACCACATCCACTCTAAAGTGTCCCCAAAAAGCACCCCCACCTCCATAAGCAACTCCAAAAAGACCCCTCATCTACCCTAAAATACCCCCAAAAGCACCCCGACCCCAAAAGCATCCCACTTACAGCACCCTAAAAGAAGCCCCTCATTCACCCTAAAGGTTCCCAAAAAGCACTCCTACCCCAAAAAGACCCCCAATCAGCCCTAAAGTACCCCCAAAAGCACCCCCCACCCCCAAAAGGCACCAGATCCACTCTGAAGTATCCCCAATAGCACCCCCACCTCAAAAAGACCCCTCATCTACCCTAAAGTATCTCAAAAAAGCATCCCCACCCCCAAAAGCACCCTCCCCACAGCACCCCAAAAAGGCCCTCATTCAAATTACCCTCAAAAGCACCCCAAACCCAAAAAGCATCCCACTTACAGCACCCTAAAAGAAGCCCCTCATCCACCCTAAAGGATCCCAAAAAACACCCCTACCCCAAAAAGGCCCCCTATCCACCCTAAAGTACCACAAAAAGCACCCCCTCACAGCATCCCAAAAAGGTCCTCATCCAAAGTACCCCTAAAAGTACCTGCACCCCAAAAGGACACCCCAAATAGGTCCCCATCCACCCGTAAGTATCCCCCAAAGCCCCCCACCCCAAAAGCCCCCCCCAGCACCCCAAAAAGCACCAATGCATGCCCAGGGACCCCACAGCCTTTATTGACCCCAAAATGTCCCCCTCAAAACCCCACAGCGGGTGCAGGCAGCGTGCCCCAAACCCCCTCCAGTGCCCTGGTGTTCTGTGGGGCTGCGGCCCCCCAGGTTTGGGGAGGAACCCCCCCAGGGTTTGGGGTGGCCCCCCGGGGGTGCTGCACTAGCTTTTTGGCCTCAAAGATGTAGCCCTGCACAGAGCACCCCAAAAAGCCTCCCACCCCAAAATGCACCTCACACACAGCACCCCAAAAAGGCCCCATCCACCAGAAACTACCCCAAAAAGCCTCCCAACCCCAAAAAGCACCCTGCACAAAGGACCCTAAAGGCCCCTCATCCACAGTAAAACACCCCCAAAAACACCCCCTCCCCCAAAAAGCACCCCAAAAAGGCCCTTCATCCACCCTAAAGAAACCCCAAAAGCCCCCCCACTCAATCCACCCCACCCCCAGCACCCCAATAACCACCAGCTCATGCCCAGGGACCCCACAGCCTTTATTGATCCCAAAAAAAAACCCAAAACCCCGCAGTGGGTGCAGGCAGCGTGCCCCCAGCCCCCCGGTGTTCTGCGGGAGCTGCGGGGCCGTGGCTCCCTGGTCTCGGGGGAACCCCCCCAGGATTTGGGGCAGCCCCCCTGGGCTTTGGGGTGTCCCCCCAGGTTTTGGGGTGGCTACACCAGCTTCTTGGCCTCGAGGTAGCCCTGCACATAACACCCCAAAAAGGCCCCCACCCACCATAAACTACTCCAAAAAACCCCCCACCCCAAAAAGTACCCTGCACACAGCATGCCAAAAAAGCCCTTTATCCACCCTAAAGTACCCCCAAAAGCCCCATACCCCAAAAAGCCTCCCCAATTCCTCAAAGGCTCCCTCAAAGGCTCCTCATCTACCCTAAAATACCCCCAAAACCACCCTCTTCCCCCAAAATCACCTGAAAAGGCCTTCCATCCACCCCAAAACGCCCCCCACCCCAATCCACCCTACCTCCAACACCCCAATAAACACCAGGCTCACACCCAGGGACCCCACAGCCTTTATCGATCCCAAAAAAAAACCCACAGTGGGTGCAGGCAGCGCGCCCCCAGCCCCCCGGCGTTCTGCAGGGGCTGCGGGGCCGCGGCTCCCTGGTCTCAGGGGAACCCCCCCAGGATTTGGGGCGGACCCCCGGGCTTTGGGGTGTCCCCCCCGGGTTTTGGGGTGGGCTACACCAGCTTCTTGGCCTCGAAGTAGCCCTGCACGTAACACCCCCAAAAGGCCCCCACCTGCCATAAGCTGCCCCCAAAAGCCCCCCACCCCAAAAAGTATCCTGCACACAGCATGCCAAAAAGGCCCTTCATCCACCCTAAAGTATCCCCAAAAGCCATACCCCAAAAAGCCCCATACCCCAAAAAGCCTCCCCAATTCCTCAAAGGCTCCCTCAAAGGCTCCTCATCTACCCTAAAATACCCCCAAAACCACCCACTCCCCCAAAAATCATCTGAAAAGGCCTTCCATCCACCCCAAAACGCCCCCCACCCCAATCCACCCTACCTCCAACACCCCAATAAACACCAGGCTCACACCCAGGGACCCCACAGGCTTTATTGATCCCAAAAAAAAACCCACAGTGGGCGCAGGCAGCGCGCCCCCAGCCCCCCGGCGTTTTGTGGGGGCTGCGGGGCCGTGGCTCCCTGGTCTCAGGGGAACCCCCCCAGGATTTGGGGTGGCCCCCCTGGGCTTTGGGGTGTCCCCCCCGGGTTTTGGGGTGGGCTACACCAGCTTCTTGGCCTCGAAGAAGCTCTTGAGGTGCCGCATCTGCCAGATGCCGGTGAGGATGAGGATGCCGGTCTGGGCGATGGACCACCAGAGCACGCGCTGGTTGGTGCTCTCGCTCGTCATGCGGAAGCGCTCCTCGCGGTACTGCGGGTGGAAACGGGGGGGTTAGGGGGGCGCAGACCCCATCCCCTAAAAAAAAAAAGCCCCGTTTTGGGGCGAGCCCTCACCCGCTGGTAGTTCTGCTCCTTCTGGATCTGCTCCACCTGGTCCAGGAGCTGCCGGGCGCGGAGCTGCAGCTCGGTCAGCTTGTCCTTGGCGGCGATCTCGGGGTAGTTGTTGGTGTGCTCGCCCACCTGGATGTCCAGGTGCACCCGCTGCGGGGACACCAGGGGGGGTCAGCATTTGGGGGGGGACCTCCCTGTGCCCCTCTTGGCACCGTGGGACCCCCCCGGCAATCTGGGACCCCCCCTCATTACCAGCTTGCCACCGGCGAACAGCGCCATGCGGGTGGAGTTGGAGTGCAGGCAGATCTGGTGCTCCCCCGGCGTGTGCGAGGTGAAGGTGAAGCGGCCCTCGGAGCCGTACTGCCGCGACAGCACCACCTGGGGGGGGGACACACGTCGTTACCGGCCCCCCCGGGACCCCCAGAGCCCCCCCCAGAGCCCCCCCCCAGTGTTACCCACCTTGCCGTCGGGGTCCTTCACCTCCACGTGCATGCCCAGCCCCGGCGTGGAGGGCAGGAAGGCCTCGGACTGCTTGTCCCACAGCTGCGTGCGGTAGTTCCCTGCGGGGCGGCGGGTCGGAGCAGGGACGCGGACACCCCCAAAACCCCCCCGACCCCCCCCAAAACCCCCCGACCCCCCCAGAGCTCCCCCAATAACCCTAGAACCCCCCCAACCCCCTCAGAGCTCCCCCCACCCCACAGGGGGTCGCCCCCTTTCCTCACCCCATCCCCAGGGGTCTCCCCCTTTCCCCTCCTCGCCCCCTGGGGGATCCCCTGTGTCCCCCCCCAGTGCCCCCCCTGCTCCCAGGGGTCTCTCTCCTCGCCCCCCTCTCCACTCCCTGTGTCCCCCCCCCGTGGCTACCTCGCTCCCCAGGGGTTTTCCTGCCCCCCCCCCCCCGTCCTTGGGGGTCTCTCCCCCTGTCCCCCCCAGGCTCTCCCCCCCCCACCTGCCCCATTCCTGGGGGTCTCCCCGTTGTCTCTCCCCATTCCCGGGGGTCTCTCTCTCCTCACCCCCCCCTCTATCCCCTGGGGTCCCCCCCCCGTTGCTACCTCGCTCCCCGGGGGTCTCTCCCCCTGCCCCCCCCATTCCCGGGGGTCTCCCCGCTGCCTCTCCCCGTTCCCGGGGCTCTCTCCCCTCGCCCCCCCCGACTCCCGGGGGTCTCCCCCCCCCTTCCTACTCCTGCCCTTCCCCTCAGGCCCCCCCGGGGTCTCTCCGGTTGCCACCTCAGCCCCGGGGCCCTCCCGGGTGCGCGGGGGTCCCTCCTTTTGCCCCCCCCCCCCGCATTCCCGGTGCTCTCCCCCAGCACCACCTCGGTCCCCGGGGGTCTCCCCCCACTCCCGGGGGTCTCTCCCGTCACCGCCTCACCCCCGAGGCTTCCTCAGCGCCTCACGGTGCCCCGAGGACCCCCCCCCCGGTGCTCGGGGTCCCCCCTCCGGTACCCGGGACCCCCCCCTGGTAAACCGAGGCCCCCCCCCGGTAACCTGGGGACCCCCCCCCGGTAACCCAAGCCCCCCCCTTACAAACCGGGGCCTCCCCCCCTCGCCCCCCCCCCACCCCCGTTGCCCCCCCCACCCCCCCCAAATCCCCCGGTGCCCTCCCCGCCGCCCCGCACCGATGACCATGGTCTCGTCGGGGATCTCCTCGATGAAGCAGCGCTTCTCGGTCTCCCCGATGTGGAAGTAGAGCCCGTGGGCTCCCCAGGCCGCCAGCACCAGGGCGGCCACCGCGGCCCGCAGCCCCCCGCCGCCCGCCATGGCCCTACCCCGGGCCCCCCACCCCCAACTCCCTCCCGGTGCGCACCGCGCATGCGCCGCCCGCCCCGCGCCCCGCGCCCCGCGCATGCGCCGCCCCCCGCGGCGCCCACTCAGCGCTCCCCACGCCGCGGCTCCCTCACGCCGCGCACTGCGCATGCGCCGCCAGGTGGCGAGCGCCGCCAGGTGGCGCAGCGGGGAGGGCGCCGCGCTCGCAGCGCGGAGGTCGCGGGTTCGATGCCCGCCTCCGCCCGTTCCCTCTGGTTCCCCCCCCCACTTTCGTTGTCCCCACGGAGCACCCATGGGTGGGGGGGTGCGGGGGTGGGGCGAGCCCTTCGCACCCTGCTGGCAGTGTGGCAACACCCCCGCGTCCTTCCTTCCTTCCTTCCTCCCCCAGCGGGGCAGCGCAGCCGGGGCGGGCGGCGTGGGGCGTCCCATGGGTGAGCGGCACCGGGGCCACCGGGGGGGCGCTGGGGAAGGGGGGGGGAAATGGGGGAAGCGGAACCGGGAGCGCTTGCAACACCGGCAGCCCCCCACCCCATCCCCGCCTCCGCGGGCTGGCGATTTCGGGAGGGAGCCGCCAAGCCCGCGGGCTATAAAGGCGAGGGGCGGCCTGCCCCATAGCCAGCCCCATAGCCAGCCCCATGGCCAGCCCCATAGCCTGCCCCATAGTGCTCACTCTCACCCTCCTCATCCTCTGTGCAGAGGCCGAAGGCTTGGCGTCGTGCCACGCGCCCACCCTGCAGACCAAGGTCTTCAAATACCGGTAAGGGGCGGGGGGCCCAGAGGGGTCCCAGGGGTGCCGGGGGGTCCCGGTGGGGACATTGGGGTGCCGGTGTCCCCGCAGGATCTGGGACATGAACCAGAAGTCGCTGTACCTGCGCAATGACCAGCTGGTGGCCGGGCACCTGCAGGGCGCCAACGCCGCGCTGGAAGGTGAGCGGGGGCTTGGGGACACGCAGGGGGGTCGTGGGGGGGGGCTGACGGTGTGACACGTCCCCCCCCGGTGTCCCCACAGAGAAGGTTTTTTGGGTGCCCAACCGCTCCTTCGAGCACGCCCGGCTCCCCGTCATCATGGGCATCCAGAACGGCACCCGCTGCCTCGCCAGCCCCGCCGCCCCACAGCCCACCCTGAGGCTCGAGGTGACAGCCGGGGACACCGTGGGGACACCGTGGGGTCGGGGACACCGCGGGGCTGGGGGCACCACTGGGATGGGGATAGCTTGGGGATGCCATGGGGATGGGGACATTGTGGGGATGGGGTAGCGTGGGGACACTGCGGGGTTGGGGACGTGGGGACTCCATGGGGTTGGGGACACCTTGGGGACATCTTGGGGATGGGGATGCCTTGGGGACACTGTGGGGATGGAGACATCATGGGGAAGGGGACACTGAGGGGATGGGAGCACCACCAGGATGGGGTTAGCTTGGGGACATGGCAGGGATGGGGACACCGTGGGGATGGGGACATTGTGGGGATGGGGATGCCTTGGGGACACTGGGGATGGGGACATCATGGGGAAGGGGACACCATGGGGATGGGGACATCATGGGGAAGGGGACACCATGGGGATGGGGACATTGTGGGGATGGGGACACCATGGGGATGGGGACATTGTGGGGATGGGGTAGCGTGGGGACACTGTGGGGTTGGGGACGTGGAGACACCATGGGGTTGGGGACACCCTGGGGACACCATGGGGTTGGGGACATCTTGGGGATGGGGAATTCATGGGGAAGGGGACACTGCGGGGATGGGGATAGCATGGGGACACCACGGGGTTGGGGACTCCATGGGGATGGGGACACCACGGGGATGATGGCAGCGGTGGGGGGGGGATTGGGGGGACACCGTCAGCCGGCGCAGCCCCCGGCGGTGACACCGGTGACGCCGCAGGCCGCCAACATCACGGAGCTGCCCCGCGCCGGCGAGGCCTCGTTGCCCTTCACCTTCTTCCGTTCCTACAAGGACGGGCTCTGGCGCTTCGAGTCGGCCGCCAACCCCGGCTGGTTCCTCTGCACCTCGGCGCGGGGACACGAACCCCTGGGGCTCTCGCGGCACCCCGACGCCAGCCACGTCCTCGACTTCTACTTCCAGCTCTGCTGAGCCTCCCCGGGGATGGTGGCACCCCCTGGGGACGGTGACACTCCCCCGGGGACGCTGGCATCCCCCCAGGACGGTGACATCCCCCGGGGACGGTGACACCCCCCGGGGATGCTGGCACCCCCCCAGGATGGTGACACCCCCCGGGGACGGTGGCACCCCCTGGGGACAGTGACACTCCCGCGGGGACACTGGCATCCCCCCAGGACGGTGACATCCCCCTGAGGACACTGGCATCCCCCAGGATGGTGACATCTCCCCAGGATGGTGACACCCCCCGGGGACGGTGACACCCCTCAGAGACGATGACATCCCCCTGGGGACAGTGACATCCCCCTGGGACGGTGACACCCCCCCCAGGGACAGTGGCACCCCCGCAATAAAGGCGTTTTGCTCCCCAACATCCCCGTCACCGTGGGTGGCACCGTGACCCCCCCTTGCGTCACCGCCCCGGGGTGCCCGGCGTTGCGCCACGGCCTCGGCGGGGACGGGGACAGGACGGGGAGTCCCCAGGGTGGGGGTGACGCAGGCGGTGGGGCTGCCCCCGGCGGGGCACGGCCCCTTCCCGTATCCGGCGCTGGCGGACGCCTCCCGCACGGCACGGCCCCCGCCCGCGGCACTGGGAACGGGAACGGGAATGGGAACGGGTGGTGGCACGGGAATGGGGTGGTGGTGGCACGGGAACGGGGTGGCGCAGTGCATGGGGTGCTGGGGATGGGGACCCGGGGGTGTCTGGGGGGGGACAGGGTGTGTAGGACCATGGGGAGGGGGCACAAAGGGCTGTGGGGACGCGGGACCCGGGAAAGTGGGGACGGGGTGCATGGGACCCTGGGGACAGGGCATAAAAGACCATGGGGACAGGGCGCATGGGACCACGGGGCACAAAAAAACAGGGGGCACACAGGACCGTGGGGACAGAGCAAGGGGCGAGGGGCACGTGGGGCACTGAGGCCAGCGGGCACGGGCACGGGGGCACGGGGCACGGGGGGCTATGGGGACAGGGCATGGGGGGCTATGGGGACAGTCCACATGGGACCATGGGGACAGGGCGCAGGGGTCACACCGCGGGGACGCTGCAGGTGGAGGCCACGGGGAGCGGGGGCCGCGGGGCCCGGCCGGCGTTTCGCCATCGCCATCGCGCCGCGTCCGGGCTCATCCCTGGGGCGGGCCCCGTCCCCACGCCCTATAAGTGCCACCAGCGGCGGGTGACAACGCAGAGGACACCGCTCCCCGGCAGGTTCTCGGAGGACGACACCTTTGCAGGTAGCGCTCCCGATGGGGACGGGGACGGGGACGGGGACGGGGTTGCTGGGACCGGCTCCGGGCAGCGTTCCCGAGCCGTTCACTCTGGAGCCTACTGATGACCGGCAGCGGAGCGGGGCGGTGCCGGGGGGAACCTCCTGGCCGGTTCTCCCCAGCGCTGTCCCCCCCCCCCCCCTCTTGCAGGCTCTGCCATGTCCCACGCGTCCCCAGCAGCCCCCAGGTGAGTGGCGGGGACACGGGGCCACCCGCTCGGGGACCGAGCCCCATGGGGACCCAGCCCCCCGGCGCGGTGCCACCCGTCCTCAGCCCCTCTCTCGCTCCTCCAGAAGCGGTGCCAGGAGCCCCCGGAGGTGCCGGGACCATGCCCAGTACCGGGAGCCCCCGCGGGGTGTCACCCTGCTGGGGACCTCGGGGGACAGTGGCCCCGTGGAGGCCGTCATCGACCCCGACATGGAGAACTTGTTCAATGAGTTCCTGGGGAAAGGTAGAGGCTGGGGGACAGCGTCCTGTCCCCATGGTCCCCCATGAGCCCCGTCCCCATGTCCCCGTGTCCCCTTGTCCCTGTGTCCCCTCCCAACATGCCCGTGATGTCCCCATGTCCCCTTGTTGTCCATGATGCCCTTGTCCTCCATCCCCATGTCCCCATTTTGCTTCCTCCCTGTGTCCCCATGTCCCTATGTCCCCATTTTGCTCCCCCCCCATGTCCCCGTGTCCCCCCTCCACGTGCCCGTGCTGTCCCCCTAACGCCCACGTCCCCCATCCCCGTGTCCCCTGTCCCCACGTCCCTGGGTCCCTTCCCCACATGCCCATGGTGCCTACAAGTCCTCGTGTCCCCACGTCCCTCCACGTACCCGGGTCCCTACATGTCCCCAGACCCCAAAATATCCCCAGACCCCCACACACCCCCATGCCCCTCGATGTCCCCACACACCCCCATGCCCCTCGATGTCCCCACGTCCCCCCGCCACCCAGATCCCCGTGACGCCCTCACCCCCATCCCCATGCCCCCCCATCCCCACACCCCAACGACACGTCCCCGTGTCCCCGCGTCCCCTCGCAGTGAGACCCAAGGAGGAGGAGGGGACAATGACGACCTCGAGCACGGTGGTCCCGGCGGGGGCGCAGCCCTACCACTACGCGCTGCGGGACACGGAGCACAAGGCGTTGTGCCTGCAGGGGGGGCGCCTGGTGGCCCTCAGCCTGCAGGGTGCCAACGACGCCCAGGAAGGTGGGTGCCGGGGAGGGGGGGGGTCACCCCCACCCATGGGTGCCCCCCGCCCACCCTCTCGCCCCCGTCCCCCCGCAGAAGCCATCAGCGTGGTCCCCAACCGGCACCTGGAGCGCCGGCGCTGCCCCCTCATCGTGGGTATCCGGGGGGGCAGCCAGGCCCTGTCCTGCGGCACCGGCCCCGAGCCCCAGCTCAAGCTGGAGGTGAGCGGGGGGGGGGTCCCCGAGCACCCATGGGAGATGGGGGGGGGGCACAACAGGGTGGGGTGCCCGTGGGGGTGATCGGGGTGGGGGGAGGTGGAGGTGGAGGAGACTGGGGGGGGTGGAACCAAGAGGTGGGGGGTGGGGAGGTGGGGGGGGGCACCCCAGGGTGGGGGCACCCCAAGGTGGTGGCACCCTAAAGTGGGGTCACCCCAAGGTGGGGGCACCCCAAGGTTTTGTCAGGCCAAGGTGGTGGCACCTGGAGGTGGGGGTTTCTGGGATGGTGTCACCCTAAGGTGGTGGCACCCCAAGGTGTTGTCACCCTACGGTGGTGTCACCCCAAGGTGGTGGCACCCTAAGGTGGTGGCACACCAAGGTGGGGGGGTTCCTGGGATGGCATCACCCCCAGATGGCATCACCTCAGGGTGGTGTCACCCCAAGCTGGTGTCACCCCAAGCTGGTGTCACCTCAAGGTGGTGGCACCCCTGGAGGTGGGAGTTCCTTGGGGTGGCGTCACCCCAAGCTGGTGGCACCCCAAGGGGGGGGTTCCTGGGACACCGCCACCCCTTGGCGCTGCCACCCGGAGGCTGGGGGATGTCCCTGGGGTGCCGGTGACACTCGGTGACACCCCCGCAGGACATGGGGGTGCTGGAGCTGTTCCGTGGCGAGGACCACGCCGTGCCCTACACCTTCTACAAGACATTTGGGGGCTCCACGCACACCTTCGAGGCCGCCGCCTTCCCCGGCCACTTCCTCAGCACCACCCCGCGGCCTGGCGAGGAGCTGGGCCTGGCCCCCCCAGACGCCCCGGACGCCATCACCTCCTTCTACCTGCGCCGAAAGTGACCGGGGGGGTGGGGGGGCACCCATGGGTGGGGATGGGGATGGGGACGGACTGCGGGGGGAATAAAGGTGCTGGCTGCAGCGGCTGGTGTGTGGTGTGCGTCTGTGGGGTGGGATCAGGCCCAGCAGTGGGGCAGGATCAGACCCATGTGTAGGGCAGGATCAGGACCCAGGTTAGGTTGGGATCGAACCCCCCACGGCTCAGCATCAGGCCCCCTGTGAGTCAGGATCAGGCCCCTTATGGGGTCAGGATCAGGATCCAGGTGTGGGGCAGGATCAGGGCCTCCTTTGGGATGGGTTAGGCCCCTGCTGTGGGGCAGGATCAGGTCCCCTGTGGGGCAGGATCAGACCCACAGGTAGAGCAGGATCAGGACCTGGGTGTAGGTCAGGATCAGGCCCCCTTTGGGTCTGGATCAGGCCCAGCAGTGGGGCAGGATCAGACCCATGTGTAGGGCAGGATCAGGACCCAGGTTAGGTTGGGATCCAGCCCCCCATGGCTCAGGACCAGGCCCCCTGTGAGTCAGGATCAGGATCCAGGTGTGGGGCAGGATCAGGCCCCCCATGGCTCAGGATCCGGCCCCCTCAGGGTCTGCATCAGGCCCCCTGTGGGGTCAGGACCAAGCCCAGGCCTTGCTCAGGATCAGGCCCAGACATGGGGCAGGCTCAGACCCAGCTATAGGGCAGGACCAGGCCCTGCTGTGGGGCAGGATCAGACCCAGGTTAGGTTGGGATCGAGCCCCCCACGGCTCAGGACCAGGCCCCCTTAGGGTCAGGACCAGGCCCCTGTGGGGTCAGGGGGTCAGGGCCGTGCCCCCTGGCTCAGGATCAGGCCCCGCCCCCGGCCCAGCCCCCTTCATGGCCCCGCCCACAATGGGCGTGGCCTCCATGCAGGGGGCGTGGCCTCGCTGTGCCCCGGCCCCGCCCACCCGAGGGGCGGTGGAGGAAGGGGCGGGGCCAGCCGAGGCCACGCCCCCTCGCCGCGCGCCGGCCGTGCCGGTAAGGGGAGGGGGAGCGGGGGGGGGAGGGGGGGGAGCAGGAGCCGGGAGCCCCCCCCCACCTCCCACCCCCCCCACGCCCCCTCCCCAAATTTCCCCCTCCCCAAATCCCCCCCCCCCCGCCCCTCGGTTCCCCCCCCCTCCCCCGTGGGTGCCCCGTGGGTGGGGGGCGTTGGGTGTGGGGGGGGGGGCACCCGCAGGGACCCCCCCCCCGCAGTGACCCCCCCACACACGTGGGGGGTGGGCACCCACGCGCGAATTTGGGGACTCCCCACGCCAAAAACACACCGGAAGCACCCGCTGGGGGGGCAGGGGGGCGGGGAGACCCCCCCCACCCCCCCCTTGGGGTCCCCACCCTTGGGTGCGGGTTGGGGGGGGGCACCCACGGGGACACGCGTGGGGGGGGGGGGAAAGGGTGGGGGGTGAGGGGGGGGCAGGGCGTGGGTGCCCCCCACCCGCGGCTCCCCCCGGGGGCTGCTGTGGGGCAGGGGGTGTGGGGCAGGGGGCGTGGGGGGGGGGGACACGAGTGGGGGGGGGGGGACACGCGTGGGGTTGGGGGGGGGGCGTGGGGGGGGGCACGGGGCTTCCTCCCTCCCATCCCCCCCTTCCTGCCCTGGTAGCGGGGCCGGAAGCCGGCGGGCAGTGACGTGGGTGACACGGGGACAGCGTGGGGCGCGCTGGGGGGGCCCCGGCACCCGGCACCCCCCCGGCACCCAACGCCCCCCCCCCCTCACCCCACAATTAACGGGGCTCCCCCTCTCCCCCCAGGTCAGCCCCACGGCCATGGGGGGGCCACGGTGAAGCCGCGGAGGCCACGGGATGGAGCCGGGGGGTGGCCGCCCCCCCGGGGCGCTGGCGGCGCAGGACGCCATCGTCTTCTCCGACGCCCCCCCCCCGGCCCCCGGCACCCCTGGGCCCCCCCTGCCCGCCCCCGCCGACGTCTTCTGGGCCAGCCTGGTGCAGGCCCAGCTCTGCGTCTGGGACCTGCAGGGGGCCATCGATGGGGACACCGGTGGCACCCACGGTGGTGGCACCCACGGTGGTGGCACCCATGGCGGTGGTGGCACCGGTGGCGGTGGTGGTGGCACCCACGGGTCCGACCCCGGTCACCAGGGGGGCTCTCAGCAGCGCGCCCCCACCCATGGGACCTCCTCCTCTGAGCCCGTCCCCGCATATGGGGGCGCCCCGGGGGGCCGCGTGGGCACCCATGGGTGCTCCGAGCCCCCGAGCACCCTGATGGAGCAGCCGGGCTGGGAGAGCTTCGCACCCATGGGTGTGGGTGGGGGCACCTCACACGAGCACGTGGGCACCCGTGGGACCACCACGGCCACCCATGGGACCACCTCCTCCGAGTCCATCTTCACCTATGGGAGCACTTCGTATGAGCATGGGGGCACCCATGGGACCACCCCCTCCGAGTCCACCTTCACCTATGGGAGCACCTTGGCCGAGCCCGTGGCCACCCATGGGACCACCTTGGCCACCTATGGGACCACCTTGGCCACCCATGGGACCACCTCCTCCGAGTCCTTCTTCACCTATGGGAGCACTTCTCAGGAGCACCTGGCCACCCACGGGACCACCACCTCCGAGCCCACCCCCACGTCCAGGAGCACCCCCCACGAGCCCACCCACGGGACCGTCTCGCCCCACTCCGTGCCCATGGGTGGGTGCATCTCCTGTGAGCACCCACTGCCCGCTGGGACCGCGTCACCCATGGGTGGCTGCTTCTCCTACAAGGACTTGGCGCTGGGTGCAGGATTCTGGCAGGAGCCCCGTGGGTGCGGGGCCGTGGGCAGGAGCATCTTGCACGAGCACGTGCCCACCTTCGGGACCACCGCGCCCAAATCCGTGCCCACCCACGGGACCACGTCCTGGGCGCGTGTCCCAGCAGATGGAAGCGCCTGGGCCGAGCCCGCACCCCCGGATGGGACCACGTGGAGCAGGGCCTCCCCCGTGGGTGACCCCAACGTATGGGAGCATGGCCCAGGTGGGGACACCTCGACCATGGCATGGGAGCCTCCTCCAGCGGGTGGCACCGCGGGGACCAAGGCTGTGCCCAAGGACGACGCCAGCTCATGGGGGCACGTCCCAACGGATGGAACCACCTTGACCAAATCAATGCCCACGGATGGGAACATCTCGACCACATCCATGCCCATGGGTGGCACCACGTTGACCACGTCTATTCCCAAGGAGGACACCAGCTCATGGGGACACATCCCAACAGATGGGACCATGTTGACCACGTCAATGCCCAAGGATGACGCCATCTCATGGGGGCACGTCCCAACAGATGGCACCACCTTGACCAAGTCAATGCCCATGGATGGGAACATCTCGACCAAATCCATGCCCAAGGATGGCACCATGTCATGGGAGCACGTCCCAGCTGATGGGAACATCTCCACCAAGTCAATGCCCATGGATGGGATCTCAACCAAGTCCACGCCGATGGATGGCACCATGTCATGGGAGCGTGTTCCAATGGATGGGAACATCTCGACCAAGTCACTGCCCATAGATGGGAATATCTCAACCAAATCCATGCTCATGGATGGCACCGTGTTGACCAAGTCAATGCCCAAGGAGGACACCATCTCATGGGGGCACGTCCCAACGGATGGGACCATGTTGACCAAGTCAACGCCCACAGATGGCACCATGTTGACCACGTCTGTTCCCAAGGATGACACCATGTCATGGGGGCATGTCCCAATGGATGGCACCATGTTGACCAAGTCAACGCCCACAGATGGGAACATCTCCTGGGAACATGTCCCAGCAGATGGGACCACCTTGACCAAGTCAATGCCCTCAGATGGCACCATCTCAACCAAGTCCATGCCGATGGATGGCACCATGTCATGGGAGCGTGTTCCAACGGATGGGAACATCTCGACCAAGTCCATACCCATGGGTGGCACCACATTGACCAAGTCTATTCCCAAGGAGGACAACATCTCATGGGGACACGTCCCAACAGATGGCACCACATTGACCGAGTCAACGCCCACAGATAGGAACATCTCAACCAAATCCACACCGATGGATGGCACCATGTCATGGGAGTGTGTTCCAACGGATGGGAACATCTCAACCAAGTCAATGCTCATGGGTGGCACCACGGTGACCACGTGTATTCCCAAGGATGACACCATCTCATGGGGGCACGTCCCAACAGATGGGACCACCTTGACCAAGTCCATGCCCACCGATGGGAACATCTCAACCGAGGCCATGCCCACGGGTGGCACCATCTCATGGGAGCACGACCCAACCCATGGGACCGTCTTGACCAAGTCCATGCCCACGGATGGGACCATGGCCTGGGGGCACGTCCCAACCGAGGGGACCACCTTGACCAAGCCCATGGACGGGACCTCCTGGCCCAACCCCATGGCCATGGCCGGGACCACCTCCCCCAAGCCCACTCCCGTGGATGCCACCACCCCCCAGGACCCCGCGCCCACCACTGCCACCATCTCAGCCCGTCCCCCGGTCCCCAAACGGAGCGAGGAGGAGGAAGAGGAGGAGGAAGAGGAGGAGGAGGAGGACAACGAGGAGGATGAAGATGAGGAGGAGGAGGAGGAGGAGGAGGAGCCCCTCTTCCACACCAACCCCCTCTTCTGCAGCCGGGCGCCCCCCTACAGGCCCCACCTGCCCCCCCTGCGCATCACGGAGCTGGACATCGCGGGGGCCCCCACCATGGGGGCACCCAGGAGGTAAGGGGGGGGGGTGGGTGGGTGGGGTGGGTGTTGGGGGGGGGGGCACCCCAAAACTTCCCCCCCCCCCCCATCCCCATCCCCATGCCCACCCAGCTCTGTCCTCAGCAGGTCACGGTGGCCGCGGGGGGGGGCGGCGCCAGCCCCATGGAGCAGGGTGAGTGCGGGACCCCCGCCCCTTTTGGGGGGGGGTGGTCGGGGGAGGGGGGGTGATGCTGAAGGGACCCCCCTCCCCATACGCCCCCCCCCCTTTTGTCTTCTCCCACCCCAGGCCTGGCGCTCTCTGGCCCCCCGGACCTGACCCCGGTGGGGGGGCTCCAGGACCCCCCCCCAGAACCCCCAGGAGGGGGGGACCCGGCCCCCCCCAGCCCTGAATGCCCCCCAGATTTGACACCAGCAGGGGGGACCGGGGCCCCCCAGCCTCTTACACCCCCTGGATTTGCCCCCCCCCAGCTTCCCAGCACCCCCAGACCTGCCCCCCCCCAGCCCCCCACCCCCCTTGGATCTGCCCCCCCCAGCCCCCCAGCCCCCCCAGCCCTGCCCCCCAAAGCTCCCCAGCACCCCTTGATCTGCCCCCCCCCCAGCCCCCCAGCACCCCCAAAGCTGCCCCCAAAACCACCCCAGCCCCCTGGTTCTGCCCCCCCCAGCCCCCCAACCTCCCCATATCCCCCCCAGGGCAGGCACCACCTCCCCCCCCCCATTCCCCCCGGATTCCCCCCCCCAGTATCCCCAGCCAGGGGGGCACCAGCCCCCCCCCTTCCCCTTAACCTCCCCCCGACCCCCCAGCTTTGCCCCGGGGGGGGCAGCAGGAGCCCCCCCCCAGCCCCCGGACCCCCCCAATTCCCTCCCCAACCTCTGCCCGGCCGCCACGGGGACCCCCGGGGCTGGGGGGTGCCGGGGGGCTGCGGGGGGCCCCCCCCACGTCGGGGGGTCACTGTGCCCAGGGGGGGGCCGTGGGGCAGGGCCCTGAGCCCCCCCCTGCCTCCCCGCGCCCCGACACGGAGGAGCTGCCCCCCGAGAGCACCCAGGAGCCCCCGCCGGACCCCCCCGCCAGCACCCATGGGTGAGGGACCCCAGCACCCCGAGTTCCTTGGCCCCCCCCCCGGCCCCACAGCCCCCCCCGTCTGTCTGTCTGTCCCCCCCAATCCCCTCTCATTCCCCCCAACCCCCCCCTCCCCACCCCCCCCAGCTCCACCCACCCCCCAACCCCCCCCATTTCCCCCCTGACCCCCATGTGTCCCCCCCGACCCCCCCGTCCCCCCTGACCCCCCCATGTCCTCCCCCGCCCCCCCTGTGACCCCTCCTGACCCCCCCCTGATGCCCCCCGTGACCCCCCCGCCCCCCCCGTGTCCCCTCCTGACCCCCCCCATTTCCCCCCTGACCCCCATGTGTCCCCCCCGACCCCCCCGTGACCCCTCCCAACCCCCCACCGTGACCCCCCCGACGCCCCCCCATGTCCCCTCCTGACCCCCCCATGTCCCCCCCCGACCCTCCCGTGACCCCCCCAACCCCGTGACCCCCCCGTGACCCCCCCATGACCCCCCCATTTCCCCCTCCTGACCCCCCCTTGACCCCCTATGACCCCCCCATGTCCCCTCCTGATCCCCCCTTGACCCCCCATGTCCCCCCCATGTCCCCCCCATGTCCCCCCATGACCCCCCCGTGTCCCCCCCCCCAGGTGCCAGCCGGGGGGGCCGGGGTCCCGGGGGGACGCTCAGCGCCTGGCCGCCCGCCTCTTCCACCTCGACGGCTTCAAGAGGTCCCAGGTGGCCCCGTTCCTCCGCAAAAAGTAAGGGGGGGGGTCGGGGGGGGGCAGGGGGGGGGCGTCCTGGGGTTTGGGACCCCCCCCCATGGCCTCACACTGCGCCCCCCCCCCCAGCAATGAGTTCAGCAGCCTGGTGGCACAGGAGTACCTGCAGCTCTTCCAGTTCGGGGGGCAGGCGCTGGACCGGGCGCTGCGGTAAATTTGGGGGGGGGGAGACCCCCGTGGGACCCCCCCCCCCCAGGTGATGGGGGAGGTCTTAGGGGGGCAGCAGGGGGAGGGAGTTTGGGGACGGGGAGCAAGTGGGGGGGGCGATGGGGTTGGGGGAGAGGGGGTTGGGGGGCTGGGGGGGCACATTTGGGGGGTTGGGGGCTGGGGGGGTGGATTTGGGGTTCAGAGGGATGGATTTGGGGGGTTGGGGGCAGATTTAGGGTCCAAGGGAATGAGATTTGGGGTCTTTCGGGGTCGGGGGGGGCAGCTTCTTGTGTTGGGGGGTCCAGGGGTCACCTTTGGGGTCTCCTGCGCTCATCAAAGCCGGATTTGGGGGTCCAGAGAGGCAGATTGGGGTGCGATAGAGTCTGGGGGGGGGCAGACGTAGGGGGTTTGGGGGACAAATTTGGGGTGTTTTGGGGTCACTGAAGGCAGATTTGGGGGGGGGGCAAAATCTGGGGGGGCTGCTGGGGACCCAGGGAGCACCTTTGGGGTCTGGAACCCCAAATTTGGGATCTGCCGGGATGCGGGGCCGCAGCATCTGGGGAAGGGGTGGAGGGGGGGGGTGTCCCATTTTTGGGGGGGGGGTCCATGTGAGCCCCCCCACCCCCCCCCAGGACCTTCCTGCAGGCGCTGGTGCTGACGGGCGAGACGCAGGAGCGCGAGCGCATCCTGGGCCACTTCTCCCGGCGCTTCCATCACTGCAACCCCGGCGCCTTCCCCTCGCCCGGTGAGACCCCCCCACCCCACGAGACCCCCCCCCACCCCACAGGACCCCCCCCACCACGGGACCCCCCCACAACCCCTTCATATCCCCCCCGTGCCTCAGTTTCCCCCCTTGGCACCCATCCGGGCACCCCTAAATCTTGCGGATGGGGCTGACGGTCACTGCGTCCCCGTGCCTTTTTTTTTTTTTTTTGGGGGGGGGGTCACCCTCTTTTTTGTTTTTTTTTTTTTAACCTCCCCGTGCCCCCCCCCAGACGCCGTGCACACGCTGACCTGTGCCATCATGCTGCTGAACACGGACCTGCACGGGCCGGTGAGCTGAATTTGGGGGGGGACATGGATGCGTGGTGACACCCCCAGCAATTTTGGGGTGCTGGGGAGGGGGGGGGCACGCACCCACCCCCCCACCCTGATTCTCCCCCCCCCAGCGCCTCGGCCGTGCCATGACCAGCAGCGAGTTCGTGGCCAACCTGAGCGGGATGATGGACGGGCAGGACTTCCCCAAGGAGATGCTGAAGGTAAGGGGGTGGGGAGGGGGCACTAGAAATGAGGGGGGGGGGCACCCCACAGCGCCCCCCACCCTAAAATCTGCTGCCCCCCCACCCCCCAGGCGCTGTACAACTCCATCCGCACCGAGAAGCTGGAGTGGGCGGTGTGAGTATAGGGGTGCGGGGACCCTAAATTTGGGGGGGGGGTTTGGGGTCGGGGACGCCCGGTGACGCTGCCCTCACCCCAGGGATGAAGAGGAGGAGGAGGAGGAGCCCGGGGGGGGCCCTGCGCCCCCCCGGAAAGGCAGCACCTCCCTCGTGGAGCTGCCGCGCCAGGACGGGGCCACCACGTACCGCCGGGGGTGGCTGGCGCGCAAGGTGCTGGCCGAGGCTGACGGCAAGAAGGGTGAGAGCTGGGGGGGGGATTTGGGGTGCCGGGGGGGGCTGGCAGGGGGATTTGGGGGCTGGGATGCAGGTTTGGGGGGGTTGGGGAACGGGGAGAGGATTTGGGGTCCAACGGAACAGGTTTGGGGTGTTCTGGGGAGCGGATTTTGGGTTTAAGGGGAGCAGATTTGGAGTCCTAAGGGAGCAGGTTCGGGGTGTTTTGGGGTCTGGGGAGCAGATTTGGGGTCCGAGGAACCAGATTTAGGGTGTTTGAGGGTGCAGGGAGAAGATTTGGGAGTCCAAGGGAACATATTTGGGGTACTTTGGGGAACAGATTTGGGGTGTTCTGAGGTTCAGATTTAAGGTCCAAGGGGACCAGATTTGGGGCGTTTTGGGACCTGGGGAGCTGCTTGGTGTTTAAGGGGATCAGATTTGGGGTGTTTGTAGGCTCACATTTAGGGTCTAAGGCGAGCAGATTTAGGGTGCTTGGGAGGGGTCTGGGGACCAAATTTGGGGTGTATTGAGGTCCAGATTTAGGGTCCATGGGACCAGATTGGGATGTTTTGGGGCCTGAGGGGACTGATTCGTTGCTTTTTGGGGTCTTGTAGCAGATTTGGGGTGGTTTTGGGTGTGGGGAGCTGATACGGCATCCAAGGTGTCCAGATTTGGGGTCTTCTGGGGTCTAGGGAAGCAAATTTAGGGAGTCAGAGGGGCAGATTTGGGGTTTGCTGGGATCTAGGGGGGGAAAGATTCGGGATGATTTGGTGCCAGGGGCAGATTTGGGGTATTCTGAAGCCTGGAGGGGGACAAATTTAGGGTATTTTGGGTACCAGAGAGGCAACTTTGGGGCCCACAAGGACAATTTTGGGAACCATTGGCAGCTGCAGAGGCAGCTTCGGGGCCTGGCACACGGGGAGGGGGAACAGGACGCAAATTTCGGGTCTCTCAGGGGGTGCCCCCCCCCAAGACCCCAAACCTCACCCCCCCCAACCCCTCTCCCTCGGCAGCGCCCTGGGGCCGGCGGGGCTGGAAGCCCTTCCAGACGGTGCTGAAGGGGACGCTGCTCTACTTCCTCAAAGCGGGGCCCCCCCGCCGGGGCTCCGAGCCCCCCGGGACCCCCCCGGCGGAGGCGGAGGAGCCCCTGGGGGTGCACCACGCCTTGGCCGAGCGCGCCAGCAAATACACCAAGCGCCCCCACGTCTTCCGCCTGCAGACGGCCGACCAGCGCGTGCTCCTCTTCCAGGCCCCGTGAGCATGGGGACAAGGCTGGGGAGGGGGCGGTGGTGGCACTGACCCCCCCCCCAATTTTTGTCTCCTGCCCCCCCAACCCCTAGGAGCGAGGAGGAGATGTCCTCCTGGATCTCCCGCATCAACCTGGCGGCCGCCCTCCTCTCCTCGCCCCCCTTCCCCGCCGCCGTGGGCTCCCAGCGCCGCTTCGCCCGGCCCATCCTGCCCGCTGCCCCCAGCCGCAGCCCCCCGGTGAGCCGCAGGGACCCCCAAAAATTAAAAATTGGGGACCCCCAACGCCTCATTAACCCCCCCACCTCGGTCCCCGCAGGAGGAGCAGCACCGAGCGCACGAGGAGTGGATGGAGCGCGTGGCCCAGGAGCTCTTCGAGCACCAACGCAACCTCCCCGAGAAGCGGGGCCGAGCCCGAGACCTGGACGAGTACCGGGTGAAGAAGGAATACCTGCTGTACGAGGTGGGGGGGGCACAGGACGGGATGGGGGGGGGTCACAGGTATTGGGGGGGGGGGCGCAGGGCTCACCCCCAGCCACGTTTTCTTTCTCGGGGCGCAGAGGCGCCGCTACGAGACCTACGTGCAGGTGCTGGAGACCTGGATCAACTCCGGCGCCCAGGACCTGGAGGGCTGGGAAGCGCAGGCGGGGGCCGTGGCGGCCCCCCCGGAGCCCCCCAACCTCACCAAGGCTCACTCCAGCCCCTCGCTGGCCCCCGAAAGCGCCCCCCCGGCCGGCGTCCGGGTGAAGCGCAACATCTCCGAGCGCCGCACCGTGCGCAAAGTCATCCCCAAGCGCAACAAGAACCTGCTGTGACGGGGTCGGGGACCCCCCCCTTCCTTTTTTGGGGATCCCCCCTTTCTTTTTTGACCCCCCCCCACTCATTTAGGGCTTAGGGGGACCCCTCCTCACTTTGGGGATGCCCTCCCCAACTGTGGGGCTGCCCCCCCACCGCGGTACGAGGGTCCTCGGGGCACCGCCGGCAACAAGGGGGTGCCCCCCACCCAGGATCGAGGACTCAAACTCAGGGAGACCCCCCCCTGTGTCCCCGGGGGAGGACATGGGGGGGTTGGGGTGGGGCCTGGCCCCCCCCTCCCCAGCTTGGCTGCCTTGCCCCCCAGCTGTGCGCCCGCTGCCTGCTGCTGTCGGACACGTCGTCTCGGGGAGACGGCGCCGTGCAATAAACGTGTGTCACACCCCCGCCTCCTGTCCCCGTCTGTCCCCCCCCCCGGCCCCACGGGGACCCGCAGCCCTGGGGGGGGGTCCTCAGGTCCTGGGGGAGTCATTGAGGTGACAGCAGTGACAAGCACCCCACTTTATTAGCGGTGCCAACCTGAGCACCCGAGGGTCTCAGGGGGACGTGGCGGTGGCATCGGTCCCCGCGCACCGCTCCGGCGCTGTCCCCCCCGCGGTGGGCTCTGTCCCCCCCGGGGTGGCTTCGCTCCTTGTCCCCACGGAGAGCGGCGTGCCGGCGGTCAGGGGCCCTGGATGGAGGACAGGGGTCACCCACCCTGCAGACGGGGCACCCTGGGGTGCTGCCACCCCCTGTGTCCCCCCCCCAGTGCCACCCACCTTGTGCGCAGCCGTACAGCCGCTTGACCCGCGCCACGTCGGAGGCGCTGAGCCCCCGGCGCTGCCCCAGCACCGCCCGGGGGTCCCGCAGGGGTGTGATGGTGGGCTCGGCCCCGCGGCTGAAGGCGTAGCTGGGGCGGGGGGAAAAAAGGCCAAAAAGCAATGAAATCACCCCAAAAAACACAACCAATTAGGGGGGGGGGGGAAGAGGGGCCGGGCTCACCGGCCGTAGTGCAGCACGGAGGAGTAGTCGTAGCCCACCAGCGTGTTGGCCGAGCGGGACTTCACGAAGTTGCCCTCAAATCCTGTAAAGGGAGGGGGGTCAGAGAGAGGGGGGGCTGGCGGTGACACCCCCCAGCACCCAAGGGTGGGGGGCACCCAGCGTGGGGGGGGGCTCACCGGGCAGGACGTGGCTCCAGGCGATGCTGATGAAGGCGTCGCGGTCGGGCCGGCTGTGCTCGTGCCCAAAGCCCACTGCGTGCAGCAGCTTGTGCAGGGCCACCCCTTTGCCCCCCTGCAGGCACGGGGGGGCCAACGAGAGGAGCTGCGGCCCCCCCACACGGCCCACGCTGGAAAAACACCTGGGGGGGGTAAAAATTAAAAAAAAAAAGAAAAAGGACAAAAATAAGGTGTCAGCGGATGCTCAGCAGCCTGGGGGGCTCCTGCGCTGCACCCATGGGCCATGCAACAGGCAGGCGCCCCCCAGCACCCGTGGGTGCCCCCCCCCGTGTCCCCCCCCCCCCACGGGTGCTCTAGGCGCCCCCCACCCCACTCACCCGCCCATGGGGGCGATGACGATGAAGTCCCGCTGGTGGGAGCGGGGCACGAAGCGGACGCAGGTCAGCCTCGCCAGGTCCCCCAGCGCCTCCTCCAGCACCCGGGTGCTGCTTGGGTCTGGGGGGGGGGGGGGGGCACGGCTCTGAGCCCCCCCAGGGCAGCTCTGAGCCCCCCCCCGTGCCCCCACACCCCCAGGCATCGCCTACCGAAGCGTCCCGACAGCACGTAGGGGATCCAGACCAGCCCTCGCCGCTTCGGCCATTTGGGGTTCGTGGCTGCAAAAGCTCGGGAGGGGGCCTGGGGGGGGGCCGGACGCAGCCATCAGCGCCCCCACACCACCGGGACCCCCCCCCAAATGTCCCCACCCCTCCCCAAAATGCCCCCAACTCACCGCCCGCACGATGTCCCCCTCCAGCAGGGTGCCAGCACCGGGTGCCTGGAGCGGGGCGAGTGCTGGGGGGGGGGGGGCACAGGGGGTGAGGGTGGGGGCTGAGCCCCAAAATGGGGTCAGGGTCGCCCCCCCCCCCGTGCTGCCCCCCCCTCACCTCTGTTGATGCTGAGGATGGCGTCGCCCCGCGGGGTCTCGGTGGGGTCTGGGGTCCCCCGCTGCCCCGTGTCCCCTGTGGGACACAGCCCTGCACCCCACAGCACCAGGGGGTGGGGAGGGGGGCACGAGCCCCTCCCGGGGGGGGCCCACAGCCCTGCAACCCCCCCACACCTCCCCCAGGGGGATTTGGGACAATGCACTCAGTGCTGGGCGCTTCAGCCGTGGCAGTGCCCCAAAAACCACAGCAGTACCCAAGAACCCCCAAATATCACCCCAAACCCCAAATATTCCCCCAAATGGGGGGCAACCCCCCCCCAACTCCCACCCCAAAATCCTCAGTGGGGAGGGGAGCCCCCCCCTCACCCGCCAGCAGCCCAAGGAGGGCACCGAGGCCCAACCAGAGCCCAGCCATGGCACCAACAAACCCCAAACCCTGAGGAAATGCCCCCAAAACCTTTATATGGGGCAGGTGGGCCCACACCTGGGGGCTAATTAATGACTAATTACTAATTAGAGCTGCGGGGGGGGGGGGGGGGCATGTTGTGCCAGAACGGCAGCAGGTATGGGGTGCTGTAGGTACCAAGGGGACAATGAACCCACCCCCACAGCTGTTTGGGGGGGGTTTAAGGGGGGTCCCAGACCCCAAAGCGGGGGACAGGGACCAGGCAGACCCCACAGGGGTTCGTTAACACCGGGGGTTAATTAGGGGCTGGGGGGGGGTCTCACCCCAACAATTTGGGGCCGTTTGTATGGACTCGCCGCCACCCAGCAGCGGGGCTGCTGCTACCACAGGCCGTTTATTGGACATTTTCTGCCCCCCTACAGAGCCCCCCCCCCCCCAGACCCCACAGCCAGCACCCCCCACAGCCAGAAAACCCCGGGGACACCACAGACCGCGGGGGGGGTCGCGGTTTTGGGGTCCCCCCCACGCTGCAGGGAGGCCGTGGTGCCTGGGTTGGTGCTGGCAGAAAGGTTCCCCCCGGTACCCCGAGCTCTGCCCCCCCCTACAAAGCAGCAGCAGCTAAAAACCAGCTCGGGGAGCCGTTTCCCCAGTTTGCCCAGTTTCCCCCAGTCCGGGATGCCCTCGGCGAGAGTTCTGTTGGTGGGAAGGAGGCGCTGGGGCGGTGCTGATCCCACGGGGGCCCCGCAGCGGGCGCTGGGCACAGTCTGGCAGCGCGGGGCCGCGATGGCTGGCGAGACCCCAAAAGCGAGACCCCAAAAGCGAGACCCCAACATTTCGGGGTGCCGGAGTGCAGAGATGAGGAGGGGGCAGGCCCCGAATAAAGGTGTTGCTTCCTTTTGGGGGGGGGAATATCGATGGGTACGGGGGGTGCTGACACGACACCGCAGCAGCCTGGCCACGAAGGGGACACCATGGGGGGGGCAGCGACCCCTTCCCCAGCTCCCAGTCTGGGCTCTGAGCTGGTGGGGAGGGGCAAAATGGGAACGGAGCCCCCCCCCCGGCGCTAGGCGTAGTCCAGCTGGGCCGGGCTGCAGCTGCCCTCGCTCTTGTGCTCGGCCGCGGGCACGCTGCCGGCCTTGCCCTCGCCGCCGCCGCCGCTGTCGAGGGGCTTGGCAGCCATATAGTCCCGCACCTCCAGCTCCAGCTTCTTGGCCTTCAGGGCCGCCGTGTGCAGCTTCTCCAGGAAATCCGGCATACCTGGGGGGGGGACAGGGGTCAGCGGGGCTCTCACCCACCCCCCCGCCACCCCCTCCCCTCATTTCTCTCCTTTCTCCCCAGCAGCAGCGGGAGCTGAGGCCCAGCTCGGCTCAGAGCGGCCCCACGGAGGTGTTTTGTTGGTTTGGGTTCTTTTTTTTTTTTGGTTTGGGTTCTTTTTTCCCCCCCCCCCCCCCCCATTTCCTGCCCCCGAGTTCAGCCCGACCGCAAGGCAGGCAGGCTGCGAGGCTCCCTCACCCCAGCCGTGCCTGGTGGTGAAACAGCCCCAGCTGAAACGGGCTCTGTGGTGGCTGAGAACAGGGGCCGGGTACTCTTTTTGGGGGGGGTATTTTGTGATGTTTGATTTTTAAACACAAACAAATCCCTCTTTGGACTCACTGAGGGCTCTGCAGGAAGGGCACAGGGCGTGCAGGAGGTCAGGGCCGAGCCCCAGGCAGCCCCCCCGTGCCCCAGCCCTGCTGCAGGTGGCTGTGGGGTGAGCCCAGCTGGGTCCCGAGGTGCTGTGGGGCTCAAATCCCCAGGGCTCAGCCCCACGAGGGGCCTGGGGATGCTGCCCCCAGCCCCTACTGCCCCCAGGGGGGCACTGAGCAGGCAAAACCAGGTCGTGGGGTAAAAGGAGGGCTGGGGGGGGGCAGGAGGTTGGTGTGCTGCGTTCAGACTCCGCCATCTACCGCAAAGCACGTGATGGGGAGAGGAAAAAAGAAAAAAAAAAAGACAAGCTTTCGCAAGAAGTGGGTTTTGGTTTTATTCCCCCCCCACTTGAGCCCTCAGGGAGCTTTTTCCCACCCCTTTGGGTGGCCCCCTTGTGGGAGTCCCAGCAGCTGCTGCACTTACAGGAGTTTTCTCCCGTTTGCTGACATAACAGGGAAGAACGAGAGCCCAGAGCTGCTCTGAAATAAGGAAAAACCTGCTCATTTTAGTGAAAAATGGAAGAGGATCCTGCTGGGCTTTCATTCTGCCCGGACTCTTTCCTCCTTGCTGCCCGTAAGCCAGGCACAGCTCCCTACCCATGGAAAGGGACGGGCAGCTGCAGCACCACCAGCCCCGCAGCCTGGAGCACGGCAGGCTCCGTTTTTAACCATTTCCAACCTTTCCTGCCCCAAGGAGGCTCAGGAGGGGGAAGGGGGGAACGCCCACGTGCACCCAGAGCGAGGAGGCGGCGGGGGGACGTCCCCCCAAGGGGCACGGCGGTGCTGCAGGCAGGACTCACCGCTCGACACCATCCAGCTGACGCAGTACCGCGGGAACACCGTCTGCGGGTTGTCGCTGTACGTCAGCAAGTAGTCGAAACCGTTCTGCAGGAGGAGGAGGCTCCGTGAGCTCCCAGAAAGCTGCCCCCGGCCCCCCCCAGCGAGCGCTGCTGGCTCTCAGGAATCAGACGAAGCGTTAAAGAGGGAAGCACGGTGGTGGTGTGGAGCGGGAAAGACCCAGTGAGGGCACACGGGGAGTTTTTCGAGGTGGTTTTGTGGAGAAGGAAGGAGTCAGCTGCCTGCACTGACCCCACGCAGCCTCTTCAGGCTCTAGGCAGCCTGCAGAGATCCAGCAGCACTTGTTGTGAGAACATCGAGCACCAGAAACAAACCTCGAGAGGCTCGAGGCTTTTTTTGAAGGCATCTGGGTCTCTGGAGCGATGAGTTCAGCTCCTCAGGGGCACCCAACTCCCGTGGGAAGGGCCTGGAGCTCCTGAGCCAGCACTTCCAGCCCTTACCCTAGAGGAGCAGCCTCGCAGCCGCGCTGCCCAGCCCCCAGGACACACCTCATCAAAGGTCTTGTGCGGGCGGATAACCATCTGCGACTCGTAGGTCCTCACCCGAACGTACTCCGGGTCCTCCGGGACGCTCGGGTGCTCCACAGCCCTGCGGGGACAGACGGGGGGTGTCAGAGGATGGGCTCTGCGCGGGGACAGCGCCCAGCACCAGCCCAGCCTCGGCTACACGGGAACTGGAGATGCTTTTGAGCATGAGGGTGGATTTTCAGACAGCTCCTTCAGGTTTTGAAGAATTTTTGGGAAAAGCTCATTAAATCTACACGCAGCTCTTAGCAGTTGGTCTCAGCTTTGTTTTACGGGTGGGAAATGAAGGCAAAGCGCTGCCATACCTCGACTGGACACAAACCAGTCACCAATAACGACCAGAAGCTCGAACCACCCCACTGCTGCAGCTGCAGGACATGACCCTGGCGTGAGACCCGTGGATCCAGGGGCACCACCGACCTCCCGGCCTGCAGAAAGACCTCAGGAGCTTGGCCAGGACGAGCTGGCACACGTACCGCGACACCAGAACCATCAGGTTGTTCTCCTTGTCCACGCTGTAGCGGCGAACGTAGACGTAGTCTCGGGAGTACATCGGGTACTGGGGGGAGAGAGAGAGAGAAGCAGCGTCAGCCCTGCCTGCTCCGAGGTGTGGTGAGGAAACGGAAGAGGAAAGGAGGAGGAATCCCTCACCGGGAAGTGGGTCACCCAGTGAATCACTTCGGAGCCCGTGGCCAGGTCTCTCTCGATGACATCCAGCTTGATGACCAGCGAGTCCCACTTCTTCCTGTACTCCGTGTCCAGCTGGCAGCAACGAGAGGCTGAGTCAGAGCCACGCAACCCCCAGCGCTGCTGCGGGACAACGACCAGCCCTGCTCCTCGCCCCGTGGAATTACAGACTCCTGGTCTATGCTACGGGCTGTCCTGGGTGGGGGTAGGTCGGGCAGAGGGATGCCATTCACCATTTCTGCTCCCCACCCCCTGGCAGCAGGGCTCCACTCACCTGGACGTTGAAGAACTGCCTGGGAGTCACGTCTGTGTACGTCCCGAACACTGCAGCAAAGAGAACGCGTTCAGTCACGGGAAAACACAAGTTTTACACCCCAGAAACCAACCTTCCCTCCTCATCTCGCTGCACCAAGGCGGGCGTTGGGGCTGGGACCCCCCCCAGGGGCTGTGAGGGGAAGGGACCCACAGAGGGGGAAGCACAGGACGGGATTTCACATTTTTTCCTCCAGACAGAGGCCAGGCAGGACGCACGAGGCGCAGCCGGTGCCAGATGTGGGGAAGAAGCCCCACGCGGGGCACAGCAGCGGGCGGTACCTCGGTACTGGTACAGGTGGGTGCCCTCGATGGGGCGCCGCCAGAGCTTGAAGTGCTTCTTGTCCATGATCATCTCCCAGGGCTGCTCCCCAGGGGCGCGCACCGCGTCCCGCTCCGACGCGGGGTCCGGGTGCTGGTACTCGTCTGGGGAGCCGCCGCGAAGCATGGCCGAGATGTTCTCCATGTGCTTCATCTCCTGCGCCGAGCTGGGGGGACACAGAGCAGTTAGAGACCAACCCGGGCATGGGATGGAGCCCGGGAGAGCTGCAAAGCCTCCACGTGGAGCTAAAGGCAGCGCCGGGGGCTCGGTGCTGCAGGAAGGGCAGGGCTCACTCGCTGGGCTGTGAAACCAGCACCTCCCGAGGCTGCAGCGGGAGCAGGGTCGGGGTTGGTTTGGTTGGGAGCAGGAGGAGCCCAGGGAAGGAGGGACACGAGGATGAAGCGTTTGGGGAAGGCAGCGACCGAGCGCTCGCAGCACCAGCACGGTGCTGAGTCAGCGTGGGAGCAGCAGCCAGGGACGGGGGGGCACCAGGGGGAGGATGGAGACCCCACAGCACCCCGAGAGGAGACGGGGAGGGAAGAGGGGGGACCGGTGCTGCTCTGGAGCCCGAGCCGCACGCAGCAGCCATAGGGCAAAGAGGACCACAAGGACCACCCGCAGCAGGACAGCACGAGGGGGCTCTGCACACCACCAAAACCCCCAAATTAAACATCAAAAAAGGGAGAACCTGCCCATCTGGAGCTGCAGCCCCCCCCTGCACCACCCCACGATCAAACCTCCGCCCGGCTCGCGGTGCAGCCCCCTGCGGACACGGGGTCCTCACTCGCTGCCTGCAGCGCCCCCAGCCCCGCCGCCACCCCGAGATACTAATTAGGTGGGGTAATTAGCATCAGCCTTAATGAAACCGCCGCCTAGGAGCTGCGAGGCAGGTCTCGCTCGTCGGGTGAGGGCGGGTTGGTGGTGCCGGGGAGCCCCCGAGCTGCCCACACCGGGAACAAAACCCCACAGAGTTCCAGGCAGGAGGGGGCAGCTGCACCCCGGTAAGTTTAGGGCACGGGGGGGGCCCCGCTCCCTGCGTAAAGCCCGGCCCCCATCCCACGTGCATAGAGCCAGGAGCGGCAGGGTTCCAGCCCCGTGCCCAGCGGGTGCCAGCGCCAGGCCCCACGATTTATTTCGGGCACAGGGAGCAGCCGGGCCCCGCTGCAGGGCCCCGGGGTCAGGCTGACCTCTGCCTGAGGCGGCAGCGAGCAGAAAACAAAACAAAAACCCAAATAAACCCAGCGGCAGCACCTGCCGGGAAACACGCCCCGTCCCTCCTCCCGCCCCTTGAGGTGTGCAAAGAGTAAAAATGGGATAAAATAGCTTAAATTGCCCCAAAACGGGCCTGTGCTGCTGCAGCTGCTGGGATCGAGCACTTGGGGAAGAGCCCAGCAGCTCGTGGGCATTTTCTGCCCCAAACTCCTGGGTTTCCTCCCCCCCTTTCCCCCTCCACGTCCCGAAGCCCCAGACGAGCTCCACACCAACGGGTTTTTTAATCCCCCGAGGCGCAGCTCACACCCTGCTGGCTCCTGAGCAAATCGGCTCAGGGCCCTCCAGCCCCAAACCCAGAGCGAAGGCAGGAGGAGGGGAGCAGGGACACCAAGGCGAGGGCACCGGGAGGGGATTGGGGTCGTCCCCATAACCTTGAAGCGAGCGGCTCGGCCCCGAGTTTAATCCCACTCCTAATCCAAACCCTGCTGAGGCCACCACAAAGCGTGGCGCCGGGTTTGCCGGCCCCATACCGGCCCCAAAACACCTCGTGGCACGGGGGCGAGCTGCCTCCCTCGGGAATAAAATGGGATTTCTCCTCTCCTGGGCTGCACAAAGGTCAGCAGCGCGCGCCTGAAGCACCCCAAGCTGCCCCAAAGCAAGGTGAAGGGGTGCAAGCGAGGGGCGGGCCTCGTTAAGGTGAGGATTTAATTGATTATGAGCTAAGCTCCTTAATGCAGTGCCAGGTTCTGAGCCCCTACAGGGCGCTGAGCACCCACAGCACGGCGCGGCCACGCGCTCGAGGCGCTGGGAGCTGGGATTGAAGAGGAGGAAAGGCGGCGCTGCCGCGGTGTGCCAGGGCTGCCCATTAAGTTTTAATTACCCCCCCCCCCCCAGGTCCCAGCCTGTACTCAGTAATTACACTGCAACAAAGCCAGGGCGATCCCAAAAAGCCACCAAAAAACACCAAAAAGACCCAACCTGGCCCCATCCCACCATAGTGAGGGCACCCCAGGGTGTCTGGGGGGCGCCCACCCCATGGGTTTGGTGGGACATCCCCAACCTGGGGGCACCCTGAGATGTTGGGGGGGGGGGGTAGGGGGGGAAATTAGGGGCCTTCCCTGTCGGTTCTGGGGTTAATCCCATACCTGAGGGGGCCAGGGGGCTTCCCCAAGGGCTTCAGGGGGACCATGAGACTTAGAATTTAGTGGTAAGGGGGGGGGGGGGAGTTGGGGACCTCCCTGAGGGTTTCAGGGGCAACCCTAAGCATGGGGGGATGGGGGGGGGTCAGGGGCAATCCCAAAAGTTTGGGGGGCACTTCCAGGTGTGGGGGCTCAGGCAGCATCCCCAGGAATTTGGGGGGGAACCCTCTGCGGGTGCTCAGGGCCACCCCTAGGAGAAGAGGGGGAGGGGTCAGGGATATCCCCAAGGGCTTGGGGGGGGAACCCTCTGACATGGGGGGCTTGTGGGGTGGGCAAGGACCCTCCGTGGCGGTTTGTGACCACCCTCAGGCATTGGGGGGGGGGGCTGAGGGGCACCCCCAAGATCTCAGAGCCCCCCCCCGGCTGTGGGGGCTCAGGAACATCCCCAGGAGCTGGGGACCCCACAGATCCGGGGACTCAGGGGGCATCCCGAGGAGCTCGGGGGGGGTCCCTCCGAGTCAGGACCCTCGGGGAGGGGGGGGGGGGGGGGGCGGGGTGGGGGTCGGGGGGGGGGGGGCACGCACCGCTGCAGCTCCTCCTCCTCGATGCGCTGCCCGTCCCACACGAAGACCCCGGCCAGGGCGGCCATGAGGCGGGCGGCGGCGAGGGCGGGGCGGCCCCGGGCCAGCCCCCGCCCCCCCCCGGGCCCTCCTCCTCCTCCTCCTCCTCCTCCTCCTCCTGCTGCTGCCCGCCGCCCCCCCCCTCCTCCTCCTGCCCTCTCCTCAGCCCCGCCGCCCCCCCGCTGCCGGCCCCTCCGCGGCCTCCTCGCCCGCTGCCCGCCGCCGGAGCCGCAGTGCAGCAGGCCCAGCAAGCCCAGCAGGCCGCGCCGCCCCGCCTGGCCCCCGGCGGGAGGAGGAGGAGGGCGGGGAGGAGGCGGCGGCAGGCCCGAGGCCGGCGGGCGGAGGCCCAGGCGCGAGGCCCGGGCGAGGAGGCCGAGGAGCGGCCGCCGCGGCTGCAACATGCCGCCGCTCTGCCCCCGCCGCCGTCGCGCGGCGTCTGACGTCAGCACGCCGCGCCGCCCGCTCCTCATTGGGCGCCGCCGCCGCCGCCCCGCGCGGCGATTGGGTGGGGAGCGGGGGGTGGGCGGAGTCTGCAGGGAGTGGGCGGGGACAGGGTGAAAGGGGGCGGGGCTTGGGGCGGGGGGCGGGGCTTGGGGGGGCACGGGGCTGGATGGGGCTGGGGGCTGCGGCTGTGGGGTCGGGGGCAGCCGCCCCTAATGATGGGGTGTGGGGACACAGCCCTGCATGGGTTGGGGTGCAGGGACACAGGACTTTATGTATTGGGGTGTGGGGGGCACAGCCCTTCACTGGGGTGCCTGGATTTATTGGGGTGGGGGGCACCAGCCTGGATTTATTGGGGTCCAGGGGGCACAGACCTTGATTTATTGGGTTTCGGGGGGCACAGGGCTTTATTTATGGGGGTTTGGGGCACCGGCCTTTATTTATTGGGGTGCAGGAGGATGGGCCAGTATTTATTGGGGTGCTGGGTACACACCTTTATTTTTTGGGGTGGGGGACACCAGCCTTTATTTCCTGGGGTTTAGGGGCAGAGGATTTTATTTATTGGGGTGCACGGCACCAACCTTTATTTGTTGGGGTGCAGGGGGCACCTGGACTTTGTTTATTGGGGTGTGGGGGTACAGGCCCCTATTTATTGGGGTGCTGAGGGCACAGCCCTTTATGGGGGTGCAGGGCACACGCCTTTTATTTATTGGGGTGGGCAGGACTTTATTGGGATAGGGGGCACAGGACTTTATTTATTGGGGTGTGGGGACTCAGACCCTTATTTATTGGGGTGGGAGCACTGCCCTGTGCTTATTGGGGTGCAGAGGGCACAGGCCTTTACTTATTGGGGTGGGGGCACCAGCCTGTATTTATTGGGGTGCGTGGCAGCGGGTGCAGTCCAGGGGCATTTCTTGGGGTTCTGGCACAGGCACTTAGAGGGGTGCAGGGCAACGAGGGCATTTCTTGGGGTGCACAGGGCAGGGCAGCGCAGGCCTTTATAGGGGCGCAAGGATCGGGGGGGGGACTTAGGAGGGGCTGCCAAGTGGGGTGCGTGGCAGGGACTTTTTTGGGGTGGAGGACAGCAGCGGACAGCGGGGATATTTATCGGGGCGCAGAGCAGCACAAGGGGGGAGCAGCGTGGAGCCCCCCCACAGCTTTAGGATAAAACCCGGCCCCAACCCCCCCGCCCCTGGTTTTGGGAACAAAGCGCAGGCAGGCACCGGGCACTATGTACACGGGTTTATTCCTCTGGAAAAGGGCAGGGCGCGGGACGGGGCCGAGGTGCGGGGTGTGGGGGACACGGGGACGGTGACAGAGGGGTGGCACACGGCCCCCCCACCCCCCCCCCGATACCTCGGGGACCTCCCCGCGTCCCGCCCCGACCTCCTGGAGCTACGTTTGTTAGTAGGGTGGGGGCGTCGCATCCTTTTCCTTTTTTGGGGTTTTTACAGAAATACAGTGTTTATGCACAAGACTATTTACAGACGAGCCCTCCCTTGCATAGAGGCGCCGGGGTTGGGGCGGGGGGGGAACCCAAATCATTTTCCAGACACCCCAGCACCCCCAGACTTGGTTATTTTCGGCCGAGGGGGCAGCAGCGGGGTGGTGGGACGGGGAGAACGGCACTGGGGCTGTGCGGGACCCTTCAGATGATGCTGCTGGTGGCCGGAGCAAAGCCCCGAAGGTTTTGGGGCTGTGACGGAGCCACCCCGGTCACATCCCGAGCCCCAGCGGGTGGCCAAATCCTGCCCAGGTGAGGGGAGGGAGGAAGAGGAGCAAGCGGGACGAAGCAGCTGGGGGCAGGGAATGGGGTGAGGAGTATTTGGAAGAAGGGAGCAGCATCGCGCAGCGTGCCTGCCCTAAAACTCCTCCTGGAGCCCCCCCGAACCTCTGCCAGCCACCCCGCTGCTCCCGGGCTGCCATACCCACCCCGCACAGCTTTTTTGCCCCAATTTGCCCCAAACGGCCCCAAAACAAGGCTGCTCTCCTTGCTGGCTGCCGTCTGGGTTCGGCTGCGGGACTCTCGGCACCGTGCGGCTCCCGGCAGCATCGCTCGGGGCTGGCGGAGGAGCGGGACGGTGAATGAATTCATTAAAAGCGGGGCAGAAAAACCATGAAAAGGGAGCGAGAAGCAGACCAGTCCCATTTCCGTGGAGGTTTAGGAACTTGCATAAAAGCCACAGCCGCAGGCGCCCACCTCGGAGCTGCTTCTCGGGGCCGGCACCGTACAAAAACCTCAGGATTTTCCTTGGGTTTGCAGCCCGGGGGGGTGCGGGTGGCTCCTGGGGCAGCTCCTCCGGTGCCGTGCCCCCCCTGCCAAGCTCACCGCGGGCACGGCGATGTCCTGGAAGCACCCCCGGCGGGCAGCGAGCCTCAGGAGTAAAGTGCAAAACGCGCCCCACGGGCACGAGCCGCAGGAGGGGAGCGGTGCCGGGGGGGTGGTGCTGTGCCTGCCCCCCTGCTGGGGCTGCTGCGGGCCCCCCCTCTCCCACGGCGCCTCTCTGCACGCACCAACACGGGAAGGAGGGCTCGGGGGGCGGCTTCGGGGCTCGCCCCCGTCTCTAAATCCAACTCTAAAAGCAGTCCTTCGCGCGGGACAGCCAGCACGGCGCCCCCACGGCGAAGCAGTCCCGGCAGCCCCCGGGTGAGGGCAAGTTTTGGGGGGGCACGGAGCCGTGCCCGCGCCCCGGAGCCGCGGTGGCCTCAGGGGGTGTACGCCGGGGGTGGCTGGAACTGGTTGATCACCTCGTACTCGGCCGGGTAGGGCTCGTTCTCCTCCATCTCCGACAGCAGCTCCAGGGCCTGCTCCTCCTCCTCGGTGGGGTAGTGGCGCAGCAGGTTGGCGGCCGTGGCGAGGATGGAGGCGCCCCCGGCCCCCGCCACCAGGTAGAAGCTGACGGCGAAGGTGACGTAGACCTGGGAGCCGTGGTACTTCTTGTGCTGCTGCTGCTGCGCCAGGATCAGCTCCGAGGCCCAGTAGCAGAACCCGATGACGGTGGCGCACTGCAGGACTGGGGGTGGGGGGGGGAAGGACAGCGGTTGAAGCACCGGGACGGAGAAATAAATTCAGTGAATTTACCTGTGGCTAAGGCAGGAGCCCCCCCACGGCCGTGCTCTGCTCGCCAGGGGAGTGGAGCAGGCAGAGAGCGAGGTATTTGGGGTAAAAAAGAGCCTGCCCAGCCCGTGGATGTACCACAAGTCTGAAATTCATCACAGGAGGGAGGAAAAGAAGAGGCTCAGCGCCTCGCTGCGAGCCTGGGCGCTGCGCTAAGGGTGTTTGTCCCCGTCTCTGTGGGGGAGCCGGGCTGAGGAGGAAAAGCAGCAGAAAAATAAAGGAGCACCTTTGGCGTGGCTCTGAGGAAGCAAACCAGCTCACCCGGCTCATGAGAAGGGAGGAGGAGCAGCGAGGCCACGAAGCTGAAGGGATTTTGTGACCCAGAAGGAGCTGCACGGACACCACGGACACCTCGGTGCCCTGAGCCCGACGCCGTGGGCTCTGCAGCTCAGGGCTCCGACGTGCCGGCAGGGCTCAGGGGACGTAAACCTCCTGAGGGTGACTCAGAGCACCCGACCTTCCCCAGAAGGGCACGGATCTGCGCCGCGGGAGCCCTTTGAGAAGCACAACTCACCGCCCCGTGCCCATCTGGAGGCGCTTGGTGCCCATCCCTGACCTCTGACCCCAGGATTTGGCTCCGATTTGGAGGCCAGAGCTGCCCTTGAGGGCTCCGAGGCTGCTCTGGCTGCAGGCAGAGCTAAGGAAGAGCTCTGCACATCGGCTGGGCAGCGCAGCCCCGAGCTGAAAACCCCTTTCCTCGGATCAGGGAAGGGAATTTGGGGTTGTCCCCGTGCAGCCGCAGTGACAGCCCTGCCCCGCGCTACCTGTGAGGATGTGGGCGAAGGCGTAGCGGCGCGTGATCTTCAGCGCCGGGTGCTTGGGCCCGAAGACGTCCAGCAGGAAGGCCGAGAGGCTGCAGATGATGCCCAGGAAGCAGAAGGCGGCGATGACGCGGAGCAGCAGCACGGTCTGGGGGTTCATGCAGTAATCTGCGGGGACACGGGGCTGCTGGGCACGGCCACGGAGCCAGCAACAAGCTGCCCTCCTGACCTCACCCCTCCCCGGTGCCCCCACGGGCTCGGGGGTTTCACCCCGCAGAGCTCTCCTCGGAGAAGTGGTGCTGTGCGTGCGGGGCACCTCTGGGTGCCCTCCATAAACCCGACCTTTGCTACGCTGCAGGCAGGCAGGGCGTTTTATGGGGTAGTGGAAATGAAAGCTGCGGGAACGCCTCCCAACAGGGCTGCGCAGGTTCCTTATTTTGTATGAACTGGGAGTTCACTGGGGAGCCTCCTTGCTCTGACACTGCGTCCTGCTGGCGCCCAGCCCCGCTGCGGGGAGCTCCCACCCGCACCTCCCCATGACATTTCGGTGCCACCAGCCTCACCCCGCAGAACCCAACCCCATTTACCCCCTCGGGGCTGCCGGACCCCCCCCGGGCTGGGCTGAGCTCCCCAGGAGTCACCTTCCTGGGAGCTGTTTACCAGCAGCACCTGACCCGGCCTGGGGACAAACCCTTCAATTAGGGGAAATTAGCGTGCCGACGGGGCAGGATCCTCTTCCTGGCAGCTCACCGGGGCTCTGCGCCGCGCTGACCCCACAAACACGAAGGGTGTTTGCCCTAAAGGTGTGTGGGGGTGATCCCACGCGGGTAAACCGGGTGGGTTTGTGCCAGAAAAACACCCGTGGGGGGGGAGAGGGAGAAGGAAAGGGCAGGCACGAGTCCCTCGGAACCGTGCGCCCCAAAAACCCCCGCTGCAGGGCACGGCTCGGCCACCCCAAAACCCCTCCGTGCCGGGAGGGCAGGGAGCTGCTCCCCTCTTCCCCTTCCTATCTCCCCACCGAGCTGTTCTGGTGCTCCCCAGTCCCTGCGGGGAGGTTTCGAGCACTTCAGGTTCCAGCACCAAAGGAGAAGCAGCGAGGGGGGGATCCCGGGGGGGAAGTTGGAACCTTGGCTAAAAACCACAGCGGGCACGAGCGGTCTGTCCGTCTGTCTGTCTGTCCGTCTGTCTGCCCCGGGTGGCACCTGGGGCCTCCCAGGAGCACGGGGAGCTTCAAACCAGGCTGCCCCACGGGAGAACCCGAGCTGGAGGGGACCCCCCCTGGAGCCCTGCTGCTGCCTCCACTCAGCACCACCGAAAATTAACCCGTCCCAGTGCCTGACTGCTCTTTCTGAGCAGAAATGTCTCCTCATTTCCCACCTGAACCTCCCCTGGCACAACTCGAGGCCGTTCCCTCTGCTCCTGTCAGCTCCCCGTGAGCAGAGGCCACCCCCCAGCTCCCCCCCCCTTCCTTTCAGGCAGTTGCAGAGAGCAATGAGGTCTCCCCTGAGCCTCCTCTTCTCCAGCCCGACCCCCCCCAGCTTCCCCAGCCCCTTCCCCAGCCCCGTAGCCCTGCTCTGGGCGCATCCCAGGCCCCCGATGCCCTTCTTGCCGTGAGGGGCCCAAAGCTGACCCCATCACTCGAGGCGCAGCCTGCCCCCACCCCACAAAGCTCCCTGGGGTTGCTGTGTCCGAGCCGTGCTGAGCCTCAGCCGGGAGAAGCCCCCACGCCCCCGGGAGCCCCCCCCAGCTCCTGACCACCTCTGGGGGCAGGTCCCACCCCGACACCCACCCCGAGCTCCCCGTCCCAGCTCCGTGCTGTCCCCTCAGGTCCTGGCGCTGTCCCCAGGGAGCAGGGATGAGCGTTGCCCCTCTGCTTCCCTTGGGAGCAAACCAAACCCCCAGGATCTGCCCCTAAACCCCCTCCCCTTGCTTCCTACAGCCCCAGGGCCTGACCCCACACCCCCAGGAACCGGCTCCTAACCCCCTTCCCCTAAACTGCCAGGATCTGCCCCTACACCCCTTCCCCCAGTCCCTACACCCCCGGGGCCAGTCCCTAACCCCCTTCCCCCAACCCCTACCCCCATTCCCAGGCCCCTAAAGCCCCGAGACTGGACCCTACACCCCTAGGACCAGCTCCCAACCCCCTTCCCTGGCCCCTAAAACCCTGGGATCTGCCCCTACATCCCTTTCCCTGGCCCCTAACTCCCCAGGGTCGAGCCCTACATCCCCGTCCCCCGGTTGTTACAGCCCCAGGGCCTGACCCTACACCCTAAGACCAGCTCCTACCCACCCCCGTTCCCCAGTCCCTACACCCCAGGATCTGCCCCTACACCCCGTTGCCCAGTCCCTACATCCCTAGGGCCACTCCCTGACCCCCTTTCCAGGCCCCCAAACCCCCAGGACCTGTCCCTAACCCCCGGGACTGAACCCTACACCCCTTCTCCCGGCCCCAAACCCCCTTCCTAGGCCCTGAAGCCCCCGGATCAGCCCCTAAACCCCCCGGGATCAGGCCCTAAACCCCGGTGACCTACCCTTAACCCCTGGGACCGAACCCTACACCCCTTCTCACAGCCCCAAACCCCTTTCTCAGGCCCTGAAGCCCCCGGATCGGCCCCTAAACCCCCAGGATCGGCCCCGAGCCCCCCCGGAATCAGACCCTAAATCCCTGGAACCTGCCCCTACCCCTGCTCCCCAGCCCCTAACCCCCAGGACTGAACCCTACACCCCTAGAACCGGCTCCTAGCCCCCTTCCCAGGCCCTGAAGCCCCCGGATCAGCCCCTAAACCCCCCGGGATCAGGCCCTAAACCCCGGTGACCTACCCTTAACCCCCGGGACCGGCCCCCACACCCCTAGGACCGGCCCCAAACCCCTTTCCCAGGCCCCGAACCCCCCGGGATCGGCCCCGAACCCCCCAGGATCGGGCCCTAAACCCCTCAGGCCCTACCCCTCCCCTCCCCTCCCCTCCCCTCCCCTCCCGGTCCCTCCCCGTGCCCCCGGTCTCACCGCGCAGCAGCTCGGGCTCCACGTAGCCCAGCACATCGGCGACGCCGAGCTCCTGCCGGCCGCAGGTGCCGCCGTGGATGCGGAGCCAGGCGGGCTCGGCCAGCGCCGTGCACAGCGCCGTGATGGACAGCGCCCCGGGCAGCGCCGACGCCAGGCTCCGCTCCGGCTGCTTCGGCAGCCCCCCCCCTCCGCCGCCGGCCCCGCCGCCTCCCGCCGCCCCCCTCCGCCGCCGCCCGCCGGGCAGCCCCGGCCCGCCGGGGGTGTACATGGCGCCCGGCCCCGGCCCCGGCTCCCGGCTCCGGTTCCGCTTCCGCTTCCGGTCGCGCTCCGGTTCCGCTTCCGGCCACGCCCCGCGGCGCGGCTACTTCCGCTTCCGGCGGCGGCGGCGGCGGCGGGCGGCATGAAGGAGGCGCTGCAGCCGCTGTGCCGGGTGGCCGCGCACCCCGAGGCCCGCTGCTGGTTCCTGGCCTGGAGCCCCGGCGGCGGCCTCCTGGCGTCCTGCGGCGGGGACCGAACCGTGCGGCTCTGGGCCAGGGAAGGTGCGGGGCGGGGCCGGGACCGGGGGGGGCGGGGCTACGGGAAGGGGGCGGGGTCATGGGTAGGGGCGGGGCCAGGAGTGAGGGGCGGGGCTATGGGAAGGGGCGGGGCCAGGGGTGAGGCAAGGGGAGGGGGCGGGGCCACAGAGGGGGGCGGGGCTGTGGGAGGAGGGGAAGGGGCGGGGCCACAGGGCTGGGGGCGGGGCGATGGGACCTGAGGGGGCGGGGCCACGGCACCTGTGGGCGGGGCCAAAGGCCCGGTGTGGGCGGGGTCATGGGGAGGGGGCGGGGCTTAAAGGTAGGGGCGGGGCTAAAGGCAGGGAGAGGGCGGGGCCTGAGGGCAGCGGGGGTGGAGCCTGTGGGGTGGGCGTGGCCTCGGGCCCCGCCCACTCCCCTCACCCCTTGCTCCCCCAGGGCCGGGCTGGGCGTGCCGGGCGGTGCTGGGCGAGGGGCACCAGCGCACGGTGCGGCGCGTGGCCTGGTCGCCCTGCGGCTCCTACCTGGCCTCCGCCAGCTTCGACGCCACCACCTGCATCTGGAAGAAGGGCGACGACGGCTTCGAGGTGCGGCCCCCGCCTGTCCCCGTGTCCCCCCCACCCTCACCCCGGCACGCCCTGACCCCTCCCTCCTGTCCCCTCCGCAGTGCGTGACCACGCTGGAGGGGCATGAGAACGAGGTGAAATCGGTGGCCTGGGCTCCCTCGGGCAACCTGCTGGCCACCTGCAGCCGCGACAAGAGCGTGTGGGTGTGGGAAGGTGAGTGGGACAACACCGGGGGGGCCCTGTGCTGCCGGCCCCCCCCTAACCAGGAGCACTGTGCCCGCAGTGGATGAGGAAGAGGAGTACGAGTGCGTCAGCGTCCTCAACTCGCACACGCAGGACGTCAAGCACGTGGTCTGGCACCCCAACCAGGAGGTGAGGGCAGCACCAACGAGGGGCCGGGGGCTTTCTGCGGGTGCACGGCCCCTCAGCGCCCCCTGCTCCCCCCCCTCTGCCCCCCCCACCCCAGCTCTTGGCCTCGGCCAGCTACGACGACACGGTGAAGCTGTACCGCGAGGAGGAGGACGACTGGGTGTGCTGCGCCACGCTGGAGGGCCACGAGTCCACCGTGTGGAGCTTGGCCTTCGACCGCAGCGGCGAGCGCCTGGCGTCCTGCAGCGATGACAAGACGGTGCGCATCTGGCAGCAGTACAAGCCGGGCAACGAGGAAGGTGAGCGCCCCTCGGCCCCGTGAGAAGCAGCAGGGAACGCGTCCGAGCCCCCGGGGCGTCGCTCGGTTCGCCCCCGGTGCTGAGTTTTTCCTCCCGCCGCCCAGGGGTGGCGTGCAGCGGCACCGACCCCACCTGGAAGTGCGTCTGCAACCTGTCGGGCTACCACACCAGGACCATCTACGACGTGGCGTGGTGCGTGGCGGCGTGGCCCCGCTCCCCTCCATTCCCTTTGGTTTTGGGGGGAGCGGGGCTGACCCCCTGCGCTGCCCCCCTGCAGGTGCCACCTCACCGGGGCGCTGGCCACGGCCTGCGGTGACGATGCCATCCGGGTCTTCGAGGAGAGCTCCTTGTCCACGCCGCAGCAGCCCACCTTCAGCCTCACCGCACACGTGCCCCGCGCGCACTCGCAGGACGTCAACTGCGTGGCCTGGAACCCCAAGGAGCCGGGGCTGCTGGCCTCCTGCAGCGACGACGGCGAGATCGCCTTCTGGAAGTACCAGCGGCCCGAAGTGTGCTGAGAGCCCTCCCCAGAGGTTTCAGGCTGCGGTGCCGGCCACAAAGCCCCTTGTTGAGGAGAGCAGGACGGGGCCAGGGTGGGCAACCTCCTGCATCCCACCTCCCTGCAGCACTTGGACTTCAGCTCTTTGGCAGCCTGCGGCTGGGGGGTTTGGCGGGGCCAGAAAGGAGCCTGCCAGCCGTGGGGGTCCTGCCGCGCTCCCCAGGGACACGCACAGTGGGGCAGCCCCCTGCCAGGCTCAGGGAGACACCCCCAGGGCATTGCTTCTCCCTCCTGCTCTGTGCTCAATAAATCCTCGCCCTGCTCGAAGCCTCTGGCTCGGCTCTTCCTTTTTGGGGCTGTCACCGCCCCGCCTGGCCCCGGGGGGAGCGGGGCAGGGTGTGAGCAGCAGGGCAGGGTGTAAGAGCTGCCCTGGGGCTGGGGGAGGCTGGAGAGGGAGGGGTTGTACACCCCGTAACACACAGCTCCTGGGAGGTGGGGGGGGGTTGTGCCTGCCTGCTGCTCCCCGAAACGGCTACGGGGCAGCTCCTGGGGCTGGAGCTGACCTCTTTTCCTCCTGCCAAACCCCACAGCGCCAGTTCTTCCTCCTGGCAGCTTGCTCTGCCTTAATTAGCTCTGCTAATGAACTTCTTGGTGTGGGCAGTGATGTGCAGCAAAGCCAAGGGCACAGAACTAAGTGTGAGCTGGGGACACACTGATGCCCTTCAGCCTTGCTGTTGAACCCTCTAAGGGAAAAAGGGGGGTGGAAAACAGCCCCAACCGCTCCTATTTCCCCCCTGCTTCCCCCACACGTCCCGCAGCGCAGAGGAAGAGGAAAGGTTCCACATTTATTCCAGCTGCTGCAGCCGCACTGTGCTGCATGCAGCTCTGCTCTAAAAAATACTGTACAAAGCATCATCATAAAAAAAAAAAACAAAACACAAAACACATGGCTCCACGCCTACGGAGGGGACACAACACCACCACGGCTTGGGTTTGGTCGCTGTCCTACCCGCAGATCCTCCCCGAGGAGCGGCGCAGCCCCGCGCTAGTCGGAGTCGCTGTCGCTCTCCGCTTCTTTCACGTCCACGCTGAACTTGTACTCCTGGTCGCAGCCCATGTAGGCGTCGCTCATGAAGTACAGCGTGTAGTTGTGCGTCCCCGTGGCCGGGGCCACGAAATCCAGCTTCACCTAGGCAGCGAGGAAGGAAGAGCTCGTGTTGGGGCTGCGGGGGGCAAACGGTGGCCGTGGGGGTGGCCGGGGTGACGCAGCGCCCAGCCCCGCTCACCTTGGCTTTCTGCTGCAGCGTCAGGCGCTTGATGGAGATGAGGCTGTTGGACTTGGAGTCGCCGATCACCACCCACCAGCCCTCCTCGCGTTTCTGCGGGGGAAGAGAAGGGTTAAGGGGTGCCAGGGGGGGACGATCCCCAGCCTGGCTTATACCGCCTGCAGGTCTGGCACGCACCTGGGGGAAGAGGGGAGCGATGACGGGGCCGGTGACCTCCTCCTCACGCTCCAGCTGCACCAGCACCACCACGGGCCCCCCGCTGCGTGGAGAGAAGCGAGGAACACGGTGAGGGCGTCCCCTGGGCTGACGCAGCACCGAGCGGCCGCGCCACCCACCCTCCCCGCCTCACCTTCGGATGCTTTCCTTCTCCACCACCTCGTAGGACAGCTCGATGTTGGGGTAGCGGTTGCAGAAGCGGGCGACGTCGGCGATCTGGGCGTCAGAGAGCTGCAGCAGCGCGTTGCGGTCCTCGTCCTCCATCTCCATGATGTCGAAGACGCTCTCGACCCCCTGTGACAAAGCAGCTTTCAGCCCCACAATCCTCACACTCCCATCAGACCGTTCCCTCTTCCCAGCACGGCGCCTTCCCCAGAGATGGGTAGAGGTTTTTACCTTATCCGTGCAGCGCTTGATGTGCTCCGAGGTGAAGTGAGGCAGCTGCTTGAGGTAGGAGTCCTTGGACCACATGGCCTGGGTCACCATTTGCGCCAGCTCCATGGCGGCCAGCGCGGGGCTGAGCCAGCCGTTGCTGGACAGCACGTCCACGCACGCCTGGATCAGCCGGATCGCCTGGGGGAGAGGATGAGGATGGGTGAGAAGGCAGCACCGAGCCACACGCAGCGCGGGCGGGATCCCAGCCGCCTCCCCGTACCTTGCTGAGGATCTCCTCCGTGTCCGACTGCAGCTCGGCGCTCAGCTGCATGCGCGACAAGTGAGCCTGCAGCAGGAGGTTGGTCTTGACGTGGGGGTCGTTGAATTTGGGGTTGGTCAGCTTGTGGGGAACCTTCTGGGCCAGCTACGGAGGGAAACGATAAACCTTTAGCCCTACACAGCAGAAAACGCGGGCAGCCCTCCTCGCTGTGACCCCGTGGGGCACATCTGTCCCCTGCAGAGCTGACACCGCCGGCAGCTCGGCGCGGAGGCGCTGCCGCTCACCTGCCGCAGCAGGTTGTCCTCGTGGTGCCTGATGGGGATGTTCTCGTACTCAGCAGCGTTGGAAATGATTTCAATCAGCCCTCGCACCTTGGTTTTGGCATTGAGGGACATGCTGAAGAGCTCTGGGGAAGACAGAAAAAAAAACAAGGTCAGGGAAAAGCAGGCGGCGTTCAGCACCACGATACAAGAGAAGCCTTCAGGCAGACAACACCCAGCCTCGTGCTACAGGAAGGAGTTTTATGCAACCACCCACGTGTGCAGAGCTTTCTCTACGATTACCCACGGAGCAGGGAGAGGACAGAGAGCTGGAGCACCAGCAAGTGCTCGTGTACGCCGCCCACCCCAGCAGAGCCCTTACCGATGGTGGTGTAGTTGATGTAGTAATAGGCTGCGATCATCCCCAGGTTCAGCGGGGCCACGTCCATCTCGTCCTCGATGCTGATGCACTTGGACTGCTCCAGGTCACTGAGGGTCTGCTCCACCAGCTCGGAGAGGTGATCAGACAGGTGCCTGTGGGACACGCCTGCGGGTACAGCAGCATCGCAGTGAGGCTCAGGAATTCCCCGGGACGGACAAAAGCTGCTCTTGTGGAAGCAGAGCCCCCGAGCAGAGGGTCCCCGGAATCCTCCCTCATCTCCCCCACCCCAAATCCCTGGGGCAGAGCCCTCTGCTCACCCTGCAGGTTGTAGTAGTTGGGGTTCTGGGTCATCCTGCGGTACAGGAAGGTCCAGGTGAGGTAATCCACCGCGTCCTGCTTGTTTTCTATGGTCTTGGTGACAATCTCAGCGTTGAAGTGGTCGTGCATGCAGTGGTCCAAGTGCGACTCCACGGGCAGGGGCTCGTAGAGGAATTTCTTGAAGAAATCCTAAAGCAGGGCAGAGGTAGAGGGGAGGGGATAAATAAACCCAGCACCTCCAGTATCCCAGAGCACCTCCCAGGCTGCAGGGCTCTCAGCGAGGGTTGCATCAGCCTGCCCAAATGTCCCAGACAGGAGATGGACATTTGCAGGCCAGAAGTGGTGCCTGGCCCCTCACCCACCTTCTTGGACCCCTGGCACATGATGACACAACGGCCCTCGTCGTCCTGCAGCGGGCGGTTAGCGTGGCCCACCATCTGCAGCACGTCGTAGATGGGGTAATCCACGTACCTGGGGCACACAGAGGATGGCTTTCATGAAGCGTGGCTGCTCCAAAGAAAGCTCCCGGGGCCTCAGACCCTGCAAGGACAGGGAGGAAGCCCTAAGGGATTAGGGCCCCATTCCCTCGTGCCTGCCCTCCACACTTACGCGTGGATCTTGCCGTTGTAGTACTGCGTGTCCATGATGATCACCAGGTGCGCGGCGATGTTCATGCCCCAGCAGAGGCTGCGGGAGGCAACCATCACCTGCACTGCGCCTGCAAGGCACGGGGAGAGCAGTCAGCCCACCTCACAGCCCCTGCTGGGGTCGCAGACGTCTTGCAGAGAAAGACGTGGAGGTCCTGCACTTGCACACACAGCTCTCAGCGTGCAGGAGAGCCCAGAAGGGAAGGTGGAGTTTAAGATCACAGCCTTTTGGGACCAGGGAGGCAGAGAGACCTGGGCAGGCTGTTATCTCCAGCCCAAAGACTGCAGGCACTTTGGGGAAAAGGGTTTAGGGGAAGAACAGCCGGTGCGTCCCCTTCCACCCGCTCACCAGAGCTGAAGAGCTGCTCCACCACGCGCCGCTCCATGGCTGTCAGCCCCTCGTGCAGGTAGCCCACCCCGTTGACGAGGGTCTCCTTCAGGGTGTTGTCGTTCAGCTTGTCCAGGTACGGCACCAGATCCTTCTCCGCACAGTGCAGGAACCTGACGGAGGCAGGGAGTAAATAGACTGCTGGGCACAGCAGGTGCCCGAGTGGCATCTGATGACACCAACCGATGGGAAAACCCTCCCCCAGCCCACTGAACCTGCCAAAATCCTGCCCCTGCCTCAGTCAGAGGAGGGACAACAGCCCCGCACCGAATCCCCCGTGGCCACGGCACCGCTACCTTTGCCTCTGGACGTCCGAGGCGCACGTGGTGAGGATGTTGATGGCCGTGAGCCGCGTCTGCTTGCGGGATGGGACAAAGACGATGACCGGCTTCTTGGGAGAGTGCTTCATGATGGCGTGGTACACAGGCTTGGCCATGGAGAGCAGGCGAGTCTGCGTGTGGCTGATGTTGAAGCCCTGCAGGGGAGAGGAGCGGGCAGCGATGCCATGCGGAGAGCAGGCAGAAGGGAAGGGGAAACGGGAAAAAGGCGACGGGGTCACCAAAGCCCTACCTGGATGTGCAGCTCCAGCGGCACGGGGCGGACGTTGGGGTGGAAGTTGAAGGTGGAGGTGGCACTGCAGCCCAGCCAGTGCGCCACGTCCTTGGCGTTGGACAGGGACGAGCTGAGGGCCACGATGCGGATGGGCCGCTCGATCTGCGAGGAGATGTAGCGCATCCGGGAGCAGATGACCTCCAGCACGGGCTGCAGGAGGGACAGGGCAGGTTGCAGCAGCAGCAGGAGGGAAGCACCAAGCCCCCCTCCTCGATGACCTCCTCTTCAGCCCAAGCCCCCTCATGCAGCTACAACCATGGAGACCCCAGAGGACACCGCTCCTGAGCTCCTCAGCTTCCCAAGGGACCTGGGGCTCCTGTCCCAGCCCACCCCACAGCTTGGGGAAAGATCCCAGCAGGAAAAGCTGACCTCAGCCAGCCACCCCCCTGCCACTCCACATCATCTCCAAGACCCACACGACGACGAGGGGCACTCCAACGCCCCGCACCCTCCTCCCCACCGGCCATACCCCGTTCTCGCCCCCGATGAGGTGCACTTCATCCACGATGAAGAGGTTGACGTTCTGGACGTTCTTCCGCTGCTTCCAGCGCCGGGACAGGATGTCCCACTTCTCGGGAGTGCTGATGATGATGTTCCCTTTGCCCAGCAGCTTCAGGTCGGTGCTGGTCTCCCCCGTCAGCAAGACCACCTTCTTATTGAGGCGCTCCTGGAACTTTTCATACCAGTCCATGAAGACCTGCCAAAACACAGGGGATGCTGCTGTCAGTCTCACGTTAGAGTAAATCATACCGAGTCCTTGGGGAGAGAGATGTGCAGCTGCAAACGTCAGCACGTCAGCAGTGGGGTGGTTTCTTTGCTCCCTCAGAGACAGGAGGAGACCACAGCTCAGCAGAAGCCTCAGGAACCATGCTGAGGGACGTGGCAGCTCAGAAGGGATGGGGAAAGTGGAATGGGACAAGAAGAAATAAACCTAAGCTGGAGCAAGGTTCCGGTTCTCCTCAGGACGCGGGGCCTACCTGCTCTGCCAGGGCCTCCATGGGGGTGATGTATACGCAGCGTCCCTCCGAGTTCTGGAGCAACATCCTCAGGATGGCAAATTCGGCACAAATGGTCTTCCCGCTTCCCGTGGGGGCACCCACAAACACGTTGTCGTCGCTGTTATAAACGGTGTTAAACACTGGGGGCAGACAGACAAGACAGAAGAGAGCAGCTTAACGTCATTTCCAAGGTTTTCTACCAGAGCCCTGGGAACAGGCAAGGACAACACAGCCCAGCCCCAGCCCTGTTTCAGGAGTTTCAGCCCAGGATCCGCTGAACAGAGCACTCCGTGACAGTGCCTCCTCAGTGTGAACTCCCTATTTCCCTGTTCTGGCTATGCCCAGGAAGATGAACACGGGCACAGCAGCTTTGCTTCACTCCCAACCCCGTCCCTACAACCAGCACAGAGGGAAAAGTCTGGAGCCAGCTGGCTCTGCAAGGCTGAGCAGTGTCAGCACGGACACAGCTCCCAGGAGCAAACCTGCTGCCAGGCAGCCCCAGACAGGCTGCTTGGTGTACTTGAGGAATTTATCAAAGATTCTTTGCCCCATGGAGAAAAATTTCAAGCTGTCAAGCCTCTAAGGCTAGGGGAGGCAGAAGGAACACATTTTTTTGCTGAGGAGTTCCTCACATTACATAACGACACCTCACAAAAGCAAGGGCATGGCACTGCGAACGCCGAAACAGCCAGACCCCAGGAAGAGGTGAGCAGAGCTGGTACCCACCCTGAGTCTGGATAGGGTTGAAGAAAGGGAACTTGTCCTGGTAGAGGCTCTCGAAGGCGCTGTTTCGCAGGGCGGACACGGGCAGGGGCTGCAGGTCCAGCAGCTCAGTCGGAGGAGGGTATTTTTCAGGGAGGATCAGGTGGCGGAAGGAAACGGGCAGCTGGGTCTCGCAAGCTGTCAGACACACACAGCATTTTTACCTCAGAGAGCGCTCCAGAGCTTTCATCTCCGAGCTGCCCCTCTCAAGGGGATCCCCAGCCCTTCTGTTTCTTGGATGGTAGAAATCTTTCCCCCACACAGCTCCAAAAGGGGTCCTGAAGCACCCTCAGACCCCAGGGAGAAGCAAGGGGCTGGCGGGGTGACTTACAGAGCCAGCGGTCGGAGACCACGCGGATGAAGTACTGTGGGGGCAAGGGCTCGAACACGGGCACAAAGAAGGTGACGAGGTGCTCGTCCTGCGCGTACTTGGCTTTCAGCAGGAAGTACTCGTGGTGCAGGATCACCTCGCTGTCCACGTCCTCCACCAGGATCCAGAAAGCTTCAGATGAGCCATGCACCTGAGCAAGAGCAGCCGTTACCTTCCTGTCAGGGTCCAGATCTCCCTTCTGGACCTCCAGGAACTGCTCAGCAGCTCTCCCGGAGCGTGGTAATTAGCCTGGTGGTACTTAGCTGCCTCCCCTTAACGAGGGTGGCTCATCTCCTGCACACAGCTCACCTTCTCATCCCACTGGAAGTCAGGGGCGATAGTGAGCTCCACCTTCAGGGTGGAGCGGGTAATGGGCTGCAGGTGGACAGAGAGCTCCAGCTTTGGGAACAGATGGACGTATTTGTGGATTGTCTTGCCCATCTTGGGCATCCGGATCAGCTCCCCTGCAAGAGAAAGGCGCTGCTGTCAGGACAGACAGACAACGGGCTGACCGGCAGCTCCCAGACCGAGCTGCATTCACAGCATCTGCAAGCCAAGCACAGCTGGAAGGGTGCAGGTGCTGGGGCAAAGCTTCAGCTTTCTGCAGGGTGTACCCAGACCCCGTGGTTCTGCCTCTTCAGATGGGACCAAACACCCCAACCTCTGCGCCAAAACCTGGCAGAGGGGAACAAAGAGGCAGCCACCTCTCCCTGCTGCATTTGCCCCACGCCTCAGTACCGATTTCGTTGTGGTTCAGGTCGTAGAGCCGCTCAAACGGGAAGTTCTTCTTCTCGATTTTCTTCACCACTTCTTCAGGCAGTTTCTTGAACTGGCGCAAAGGACACATGGACTGCCACCTGCGAGGACACCGCAGGGTGAGACGGGCAAAGAAACAGGGTGAGGTGAGCAAAGAAGCAGACACAGCAGCCTTCAGAGCACCAGGTTCCTCCTGCTGCCAGGAGCCAGACACACGTGGCGGGTGGCAGCTTCACACCCTGGCCATGCTGGAGAACCTCATCGTGTGCCAGAGGCACCCAGCCTGCAATCAGAAACGACCTCAGAGGTTTTCTGACTTACATGCGCTTGTCGATCATCTTGCAGAGGTTGAGGGTCTTGTCGGTGAGCTGCGCCCAGCCTCGGTTCAGGACTATCTCAAAGATGGCACGCATCAGCCGCCCAGCAGACTGTGGGAGCAGAGAGCAGCTCTCAGCGCGTGGCTGGGATCATCCCAGTGACATTTCCTCCTCTCTACCCATTTTCCTGCCCAGCCACACGATGGTTTGAGCTCAGATCCTTCATCCCAAACGCCCACAGGAGGAACAATTACTCGACTCCCAGCCCTGGCAACCTGGCACTTGTGGAAGAACAACGAGGCTACACGCAGTCCTCCAGCGCGGAATTATCTCAGGATTTTGATTACAAATGGAAGACGCCAACGAAGATCTAATTCCCATGCTGACAGGAGTTAGACCTCCTTTCCACTCACAGCTCTAGTTACTTTCAAAGCCATTTATGAACACAAACTAAATCCCTGGGGTGCACATTGTTGCCCCTCTTAGCAGGAAGACTGCGATGTGGCTGGACTGCAAACACCTAGGAGGAGATGGAGAGGCCCCAGCCACGTTCCCTCACTCACCTGGGTAACGTACACCATGTCTGCCATGAGAGCAAAGCCTTCCAGCTTCAGCTGCGAGATGAAGGCCTGGAGGAGCACATTGATCTGGGGAAGGAGATCAGAGAGGGTCTCAGTGCCAGCTGGGTCTCTCCTGTGCCAGCACTGGTCCCAGAAGGTTCTGACACACGACAGGACAGGAGTGGCCAGTGGGGCTGAGTGACAGCAAGCCCAAGCAGAGCAGCGTCTGCAGCACGTTGGGCATCTCTGACGTGTGATCCGGGACACCCCACAGCAGGAAGAGAACAGAAAGCTCTCTGTGAGCAGCAGACCATGGTGGCATTTGGCACAGCAGCTCTCACAAGGATCACCCGTCCCTCAAAAGACACGCAGAGAAGTCCCCTCCTGGGCAGGCAGGGCTCACCTTGGCGCTGGGCTCCTCAATGCTCTCCTTCACTGGGATTGGAACTCGCTCCAGCAGCTTCTGGAGCTCCAGCTTCTCCTCCTGCAGAAAGCCAACAGAGGAGAGATGAGAACAGCCCCGCACAGGACAAGCTCTGCATCATCCCCGGCAGCACAACGACCAACAACCTCAGGGTTGTATCGCTCAGGATGTGTATGTGGCTCCATACCTCCCTCACGGTGATGTTCCTGAACTCCGAGGACAGCGAGAAGACCCGGAACAGTTCAATTTCACTCAGGGTGGGCTTAAGGAGCTGGTTGTAAGTTTGCATCGTCTCGTTGGTGATGTAGTAGTGGCTGGCAATGCGGCCCAGCTCTGTCACCTACAGCAAGGACAAGCCAGTGAAGAAGCAGAAAGACACCCGACCGCTCACGGCACAAACAGCAGATACTGAACAGCAGGGGAGACATCGCCAGGCAAGCCAAGTATGAACTCTCGAGCTACAAATCCCCCAGGAAAGCTGCTTTTCCTGGTACACAAGTGCACATCTCACACCCTCCCCTTCTCATCTCATTCCCTCTGAGGCAATGAGAACACAACAGGAGTGTGAATTTGCTTAGAAGACAGCAGCAAACACACAGTGATGAGACCAGGGTTCACACTGGCTCTCTCTGTGCCAGCAAACAGCTCCCTGGAACCACAGACATACACGAAGGTAGGTCTGAATGAGGCAGCCCTCCCTGGGGTCTGTATTTCACCAGCCAGATGCCTCTTGCATCCTTTCTCTCAGCCAGAGGATGCTTCTGAACAGCTCTGCCTGTCCACAGCTCCTTTCCCGGGTCCCGTCTCACCTGGAAGTTCCCCGTCTTCTTGTCGTACTTCACCAGGTTGTTCTTGTCCAACATGAGGGCTGCGGTGTGGACCAGGTCCAGGCGGCGCTGGTCCAGCAGCGGATCTCCCTTCAGGTCATCGTGGGATATCCCATAGAGCGTGGGGGAGCGCAGCATGCGGATGTACAGGTAGGTGTAGCCCAGCCAATTCACTGCGTCCTGAGGGAACACCAAGGCACCGTCAGAGCCGCCAAAAAACCTTCCCCAGCAGCAAGGATGATGTGCCAGCACCAAGCCCAGCGCTCCCAGCACTGGTGTAGGATGCAGCGGGCTAAGCCCAGCTGAAACTTGCTGGGTCAAGATCAGACAGGAGCTGAGAAGCCCACTGGTGCAATACACGACTCCTCTCCATCAGAAGAATCTTAAGGGGTTATAGAACATGAAAACCCACCCTCTACACACAGACTCTTCCCCAGTGTCCTTATCCACGGGGAAAACTCTGCTCTGAATGCCAGAAGCAGCTACCCATTTCCCTGACAGCTTGGCATTTCTCATGGCTGCCCTTCCAGATCTCTTAAAAATCTCCATTACATTTGCTCCCTGTGCACTGAAGAAATACGCTGCAAGTTCCTTTACTCCCCTGCAGCGACACTGCTTTTCCCCAGCACGGACCATCCTTTGCCTACCACAATTCCAACCGGCTCTCTGGGAGCAACAAGGGCTGCGTGTACCCAGAGGGCAAAGATTTGTGCTCACCTTTGCATTCTGCACGTTCCCGAGCACAGTCTCTGCATTCAGCATATCTGGGAGCTTCGACACCATCTGACTTTCAATGGGGAGCTGCTGGTTGAGCAGGGACAGGTAATACTGCAGCTCACCGTGGGATGTGATGAGGATCCCCTCACCTTTGGTATCGTACTGAGGCCTCCCAGCACGCCCCAGCATCTGAGAAATGAGAAAGCGAGGTCAGCAAAAGATAAGAGCTTTTAGCTTGGCAGTTTCTCCTTGCTGCTGTGACCTGGGGCTTTACATCCAGATTGCTCAGCCTGCTGTTACTTCTAGTTGGCAGGAGACACACATAAATATCTCAGATGTGTCTGGGCAAGATAATGGGAGAGGAATCATTTGTCTTCTCTGCTCCCGATCTGTTTCTCCTGTGCCCTCACAGCAGGGCAGCTCCCAGAACAGCTGAGAGTCTGGCAGTACGGAGCAGGGAGCCACTGCACGGAGAAAGTACAGAAGCAGACCTCAAATGCACCTCAGCAGGAAAGGAAAAATCCAGCCCCGGGGCATGGCAACATCACTGTTAGCAGAACTTCACCTGCAGGATGTCCAGAGCGCCCAGCTCGGTCCAGCGCCCCTTCTCAGGGCTGTACACCTGCGTCCCTTTGATGATGACCGTGTGAGCGGGGAGGTTCACACCCCAGGCCAGCGTTGCTGTGGACACCAGAACCTGTAGGAGCAGCAACGGTGATCAGCAAAACCAGGCAGAGGCCCCTTCCTAGTGTAAATAGCATCCAAAACATTGGCCAGGCACAACAGGGACAAGGGCTGGGAGCTGTGACTGTCTCAGCAGTTCAGCAGAGGAAGGTCAGATACAGCAGGGCTTGGGATCTTCAACCAAATTTGCCAGCTGACTGCACGACTCGGGGAAATGACCCTGGGAAAACCCTTTGCCTACCAGTTATAACGCAGACACACTGAAAAGATCACTGTGCAGGAGTGCCCCAGCACATTGCTATTTCCCACCAGAACCTCCTATTTTGCTGAACAAGTTTTCTCAGCTAAGAAGCAGAAGCATTTAGATTTCCTTTCCTCACAGTTCACCCGATTTGTGAAGTTCTTTGGGTGACAAGTCTCGCCCCATGCTGAACTCCTGCTTTTTTGAAGCAGCTGGTTTCCTACTGAGCTGTTACATCCTTGTAAGGATCAGATAAAACTCAGTGCCTGGTCTCCAGGATGAAACTTGTAGAGGAGACAGCCTGCTCTAGGACAGACCTCTAACTTTAAACACTCATCTAGAAACTAGGGGAGATTTTGCCCTCTCCATTCCTGTCTACGTGCTTTTCATTTCTCTCCTGTCAAGGCTCTCTTCAACAGGCATTCTCAAGATTTTGCACAAAGGGCTAGTGGAAAACATGCTTTGAGCATTTCTTGTGAAGGACCTTCCCCAAACAACCATGCCTGGGGGAAGCAGCAGCTCCTCCTGGGAAGCGGGGCTCACCTGGATGTGCTTGTCAGCAAACAGATCCTCCACCAACGTCCGGTCCACTCGCGTCATCCCAGCGTGGTGGATGGCAAAGCCGTAAGGTAGAAGGTCCTTCAGCTCCAGGTTCTGCAGCAAAAACACAACCAGCGTGAGGGTTTCTGAGCCAAGCAACACCGGGGAGAACAGCAGCGACAGAAGGCAGCGTGTGGCCTAGAGGGCTGCAGATCGGTGCAGCTGGAAGCATCTTTGGACCTGCACTTCTGCTCTGGCCGTGTCAGAGCAGCCCTGACCACGCAATCACCTTGCACTGCTCAGCTTCTGTCCTCAGCACCTCGGTGGAGGCCGAGCCCTCCCGCAGGAAGAGGCCCAGGGTGTCTTTCTCCAGACACATGTCCCTGATGGCCCGGGCAGTCTTTCCAGTCTCCTTCCTGGAGTGAACGAACACCAGCACCTGTCAACCAAGCACACGGCACCACTGCTGAGAGACAAATCACTGCTGCAGCTGGCAAGGATTCCTGAGCCAAGCTGCTCTTCGTGCTCACGATGGGAAGTTTAACAGATTTAGAATTAGCCCAGCTGCCCAGTGAGCCACACTACTGCAGCTAGCACGCAGCCAACGGAGCTCCTGATCTAACAGGGCAGCACCGCAAAAACTCCCTCAAATAGAAGTGGACGGGTCATACACTGCTCAGACAGCTGGCACGGAGAAGAGAAGTTTGTGTTCCTTCCTCTCTCAGCTGCCATCAACCACTCAAACCTACCCTCTTCGCCTCAGCGGCACTGCTGCAGCTACAGCAACTTGAAGTCTCACCACCATGGTTAAGTGTGTCAGGAGCAACAAAATAAAATATCAAACCTGGTTCTTTCCAGCATGCTCCATAATCTTTTCGTACACAATCTCGTTCATTATCTGGAAGCGCTTGATGGCTTTCTTCTCCGTGATACCCACGTAGGTCTGCTCCAGGGGCACCGGGCGGAAGCTGTCAGAAGAAAACCCAAGACCATAAGCGAGCAGAAGGGAGAAACGCTGACACAAAGGTCTGGTCAAGAGGCAATTCTTCGGCCACACCACTTCCCCTGCACAGATCCTGTATTTTGCATTACTGAGGTCAATACACTTCCTCGTGCCTCAGCTCACTCTAAAATTTGATGGCTCTGGTTCTGCCCTGTTTAACGCCGCAGGAAGGGGCAGCAACACTTGTTCTTATTTCATGGAATCCACTTGCTATGCGCACATTCAGGGAACAAAAATGGTGTTTCAGAACTCCCACAATATTAATCCAGGCTTCCTCCAAACAGTTTCTGCAGCACACAGGGACAGTTTATCCGCCTTCTCTAACGCGTGTTCTGGTAAGTACAACACAGAAACCCTGACACGCATCCTGAGGCTGTATTTAACTGCTCTAGTCCTGAACGTGGCATTTCTGGCATGTGTAAGAGCAAACAAAGACAAGGCTGAGCCAGGCGAAAGGCCCGGTGAGACCCTGGCATCATCTGGCAGACACACACACAGCTGCCCCCACAGGAGGCCGGCCTTCCCCACCTCTCCACAGCTACCCACAGTCAGAGCAAAACCTCTCCCAGCCTTTCGCAGTACCTGTTATCAAAATAGAACAAGCCTTTGGCAGGGTCCACTCTGAGGAACGTCGCCACGTCCTCGTAGTTGGGGAGGGTGGCGCTCAAGCCGACGAGCCTCACGTCCTCCTGCGTCATCTCGATGTTGCGGATGGCTCTGGCTACCAGCGACTCCAGGACGGGCCCTCGGTCATCGTGCAGCAGGTGGATCTCATCCTAAAGGGGGGGAAACGACAAGAGTTCCACCCCCGCTCCAGACTGGCTCTATTTTTTTCCTTTCCTAGCAGACCTGCTTGCGTGGGCTGAAGCAGGCTCATCCCCACAGCCCAAAATCAAGTCCAGAGCCAAGCACCAGAGACATTTTCAGCTGCCACCACGTGCTGAAGAGCCGCGTGCTCGGGGCTTTGCAGTGCTCACCAGGATGACGAGCCGCACCAGCTGGGTGTAGGTGCGCTCCCCTCCCTTGCGCGTGATGATGTCCCACTTCTCTGGGGTGCAGACGATGATCTGGGTGGCGCTGATCTCCTCCTTGCACAGCTGGTGGTCCCCCGTCAGCTCCGCCACGTTGATGCCGTACGTCGCCAGGCGCTAGGAGGAAGCCCGGGGCTGTTAGGCTGGATCAAGACGCGTTCCCCAGGGTGGTGTTAGAGCAGCACGGCCCCGAGGCACTCGCTGGCAGCTTTATAGGATTCTGGTTTATAGGATTTTATAGCCCAGGCTGATATCCAGTGCCTGTACCAACACACCCTGAGAGCCTACTGAAGGCAGGCTACACAAACAGAGATTAAGGGAACAATCCAACCCATACTCTCCTAGAAAGCTTCTGCCAGACCTTCTATCCTTCTGCAAGCATAACAAAGCCACCGCAACACAGCTCCCCTTGCCCAACCTCCAGTTCAAGCAGGGCAGGCCCAAAGCTCTCCTTACCTTCCCAAAGCTGCCCACCATCTCCTGCACCAAGGACCTCATGGGTGCGATGTAGATAATCTTGAAGTCATCCACGTTGATGGTCCCGTCCATGTTAATGTGCTTCCCAATTTCTCGCAGCATGCACATGAGTGCCACGTTTGTCTTCCCAGCGCCCTAAATGGCAAGCAGAACCAGTCCCATCAGATTCACATCCTCTCCAGGATGAAGGTACGTCCCAGTGCAGCCACTCTTTTCCGCCCAAAAAGGTCATTCTTCCAGAGGCTAACAAAGTATTTCTCTTCCCTTTCCCCATCACAGGGAACCTGGGTGTCAGCACCCTTACCGTGGGAGCACAGAGCAGCAGGTTCTCATCCGACTCCAGCGCCGCACGGTAGAGTTTACTCTGAATACGGTTCAGAGTTTTAAATCCCTCAAATCCAGCCTGGGCATATTTGGGCAACTTTTCCACGGAAACCAATTGCTGAAAAGGGAAAAAAAAAAAAAAAAAAATCAAACTCGATGCCTTTGTTTCAGTTCCTCACAGGCTGCAGGGCACATGTGAGACCTCAGAGACACGCTGGGGAGCAGCGGGGTCATATTGTCTCCAGATGGCAGAAAGAGGCGAAGCCCCGTGCCCTGCGATCACGGAGCAGGTTATGGAGAGATCAAAGCAGGCACATGAGCCTGCCCTTGCAATCCCAACAGCACAAGCCACAGCTGGCTGCACCATCAAAAAAGCAAATCCCCGCCGTGTTCTCCTGATGGAACGGATCAGCCCGCATTTCCGCTGCCCAGCACTGATCAAAAGAGTTAATTTCTCACGCGGCGTGCAATGCATCAGCCAGACCTCTGGCCCAGCTGCCTCACACAGCACAACGGTGAAACGCGAGCAACAGCAGAGCCGAGGGCTCAGCACAGCAGCCGAGTGGGGCAGGGGTGTCCTGAGACAGAACACCAGTACAGGACACACACCCCGTAAGTGAGAGAACAGAAATCAGGAACCCTCCCCGGCCACATGAAATCCCTTAGCCTAAAGCAGTGATCCTTCAAGAAATTTGGAAAGGCGTCACACCATACGAAGGCCGGCTGAGTTCCAGGAAGTATCAGCGATACTGAGAGCAACTCAGCAAACTCAGCGCCAAGTAAGTGGCAACAAAGCAGGTCACCGACCTCTTCAGAGCCAAAAGGCTTCGGCTTCAGGGCTGGCACGTGCACCTCCTCGTAGCCCTTGCGCTGCCTGCGGAAGGAGCCGTCGGGCAGCTGGCACCGCTTGTTGGCCATGAAGTGACTGCCCTGAGCGAACACCAGGTCCTCCAAGTCCAGCACCTGCCGGGGAGCCAGCGCCTACAGACAGCAAAGGGGGAGTGAGACAGGGAAGAGGCGAGGAGTGGAGAGCCCCTTCCTGGTGCTTCTGTCCCGGGACTGCCGGTAAAGAGACTGCATCCAACCGAAAAGCGCCTCTTCAGTGCATGAGGGGCTTGTCCTGGGCATCTTCCCAGCCACGACACTTCAAAAAGACTTTTTGCCCTTAGGACAGGGCTAGGAACTTTGGACAGGGCTTTGAAGAGTCTCACCTCTCCTCCCTGGTCGAGGTCCATGGTCTCCAAGTCAGTGTCCATCCGGGACTGACGGACACGCTCCCGCCGGGAGCGCTCCTCCTGCAAGGAGACCAGAACTGAGCGCTCCGCAGAGCAGCGCCCCTGTGAGAGCTGCCCGGCCTTCTCCAGACCTGGGGGCTCTCCTGCCACGCACAGCTCCACACCCTGCCAGCCTGCACAGCCCAAGTGCCCCACAGCAGGACTTTTCTCAAGTACAGCCATTCGTGTCACCAGAACCTGGGATTCTGGGCAGTAGTTTTTGGTCCAGGACCTGAAGTTACTTTCCAGGAGAGCACAAAAAGAGAAGCAGGGAGTGAAGGCACACAAACCTGCCCTACTAAAAGCCCAGTGCACAAAACATGCCAACAGCACTCCTCAGAGACACAAAACTGGCCCCTCATGTCGACATAACTGTTGTTCTTTTTTCAGCTTGGTTTGTTTTTTTGATTGGCTTGTGCTTTTTTTTTTTTTTTTAGTGTAACAACAAAGCAGGAATATGATGTTACTCCAAAATAACGAAACAAGCCCACGCTCAGTCACGGAGCTGCTATTCTCCAAAGGCCAAGCAGAGCAAATCCAGCACTGCAGTAAGCCTGTGGAACGCTGCTATGAATTGTTTCTTGGCCCACGGTGTTCAAACACTGGTGATTAGGATTTGAACGGAGGTGAGCAGAGCAGTTCATGGCAGCGAGCCTCGCACTGAGGGGGCTCAGAGGTGAAGCAGAAACGTTACAAGAAAGTTAACACCAGCACAAAGACGGGAAACTTGCATACATCGACGTTTTTCCTGGGAAAAGCAGCCATCTGAGCCACTTAAAATAGCAGACGATAAACACGCTGCCTCTCAGCTGAGTCTCAGTGGTCACCTAAGCAACATTTCCCATGCTTACGAGATCCCAGCTGACTCAGCAGGCTCCTCTCACGCAACCAGCAAACAAAACACGCAGCTGAGTGACACAGCTCAGGCAGCAGCAAGGATCCTACGGTTCGCCTGCTCGCCCAGCCTTACCCGGATGAGATCTTCCTTCTCTGTCTCGTGCAGCTGATACAAGAACTTGGACAGCTCAGGGTCCGCTTCCATCTTCCCCATTATCCTTTCTTTTTCGGCTTCGCTTTGGGCACTGGCCAGCAAAGTGCAGTACAGGACTGAAGAGAGGAAATGAAGAGATGGCAGGCGGTCACAAGGCTAGAACCAGGAGGAGGGAGCAAACGAGAAGAACCCGAACTTCACAAAGCAACACGGAGGGCAGTTAAAAAGCCCTGGGTGGCACTAGAACCAGGTGTCCAAACAGGAAACCAAGGTGGCAAGGTGATGGGGAACACCACTCACTCATCATCCGATGCTGCCGCAGCACTTTAATGAAGTCGAAGGTGTTAAAGCCCAGGAGCAGAACGAGCTGGTTCTCACATTCTCGGTCATCACTTGCGGTCTGGCAGAAGACACGAGGAACAAGCAGTTACCTCTGCACCGTGCAGGAGAATCCCTCTTTGCACAAAGTAAAACGAGAACTGAACTCAAGTGGAAGCAAACAACAGCTCCAGGCAAGACAAGGTACCCGACTCAGGCTGCAGATAAAAATCCCACCCTGTCTGATTGCTCCCATCCTGAGTCACGGCACTCAGCACACGAGCATCAGCACCAAAATCAGCAGGGCAACAGGCCTGGCTTACAACGATCTCCCAGCAAACACTGACAGAAAAACCAACCCCCTTGGAAGAACATCTCTCTGTATGTTACGACCTCTAACCTCTGCTCCAGTGCCCATCTTGTTGGCACACGCGGGACAGCAACAGCTGCACTTAATCGTTTAGTTTGAAGAAAGGGAGGGTGCGGTGTCAGGGCAGCTCCCTGCCTCCCAGAAGGGTCCTGGCAGAATCCTGCACGTCGGCGGGCCGCTTACCTTCAAGATCTCCAGCACTTCGTCTGCCTTCTTCTGGGACACGATGGCGTCATCGTAGAAGCGGCTCAGCTGCCGCTGAAGCCAGAAGGCATCGATGTCTCGGGGATGCAGGTCCTTCTTCTTGGAGCTCATCAGCTCCCCTGATGCCACGAGCTTGGAAAAAAAAAAAAAATAAATACATAAAAATAATAAAAATGTCATCTTCTTCCAACAACAAAGCGGGCACCTGACCTCTGTGCCGCGGAAGGAGCGTTTTGGGGCTCCCCCTACCCACCCAGAGGAACCTGGAACCTGCTGCAGCCGTTTCGCTGCCAGACCCCACGCCCTGCCATGTTTCTTCTGGCCTGCACCAGACAGCAGCCTTCAAGGCCGCCTTCCACCCGCCGACAAGCTTAACTCCATCCCCAGCCCAAAAGGATCCCTGGCTCCCCTCCAGACGACCCCAAATCACGTTCCACGTCCTCCTCGGTGACTCACGTTGGCTGAGAGGGTGCAGCGGACGACAGCTTCGTCTCCCTCCATGTCGTCATCAGACGCCTCGTCACGCACTTCGCCATAGATGTCCTCGTCCCCTTCCTGTTGGAAGAGGAGTTCCCGTAAGCAGCTCTCACAAACATCAAAGAGAAGCTTCCCCTCGACAGAAATGAATGATCTGGCAACTCCTTCCTGATGGGAAACCAAGCTCGTGCTTTTAACGTCAATATAAAGCTGCTGCTCAGGTAAAGGAGGGTGCGGTACACTTATTTTGACTCTTAGAATCCTACAGAGAGGTTTTACTGGTGACTCCAGCAGGCTCACATTTGTCTCTCTCATTCTCTCAGCTTCTTCCAGAAACAATCCCAGCGAGCATTTCTGTGAAATACTTCCAAACAGCGCATTTGAATTCATCCCTTCCTCCTGAGCTGTCAAGTTTCCCCAAGAGATCTAAATACCACCATCTGTTTTCCATCGTACTGACTCATGATAAGCCTTGGATTAGCAAGATAATCAACAAATCCTCCCAAAGCCAGGAAGCAGCATCTAAAATAATCCCTCCTCTCCTTCCTGGCAGAGAGAGCCCGGCCCGAGCCTCTGCCCACTTCCCAACACGCCCGAGGGACACAGACAACAGTCCCCGTGCAGGGGCTCAGCTGCCAGGCTGCGGCTCCTCATCGCTCACCTCCTCGTCAGACTCGAACTGCACGTTCACGCCGTACGTCTCGTCAATGTTGTCATCTGCGGGGAAGAGCGGAGTTAATTAAGCAGAAAATCTGGGGGCCATATGCAAGGCTCGCAGCTCCCCACACCCCACCTCTGCACGCCCGAGAGATGAAAAGAACGGCATTTGGGGCTTGAAAGCTCTCCAAGCGTTTCCTAGGCTGTGTGAAAACGCAGCCCCTGGAGCAGTGCAGGGCCTGGCACCGGCTGCTGCGGGGGATTTTCTGCCAGCCCCGTCCCCAGGGCCGCAGGACAGCGCGTGTGCCCGTACCCATGTTCTGAATTTCCTTGTCGCCGCCATAATCGGTGATCTTCTTGCCCAGGTTGACCAGCACGTGGTAGCGCGTGTCGTCCGTCTGCCCCAGCAACAGGTCGATCTCCTTCCGCCTCTCCTTATCGCGCAGCTTCTCGTTCTTCAGCACTGCCAGCACCTCGTCGGCAGCCCCGCAGAGGATGTCGCGTGGCTGCGGAACGAGCAACACCACACGTTGGATGTGGGGAGGGGCTCGGTGCTGGGCCCCCTTTCTCCTTGGGCCAGTCCCACCCGGCCCGGCCCCGTCCCACGCCCTCACCTGGTCTCCGAGGGCGGCCTGGATGAAGCTCAGCAGCACCTCGTAGGTCTCACGCGTCTCCTTGGTCTTGGGCTTGTAGATGATTCCCACCATCTCGTCGATGCCCTCGGACAGCAGGGTGTAGCCCTTCATCTTGTTGATGTCGTGCCTGTCCTCGTCACGCTTCCTTCTCCTGCCAGGGGGGAGCGCCTGGGTCAGGCCCCAAGCGGGGACTTCTCCAGCCAGCACCGCCACAGGACGAAATTCGTCACCAGCAGGCAGCCGTCACCACACATGGGGACGGATGGACACCTGCATCCCTACGGGCTCAGGAGAAATCCCAAAAGCGGTGATGCCACCTTGGTGCCCGACTCCCACCGGTGAGGACTGGGAGCAGGGGGCTCAGGGCAGCGCTCTGACCAGCTCTGTGCCCCTGCCCAGAAGTCCCATGGGACTGTGGAGTCTGGAGAAGAGGAGGCTCAGGGGAGACCTCATTGCTCTCTGCAACTGAAAGGAAGGGGGGGGAAGCTGGGGGGTGGCCTCTGCTCACAGGGAGCTGACAGGAGCAGAGGGAACGGCCTCGAGTTGTGCCAGGGGAGGTTCAGGTTGGAAATGAGGAGACATTTCTGCTCAGAAAGAGCAGTCAGGGACTGGGACGGGTTGCCCAGGGAGGTGGGGGAGTCACCGTCCCTGGGGGTGTTCAAGGAGAGGCTGGGCCTGGTGCTTGGGGACGTGGTTTGGTGGTGACAGTGGTGGTAGGTGTTGGACCAGACGATCTTGGAGGGCTTTTTCAGCCTCAGTGATTCCACAACTCCAAGAAAAATGAAGGAATAAATTAAGTTTTAATTCTGCACTTCACTTTTATCTTCTTGGAGCAAGCACCTTCAAACAAAGCAAGCGAGCTGCCTGCACACCCCAGGTCGGTTGTTAGCGCACAGCCCTGCGCTCAGGCCACATTTTCACCCCAAAACCCTCAAATCAGCATCAAATTCTCCTATGTTTATAGGACTAAAACCAACAGAGGATGCATCACTTAACACCACGGAGCTTCGCCCCCCCTGCCCCCACTCACTTGGCGCGCCGCTCCTCCTGCATCTGGGGCTTGGTGCGCTGCGCCTTGTCCCCCATGCGGGTGCCCTCCAGCTTGCCCACCAGGGACAGCACCTCGCCCGTGGGCTCATCCCGCCGCGTCCGGTCGATGAGCGAGCGGTCGGCTTGGAGGACGAGGTTGGAGTTCTGCGGGACGGAACGGTGCCCGGTCACCGACCCTTTAGGCCCTTATTCCCTCCCGTTCCCCCATTTACCGACCCTTTACACCCTCATCCCCCCCCCGTGCACCCGTTCGCCGACCCTTTACACTTTTATTCCCATCCCTTTACCCATTTACCGACATTTTTCACCCTTACTACCCCCATGCACCCATTTACCGACCCTTTATGCCTTTATTCCCCCCCCGTGCACCTGTTCACCCACCCTTTACGCCCTTATTCCCCCCCGTTCCCCCATTTACCGACCCTTTATGCCCTTATTCCCCCTGTTCACCAACCCTTTATGCCCTTATTCCCCCCCGTTCCCCCATTTACCGACCCTTTATGCCTTTATTCCCGCCCCACCACCGCCCCCTTACACCCTTACCGCCCCCCCACCCCCCCAAACCGTGCCCGTGGCGGCTCCGAGCCCCTCAGCGGGCTCAGCACCGGCGGCGTAACGGGGGGGGGGGGGATGGAGAAGGAGCAGGGGGAGCCCCCGGTGCGGCCGGGCCTTGAGGGGGGGGGGGGCGGGGAGGGAGCCCCCGGGGCCCGGAGGCCGAGGCCCGGGGAGCGAAAGGGGGGTCCCGAGGGCCTGGGGCCGTGCCCCGGGAGGCGAGGCCCGTTCCCGGTGGCGGTGCCGGCACTCACCGCCTTGTACTCATACTGCAGGCTGCGGGCGGTGACGTCCGCCATGGCTCCGCCGTGCCCCCGCTTCCCGGAGCGGAGCTTCCGGCCCGAGCGGAAGCGGCCCCGCTGCGGGGCCCCGCCGCGTGCCCACGACCCGGAAGCGCTTCCGGTGCGCAGCGCCCTGAGAGACTACAACCCCCAGCATGCCCCGCGGCGAGAGGGGGCGGGGACAACCCCCTCCCGTCCTCGCTGATTGGCTGCGAGCTCTGGGAGGTGTGGCCTCTCCCCCGGCCCGCGGGCACCGGGAGGGGAGGGGCTGGGGGGGGGCAGGGGAGGGGAGGGGGACGGGGAGGGGGAGGGGGAGGGCGCCCCCACGGGGGGGGTGGCCCCGGTGTCGCCCCCGGTGTCGCCCCTATAAGGGGCACGGGGCACTGCGGTGAGCCCGGTGTTGTCCCCATAAGGGGCACTGCGGTGGCCAATGGCCCTGGTGGCACCCCTGACGTTGTCCCCATGGGGGGCACAGGGGGGTCGGTGGCCACGGTGCCCCCCCCGGTGTCGCCCCCAGGAAGGCCACAGGGCTCTGGGTGGCCGGTGAGCACGGTGCCCCCCCCGGTGCCCCCCCCGGTGCTGTCCCCAGAACACCCACAGGGCACCTGGTGACCCTGGTGTCACCCCCAGTGTCACCCCCCGGTGTCACCCCCGGGGGGGCACAGCTCACCCCCACCACGCACCCCGGGGGGGGGGGCGATGATCTGTGCCCACCCCCCCCGGGCATGCCCCCACCCGCTGTCCCCATCCCCTTGTCCCCTTGTCCCCAAGCAATGTCCCACGCTGCAGGCCACCACCAGGCCTTCACTCATAGGGGCACCAACCTTGGCACCCTGCGCCCCCCGAGCTGTGCCCCGCGGTCAGGAGGTGACCCCCCCATGGGCACAGGCACCCTTGGGTGGCACCGCTCGGGACGGAGGTGGGTGAAGCCCCCCCCCCCGTGCCCCCCTCGGGGGTGGCGGTGTCCCCAAGTGTCCCTGTCCCCCGCTGTCCCCACAGCTCTCGGTGCTGTCCTGGCCCCCCCCGCAGTGCCTGCTGCCCCCCGGGCTCCCCGCTGAGCACCAGGACCCCGAGCAGGAGGTGGGGGCACCCCTGGGGGCCAAAGGGGTGAGGGTGACATGGGGGGGGGGGTTTGGGGACACCCCCGAGGTGCCACCACCTGCCTGCACCCCGCAGGCCTGCCGCATGAGCCACAGCCTCACCGCCTCGCCGACACCGTGGGGGGCAGCGGGTGAGAGGCAACCCCGAGGGGGGGTCTTGGGGATCCCGGGGGTCCCCTCAGTCTCCCCTCAGTGTCCCCTCGGTGTCCCCTCGATGTCCCTGACCCCCCCCCCGTCGTGTGTCCCTGCAGGACCACCTGGAGGGTCAGTGCGCACAGCTGGACCGCCATTTGGGGAGGGGGCTGCGCAAGGGTTGGGGGCTCTACACCAAGTGGCAGGGGCTGCTGGCGTAGGGGGGGGGCGCCGGGACCCCCCCGGGGTGCTCGGGGTGAGGGCGCAGCCCCCCGGAGCGCCCCCCCCCCAAAAAACTCCCCCCCGCCCCAACGAGCTTCTGGTGCCGCCTCCGCCCTGCGCGGGATGGGGAGCCCCGGGGGGGGTCCCGGGGATTGGGGGGGGGTCTTGGGGAGATTGGGGAGGGGTGGGGGGAGGTCCGTGGGGGGGGGCTGGGGGGTTTGGGGAGGGTTTAGGGGGGGTTTGGGGGTTTGGGGGTCCCCCCGGGGGTGTCCCCAGGGCCGCTCCGCGCTAACGGGGGGTGCGCGGGGAGGGTCGCGGGGGGGGTCCCGGGGTTCCTCCCGGTGCCGGTGCCCCTCGGACCGACCCCCCCCCCCCCCGGAGCCCCCTCCCCTCGAGCCGTGACGTCAGGGGGGGCGGGGCCGAGCGGAGCCGCGCGGCGCGCTCCCGCCGCCGCCGCCCCGAGCCTTCGCCGCCGCCGCCTCCTCCTCCTCCTCCTCCCCCCGCCGCCGCCGCGCCCCCCCCCCCGGGGGCCGCCCGCCCCCGCCGCGCCCCGAGGTGAGTCCCCCCCCCCCCCTCCGCCCCCTCGTCTCCTCCTCCCCCCCCCCCCGCCGCCCCCGGTTGCCCCCGCCCCGCCCCGGTATTGTTGTGGCGGAGCCGCGGGGGCGGGGGGAGGAGGGGGGAGGTGCTTTGTTCCCCCCCCAAGCCCCCTTTTCTCCCCCCCCCGGTGCTGTCGGTACCCCCCCCCCCCCACTAGCGCACCCCCCCGCCCCGATCCCTCCGTGCGCCCCCCCCCCGGTACCGGCAGCCCCGGCCCCGCTGCTGGCGGTGGGGCCCCCCCGCGGGGTGTGGGTGGGGGGGGTGGGGGGCTCGGCCCCACGGGGGGGGGACCCCCGGGATGGCACCGCTGGGACCCCCTGGGGGTGTCCTGTGCCTGCAGCGGGGGGACGGGGACACCGGGACCGTGGCACCACGACAGTGCCCACGGCACCCCAACTGCGCCCCTGGCACCCCAATTGTGTCCAGGGCACCCCAATTGTGTCCAGGGCACCCCAATTGTGTCCAGGGCACCCCGCTTGTGCCGTGATCCTGCAGCTGTAGCTGTGGCACCCCAATTGTGCCCATGGCACCCCAACCATGCCCATGGCACCCTAGTCGTGTCCCTGGCACCCCGCTTGTGTCCGTGGCACCCCAATTGTGCCCATGGCACCCCGCCCCTGCTCCTGGCCCTGGGGCTGTGCCCATGGCACCCCGACTGTGCCCCTGACACCCCAATTGTGCCCACAGCACCCCGGTTGTGCCCATGGCACCCAGACCCTGCTCTTAGCCATGGGGCTGTGCCCGTGGCACCCCAACCATACCCATGGCACCCTGACTGTGCCCATGGCACCCCGATTGTGCCTGTGGCACCCCGACAGTGCCCGTGGCACCCTGGTTTTCCCCATGGCACCGTGACCCTGCTCTTAGCTCTGGGGCTGTGCCCCTGGCACCCCGACAGTGTCCCTGGCACCCCGACAGTGCCCGTGGCACCCTGGTTTTCCCCGTGGCACCCAGACCCTGCTCTTGGCCCTGGGGCTGTGCCCGTGACACCCCAGCCATGCCCACGGCACCCCAGCTGTGCCTGTGACACCCCAACGGTGCCCGTGGCACCTTAATCTTGCCCCCGGCACCCCAAAAATGCCCATAACCCCCCCCCCCCGTTTTGCCTGTGGCACCCTGCCCCGGCTCTTGGTGGCACCCTGACCATACCCACAGCATCCCGACCATGCCCCTGGCACCCCAAAATGCCCATGCGCCCCCCCCCCCCTATGCCTATGACCCCCCACCCGTGCCGCTGACCCCCTGACCGTGCCCACGCCATGGGCACCCCCTCCTCCCACTTCCCCCCCCCCCCAGCTGCCACGGGCAGCCCGTCCGGGGCGTCCCCCATTCCCACGCCCGTGGGGGGCCCCTTCCCGGCCCCCCACCCTCCCGGAAACCCTTCCCCAGCCCCCCCCCCGCTTCCTGCTTCCCCCCGGCCGGGCAGAACAATTCCCGGCCGCCCGCTCGCTCGCCCGGCCGCATCCTGCCCTGCCGGGCGGGGGGCAGCGGGGGCACCCCTGGGGTGCTGGGGCTGCTGCCGGGGAGGGGGGGGGGGGCACGGGACGGGGGGGTGAGGCTGTCCCTGGAGGGGGGGGAGGAAGAGGAAGGGCCTGTTTCCTCCTGCGTGGCCCCCCCCGGACCCGCCTGGATGCGTCAGGGCGGGAAGTGGCCGGAGGAGTGACCGCGGGGACGGAGCGGGTGGGGGGCACCGCGGGCTGCACCCCCCCATCAGGGTAGGGAGAGGCTTGGGGGGCACCCAGACCCCGGCAGGGAGCGGGGGGGGGTCTCTGCCACCTGGACGGATTGAGCCCAGGGGGGCCGCACGCCCACGGGGGTCCCAGAGAGGCCCCCCCAGGACCCTGACCCCACGCCTCGTGTCCCCCCCACCCCGTCCCGCGTGGGGTGCCTCGGCCTCGTGACGCGCGGCCCTCAATGCCCGCCTTGTCCCCGCGCCGCCCGCGTGACGCCGCCACCGCCGGGGGTGACGCCCCGTAACCCTGACCAGGGCTGGGTGTCCCCCCCCCCACACCCCTTTCCCCTCCCCAAAAGCAGCCCACCCCCCCTGCCGGCACCATGGCCCCCCGCTCGCTGCTGGCCCTCGCCTCGCTGCTGGCACTCGTCCCCAGCGCCACCCCGGGGTCCTCGTGGAGCGCCGTGCCCCGAAAAACCGTCCCCTACGCGGGTGAGTACCATAACCCCCCCCCCCCAGAACAGGTCCCCGTCCCTTTGTCCTGTCCCCCGTTGTCACTCGTGCCAGCGCCCGAGGTGCCATCCCTTGGCCGTGCCAGCACCCCGTGTCCCCCATCTGTGCCGCGTGCTGTGTCCCTGTCCCCGTGCCATGCCAGCCCCGCTGTCCCCGTCCCTTTGCTGTGCCCCGTGTTCTTGTCCCCGTGCTGTGCCAGCACCCGGGGACCCCCAGCCGTTTGCCGTGCCGGTGTCCTATGTCCCCGTCCCTTTGCCACGTCCCTTGTCCCCATCCTCGTGCTGTGCCAGCACCCCACGTCCCCTTTCCGTGCCCCGTTGCACCATCCCCGTGCCCTCTGTCCCCAATTCCTGTGCCATGCCAGTGCCCCATGTCCCCATGCCCGTGCCCCCTGTCCCTGCCCTGTGCCAGCGTCCCCGTGCCGTGTCCCATGCCCGTGTCCCAGACCCCGTCCCTTTGTCACGCTGCTGTCCCCGTTCCTTGCCCCGTGTCCCTGCTCTGTCCCCAACACCCCTGTCCCCACAGGGTCCCCGTGCCGTGCCCATGCCCCAGCCCCTGTCCCTTTGCCGTGCCGCTGTCCCCATTTCACGCCCCGTGCTCATACCCGAGCCCCCCCTGTGCCCAAGTCCCCGTGCCCCAGACCCCCCCGTCCCTTTCCTGTGCCATTGTCCCTGTGCTGCGCCCCCACCCATGCCCCCGTTCCTATACCCTGCCCCCTGTCCCCGTGCCATGCCCCTGTCCCTACGCTGTGCCCCCCGTGCCGTGCCCAAGCCCCCCGGCCCCGTTCCGTGCCCCCCACCGCTGTGGCGTGCCCAGGCCCCCCCCAGTGCCCCCATCCCTGTCCCTTGTCCCCGTCCCGGTGCCGTCCCCGCCCGGGGCCCTGCTGCCTGCCCTGTCAATGGGGCCTTTCTACGGGCTCGGCCTGGCCTGGGGGCGGGCAGGGGGGGCTCGGGGTGGGGGGGGGGCGCGGGGTCTCGCCAAAGGCCGCTGTGTTCCCCGGCGCCGCCAGCGCCTGCAGCGGTGACAAAGAGCCCTTTGTGCGCGGGGGGGCCGGGGGGCTTCCGGAGGGGGCCGCGGGTGCCCCGGGGTGCCAGCGGTGCCCACCCGCGGCCTGGGGGTGGGGGGACGGCCACGGGGATGGCGGTGGCCTTGCCTCGATGTCCCCACGACCCCCCCCACCCCCCAATTTGCTGTCCCGCAGAGCTGAAGGACGCGGCCAAGCGCTTCTCGCGGGGGGGGGTCTCGCACTACCTGACGCTGACGCTGGATGAGGCCGAGGCCCTGCTCTACGTGGGGGCCCGCGAGGCCGTCTTCGCCCTGGCCACCGGCACCGTGGAGCTGAAGGCGGCGGTGAGCCCCCCCTGGAGCTTTGGGGGGGGGGGGGGATTTTTATTTTTTTTTTTAAGGGGGGAGCGTTGGGGGGAGCCCTCCTGCTGACCCCTTTTCTCCCCCCCCCCCCCCAGATCTCCTGGGAGGCCCCCGTGGAGAAGAAAGCCGAGTGCATCCAGAAGGGCAAAAACAACCAGGTTGGGGGGCGCAGAGGGGGCTGTGGGGGGGGTGTGGGGCACCCCCAGTTTGCGTGGCACCCCCCCCTCGTCAATTAACCATGTGTTGCCCCCCCCCCAGACCGACTGCTTCAACTACGTGCGCTTCCTGCAGAGCTACAACAGCTCCCACCTGTACGCCTGCGGCACCTACGCCTTCCAGCCCAAGTGCACCTACATCGTGAGTGCGGCCCCCCCACCCCGAGGGACCCCCCCAAAAAAAACCCAGCCACGTCCAGTGCTGCTCCCCCTGCTGGGAGCCTCGGCCTGGGGCCTCTGTGTTAGGCTGCGGGTTCCAGGGCAGCCCCCTCTGGTGCTGGAGCTTCGTTTTGGGGAGGTCCCTGTGTCCAGGAGCATTGTTTGGGGGTGTCCTTGTATCAACGAACATCGTTTGGGGGCGTCCCTGTGTCCAGAAACATCATTTGGGGGGGGTCCCTGTGTCCAGGAGGGTCTTCTGGGGGGTTGTCCTTGTCCCAAGGGATATCATTTGGGGATGTCCTGTCCCCAGGAGCATGATTTGGGGGGTCCCTGTCCCCAGGAGCACCATTTGGGGGGGTCCCTGTCCCCAGGAGCACCATTTGGGGGTGTCCCTATCCCCAGGAGCATCAATCCAAGGCCGTCCCTGTCCCCAGGAGCACCATTGGGTGTCCCTGTCCCACGAAGGCTATCCAGGGGTGTCCCTGTCCCCAGGGGGGTCACCTGGGTTGTCCCCGTGCCCTGGGGCTGGTTGGGCGCGGGGGGGATGTGACGTGGGGAGGGGGTTTGGCCCCCCCACTCCCGTGCCCCCAGGAGCTGTCCGGCTTCACCCTGGACCAAGTGGCTTTCGAGGACGGCAAGGGCAAGTGCCCGTACGACCCCACCAAGGGACACACCGGCCTCATCGTGGGTAGGTGGCACCGTGGGGCACCCCCTGCCCCCCCCGGCGGCCTCGGGGGGTGCCCACCCTGCCCCTAACCCCCCCTAACCCCCCCCTTGCAGACGGCGAGCTGTACTCGGCCACCTTCAACAACTTCCTGGGCACGGAGCCCGTCATCCTCCGCAACCTGGGCCCGCACTACTCCATGAAGACGGAGTACCTCACCTCCTGGCTCAACGGTACGCCGGGCTCCCGGGGGGGGGCATGTCCCCCCCCTGGCTTGCTGCTACCCGTCTCCTTTTACCCCGCAGAGCCCCACTTCGTGGCCTCGGCGTACGTGCAGGAGAGCGCAGCCAGCAGCACAGGGGACGACGACAAGGTTTATTTCTTCTTCAGCGAGCGGGCGGTGGAGTACGACTGCTACGCGGAGCAGGTGGTGGCCCGCGTGGCGAGGGTCTGCAAGGTACGGGGGAGGGGGGCGTCCCCTACCGCGGGGTGCTGTCCCGGCGGGGCTCGGTGCAGCTGGCAAAGGCGCCGGTGCTGCCCTGACGCCCGCTCGGTGCCCAGGGGGATGTCGGCGGTGCCCGCACGCTGCAGAAGAAGTGGACGACCTTCCTCAAGGCTCGCCTGGTGTGCTCGGCGCCCGAGCAGCAGCTCCACTTCAACCGCCTCCAGGCTGTCTTCACCCTGCCCGGGGCCGACTGGCAGGACACGACGTTTTTTGGGGTCTTCCAGGCCCGCTGGTGAGCGCGTGGGAAGTGGCCCCACAGCCCCCAGAGGGTTCCCCGTGGTCGGTGCCCCCCCAAACCTTCACTGTCCCTGCAGGGGGGACGTGGACGTCTCGGCTATCTGCCGGTACCACATCCTGGAGGTGAAGAAGGCGTTCGAGGGGCCCTACAAGGAGTACCGGGAGCAGGCGCAGAAGTGGGGCCGCTACTCGGACGAGGTGCCGAGCCCCCGTCCCGGGGCGGTGAGTGCTGGGGGGGGGCACGGGGCCGTGGCAGAGGGTGGGGGGGCACAGGGGCCGGCTGTGTGCTGACGGCACTGTCTGTCCCCAGTGCATCACCGACTGGCACCGCCAGAACGGCTTCGCCAGCTCCCTGGAGCTGCCCGACAACACCCTCAACTTCGCCAAGAAGCACCCGCTGATGGACGAGCCCATCCTGCCCCACCGCGGGCGCCCGCTGCTGCTCAAGAAGGACGCCAACTTCACCCAGCTGGTGGTGGACCGGGTGTCGGGGCTGGACGGCACCATCTACGAGGTGCTCTTCATCGGCACAGGTACCTTGCCGGGCGGCCGGGGGGGACGCAGGGGAGCTGTGGGGACGCCCCTCACCCTCCTGCCACGGCCCGCAGGTGACGGCTGGGTGCACAAGGCGCTGAACCTGGGCGCTCACGTCCACCTGGTCGAGGAGCTGCAGGTTTTCGAGCCGGCGCAGCCCGTGGAGAGCCTGGTGCTGGCGGGTCGGAAGGTGAGCGGTGCCGCGGGAAGGGGCTGGGGGCCACGGCGTCGCGCGGTGTCACCTCACTGTCACCTCCCCGCCTGTCCCTGCCCTCGCAGAAGCTGCTCTTCGCCGGCTCGCGCTTCCAGGTGGCCCAGCTGCCGCTGGCCGACTGCAGCCGCTACCAGTCCTGCACGGACTGCGTCCTCGCCCGGGACCCGTACTGCGCCTGGAGCCGCAACGCCAGCCTCTGCGTCCGCACCGAGGGCCTCAACGGGTAAGGGGGTGCCCGCGGGACTCCCCGTTGCGCTGCGGGGCCCCCCCCTCACCTCCGCCGCCGTCTCCTCCCGCAGGTCCCAGCTGGTCCAGGACGTGCTGAGCTCTGACACCCGCGCATGCACCCTGCCGCAGGTGGCCAAGCAAGGTGAGACCCGGCGCCGCGTGGAGCCGGGACGTTGGGGACGTGTCACGGGGGCGGCAGGGCACGTGGCACGGGAGGTGACACCTCAGGGACACCCCCGGTGCTGTGCGCCCCCCTCCTGACTCGCCCCTCTCCTCCCCCAGGGCCCATCATCCCCAAAAACGTGACGGTGGTGGCGGGCACCGACCTGGTGCTGACGTGCCGCCTGGGCTCCAACCTGGCGCAGGCGCTGTGGACCTTCGAGGGGCGAGCGCTGGCGGCCGAGCAGGCGCTGGTGCTGCACGACGCCCGCCTGCGGGCGCTGGTGGTGCCGGGGGCCGGGGCGCAGCACAGCGGCACGTACCGCTGCTACTCGGAGGAGCAGGGCGCCCGGCTGGGCAGCGAGGTGTACCGGGTGGCGGTGCTGGCCGGCCCGGGGGTGCCGCTGGAGACGCGGGCGCCGCTGGAGAGCCTGGGGCTGGTGTGGGTGGTGGCGGTGTGCCTGGGCGCCCTGTGCCTGGTGCTGGTGCTGGTGGTGTTCTCGCTCTGGCGGCGGCTGCGGGAGGAGCTGGGCAAAGGTGCCAAAGCCATCGAGAGCACCCTGGTGTACCCCATCGAGCTGCCCAAGGAGCCCCCCAGCCCGCGCTTCGTGCCCAGCGCCGCCTCCGACTCGGACGAGAAGCTCTGGGACCCGGCCAGCTACTACTACTCGGACGGCTCGCTCAAGATCGTGCCGGGCCACGCCGTCTGCCGCAACGGCGGCCCCCCGGGTGCCACCTCACCACCCAGCGCCATCCCCGGGCAGCCCCTGCACTCGCCCACCCGCATCCACCTGGGTCCCCTGCGCGGTTCCTCCTCCAACGGCTACATCCGCCTGGCGCTGGGTGCCGAGGAGCGGCCGCCCTGCGCCGACCTGGCCGAGGAGCTGCGGCGCAAACTGCAGCAGCGCCAGCCCCTGCCCGACTCCAACCCCGAGGAGTCGTCGGTCTGAGCCGCCACCGTGCAGCCGAACCTACCTCAGGGCCCGGCACCCGCCGCCAGGACGCCGGCGCCCGCCGCGGGGATCGCCGCCCCGCTGCCAGCACCCGCCTTGGGGCTGCAGCACGGGGAAACGGCACCCGGCTCGGGACCGCGGCACGGGCACCGGCAGCCACCTGGGCACCGCGTCCTGCCTGCCTCGGGTGACACCGCTGGGGCTCGGCTGTCCCCGTGTCACCACCTCCACCGTCGGTACTGCGCCCTGGGCGCTGCGTCTGGCTTTGGGAACCGCGACCCGGGCACCGGGACAAGGCTTGGGGACCGGGACCCGTTTTGGGGACCGTGTCCTAGGCACCAGGACAAGGCTTGGGGACTGCGTCCCAGGCATTGGGACAGGGCTTGGGGACCGCGCCCCGCCTTGGGGACAGTGTCCTGTGCCCAGGGACAGGGCTTGGGGACGGTCGCCCATTTTGGGGACCGTGTCCTAGGCACCGGGACAAGGCTTGGGGACCGTGTCCCGGGCTCTGGAGCCTGCTTGGGGCCCCGTGGCACAGCGGGGGCCACGTCCAGGGCCTTGGGACCATTTTTGGGGACGGTGACCCGCCTTGGGGGCCGTGCCCCGTGTCCCCCCCCCCCACCGTGTCCCACCGCGGGCCCTTTTCGGCCGCCTCCACGAGGACTTTTCGGGTTTTTTTCCTTCCTGAGAACTTTTCTATCCGCCCCCTCCCGGGGGGGCCCGGCTGTAAATACCCCCCCCCCCCCCCCGCCTGCTGCCCCCCCCCCCCCCCCTGCACGCCGCCCGCCTGGGCCCCTTTTGTATAACCCCCCCCCACCCCCAGTGTAATTTATTTGTTACCGAAATATATTTATTTGCTGTAAATACCCGAGTATTTTTATATTAATAATAAAAAGGAGGAAAAAAAAAAAAAAAAGAGAAAAAAGCGGGGATGCGTCCGGTGCTGGGGGGGGGGGGGTGTGGGCTCCCCCCCACCCCCCCCCCGGGTGCTGAGCTCATGGAAAACGGCGGCGCTCGGGGCTATAAAAGGGCATCGCGGCGCCGTTCCCAGGCCGGGGGGGGCCCGGCCGCCCCCCGGGGCCTGCGGCTGCCCGGGGCTGGCCCCGAGCCCGGTGCCCCCCCCCCGGTAGGGACCCGATTGGGGTGGGGGTGGTCCCCGGGGGGGGGGTGGGGGGGCCCTGCCGGGAAGCAGGGAGAGGGCCGGAAGCCGCAGCCGGGTCCCGGCGGGGCCTGGGAGCTGGGCCCGGAGCCAGGCGGCGGCCCCGGGGCCGTGGGAAGCGGGGACGGGGCGGGGGCACCGGGGGGGGCACCGGGGGGAGGAGGGGAGGGGAGGGGGCGCCCCCTGCCGGAGGGGTGGGGGAGTGCGCATGCGCTGCGGCGCTCGGGGATCGGGCGAGGGGGTGCTCGGGTGAGTTCGGAACCACTCGGGAACCTTCGGGACCACTCGGGAGCCTTCGGGAGTGCTCGGGTGCTGCTCGGCTCCCTTCGGCTCTGCCGGGCTCCCTTCGGAACCACTCGGGTGCCTTCGGAATCACTCAGGTGTCTTCGGGACCATTCGGGTCTCTTCGGAACCACTCGGGTGCCGCTCGGCTCCCTTCGTCTCTACCGGGCTCCCTTCGGAACCGCTCGGGTACCGTTCGGGCACCTTCGGAACCACTCGGCTCCCTTCGGCCCTGCTCGGGTCTCACTCGGGCCCCCTTCGTCTCCACTCGGCTCCGTTCGGCCGCGCTCGGCTCCTTTCGCCCCCCCCGCCCCGGCCGATGGCTGCGGGCCGCCGCCGCTCCCCCCCGGGGCCGTGCTGCCCCCCGGGGGCGGCGGTGCCGGGCGTGAGGCAGAGCCTGGCCGAGATGGACTTCGAGCGGGGTCCGCGGCCGGGCCGGGCCTGGGGGGGGGCGAGGCGGGGTGTGTGGGGGGGCTGAGGGGGCGGGGGGGGCCGGGTCCCGGTTCCCGGTGCCGGTTCCCGGTGCCCCCGGTCTGAGCCCGGCCGCTGCCCGCAGGGATCTGGGCGGCAGCGCGGGACGGGGACGAGGCGCGGGTGCTGCAGCTGCTGGAGCGGCGGGGGGAGCCCAGCGAGACCGACACGGCCGGGTACACCGCGCTGGTACGGGGGGCAACGGGCACCGGGGGGGCACCGGGGGGCACCGGGGGGCACCGGGGGGCACCGGGGGGCTGGGGGGAGGGAGAACCGGGAGAGCACCGGGGAATGGGGGAGGGAACCGGGGGGGAACCGGGTGTATTGGGGAGGCACCGGGTACCGGGAGGGAAACCGGAGGGCACCGGGGACCGGGGGGGGAACCGGAGGGGAACCGGGTACCGGGGGAGGGAGAACCGGGAGAGTACCGGGGAATGGGGGAGGGAACCGGGGGGGAACCGGGTACCGGGGGGAGTGAGAACCGGCGGAGCACCGGGGACCGGGGGGGGGACACCGGAGGGCACCGGGGACCGGGGGAGGAACTGGGGGAGCACCGGGTACTGGGGGGGAGAACCGGGGGGCACCAAATACCGGGGGGGGTAGAAACCGGGGGGACAACAGGTACCTGGAGGAGAACCGGGTACCGGGCGGGGGGGGGAACCGGGTGGGCACTGAGCACTGGGAGGCGGAACCGGGGGCGCACTGGGTACGGGGGCAGGAGCTGGGGGGGCACTGGGTACCGGGAGGGGAACGGGGAGGGCACCGGGTACCGGGGGGGAGGAACCGGGGGGGCACTGGGTGTGAGGTGGGGGAGGCCACCAGGGGGCACCGGGCACCGGTGAGGGGAAACCAGGAGGGCACCGGGTACCAAGGGGGGCAGAATTGGGGAGGGGGCACCGGGTGGGCACCGGCTACCGGGGGGGGGAGAAGCCGCTCAGCCTCCCCGTTGCCCCCCCCAGCACTACGCCAGCCGTAACGGGCACCTGGGGGTGTGCCGCCTGCTGCTGCAGCGCGGTGCCCGCTGCGACGCCCGCACGCCCGGCGGTGCCACCGCCCTGCACCGCGCCTGCTACTGCGGCCACCTGCCCGTGGTCCGGCTCCTCCTGGAGCACGGCGCCGACCCCTCCGCCGCCGACGGGGACGGCCGCACCGGGCTGCACAAGGTGGGTGGCGGGGACGGGACCCCCGCCCGCGGTGCCACCCGCGGTGACGCCCACGGTGACGCCCGCAGTGACGCCGGTGTCACCCGCAGGCGGCTGAGTGTGGCCACCGGGACGTCTGCGCCCTGCTCCTGCAGCTCGACCCCGCGCTGGCGGCCGCCCTCGACGCCCGGGGACGACGGCCCTGCGACACGGCGGACCCCGCGCTCCAGGACCTGCTGGATGGCTGAGGGGGGAGCGGTGAGGCCGGTGTGGATTTGGGGGGGGGGGGGACCCGCAGGGCTCTGTCCCCGCTGGAAAAAAAGAACAAAACCAGGTCCCGGCACCAAAACCCGGCTCTGCCTCTCTGTCCCCTGCGCATGGTGCGGACGTGGTGGTGGCGGCGCACGGAGAGCGTCGGAGGGGACACGGCCCCGTCCCAATCCCCCCCCAGGGACCTGCAGGGCGCTATGGAACGGGCAGGGGGGGGCACCTCCTTTTGTCCTCCTTTGGGACAGGCGCGTGCCCTTGTCGCTGCCCCTCCGGCGACCTTTTATCGCCTCCAAAACCAAAACACTGGGACAAAAAAAAAAAAAAAAACCGCTTCCGTGTCCCCCTCCCAGCCCAGCTGGCTTTGGGACACCCACGTCAGGGTGCTCCGAGGAGCTGCAGGTCCTGCGGTTGCAGCTCATGGTGGATGGAGAGCCAGGATTCGCCAAAAGGCAGCTTCGCACCCCAAAAAAAAGCTGCCCCCAGGTGCTGCCCTGCAGCTTGGGGCAGGCAGAGGGGACAGCCTGTGGGTGGGTGACAAGGGACAGCCCCAGGAGCATCCCGGCAGGCAGAGGGGGCGCCGGGCAGGGTGCTGAGGGGGACGGGTGGGGGCGATCAGCCACCCGGTGCCCACAGCTGGAAAGAGACCGGCTGCGCCCTCCGGACACCCCCCCGCAGGTATTTACACACCTCGGGGGGGTCTTGGGGGCTCAGCACCGCCCCGACCCGCTGCCAGCCCCCCTCCAACGCCCCCAGGATCCCGGTGGGGCTCCCCGAGCACCGAGGGCGAAGCGAGTGGGCAGCTCTCAGCCTCCGTCCCCCCCCCAAAGCACGCAAGAGGCCGACGATACAGATATAGAGATTTTTTTATTACCCGATCGGCAAAAAAATAAAATAAAATTCCAGAGTCGGTTCCACAACCTGGGGGGGAGGCTGCAACAGCGGCACCGGCCCCTGCAGGGCCTCCGGGCCCGGCCTCCCCCTCCCCAAAATATACAAATCAAACCCGATGCGAAAAATAAATACAGATTCTCGGGGGGGGAAAGGGTTGCATAGAGGAAGATTTAATAAAAAAGTTTTTTTTTTTTTTATTTCCATCATGATTTAATATTATTATTATTATTATTATTTCTAGCATCTCCCCGCAGAAGAACCTAGGACCTGATAGTCGCGACACGATTAACAAAAATAATTAACCTTCTCCCAATAACTTACAGCGGTCACCCAGGGGACTTGTGCTTTTTGGGGGGGGTGGGGAGGGAGCCCCGGCAGCGACGGGGGGGTCCCGGCTGGCGATTTCGGAGAAACTCCTTGGGAGGAGGCGGAGGGGAGCCCCCCGCCCGTACTTTGGTCACTAGCTGTGTGCCGGATCCTGCCCCCCCGAGCCCCCCGCCCCGGGGCCGCGGCACTCCCTGAGTCACCCCCCCGCCCCGTTCCGCCTCCGTTTTATTGATGTTTTATTTTTTGGGGGGGTTCTCCTGGCTGTCCTCAGCGCCCTCGAAGGAGGAGGCCCGAAAACACCCCCGGGGAGGCCATGGGGGGGGCCCGGCCCGCGGGACCTGAAGCTCCCTGAGCTGCATGCGAACGAACGTCCGCCCGGCCGCGGGGCCTCCGGCCTCCACCGCGCTGAAACCACGGAATCAGTCTCCAAAAAGCAGCAGCAGCAAAACCGGGCTCCCTTTCGGACCGCGCCGCGGGTGCCTGCGGCGAACGCCGGGCGCGTCCGTTCCCTGGGCGGCCGGCGCGGCCCCGTACCCGCTCCGTGGCCACCGGAGCGTTTCTGAGCGGGGCAGGGTCCCCCCCGCAGGGCGGCTGCGGGGGTCCCGATGCGTCCCTGGCCCGCGGCCGGGGTCAGATGGAGTTCTCCATGGGGCTGTGGTTGCTCCGGCGGCTCAGGCAGTTCCTCTCGTTCAGCAGGCTGGTGGTCTCGTCCGCGGGCTCCGGTTTCTCCGGCGGGTCGGGTTTGGGGGCGCTGCTGTCCGGGGACTGGGGACAACTGTCCATGCGGGAGGCGGTGAGGCCGTTCTGGTACTCCTGCCGCGTGATCTGCGGGGGGAATGGAAGAGGATTGGGGTGGAGGATTGGGTCCCCCAGGAGGTCCCGGCCGCCCCCCGGCCCTGCGCAGCCTCACCTTGACGAACTGGAGGTCGGTGAGGGCGCGCACGCTGAAGTCGGCCACGTACGGGGCGCCGGCGTTGAGCTGGTTGTTGCTGCCGCCCACGGGGGACGAGACGGAGTCGGAGCGCTCGTGGTAGCTCAGGGAGGCCGAGCGGTTCAGGCTGCTGACGTGGGACGGGGAGCGGGTCTCTGCGGGGACGGGGGCACGGGGTCAGCACCGCGGCACCGGGCAGGGTCCCGGTGGGTGACCACGGTGCCGAGCCCCTGGTGGTGCTGCCCCAAGTCCTGTCCCGTAGGGTTTGGGGACATGGAGCCGAGCACAGAGTGGTGGGACAGGCGTGTCCCCGAGTGCTTGGTCCCTGCCTGTCACCTCCAAAGGGTCCCCAACTGGAGCCCGGCCACAGCCTCCAGTTCCCCCCGCTCTGGGGACAGCCTCCTCCAGCACCTCCTCTTCCCAACAGCAGCTCTAAAACGGGCGGGGGGCTCTGCCCACGCCGTGGGGGACGCTTACCCGACACCGGAGGCGGGCTGATGGCCATCACCCCGTAGTAGGAGAAGGCTCCTGCCTCGAACTTCATGCACTCCTTGCCGGCCTCCACCTCCACCTTGCCCTAAAAGGGAGAGATGGCGTCAGGCTCCGCACACCGCGTCCCGCAGCGCTGGGCTGGGTGGAAGGAGGCTCCCCAAAGCCCCCCCCGGGGGGTGACGGCTCCCCCCGGGAACCCCAGGCGTGGTCGGTGGCACCGCTCCGCTCCCAGCCAGCGAGGAGGAGCGGCGGTACCTGCAGGATGAGGATGAAGTAGTCGGCTGACTTGTTCTTGGTGTAGAGGAAATGGCGCGGGGACTTCTTGTTCTCCTCGTCAAACTTCAGCTCCTGGATGACGTCCGAGTACTTGAGCAGCCGCAGCAGGATCTTCTCCGAGATGAAGTTGGGCGTGAAGAGCGTCACCTCTGAGGGCGAGGAGGGATGGGGTCAGAGCTGCCGGGGCTCCCTGTCCTCGTCCCGTCCCCTCGGAGGGGGGTACTGGGGGAAGCAGGGGGACCCCAGGCCCCACTGACACCAGCACATGGACGGGACCCTCCTGCAGGGACAGGGCCCTGCCAAGTGTCAGTGCTGCCACCCCTGAGCCCCTTCCCTTTTCGTTTGGGGGCACAGGGTGGGAGGATAGCGGGGTCTCATAGTCACAGCCCCCTCCCTCAATGTGTCCTGCCAAATCCCCGGCTCCTGCTTCAACGCAGCGACCGCCGTGCCCCCGTTTCCCCACCTCTGGGATCCTCCAGGCAGGACAAGGCCACTGGAGAGTGGCATCCCCCCAAAACTCACCCGTGGAGAGGAAGCGGTGAGCGGCCAGCAGCAGCTGCGGGGACACCTTCACCTTCAGCTCGTTGACGGGGTCCTTGAAGGCCGAGAAGTCCCTCTTGTTCTTCTGGTTGCCCACCCGCTTCTTGCTGCGGTTGTCGGCTGCGGGGAGCGCGGCGTTAGCGGGGGCGGGCGGCACCCGGGGGACCCCGGCACGCGACGGGGACGCGGGGCCGAGCCCCGGACCTACTGTAGGTGTCGGATTCGTCCAGGATCTCCGACTTGATGATCTCCTCGATGACGTCCTCCAGCGTCACCAGCCCCAGCACCTCGTAGAAGGGGTCTCCCTCGCCCTCGTTGTTCACCTTCTGCACGATGGCCAGGTGGGACTTCCCTGCGGGCACACGGACGGATGCTCGACACGCGCCGGGCACCCCGATCCCACCGCCCTGGGGGGTCCCGGGCAGCACAGGGGGGGACAGGACCCTGCCACCAGGCCCAGCCCATCCCTCTGCAGCACTTGACCCCGGGCAGGGAACAATAAAGATGTACAAATGGAAACGAGCCCCTGGGCTGGGCGCTCCTTCCTAATTTAATGACAGTAATTAAGGCCGTAACAGCGGCGCCTGCTGGGCTCGGGACGGGACATCTCGGGGTGTGGGCTCAGCCGGGGGGTCACAGGAGAGGGGAGGGGTCCTGGAGGCACCATCCCACGTCAGCGGGGCCTGGGGACATCGGCACAGCTCCGTGCCAGCACCACGGGGCAACCAACGCAGCCACAGCCGCGTTCCCACCAGTGGCCACCACCTCCCTGGGCCTCCTTGGCCACGCTGACCTGTGCTGACCCAGCCCGGAGGGAATGTTCTGGACACCTGGTGCTGCACGGAGCCAAAATACCCAGGGGGAGAGAGCCCAGGGCAGGGAAACGCTGCCTGCAGGGGCCAGGTCCCCAGGAACCCTCCCCAGCCCTGCCTCGGTGACTCCTCTGGCTCCCCGAGCGCAGGTTGCCTGGCTCAGGGTAAATCGAGCGCTGCCATCCCCTCGCCACGAGGCTCCGTTTCTCTTGCTTCAGCCAAAACCTCGCCAACAAAGCTCGCTGCCGGCCACCACCTTCGGGAATTCCCTGCCCTGGGCACGAGGCTCGGCCCCGAAATCCCCACGCTGGCAGCCGGCCGCGCTCCGCACCCTGCGAGCCACCAGGGCAGGCGCTGCCCGCCCGGCGCTGCCCTCCCCGGGGCTCTCTGCTCTTTAATCTCAGCGCGGGGCGGCTGCGGGCGGCTCATCGCCACGCTCCCACCCAGAAAAAGGCTAATTTTAGAGACGGGCACCGCGCAGCTCCCCGGTTCCTCCTCCTTCAGCCAAACACCCACGGCTCGGGCGGCCCCGCTGCGACGAGGCGGCGAAAACGGCACCGAGGGGAGCCCGTGCCCACGGTCACCGTTTGGCCGTGCCGACCCCGGCCTTGGCCGCACCGCCAGCCCGAGGGAGCGGCGAAAGGACGGCGGCACCGGCGGGGCCCAGCCCCGATGAGTCAGGCCGCGGTTCCTCCCCGCGGGCCAAGCGAGGACGAGAGCAAAGGGCGTGACGGCGGCGTGCCCACGGTGGGGACGGGCCCCGCTGCTCACTCCAGGGCTCCCCGGTGCCACCACGGTCCCCACGTTGATGGGGACGGGCCGATTCCCAAGGCCTCCGCTCGCTGGCTGTGTAACCCAGTGAGAAGAAGTCCCACTTTGCCGCTTCCAGGATGTGCAAGAAGCAGCCGCGGGGTTTTGGGGTGTTTGTGGTGCCCATGGTGGGAAGCCAGCAGGGGACAGACAGCCCCTGACCCGCTCCAGGCAAAGCCCTGGTGCTCCCCGGTGTTGTGAAGGGTGAAATGTCCCGTCCCCACTCCAAGATCTGCACCGGGCTGGCACCAAAGCTGCTTCAGGAGCTGTCACCCCGGTACCAGCCTTGGGGATGTGTCCGTGGCACCAGGGAGTGCCCCAAGTGCCCCGCAGCGAGGACGAGCAGGAGCACAGCGGGTGGATTTCCTCTCCTTATCCTTCCGCTCGAAACAGGTCGAAATCTGTTTTGGGGCTGTCAGTGGGGCGGCATCCCCAGGGACCGGGAATTTTGGGGTGACCCCAGAGAGGGCCCCCCAAATCCTCCCGCTCCTGAGCCAGCTATGAAAAGCAACATCATGGCAGGACGTCGGCGGCTTTGGAATCAGAGCGGGCGCGTTTTAAATCCTTTAATAAGGATTCGTCAGAGGGAAAGCCGGCGCCAGCAGCAGCTGTAAGCCCAGCTCCAGCAGCACGGCTGCAGAATCCGACCCCGCTCCCCTTCTGCTGGATTTTGGAAACGGGGCTGGGGGTGGGAATCCCGGCCCGGTGCGAGATGAACGGAGGGAAAAGCACCGGGCGAGAAGGCTCGTGGTCATCGGGGACACAAAGCAGAGGCTGGGAGGCGATGAGATCCCGTCGTGGTCGCAACCACAAGTGACACCGAGCCGCAGCGCGGTCCCTGTGACGATGTTTTGGGGTGTGCCACAAGGACAGGGCCAAGCGCCCCCGGTGTGAGCAGAACGGGAGCCGGAGGAGCAGCGGGGTCACGGCGGTGTCACCCCACAGAGCTGCTCATCCCTGGCAGCGGGGTCCCTGCCCGGTCGGGTGTCCCCTTGTCCCCTCACCAAGGGACACGGCGCCGAGCTGCTGCCAGCCCCTCCTGCCGCCGGGTTGCGTTCGGTTTTTGGGGCCAGCAGGAAGCTCGGGGCCGTCTCGCACGGCAGGGCAGGGCCCTGAGAAGGGAGTGGAGCCGAGCAGGGAGCGGAGCAATTTTCCAGCAGCGTTTCAAGGGCCTCCGGGGCCGATAATTAAAAACGAGGCGCAAGTAAACACTCTCAGAGCGCTTCTAGAGGCGGGCGCCCAGCAGAGATTGCTCTGCCTCCGCCGCCCCGGCGCCGTTACGGAGCGATCCCCGGAGGCGTCGGGCACCGAGACGGGGCCGCTGCCCATCCCCACGCCCCGGTGGGGGCTCCGCAGCCCCCTCGTCCCCTTAAAGCACCCAAAAAGCTCGTGGCCGCCGGGCAGCTCCGTCCCTGGAGAGCTGCCAGGGAGGCTCGGCCGCAGTTTTGCTTCCGGCATCGTGCAACCGGAGCTGGGCAGAAAGCAAGCGGCGGCCCCGGGACGCGCCCCCCTGGTGTGTTTGGCCCCCCCGGCCCTGACCACTCACCCTTTTTGAACTCCTCCAGCATGGCGTCCAGCTTGGTGTCGTGGAAGACGACGTGGACGGGGTGGTTGTAGAACTTGGTGATGGTCTTGAGGGGCGTGCAGTCGTCGGGGTCGACGAAGGCCAGGTCCTTGATGTAGAGGATGTCCATGATGTTGGAGCGCTCGTCCTCGTAGACGGGGATGCGCGTGTAGCCGCTCTCCATGATCTCCGACATGGTGTTGAAGTCCAGGATGGCGTCGCTGTTGATCATGAAGCAGTTCTGCAGCGGGGTCATCACGTCCTCCACCGTCTTGGTGCGCAGCTCCAGGGCGCCCTGGATCATGTTGAGCTCCTCCCGCACCAGGTCGTTGTAGGGCTCCGTCACCTTCAGCATCTCCACCAGCTTCTCCCGGTTGTAGACGGTGCCGATCTCCTGGCCCAGGATGCAGTCCAGGAGCTTGCTGATGGGGTAGGAGAGCGGGAAGGTCACCAGCATGAAGAACTTGGTGACCACGATGGTGTTGGCGCCCACGGCCAGCCCGTGGCGGGAACACAGCGCCTGGGGCACGATCTCCCCGAAGATGACGATGCCGATGGTGGAGGCCACCACGGCGCCGATGCCGGAGCCGATGAGGTCGTCGAGGAGGATGGTGAGCGTGGTGTTGACCAGCACGTTGCCCAGCAGCAGGGAGCACAGCAGGTAGTTCCCCTTGCGGCGGATGGGCTCGATCTTGCGCGCGTAGCGCTTCTCCTTCTCCGTGCCGCAGTTCTGCACGATGCGCAGCTCCATGGGGTCCAGCGCCATGAGGCCCAGGTTGAGCCCGCTGAACATCCCCGACAGCACCAGCAGCCCCCCCAGCAGCGTCACCTGCAGCCAGAGCGGCAGCAGCGACTTCTTCTCCTCCAGCACCACCAGCTGCCCGTCGGGCCCCCGGTGCGGCAGCCAGGGCTGCCCGGGCCCCCTCTGGCTGCACAGCACGTAGGTCTTGGCCCTCTCGTCCTTGCGCAGCGGCTGCACCAGCACTCGGAGCAGCGCCGAGGTGCTGCGGGGCTCGGCGGGGCCGGGCCGCACCACCAGGTCCTGGGAGCGCTCGGGGCAGCTGCCGTTAGCGGCGGCGGCGGCGGCTTCGGCCGAGGCGTTGGCGGAGGGGCGCAGCTCGGCGAAGGCCACCCGCTCGCCGGTGCGCGGGCCCAGCCCCAGCCCGTAGAGGCGCAGCAGGAGCTCGCTGCCCTCCGTCACCCGGATCGGGCCCTGCGCCGCCGCCGCCGGTTTGGAGCTCTCCTCCAGCCGCATGCCCAGGATCACGCTGTCCCCCGCCGCCAGCACCGGGGAGCCGCCGCCGCCGCCGGGCAGCGCCAGGAGGAGCAGCAGCGGCGGTAGCAGAGGCGGGGGGGACGCGGGGCCCCGGCCTCCGCCCGGTCCCGGCCCCGCTGAGCTCCCCCCGCCGCCGCCGCCGCCTCCTCCCCGCCGCCGCCCGCTGCCCGCCGCCATGTTGGGGTCTCGCGGCCGCCGCGCTCGCTGTGACGTCACGCGCCGGAGCCACGCCCCCTCCCCGCCCGGGAGGGGGAGGCCCCGCCCCGCAGCGCTGCCCCGCCCACTCCTCGCCGAGAGCGGGAACGCCCAGAGAGGGGCTTAAAGGGGCGATGGCGGGTGGGGACCACAGGGGGTGGGGTGGGGTGGGGTGGGGTGGGGTGGGGTGGGGTGGGGTGGGGTGGGGTGGGGTGGGGTGGGGTGGGGTGGGATGGGATGGGATGGGATGGGATGGGATGGGATAGAATTAAATGGGATGGGATAGGATGGGATAAGGATAGGATGGGATAGGGTGGGATGGGATAGGATAGGACAGGACAGAACGGGGTTAGGGATGGGATGGGATGATAGGACAGGATAGGAGAGGGTGAGATAGAATGGGATGGGATGGGATCGGGTAGGACAGGATAGGGTAGGATAGAATAAGATGGGATGGGATAGGAGGGGATAGGGTAGGATGGGATGGGATTAGGATAGGATGATGGGATGGACAGGACAGGATAAGGAGGGATGGGATAGGATAGGGTAAAACGGGATAGAACAGAATGGGATGGAATTGGGATAGGGTGGGATAGGATAGGATAGGACAGCACAGGACAGGGTAGGATATGGGGGTATCTCTTATGTGGAGTGGGTCAGGGTGCAGAAGGGGAACGGATGGGGAGCAAGGGTGGGGAGATAAGGAGGGGCGCTGAGGGCATGGGGGTCTCTGAGGGCATAGGGGGTCCCTAAGGGCAAGGGGAGGCGCTGAGAGCATGGAAGAGGAGGGTATAAGGGCACGGGAGGGGGCTCTTAGGGCATGGGGGGATCTCTTGCGGGGTGTCTAAGGGCATTGGGGGGTCAGGGCACGGAGCGGGGATCTGAGGACAGCGGGGGTGGGGCACTAGGACCCAGGGCGGGACACGACTCGGGAAGCCGAGAGCTGGCGGGGGGCGCTAGGACCCGCGCGGCCCCGGTCCCCTCCCCTCTGCGGGCCCCGAGGCCCTCCCAGAACTACATTCCCCAGCATGCCCCGCGCGCTATCCCCGCCCTCTTCGTGACGGACGGCGCCGGATGGCCAATCAGCTCGCGGCGCCGGCGGGGCGGGGCGGCCAATGGGCGCGCGGGGCGGGCGGCGGCGGGGGAAGATGGCGGCGGCGGCGGGCCGGTGGCGGGCCGGGCTGTGGCTGCTGGCCGTGGCGCTGCGCCTCGGCGGGCCGCGGGCGGAGCAGACCGAGGAGCACCTGAAGCGGGAGCACTCGTTATCCAAACCCTACCAGGGTGAGCGGCACCGGGACCGGGGGTCGGCGGGGCCCGGTACCGGGGGTCGAGGGGGGGGGCCCGGTACCGGGGGTGTGGGGCCCGGTGCTGCTTTTGGGGTGCCGGGGGTCGGGGGACCAGGGTTTGGGGGTTCCCGGTACCGGGTTTTGGGGTACCGAGTTTTGGGGTACCGGGGTTTGGGGTGCCCGGTACCGGGGTTTAGGGTACCCGAGACCGGGTTTTGGGGTACTTGGAGTCGGGGGGGGAGCGGTATTGGGGGTCGGCGGGGCCCGGTACCGGATTTGGGGTGCTGGGATTTGAGGTACCGGGGTGTTGGGGGGCCGGTACGGAGATTGGGGGCACCCCGTACCGGGTATTGGGGTGCCTGGGTTTGGGGGGACCCGGGAATGGGGTTCTGGGGGGGGGGCTGGTGTTGGATTTAGGGGTTCCAGTGCTGGGTTGAGGGTGAGGGGATTTTGGGGGTGCTGGGATTTTTAGGGTGCCTGGTGTGGGGCTTTTTGGGGTGCCCAGTACCAGGATTTGGGTGCCCCGTGTGTGGTTTAGGGGTGTGGGGATTTGGGGTGCTGGGGTTTTGGGGCACCAAGTAGCGGGTTTGGGGTGCAGGGACGCCTGGTACTGGGTTTTGGGATGCTCTGTGCAGGGGTTTTGGGTGCAGCTTTGGGGCAGCCAGGTTTTGGGGGAGCTCAGTGCAAGGTTTTGGGGTACCTGGGCCCTGGGGTTTGGGCGCCCAGTTCTGGTTTTGGTGTGCTGGGGATTTGGGGTGCCCGGTGTAGGGATTTAGGCTGCCCGGTACTGCATCTTGTGTGCCTGGTGCGTGGGTTTTGAGTGTTGGGGACTTTTGGGGTGCCCAGTGTGGGGGGTTTGGGGTGCCAGGCTTAGAGAGCAGCGGCTTTGAGATTCCTGGTACCAGGATTTGGGATGCCCCGTGTGGGGGTGCCAAGTTTGGGGTGTGGGGAGTTTGGGGTGCCCTGTGTGGGAATTTGGGGTGCCCAGTGAGGGGGATTTGGACGCCTGCTGCTGGGTTTGGGGTGCTGGGGATGTTGGGTGTCTGGTATGGGGGTTTAGGGCACCTGGTACTGGGTTTTGGGTGCCTGGTGCGTGGTTTTGAGGTGCTGGGGATTTTGGGGTGCTAGGGTTTTGAGGTGCTGGGATTTGGGATGCCCAGTTCTGGCAGTTTGAGGTGCCTGGTGTGGGTGTTTTGGGGTGCCCAGTGCAGGGCTTTGGGGCACCTGCCGTGGGCATTCGGATGCCGGGGCTTTGGGGTACTCGGTGCAGGGTTTTGGGGTTACCTGGGCCCTGGAGCTTTGGGATGCCGGGCTTTTGGGGTGTGCCAGGATTTGGGGTGCCCGGTGGCGACCGCGTGTGTGGGCCGGCAGGCGTGGGCTCGGCCAGCTCGGGGCTGTGGGACCTGCAGGGCAACGCCATGGTGATGCCGCAGTACATCCGCCTCACCCCCGACCTACAGAGCAAGCGGGGCGCCGTCTGGAACCGCGTGGTGAGCCCCGGGCTGGGGGGGGGGCAGCGGGGCGGGGGGGGGCTGGGGGTACCCCCCATGGGGTGGGGTAACAGGGTGGGTGAGGGTCAGGGTTCAGAGAGGGAGGTTTTGGGGTCAGGGAGCAGGTGGAAGCGTTCAGGTGTGGGAAATGGGGTGAGTTTGGGGGAGGTTGGGGGGGTTGGGGAAAGGGGGGGGGAGCTGGGGGTGTGGGGTAATAGTGGTTGGGGGATTTTGGGGAGTTTGAGGATGGGTGAGGGTCAAATTAGGGCAATGAGGGAGGTTGGGGGGGCAGGCCAGCAGGTAGGAGGGTTATTGGGGTGGGGGGGTGGTTGGGTGAGGGGGGTCTGGGGTAAAAGGAGGGGAAATAAGGGGGAAAATGGGGGGGAGGAGGGCGAGGGGGGCGGTGGGAATGGGGCTGGGGGCAGCAGCACTGAGGTTTGCAGCTTGGGGATTCCTGCGTGGGCTGAGCCCCCTTTTGGGGTGACTGCCCTGAGGGGGGGTCCCGGCGTGAATCTGGGGGGGTCTTGGGCTGCCCCATCCAGAGCCGTTCCTATAAAACACTGAGGGAGGTTTGGGGTTGGGGTTTTTGGTCCTCTTTGCAGCTCCCACAAACACCGCTGCCTGTGCGAGGCTCAGCTCCCGCCGGGTTCCCGCAGGGAGTTCATTTGCAGCTCAGGCTATAATTGGCTCGGCAGCAATTAGGAGCAATTAGGAGCGGGGCCGTTCCCCACGCCCCTCCAGCCGCCCATTCCCTAGCCACAAGTTGCCGACCTCGCTGCGAGCCCGGAGTTGTTTCCTCGGCTTCTGATAGCCCTGGGCTACAACCGAGTCCCTCGGCCTAATGATGTCCCTCGGGGTTAATTAAGAGCTTAATTATCCTCGCTCCTATCTGAAGCCCAGGGAAATGGGGAGTGCCCGTGGGCTCGGCAGGGCCGCGGGCTGTGGTGGTGGGCGCCGCCTGCCCCTCGGTGCAGGGGGGCGTTGGGGGCTCCCCGATTTCACGCCCTCGTCCCTCCCCCTGCAGCCGTGCTACCTCCGCGACTGGGAGCTGCAGGTGCACTTCAAAATCCACGGGCAAGGCAAGAAGAACCTGAACGGCGACGGCTTCGCCATCTGGTACACCAAGGACCGCATGCAGCCAGGTGAGCGCAGCGGGACCCTCAGGGCAGTGCCGGGTGCTCCCGGGCTGCCTCGGGAGCCCTCTGTGGAATTGCAGCGCTGTGGGGTCCGAGGGCTGCTTCCCCTTCGTGCTGGCAGGCCAAAAAGGGAGTGACAGCCGTGGGAGATGCGTGGTGCTGGGGGTTGTGGGGTCCCTGGGAGGCTGCAGCCTGCTCAGCACCGTTTTGCCTTGCTCGAGGCGTGCAGGGCGGCGCACCTGGAAGCGTGGGGCTTCAGCTCGTTAGGGACTGGGCTGGGGGGGGAAGCTGGAGCCTGGCCCAGCACAGGGCAGGGGATTTAACCTGTCCCTCTGAGCGCCCAGCCTGTGGCACCGAGGGTCTGTGTGCTCGTTTATCCACACAAGGCTGTGTGGAGCCCTGCAGTGCCCGGCTCTGCACGTGAAGCCCTGTTCTGCGAGGTGACGTTGGGTCCTCGTGTAGAATCAGGGAAAAGCTGGGGGCAGGAGAGCCCTCCCCAGTGATCCCATCAGCCTGTGGCCTGGGTCTCCCTGCCACCATGGTGTCAGCAAGCCTCTGCATGCCCTGCCCCCCTACACCTTACGAATTCAGCTTGCAGGGGGTTTCCCTCGGTGATCGGAAGGTAAACTTGTCCCTGTGCGAGCTGCAGAGCACCAGCCTCACTGCCTGGCATGGAGAATGATGCAAAAGAACGCAGAACCAACCCTGCCTGGCGTTGCGATGCCTTCCTTGCCTCGCACCATCACCAACAGCCCATTTTATTTCTTCTAGGACCTGTCTTTGGAAGCAAGGATAACTTCCTGGGCCTGGGGGTGTTTGTGGACACCTACCCGAACGAGGAGAAGCAGCAGGAGGTGAGCGAGGGGTGATAGCTGGCAGCGTGCTGCTTGCAGGGTGCCTGCTGAGCGCGGCACGGGCAGCGCTGGCTCAGCACCCAGGTTATGGCCTGCAGCTGGTGCAGCCCTTCAGCCCCACGGCGAGGGGTGGTGGCCTTGGGCTCCTGATTTGGAGGCCAGCTGGCTACAAGCAGATGCTGCTCAGCTTCCTTTGCACCCTTTCCCTCTCTGTGTCGTTGGTTTCCACCCAGGGAAGCGATAACTTGGATAGGTGAGAAGCTGCGGGGTGGTTCTGTTGTCAGCTTCACCCAGAGGAAAAAAAAATCCTGGGGTAGGAGAAAATTGGTGGATCTCATCACCTCTGCGTGGCGAGCTCCTGCGCTTGCTGAAGGCTGCTGGCAAGCAGCAGTTGAGGGGAGGCTGTGCCAGGAGCGTGGGCCTTGTAGACCTCAAGCAGAGCAGCCCAGCGGCCAACCCCGGCCTGCCGAGCTGTTTTATGGCAGCCAGCCCTGCTGCAGGGCATGAAAGGTGCCCGTCTGCAGACCTTTGGGTTCGTGATGCATTGTTTGTTTGCCTGGGGTTTATTGGTTTCTGTGGAGAAGAGGGCACAGAGGCAGTTAAAAGCGGGCTCCACCCGTCCTGATGCTGGAGTCAGTTTTGTCAGCCCGAAAACAAAGCTGGCCCTGCCCCTACTTCCAGCTGCCCCTAGAAAACAGGCTTTTTTTACCGTTTCACCCCACGATGTTGGCACCAACCACCCCACAGCACCACCGTCATTCTTCACTGCGGTCCCCGAGGGACAGGGGGCACCGTTTGGATGCGCCCTGACCTCGGAGCTGCTGAGCAAACGTTGAGCAACCGGTGGCTTCTGGCGCGGGGCTGGACTTTGTGCCCGCAGCAGCGCCCTCCCGTTACCGGCACTGCTCGGGGACTGCCGTGGCACTGGGTAGGTGAGGCCGTCCTCTTGACGTGTGGGGCTGTGGCCGTGCTTTTCTGGGGTAAAGAGGCACAGCAGCTCTTCTCTAAACAAAATAAAATCCTTTATGGGACACTTAGGGCTTGACAGCACAGTCAGCAGCTGGAGGGGCTGCCCCCTTGCCCCCGAATGAGGAAGGACAGAGGTGGAGGAGCGCCAATCAGGCAGTAATGGTGTGGGGGCTCACGGCTGCTTTTTCTCCTTTAAAAATTAAAGAGTTTTATTACTGAGGGAAGGGGGCAGGTGGCTTGCGGGACCCTTGGGAGCTGTTGGTCACGGTCAGTGTCAGCGCCTGTGCTCGGGCACGTGGCTTTGTGCAGGAGAGCGGCTGCGCTGCACGGTGAGGAGCAGAAACGTGGTGCACGAGGGGGCTTCTGCCCAGCCGTGCTGCTTCCTCGCCCTGTGCCCTGGGATTTGGGACCTGGCCCCTACAACCCCCCTCTGCCTTCAGCCTGCGCTAGGCAGGCAGCGTGCTGAGCTCCGCAAACTTCCCAGGTTGCGAGTTAATCCTAAGCTCTGGTCCGTGACCATTTTGCTTCTGTGCTCTTTCTTGCTTTGCGATAACCCTGGACTCGCAGGCTCAGAAGAGGAGGTACAGCCCGGGAAATCAGGTACTTGCTCTTGCCAACCCACTCGTTTCCAAGCTCTTTGGCTTCGTCTCCTTTCCCCGTGAGGGAATTCCCTCATCCGAGCTCCAGAAATCCCCGTGCGAGCAGGGAGGCAGGCGTGGGAGCCACGGCTGACCCAGAGGAGGAAGGCTGGAGGGTGGCGAGGGATCGCGGTCAGCTGCTGAGCCCAATTTGGGGAGGCACAGACGGGGAGTGAAGGAGTTTGGGGTGCGCAGGGTGGCGCGGCTCTTCACCCCGCAGGTGTGTTGTGACGCTGGCACGGAGTGGGCAGAGCGGTGGGGGGGAGAGCCCCAAATTCACCCCCGGCCTTGCCCCCGCAGCGCGTCTTCCCCTACATCTCTGCCATGGTGAACAACGGCTCGCTCACCTACGACCACGACCGGGACGGGAGGCCGACCGAGCTGGGGGGCTGCACGGCCATGGTGCGCAACCTCAACCACGACACCTTCCTGGTGATCCGCTACGTCAAGAGGAGGCTGACGGTGGGTGAGGATGGCCGGGGCCGAGCGGGCAGCCCCCAGCCCCCCCCGGTGCTACCGCAGGCTCCTCTCCTTCAGGTGATGATTGACATCGATGGCAAGCACGAGTGGCGGGACTGCATCGACGTGCCGGGCGTGCGCTTGCCCCGCGGGTACTACTTTGGGACCTCCTCTGTCACTGGAGACCTGTCAGGTACCGCCACGGGGCCCTGAGTGCTGCTTCCCGAGCAGCTCTGGCAGGACTTAAGCAGCTTTGGGTGCTGGAGGTGTGGCTGGGTACATGGTGAGGCTCACGGATGTGCTCGAAATCTCCCTGTGCTTTAGGCACCCCCAGGCTGTGAGTGGGAGCCGTGGTTTTTCATCTTGGTGCAGTTCCCTAGGAGCCAAAACCCCGGTCTAGGTGTGCTGTGCCCCCGAGCACTTTGCTTGAGCTCCTTCTGCCGCTGGGTCAGGCTGACAGTGACACCCAGATGGTGACAGGGACACGGCCAGGCTTCAGCCAGCATCTCAGAGCAGAGAAACGTGAGGGTCCACCTCCAAAATGTGAGCCCTGGGAGGAGTAACACAGAGCAAGCACTGAAAATCTCCTCCTGTGCTCTCCTGGCTCAACCTGTAGTGGCTGGGCATGGCCCAAGGGCGGTGCTGGAGGTAGCTGCACCCCGGGGGTTAAAACACAGGGGTGCTGTGCTGCCTGTCCGGGTTTAGTTCACGTAGCACTTCGGATTTCCCAGCCCGAGAGTGATGTTGTTGAGGAGGGGACCAGCCAGGTGTGTCTGGAAGCAGTGGTGCAACCAGGGCTGAAGGAAATTGGGTTTTGCAGGGAGCCGAAGCCCTCTGCTTTGCTTTTCTCACTTCTTGCAGCGCTGCTTGGGGTGCCGGGAGGCCTGAAGTTACCCCGCTGTGTCTCTTTCAGCAGGTTTTAGCCCGATTTTGAGTTATGCCCCTACAAAAGCTCATTGATGGCCAGCGGCCGGGCTCATTGTTGGCTCCAACAAAAATTCCTTTTCTTTCTCAGATCTCTGCCTAATGCCCTGGGAACTCGCAGGCTGGCGTGGAGCACTCTCCTTGTCCCACTAATAACTCGGCAGTCACGAGCAAAGGAAATAGGGGTCATGTGAGGCTGGTTCTAACACGCTCTTTTCGGGTGGCTGAATGCTTTGGGGTCAGATGATGTCCCAGCCTGGGCTGTTGGTTCTCGGTTTAAGTAGCTTAAAGCTTCCCCTTGGGAGTGCTGGAGGAGGGCCCCGTGCTGGGCGCAGCTTTCAGCCCAGCGTGGAGCCTGCCCCGAGAGGTGAGTTCTCCCCGTGGCAGGGGACAGCCGGTGGCCTGGGGCTGGTGCCCGAGTTGTAAGGTGCCGCGGTGCCACCGGTGGCACTCAAATTCCCAGCCCGAGCCGTGCCGGGCGGTGACACCTCAGGGCACGTCTCTGCTCTGCTTGCAGACAACCACGACATCATCTCGCTGAAGCTTTACCAGCTGACGGTGGAGCGGACGCCGGAGGAGGAGAAGCGGGACAGGGAGGTGTACCTGCCCGTGGTGGACAACCTGAAGCTGCCGGGCAGTAAGTGGGGGGCAGGAGGAAGGACAGGGGCAGGAGGAGCTGCGGGCTCACGGAGCAGAGAGCGCGGCGCCTCACCAGCAAACCAGCCGAGCTCCAGCTGGGATCGGGAGGCCCGTGCCCAGATTTCTCTCACCCACTGCGACACAATCTGGGTCACAACCTGCCCTCGTTTGGCACAGGCATGCTTGGAGGAGAAGTGCTGCCTTCCAGAGCGTGCCAGGCTACCCGTGGGCATGGCATCACCAACACGAGCTGCTGAAAACTCACAGGGGCTTGGACCCTGGTGGTGTTCACTCCTGCCCAGAAATGTCCCCCCCCAATGTGTCCGCTGGCTCTGTGACGAGGCTCTCACCAGCCAGAGCCTTGTTCCCAGCTACAGGAGCTCTTCCCACTGGTTTTGTGTCCTTCCAAACGAGCTCCCTGGAGGAATAACCTGTGGGCAAAGCAGTGGGAGGGTGGGGGTGAGCCGATTGCCCAGCTCACAGCCTTTCTTCCTTTTGTCTGGCAGTGGAGGCGCCGCTGGAGCCCATGAGCGGCCTGGCTCTCTTCTTAATCGTCTTCTTCTCCCTCGTTGCCATCGTCTTCGCCATCGTGATCGGAGTCATCGTCTACAACAAGTGGCAGGAGCAGAGCCGGAAACATTTCTATTGACTTGGGAGCCTGCCTGGGATGGCCCCCCCATAGCCACACCCTGGCCCCCATCCCAGGCTGGCCAGAGCCCGATGGACCTGGTCCCGCAGCGGGGCCCCCGGTGTCCCCAGAACCCCAGTGGGGATGGCCACCACTTGTCATCAGGCTCCAGGACCCCCCGATGTGAGCGGGGACCCCCAGCACAGCAGGGCTGGGGCCGGGTGCTGCGGGGACGGAGCCGCTGTGCCCTGAGGGCTTGCTGGGAGCAGGAGCCCCGCTCTGGGAGCTGTTTGGGGCTGGGCTGTGGGGTTCTGGCAGCGCCCAGCCGCCTCTCTGCTGTCCGGGGGACACAGAGGTCACCGCCTCGGCTGTGAAATCCCGGCTGAGAGCAACGCAGCGAGCAGAACCCAGCCAAGTGCCCTCGTTCCTCGCCAGGCTCCGACAGCAGCAGCCCCTCTGCAGCGGTTTCCTTTCCAGGAGGGGTTTGCCGAGCTGCTCATCCCCCCCAGGCTGCTTTTTAGGCCGTCTTTAGAGACCGGACTGCTTTCCCTTGGTTCCTTGAGCTCCCCCCACCACCGCACAACCCCTCCGTGTCCCTTCAGCCTCCCCCGGTTGGTGTTTTGGGGCTGCTGATGGATTTCCCCATCTCCGGCAGCTCGAGCTGCCGATCCCCCTTCCCACTGGGGGCTTAATCCCCTGCTCCCCTCTCTCACCACCCGTTTGCTGCTGCCTCCGGGGGCTCAGCCCCTCTCCCCCCTCCAGCATGCCGCTGCCCCCGCACGCCCCCCGCACCGGTGCTGTCTGCATGCCGTGTCGTGGCTTCGGCTCTCCCCAGGGCTCCTGCTCGCTGCGTCCCGACCCCACCGAGGAGGAGCCGAGCTGCGGGGGCCCCTCGGAGCCGTAGCTCCTGCCCTGCAGGGAGCCGTGGTTTATTCCTACCTCAGCGCCTTCTTGCTGTGTTTCTCTCACTGGCGGTCGCCAGAAGGAGCAGCACGGCCGGTTTTGCCCCCAAAAGCAGACCACATTGGGGGGACGAAAAGTTTTGTCCCCCGGAGACCACATCGAGCTCCCGTGGTCGCTTTCCCAGAGCAAGGGGTGGTGGCGGGGGGTCCCCAGAGGGACCCAGAATTGGGGAGAAATGAGGTCAGGTTGTCCCAGGAGCATCCCAGCACCTCTGGGCACATCCAGATGGCGAATCTCTGCAGCACCCTCCTTGCTGGGGCAGGGCTGGGAGCCGTGGCCTCTGCACCCCGCTGCTTCCCGGGTGCTTTCTGACCCTGGCCAGGTCCCAGCCCAGGGGAGTGGTGGTGTTTTTTTTTGTTTGTTTTTCTTTTTTTGTGAGCAACCACTGCTTTTTTGGCACAATGCTGCCGCCGAGGTAGGTGGAAGCTTTTTTTTAAGAAGTGCCCAGGCGTTCTCGTGGCCTGAAAGGACTATTTCTGGCGTTTTGCCTCTGTTTTTTTTTGCCTGATGACCAGGAGTGAAATGCGTGCACCTCTTCCCAGAGCTGTTACTGGTGTCTTGGAATAAATGTTGGTGTGTGTGACACGGCCGTGCTCCTGGAGGTGAAGCCAACAGAGTCGGGGGACGATGCTTTGCCCGTCACTTGAGTCCTGTTTTATTAAAGAGGTGACTTTGGGGGGGTGGCAGCCCCTTGGTGCTCCCCACACCCAGCGTCCTTGTGCCCTGGGGGTGTCCCCAAATCAGGGCTTGCCTGCAGCGTCGAAGGGATGCCAGCCTTGGAGAGGGTTCACCAGCTTCATGGCCAAGTAACCCTGCGGGGGGCAGAGAGGGGAGCTCAGGGGGGGCTCAGGGGCTGGCAGGGGGATGGATTGGGGGGGGCTGCGCTCACCGGTGCGGCGTAGATGAAGGTGAGGATGAGGGCGAGGAGCAGCAGCAGGGCCAGCCCCAGCACGATGCGGCAGCGGTGCCGCCGCCAGAGGCCGTAGCGCAGGCTGCGCAGCGGAGCCTGCAGCCACAGGAACGACCCCTCCGGCCTCCTGCAACGACACCCAGCTGGGGGCACCCGCTGCCACCCCCCTGCACCCTTTTTTTTGGGGGGTGGGGGCTCAACCCAGGGCCTTACAGGGGTGGCTGCAGGGCCGGGTACATGTTGGGCTCCTCTCGCCCTTTCCCTGCCGGCCGCTCCTCTGCCTCCTTGGCCTTCAGCAGCTCCAGGCTCAGCTCCAGCTTACCCTGAAGGGGGGGTGGATTTGGGAGGTGGGGGCCAGGATTTGTGCCCCCCTCTCATCGCCGCCCACCCTTTCCCCCCCCCATCCTGCCCTACCGACAGGCGCCGCTTGCCGCCCTCCTGCACCGTGCAGGGCCACCAGCCCTTCACCCGCTTCTGCCGAAAAAGGGAGAGGTGGGGGGGGCCCCGTGCCCCCCGCCAGGGCCAGCGGCTTGCCCGTGGCGTCAGGGCACAGTCCTCGGGGCGCCGGGCTGGCTGCGGCAGCCGGCTGAGCTCCAGCTCCAGGACACCTGCACAGGGAGGGAAAAAACAAAATGGGGGTGCCCCCGTCACCCATGGGTGCCCCCATCACCCGTGGGTGCCCACCTCCACCCCAGCAGGTGCTAGGCAGGGGGCTGGGGTCTCACCCAAAAAGTCATCGGCCGTGAACATGTCGTTGTCCCACACTTGGAGGATGAGCTTGGGGGGCAGCTTCTGCACCGTCTCGTCCAGGCTCCAAAAATGCTCCTAAACAGAGGGAAGGAAAGGGGGGGGGTCATGCCTGGTGCCCCCCCCCCAGCCCCGTGCCTGCCCCATGGAGACCCCAGCACCTTTCGGGGCAGGACGCAGAGCCGCTCGGCCGCCAGGTACTCGAAGGGGAAGACAAAGCGCCAGTTGAAGCTGCCGTCCCCTTGCAGCGAGCGGTAGTGCACGTCCGTCCTCTGCCTCTGCTCCTCCAGCCCGTCCAGCCACCTGCCGTGCCCCGGGGGGGACAGGACGTGGCTGCCACCCTTGTCCCCATCCCTGACACTGGCCCCCGCTGGTGGCTGAGGCTCACCCGGTGACATAGATGTCGCTCATCCTCTGCCCGGCCACGTTGGTGTCCCTCAGGTCCACGTCCCGCGTGTTCCACACCACGCAGCGCAGCTCGTACCTGGAGGGGGATGGGGACGGGGACGTGCCACCTCCCCCCCCACACAGCATGTCCCTGTCCCCCAGCAGGGTGCTCACCTCTGGGGCTTGCGGGGGGTGATGTCGACAGGGGGGCCGGGGGGGCCGAGGCTGGCAGGGAAGACGTCCACCCACATCTGCACCTTGCCCTGCACCGAGGGGCAGGGGGACACTGGTACCAGCACCCCTTGTCCCCTGTCCCCCCCCTGTCCCAAGGTGTCCCCAGTGTCCCTGCCACCTGCCCCCAGCATCCCCCCTTGGCCTGGGGTCCCTGTCACCCCAGGGTTCCCCTTATCCCCCCCAGCACCCAACCAAGTCGCCTGTGTCCCAGGTGCCTCTTTATGGCCCAGGGTCCCCGTCTTACCCCCGTGCCAGTGTCCCTGTCTGTCCCTGTCACCCCAGGGTCCCTGTTGTGCTCCCCAGCATCCCTTTATGTCCTAAAGTCCCCATCACCCTTGGGTCCCTCCCCACCCGTGTCCCCATCACCCCAGGGTCCCCATCGCCTCTCCTGCTTCAGCACCCCTCCCTGCCCAGGAGCCCCTGTCACCTCAGGGTCCTTGTCACCCCAGGGTGCCCACCATCCCCGCCACCATCCCTCTGTCCCCGCCGTCCTGGTGTCCCCACCTGCTCCAGCCCGGGCTGGGTGCTGTTGTAGAGCGTCCGCGTCTCGAGGTGCTCGGGGACAAGGTGACAGGCGCGGAGCACGTGCAGGGCCAGGCGCTCCCGGGGCGCCCCGGGGTGCCGGTGCGCGGGGGGGCCGCTCTCTGCAAGGCCGAGCCCTCGCACCACCGCAGGGGCCCCGTGACCCCTCCCCGGAACCCCCGGACCCCGACACCCACCGAAATGGCTGAGCAGGAAGGTGGAGCACCCGAAGGTGACGGCGGTGCCGTCGGCGCTGAATTCGGGTGCCGGCAGCCCTTGGGTGCGGGCGAAGTGCTCCAGAGCCCGGCTGGGGCTGAGCTGGTCCCTCCAGCGCCCGGGGCCAGCGCTGCGGGCATGGTGAAGGGGCTGGGGGCTGTGGTGTCCCCTCCCCAGCTCCCAGTGCCCCTTGTTGTGCCCACCCCATAGCCCTGAGCCCCCTGATCCCTTTATGCCCATCGTTGTGCCAGTCCCATCTCCCTGTGCCCACCCGATGCCCCTGTCCCCTCTCCCCTCGTGCCACTGGCAGCTCCCTGTGCCCATTCTGTCCCCCTGTGCCCACCCCACTCCCTTCCATGTGTCTGTGGGTCCCCCCCACCCCATCTCCCTGTCCCCAATTCCCCCATGCCCATCCCTGTGCCAGCCCCATCCTTGTCCCTCTGCACCCATCCCCTTGTACCCACCCTGTCCCCATCTCTGTGTGCCCACCCTGGTGCCCACCACCTCCCATCTCCTTGTACCCATGCCATGCTCACTGTCCCCAACTCCTGTCCCCAGCCCTGGGACCATCCCCATGTACCCCTTCATCCCCATCCCCTCGTGCTCACCCTCCTGTGCCCTCCCCATCTCCTTGTCCCTATCCCTTTGTCCCCATCTCATCTCCATCCCCTCTGCCCTCCCCATCTCCTTGTCCCTATCCCCATGTGCCCACCCAGTTGTGCCCTCCCCATCTCCTTGTCCCCATCCCCCCGTGCCCGCTCCCTCCCCATCTCCCAACACCCAACCCCACGTCCCTATCACCCCGTCCCCACCCCAGGTCCCAGTGCCCCCGTGCCGTGCCCATCCTGGGGCACCCACGTGCGGTACAGGCGGGGCAGCCCGCAGTGGGCGCGGAAGCGGGACAGCAGCCGGTTCTCCAGGTCGATGGTGGTGCTGCCGATCTCCTGGTCGGGTGGCAGCAGGTCGTAGTCCAGCAGTGAGACCCGCAGGTCCTTGTCCAGCGGGATGGTGCCCATCACCTCGAACATCCTGGCAGCACGGCGCCCTCAGCCCCAGGGACCGGCACCCGCAGGCATTGGGACACCCAAGGGCATGGGGACACCCAAGGGTATTGGGACCTACAGGCATGGATCTGCTAGCATGGGGACTTGGTGACATGATGGCCTGGTGGTATGGGGACCCACCAGCACGGGGAATGGGGACCTCCTGGCATGGGAAATGGGGATCTGGTGGCACAAGGGTGCACTGGCATGGGAAGTAGGGCAGGAGAATGGGGACCTAAACGCCTGGGGACCTGCTGGCCAAGGGACTTGATGGCACGGTGACCCATGGGCACTGGGAATGGGGCATCTGGTGGCACAGGGACCTGCTGGCACGAGGGGTAGGGATGTGGTGGCACAGGAGCCCTCCAGCATGAGGAACAGGGACCCAGAGACACAGAGACCTGCTGGCAGAGGGGCTGGGGACATGGTGGCACGGGGACCCGACAGCTTGGGGACCCAGTGGCACAGGGACCAAGTGGCACAAGGAATGGGGACCCACCAGCACGGACCCTCGTGGGACACCTCACCTCGGTGCCAGCCTGGTGCCACCCAGCAGTGGCAGTGCCACCAAGCCACCTGCGCTGGCCCTACCTACCTGCCGAAAACTGGCTCCACGGTGTTGGGCACGTACTGGTCCCGCTGGCCCAGTGTCTTCGCCCCCAGCGAGACGCGGACGTAGGGGTCACACTGGCAGCATCGGGGGGGACATCAGGGTGACCCAGGGGGACATGGGGTGCGGGGGACACGGGGGTGGCCTTACCAGCCCGTTCCGGTCACGAGGGGACAGGTCGAAGGCGCGGACGATGTAGACGCGCACCAGGCACTGCTGGGGCTGGCTGGGGGGCAGCTCCTGGAAGTGGCGCGGCGGGGGGGGCACCCCGGGGTCCTCGGGCAGGGGGTAGAGACGGAAAAGCCCCTGGAGGTGGGGGGGGAGAGCCTGGCTGTGCACCCCGAGGTGCCCTGGCCCCATGTTTGGGGTCCCCATGGGACGCCGGGGGCTCTCACCTTGAACTCGCCCACGGGCACGGGGTCCTCCCCGGCCCCCAGCGGCCCCCCCGGCTGGTAGAGGGGAAAGGTCTGGCAGAAATCCTGCAGCCCCTCGAATTCGGGCACCGCCTCCAGCTCGCAGCTGTAGACCTGGGGGCATGGAGGTGGCTGCTGGGGCTGGCCCTGTCCCCATCGCTGTCCTCGTCCTTGTCCCTATCCCCAGCTCAGCCCCGTCCCCGTCTTGGTGTTTCTCCCCACCCAGTCCCTGTCCCCTTCTTTGTTCCTGTCCCCATTCCCAGCCTTGTCCCTGTCCCCATCCCACCTTCCTTCCTCTCCCTGTCCTTGTCCTCATCTTGTCTTCATCCCTGTCCCCATCCCCAGCCTTGTCCCCATCCCACTGCCTTCTTCATCGCCGTCCCGTCTTTGTCTCCATCCTGTTCCTGTCCTCATCTCTTCTTCCTCCTTGTCCCCAGCCCAGTCCCTGTCCCCTCCCATCTTTATTCCTGTCCCCTCCCCACCTTTATTCCTGTCCCTGTCCTCGTCTTGTACTCATTCCTGTCCCCATCCCCATCCCCATCCCTGTCTCCATCCCATCCCCTTCATCACTTTTCCTGCCCCTGTCCTTGTCCCCATCCTGTTCCCCTCCCAGTCTCTATCCCTGACTTCATCCCCCTGCTGTCTTCATCCCTGTCCCCATCTGAGTGTCCCCAACCGTCCCTGTCCCCATCCCCATCATTGTTCCCATTGCCACCTCATCTCTGCCCCAATCCTCTTCCCCACCCTCCTCCCCATCCTATTCCCGTCTCCATCCCTGTCCTTGCCCCCTGCCCCGGCTCACCTTGAGGCTGTCCCTGTGTGTCCCCCGGTGGCTCTTTGCAGTGTCCCCCATGGCCGCATAGAATTTGCTCCACCAGTCTCCCTCGTCCTCATCCTCTTCCTCCCTCTCCGCAGCCTGGTGGGGAGCAGGGTGAGGCGGGGAGGGGTGGCCCCGGTGCCCTTGGAGGCCCCGTTCCCGTGCCCACCTTGTCTGCAGCCCCCTTCTCAGCGGTGACCTTGGGCAGGATCTGCAGGGAGCGGAGGGGACGCCTGGGGAACGGGGGTGGGGGGCCGGGGACCCCGCTGTGGGGCCAGCGCTGCTGGGGCTGGGTGAGGGGGGGGACAGGAGGGGACTCACCTGAGCGATCCTGTCCCAGGCAGTGGCTGCGTGAGGAGAGGGGAAAGAAGTCATCCCAGAGAGGGGAAGGGATGGGGAGGGATGGGGAGGGATGGGGAGGGATGGGGAGGGATGGGAAAGGGATAAGAAAGAAGGGATGGGGAAGGAATAAGAAGGGATGAGAAGGGATGGAGAAGGGATGGGGAGGGATGGGAAGGGATGAGGAAAGGTTGGGGAAGGGATGGGAAGAGAGGCACAAAGGATGAGAAGGGAGGTTCCAGGGATAAGGAAGGGATAGGAAGGGAAGGGGAAGGGAAGGGGAAGGGGTGGGAAGCGATGGGAAGGGATGGGAAGGGGTAGGAAGGGATGGGGAAGAGATGGACAAGGGATGGGAAGGGATGGGGAAGGAAGGGATGGGATGGGAAAGGGAGGTACCAGGAATGGGGAAGGGGCTACCAGGGAGAGGGCAGGGATGGGCAGGGGGCTGCCAGGGATAGGCAGGGGCAGGCAGGGCTGTACCAGGACCAAGGCTCGCCAGGGGGGCACCGGGCCCGTGTGGCTGCCCCCCGCCGTGGGGCTGGCAGCAGAAGCGCCCCAGGCCCCGCACGCACGCCTGCCCCAGCTCGGGCCGGTACCCGAACCCCTGCGTGTCCAGCACCCGCAGCCGCAGGGGGGGCACGTACTCCTCCTCCGCCGGCAGGTGCTGGGGACAAACCTCGCCGTCACCCCCGGTGCCGCCGGCAGCACCCCCAGGTGGGCTGCCCCCCCCCGGCCCCCCCCCTGGCCCTGTGCCCTCACCAGCGGCAGCAGGAAGGCGTTGATGGGGAAGTTGGGGTTGGCGGCGAGGTCGGCGATGGGGGGCGTGCGCAGGACCTGGCCCCCGCACTGCACCTCCAGGCTGGGGGCGCGCACGGGCAGGGGGAAGCGGCCGCGCAGCCCCCGCAGCCCCCACGCCAGCACCTGCGGGGGCCCGCGTGGCTCCTGTCACCCCCCGGCATCCGTTCACCCCCTGCCCTTGTCATTGTCCCGTCTCCATCCTTTTCTTTATCCCTGTCCTTGTCCCCGATCCCATCTCCTTCATCGCTGCCCCATCCCTTCTCAGTCTCCATCCCTGACCTTGTCCCCATCCCGTTTCCATTTCCATGTCCCATTCCTGTTTCCCCACCCCGTCCTGATCTTGTCCCAGTCCTGTGTCCATCCCAGTTCCCATCCCATCCCCAACCCATCCCCATCCCAGTTCCTGTCCCAGTTCCCGTCCCATCTCCATCCCTGACCCCATCCCACCCCCATCCCACCCCCATCCCATCCCCATCCCATCCCCATCCCTGTCCCCATCCTGTCCCCATCCCTGCCCTGTCCTCACCCACATCCTTGTCCCCAGCCACCCCGTTCCCCCTCAGACCTCCTCCCCACCCCACCTCCCTCCCTGTCCCCATCCCTATCCCCGTCCCCGGGGTCACCTCGAGTGCCACCAGCCGCAGCAGGGGCCGGATGCCCAGGGGGACGCTGAAGGTGCCGTCCCTCCACGGGGGGGTGCTGAGCTGCGCCAGGGCCCCCTCCTGATGGGGTTGGGGGGCACAAGAACAATGGGGACAGGTTCCAGGTACCCCCTTGCCTCCCCCCCGCTCACCCCTCACCTCAGCCTCGTGCAGCAGCTCGAAGGCAGCCAGCAGCTCCCCCGCCGGCCCCCCCGGCCCCTCCAGCGGGTAACGTCGCAGCCGGGGGGGCTGCCGGCCCCCCAGATCCAGCCACACATGCGGGGTGCACACACACCGCCCCAGCAAGCTGCCAGCACCCTGCAAGACAAAGCCAGGGCGTGGGTGCCCCCCACCCATTGGTGCCCCGCACCCATGGGTGCCTCCCCCCCCCACCGTACCTCTCCTTCTTTGTCAAACACCTCCACCACCACGGCTGGGGGCTCGTCACGGACCCCCCGGGGGTCCCCATAAAGCAGCACCCGGTGGAAGAGCAGCGCCTGGTCCCAGCGCGGGTCCAGGGTGCGGGCGAGCACCCGGGTGCTCTGGCTGACGTGCACGAAGGACACGTGGGCGACGGGGTCTGTGGGGGCAGCACCCACCATCAGCACCCCAGGGTGCCTGCTGGGGGGGTCCGGAGTGCCGGGGAGGGGGGGGGTCCCACCTGCAGTGGTCTTGGTGCCGTGGGGCACCAGCTCCAGCGCCTGGAAGAGGTAGCAGCGCAGCTGGAAGTAGCTGGGCCCTGTGGGAGAGGCAGGGGGTGGCAGGGGGTCCTGTAACCCCCCCCGGGACCCTCCCCTCCTGGCACCCTGGGGCTCACGCTGGAAGGTGCAGAGGATGAGGGGCATGGGCTGCTGCAGGCGCCCCCGGCCCCCGGCCCCTGATGCTGGCTGCTCGCCCTCCGGCACCGCCGCCTCCGTGCCCTGCGGGGTTGGGATGTGGGGCAGGGGGTCAGCCTGCCCCTGCTGCCCCCATGTCCCCCTGTCCCTGCATCCCAACGTCCCTGGGTGCTGCTCTCTCCATATCCCGGTATCTCCACGTTCCCTTCTCCCTGCACCCCCCATCCATGAATTCCTCTCTCCCTCCATCCCGTCTTCCCATTGTCCATCCCTCTGTCCCCCCTCCCTCCATCCGTTTGTCCCTACACCCCTGTCCCTCTGTCCCTACACCCCTGTCCCTCCATTTCTCCGTCCCTGCATCCCTCTGTTCCTCCCTTGTTCCCTCCCTTTTACCTGTCCCCCCATCCCTGTGTCCATCCCTCTGTATCTCCATCCATCCATCACCCCATCCCTTTCCCCTTTTTTCTCTCCCTCCACCCCCCCCCCCTCACAGCCCCCTCCCCAGCACCCCGTCCCCATTGCCCCCTCCCCAGCTCCCCCTTCCCGTGCCGGCGGCCGGGCACTGCGGTACCGGGGAGCCCTCGAGGAGGAAGAGGGGGGCCACGGACGGGGGCTGCAATGGCACCATGCGCCGGTGCCAGCAGCGCCGCCGGCACAGGTCCCCAGCGCGGGGCCGCAGGTGGAAGCGGCAGCCCCACAGGGTCGCGTACTCCCACGCCTCGTCCGCTGCCGGCGCTTCGGGGCTGTGCTGTGGGGACACGAGGCATGCAGGGGACGGTGGCACGGGGAGCGGGTGGGGATGCTCAAGGCACTGGTGGCCAAAGGCTCGTCCCCGCCACCTCGTCCCTGCCACCTCCTTGCTGTCATCCCCATCCTGTCACCCCCATCCCTGCCACCCCCATCCCCACCACCCCAACCTCAGCACCCCCAACCTTGCAACCCCATTCCTGGCACCCTCTTACCTGCCACCCTGTCCCGGCCACCCCATCCTTGTCACCCCCATCTCATCACCCCCATCCTTGCCACCTTGTCCCTGCCACCCCGTCCTTGTCACCCCCATCTCATCACCCCCCTCCTTGCCACCTTGTCCCTGCCACCCCCATCCCTGCCACCCCATCCCTGCTACCCCACCCCTACTATCTCCACCCTGTGACCCCATCCCTGCCACCCCCATCCCTGTCACCCCGTCCCCGCCGCCCCAACCAGCTGGAGGAAGGTGGCCACGTCCTGCTCCTGTCCCTGGGTGCCAGGCTCCCTGCGGCGGGTGCGCAGCCAGCGCCGGCGCCGGTGCGTGTGGTACATCTTCTCAGCAGGGTGCCACGCCAGCGGGGGGCTGCCGGGTGCCGTGCTCGCCCCATATTCCCAGCCTGTGCCAGCCGGGTGTCCTTGTCACCTCTGCCACCACCACCCTCCCCACGGTACCCGCTGGGGACGCTCGCTCACCGGCCTCATCCACGGCCCCCGCCATGTCCACCCGCCAGCTGTCGGTGATGTGCCAGCCTTGGGGACAAGCCACCTCCTCCTTGGGGGGCACCGCCGCACCGGCCTGCATCGGGTGGGAGCTGAGCCATGGCACGATGGTGCCACCCCACTGGTGGCATCTCCAGTGTCCCTGTGTCACCCCTCACTCACGGCATCGGTGTTGGCTACGGCGGCAGGTCCCCAGTCCCCGCCGGGCTGCCGGCTCTCGTTCTCGTACACCTCCTCCAGCACCTCGCCTAGGTTGGCCTCGGCGTCCAGCAGCAGCCTGGGGACAGGGACAAGCTGCTATCACCTCCCTGTCCCCTCCAGCTCAGCGCAGGGTCCCCAGGGTGCTCACCGCCGCTGTGGCTCCACGGCCCAGGGTCCGTCCCAGCGCCAGCCCTTGGGGGGCCGGATGCGGTGGCGGGGCAGCCCCGCTTTGCCGGTGATGTCGGAGAAGCCGGGGCGCCCCGGCAGCCCCCTCCCGCTCCACTTGCCCAGGAGCTTTGTCTGGTTTTCGTACTGCAGCGAGACCAGGGTGGGGGGCTCAGGGGGACGTCGGGGATGTCCCGGTGTCACTGTGTCACCGTGTCCCTCCCGGTGCTCACCGTCTCGGCATAGATGTGCAGGGTGCCCTCCAGGCACCGCGGCAGGTCCCGGCTCTCGGCCACGCGCCCCAGCCACAGCCGGACACGGAGCTGGGCGTGGATGTGGCCCGAGGCCTGGGGGACATGGGGGGACGTGGGGGACATGGGACTTAGGGGAGATGTGGGGGGATATTGGGGACATGGAAGACAGGGGGGTTGTGGAGGGTATGGGGGATGTGGGAGACATGGGGGCACATGGGGGACGTGGGGGGATATGGGGGTGTCCGGGACATGGAAGACGTGGTGGGGACATGGGAGTTGTGGACAGACATGGGGGACATGGGGGACATGGATGGGGCACAGAGGGAACAGGGAGGGGACATGGAGGAGACACAGAGGGGACAGGAGGGGCACGGAGGGGATGTGGAGGGGACACAGAGGGGACACAAAGGCAGCATGGAGAGGACATGGAGGGGACATAGATGGGACTGGAGGGGAAGTGAAAGTGACATGGAGGTGACATTGATGAGACAGGGAGTGACACAGATGGATGTGAAAGTGACCGGGAGGTGACATTGATGGGACACTGAGGGGACACGGAGGGGATGTGGAAGTGACATGAAGGTGGCACTGGTGGGACACAGAGGAGACACACGGAGGGGACACAGAGGGAACACGGGGGGGGATGTGGGACACCCATGCTGCCCCCTACCCCCAAGAAGAGGGTCTGGGTCCGGCCGCAGAGCCTCCCGCAGGCGGCACGGCCACGGGGCGAGAACACCAGGCAGTGTGCGGGGACGCGGGCGCAGGCCACCCGCCGCGGCCCGCTCAGCAGCCACAGCAGCACGTCGGGGACACCGGCCTGTGGCTGAGGACGGGACAGGGCTGAGGGCAAAGCCCCAGGGCCGGGCACCGGAGAGGGGCCTGGAATTCGGGGCCTTCCCCTCACCTCGGCCGCCAGCGCGGCCACGCGGCCTAGCCAGGCCTCGGCCTGTGGTAGCAGCGCGGCCCAGCCGCCATGGGGGGGGCTGGTGGTCGCTGAGGCGGCCATGAGGCGCAGGAGGTGCAGGCGGGCGGCACGCAGCTCCGCGTCCAGCGGCGTCTTGGGGAGCTGCGCCTCCAGCACCTGCAGCGCCACTCTGCGGGATTGGGGACACCGGGATGGGGACAGCGGGGGGCACACCGGGGGTGCTTGCCCACGGAACTGCCTCGTTTTGCACCAAAATGCCACGTTTCTAGCCCAGAAGTGTGCTGGTTTACAACAGAATTGTCACTTTTCCACCCCAGAGATGTCACTTTTCCACCCCAGAGATGTCGTTTCCTCCTAAAATGTTCCATTTACACCCCAGAAGTGCCTGATTTTCCCCCAGATATGCCCCATTTCCATCCAGGTACGCCCCATTTCCTCCCCCGAGTGTCCCAGTTTCCCTTAAAAATGTCCTATTTCAACCTCAAATGTCCTATGTCCACCCCAGAAGTTCCCCATATTCTCCCAGAAATACCCTTTTTACCCACAGATATGCCCCGTTTCCCCCCACATGGCTCATTTCTACCCCAGAAATTCCCTTTTTTTTTTCCCGGATATGCCCCATTTCCCCCTAAAATGCCCCATTTCCCCTGCCCCAGAATTGTCCCGTTTCCCCTCAAATGCCCCATCTTCACCCCAAAATGCTCCATTTACCCGTAGATATGCCCCATTTTCCCCCATATGTCCCATTTCCACCCCAGAAATTCCCTATATTCTTCCCAATGCCCCATTTCCCTCCAAAATACACATTTTGTCCCCAAAGCACCCCATTTTTATCCCCAACTGACCCACTTTTTCCCTTCAAGCCCCATTTCCCCCCCCAAATTGCCCCAGTGCAGCTCAGCAGGTGCTGGGTTCCCCTCCACGTCCCACCACCAGCACCCTGGTGGCTGCTGGGGGGCTGCAGGTGGGGATATCTCAGGGGTGCTACGCCCTGGGGGACCCGTGGGCCACCCATGGGTGCTCACCTGCAGTCCCGCGCCAGCTCCCGGAGCAGCCTCCTCCCGGCGTCCCCGCAGGTGGCTGTCCCCGCGTCCCGCAGCGCGGCCACGTTTCCCTCCTGTGGAGCTCACCGCTGCCCAAAAACTGCCTGCTCTGGGTGCTTGCCCCCCGCCGCCCCCACCCATGGGTGCTCACCAGCCTCTGGGCCATGTTCTGCAGCAGGTTCGTGGCGTCCCAACGGTGGCCGGCGTCCTCCCAAATGGAGGTGACGGCCACCACCGGCTTGGCGTCGTACCAGGGCAAGTAGTGGTAGCGATTGCCTGTGTCCGCAGCGGGATCAGCACCCCCGTGGTGACCCGGGAGGGGGACAGGGGGGGACAGGGTGTCCCCTGCACTCACCGTCAAAGAGGGGGTGTCCGTGGGGGGTGGTGGAGGCAGCGGGGCGGCACGTGGGGTCACCGGTGTCCCCGTAGTTGCCGATGCTGAGCTCGAAGCGCAGCAGCTCGGGCGCAGGTGCCAGCATGGTGGCCGAGTAAAACACCCCGCACAGCCCGAAGCGGCGGCGCCGGGGCAGGAGGCGCTGGGGATAGAAAAGCCAAAATGCCTCAGATAATTCTGGCCATTATTGTCATTAAAAAGAAAAAGCCCCGGTGGTGGCATGGCACCGTGTCCCCACCTGCACGCGGGCAACATCCTCGGAGGCGATGGTGTCCTGCTGGCGCCCGTCTGGGCTCCTGGTGTGGGTGCTGAGCTCCAGCAGCACCCGGCCCCGGTACGCAACCCCGGTGTCCTGCAAAATAAAGGGGGGGGGGGGACAGCTGGGGGCTGGTGTCCCCTCCCCAGTATGGGGGCTGTCTCCCCCCTGCTGCACTCACGCTGGGGGTGCTGGGTGTCCTGGCAGGATCCAGCCGGGGGCCGTAGAAGGGGAGGAAGCTGGGTCCAAAGCAGGGTAAGAAGCCAGAGACCCCCCCTGGGAGCAAAAAAAGGGGGGTTCAGTGAAGGGGACGGGGTGCTTGGGACCCCCCCAAGGTTGGACCCTGCTCACCTTGAAGCTCGGCGCCAGCGGAGGAGATCTGGGAGAGGTGCAGGGTGGCGGTGCCCAGGACCTTGGCGTGGGACCTGCAGGTGGGCAGTGATGGGTGGGGGGTGATGCCGGGGGCCCCCCCCAAATTGGGGAGCACCCCACTTACCCGCTGACGATGGCCAGCTCGATGGCATCACAGACGGGAGGCAGCTGCCAGGTGGCAAAATATTGGGGGGAGAGGAGGGCGTTAATTAGTAGGGGTTTTAATGGGGGTCCCCACCCGGGGGGGCGCAGGGGGCACCTCACCCGCAGCGGGAAGAAGAGCACCTCGTTCCATGCAGGGTTGGCATCGGGGGGCATCACCCGGGTGCAGAGCTGGGGGGGGGACACAGCCGTCATCCCCCGCCCACTGCCAGCACCCATGGGTGCTCCCCGCCACCCACCGTCCTGCCGGCGAAGCTGGCTCGCACCGCCGCCGCCACGAAGCCCCGCTTGCCGCCGGCCGGTAACACCGACGGGAGGTGCGACCGGGTCGGTTCCTCTGCACCAGGGAGGGAGGACAAATGGGTACGGGGACACCCAGTGTCCCCAGTGTCCCCCATCCCTGTGACGCACCCTGGGGCAGGTCCTCGGCGCGGTAGACGTGGAGCTGGAGCGTGGCCACGCACGGGGTGAGCGGCGAAGGCTGCAGGAGGTTGGCTTCCACCTCCTTGCTCCCCGCCGGTTCCTCCGGCTCCTGGAGTGGGGGGCAAAAATAACCCGAAATCAAAAATTAAAAAAAATCACGGGTGCGCCCCAGGGGGGGTCTCAGGGTGCTGGGTGGGGTGCTCACCGCCGCGGTCTCGCCGGCGCGGAGGACAGCCAGGCTGACGCGGAGGTAGCCGCAGGATCCGGCCTCGGGGCGCCGGGGGTGCTGCAGGCTCAGCCACTTCCAGCTCAGCCTGCGACCTGCCGCGGGGACACCCGTGTCACCCCCTCGGGGTGTGGTGACACCCCATGGGCACCCACTGCCCCACGGGGGGGGCTCACCTACCGGGCGCGTTGTAGATGGTGCCGACATCCAGCTGCGGGAAAGCAAAAAGGGAGGAAAATGGCTAAAATGGGGTTTTTCACCCCGTTTCCCTGCTGCCACCCTCACCTTGAAGGCTCCGATGGTGGCCTCGGCACGGACGGCCCGGGAGTTGAGCACCTGTGGGGTTGGGGACAATGTCAGCGGCCACCCCATTGTCACCGTCCCCGCAGGTGCCACTGGCCCCAACCTGGATGTGGATGGGCACTGCTGCCAGCTGGATGGGCGTTTGGTGGAAATGCTGGGAAAACACCTAGAATTGGGCAAAACTGTGAGCGCGGTGGCGGGCGGGAGGGGGACACCGGCGGGTCCCCGTCCCCTGGGGCCACCTCGTTGTAGTAGGGGTTGTTCCCCGTGCGGATCCTGGTCCTGAAGCGGTGCTCGCCGATGAGGACCGTCACCACCGGCTTGATGTCATCGCCCTGCAGCTGGTGGCCCTCGATCACCCTCACCCGCACCTACGGGACACGTGGGGACACGGTGGCCACTGTTTGGGACAGCGCCCCGGGTGCCACCGCACCCTTGGGTGCCCTACCTGGAAATCCTCCTTCCTCCCCGCCGCGGGCTTAGCGTGGTGGCGCGGTGGCCCCGGTGGCACCCCGATGGCTGTCCCCACCGCCGGGGAGAGGCATGGGGGGGACAGGCGGGGTGCCACCCATCCCTGCTGGTGTGGCACGGTGTCCCCTGCTGCCACCTGGCCGCGGGGGACGTAGGAGCAGCGGACAGTGACAGTGGCCCCCGTGGGACGTCCCCGAGGGTCCAGCAGTGGGAGGTGGCTGAGGGCGAGAGGCAGCCCGGGCTCCTCTGCCAGCCGGCCCAGTGGCACTGTGGTGGCACCCAGGTCCCTGCAGGGGACAGGGATGGTGAGCACGGCCACCCTGGGGACAGCACCCTGCGGTGCCCACCCATGGGTGCCACTCACCCCTGGGGTGCTGGCTGGCCCCAGTGCCGGAGGCGCAGGACCAGGCTGGCTGAGGGACGCAGGGGACGCACGCCCAGCGGCCACACCAGTGTCTGCGGGGCAGGTGACAGCAGTCAGCAGGGTGGCACGAGTGTCCCTGTGCCACTGCTGGCTGTCCCCGTGCCACGTCACCTCATTCCAGGTGGGGTTGCGCTCTGCTGGCACCACCCGGGTGCTCCTGGGGACACCTGCGGGGGGACAGGAGGGATGGTGGCAGCACCCTGGGTTGGGGACGTTGGGGTGACACTACCCCTGTCCCATCACATGAGGATGGTCGATGCCATCCCACCCTGTGACAATGACAGATGCCATCCCGTCCCACGAGGATGGCCAACCCATCTCCTGGGGACGGCCACCGCGGTGTCCCCCTGTCCCCCGGTACCTCTGAAGCGGGCGGACACGTGCACACCGGGCCCGGCGCCCGTGGCTGCGGGGATGTGGGCGCTGGCCACCAGCAGCCGCAGCATGGCCGTGTCCCCATGCTGTCCCCGTGTCGTCCCCATGCTGTGTCCCTGTGCTGTCCCCGTGTCACCGAGTGGCTGTCACCATGGCGCTGCCACCGGGCTGTGTTCCATAACGGCACCAGATGCAGGGACACTGCTGCTGTCGGTGAGTGTCCCCTGTCACCAGGTACCTCTGTCACCATGCACCCGTGTCACCCTGTGCCCTGTCCATGCGTGGCCGTGTCACTGTGCTGTGTCCCTTTCTGTGTGTCCCCGTGTCCCTGCGTCACGGTGTAACCCGTCTGTGCGTACCTGTGCCACCGTGTCCCTGTGTCCCCATGTCCGTGTCCCCACATCCACGTGTCCCCACATCGCTGTGTGCCCATGTCCATACGTCCCTGTGTCCCCATGTCTTAGTGTCCCATGTCACCGAGTCCATGTGCCCCGTGTCACTGCATCCCCATGTCCGTGTCCCCATGTCCCTACGTGCGTGTGCCCCCTGTCACTCCGTGCCTCTGTGTGTCCTCATGCTCACGTGTCCCCATGTCTGTGTGTCCCTGTGTCCCTACGTCCATGTGCCCCATGTCCCCATGTCCCCATATCCTTGTCTGCACATCCACATGCCCCAAGCCACCGTGTCCCCACGTCCCCTTGTCACTGTGTCCCCCCATCCATGTGCCCCACACCAGTGCACCCCCATGTCCTGTCCTCGTGTCCCCACCTCCCCATACCCCTATCCCCACATCCACGTGTCCCCATGTCCTTGTGTCCCCATGTCCCCATGTCCCTGTATCCCCATGTCCCTGTATCCCCATGTCCTTGTGTCCCCATGTCCTTGTGTCCCCATGTCCTCGTGTCCCCATGTCCTCGTGTCCCCATGTCCCCATGTCCCTGTGTCCCTGTGTCCCCATGTCAATGTGTCCCCATGTCCCTGTGTCCCTGTGTCCCCATGTCCTCGTGTCCCCATGTCCTTGTGTCCCCATGTCCCCATGTCCTTGTGTCCCCATGTCCTCGTGTCCCCATGTCCCTGTATCCCCATGTCCTCGTGTCCCCATGTCCTTGTGTCCCCATGTCCCCATGTCCTTGTGTCCCCATGTCCCCATGTCCTTGTGTCCCCATGTCCTCGTGTCCCCATGTCCCTGTATCCCCATGTCCTCGTGTCCCCATGTCCTTGTGTCCCCATGTCCCCATGTCCTTGTGTCCCCATGTCCCCGTGTCCCCATGTCAATGTGTCCCCATGTCCCCATGTCCTTGTGTCCCCATGTCCCCATGTCCTTGTGTCCCCATGTCCCCGTGTCCCCATGTCAATGTGTCCCCATGTCCCCATGTCCTTGTGTCCCCATGTCCCCGTGTCCCCATGTCAATGTGTCCCCATGTCCCCATGTCCTTGTGTCCCCATGTCCCCATGTCCTTGTGTCCCCATGTCCTCGTGTCCCCATGTCCCTGTGTCCCCATGTCCTCGTGTCCCCATGTCCTTGTGTCCCCATGTCCCCATGTCCTTGTGTCCCCATGTCCTCGTGTCCCCATGTCCCTGTGTCCCTGTATCCCCATGTCCCCATGTCCCCATGTCCCTGTATCCCCATGTCCTCGTGTCCCCATGTCCCTGTATCCCCATGTCCTCGTGTCCCCATGTCCTTGTGTCCCCATGTCCCCATGTCCTTGTGTCCCCATGTCCCCGTGTCCCCATGTCAATGTGTCCCCATGTCCCCATGTCCTTGTGTCCCCATGTCCCCATGTCCTTGTGTCCCCATGTCCCCGTGTCCCCATGTCAATGTGTCCCCATGTCCCCATGTCCTCGTGTCCCCATGTCCCTGTGTCCCTGTATCCCCATGTCCTCGTGTCCCCATGTCCCTGTATCCCCATGTCCTCGTGTCCCCATGTCAATGTGTCCCCATGTCCCCATGTCCTTGTGTCCCCATGTCCTCGTGTCCCCATGTCCTCATGTCCCCATGTCCCTGTGTCCCCACGTCCCACGCCACCTCACCCCATGTCCCCACATCCCCACCCCGTTGTGTCCCCACTTCCATGCCCCCACATCCCATATCCTTGTGCTCCCACATCCCTGTACCCCAAGCCACCTCCCCCTTGTGTCCCCACCCCCTTGTGTCCCCCCCGTGTCCCCACCCCCATGTCCCCCCCATCCCATCCCATCCCCTCCCGTCCCGTCCCGTCCCGTCCCGTTCCGCACTCCGCTCTCCAGCCCCGCCCCGCCCCGCTCCGCTCCGGGTACTCCACTCTCCGCACTTTCCCTCCCGCCTCCCCCCGCGCATGCGCCGTCTCCTCAGGGGAGGGGAGGGGGATGCGCCTCCCGAGGGCTGCGCATGCGCAGTTCGTGAGGGGCGGGAGGGGGAGGGGGGGCGGCGCGGCCATGGCGCAGCGCGACCGCGACCGGGAGCGCGATCGCGATCGGGACCGGGACCGCGACCGCGACCGGGACCGAGAGCTGCAATGGTCGGCGCGGAGGATGGGGACGTCGCTGCTGCTGCAGCTGTCGGCCCACGAGCGGGAGCTGGACCTGGTGTGCCTGGACCACAGCTACGCCAAGCCCTGGAGCGCCCACCCCGACGCCAGCGCCGCCCGGCCCGCGAGGATGCTCTTCCTGCCCCCCAGGAGGAGCCCCGGCAGCGCCCTGTGAGCGGGGGAGGGCTGGGGAGGGGCCGGGGGGGGGCTGGGGGGGGGTGGGGAAGGGTCGGGGGGGCTGGGGAGGGAGGGGGGGAGGGAAAAAGGGGGGGGGCAGGGGGTGGGGGGGGGCTGGGGGGTGTGAGGGAGGGCCTGGGGGGGTGGGAGGGGAAATTGGGGGGGTTGGGGGATGGGGGGGGGCTTCTGAGGGGGCTGGGAGGGGAAAAGGGGGGAGGTGGGGGGGCTGAGGGGGCTGGGAGGGGTGGAGGGGGCTGGGGGCTGCCAAAGGGGGGCATGGGGTGGGGGCTGAGGGGAAGGGGGGGGGGGTGAAGTGTGGGGGGCTGGGGGGGCTGGGAGGAGGGGCCTGGAGGGGCTTCTGAGGGGAAAGGGGGGCGGTCTGTGGGGTTTGGGGGGGTTGTGAGGGGCTGTAAGGGGTTGTGAGGCTGTGAGGAGGGGCTGGGGGGGTTCTGAGGGGCAGGGAGGGGCTGTGGGAGTGGAGGGGCTGGAAGGTCCTTGGGAAGTGTCCTGGTGGGGTTTGTGAGGGGAAAATGTGGGGTGTGTGGGATTTGGGGGGGCTGAGGGGTCGGTGAGAGGTTGTAGGGGGCTGGGGGTCTCTGAGGAGGGGCCTGGGGTGGCTTCTGAGCAGAAACTGTGGGGTCTGTTTGGGGCTGGGGGGCCTGTGAGGGGTTGGAGGGGGCTGAGGGGCTTGTGAGGAGGGTCTTGGGGTAGGTCATGAGGGGAAAGTGTGGGGTCTGTGGGGTTTGGGGGGCTGCGGGGCTTATGAGGGGGTGTAGAGGCCTGGGGGTATTTAAGGAGAGGTTTAGGGTGGCTTCTGAGGGGAAAGTGTAGGGTCTGTGGAGTAAGGGGGTGTCTTGGGGGGCTGTGAGGGGAGAGGATGGGGCTGGGGGGGGCTGTATAGGGCCTGGGAGTATGGGGAGGGGGCTGGGTGTGGGCTGGGGAGCTTTTTGGGTGTCTGGGAGCCTGTGGGGCTGAGGGGACGGTGGAATGTGAGGCAGAGCCTGGGGAATGTGGGTTGGGGGGGCTCTGGAGGAGGTCCTGGGCTCTGCGGTGGGGACCATGGGGCCGAAGGAAGGTCTGGGGGCTGCAGCAGGGCCTGGAGGGGGTCAGGACGTTCACACAGCTTACACAGCTCCTGCTGCCGGGCTCTGCGAGACATGGCCGGGCTCAGGCCCCCAGCTGGCTGCAGATCCTTTCTCATTTTCCCAGCCTAGCAGACCCCGTTCTCTAACACGTGTTTTTTTTCCCCTCGCAGCGAGGCAGATGTCCCCATCGACGTCGAGACGGTGACGCCCACGCCCGTGCCGCTGTACGACAACCAGAAGGCGCGCAGCGTGATGAACGAGTGCGAGCGCCACGTCATGTTCGCCCGCACGGACGCGGACGCCCCTCCGCCGCCGGATGACTGGGAGGAACACGTCAACAGGTAGCTGGGACCCGCTGGGACATCAAACGGGGGCTCAGAACAACCCCACGCTGCCCAGTGTGGGATTTTTAGTGTGATGTAAGGCGTGGTGACGTTCCCGAACCGAGCAATGTTCGAAGAAAGTGAATTGTTCTGTCCAAATTCTTTGTTTGCCTGCTGTAGAAGCTGTTAGGTTTAATGGTAGAGGCTGGCCCAGCTGCTGAAGCTCCTGCACGCTTCGTGTGCCGCTGTCCCCTCTCTTTGGAGGAGCTTGGGACAGTGACAGCTTTGTCCCCAGCTCAGCCTTATTCCAGTGTTGAGGACTAGAAAGGAGGACGTGTGTAAATTTCCCCGCCCCATAACCTTACCTGTGACTGTTGTGAGTCAAGTCGTAGGAGCAGTAATTTTGAGCGATAGGGAGATAACCTTTGCTAAAAGGAACAATTATTTTAGTCTTATTTATTGTTTCTGTTGTTCTAATGCTTGGATGTTCAGCGGTACGCCCTGGTGACACGTACAATCTCAGTGGTTTTTGTTGAGCAGTCTTTTAACTTAAATCCTCGCTAGCAAAACTTGCTTTTTCCATAGCTGTAAGCAGGTTCTGGAGGTGCAGCTGATGCCCGGCTGTGCCTGCTCACCGGACCCAGATGCCTGTGTCCAACGTCCAATCTTTGGTTTTCTCCCCAGGACGGGTTGGACAATGGCTCAGAACAAGCTATTTAACAAGATCCACAAAGCGCTGCAGTCCGACAGGCTGGCGCGCTTGGCCAACGAAGGGGTAAGATCTTCTACTCCCTGCTGCTCTTTCACCTTCCAGCGGATTCATTGCCTGGTTTTAGTCCCCCTTAGCAAAGTGACTTGGTCAAGACAAAAGTCTTTGCTCTAGGGTTCTGTGGTCTTAAGAGACACGCAGCTCTGGACTTGTTTGAGGCGGGATTTTGTCCTCGCTGGGAGGCTGTTGGTCCTTGCTTGTTGCCAGAGGGCTTTGAGCTGCCCAGGCTGATGCTTTCCTGTGGTTTGGGGTGCACGTGGCATGCTTGATTTTTCCCATAACTGTGTTTCTCCTTTAATTTCCTGGTTCTCAGGCTTGCAATGAGCCGGTCCTGAGGAGGATAGCGGTGGACAAATGTGCCCGGAGGGTCCGCCAGGCGCTGGCCAGTGTGAACTGGGACACCAAGCTGATCCAGTGGCTGCACACAACGTTGGTGGAAACCCTCAGTTTGCCAGTGTTGGCTGCGTACTTGGACGCTCTGCAAACGCTTAAAGGAAAGGTGATGAAAGCAGTGAGAGACCTTACCCTCCTACCACGTTCTCCCTTTATAAAGCTCATGAAAAGGAAGATGATGGAGTCTCTATCCTTTTTCTTTGGGGTGGCAGGGATGATGTTTAAAAGCCCCTTGGAAGAACAGTGCGCATGTACTCAGTCCTTTCTGGCCTCTGGTTTCAGATCCCCACCCTGATCGATAGGATGCTGCTCTCCTCCACCGCGAAGACGGGGGCAGCAGGAGCCGAGGCTCTGTCGCTGCTGCTGAAGAGGCCGTGGGACCCAGCAGTGGGTGTCCTGTCACATAACAAACCAGTGAGTGCCTCCGGGGGCTTGCAGGGAGCGAGAGGCCATTCTCAGATCACCAAATGGTTTAGGTTGGAAGGGATTTCAAAGCCCATCTAATTCCAACTCCCCTGCTGTGGTTGGCATACCCCCGGGCTGCCCAAAGCCCCATCCAGCCTGGCCTTGAACACTTGCAGGGATGGGGCAGTGGTACTGGCAGGCCCCTATATGATCTCGGAGCCTTCCCTTCAGGCTGAACAAGCCCAACTCCCTCAGGCTGTCTCCATAGCAGAGATGCTGCAGCCTCTTGATCATCCTCATGGCCTCCTCTGGATTTCTCCTAGTATTTCCAGGTCCTTCTTGTGCTGGGACCCCAGGGCTGAACACAGGGCTCCAGGGGGGGTCTCACGAGAGCAGAGCAGAGGGGGACAATCCCCTCCTCACCCTGCTGCCACGCTGCTGGTGGTGCAGCCCAGGACACAGTTGGCTTTCTGGGCTACAAGCACACATTGCTGGCTCGTGTCGAGCTTCTCATCAACCACCACCCCCAGGCCCTTCTCCTCAGGGCTGCTCTCAGTACATTCTCCACCCAGCCTGTGTTTGTGCTTGGGATTGCTCTGGCCCAGATGCAGACCATCTTTATTCTTCCTGTTCTGCTTTCTTCTTCCTTCTGTCTCTTTCCTGCTCCTTGGACTCTTTTCCTTCTGGTTTTCAGCCTTGCTCAATGAAGGGACTCCTTTTGTTGGACCCATTTTCCCCCATACTATCCCGAGGTAGCATCTGCTGGGGAAAGCTTGCGCATTTAATGAGCTCTGCAAGATCCCTCCCACTTAGTGCAGGCCATGCTGGGCTTTGGGTTTATAAATAACCGTTTTAATTCTTATGTGGCTTATCAGGGTTGTGCTGAGAGAGTTGCTCCTTTTCAGCCCCCACCTGGGAGGATGCTCTTCCACAGGCTTCCACCAAGAAGCAGTTTGTGTAGCATGCGGTGTCCTCCTGTGAAGCTTTGCTTAAGTTGCCCCCGTGAACCCCTTGGTGTGCATGAGGGTCTGGAGCAGCAGGAGGATGGGGAAGCAGGCGGCGAGGTTTGGGGTTGGGATGTTGCCTTCCCTCATGTATCTCTCGTTGAACTTTGCAGAGCAAATTGCCTGGTTCCCCCCTCATCCTGATTGCTTCCTCTGGCCCCTCCAACTCCATGTTCCCCACTTCTCGACGGCACCGCTTCTGGCAGTCGCAGCTTTCCTGCTTGGGAAAGGTTTGTACGCTCGGGTTTGAAGGCAGGCACATTAGGAGCTAGTTCACGTTAGCAGCTGTGGTAGGCTGCAGCTGCTGAGCTTATTTTTGTAACCCATTGGTGCACCAAAATACTTGCCTCTGCTAAAAACAGAGGCTGGCATCTGCCACCTGCAGTGTTTGGCAGCTAAGGCACAAATTGGGCTGAAATTGCCCAATCTGATTTATTTGGGGTCATGTCAGGAGACTTGCCATCCAAAGCCAACAGTTTAGGTTGTATCATTCTATTAAGAATTTGAGTTTTCCAGTAGGAAGAGGTTGGAGGAGGGAGGCTATGGGTCACCTTGGATACAGAGCTGCTCGCAGCGCTCTGTGTGTTGGGCATACTGGGTGTATAGGGGCGAGGTGAGCAGCAGAGGTTGTCTCTGGAGCTAATTTCCTCTGGTTTTTGGTAGCTAGAAGAGAATTCCACGGGAGAGACGAAGCACAAAGTTGTGTATAAACTGGTTTAGCCTGTGCCTGTTGCTGGTGCCTGTTGTGCCTTTGTTATTTATTCATTTTTCGTTCCAAATGACAGGTGATTCCCATCGCCACCCACCTGCTGAACAACGGCAGCGGGGTGGGAGTGCTGCAGTGTCTCGAGCACATGATTGGCGCAGTGAGGAGCAAAGTGGCAGAGGTAAGAGCAGCAAGAACAGGATGAGTCTATGCCCCCCTCGCCTGCAGGTGCTGCGGGGCCCATTGGCAGCATCCCGTTGTCTGTCCCTCCATCGCTGTCCTTTTTCTCCCGTAGATTCACAACCACTTCTCTCACAAGCCGATCATCCTGATCGGGTGGAACACGGGTGCCTTGGTGGCCTGTCACGTAAGTGCCTGTTTTGTTAGCATGCGCTCAGATGATTTGAAAATTTCAGTTCAGTGTTTGGTGCCTTTGAGGCTCTGGAGAATTATTATTCTATTCCCTTTCCTCTTGCTGAGGCCTGGCTTAGAGATGCGTCCTTTTTGGCCATGGGGGCATAAAGGAGTTTTGAGTTCCTTGGTGTTTTCCCCACCCAGTCCTTTTAAGCACCTAAGCAGAGTCTAAATATGTGAGAGATCTCCGTGCCCTGAGCCTAGCAAAGTGACCTTTACAGCAGAGGACTGTGCGGATGCTGACCATTGTTGCTTTTCTACTCAGGTTTCAGTGATGGAGTACGTCACTGCAGTTGTGTGCCTTGGATTCCCTCTTCTAACAGTTGATGGCCCCAGAGGGGTAAGGACTGAAGGGGATGAGGGTGCCACTTAAAGAGTTGTTTGTTTTTTAACCTCCGTAGACTGTTTCATAGAATGTGGTTTGGAAGTCCAGTGATAACTGGAAGATTTTTAAGGAATGTGTCTGTAATTTTTTTGTTTGGAGGGGATGCGCCCAGCAGGCAGAAGTGTTGCACCTGTAACAGGTTTCCTGATGCAATAGCAGGCGTGTGAAGTCCTGCATTTGCTTGTCCGTCCTATAACGTGGTTTTGCAGCTCCTTCCTTGGGTCTTACACAAGTGTCGCTTGTTGACTGTGTCATTTGGCACCAGAGATGGCGGCTTAAAGTCATTTCTGTGGATCCCAAATTAATCCTTTGCTAGCTGATCAGTTTGTGACCGTGTTGGGAATGGTTACGGTTGTGCTGGTGAAATAACCAGTTCTGAGACTGTAGTGGAAATCCCTATCAGCCCTGTGTAAAAGACATTTGTTGGGGAGGGTGCAGTGCTTGAGCAGAGTTCTCTTTAGGATGACTGCATAAACCCCATCGGGGCTCACCCTGGAGAGCTTCACTGCCAGTGGACATGCTGTTGGCACTGCTTCAGCTTTGTCCTGGGTTTGTGTGGCAAAAGCTCAGAAGAGGAAGGGTGAGTTGGAATAGGGTATCTGAGATGTGCAACCTTGTCCAGGCAAACCATGCAATTCATCATTTCCTTTCCTCCAGGATGCAGTTAGTACGCACTGGGATCGTGTGTGAAGTGCTGCCTGCTCCTTCATGGCACATGCTTTCCTGTTGGGAAGTGCTTACCTGTTTGGGAATGTTTGGGAAATGCTTCAGAAATGTGTTTGGCCCCAAAGATTGCATCCTGGAACAGCCCTTCTGAATTACAGTTGCCCTTGCTCTTGCAGGACATCGATGACCCCCTCCTGGAGATGAAGACCCCTGTCCTCTTTGTGATCGGTCAGAATTCCCTGCAGTGCAACATCGAAGCGATGGAAGATTTCCGGGAGAAAATCCGAGCTGATAACAGCATGGTGGTGGTGGGAGGAGCAGACGACAATCTCAGGTGATGTCCTGTGAGGTGGATGCTCTGCCCTGAAGCCCCGGGCAACACCTGAGTGTGCTGCTTACAGAAAAACTTGGCCCTGCCTAATAATGCTCTGTCAAAGCAAGCAGTTGTTCAAAGCCCAGTGTACTGGATAGAGAGATGGTTGGTTGGTTTTTCTGGGATAAATCCACATTGCTTCTCCCAGTGGGAAGCAGAAGAGCACAGTAGGTATGACACTAGAGCAGGTATCTGCTTTTTCTTGCCACACTGGCTCTGGAGCGTGCAACTGATGGAGGCTGTGTCCAGTATCGGGGTAAGGGAGGCTCCAGGAGCCTTGCAGGAGGTGCTGAAGGTTTCAGTGAACTTTGGAGCTTGATCTCTCTCACACTTGTGTGTCTGAGATAACTGCACCAAAAACTGGAGCAAGTTGTGTATAAAAACAGGTTTAGCCTGATGCTAGTGCTGGATCCAACAATGCAAACAATATTTTTGGAGCACTGTCAAAGTCAGAAATCCATAGCAGGAATAGTTACTGAGGGAGAGGAAAGAAAGAAAAGTCAAACTCTGATAGCGGTCTGAAGACAAAGCTCTGAAGGAAAGGAAATGTATTTGCTTTGCAACAAGCTTTAGTCATAAACTGAGCGATGCTGGGCCCTTGTTGCTGTCCCCAAAGCTCTTCTCAGCACTTCTGAGGATGAATCTCGTCTTGCCAGCAGACGGTGCTCTTGAGTTGAGCACTAACAGATTCGGCTTGTACCCTACTCTGTAGGGTCAAACTGTAAGGGAGCAAACCGGCCATCGTTTGAGTTTTATTCTCTGGTGAAGAATCATATAGGGAGTGTGAAAGGGGAAAAACAATATTTGTTGGCTTCCACGTGTTTGATTTTTTTTATTTTTATTTTTTACTAGGATAAGCAAAGCCAAAAAGAAGTCAGAAGGCCTGACCCAGAGTATGGTGGACAGGTGCATCCAGGTAAAGACAGAAATCTTCCCCGTATAGCTGTACCTGTAAAAGGCCCCTGCTGAAATGTCTCTGATCACAAGTTACAACCTCGCTGCCAGTATTGGTTGAACAAACGTAATCTCTCTCAAGTGGTTTTTGAAGTGGTTGTCCTCCGACAGCAGGAGAGATGTGAGCTTCCTGTTTGTGTACTTTAAGCAAAGATCACTCTTCTGAGTCTTCTCCTCTGCCTGGAGAAGCAAGCAGTACTTTGGGGAGCACTGGAGAAACCATCACATTTCTCTTCCATGTGTCAGAAATCAATGGAGTTAGGAGCTTTGATGAGAAATCAAGGTCTGCCTGCAAGGGTTGCGGGTTTCTGTTTGTGGAATATTAAATCCAGAGAGCCCTATCAGTTTTTCTTTGAGAACATTCAGTTCTTTTCTTCAATTTTAGCTGTGAAGCTGAATTATTTAGAGACCTGCACCCTGCACAGCCTAACAATTAGTTTCATCCTGCCTAGGATGAAATAGCTGACTTCCTGACTGGAGTCCTCACTCGAGCGGAGAGCCACTCGGGCTCTGATCCCCGTGACCTGGACGCTGAGAAGAAGAAGAAGCCGCGCGACTCGACCCGGAGGGATCTGTCGTTTGATTTGCCGGAGAGAACCAGCAGGCCCACCTCACCAGCAGCCAAAGTGCCCGCTTCACCGTCGGGCTCGGAGGTAGGGGCTCCCTCTGGGATATGGCGAGTGGGGAAGGCTGAGTCGTGTGCTGCTGAGGTGTGGAAGGGTTGGAAGAGGGACGCAAGAGGATGTGAAAGCACTAATGGCTTTTGAAGGGGCAAAGGAACCTTTGGATTTAGACCTGCTTCAGCAGAGGGATGCACGTTCTTGCCTGCACTGAGGGTTAGGATTGCCTCTCCTCGGAGAAACGCGGGAGTAAGGTGTTCCTTCTCTTCGAGCAGGACTTGTCCAGCGTCTCCAGCAGCCCCACGTCGAGCCCCAAGACTAAAATGGCTGCGGTGTCCTCCATCCAGAAGCCCACCCAGATCAGCACCACGCAGCTGCTCAAGAGGCAGGTGCAGAGGACGGACACTATCCTGACACACAAGCAGGCACAAGGTAACCTCCTGCGGCTTTTCCACCCTCTTCCCTCCAAGCACCTGGAGTTTTGGTCTTTATCTGCCCCGACCCTTTCAGGTTTTGTCTTCTGAGTCCTGTCGTGAACTCCAAGCTTCCCGTGGCAGTTTGCTCTGCAGCTCAGTTCCCCGTTCCTGTCAGCTGAAGGCAGCAGCTTGTAGGGGGTTGAAATTAGGTTGGAAATGGTGTTTCTGCAGCTCGTGGAGCCTCACTGCTGTTCCAAGTGGGAAGGATTGTCACGTGCTCTGGCTGACAAAAACGCTACGTAGCCGTGCTCTGATTCCCTTTTGGGTGTGAGCCCCTTGACCGGTGTCTCCAGGCTGCTTGGGAGGGAGATAGAAGGTTCTCAGGTGATGGTTGAGGCTACTGAATTGTGACTGGAGCAGTGGGCCTTTGGTAATTAGCCATCCTGCATGGAACAGCAGAGGAAAACCCACTCTGAACTGCTTCAGCTATGGGGTTTTGTCCTGTCGGATGCTGATTAAAAACCTTATTGTGCAGCTTCAGTCTGGTTGTGACAGCTCTGGCTGTAGGTAAGGGTTTTGTCGCTGAGGATCCTTTCTGGCCAAAGCAGCAGGAGCGGGGAATAGTTCTCATCCTCCCCTCCGGCCTCGTTCCTTTGCTCAGGACAGACCTGAACAGACTTGTTGTCTCCTGCAGCAGTGCGACCACGCACTCTCTAAAGTCTTTGTGTTGCTCAGGCTAGGCTCCAGCAGGAACTTCAAGCTTGGATCTCGTAGTTTCTCAGCTCCTGGACTAAAGAACTCTGTTCCTCCGTTGTCGTAGCCGAGGGGAAAGGTTCTAGCTAGCGCAAGGGAGGCAGGAGGATGGTTTGCCTCGTTTAGTGAGGAGCGCTGCTGCGGCGTGCTGTCCGTGCCTGTGTCGTGGCAGCAGGTGGTGAGGGACGCGCTGGCTGTGGGGCTGGAGAGGGCTCGTGCTGCTGGGACGCTGCAGAAGCTGGGGCGATGCCCGGCGTGGCGCGGGATGCGCTGCGCTGCCATGCGGAGAGGAGCTGAGCGTGTCTCCTCGTGCCCTGAGCTGTCTGCCTGCCTGCTGCCAGGTCTCTGCGCGTCGCAGTGGTGTTCCTGGAGGTCGCTGCCCCCCTGCAGAGCCGGGCTGTGATACTGTAATTCTCTCTGATTCATTTCAGCTCAGTTTGCTGCTTTTCTGAAACAAAACATGCTGGTGAGGAAAGCTCTTCCTCCTGGCACCTCTTCATGTCTCTTTGGTGAGTATCTCCTCACTTCTCTCTGTCTCTCTCCATCTCCCTCCTTTTCTCTGTCTCCCAGCTTCCTTCTCTCATCATTTTCCTCTTCCCTTGCATTGGTTGGGGGATGTGGCCCAACGTGTCCCCTCGTTCCCTGCTTTTTTTGCTTTCTCATTGCTGTATCTGAAGCTTAAGCAAACGGCTCGCGTGCTAGCTGAGAGCACTAACGCCTCCCGAGCTCCCCTTCCCCTGCCCCGGGAGGTAAATGCTGCTGTAACCTGGCAGCAGCTCTGCTCCGAACGGTGTGGTGACTTGTTGGGAAGCTTGAAGACTGACTGCATGCTGGTGGAGCTCCTTACTGCAGGGTGGCTGTTGGGCGTGGAAGCGAGGAGCTCCCGAGTGGAAGGGGCAGACGGAGAGGCTGGAGCAGCGTTTCTTGGCCAGAGGGAGCTAGGGAAGAGCAGGGAGAGGGATGGCTGTGGGGTGATGGTGGTGTGGTGGGAGAAGGATGGAAAGGATTGAGTTTGTTGACAGGTTTGGCTGTGCTGAGCAGGAGACAGGCCGAGGGGAGCAGTCGCTGATCCTGTGGGCTCCTGGTTGGGTGCTGGAGCACCCCGAGGTGGAGGTCAGCACGTGAGGTGCTCCGAGGGCTGGGCACTGAGGGGCAGGGTGTGCAGTGTGAATAACGGCGCGGTTTGGTGTCTCAGAAGGCAGTGACTGGGCAGAACTGGGGCTAGGGGAGGAAGAGAGCTTGACATCCGAGGCTCTGGGAGGCTGCGCTGCCGTGTGGGGTGGCCGTGCTCAGCTCAGGTGACCCCGGGAGCTGAGAGCACTGCTGGGGGTGACAAATGCCTGCAGCACCCCCAGTGCTGCTGCTTTTAATTGCTGGGGATGCAGAGATGTCCGTGCTGTTTTGGCACACCGAACACACACAAGACACTGTCCAAATGTGTGCACACCCGTGGTGGCAAAACCGTGAGGCACAAAGCCCAAGGTGGTGGCTTTAAAGGTTTCTTCCTCGCTCGAGCCCTGTTTTGAAGAGACCTGCTGGGCTCCCCGTGAGTAGAGCTGAGCCTGGGAGCTCACGTGGAGCTCTGTGCTTGCTGTGGGGAAGAGAAACCACAGTGGCCAAGTCGGGTGCCTGGATGCTTTAGCGGGGATGCTCTGGCTTCAGCCTGCCCTGCCTTTTGCTAAGACTGAAGGTCGTTAACACCTCAGGGCTCGTTACTGTGCTGGCTCAGCTGCTTGAGCCATGAGGTAGGCAGCTGGGGCTGTGCGGGTGCAGCCAGCCCCTTGCAGCAGTGTCCCCGTGCGGCGTGGGCTGCCTCTGCGGCAAGCAGCAGGCTCTGCTCTCGCTCGTGGTGACCAGGAGGGACTTGGGGTCACTGCTCACTGCTTTGAGAGGCTCCTAACGCCACTGCCTGTGCATGTGCCTTCTGCCTGGCTGGTGGCACTCACTGTGGCACCCTGGGGGGCTTCGGTGCCTGCAGTCCATGCACGCTGGGTGAGGTCCCTCTGGGCAGTGGTTCTGTCCGAGTGTGTTCGCAGTCAAGCAGGAGGTGTGGGAGTGTGCACGAGTGTGACCAATTCACACATCACAGCCGTGGGTCTGCAGCAGTAGCAGCACAGCAGGCTCGGAGCTTCTCCTGGGGAGCAGAGCAGCCCTGACACACTGCTGAGTCGCCTGACACCGAGGGCTTTGGGTGCAGCCTTGTCCCAGCACGCAGGTAGTGGGGTGTGCAGGGAGAGGAATAAATGCACGTACACAGCACATCTGTGGACATGTTGTACATAAGCTATATAAACAAAAAGATGCCTATATCTTGGCTTCCAGGCTGGTGACTTGGAAGCCCAGGACGTTTATCAGCAGGGAGTTGGCTGCCTCGAGGCTCCCTATGAAAGCTCCAGGTGGAGAGGGCTCTCCAGAGCTTGTCCCAGTGCTGCAGGTAGCGGCAGGGCTGTGGTTGTGAGCGCTGCCAGGCTGCAGTAGGAGGCAGATCCACACTCTCATTTGCTCCACCAGCGTTTCAGCTCAGGGCTGGGTGACCATGCACCGGCAGTGGGGTGTGCAGAGAACGGACGGGTGGGGTAACCCCTCTTGTCCTCGTGCCATCGATCCTGTCTTGTGACCCCCTCCTGTCCCTGTGCCACCCACAAGCACTTGTTGCGGGCTCTGTGCTTTTTGGACAACCCTTTCCCCAGCAAGCTTATGCTGTAGGCAGAATGAAACAGATGTGGTGGGTCAAAAGGACATGACAGCAGAAGGAGCCCTTGGCGTGGAAGAGAAGTCTCAGCTTGCTGCTTTTCTCCCTAGTGCCACGCAGCGTGGGGTGCGTGGGGCTTGGCTTTGCTGCAGCACCTCTTGTGCTCATGGCTGCTTCGCTTAGCGCCTCCCGGCCACCTGTACGCTCCTGTCCAGCCCTCTGAGGGACATTTCTGAGCGCTGGAAGGGACGTGCTGAATGACAGGCACACAAACACCTCCTCTCTAACCCCAGCACTGACAGCACGCCTGCACCAGCTCTGCGAGTCTGCACCTTCGTCCCCCTCGTCTGGAAGTTAGGGATGCTGGAAGGGTCTGATGCCGGGAGCGATTGCACTGTGCTTTGAAATGAAAAGTGTTCATGTGAAGATGTGTTATTACCGTAGGCATCCATTTTTTCTTCGCTGCAGAGGGCAAGATGGGCTCTGTATGCCTGTGAGCAGCTTAAGCTAAGCGCTGACCCTGAGGCAGCAGCGTAGGGCACGCAGGAGTCAGCGCAGGTGGTGAAAAGGAGAAGCGAGGGGTCCTGGTGCATGGGAGATGGGCAAGGCTGGCATGAAGGGAGCTGTGGAAGTGTGCATGGGCATGTGTCCCTTCTCCGCACCTCGGAGCAGCACTGACCTCGAGGAATCGGCCGTCGGTTTCAAAAAGCTACTTCTGTGTCCCCTAGTTCCAGTCTCCTCAGAGCACTCGGAAGGGGCTGAGAGAGACGATGTGCGCGTGCAGCTGAAGAGGCATCAGGCCCCCAGCCCGACCCAGTGCAGCAAAACTTCCAAACGAGCCAAAATCAAGGTGACCATTGTCTCTCACGGAGATGCTGCGGGCGTGGGGAACGGAGCACCCCTCACCACCCAGGCAGAAAGTGAGTTGCGATTGCAAAGCCGCTTGGTAGCCAGAGAGCGGGTCGTGGCGGCGCCCAGCTCCTCCGGGGCACGGCGTGGGGAGGGGAGGGGAGCTCTGGTCTTCTGCTTTTTGAGGAGGCAGCTGCAGGAAGGAGACGGAGGCTCGAGGTGCGATGTGGTGCTCTAGGGGGTAGCTGGGGATGCGTGGGGGCTGGCAGCGCGTAGCCAGGACGTTTTCCATAGCAGTTTGGGTCGCGTGCTTCAGCGAGGTGCCTGACGGCAGCCTGGTGAGCTGCAAGGTGAATTTTGTGCCTTCCTGTGAGGCTTCGAGGTGCTGCTCCTGGCAAGGCCTCGCTCCACATAGGTCGTGCGGGTCTCCGGTTCTGCTGCCTGCTTGCGTGCTTGCGTGTCCCCCGCAGTGGAAGCAAGGCTCTCCCCAGGAACATGTTATGGATGACGGCGATCTTCCTCCCTCTGGAAGACTTCACAACTCAGCCAAGTGCCCCTTGGGGCTGTGCAGTCACCTAAAATCCGGGACAATTTGCCCTTCATACGCGTGCTAACAAATGGCAGCTCCTCTCCTGCCTGCGGGGCTGAGCAAACCCACTGCCACGGGCGCTGCAGAGGTCCTTCTGTCCAAGAAGAGGCGACGTGCTCGGTCATCTTCCCCGCGAGCCTTCGTGAGGAGGGCAGAAGCTCTGGCTGCTCTCGCTCCTGTACTCAGAGGATTTTGTCTTCTTGCTCTCCGTGCTCGTGCAAAGGACTTCCTCACCTCGGAGCCCAGCTGTGTAACGCTGATGCTTGTTTTTAGAGCTAGCTCGGTGCAGTGCAGGGCTGGAAGGTCAGCGTCTCCATTTGAAGCGTTAGGAAATCGGAGGGTTTTCCAAGCTGAGAAGTAACCGTGTTCCTTTAGAAGGATTTCTTGGTTAATTAATGGTTGTTTTGAAATGTGAGAATTAACTAATAAATACACATCCTTTCTTAGGGTTACAGTTCATCTTCGGGCAGCTTTGAGGATCTCTGGTTTCCGGAATCATTTTTTTTTTTTTTTAATTTTCCAAACTTTACTTCTTTCCACAGAAAGGAAATGAGTTGCAGAAGTAAACACGAACCAAACGAGAATTCCCTCTTACCGTGCGTGAGCAGGAGGAATGCACGAGCCAAATGCAGTTGTATCCCAAAGGCCGCGATAAACAAATATTGTGACACAATAAACTATTATTGTGACTCGCCGCATCCCTGTGTATTTTGTAAAGTGTCTGTAAAGAATGCTTACAAAATCCAGCTCCAGCAGCCAGCCAGACCCTAACCGAGCGCTCGAGGCGTAGCTCTGTGCCGTGAGGACAAGGAGGAGGGGATTAGTGGAGGTGACGCTTAGGAGAGAGAATTGCGTTTGGTGGTGAGGGCCTGAGTGGCCGCTGCTGTCAGACTTTGAGCCGGTTCCTTGAGTCCTGCCTGTCATCACGCTCTGACAGCGACAGCTTTCTGGTTTTATTCACAACTCTGCTCTCTCTGGTACTCCCGACCTGCTGTAGCGCGGTGCCTCCAGTGCGTGCTCATGGCTGCAGTGGAGGTTTCCTTGAGAAGAGGTCTTGTGAGCAGGATGAGCCCGTGGCCAGCAGCTCTGGGCTGTGCCTGGGGGTAGTGCGTGAGACAGGGAATCCCTCAAGCCTCGTGGAGGAGGGAGAGTTAGGTTTCTTCTTTTTCTTTTGCAGTTGTCTCCGGAAAACCGGTCCCCATGGCTGTCGGCCAGTCCGTGTCAGGAGTGAAGGAGCCCTTCGGACTGCTCGCCACCTCCAAGTGAGTGCAGCTTTGGTTTTGTAAGCCCTGCGCCTCGTTGAGAGGCTGCTGGTGTGAATGAAGCACCACAGCGTGGTGCTTTCTGTGCGTGGAGCTTCTTGGTAGCTTGCTTATGGCTGGATTTCTCTGAAGAATGGGAGACGCGTAGGCTCCCAAAAACTATTTGTCAACTGGTGGTCGAATCTGAGAGTGGTGGAAATGGGCAGATGCGGAAGGTGATGTGGCTGTTGGGCTGTTCCTGTATGGTTTATCAACTCCAAGTTTGCTGCAGAACTGCTGATGTTTGTCTTTTGAATGACTGTGCCGTTGTCTTTGCCAAAAATTCAGTGTTGTCTTCGTTCTTTGATAGTTGAGCATTTTTTTTCCAAAGATAGCGAAAGAATTCTCAATATTGGCTCTGAAGTTAATGGGCCACTGGGATTTCTTCTGAGGAACGAATGTGGTGTTGACAATCTCTCACATCGCTGTTTTCCATTTTAATTTAAACCATGCTTTGGAGAACTGGACCCCAGCTGATCTGGGTGGGGAGAGGAAGAGCTGTCCTCAGATAGAAAGTTGATTTTTTTAATGGGAAAAATTTCACTCCAAGGTAGATCGTGTTGTGCAGGGTGGCACAGCCCTTGCGGCACCTTCCTTCTGAGCTGGAAATGCACAGATTTTGCCCCAGGTGCTGCAGTGGACACAGGGAAATGTCTCTTGCTTTGGATTTTTTTAGCTCATCACCTCCCCACCTAACGCTTCCAGAAGCCCTGCTCGGTTGCTGACAGCATGCTGTCAAAGCCATCTTGCGTTGCTCTTTTTATCACTAAGAGGTGCCTTTCTCTTCTGCTCGCTTTGTAGGCTGAGCTCAGCAACAGAAACCTCCTCCATGAGCCCTGCTCCGTCTGCCGTGATCCCCAGCAGCACGGCGCCCAGCGCTTTCCATGCCCTGCAGAGCAGGCTGGTAGCCAGCAGCGCTCACTGCATGCAGGCCCAGCCAGCCAGTGCCCTCCAAGGTACCTGTCTCTTGTGAATGTAAAAGGTAAACCAGGTTCCAAATCATTCAGGGGATCCTCTTTCTTGCGTTCACTGGTTGCTTTGGGTTCAGCCCTGCAGTGGCCGAGGTGGCACTGGTAGTGCTTTGCTCTTCAGAGCCCATGGAGGGCCAGAGGGATGCTATAAATGAGGCTGAAGGTTCAACAACCTGTTAATTGCATCGTTTTCACGTCACGATGCCTCCAGATACCAAACACGACCTCCTTTTGGCAGTACGACTGCTCCTGCCCACTCGTACGTTGCCTCCCCTCTCTCACAGGTGATGTTGAGCATCCCTACAGGCTGCTTGGGATGCTGCTCTTCAAAGGACAGTTCTGCAGGCCTTGCTGTGTGACAGACCTGGAATTCCATGGTGGTTTGTTCTCCAAGGCTAATTTCTTTGTTCTTTCCTCTTCCCTAGGAGCAGCATCTGCCAGCAGCCTGCTGCAGGGGCTGAGCTTCAGCCTGCAGGACATCGGGACCAAGTCGTCAGCCCTTCCTGCCAGCGTGGCTGCTGCTGGATCACCCGTGCAGGTACTCAGCCTGCAAACGTCAGAGGTTGCTCTCTAGAAGGAAGCTGTGCGGGGGTGACGTGGAGGAAGCTGGAGCCCAGATAATGTGTGGTGTAGGACCAGGAGAGACGAGTGGTGCTAGGTGTGAGCTGCAGCTGCAATAATGTGCCCCAGGTTTGACAGGTGATGAGGATAAAGGTTCCCGTAAACGGCCTTGGTTCCAGGGAATGGGGCTGTGGGAAGTTGTACTCAAAAGTGGGCTTGGCAGCCACCTAAAAATGCCGATAAGGGTCTGGAAAATGGAGAGGAGAGGATCAGCAATCTGTCCTCTTGCCCTGTGACCCCGTCAGGCAGTGCTTCCCATCCTTTCAGTCTGAGAGGCCTCAGTAGAAGCGGAGCCAGCCTTTCTCCCAGTTGTGCTTTCAGGCTGAAACGAGTGCATGCAGACTGGAAGGGACGGCTTTACCTGCTTGCAGCCGCCAGGATGAAGTGTGGAAATTCTCCACCTGACTTCTAGCTCCTGCGGGAGGCAGAGGCTGTGCCATCCCACCATCCCCAGTCCTCCCAGGTGCTCACTGCTTCTGCTTCTCCTTCCAGACCTCAGCTGTGAAGACACCCACACCGCTCCAGAACCTGAGTGCCATCACCACAGGCACGGGCACGATCGTCCGCACCATCCCAGTCGCCACCTCCTTGTCTGTGGGAGCCTCGGCGAGCGGGAAACCCACGGCCATTCACCAGCTGCTGACCAACGGGGGACTGGCCAAGCTGGCCAGCAGCCTCCCTGGCTTGGCTCAGATCTCCAACCAGGCAGCAGGTGAGGCAAGCAAGCGCTGCAGGCTTCTGGAGCACCCCAGGCCTGGTATTTCCAAAGTTTATTTGGCCTTTGTGGTGCTCCAAGCTGTAGCTGTGCAAAGCTGCATGTGGTAGCAACTTGTGAGCTCCTCCTGGGAAGAGACTCCTGATGCGGCCCCCGTGGGTGAAGGTGGCCCCGCAGTTCTGTGCTTCAGGGATGTCTCGCTTGTGTTTTCCAGGCTTGAAGGCCCCAACGACCATTACTGTGACGCTGCGTGGGCAGCCCAGCCGAGTGACCACGCTCAGCCAGGCTGCCATGGGGGCTGTGCAGCCCCAGCTCGACGAGCAGCCCATGCAGACGCAGGCCCCTCAGGTAATCCTCGGCGTCTCCTCCCTAGAGAGAGCGTTTGCTGAGATCAGAGAAAGCTCACGAGCAGGAGCGGCTGTCCTGGGGAGATGTCTCTTGGTCATGGCATCTCCCCTGGGTTTGAGCCTTGTTCTTTTGCTGAGGCTGTGCACAGAGGGGCCTTGCAAGGTGGTGGTTGGAGGACCCAGCTTGTCTTCACATCTGTTAGCAGCAGGGTCGTCTCCTCCAGAGATCGTACTCGGTGTCCTGCTGGTCCCACACTGAGGAAATCTCTGTCTAGTTCCTAATGCTGACATCAGTATGGAAACTCTTGTTGCAGCTCTGGGCTCTCTTGGCAGTAACAGGGCTTGGTGTGGGGGGGAGAGCTGCTGCTGCAGCGTCTGTCCTGTCTGTGCAGGCAGGAGAGTGGGTCGGCTGTGCTGTCTGGGGGAGTCTTCCTCTTGGAAATGCTGCTCCTGACTCTCAGGTGCCCCGATGTGACAGCAGGGGTCAGGGTGCTGGACTCTTTCCTACTGCAGGACCTCATCTTCTGCCCCGTCTCGTTGCTGTGCTGTTAAAACCAATACACGAAGTGCTCAGTGCGTGCTCCAAAGTTGTCTGTTCACAGCAGATCTCCTTGTGGTGGTGGATCACTGACAGAAGGAAATGCTTTTGCTGTGTCCATGCTAGAGGTGTGCCACGTCCTGCCTCAGAAGGGTCCTGGTTGCTTCCTAGGACGAGACTTGGTGTAGATGAGTTGAGAGCGCAAGATGTTGGAGAGGGTTGTTTTTAATTTGTTGTCGTCGTGGTGGTGAAGGCAGTGGTCTTGGGTACTGTAATGCGGACCTCTCCACCCCAACGCTTGGAGGTAGCCGATGCGGTGGGTTTGCTACAGACGTGTCCCTGGGCTCTGTCCTAAATCACTGCCAGTTTGGAGATGGATCCATAAATGTGAGGGTAGCAAGATCGGTTCCGATGCCCTGCTGGGACATTCGGTGAGTGGTGGCTGTGATGTGCTGTCAGCAAGGTTTAACCCAAGCTCAGGTGGCTTCCCCATGATCCAGCACCGCACAGCATTCGGGCCTCTCCTGCAGGCATTATCCTGGCAGGATGTAGGATTTACAGGCAGCCCTGTAATCTGCCTTATGGGACTGAAGGAGGTGTTGCAGGGCGGGAGGTGGCACCTGGCTGGTCTGCCATAAAACCATCCCAAGCTGGCAGGGACACCCGAGGAGCATGCAGTCCAACTCCTGGCTCCACACAGGACCCCCTAAAAATCAAACCCTGCATCTGAGAGCGTTGTCCACGGGCTTCTGGAGCTGTGGCAGGCTTAGGGCTGTGACCACTGCCCTGGGGAGCCTGGGATGCTCAGAAACAATTTCCTTTTGAACAGCCTGAAGGGAACCACAAACTGAACTGTTGAGGGTCCGACAGTACAACAAAGCAGCGAGCTTTGGAGGTAAATGAAAGCTTTGAAACTTGCCAGGAGCTCTGAATTAACTGAGCTTTAGCTCGGGGTCATCAGAGGAGCCCACAAAGAGGGGACAAAGAGGTGCCAGCAACATCCCCCAGCCTAAAAACTTTGGGGTACAACTGACTGCCCGGCAGGAGCTGAGTAGTGATTCGAGACAGACATTTGCAGGGAAGCAGAAGTTCAAAGACAAAAGAACAAATTCCCAGAGTGATAAACGCTACAGCTTGGGCAGTCAGGTGAGCATGGAGCGAGGGCTGTGGGGATCAAGCTCCAGCTCCTACAAGCTGGTGCTGAAGGCTGAGGGCACTGGAGGATGCCAAGGTCTCTCCAGCGTGGCCCGGGCTCTGTAGGGTTTTTCTGCTCTTGATACTGCTCGCGCAGCCTGGGGCAGGTGAGCTGGTGGAGGAGACACGGAGCAATCTTTGCCTTGTAGGCGAAGCCCTGCAGTTCTGTCAGGGAGGCAGCTCGTGGCGTGGAGGCAGGGAGCGCGCTTCTGCTCCTTGCTGCGGCCTGCCGAGGTTGTTCAGGGTTACTCAAAGCCCTGAGATGTGTAGGGAGGCATCGTCTACAGGTCAAGCCTCTGGATGGAGCTGGGTAAGTATTAACAGCAGCCACGAGTCCTTAATTTGTCCCGTGCTGCTTCAGGGCTGGCCTTGCGTCCCCCGTTGCCGGTGGTTTCCACACAGGCTCCTGGTTTGCTGCTGGTTAAAGCCGAGATCCGGGAGCATCCGCGTCCTTCCTCCTTGACTTGTCTGTGCCCTTTGGTACCTGTTTGAGATGCTGGAAATCCATCTGGCAGAGCAGCAGCTCGGAGGTGAAATGAGACCTGGCACAGACTGCTCGGCGGTTGGTGGGTGCCTTTGTGGGGTCGTGTTTTCAGGCAGCGACACCTGAAACTGCCTGGCTGGCCCTAGAAGCTGCAGAGCTGGTCGCAGGCTGCTGGGACGTACAGTGCTGAGCTTGTGTGTTCAAGGCAGTGCTTAATTGTGTGGTTGGTTGTGAGAGCTGCTTCAAAAGCAAACTGAAAGCAGGCTTTTACAGGAAATGGAATGAGCTGTGTGTTTTTGTAACTAATTATAGCCCTTGACATCAGCTTGTGTGTACCTTTAGCACATAGGATTACGTAATCCACCAGGGCTTCCTGTAAAAGAGCAAATTTACAAAAGGCTCGGGGGGGATTATGCCAGAGCTTAAACTCTTGTGTTTTCAGCAGTAGCCAAAGCCATTGTTGGTTGGGTTTCCTTTGAAATTCCAGCTGACGGCTCCACTGTGCCTGTGCAGGAAGCGTGAAGCCCACGCATGGGCTGTGATTTAAAGCTCTGGGGGCTGGGGCGATGCTTGTAGCAGCTGAGATGCAGTTTGAGTGGGTAACTCTTCCTTCCCCCACGGGCCTTACAGGGGAGGCAGGAGGCTGAGGAATCTTCCCGGGGAGTTTGGCGCAAGTGTTTTCTGCGAGTAGCACAGTAAGAAAAGCAAAAGAGTGTTTGGGTGGCATTAAAGTGAAAATACAAGCAAGCTTCAGCTTCTGTTTTCAAGGAACAGTTCCACCGTGGTTTGAGCCGTGCTTTCTGTGTGAGTTCCTCTCTGCAGCGTGGTTGTATCCCGGTAGCAGCTCTGTAAAATGTAGTGATGCTGATGCTGGATTGTGGTCTTGTCCTGCCACGAGGCAGAAAACCATTTACATTGCAACGGCCAGAGCTGTGAGCTGAGGTGCTGGTTTGAGCTGCGGGCAGGGATCTCCCCTAAACGGCACGAGGCAAGCGAGGAGCCTCCAGCCCTTGGCGCTGCCCGGAGCCAGCCGTGCTGGTGGTGGCTGTACCACCCCTTGTTGGAGTCTGATCTTCTTGCCTCCCGGGGCAGAAATTATTTCAAACGAATGGAGCACCACCAAATTGCTGCGCAGGGCGTGGAGGAGCAGGCTGTGACCTGCACGAGCGCCAGGTGGGAAGGGCTCGGACTGGAGCTAAGCCGTTGTTGGTGATGTTTGTCACTGGTGGAGGAGAGCGAGTTGCCTGAAGCCTGCTAGTCCCCAAAGGCCACGTGTGCCTTAGGACACGAATCCAAGCTGCCCGGTTATCCCAGTGCTGGACATCTGTAAGCACCTGGTGGTCACCAGAAGGACTTGAAGTCTTCCTCTGGCACCTGGGGAGCTCTTCAGGTGCCGAGGACGGCGTGTGCCACGTCCGGTCTTTGGTGCTGGCAGTCACAGACCTTGTTCTCACAGCAGGTCTGTGTGCTCTGGGGCTTGTGTGTGAGCTCCAGTTCCTGGCGGTTGCTTCGCTGGTGCCGCAGAGAGCACGAGAGCGGGCCTGGCCTCCCTGGCAGCCCGCGGTGGGGACGGAGTCCCCTGGATCCGCGGTGGTGCGGATCCTGCCTGGAGTTTAGACGTGCCTGATGGGAGCGAGGGCAAGGCTAGAAGAAGCAGGGAGGAGGAGCGCTCTGATCTTGAGGTGAGGGACAGCGCAGGCCCCGAGGAACGGCTGCAGCCCCCCAGCGATGGTCGAACCCCGCTCCACCTGGGGTCCCGGCGCTCCTCGCAGCGCCGCGGCCGCTCCCAGCAGCTCTCCGTTCCTTTAACCCCTCCAGGCTCCGGACGGTGCAGTTGGGAACTTGGCCGCCCCAGCTTCCAGCGCCGCCTCTCCTGGCAAGCTGCTGTCTCAGATGGATCTCAGCAAAGCCCAGGCTGGCGCAGAGATGGCTCCTGCCGACCCCACAGCCCACCTGACCGCCGCGGCAGCACCCGTAGGTGAGGCGCATGGCAGTTGTGGGGCGCGGGCAGCCGGCCTGGGGGCCAGAGCGGAGGCCGGCTTGGAGCCATGCCTGCCGGGTGACGTGTGCGAAGCCCCTCTGGGGAGTAGCTGCCTGAATGCTGCTTATTTTTAAGTCCGTTGCCTTTTTTTTTTATTCCTTATTTTTTTCCCCCTCCTTTGAGTTAGGTCCCCTGTGGTTTCTTTGCACAAGTACATGCAGTTCTGATTTCACTCCGTGCAGTTGACAAAGAGCGGGGTGTAAAACGTGAGCCCGAACACAGCGGGCTCTGTAAAAACCTTCAGCTTGTGTGTAGGGCCCCCACCACACGCTGGTAGCACTGAGCACTCTCCCTGCTGCCTACGTTTATTTACCTTGCCTGGAGAGAGCAGACCCATCCGATTACACCCGAACAAACATTGCATACCCAGCTGGTAGCCTCACACTACAAAAAAAAATTAAAAACCTCCGCAGAGCGATGATGCAGCCCGTTGCATCCTCAAAAGGCTTCCGCACAGCAGAGCCCGCCTCCAGCCATGCCAGAAATGTGTTTTCCTTTCCCTCGCCCAGCCGATTTGCCAAGCCAGGGGAAGGACAAGCAGGTATTCAGCACCCAGATCTGGTGGGTGAAGTTCGGGGGAGCTGTGCCAGTTTCCCAGAGGTCAAACAAGGCTGCTCTGGACCATGCTGATGCGTGTGCTGTTTCACCGTGCTGTTGGCTCCTCGCAGGCGTCAGACCCAGCTGTAACTCTGATCGTCGGCGCTGGCTGCTGCAGACCCCCAGTCTCTGCTGGTCTCCCCCAGGACTCAACAGGGAGCTGCAGAAGCACTGGGTTTAATCCTTCTGTGGTTTCGTGTTTTATTTTACGTTGCCCTTTTATGTTTGGTTTTGGTCTTTCTTTTTTTTTTTTTTTTTTCGTCGTCGTTAGTGGATGAAGTCAGATCCGTGGAGAGCTTTACCTGCTTTCGCTGGAGGTTCGTTTTGGCTTTGTGTGCAGGGGGAGGACCGGTTTGGAGCCAAGCTGCCAGAGCAGCAGAGCGCACTGGGGTGTTAGCACAGAAGGTGTTCCAGCTGGAATATCTTTCATGGAGCTTTCATGGAGCACTTTGTGCTGCTGCCCGACAGCATCATCATGTCTCTGTGCCCCTTCCCAGCCTGTGCAGGGGTTTTAGCCTCCTGTTCTGCTGCACGTCTGGCCCCTCTCATCCCCTGCAGGGCAGTGGGGTCAGCGCCCTGCCCTGGTCAGACAGTCGGTCCTCAGCCTTCGCTCTGAGTCCTCTGTGCTTGAGCCTGGCACCCTGTTCGTGGAGAGCTCCACGCTGCCGGCGGAGCTTGTGGCGAGCTCTTGCCACTGAAGAGCGGGAGGGACACCGTGATACGTCTCTGATGCCATTGTCAGAGCTGTGGTGTGCTTCGGGTGAGCCAGCACCGCTGCTGTGCTGCTCCCTGCTCAGCCATGTGGGCTCCTGGGGGACAGCAAGTGGCCTTGGGTGACCGCAGGGGCGAGCTGTGGGCTTCTCCACGTCGGGGGCTTTCTGGTCAGCATCGTCTTTGACCAGCAGTGGGTCTCCAGGCTTCAGTCAACGTCCCGAGCGCATCTAACCCCAGCGATCAGATTGCAGAGACGTCTCCTTACCCCCTTGCACTCTGGGCTGTGGTAACCCCAGATGTGGCCGGGGAGCAGGCTTGGATGGGGTAACCACCGTGTACAACCCCTGCTGTTGCCTCAGAGTGCCAAGGGCTTCATTTCGTGAAGCTGATGTCTTTTAGCTGCCTTTGGGGTGGAGCGTGGTGAGTGTCTGAGCACCTGCAGCAGCGTCTGCCCTCGCTGCTGCTGGGATGGAGCTGGGGATGCCTGAGCTGGGCAAGAGCTTGCCCTGAGCCAGGCTGCTGGGAGCAGCGTGAGCTCAGCGTGTCCGTGGCAGCTTGGAGGGTAGGATGCCATGGACCTGGCCAAGAAAGAGCCACAAGGTCCCGTCCCCATAGGAAGGGACTGTGTTAGGTGAGACACTGAAGGAAGAGAGAGGCTTCCTTGGGGCATCTGAGAGGTCTGGGGAGGGAGCTGGCGGGTTTGGGGTTTCCTTGCAGTGCTCTGCCCAGGCTGTGACAGCACCGGGGTTTGTTGTGGATGACAAAACGAGGCGAGTTGTCTCTCTTCAGCCTGAAACCCTACTACAGCTGTGCTGCCGGGGGGGCTCAGCTCAGGGTGGGCACCTCGTCCCCCCAGCTGCTGACCACGCTCTCCCCTTCCCCGCAGTGACCAGCGCCAGCCCCATGAAGACGCTGTACGTCATGTCGGACGCCAAGCTCTCCGCGCTCACCAAGTCCGTGATGGGTGAGGCTACCTCAGTCCCCCTCAAATTGCCCGGCATCCAGCCTTCCTCCTCCTCCTCCTCCTCGTCCGCCAGCTCTCCCACTGGCGCCGTCACCTTCGCCACCTCCCCGCTGGCCGGCGCTCCCAGTCCTCCTGGCAGCCTGGTGCACCCGAAGGTGGGACCCGTCCTGCAGACCGCCTCCAAAACCGTCATCCTCACCTCGACGCTGGCCGCGGTGAAGGGCGACGGGCCCCTTGGGCACCTCGGGGAGAAGGTCAGCCTGAGCAAGAGCGCCTCGGCCCTCGGCCACGCTCTGGGGACGATGGAGACCCTGGGGAGGGTTCCCTCCGTGGTGGACGACGGCAGCACCGTCATCCACACCAGAGAGACTCTGGCCAACAGACACTTGCTGCCCCAGGGCGTGCTGCCTGCAGGGGCTGGCACCACGCTGATAACGCTGGGCAGCAGCCTGGCCAGCTCCTCCATCATCGCCGCGGCGGGGCCCACGCTCAGCCAGAAGCCGTAGGGACCCCGGGGACCCTCGGCCAGGGCCGTGGGAGGACCCAGCAAGGCTGCAGGACGGGAGAGGAGCAGCCCCGTGGTGAGCAGGGGCTGGTTCTGGCTGTAGCAAACTAGGGGGATGTTTTCTGGTTTTGTTGCTGTTTAATAAATCTTTTTTTTTTTTTCTTTACTGACTTTGTTGTACCTGTCTCTTCCAAAAGCAGCTCTGGTAGCAGCCCAGCTGTGGGCTTGTTGGATGCTCTGAGGGTTTGGAGGAGACCAGTTCTGTTCAGGGCCTAATTTCTCTGATCTCTCTCACCACGAGTGCGTGGACAGACAAAGCAGTGTGCAGGCAGGGAAAAATTCACGCTGTGGGTCCTGGGAGCCGGCTGGGCAGCAAGGAGGGAGGCTCCTCCTGCCACTGCTGTCCATCCGTGTGTCTCCTCCAGGTAGAAATTCCCTTCTACTTTTGGGATATTGGAATTTGTTGAAAAAGGCCTGACTTTACGTGGGGGCTCAAGGCAGATTTTGAACCCTCACAGCCACGTGTGGCAGGGTGGAGCAGCACCAACAGGCAGGGGAAAGCACTGGGGACCTGAGCACATTGTGATTAAAACGGGGGAAGCAGCAGAAGGGGCAGCGGAAAGGTGCTGAGCCCCACAGTGGGTCCCCAGGGGATGAGGTGAGGCTGGGTTTGGTGGTGTTAAAGGTGGGGCTCAGGACCTGCAATGCCTCTGGGGCTGTCACTGGGCTCTTGGGGGTGCTTCCACAGCACAGAGCTTAGGGCTGTGATTTTGGGGGACTTTCTGTGGCTCTTGGGGGTAATCCCAGTGCCCGATGCTATGGCCTTGAGCCCTCAACACTCGCTTCCCCTGAGGGATGTGGGGCACGAAGTGCTGTTTGCCATCCGAGATGCGTTCAGGGAGCGCGAGCCTGTGAATGGGACTGCGGTGGGGGCAGCCCTGCACTCCCCACCCCGCTGCAGGCACGTTTCCGAAATCTCCGCTCACTTCCTCATCCTATTTTTGGCTCTGCCGAGCTGAGACAGCGACCGGAGAAAGGGCAATCGGTGCGGGAAGCCTGGAAAGCAGCAGGGGATAAACAGCTCGACCTTCCGTTGGGTTTGCTCACGGTGAGAGATGGCACGGGGCTCGTCCCACCCTTCCTGCGCTGTCCGTGTACCTGCTCCAGATACTGTGCAGCTTTTGGGGCACTCACGTGGCCTTCGGAGCCTTGCCACCACCTCTTGTGCACTGGATTTCGTGCCCCACCACTGGTGAGTAGAGGTTTTGAGGGTGCTGAGAAACAATCGCAAGTTTTGCCCTTTCCCTGGACTGCTCTCCCAAGACCTTGCTGCGCCCAGGGCCTGCCTCACCTCACCTCCTTTCCCTGGGGGCTTGTGGAAAAGTTGGCAAGGTTTTATTTTGTCAGCCAGCTGGGTTCAGTCCAGGCAAAGCCTCTGCCAGGGGAGGTTGTATCCAAAGGGGGTTGTAACGGGGAGGCCAAACGGTGCTGAGCTGAGCAGGCGGCTGCGGACCCGTTGCTCTCCTGACTACACCAGTCCTGCTCCGAGCCCTGCCGCTAACCCCTGCTACCTGCACCGAGTCAGGGGCACGCTCTGGTTCAAAATGGGACCAGATGCCCCGAGGTGCAAAATGCATCACCTGCTTCTGCTTTGTCTCTTCCCCAGGTGGCCCTGCACCTCCCAAAAGGCACATGGAGCTTTCCCACAGGAGCGAGCACCAAGCGGGGACGGGCTGCGTCTCAGCTTGCTTCCTGCACCGCGGCTGCACGAGGGACACCGTGACCTGCTGCGGGACGTGAGGGGTGGCCAACAGGGCACAGCTCTGCCAATCCCCCTGGGCACGAACCAGGGCAAAACGCAGCCTGGATGAGCTTAAACGGAGAGACCTGCGGACAGAAGCGTGTGCACGGCTCCTAAAAGCTTGGTCAGCTGCCACCCTGCTGTGTTTTCGAGCAGCCCAGCTCTGTCCTAGGCTTCAAGTCACGATTTCCCTACTGCAGTGCTGCTGTAAGGCTGAGGGATGGGGCGCTCCCGTTCTGCCCTGGTGCCCTCGCTCCCAGGTGCAGAGGGAGCGTGGCAGCTCTGAGGGAGCAGAGCCCTGGGGCTCACAAAGCTGTAGGCGGTTTGGTGGCAGCACTTGGGGCACAAGACCGGCACTGCCTGGGGCTACTTTTAACTCTTTTTCTGCTTTCTGTGGAAGCAGCAGTGGTCCTGCAAAGCTGATTTACTGCTGCTGCTCCATTTCTCCACCCGAAGCCATCCCCCTCCTTGGGGATGAGCAAGTGCCACCGGCTCCTTGCCCTTTCCACGGCTCACAGTCAGCAGTTGCTCTCGTGGGGAGCAGCTGGCACAAGAGAAAGGAGTCCTGAGGGTCCCATGAAGAGTTCAGGTCGTTTGCAATGGCTCATCAGGAGCTCCCGCAGGCAGAAAGCAGCTGGAGCTGTGCTGTGCAGGTCTCTGTGGGTTTGCTCCTTCCTCTGGAGTTGGCCCGGGCCACCCGTCTGCCACCAGTGTGCTCCTCTCCTCTCCCCAGCTCATGTCCAAGGTGCTGGCTGTCTGTCCGTCTGTCCCCTCCCAGATGTTCTCAGCCATGCAGGAACATTTTGGGGCCAGGCCTCCCCATGGTGCCGTCACTGCACTGCCCTCAGCCCTATGGCACCCGCAGCCGGACACACGGATGCTCCAGGAAACAGCTGAGATTCCTCGGGGCTGGCAAAAAGCTGCCAAAAACGATGCAGGAAAACCCCTCCTTCCCCAGGGGATGGGGGCAGCCCCACAGGTAGGTCTCAGCCTGTTCCCCACGGGTTGTGAAACACCTCCAAGGGTGAGGCTGGTCCCCCCCAAGCCCGCCCTGGAAATCCCAGAAATCAAGGACACCCCAAACACCGCCAGGTTGGGACCATCCAGCCAGTTTTATTTTGGGATGCTGCCTTCTGCCACCGCCTCAACCCCTTCAGTTGGAGGTGCGTGGCAGCAGCGAGAGGAGCAGCGGGCACGCTTCTCACAGAGGTCCCGAGCCCCTGAACAACCTCCGGAACCCCCTGCCCAAGGCAACGGCGTTTAAAAATAAAATTGCATTGCTTCCTAGGAGTGAGCGGGGGCTGTGTACCGGGGCGCTGAGCAGCATCCTGGCGAGGTGGGCACAGCCACAGCTCGGCTCAGCCTCCTCTCGGCGCTGGCCACGTGAAACTGCGCGGGGCGCGGCATCTCTCACAAAACAGAAACCTGCAGCTCACTTTGCTCCCTTTTTTATATATATATATAATATATATATAACCTTGTGATATGGGTAGTTAAGTCACCGGCGAACGATGTCAGATACAAACAGCTCTAAGATCAGGAGTAAAAATGACACGGTCCAGCTCAGCTCGTCTCTGCCGTGGGACGCGGCGGCTCTGAAGCAGCGATGGGCTCCGGCCACCGCGGCACCCCCACGGCCACCTCTGCGGGGATGAGGCCGGTCCGGATCGGGGTGAAAACCCTACAGCTTGGCATTGCGGTGGAAGGCCGACGCGTGCGGGGTGGTGTAGGAGGTTTGGCTGTGCCATGTCGCCACGGGGTAGAGCCGGTGCTGCAGCGAGCTCTCGTAGGACGTGGTGTAGTGCCCGGGACCGGTCGCCAGCGGCCGGCACAGGTCGGAGGGCTGCGTGGAGGCGGCTATCAAAGGGCTGGGGAAAGCAGGGATGACAAAGGGGCTGACGGAGAGGGACGGCATCAGCGGCGCTGCTGGGGTTTTGAGGTGCTCCAGCGGGCTGGTGAAGCTCACCGGGAACCGCAGCATCGCTCCCTTGTAACCGTCCGGGGCTGGAGGCACGGCGGGCAGCGGGGCGGCGTAGCCGGGACCGGGCACGATGGCTTTGGGCTTGGCCAGCACCGGCTGGCCCCCGGGCGAGCCAGCGCCCTTGTCCCTGCCCTCGGGCTCCTTGACGAAGGGGGACACAGCCCGCAGCTTCTTGCTGGGGCCGAAAGCCTCCTCCTCCCGGCTGCGCTTGCCCCCTGGCACTGTGGGGCTCTGTGTCGGCGGCGTGAAGCCGGCCCCGGGGGGCACCCGGCAGGATTTAACGGCGGTGAAAGCGGCCGCCCGCGGGCCCTCCCCGCTCCACGCTTGCCCCGCTTTGCTCCGCAGGTCTTGGGGCTGCTCCGTGTCCTCCGGCTGCGGCTCCAAAAAATCCTTCAAGCTGGAGAAGTAGCCCCCGAGGGGGTGGCAGCTCACGGGCTTCAGCACCTTGTTGTGGTAGGCATGGAAGTAGCCGGTGAAGACGGCGGGCGCGGGGCCCTCCTCGGCTCTGGGGTAGGGCTGGCTGTCTCTCCCCACGGGGGAAGCGCTGGGCACGGATCCTGTCTCGCTCCGGCCGCCTCGGGATGGATCCTTAAATCCAGGAGGCTCCGGGCTCCTCTGCTCCTCCGCTGCCCGGGGGGGCTCGGGGCTCGTGCCGGGGTGAGCGTCGCTCGCCCCGCGCCGGCCCTCGGGGCAGTGGCGCTTGTGGCAGTGCAAGGACTCGGCCTTGCTCACCTGGGCCAGCAGCTTCTTCTTGGCCAGCGGGGACATGATGGGGTGGTTGCCTTTGGAGTAAAAGCTGGAGAAGAGCCGTTTGTAGGCTTCGGCGTGGGCTCTGCAGGTGCCCGCACACCCCGCTGAGGGGCTCGGGGCTGGGGCCGCGGGGCTGGCTCGTCCTTCAGCCGGCCGGCCTCGCTCCGGGGCCTCCGCCGGCTCCTCCTTGCTGCCTCCGGGGGTGGCCACGGCCTCGGCCTTCGCCTGCTCCGGCGGCATCTGCAACCAAAGGGAAGTTGGGGTGGGGGTGCTGGGCCCCCCGCCCACCCCACTGGGTTCCCCTCCGTGTCCTCCACTGCCGGAGGCTCAGCCCCCCGCTCTCCTCCTGCCCCAGCCCCAGCTCCTTCCACGTGCCCGGGATGGAGGAAGGGTCTCCAGGGGGCTCGGGGCTGCTGCCACGCTCCGTCCCAACCCCACGGGGCCGCGCACCTGCTCCCGGCCCTTCTCCTTCTTGCTCCTCCTGCTCTTCTCGCCCGTCTCGGCGCCCTTGGAGACCTTGTACTGCTTGCGGGGCTTGCTGGGGGGCAGCGGCTTGTCGTCCTCGCCCTTGAGGTGCCGCACGTACGGGAGGACCAGCCTGCGGGGCGAGCGGGCGGCCGTGAGCGCCGGCCTGGGATGAATCCCAGGGAGGGGAAACTGAGGCACGGAGCGGGGCCGCTGCCCCCCCTACCTCTCGTAGTGGCGCCGGGTGCAGGTGGCCGCGCTGGTGCTGCCGGGGCTGCCCCCGAGCTCATCGTAGACGTTCTTCCAGAGCCGTCGCCCCGTGACCTGCGGTGGGGACGGGTTAACCCTAAAACCTAAAGCCTAAAACCCCCTTTGGGTGCCCGACAGCCCCCACGGGTGCTCCGCAGCTGCTTACCAGCTCGTAGGCCCCCAGCTTCTCCACCGCCTTGTAAATCTTCCAGAGGTTAACTGGGAAGAGAGGGGAAGGTGTCAGCGGGGCGCAGCGCCCGCCGGCCCCACTCCGAGCCCTCACCCCCCCAAAAAACGCCCCCCCCCCAGCCCCGTGGGGCCGTACTCTGCTTGAAGCCCAGGTGGGGGATCCTCTCGATGGGCGTGTGCCGCTCCTTCATGAACTTGTAGAGGCTGACGAGGAAGGCCTCCTCCTCCTCCTTCTCCCCGCTGGCCACCGCGTCCTCCTCGGACGCCTTCGGCCGCTCGGGGCCATCCTCGGGCAGCGGCGGCTCCTGGGGACACGGCGGTCAGGAGGGACCCCGCACCCCGGGGTGGGGGGCACAGAAAGGTCCCGCGGGGGAAACTGAGGCAGGGCAGGAGCCCCCCCCTCACCCCCTCCCACCCCCCCCCCTTGGCAGCCCGGGGGCATTTTCTGAGCTCTCCGTTCGTTACTCGGCAGCCCGGGCAGGCGGCCAAGTTGGTCAAAGCGCTGGAGCCGCGCGAGAACACGAGGAACGGCTTCCAGGAAAACAGAAGGGCAGAAATTCTTGCTCCGTCCCCCCCCCCTCACCCCCCCTCACCCCCCCCCCCCGCCTCCTTTCTCAGCTAAAAATGTTTCTCGTTTGTTTGTTCTACATTTTCCGGAGTTATAAAACTTGTTGCTATTTTTGGGCAAAGCAGCTGCTCGGCTCCCAAAGTACTTTTTCTTCTTCTTTCTATTCTTTTAACCGCTTGTGACAGCCGCCGCGTTTCAACGGCCGAACTATTTCAAGGCTCTTTTTTTTTTTTTTTTTTAAATAGAGGCCGCCGGGGTGTGGGGGCAAAAACCCCAAAACCCACCAGACCCACACCCCCAGGACCCCCCCCACCTCTGTTGGGCTTTTCACCAGCACCCCAATTTTGCTTTTTTTTTCCCCAAAACCAGGACCTTCGCCCTCCTCCTCGCTTTCTCACCCCGTCGGAGGCCGGTGCGGGGGGCTCGTGCCCGGGGGGCTGCTCCGAGGTGGGGGGCGGCTGCTGCGGGGCTGGGGGGGGCGAGGTGGCCCCCGGGCTGTGCAGGGTGGCGGGGGGCTCGGCGGGGCCGGGGGGCTGCTCCCGGCTGTCCTCCATGCGGGGAGCGGCGGCGCCCTCACGGTGAGCCCTGCCGGGGGGGGGAAAAGGTGAGAAATTGGGAAAAAATGGGCAAAATCCCCCCAAATCGTCGCTTCCCACCCCCAAATCGTCGCTGCCCCTCCCAAAACAGGGGGAAAAAGGGCACGATCCCCCCAAATTATCCCCCGAAACAAGGAGCAAGGGGGATGCCTCACGCCATGGGGTCGCCCACCGGGGTTTTCCCCCAAAAAATAATCCCCCCCCCACCCCCAGCCTGCCCCTCCCTGCCCAGCGCCAACTTTTTGGGGGAAAACCCTCCGAAAACGGTTAAAAAATTTAAAAAGCGGGATGGGGGGGGATGAGGGGTGTGGGGGAGGGGCGGTCACCCCGAATACTCCGAGCTCGGGGGGGGCAGCCCCGGGGGGAGGGGTCCCGGGGGGGGGGGTCCCTGGGGGGGGGGTCCCGCGCCCGGTGCCGGTGCCGCTCACCCGCCGCCGCCGCCGCGCCATGTGACTGCCCGCCTATTGGGCGGGGCCGCCACGCCCCCGCCGCCGATTGGGCGGCGCCGCCACGCCCCCGCCGCCGATTGGGCGGCCGCGCTGCTCGTCCCCGCCGGCGAAAGGCATGCTGGGGGTTGTAGTCCTGCAGCCAGTGTGTGCGCGCGGGGGGGGGAGCGAGGAACACGCGTGTGCAAGGGGGCGCGGGGGGGGGAGGTGGTTGTACACGTGTGTGTGTGCGTGGCGGGGGTGGATGTGCGTGTGCACGTGTGTGCAGGTGTGTTCAGTGCGTGTGTGTGAGTGTGCGTGTGCACGTGTGTGTGCACGTGTGTGTGTGTGTGCACGTGTGCGTGTGTGTGTGTGTGTGTGTGTGTGCAGGTGGCTCGTCCAGCGGGGTGGGTGGTGTGGGTACCGCTGGGTGCGTGCCCAGGGGCTGTGCACGCGAGTGAGCAAGTTCATGTGTGCAGATATGATGCGTGTGTGTAAGGGTAGGGGGGTGTGTAAGTGTAGGGGGGGGTGTGAGTACAGGCGTGTCCATGTGAGTGTAGGCGTGTGGACATGAGTACAGGCATGTGCAAATGGGTATGGGCATGTGCATGTGCTCAGAGGTGTGTGTGTGTGCATAGAGGTGTGTGTGTGAATATAGGGGTGTGCTTGTGAATATAGATCTGTGCGTGTGAATATAGGTGTGTGCGTGTGAGTATAGGCACATGTGTGTGAGTCCAGGTGTGTGCATGTGCGTACATCACATACGTGTGTGTGTGTGTGTGTGAGCAGAGGCGCGTGCACGCGGGTGCAGGTGAGCGCGCACCCGTGCGTGCCAGTGCTCACGCGTGGGTGCCGCGGGGCACACGCTGTGCCCGTGGGGTGCGCGCCGCCGGACGCGTGCACGCGCAGCAACACGCGTGAACGTGCGCGTGCACAGCCCCGGGCCCCGGCTGTGATTTCCCGGCTCACGCCCGGTTCCCGGCACTGCGAGCGCGGCGGGGCTGACGCGATTTCCTCCCTTTCTGCGAAAAAAGCAGGAAACCGGCGCGCGGCTGCCCCGAGCGCAGGGGGGTTGGGGGCTTTTGGGGCAAAAAGCGGCCGTTTTGGGGGCGAGCGAGAAAAGCGGCGTGAGAAAGCTGCGCTGCGCCAAAGCAGGAAAGTTTGAGCCCAAACAAACTCCGGCGCCCCCCCCGGCACCGCGCTCCCCGGCTGAAGGCCCCGAGGGATGCTCCCGGGACCCCCCCGCGCTCCCCCAAATTCCCGGTGCCCGGCGGCTGCCGGGGGCGTCACGGCCGGGAATAGCGCGGGCGCGGTGCCAGGCGGCTGAGTAACGCCTGAAGTCACCGCGGGCCCGCCCCCACCCCGCGCCCACCGCCCCCACCCCGCGCCCACCGCCCGCCGCCACCCCGACCCCAGCCCCTCGCCAAAACAAGGGGGGCAGCCCCAAAAAACGGGAGGAAATGGGGGGGGGCTCGGTGCCGTTGGGTTCGCCGCGGGCTCATCGCAGAGCCCCCGAGCCCGGAGCCCACTCGTGTTTTGCCCCACGCGGCGCGGCCGTGGGGCGGGGGCCGCGCGGTGCCCCCCGCCCGGTGCCCCCCCGGCACTCACCGGCTCAGGACGCGAGGGGCGAGCGGCTCATGGGCGGCCGGAGGAAGAGCTGTGTGGGGCTGCTGGTGGGACTGGGACGGGGATGAAGGGCTGAGGATGACTCATCCCCACTCAGGGAAGTGGCGTGTGTGGCTCTGCGTGTGCGATTGACTCTTTCCTTACCGGAACGGACGGGCTTTTTGGGGCTCTCGCCAACCGGCAGCCGGCACCTCGCTGTATGACTGTGCCGGACTTTCCTGTTCCAGCCCCCCCCACCACCACCACCCCCCCAGCTCCGGTCCCGGTGATGCTGCCGGGGCATTGGGGACATCACCGGGGCCGGGTCCCCGCGCCCTGGGTGCCGGTGGCTTCGTGCCCCCAGCTCGGTGCGTCGGGGGTCGGCACCGCTGCGTTGTCCCTGCCCGGTGTCCCTCTGGAAATGGGCACCGAGACACCGCTGCGTGTCCCCCACCCCCCCACCCCCCCGGCACCCCCGGGGCTGGGACCGTCCGGTAAAGAGGGAGCGAGCCCCCGGTACCGCCCCGGGGCTGGGCGCTGCTTTCCAGGGACGGCGGCTCCGTGGCACCGGGAGGGACCGTCCCTGCTCCCTGCTCCCCGGTCCCTGGTCCCTGGTCCCCAGCCCGGGTGTCGCGGTCCCGCCACCCACAAACAGGGGCTCTGGGGGCTGGGGGGCTGCTGGAGCACCCATGGGTGCTCAACCCCTCGGCATCCCGGCCGAGAATCCCCCCCCGGCGGGTTGTGAAAGAGCCCCGAAAAAAAAAAAAAAAATTCCCCCGGTGACTCATTTGGGGCTAAACAGCCAGAAAAAGCAGAACCGGGGGGGGGTCGAGGGGGACGGGGACGTTTCGCTCCTGTCCCCCCCCCACACACACCTTGGGCTAGGAAAGGGGCAAAGGAGCCCCCGGGCAGGGGACAGACGGGAGGGGGCTGAGAGCCCCCCCCCAAAAAGCCGGCGGGGAGGGGAGAGAGGGAGAAGCGGGCTGAGCCCGATAGGGGGGAGGGGGCAGTGGAGGGACCCGGGGGGGGCTTTTGGGTGCGATATTAACCCTTTCGTTCCAGGAACGCTCTCGCTTGGGCTTGACTCAGCAGCAGTCAGAGCGAAAGCCATCCCTCGTCCCCCCCCCTGCTCGCGAGGGGCCTCCCGTGAGATTTACCAAAAGGGGGAGAAATATGGGGGGGGGGGGGCAGCAAGTGCGGCCCCCGCCCTGGTTCCCCCCACCCCGCAGCCCCCAGCCCGTGCCATTGGAATAAAAGGAGTTGTTATGTTTATTCCCAGGGTGAACGCTCATTGCTGGGATGGGGAATTTAAAGCCCCCCCCCCCGCCGTGTCGCAGCCGGAGCACCTCGACCACCCCCGGGACTCTGCCCCCCCCCGGGACCCCCGGTGCTGAGCCCCGCTGGGACCCGGCGATGCCGGGGCAGATCCGGGCGGCATCGCCCCGACCGCGGCAGGAAGTTGGGGCAGCAAAATTACCCCGATAACAGCGCAAAAGAGCTAAAAAACCCCAAACCTCTGCTTCCTATTCCCCGCTCCGGTTTCTATTCTTGTGGGGGACGGGGGGTATCGGGAGGAGGTGGGGGCCCCGCATCGCTTTGCCCGCCCCGTGCCTCAGTTTCCCCTTGTGCGAAGCCTCCTGAGGCTCGCGATGGGTTTGGGAGCCACCCAGGTGCCGCTAGGGGCCGGTGTCAGGCTGGGAAACGGCGAATTTAAGGCTGAGCCCCCCCGGTGGGGGCCAGTCCGCGAGGGAAAATCTCCCCCCAGTGGGTTTGGGTTTTTACCACCACGCTCGGGGGGAAGCAGCGAGCGGCTGGGGAGGGGTCGAGGCAGCGCTGGGGTCGTCGGCGTGCGGAGAGGTGGCGGGGGGCAGCCCTGGGCAGAGCACCCCGGGGTCCTGCCGTGGGCTGCTGGGGGTAAACGGGAGGGAAATAAGGGGAAAAGGGGGAGGGAAGAAGGGAAAAGGGAGAAAAAGAAAAAAAAAAAAAAGGGGGGGGGGGGAGGAAATAAGGGAAAAGAGGTGAAAAGGGGAAAAGGGGAAAAGGGGAAAAGGGGGGGGGAGGGAGAAAAGGAAAGAAGTGGAAAAGGGAAAAAATAGGGAACAGAAAAAAAAGGAAAGAGAAAAAAAAGGAAAAAAATTAAAAGGGAAAAGAAAAGAAAAAAAGAAAAGAAAAGAAAAGAAAAGAAAAGAAAAGAAAAGAAAAGAAAAGAAAAGAAAAGAAAAGAAAAGAAAAGAAAAGAAAAGAAAAGAAAGGAAAAGAAAGGAAAAGAAAAAGAAAGAGAAGAGAAGAAAAAGAAAAAGAAAGAAAGAAAGAAAGAAAGAAAGAAAGAAAGAAAGAAAGAAAGAAAGAAAGAAAGAAAGAAAGAAAGAAAGAAAGAAAGAAAGAAAGAAAGAAAGAAAGAAAGAAAGAAAGAAAGAAAGAAGAGAGAAAAGGAAAAGGGGACAAAGAAAAAGGGGAAAAGGAAAAAGGGGGAAAGGCAAAGGGAAGAAAGGGAAAAAGGGAAAGAGGAAGAAAGGAAAAAGGGAAAAAGAAAAAAGAGAAAAATAAAAAAAAAAAAAAAAAAAAGGAAAGAAGAGAAAAAAGGGAAGTGAAAGGAAGGAAAAAAAGGAAAAGGAAAATCAGAGGTGCAAAGTGAAAGCCTGGCTGCTGGCTTTTCCTCCGGGAAGGAAAAGCTTTTGTCTGCGGGTGCAAGCAGGTTGGGGGCGGGTGAGGGGGATGTGCCCACAGCCCCTTGGGGTGTAAGTGGCCACCAGCGGGTTTGTTGTGGCCCTGGGACCCCCCGAGCTGCCCCCCACCCCCCCCCATGGTCACCTCCCCAGGGCCAAAGCCACCGGGCGCATGGTCACGGAGCTGCCCGGTACACATGGGGAGCACAACTCGATGAGATCTGTCGTAATTAATGATGCCGTGATTAATGATGGCAATGAATTGATTACACCCTGCGGCAGCCCAATTAGCGCCGTGGAGCCCAAGGAAGCCCCCACGGGGCCGTGTGGGGCCACCCCACACCTCTGGGCACTGTTTCAGCCCTGCCCCACCAATTCTGTGCCCCTGACCCGGGGGCTCCCTGTGGGTCCATCCCATCTCCATGCCCTTGGGTGGGTGCCTCGAGCCCACCCTGCTCGGTGAGGGGGGGGCGTTGTCAGAGCAGCAAACCCACCCTTAACGTCCCCAAAATGCTTGGGGACAAGGGGACCCATTGGCACGAGCACCTGGGTGCGTGCACACCTGCTGCGTGGCGATGGAGCCGCGCACGGGGGGGCACGGAGACCCCCAAAGCAGGGGGGTGTCTGCAGGGGGCGGGTGCAGGCAGCACCCTTGGGTGCCCCTACACACCCCGAACCCCCACCCTGGGGCAGCGCAGCCTCTTCTCTACGGCCTCAGCCGCTCAGCCTCCGCCTGCAGCCTCCGCACATCCTGCGCCCTCCGCGAGGCCGCTTCCTGAGCGGGGCAGGAAGAGCGCGGGCTGCCACGGCGCCTCGCAGGGCAGCCCGAGACCCCCGGGGCGAGCCCCGGCCCCATGCATGGAGGTGGCCGCCGGCCCCCCCTGAGCCCCCAGCCCCATGGCTTTCCTCCGGAGGCTTTTCCGTTTGGGTCCGGAGAAGAAGAAGCCCAGGCGGTGCGAGCACGTCAAGCGGGACGTCGACCCCGAGGAGGCCTGGCTGGTGCTAGGCGAGCTGGGCGATGGGGCCTTCGGCAAGGTCTTCAAGGTAGGGGGGGGAACGAGCAGCCAAAAACCACCACCGATCCCCAAGGATTCTGGAAACGCGCTTTTTTTCTTCTCTTTTTTCCTTCTTCTTTTCTTTTTCTTCTAAATTTTTCGTCTTCCACGCTCCATCAAGCGCGGAGCTCGTTGCCATCCTGCAACCAGCCAGAAACCTTCAAAATGACCCAAATTTCTAGCGGGGGGTGGGAGGGTGCAGGTCCCTGAGCGTTGGTTCAGCACAGCCCCATCCACACCGCCCAGCGTGGGGGGAGCCCCGGTTCGGGTCCCTGCGGGACGCCGCTCACCGCCCCCAGTTCACCGGCGGGGCGCAGCGGGGATGTTTTCCTCCTGCACCATCACTGCCACCGCGGTGCAGAGGCAGGAAACCCAATTTGCTGCTCTCTGGCCCCAAAGCAGCAGCAGCCACCTTCCGGCACCGGGGCTGGGGGTGCACGATGGCCCCGCTTCTAAACCATCCCCTTCCCTTTGGCACCAGCTCTTTGGTTTTTTTTTTGGGGGGGGTGGCCGAGTTCCTCTTTGTAGCACCCGGTGACCCGGGGTGGGCGCCAGGCAGCAGGGATGGGAAAAATCCCCCTCTCCCCCCAGCCCCGAATCCATGCAGGCTGCTGCTGGGGTGGGATGCAGCACTGAGGTGCCCCTTAAAATCTGCAGGTCCTCCCAGTGCCCCCCCAGTGCTCCCCAGCACCTCATAGTACAATCCCAGTGCCCCCCAGTGCTGCCTAGAGACCCCCAGATCCCTTCCAGTGCCACCCAGTACCACCAAGACACCCCCCCAGTGCCCTCCTGGTGTTCCCCAGCACCTCACAGTATAATCCCAGTGCCCCTCAGTGCTTCCCAGAGCCCTCCCAGTATCCCCCAGTGCTAACCCCTCACATACAAACCCTGTGCTCCCCAGTATTGCCTCAAGCCCCCAAAGTGCTCCCCATAGCTCCCCAACAGCCCCCAGTGCTTTCTGTGCCCCCTATTGCCACCGAGAGACCCCCAGCTCACCCCCCAGTGCCCTCCAGCAGCACCCAGAGCCCCCAGGCACACTCCCAGTGCCGTCAGGCAGGTGGAAAACCTCTCCCCCAGGCACAAAACAAGGTGACGGGGGCATTGGCGGCGGCGAAGGTGATCGAGACGCCAAGTGAGGAGGAGCTGGAGGATTACGCGGTGGAGATCGAGATCCTGGCGGGCTGCGACCACCCCAACATCACCAAGCTCCTGGATGCGCTCTACTGGGACGGGCGGCTCTGGGTGAGCGGCGGGGACACGGCGGGGGTGAAACATCCTTGGGGACAGGGGGTTGGGGCTGGCAAAGGCACTGTTTCAGATTTTGGGTGGATAACTCAGCTCTTTCCCGCAGATCTTGGTGGAGTTTTGTCCCGGCGGGGCTGTGGATGCAGCGATTTTGGGTAAATAAATGCGCTCCGGGTTACAAGCGCGCTTATCAGAGGGGTGGGAAGGGAGACTGGCAAATTTTGAGGTATTTTGGGGCAGGTGTAGGACCTGCAGGAAGGCTCAGGGTGCAGCTGGGGTGTGGGGGGGGGTTCATTAGAGTCCTCATTAGCGGCGGGGTTCATTTGTGCTGCTGGCAGAGCTGGAGAAGGGGCTGACGGAGGAGCAGATCCGAGCGGCGTGCAAGCAGCTCCTGCTGGCGCTGCAGTACCTGCACGGCTGCAAGATCATCCACCGCGACGTGAAGGCTGGCAACGTCCTGCTCACCCTCGATGGGGACATCAAGCTGGGTGAGCCCCAGGGGGATGCGAGGACGGGACCCCCCCGGGGGTGATTTATGCCCCGAGGGTCCCCTCCAACCCCTGCTTTCTGCGCTGCAGCCGATTTCGGCGTCTCTGCTAAAAACTCCAGCACCATCCAGCGCCGGGCATCCTTCATCGGCACCCCGTACTGGTAGGCGTGGGGTGGAAACCCCAGGGGGGTGGTGGGGTTTTGGGGTGTCCCGAACACCCTGCACCTCCTGTGGCTGCTTGCCACCAGCTTCGCTCCTGCTGCAACCCCCAGAGCATCTCGGCCAGAGCCAGTGCCAGTCCCAGGCCGGGTTTCTCAATAACACAGAGAGGAGAGGGGTTGCTGGGGGTGACAGCCCCCCTTGGGCAGCTCTGGGGGTGTCAGAGGTCAGGTCTGAGAAGGGAAGCAGCCCGGGGTTGGTTTCAGAGGGAGGCGCCAGCTCCGGCACGGGTGGTCTTGGCCCCTTCCCCTCGCTCCTGTGCGCAGGATGGCCCCGGAGGTGGTGCAGTGTGAGACGTCCAAGGAGAACCCCTACGGCTACAAGGCCGACATCTGGTCCCTGGGCATCACGCTGATCGAGATGGCCGAGATGGAGCCCCCCCACCATGAGCTGAACCCCCTGCGGGTGCTGCTGAAGATCGCCAAGTCCCAGCCGCCCACCTTGCGTCACCCCAAGAGGTGGTGAGTCCCCCTGCAGCGCACGGGGAGTCCCCTGGGCTCACCCTGCACAGAGAAGACCTTGAGCTCACCACACTGAGCCCCGTCACTGTCCCATGTCCCCTAGTGCCACATCCACAGCTCCCGGATACCTGCAGGGATGGGGACCCCCCCACTCCCCCCGCAGCCCCTTCCAAATCTCAACCACCCTCCCTGTGCAGAAATTCCTCCTGACGCCCGATCCAACCCCCCCTGGTGCCACGTGCGCCCATGCCCTCACGTCCCATCACTTGTCACTGGTGCTGGGAGAAGCTGTCCCATGGGGACCCCGAGGCAGGGGCAGGCAGGGTGGGGTCGTGAATTGATGGATGATGTTGGTCGTGGTTCCTCCACGACACAGCACCGGGGGTTCCCATCACACCGTGACCCACGGCAGGTGGCACGGGTGGGCAGCACCGGGCTGGGGACCTTCTGCCAAGCTGTCCAACACCCCCCCCTGAGCTCCCTGGGGACCATGGCCCAAAGCAGCCCCCCCACGCTCATGGAGAACATCCCACAGGTCCGAAGACTTTAAGGACTTCCTGAGGAAATCCTTGGAGAAGAGCCCCGAGGCGCGCTGGTCGGCCACGCAGCTGCTGCAGGTGGGTGGCCCCCGTCCCCTCCCCACCCTGCCTGTCCCCGGTGGTGGCCCCCAGCCCCATCCCTGCTCATCCCCGGCTCCTTCTCAGCACCCCTTCGTGGCGGGCGTCTCCGACAAGCGGCCGCTGCGGGAGCTGGTGGCCGAGGCCCGGGCAGACGTGCTGGAGGAAGAGGATGAGGAGGAAGCTCCGGGCCCCTCGGTGCGTGAGTAGTGACCAACGCGCCGTGGGTGCAGGGGACGGCTCCCCCCCGAGACTTCCCATCAGCTTCACCTCACCTCCCTGCCACCGTCCATCCCGCAGCCTGTCCAGAAGCACGGAGGCTCCTCCTGCCCCCCATCCCCGAGGGAAGCCCTGCAGCATCAGCCCCCAGCCCCAGCGGGGGGGCTCAGCGAAGAGCCCCCTATCCAGACGGAGGTAGTGCCCAGGAGCAAGACAGCGTCTGGCGACTTGAAGTCAGCGAGGAGGAAATCCTCGCCCGTGCCCACGGGCTCCCTGAGGCTCCCCTCGAGGAAGCCGTCCGAATTCCTGAAGCTGATGCGGCGCAGGTCGCTCTTCGGGGGGGTCAGGGCCCAAGAAATGTCTCAGGAGCAGCAGCGGGGGGAGGCGAGCGGCTTGGAGCACTTGGCGCTGGGTGCACCCCAGGGGACAGCGGAGGCAGGAGGAGACATCCAGGGGTGCCAGCAGGAGGGCAACGTCCCTCCGGGGACCCCCTGCACCCCAGCTGAGCCCCCCCCGGGGCCAGGCCAGGAGGGAGACCTCGCTGAAACGCAAGAACCCCAGCGTGGACCCGGGGCTGAGGATGGAAGCCAACACACCGATACCCCAGCCATGGATGAAATGCCTGCGGAGGGACAGCTCACAGCCCCGCTGCGCCCCGTTTCGCCCCCAAAAATTGATGAGAAAAAGGAATCGAGGGATGCTGCAGCTCGTAGCCTGCCCATCCTGCCTGGGCCCCCAGATGGAGCCGATGGGGGCTGGTGTGGAGGCTCTGCCAAAGGGGTTCTGGGTGAGGATCCAGGAGGACAGAGGACAAAGCAGCACCCAAGCTGTGCTGGTGCCCACACCAAGCACCAGCCGTGGGGTGGCTCCCAGCTGGTGGCAGCCCTGGACCTGTGGCCCTTGGGGACCAAAGCCCGGAGCTTCAAGAAGCTCGCAGAGCATCAGTGCTGGGTCACGGCACCCTCACGAGGTCCAAAAGTTGAAGCTGGCTCCATCGGGGCTGGAGGTGCCCCTGGGAAGGACAGGGACGGAGCAGAGAGGGCACCCACGGGACCTGAGGGTGATGGGGAGCCTGAGGACACCAAAACAGAGGGGGAGAGGGTGCTGCAGGAGGGGGCATCATTGGTGCCCTGTGTGATGGAGGAGGAAGCTGTGGGGTCAGAAGTGCCTGAGGGGGGACAGGAGCCCCCGACCGGTCAGGGAGAGGATGGAGAGAGGAACGAGGGGGAGAAAAACTCAGCTGAGTGCGAGCCCATCGCTGGCTCCTCGGCCCTGGTTAGGCAGGAGGTTGGGGGGGAGGAGGAAAAAGCCACCAACAGCGATGAAACCCCGGTGGAAACTTCTCCTGGTGAAGCCCCGGTGCCGGCAGAAGCCCAGCTGGAAGATGAGACTGGGGAAGGGCGTCTGGCTGGAGACCCCAGTGCAGTGGGGGGTGCAGCCGGCCTGGCCGAGCCGATGCCAACGGGAGAGGAGCTGGAAGCAGCCCCTGCAGGAGGGGGACCTGCCGGTGAGGGAGCCCAGATGGCAGCAGGGGATTCATCCAGCGTGGAGATCCCGGGGGCGCTTAAAGAAGAAGAGAAAGGAGAGGACAGCCCCAGAGATTGCCAGCAAGGGGCTGCTAACGGGAACAGCTGGAGGGGACACGATGGGGACGACGGAGAGCTCGGGGATGGGGCACGGCTTGGAGATGGGGCACGGCTTGGAGATGGGGCACAGCTCAGAGATGGGGCACAGCTCGCTCCAGCTCCTGGAGAACCTTTGAGGGATGAAGAGGTGGGCGGCTTGGAGAGTCACGGAGCGGTGCCAGAGCCCCTTGGAGCACCCCCAGAGGCCACGAACACCTCGAGCGTTGCTGCTCTTGTCTGCTCCCTCGCCCAGGTGCAGAACGCACCAGACCCATCGGTCACGTCAAAGCAAGGAGAAGAGCCACCTCCTGCAGAAAACCCCGCAGCCGTACAAGGTCTGAGCACCCTCCCTGTGACACCGCAGCCCCCCCCCTCTGTCGGGGAAGCCCAGCAGGTGAGCAGCTTGCAGGCGACGCGACCCACGGCGCTGCCCCCTGCGCATGGGCTCCGCATTAGGTTTGCCCAATTTGGGGGTCAGCTGAGCTCCCACCGTTGCCCCCAGCCGCAGGACCCCCCCTCGCTGCGAAGGACGGTGAGGAAAACCCGCAGGTTCGTGGTGGACGGCGAGGAGGTGAGCGTGACAACCGCCAGGACGGCCAGCAGGGCCGGGCCGAGGGATGAGAAGACGCGCTCGGCTCGGTGAGTGGAGGGAGGCTGGGGCTGGGAGGGGGGCTTTTTCCAGGCTTGCGGCCCCCCTCCCGCCCCAACTCGCCCCCCCTTTAGGCGCCAGGAGCTCCGCGAGCTGCGGGTGCTGCAGAAGGAGGAGCAGCGTGCGCAGAGCCAGCTGGAGCAGAGGTTCCACCAGCAGCGGGAGCAGATGTTCCGCCACATCGAGCAGGAGATGACGGTAACGGGGACAGGGGATGGGTGCGACTGCGGGGTCAGAGAGGGGCGCACGGCCCCCAGCCCATGCAGGGAGGAGCTGGGGTCTCACTGCAGGAGATGCTTTTGGGGGTTCACTTGGTTCGGTGGCCACGTCCCCGGTTGTCCCAGCCCCATCCATGCAGTGCACAGGTCACTTTTTGGAGGGGACGCTGCCTGCTCTGTGACCCCCTGCCCGGGTGTCACCGCAGCCCCCGTTAACCCTTCCCCTGCCCCTGTGTGGCAGAGCAAGAAGGAGTACTACGACCGGGAGGTGGGGAGCTGGGAGCGGCGCCACCGGCAGCTGAAGGAGTGCCAGGAGCTCAAGTACACGGCCAGGCTGCGCGACGAGGCCAAGCGCCTCAAGGCCCTCCAGGAGAAGGACTGCAGGAGGAGGCTGCAGGAGCTGAAGGGCGATGGGAAGGAGGTGAGGGTCCGGGATGGCGCTGTCCCCCCCCGGCCATGGCACCAGGACATGTGCCACCGGGGACCATCTGCTGTGGGTGGCCGCAGGAGCAGCGGTTCCTGCAGCAGCAGCAGCAGGAGCTCAACGCGGCGCTGCAGAGGGTGGTCCAGGAGCACAAGAAGAAGATGACGTCCATCGACTGGGAGTGCATCAGCAAGATCCACAGCCTGCGACGAGGTGGACGGGGCTGGGAGGAGGAGGAGGAGGGCGCAGGGGTCCCGGGGAGGGGAGCTGGGGGGGTTGGAGCCTGGGGCGGGTGGTGGTCACGGCGCTGTGCTCTCGCCCGGCAGCCCGCGAGGCGGTGGTGTGGAGCATGGAGCAGGGGCACCTGCAGGAGAAGTACCAGCTCTTCAGGCAGCAGGTGACGGAGCAGCACGCGCTGCAGCGGCAGCAGCTCCGCAGACGCCACGAGAAGGTGAGGCCGGGGCCGGGCGGCCACATCCCCCCTACCCCCGGCTCCTCGGTCACCTCCTCGCTGCTCCGTCCTCGCGCAGGACACGGAGCGGGTGCAGCGCTTCCACCAGCTCGCGCTGGAGGAGCTGAGGAGCCAGCAGGCCCAGCAGCGGGCCCAGCTGCTGAAAAGCCAGCGCTGCGACGCCAAAACGCGCCTGGCCCTCTTCAAGGGCAACCTGAAGAGCCAGGAGGTCAACGGGGCCGAGCAGAGAGAGCTGGCCAAGCAGGTGGGGGCTGCCTGGGACACCAGGGGGGACGAAGCCTGGGGAGGGCTGGGGACGGGCGGCGTGACAGGGGCTGTCCCCCCGCAGTTCCTGCAGCAGGAGGAGAGGCGGCAGCAGGCGGAGGTGCGGCGGCAGCAGCAGCAGCAGGCGCAGGAGCTGCAGCAGCTGCAGCAGCAGCAGGCCGAGAACTTGGTGGAGCTGGAGCAGATGCAGGTACCGGGAAGCAGCCTTCCCGCGCCTCCCCAAGTGAATCCCTTCCACCTCTCCCCGAGTGAATCCCTTCCCCTTGCCACCTCACCTCTCCCAGAGGGAGAAGATGCAGCTGCTGGAGGAGCAGGAGAGGAGGCAGCTGGGGCGGCTGGACGAGGAGCACGCCATGGAGCTCAGCGAGTGGAAGCAGCGGCTGGCTGCCCGCAAGGAGGTGAGCGGTTCCCCCGCACCCGCAGCATCCCGAGCCCGTACATCCCATCCCCGGGGGTCCAACAGAGGGCTCCTTCCCTGCCACCCAGGGCTGGGACGCTGAAATGCTGCTTCTGTCCCGCAGATGCTGGAGGAGGAGCTGGGGAACGCGCTGCCAGCGCAGCGGCACGGAGAGCTGCACGGCACCCACGGCAGCAGGACCGGCCGCTTCTTCCACCTCCCCTCCTGACACTACGCCGGGGGTTTCGGGGAGAGGCAGGCGCCCTCCAGGAGCTGGGAATGAAGGACCCCAAAGGCTGCCCCAGGATGCTGAGGTGCTGCAAGGACCACGGGGGCGGCAGGCGTGGAAGCCTTCAAGCCCTCCTTGGTCCCTGCCATGCAGCCAGAATGGCCCCAAAGCCCCTCGGGGCAGTCACCCCCCTGACCCCAAAGCCACGGATACAGGGGCGTTGCCCTCCTGCCAGCTGGTTACCCCTCGAGGAAATACAGCCTTTAACAAAGTCCCAGTTTGTCGTTATTTTACTAAAAATCTCCTGTCTGTGCTGTGAGCTGCCAGTGTCCCCATCACCACCATCCCCACCACCACCATCCCAGAAACAATTTCCCATCACGATGATTTCCCATCCCAGCAATTTCCCATCCCAGCGCTGATTTCCCATTCCAATGATGCTTTCCCTTCCTGCCAGTGGTTTCCCATTATAACGAGAACTTCTTAACCCCAAATTCCCCATCCCAATGACTTCTTCTCCCAACCATTTCCCTCCCTGGGGTGGGCTGACCTTGGCTGGCCACCAGCTGCCCCCCAGCCACTCTCTCATTCCCCCAACCAGACTTTACACCACTGACGCCTCCCTCTGGGCCCAGTTCAGCCAGTTTTTAACCCAGCTCCCTTTCTGCCCATCCTTCAACACCTTACCCACCAGGAGCTGATGGGGAGCAGCCTCAAATTCCCTCCTGAAGTCCACGCAGACCATCCTGGCATGGCCTCCCACCCCATCGCGCTTTCCCATCCCAACAGCTTCCTATCTCAATAAACATCTGTGATCTCCCCCCTCCATTTCCCACCCCAATATGTCCCCATGCCAGCAATTCCTAACCCCAGTGGGGCTTTTGGGGGAAGGGTGACTTTTGGAGGGAAGGGATGGGACTGGTGGCAGCGGCCCTGGGACACTGGCATTTGTGCTGCCCCGTAGGGCAGTGTGTGCGGGGGGGGGGTGCTGGGGGCTGTTTCACCCTCCTGCTCTGCACCCTGGGGTGCTCCCAGCACGGGCTGGGGATGCGGGTGCTGGGGATGGGGGTGGCAAGGTGGGGATGGGGGTGGCAGAGCAGGGGTGGAACTGGGGTGAAGCAGGGCGCTGGGACTGGGGCTGGGGCTGGGGCTGGGGCTGGGATTGGGATTGGGATTGGGATTGGGATTGGGACTGGGATTGGGATTGGGACTGGGACTGGGACTGGGATTGGGACGGCGGTGCTGGGGCTGCTCGGCAGGGTAACGCTGCCCTCTTGCGACCGTCCCATGGCGCTGCCTCCTCCTCCCGGGCTCACCGGCACTTCGACGGCAGGGAAACGCCGCCGTGACCGGCTTCCTTCCTCGTTTTTTTATAGACAGGAGGGTTGGGGCAAAGGAGGTGCTTACAGCAGAGCCTGTCCCTTCTCCCAGGGACTCACCTCGCTCAGTTTAGGGCCACCGAATCTCAAGTGGGCAATGAACGGCAGCGTGAGGAGTTTTGCAACTTAATTCAGATGGTAAGGCCCCGTGGTGCGTTACAATGCCCCATGTATGAGTTAGGGATGGGATAAGGCCCCCTGGTGCATTACAATGCCTGTATACGTATGGCTGAGGTCAACTACATGAAGTTCAACAAGGCCAAGTGCCGGGTCCTGCACCTGGGGCGCAATAACCCCAAGCAGAACTACAGGCTGGGAGATGAGTGGTTGGAGAGCTGCCAGGCAGAGAAGGACCTGGGAGTGATGGTGGACAGTCGGCTGAATATGAGCCAGCAGTGTGCTCAGGTGGCCAAGAAGGCCAACGGCATCTTGGCTTGTATCAGAAGCAGTGTGACCAGCAGGGCTAGGGAGGTGATCGTCCCCCTGTACTCGGCTCTGGTGAGGCCGCACCTCGAGTACTGTGTTCAGTTTTGGGCCCCTCGCTACAAGAAGGACATGGAGGTGCTTGAGCGGGTCCAGAGAAGGGCGACGAAGCTGGTGAGGGGCCTGGAGAACAAGTCCTACGAGGAGCGGCTGAAGGAGCTGGGCTTGTTCAGCCTGGAGAAGAGGAGGCTCAGGGGCGACCTTATCGCTCTCTACAGATACCTTAAAGGAGGCTGTAGAGAGGTGGGGGTTGGCCTGTTCTCCCACGTGCCTGGTGACAGGACGAGGGGAACGGGCTAAAGTTGCACCAGGGGTGTTTTAGGTTGGATGTTAGGAAGAACTTCTTTACTGAGAGGGTTGTGAGGCATTGGAATGGGCTGCCCAGGGCAGTGGTGGAGTCACCAGCCCTGGAGGGCTTTAAAAGACGTTTAGATGTAGAGCTTAGGGATATGGTTTAGTGGGGACTGTTAGTGTTAGGTCAGAGGTTGGACTCGATGATCTTGAGGTCCCTTCCAACCTAGACAATTCTGTGATTCTGTGACATGAGGTTGGTGTGGGTGGGATCAGCGAGCAACTGCACCCACACCTTATATTACAATCACTCCTAAGCGTGGCTTCAATTGAAATGGGACACAAGCTTGATTGCATCGATTCTGACCTGAAAAACTTCACGGGCCTGTAATAATGGATGAGCAATCACAACAAAAGGTGCTTGAACTTTACGGGGGATGTGACAGGAACTGTAGAGCCCCCCCCCCCCAAACCCAATTTCTCCTGATCCACGCAGTGACCGTGAGCATTGCGGGGGGCTCCCAGCCTGGCCCCCAGCACCCCCCGGGTTGGGTCTCCCGCAGCACCCCCGGGAGCCCTGTCCAGTTCCTCACCTCCCTTATGGCAAGGGATTTTTCCTAATTCCTCCCTAACGCCCCCAATTCCTCCCTGATGCCCCCCCCGTAATTAAATCCATCTCCCCGTCCCATCACTGCACCACCTGACCCTGACCCCGCTCCCCAGCCCCGCCAGCCTGCCCAAGGCTGCCCCCCCCCCTCGGACGAGAAGTATTATTTCTTATTTTATTTTATTTCTTATTTTATTTTATTTTATTTTATTTTATTTTATTTTATTTTATTTTATTTTATTTTATTTTATTTTATTATTTTATTTTATTTTATTTTATTTTATTTTATTTTATTTTATTCTTTTTATGGGAGGGGCTTTTCCCCCAGCCCCCGGGGCGGCCATAGCGGCGCCATCATGGCGGCCGCCCCCGTCTCCTAGCAACGCCGGCCCTTCCTGGAGGAAGGGGCGTGTCCCCCCGCCCCCAGCCGCCATTGGCTGAGGGGCGCGACCTCCTCCCTCTCCTATTGGCCGTCCCGAGGAGGGGGGCGGGGACTCGGCTTTCACGCGGGCGGCGCGGGGTTAGCACGTGGCCGGAGGGCGGTGACGTAGCGGTGACGTAGGAGGCGCCGGGATCCCCCCCGCGCCCCGCTGAGAAGGGGTCGGGGAAACCCCCCGGGGCGGGGGGGGATGGGCGGGATGGGAGGGGGGGGGAGCGTGAAATTGGGGCTGGAAGGGACTGGGGGGGGTCCCACGGGGGCTGGGCTCGGGGTGCAGGATTTGGGGTGGGATCCCATGGGATTGGGGCCGGGGATCCCTGGGGTCGGGGCCGTGCAGGATTTGGGGGGGGGGGGGCCATGGGGTCAGGGCTGTGCAGGGCTGGGGGGGGGGGGGCATGGGATCGGGGTTGTGCAGGATTTCAGGGGGGATCCCATGGGATTGGGGCTGTGTGGGATTTGGGGGGAATTCCATGGGGTCGGGGCTGTGAAGGATTGGGGGGGGAGGGGTCCAGTGGGGTCAGGGCTTTGCAGGATTTGGGGTGGGATCCTGTGGGATCGGGGCTGTGCGGGAGGTGAGGAGGGTTCCCACGGGATTGGGGTTGTGCAGGATTTGGGGGGGTCCCATGGGGGCTGGTTTTGGGGTGCAGGATTTTGGGGTGGGTCCCATGGGATCGGGGCTGTGTGGGATTAGGGGGGGTGGTCCCATACGGGCGGGGCTGTGGAGGACTGGGGGGGTCCCATGGGATTGGGGCTGTGAAGGATTGGGGGGGTCCCGTGGGGCCAGGGCTGTGCAGGATTTGGGGTGGATCCCCTGGGATCAGGGCTAGTGGTGGGAGATCTGCCCCTAGTGTGCCACAGGACCCCGGATCCCCCCGGCTCCATCCCCAGCCACACCCCGACCCCCCCCTCAGCAGGGATCTGCAGCCCCCCCAAGGGATCCACCCCTGGGAGGGATCCACCACCCACAGCCTCCTTTTGGGGATCCGCTCCCCACCCCCCGGCTCAGCCCCCCCAGCTGGGGACCCCCCCTCCCTCCGGCTGGGGGCTCGGTCCCGGTGCCCACCGTCCCCCCCCCACCGCCCGCAGGTGCCGGATGCCCCCCGGCCGCGTGCCCTTGGCGCTGCCCCGCGCCATGCGCCTCGTCCGCTTCCAGCCTCCTGGGGGGGCCGAGCCCCGGCTGGGGCTGGAGGAGGAGGAGGGCGGGGGCCTGGTGGACCTCAGCGGGGCCGAGCCCTCGCTGCCCCGCTCCATGCGGGCCTTCCTGGAGACCGGCGAGCACGGCCTGGCCGCGGCCCACAGGTGGGCTATGGGGTCCCGAGGTGGGCTATGGGGTCCCGAGGTGGGCTATGGGGTCTTGAAGTGGGTTATGGGGTTCAGAGGTGGGTGTTGGGGTCTCCAGGTGCTTATCATAGAATCCTAGAATCACAGAATGCTTTGGGTTGGAAGGGACCTGAAAGATCATCCCGTTCCACCCCCCCCTGCCAGAGTCCCAAGTTGGGTGTTGGGGTCTTGAGATGGGTGCTGGTGTCCCGCGGTGGGTTATGGGGTTCCGAGGTGTATCACTGAGTCCAGAGGTGGCTGCTGGGGTCTGGAATTGAGTGCTGGGGTCCCAGGGTGGGTTACAGGGTCACGAGGCGGGTTATGGGGTCCAGAGGTTGGGGTCCCAAGGGTTCCTGGCACCATCCCCATGCTCAGCCCCATCCTGAGGTGGGTTATAGGGTCCGGGGTTGGGGTCCCAAGAGTTCCTGGCACCGTCCCCATCCCCACAGAGCACTGGCCTCGGGCCAGCACCGCCTGCCAAGGGCGGGGGCGCGTCTGCTGGCCCCCATCAGTGACCCCGAGAAGGTGATCTGCGTGGGGCTCAACTACCGCGACCACTGCCTGGAGCAGGACGTCAAGGTGCCCAAGGAGCCCCTCATCTTCAGCAAGTTCCCCAGCGCCATCGTCGGGCCCTTCGACGACATCGTGCACCCGGCCGAGAGCAGCGTGAGTGCCCCGTGGCCCCCACCCCGTGCCCCCCGCCCCGTCTGGGGGGGTGCAGCCCCCCTCCGAGCCCCGATTTGTCCCCCAGGAGGTGGACTGGGAGGTGGAGCTGGCTGCGGTCATCGGGAAGACGGGGCGGCACATCCAGGTAACGGCAGCGCCTTGTGCTTCGAGGGGGGGTGGCTGTGGCCCTGCCACCTTGTGTCCCCCCCCCAGCACTGGCTGAGTGTCCCCCCCCCAAGGAGTCGGCGGCACTGGAGCACGTTGTGGGCTTCACCGTGGCCAACGATGTCAGTGCCCGGGACTGGCAGATGCGGAGGAACGGGAGGCAGTGGCTGCTGGGGAAAACCTTCGACACCTTCTGTCCCCTGGGGCCGGCCATTGTCACCAAGGACTCGGTGACAGGTGAGGGTGGGAGGGGGCGGGAGGCAGAACCCCGGCTCGCCCCCACCTCGAGCGTGGGGTCTCCGAGGTGCCCCCCTTGGTGACACGTCCCCTGCGCAGACGTCCACAACCTGAGCATCCGCTGCAGTGTCAACGGGCAGCTGATGCAGAGCAGCAGCACCAAGCAGCTCGTTTTCAGGCTGCCCCAGCTCATCGCATGGGTTTCCCAGTACGTGTGGCACCAGGAAGGGGGGGACAGCACCGGGAGGGGGGGCCGGCAGCGTCCCGGCTCCCCCCGTGTGCGGGACCCCAGCCGATGGCTCCCCTGCTCCCCCCAGGTTCGTCACGCTGCGCCCCGGGGACGTGCTGCTCACAGGGACCCCTCCGGGTGTGGGGGTTTTCCGGAAGCCCCCCGTGTTTCTCAAGGTGAGCACAGGGTGGGGGGGCTCGAAACAGGGCCAGGAGGGTTGGGGTGGCCCCCCCCCCATCAGATCAAACACGCTGCGGGCTTTACACCTTCCTCCCCCCATCCCTTCTCACCGACCCACCCAGCGCCCCAAATTTCCCCCTGCCAGGCTCCCAGCTCATGCTGGAGGTGGAGACCCCCCCTTGGCTGCCCTCCCCACGCACCCCGCTCCCCCCTCCCCATGGGGCACGCACCCCTGGGGCCCAGGAGCCCCCACTTTGCCCCCCCCGAGCCCGCAGCAGGCGCGGTGCCACCAGCACCTCCTGCCTTGCAGCCAGGTGACGAGGTGCGCTGCGAGATCGAGGAGCTGGGCACCATCTGCAACAAGGTGGTGTGAGCACCGAGCCCCCCCCCCTGCTTCGACTGAGCCCCCCCCGGTCCTCGCCATGCCGCGATGGCGTTCAATAAAGCCAAACGAGGAGGAGGAGAAGGAGGAAGAGGGTGCTGCTCCCTCTGTGCCCGCAGCTGGGTTTATTGCTGCGCCGGGGCTACGGCTGCACGAACTGCTGGATGAAGGCTCGCAGCTTCCCCCGGCCCTCGGAGGAGCAGAAGGGCTCGGTGAGGTGCAGAAGGGGCCCCGCAGGGCTCGGCGCCTCCTCCAGCACCTGGGGAGGGACGGGGGGGTCGCAACGAGGCTGCTGGGGATGGGGACGGGGGCAGAGCCCGGCCGTGCTTACCCCCATCTCCTTGAAGGTCCGCAGCGTGCTCAGCGCCAGGCTCTGGGTGGGGCGCTCTGGAGGGAGAGAAATCCCCGAGGGAGCCCCCCCAGACCCACCTGCAGCCCAGCAGGGGTGGGGGGACGCCCGCCACCAGGCCCCGACTCACCCAAACCATCCTCCTCTGCTAGGAACTGCTGCAGTGCCCCCACACAGGCTGCCTCTGGGGCGGGGGAGCGGGGTCAGCACCAGGGTGGGGGGGAAAACCCCGATACCCCCAGCTCCGGGGCTGTGCAGCCCTGGTGGGCTCCAGCAGGGGCTGGGGCTGCGAGGGTGGGTGCTGCCGACCTGCCTCAGTTTCCCCCAAAGCCAAGCAGGGCTGGGGTGGGGATAGAAGAAGAAGGGGCCATGGGGGTGTCCTGGGGGGGGTCCTACCAGGCTGGGGCCAGCTGGGCTGCTCCAGGAACGCTGCTGCTCGCGTGTAGGTCTGCAGAACGGGGCTCAGGAGGCGGCAGAGGAAGAGGAGGAGGCCGGGCGAGCCTTCGGGCTCTCGGAGCTGGGGAGAGCCCGAAGTGAAACGAGTTTGTGGAGCCTCAGCACCCTGCCACATCCCAAGGGTGTGGAGTGGGGGAAGCCCCCACGCACCTTGAAGCAGCGGTTGCAGACGTCCTCACTGTCGCTGTCACTGTCGGTGAAATCCACCTCGGTCCAGGGCTGCCCCTTGCTGTAGCGCCGTGGGGCCGGGTCGCACAGCCAGTGCTCGTTCTCCGACTGCACAGTGACACCGGGCACCCGTGAATGGCACCGTGCATCCCTGTCCCCTCACCCCTGCCCGGGGGGGGTCCTTCCCGGCCCAGGGGGAGCAGGGGACAGGTGCCCCAGTCCCTTGTCCCCAACCAGGACCGGAGGGCACGGAGCAGAGCGGGGACACCCACCTCCTCAGCCTCCAGCAGCCCGCACAGGATGAGCTTGTCCAAGATGTCCTGGCTCTGGTGGTCGAGGGGCTGGCAGGGCTGGCAGAGAGGAGAAGGGGCTGGTGAGGAGCCGGCGAGCACCCGGCCACCTCCACGCAACGGCAGCTGTCCCTGTGCCACCCGCTCCCACCTGGAGCCCCAGCAGGCTGGGGGGCAGCAGCTGGAGCAGCAGCAGGGTCTTGTGGAGCAGCTCGTCCTGGCTCAGCGTGATGCTGGCGGGGCAGGAGGCCGCCCCCAGGAAGGGCAGCATCTCCAGCAGCAGGGCGCGGATGGCGCAGGCTGCCGGCAGAGCGGGGCGAGCGGTGTCACCGCAGTGTCACCAGGCCCCAAGTCAGGGACCCCCGTGCCCCGCTGCTCACCTCCCACCGCCTCGCTGGCGAAGACGGGCAGCAGGGCTGCGCTGTGCTGGCCCAGCTCCCTGCACGCCTCCACCGAGACATTGGGGACCACCAGGACGTCACCAAGGGGTGCGAGGTGGTAGAGGGTGAGGCGAGCTCTGAGCAGGGCCAGGCTGTGCAGCACCAGGGCGCGGAGCTGCCCCGAGAAGCCCACGTCGTGCTGGCGCACCAGCGTCTCCTCCAGGAGCCACGCGAAGTCTGACATGAGCCGGGAGAGCCGGACGCCCTGCAGGGAAGAGAGAGGAGGCTGAGCTGGGCTGGGGGCTCTGAGGGCAGCCTGGAAGCCCCCCGAGGGCCTCGCCTCACCTGGCGGTGCTTGTGCAGCAGCAGCGTGGACATGATGCCCACGGCCGTGACGGCGGAGCAGGCGGTGCTGTCTGCGGGGAGCGAGAGGTGCTCGTTTGTCTCCCTTGGCACTCGGTTGTTTGTGCTCTATTTCCAGCACGGGCGCTGCCAGGCAGCAGCAGGAGCAGGGACACGCAGCCCCGAGGGCGTCCTGCTCCCCCGCAGCCTGCGTGCCAGGCGGGTGGCTCAGGACAGACAGACCCCCCCCCCGACCCCCAGCAGCCCCCTCACCGCTCAGGGCGTGCAGGCCCAGCCTGGTCACCAGCAGTTTGGCTTCTGCCTCCCAGCCGGGAGCCGTTCCAGGGGCCGGACCCTCAGGCTCTGCCCTCTCGCTGCACGGCTGGCTGGAGCTGCAGAGCAGGGGGTGAGAGAGGAGGGAAAGGGGGGGCTGGGAGCAGGCGTGGGGGGGCGAGGCGCTGCCCTGAGCTTACTGCGTGCCGAGGAGGGTGGGCAGCAGCAGCTCCTCCGGCGGCTTCCCCGCGCTGCCCTGTCTGCTGAGGGTGTTTGTCACAAACTCCTGGGGAGGGGGACGGAGCTGGTTACTGCCAGCAGCCCTCAGTGCCACGCAGATGAATCCACGCCTTTGGTCCCACCAAGAGCTGCCCCATCAAGCCCCAGCTTTCCCTAGACACAGGCTCAGCGGTTCTCTGGAGAACGCCAGATCCCCCCAGGATCCCAAAACCTTTCCACACATCCCCCAGAGGCTTGCAGAGCCCAGAGCATCACTCAGCACATCCTCTGGGGCCGGGCTGGATCCCGGGAGCCAGCTCTGCCCCGGAGGGTGGCCGTGGTGCCGCGCTACCTGCAGGGAGAAGGGCTGGGCGAAATCCACGCGGGCACAGCCGAGGCGTCGGCGCAGGGCTCGGCACGCGGCCCAGAGGCAGGTGCTGAGGCTGAGGGGCCGAGCGCCGTGCTGGGGGAGAAGTGGAGTTAATTAATTAATTAACGGGGTGGCAGAGGGGGACGCCCCCACCCCGAATCAGGTGCTGTCCCAGGGCAGGAGTGGGCTCGGGGCCGCTCACCGCTCCGCTGCCCTGGAGGCTGTCGGGGGCCAGGTCGTAGGCGATGCCCACGGGGACCACAAGGACATCGGGGACGGCGCCGTCCCACACGGCTCGGAGCACCGGGGCCAGCCACTCCTGGGCAGTAGCTGAAAGGCACCGCGGGGCGCAGGGCTCCTCCAGGAAGATCAGCAGAGGCTGCCGGCTCCTCAGCACCTCCTCAACGTACTGGAGCAGAGGGGGGGAGGCTGGGGGTGCCGGTGGCACCGCAGGGACGTGCAGGAGCTGCCACCACCCACGGCCGGGGGCTTTGCCCAACAGCCTCACCCATCTGCCAGCACGTGGTGCTGCAGCTCCAAGAAGCATTCGCTGGGTGCTTTGGGTGCTTGGGGGGGTTCCTCCCTCCCAGCCCGGGGGGTGAATGTGGAGGGTGGACTTACCGAGGCAAGCACAGCAGCTGGGAGCCCTCCGTCCTGCCCACTCGATGCCTGCTCCATCTCCGCAGGCAGGAAAACCCCTCCCAGGCAGCGAAGCAAGGCCCTGTTGGGGAGGAAAATGCTGTGGGTGCCCCCCACGAATGGGACCACGTCCTCCCTGCCACCCTTCTGCCCTCCCCACAGGCAATCTCATTCACCCTGTGCAGGGCAGCAGCCACGTGCCGGGCTGATAAAGGGCTCCCCGTGCCTTACCGGAGGCCAGGGCTGCAGTTCAAGCTGCCCACTGTCACCCTGGGCACCCCCAGGCCGTTGGAGAAGAAGAGGAAGGAGAGCAGCAGCCCGTCCAGCCGGGATTTGTGCGTGGAGAGGAAGACCAGCGGCACGTCGGGCTGTGGGGACGGAGGAGGCGATGAGGACTGGGTGCCGAGGGGGAGATGTGCAGCAGCGGCGTGCCGGGAGCGGGCGACCGCGCTCCTCACCGTGGTGGCAGCCCTCAGCACCATCTCCAGCTGCCCTCGGTGGAGCTGCACGCTGAGGAAGAGGCGGCTCAGGAGCCGCAGCAGGACCCAGCCGCACAACCTGCGGGACAGAGCAGCACAGCAAGGCGGTGAGCAGCCCCCCAGGGGCCGTGGCTGCACTCAAAGCCCCCCCGGAGACCTCGGCCAGGCTACGAGGCAGCACCCAGGCACCATCCGGGGACGTGGCCGCTTCCCTCAGCTCCCTCCCCCTCCTCCCAGGCACAGTCCTGGCCCTCCCCTGCCTCAGTTTCCCCAGCCAGGCACAAATGGGGCTGTGCGAGACGGTTCGCTTCACAGCATCGACTCCTGATCTCACTGCTCAGCTCCCATGAAGCAAATAAACAGCTTCATTATAAATTAAGTTAAAACACTAAAGGCTGGATGTGACAAGACCACCCCCCTCTCCCCCCAGTAACAAAAGCTCAAGTCAATTACCCCTCCATCTCCCCGTCCTCCCGCACGCTGCTTACGGGAAGGATCTGAGCGCTTTTATCCCCTGGGTAATTTCTTCCCTTTAAATACTTCAGACTGCTCAGAAGGTTCTTTTATTACAGCTCAATCAGACGAGCAATTAGGGTACAATGCAACCTTTAATTGCCAATTTCTCAATGACAGGAGGTAAAAGGAAAAAAAAAAAGGGGGGGGGGAGAAAAAGGAGAAATTTTCCTTTGCTTTGCTTTGATTTCCACCCCCCTGGTGTGGCTCCCCCCGCCACCACCACTCCAGCATTTTGTATTCCAGCTCTGCGGAGGGGGAAATATCCCTAGGAGGCCATGCGAGACCCCAAGGAGCAATCCCCCCTTGCAAGGGGCTCCGTGCCCCACCTGAAGAGCAGGAGGGAGCTGGAGCAGAGGAGCGGGACTGGGAATGGCCAAGCTGGGGCTGGGAGCAGCCACACGGCCCCGCACCCACCTGAGCACGGGGAGGGAGAGCGGGGCCTGGATCCCAGCCAGGATCTCCAGGGCTTTCTCCTTCCACCCCTGGTGGGACTCGCTGTTCCCCCCCGAGCCACGGGCCTGCCTGGCAGCGACGTCCCGTACCCTGCAGAGGAGGGAGGCGAGGTGGGAAGCGCGGGTTTAAAGCTTTTTTTTCAGCCAAACCCGCTATGAGTTACAATAATTACAGTGTACCGGCTGCCAGCCCCGTGCTGGATAATTAGCAGTGACAAGGGGCGAGGTGACAGGTGCCTGACGAGGCCACGTCACCCGGCGCCGCGCAGCAGCAGCAGCAGCCAGAGAGCAAACACGGAGCAGCCCCTGCACGAGGACAGGGTCTCTGCTGGGGGGTGACACCGAAGCCCCCAGCTGTCCCCACTGACCTGCGGCTGCGGCAGACTCTCTCCGGGAGGTCCCTGGGGGTGTCGGCGGGCACCTTCCAGTCCCAGACAGCCAGGAAGCCGCAGAGGCGTCGAACCAGCCAGCCCCGGTACCTGGGCACGGAGACAGAGTGGGTGAGAGCAGCCGGGGCTGCGGTACAGAGCACCCCCATTTTCAGGGTGCTGTTACTGCATCGGCCTCCCTCGAATGTGCTCTTTGCAAGCATTCAAGACTTTTCTTCCCATTTTATAGCTGAGGAAATGGAGGCACTGGCACTCTGCTTGGTGCAGAGCGCTGCTCCAGGCCTCACCAGATTGCTGCCCGCTTTCCTGGCATGGAGAAGGAAATCTGGCATTGCTCGGGAAGAGCTGGGGGCTTGCAGGCTGCGAGGAAAGCTCTCCAGGCACCTTCCAGCCCTCCCCGCCTCAGCAAGCCACCCCTGTGTCTGCTGACATGTCCCCGAAGCTGCTCTCGCCAGCAGCTCTGCCAGCACCGGCACTGCTGCGCGTCCCAAGCCAGGGACTTCCCCAAATCCACCCCGAATCAGAACTGGGCAGCACCACTGGGTCAGAGAGGGGTGTACGTGATGTTCCAGGCATCACAGAGCATGGGGGACCCAGCGTGCGACGAGGCTGTGGGTGCCCAGGCAGGGGCAGAGGGTCTCCACACCTCCAAGCTGTCTGCTTTTGATCTCAGCCTCCCATCTCCAGCCTCTTTTTTAGCATCCCGCAACTCCTGAGGCGCTCTGAGCGGAGATGAATTATTCAAAGAGTTTGAAAGCTGGGAGCTGGGATATTTCAAGCAGAAGGGAGCATAATGACCCGATTTGGAAAAATACAGCGCAGAATTGCTGAGCCGCCAGGGACTGCTCAGAAAGGGAGAGGAACCGGAGGAGTCCGGCACCTCCAAAAACTCGGGCTGAATTCAGCGACAGGCGTTTGGCAAGCGAGCGGCTCCTGGGCAGCCACGTCAGCTCCTCAGCTGGAGCAGGGGCTGGTTCACACCAGCTGAGATCCCCGCGGGGCCATGGGGAGGAGGAAGCGCATGGGGGCTGCCGAGGCCATCTCGCATCTCCCAGGGGTGGGAGCGAGCTGGCCCCGCGTGCGTGAGCTTCTCCTTGTGCCGGAGCCAGAGGGGAGAACGAAAACACCCTCTGCCCCCTCTCAGGCTCTTCCCAACAGCTTCAAGAGATCAAGTTTTGATTTAAGAAGTCCCAAGCCCTTGACACTGTGGCTGACTGCTCTTCCAGGCCACGAGGGTGACAGTAAGCAGAGGAACGGACCGAGCCCTTTCCTCTCTGCTGTTATTATCGCTCTGCACTCGGAGATGTGGCTTCCATTCAAAAAATAATTAACGTGACTACTTTCTGGACTAATTAGTGAGCGAGGATGACAGAGAGGCGTCCCTGCACTCCAGTGCAGCAGGGGAAGTCGGTTCCCCAGGGATTCAGACAAGAACAAAACCTGGAAAAAGGGATTTGCCCAGCATCCCTGGCACAGGGCTCTGCTCCGAGTGCTCCCGCAACAACCGGTACCGACGGTCCCGTCCTCACCTGGTGTCCTCCTCCGTCACCTGGGTGGTGTTGCGGAAGCCGAGGGAGGAGAGCTGCGCATGGTAGAAGCCATCCTGGGAGCAGAGCAAGGAAAATGGCTGGAGGTTAGCCCAGACCAGCTGGGAAAGGCAAACCCACCACCACTGCACCAGCAGCCCTCAGCTGAGCCCCCGCAGCGGGCTTACCCAGCTCCTGGGGGTGCAGGTCTGGCAGCAGCGCCCCGTGAGCGGCCGGTATTTGCCCAGAAAAGGGATGAAAATCTCCACTTTCTGTTCTGAATCACAGACCCAAGTCTTCATCTGAAGAGGGAAAGAAAGACAGGGAGAGGGAGGGATGGCAAGGAACCTCCTTGCCCTGGAAATACGAAGTGCAAGCAAACGCTCCCCCAAATGCACTGGGGCAAGGAGAAGTCCACTTCTAAACTCTCTGGGGAGAAATAAAGCTGCTATGTGCTGGTGCAAACCTCCTGTGACCAAGCCCCAGGTTCAGCCTGCAGCTGCCTTCCTCCCCAAGCAGCCCCCTACATTTAGCTTTTAAAGGGGCCTTGTAAAAAAGATGGAGAGCAACTTTCTGCTCAGCCAGATAATGACAAGACAAGGCAAAATGGTTTTAAACTAAGAGAGGGGAGATTTCAATTCGAGGTTAGGAGGAAATTCTTCACTCAGAGGGTGGTGAGGCACTGGAACAGGCTGTCCAGAGAGGATGGGGATGCCCCATCCCTGGAGGTGTTCAGGACCAGGTTGGATGAGGTCCTGAGCAACCTGATCTGGGGGTGACATCCCTGCATGTGGCAGGGGGGTGGCACTGGGTGATCTTTGTGGTCCCTTCCAACCCAAGCCTTTCTGATTCCAGGATACATTTACGTGCCACTGACACCAGAGGAACGTGGGGACCTGGAAATGATGAGAGCAGCACCCTGGGGTGATCACCGTGCTCCAGCAGGAACAAGCCCTTGGAGACGCGTCCGGCACGGCCCGTGGAGGTCAGCTGAGGAGGCAAGGGCAGGAGAGAATCAGTGAGAGTCAGGGTGTGCAGGAAGGCTGTGGAGACCCCTCGCCCCCACGACAGTAACCAGGAGACCTCTCCCCTCATAACCAGGGTGTGGGACAATGGGGCAACGGCAACATGGGACCCACGGAGTGCCAGAAGGAGGTGCTGAGCCCCTCTCCCCACTTCAGGCATTGGAAGGGAAGGGACCGGCTCCTTGGTGGGGAAATGAGTTGTTCTACTGCAGAAAGAAAGAAAGGGAGGGAAAAAAACAGCAACCAACGCTCCAAAAGCCCTCGGGAAAAGAATTTGTTCTTTGTAATACAGCTCCGGCACGGCTACAATTGACTTTTCCCTCCCACACCTTCCTCCCCGCAAGCAAGGAGATGCCAATCTGTACCCAACAACCCCATGGCACCACCAAGACACAGAGATCCCCAGGACAGCAAGGACAGGAGAGAGTCGTGCAGGCAGGGTGGGATGTAACACTGTCCTTCTGGAAATCTCCCCTCCCCAGACACCTGAGAGCCACTCGGGCTGAGCCCCGCGGTGCTTTGCAGCCCAGGCTCCATGCTGCTCTTCAGGGAGATGTTTACACCCCAAAAGGAAGGAATAATCCTTGGTTTTCAATCCCAGATTTTCAAACCCAAGCAAGGAGATGCTGCGTGACACCAGCCAACAGCAAACGCACCCACTGCTGATCAGCAGGGACACTTCTCCCTCTATAAAAAACAAATGCAGGAAAGTAAACCGTGCTAATGTGGCTCACGGATGCCAGGAGGAGCGGGGTGACAACCACAGTGGGGACATCCCAGGGTCACTCGCGTGCCCACACATGAGACCCCTCTGGCAGAGCCGGTGCAGCCCGCGGAGGCTGCAAACACTTCTACCCCCGCCTCACTTTGGAGCAGAGATTTTAAAGTCATTTTATTCCAAGAAACAGCACTCAGCGAGGCTTCTCCTGGCAGCGACGGGAGCGCGAGCACTTGCTCACGCAGAAAAACAACCTGTTTTTCAAATCCAGCAGGGGAAAAGAAGGAAACAGGGGTCTGGCGTCAGCCTGCCCCGGGCCACCTGGGCACCTGGGGGGAACCCACAGGGGACCCGAGCAGGGTACACGATGCCTGGGTACAGCGGGGCGCTCGTGGCATGAGGGAACAGGGCCAGCACGCGCTGGCAGTCACCGCGTCCCCGCCACGGGGACAGCCTGTCCTTGTCCCTCAGGGAGCCTCACCTGGCTTCAGGCTGCGATGGCGTGGGGGGGTACGCTCAGTCTCGGTGCTGAAGGGGGACGCTGCCCTGTGTCCTGTGCCACACAGCTGGGGAAGAGAAGACAGAAACTGGGCAGAAAGAGTGGGTTTGGGGTCTGGTCCTGCAGAGGGGGCCGCTGGCACAGGGCATCCTCACGGACCCCACAGGGCTGGGGAGGGGCAGGAGGAATGGACCCCGCACGGGCCCCACAAAGCCCTTGGTGGGGTTTGGGAACCCAACCCCACAGACCCCACGCGTCCCACTGAGCCTTGCTCATGGGGAATGTACCCCACAAGGACCCCTTACATCCTACATGGACCCCTTCCACCCTACATGGGCCCACTGCACCCCACATGGACCCCTTCCACCCTACATGGGCCCCACACACTCTACTTGGGCTACACACACCCCCATGGACGCCATACACCCCCCATGGGCCCTACACAGCCCACATGGACCCCATACACCCCACATGAGCCCCACACAGGCCCCACAGAGCCCTGGGGGCTTTGGGAGCCCACGTTGCACGACCCCACAGGGCCCTGGGGAGGGCACAGGCCCCACACAGCCTCTATACTCGTGGTCTGGGGGAACCCACCCTACAGCCCCTCCAGGGCCATGGTTTGGGGTACGCCCCCCCCAGGCCCCATAGAAGCCCCCCAGGCCCCGGCCCCGCTCACCACCACCCGGCCCGGCCCGGCCCGGCCGCCCCGCTCCGCCCCCGGGTGGGCACGGCCTGAGCGGGCCCCTCCTGGGTCTCGGTCCCCGGGGTGGTGGCCATGGCCCTGTGCCCTCCCCCGACCCCCCAAATCCCGGTCCCCGTCCCCCCTTGTCCCCCCTGTCCCCCCCTTTTGTGCCCCCCGTCCCCGACCTCCGCAAGGCTGGGAGCCCGCGGGGGCTGCGGCGGGCAGGCCTTGAGTGAGGGTGCTGAGGGATTAAGGGGGGAAAAAAAGAAAAAATAAGGGAAAATAACAAGTGAGGACAAATAAAAAGGCTTTTATATAGAGGGGGGCAGCTCCAGAGCCTGGGCAGGGGGGCTGCGTCCTGCCCACCCCAGGCCCGGTGCTTTCGGGGTCCTCCAGCTCTCTGCGTTCTTCCAGGCTTTTTCCTTCTTTTTTCTTTTCTTGTTCATCACTTTTTGTGTGTGTGTGAGGGGAGCTTTTTCTCATTTGTTGGCTTTTCCTCAGTTTTTCGATCTTTTTCTCACTTTTTTCTACTTTTTTCTCACTTTCCTCCAGACCCGGATAGCAGCAGAGCATCGCCCGGCGACCCTGGCAAATCTCACCCCGCGAGGAAGCTTTCACGCGGCCCAGCCCAGAATTTGGAAAAAAATTTTGAGCATTTTCTCCGCAAAGTGCCTGCTGCGGCTTTTCACCCCCCGGCGCGCCGCCGCCAGCCGCGCGGTGGTGGCCATGGTTACCGTATCTCCCCTTCCCTGCCTCGTGCCGCGCTGCCATTAAACCCAAGTACAAATAAAGCGCTTTCACAAGCCCCGGCGGCCCCGAAGCCGCTCCCAGATCCTTATTTTTAAATATTTGAACGGAAAGAAGCATTTTTCCCCCATGAAGAAACAGATTGCCCCCGCCGCGTTCCCGCCTGACCTCCCCTCCGCAGGCGAAAGTGGCCAAATGTTGTCACCACCCCGCGAAATAAAGCAAACAGCACGGGACGGAGGGAGCGCGCCGCGGGGCTGCGATCAAGCCCGTTTCCAACCCCATTGAGCCCCGGAGCTGCAGGCTGAGACCTGGCAGGAGCTCATCACACCTCAGCATCGCCCACGCTGCTCCCACACCAGCGCTTTCCCAGTCTGAGGCAGACTGGTGCCAGTTCTAGCCAGCCGCTGGGCCTGAGCATCCTCCCTGGCAACAACCTCTGCACCCGAGGGAGGAGGCTGGGCGCAGCAATTAATGTTTCTGCTCAATTAACCTCTCCCCGCGCTTCCCCATCGCTGGCGGGGCCGCGGGTTGGCTCAGCAGCAAGTGTGGGGTCAGCCCAGCCTGAGCAAGCCCTCGAGCCCCCGGCACGTCCCCAGGGAGCACCGAATTCCAGAGGCATGTGGACTGACGCCACACGCTTTGGGGTCTAACCAGGGCTTTTTTTTACAATTTTTTTTTTGTTGTTGATTTTGTTAGCTTTAATCCATGGGATTTAAAAATACATATATATGAATTTACATGGCCTCTTTTTTGCAGCAAACCTGGTTACGCTGAGTAGGGGGGATTTTAGTGAGTCACCATGACAACCTGGGTGCTGTTTTGGGGAAATTACCAGGAAGAGAAGGGCTGTGAGAGCCTGGGGAGTGGGGGGGAAGGGGTAAAGGGGGCTGGAGGCAGCACTGGGGCTGGGGCAAGCATCCTCTCCCACTGGGGCCATGCCCAGCCTCCTAGGACCAAGCCCAGCTCTATAGGGCCAAGCCCAACCCCTTAGGACCATGCCCATCTCCATGGGACCATGCTGAACCCCATAGCACCTTGCCCAGCCCTACAGAACCATACCCAGCCCCATACAACCATACCCAGCCCCATAAAAGCCTACCCAACCCCATAGAACCATGCCCAGCCCCACAGCTCCCCTCAATGCAAGGCAGTGGGGGGCACTGGGAGGGCAGGGGGCTAGGGCTGGCTGGGGGCCAGGGTCTCGGTGTGCGCAGCGGCCCCGGTCGCACGCCCTCTCCCGCGCCGCTGTCACCCCAGCACTGTCCCAGCGCGCCAGGTCAGGCCAACGGCCGCCGGCCTCTTCTGGCTTGGTTGTGGAGGAGGGGGGGAAGTGTCCGGGCTGGGAAAGGGCTTCCAAAAAAAGCTCAACCCGTTTTCAGGGTGGCCGGAGGCGATGTCCCTGCTGGGACGGGGAGGTGGCGGGGGGCCAGCACCGCTCCGCCACCGCAGGGGCGAGCTGTCCCCAGCCCTGTCCCCTGGGGCTGGGCTCGGCATGTGCAGCCCCACGTTCGCTGCTTCTCCCTGGGCTGGTTGTGGGGGGGGGCACGGGGTGGGATAGGGGCACGGATGGGGTGGGGGGCCTGGGAATATGTGGGTAAGGAGGCAGCGGTGTGAGGCACAGGACTCTGGTATAAGGCAGGACCTGGAGGGGGGATCCTGCAGCACTGGGGGGCACCAAGAACTGGGGAGGGTCCCCATGCGGTGGTGGGGGTCCCCATGCCCCACTGTGGGGCACCGTGCACCACTGTGAGTCACGATGCAGTGGCGTGGGTCGCGATACACCGGTGTGGGTCACCACCGTACACTGGTGTGGGTCACCGTGCGCCGTTGTGAGTCAGCACAGCAGCGTGAGTCACGATACAGCGCTGTGGGGCACAGCGTGCCACCAGGAGTCACGATACACCAGTGGGGTCATGACATGCTGGCGGGGGCTGCAGTACAGTGGTGGGGGTGATGCTACACCACCGTGGGTCATCGTACACCAGTGTGGGTCATGATACACCACCATGAGTTGCGATACACCGGTGTGGGTCACAACACACTGTTGGGAGGCACGATACAATGGTATGGGTCGTGATACACCAGTGTGGGGCATGCTGTGGGGTGTGACACACCACCCCGAGCCACAATACACCAGCATGGGGCACACCACACCACCATACAGCACTGTGGGTCCCGATATAGCCGTGTGGGTCACGACAGAGCAGTGTGGGTCACACTGACATGGCTCACATCACACCACTGTGACCCCCACCCCATGGGCACAGCTCACGAAACCCCCTCCAGGGGACCCCCTGTTCCGGGGCCAGGCAGCACAGCCCTATATCAGACAGCTGAGAATCCCCCCCTCATCATTTCACATGGCACCGTTGCAAGCGGCCAGCACGGGGCTTTGTCCCCGTCCCCCGGCGCTGCCTCCCACCCCCATCTGGTTCAACATCCTCGGGGTCGGGCCCTGCGGGAGGCAGCTGCAGGGATTTATTCTTTGGGGCGGGGGGGGTTGGGGGGTGTTTTTCTAATTATTATTTATTTTCCCCGTGCGCTGCCATAAATAACCGACCCCGTCCAAACATTTTGTTCCCGCTCACCCTGCAAACATTCCTCCCGAGCAGGCGACCCATGGCCACGGGAGGAACTCAGCCCCGAGCGCTGCCCTTGCACCGTGGGGGGGTGGTTCCAGGGCCCCCCAACCCAGCAGGGGCACAGGGCGAGGTGGCTGCTCCAGCTGGGCTGTGCCCCCCGTGTCCCCTCCACGGCGTTGAGAAGGAAGTGATTTTTTTTTTTCTTATTACAAAATATCTTTTATTGTTAAAAGGCAGCGGCCCCCAGGACTCGGGGGGCTCGGCTGGGACACCCAAAAAACAGGGGGAAAAGCTGATGTCCTGGGGGCACCGTGTGTAGGGTGGGGAGAAAAATCCCTGACCCCCCCCATTGCCGTTCCCGGGCTGGGGTCTGCTTGCCGAGTACCCCAGCACAGCTGGGGAGATGCCACCGGGCTCAGGGACAGGGGATATGTGGCACGGGTGGCACGTGCCCCCAGCCCCTTGGGGCCGGGTTTCCCGCGGCAAATTTGGCAGCGAGACGAGGCAGCGGGCGGGCAGGCGCTGCCAGCCGAGAGCCTGCTGCCTGGGGAGGAAAAGCGGGGGGGGAAAGGGAGAAACGATAAGGAAACAGGGAAAACGAGGAGGAAAAAGGGAAAACGAGAGGGAAAAGGGGAAAACAAGTGGGAAAAGGGGAAAATGAGGAGCCCCCGTGTGAGCTGGGTCCCCCAAGGGGACGGCCACCAGGACCGGCAGAGACAGCAAAGGCAAGAGGGGTGGAAGGAAGAGCAAAGCTCCCCGAAAACCGCGGCACGAACCCGTCGTAGCGTCGGGGGGCTGGGGGGGGCGAGGCGCAGTGCCTCCGGGCGGGGGCGAGCCCCTCACCACGCCGTCTGGGCGCCGCGGCGGCAGAGGATGCGGCGAAAAGCCTTGCGGAAGTCCTGGTTGAAGACGGTGTAGATGACGGGGTTGAGGGAGCTGTTGCAGTAGCCGATCCAGAAGAAGAACTGGAAGACGCCCTCGGGGACCTTGCAGCGCCGCGGGCAGACGGCGCCCAGGCTGTAGAGGAAGAAGAAGGGGAACCAGCAGAGGACGAAGACGCCGATGACGACGGCCAGCACGAAGGTGAAGCGCTTCTCCCGGTTCGCCTGCGCCTTCCTCCGCCAGGGGCCGGGGCTCAGCGTGGGCGCCAGCACCACCCGCCCCGTCCCTGTGGCCAACGTGTCCCTGGGGCGCCCCGCGGGCCGTGGGGACCCCCCGGAGCCCCGGCCGGCCCCCGCTGTCACCACCGCTGCTGCCGACGGCTCCTCGGGGCTGAGCAGCGAGGTCCTGTCTGCCGGCAGGGGATGGGGTCCCCGGGTGTCCCCATCGGCGGTGGGGGCGGCGTTTGGGGGTGCCGAACCCGGGGGGCTGGGGGCGGCGGGGGGGCTCTGGCCACGGCGGTGGCGGCGCTTGGCGATCAGGTAGATGCGCAGGTAGACGAGGATCATGATGAGGCAGGGGGCGAAGAAGGAGCCGATGCTGGAGGAGAGGATGTACCAGGCCTCCTCGTTGAGCTTGCACTGCGGCCGCCCGCCCGGCGCCGCCTTCTTCTCGCCCTTGTAGACCAGGGGCGGCAGGGAGATGACGGCGGCGATGGTCCAGACGATGAGGATGCTGCACTTGATGCGGCGCGGCGTCCGCTTGGCGTTGTACTCGATGGCGCGGCTGACGGACCAGTAGCGGTCCAGGCTGATGGCGCAGAGGTGCACGATGGACGAGGTGCAGAAGAGCACGTCCAAGGCCAGGTAGATCTCGCACCACGTCTTCTGGAAGTACCAGTAGCCCAGCAGCTCGTTGGCCAGCGAGAAGGGGATGATGAGCGTGGCCACCAGGATGTCGGCGGCCGCCAGCGAGACCAAGAAGAGGTTTTGGGGCGCCCGCAGCGAGCGGCTCGTCAGCACGGCCATGATCACCAGCACGTTGCCCGTGATGGTGAAGAGCACCAGGAAGGTGATAGCGGCCGCGATGGCAGCGGTGGCCTGCACCGAGTACCCCCCCTCGGGGCTCTCCATGGCGGGGGCCGGGGGGGCACGGAGCCGGGATCCGGCCAGCGGCGCTCAGCGGCCCCCCGGGACGCGGGGGACGGGGCGGGAGGATGAGGATGGGGTGGGTTGGGGGCCGGGGGTCCCTCTCGCCATCCTGCTGCTGCTGCTGCTGGGCTGCCCGCCCCCTGCCCGCCCCCTGCCCGTCCCCGACCCGGTGCCGGTGCCGGTCCCCTCCTGCCGGTGCCGGTGCCACCGGGCTCTGCGCCGCCGGGCGCCGCCTCCGCGGGGTTTTGATCGGGCGCGGGAGGGCTCTGAGCCGCCCCCGCCCCCGGGGCGGACCCGGGCGGCACCGGGGACACGCGGAGGAGCCGGGGGATGCGCCGGGCTCCAACCCGCCCCCCCCGGATCGTGTCACCCCCCCCGGGATGGTGTCCCCCCCCTCCGGTGCCTGCATCCCCCCAGTACTTGTGTCCCCTCCCCAGCACCCACGTCCCACCCGGACCCTCGTCCCTCCCCAGTACCCGCGTCCCTTCCCCGCTGTGAGCCCCCCCAGCACCCGAGCCCCCCCCCAGCACCCCTGTCAGCCCCCCAGCACTGTCACCCTCCCCATAGGAACTGCATCGTGCAGCAGCACCCATGTCCCAGCCCTTCCTTTTGGGGTCCCCCCCGACCCATCCTCACTGCCCATGCCCCCCATGGCTGGATGAACTCCCCCAATCCCAGCCACTCCGCAGCCACCCCCCAGTTTGGGACTTTGGCCCCAAATCTTTCCCCCTGATCTCCCCGCCGGCTCCATCCCTAAGGGGTTTGGATGGGGCACCCAAGCAGCTCCAAAAACTGTCAGCAGAAATTCCTGGAATTGCCCCTTTTTGCCCCAGTTTCGATGCACTCAGGACCCGACCTCGCCCAGGTTTCGAGGCACCGATGCCAAAACCAGACACACAAATCCCACTGGGATTTGTGGCCCCGTTAAAACCCGTAAGAGAAATCTCAGACTGGGAGGAAGAGCAGCAGAGCGGTGGTGCCCAGCTCCATGCCCCGCTCTTCCTGCCCCATTTCTTTATTATTTTATGAGAAAAAGGAAGGCTGCCTGGGCTCTGGCACTTGTGCTGAGGGTGTGTGCAGGTTTGCCTGTTGTTTTTTTGTCCCTGTGCGCTGTTTCAGATGGGGCAATCAATGATTCAGCCGCTGGGGACCATAAAGCACCTTTGTCTCTCCGGCTCCTCGATCTCGCTTGTTAAAAGACACTTTTATCTCCAGCTCCGCGCTTTTGGGGCTTTTTTCCCTTTTTTTCGAGGGCTGAAGATGCTTTTGGAGCATTTCTAAGGCACGCTGCAGCCGTTGCTGCTCCAAGGTCGCCTCCGTGGCCCGTCCAACAGCAGTGTCCCCATGCTGGGGACCCGTCCTTGTCCCCCTGGTGGGGACACCAACCCGACCCCGTTTTCCTCCTCAACCCCCAGGGATGGGGCTTAGCCCCAGCACAGCCCCGTCCTTCACCCACAGCCATCACTGAAATTTGGGTTTTATTAAGGGAGAAACCGAGGCACAATGGGGCAGAGCCTCAGGCCCACTCCCCAACCCAAAGCTGGATGCAGCTCCGGCACCTGCAGGCAAAACCCCTTTTTCCCTCTTAAATGAGGTTTTCCTGAAACAAAGAGGTGGGCACAGAGAAGTCACCTCTCTGCAGACCGGGGCTGGATGGGGCTCCCAGCAGCGCCTCGCTGGGGGCAGAGTCAGGCCCTGGTTCCTCTCCTGGCCCCATCCTGCTCCTCGCAACCACCTCGCCCCCAGCTCAGCCACGGAAACCACCAAGCCCACGTCGGGAAGCCTCTGAATGCCAAGAAAAGTTTATTTTTTCCTTTTAATGCCTTATTTTGGTACACACAGTAACTCCTACAGAGAATTGAGGAGGGTTCCCCGAACACCAGGCTTGTGTTCAAACCCACAGCCCCAGGCACAGCAACGTGGCCGTGGTCATGGCTCTTGGAGCACTACTGGTGTGAAATGAGGGCATTTGGCCCCAAATTCCGGGTTTCAAGCCCTCCCACGTGCTCTGGAGCAGCGAGTGGGGAGCCCTGCGAGAGGGGAGGGCTCCCAGGTGCGTTTCCAGCCAGGTCTGAGCCCTCCTGGTGTGCTCCAGCTCCAGCCGTGGGTCTGCCCCGAGCAGCACGATTCTTCCTGCTGGGGGTAAAGACAAACAGCACCGCGCATCCCCGGCAGCCGGGCAGATGTGAAACCCAGCCCAAGGCCGGTGGCTAACAAAACCCACCTGGTTTCCTCCCATGATGCCAGTTTTAGAACCACCTAGGTTGGAAAAAACCTTCAAGGTCACCAAGCCCAAGCACCAACCTGACTAATTCTACCTTGAAAGGGTCCAAGCCTGCAGTTTGCTCCTGCCGCCAAACCGCAGGGGAGGGACACGGCCACCCTTTCTGGGGGGGGCTAGGGCTAAATCTACGCTCCACGGTGCCCCAGCTGGCCGAGTGCCCGAAGCCGGGTCCCAGCCGCTTCTCCCACCACGGCTCTCGGCACCTCCTGCCCAGAGGCATCGCTCTGCGCCTGCCACTTTGGGGCAAGCCCCTTCCAAGCCCCCTGAGCAGCACCGGGCACTCCCTGGTATCAGTGCCACGAGCAGGGCTCCCTGCCGCGGGTTTCAGACCAGCTGGGGCTCCCCTTCCAGCTCAACCTGCAGGTCGCAGACACCCGTGAAGTTTATCTCCTCGCCAGCCCGGCCGGCGCTGATGGAGCTGCTGCCGGAGGGAGGGGACAGTCGCTGGATGCCGTCTGCCACGGGGCTTCTGCTCACGTAGGCTTCCAAGGATTTCAGGAGCTGCTTCGGTTTCTTTTTGGCGGATAACTCCAGTTCTGGAAAGGTCAAAGGAAAAGCATGCAACCAGACAGCAAGGGCTGGATGGTGGCAGGGATAGCATGGGATGCACGCTCCCAGGGTAAGGCATTCACTCAAATATTTACAGACTATTTCTTGTGTCCCAGCGTATCGCCACTATCCCCTCTGGGAAAGGCACGGTTGTTTTGCTCACAAAAGGTTGCCCTTGGGCTGAGAGCACAAAAAGCTCCTCGCCACCCCCCCGCGGAGCTCAGCACCACAGCCCCAGCACCCCCCACCGACCCCACTGAAGGGGAAGCCCAGAGCTGGCAGGGGGCAGGACCAAGCCCACTCCTGGCCACATGAGGAGGACTGTGAATTAAGAGAGCCATTAGCACAGCGCATCCCAGCAGCTCTGCTTCCATCAGGGCCGTCTCCCCCGGAGTAAACATCCCTGCTGCTTAATGCGGTGCTTGCTGCGAAAAGCACGGCAGCGGCCGCCCCGCTTACACGGCGACACCACAAACAGCACTTATGCAACCCAGCGCCGCGCTACGTCAGCGAGCCTGCAGGAATTGGGGCGAGAATGTCCCCGTTTGGTCACCCCGCCGGTGTGATTTGCCACCCCGAGGCACCACGACACGGCGTCCCTCCAAAAGCGGCGGGCGCTTGCCTGTCGGATTTGAGACTCCAAAGGTAAGGAAAAAAAACCGCAGGGTGCTAAGATAACAGCACCCCTTGTTGAAAAAGCTCTGCGTGGAGATGAGGGGCTGGGGCACCGCTCCCCATTGAGGCTGTCCCAGCAGGACGTGGTGCTCCCAGAAGAGCAGAGAGCACCAGAGCACACCAGGCTTGGTCCCTGCACCTTGGGTCACCTTCCTGGCTGGGAGAGGAGGGCGAAGCGTGGGGAAACGCACCCTTCAGGAGGAAGCCGGAGTCAGCAATGGTCTTGTGCTGCGACTTCCAGACCCGGTAGAGCTGCAGAAACGCGGCTGCGTACACGTCGTTCAGCACGGCGATGACCTGCTGCCTGCGGTTGCACTCCCTGCCCGGGGACAGGGGGGCTCAGCCGGCAGAGCTGCCACCACAGGGACCGAGCCGAGCCGCTTCTCCTCGCTTCTCCTCCTGGGCAGCCCCCGTGCAGTAGCCCCGAGGGCAGGAGGGGCACAGCACAGCCCGGCTGCGGGGCTCAGTCCTCACCTGGAGAGGCATTCCTCCCTCAGGGCCTGCAGGACGATGCGGGTGATGTTCACGGACATGATGCAGAAGGGGAAATTCTGCAAGAGAATCGGCGTTATGGCGGCTCTGCCGGACGGGCGTCCTCCCTTCCAGCACCCAGAGGTGCCTCGACACCACCAGCCCCTTGGTGCTGCGGCTGCACGGCCCCAAAGCCACGCGGTGATGGCTGCAGGCAACGGATTCACGTATCAGGACGCTGAAGTTATGGATGCAGGCTCAGATGGATGCTGTGGAGCCAGCCAGGCTTGAACTTAAAAGCAGCCAAGACTGCCCCAAACGGGAGGATGTTGGCTCTGCTCACCCTCCCTGTCCCAACCGTGCTCCTGGCAACACCACGCGGGGCCAGGCGTTCGGTCTGGTCCGTGCCAGCCCTCTGGACCCCTGAGCCCCGCCAGGGAAGCTCTGCTCTCTAAAATCTTCTTCCCAGCAAAAAAAAACAAAAAACACAACCCCTCAGCTCTCTGGGGACCACCTGCCTCGCCCGAGCAGCACGAGGAGGACTAAGCAGCCAGCAGAGCTGCTCTGGCTGGTGGGGAAATCCCTGGTGGAGCTGCAAAGCCCTGCCACAAGTGGCCCCACAGACCCCACCACCAAGCAAAGAGGCGCGGCACAAAATCAGGCCCTAGCTGTGAAGACAGGAAGGTTTCCATGCTTACCTTTCCCTGAGCTTTAGAAAGAGAGAGGTAAATACCACGGCAGAGGGTGAGCAAAGAAAGGGGGAGGACGTGCCTGTGTTTCGTGGTGGGACAGCCTGAAAATCTGCCGAGCCAGAGGCAGCGTCTGCGCGTCCATGACGAAGTGCAGCATTTGCATCAGGCCCAGCATCCCCGTGCCTCGCAGGTCGGTGCCCGGATCCGCACCTGGAAAACGAGGAGGGTGAATCGAGGCTGCTGTCAGCCCCCCTTCGTCCTGGGCTGCCTACTTCTGGCCACAGCCCTGGCACTTGGAGAGCAGAGGAACCTCAGCGACCACATCCCGGGGGAGTTTCCTGGGAATTCCCCCGTCTAACAGGCGCTGAATCGTGCCATACCCCTTTGATGTGGGCATCACAAGCATTTCTCTCCTCCCCTCATGCCGATTCCCTCGGTATCTCCAGGAATTTGGATCTTCAAGCACTACCCACCCCGCGGCAAACTTGGCTGAAGCTGCTAAACTAAATCAGGGGGATTCAAACCAGTTGTGTACTCGATGGTAAAGAGCAGAGGGAGCCGTTCACCTTCTCCCACGGGCTTTAAGCTTCATTAAATGCTGGCCTATTTAACTCAAGTCAACCAGACCGAAAACCCCGGTGAAGCCACACTTGAGAAGACAGAGGCAGCTTTAATCACGCTGTTTTCAGCACGCAGCGGAGGCTGAAAGCAACCCGCGACGCGCCCTGGGTGACAGAGCCCTGAGCAGGGCTTGGCTGACAAACCAGCCCTCCGGGGACGCCTCATTAGCCGCAGAGATCGCTCGCTAATGAAGAGCATTAACGGCCCCAGCAAAGCGGTGACAGCAGCTACCTCTGTCCCCTCCAGCTGGACGCAGGCTGCAGCGTGCTGGGCAGCTCGTCCAGGCGCAGCCCTGCCTGTGACACCTGGCTGGGGCAGAAACTGCCAAAAACCTGCTGCAAAACCACAGCAGGGGCAGCAACTGCAGGCAGCCAGAGGGAAGAAGCTCCCGAGCCTTTACAGCACCACTGGAGGAGGGAACGGGACCGCCGAGACCCCTCCTCGCTCAGGTTTGCCCCGGGTGTCCCCCCCTCCCCGTGCCGTACCTTGGAAGCCGAGCTCCTCCCAGTGCGCGCCGTAGCGCGGGCAGCCCAGCCGGGAGCAGGTCAGCTTCTTGTAGATGGTCTGCAGGATCCTCATGTGCACCGCCTCGCTGTCATCCAGGCCACCTGGCAGAGAGGATTCCCCTCGGTGACACCGGGCACCCCTCCACTGTCACCGCAGGGAGGGACAGGAGCCACCCCCAGCGGCAGGGGGACGCCGGAGGCCGGCTGGGAACGAGATCCCACAGCAGGGAACAGCCGAGGGGAACAAGGAGCATCCCTGCTGCGCTCACCCTGCTGTTTTTAAACCCTGGAGGGATTAAAAACAGCCCGGGAGGTGCCGAAACACAAAGCTGTGCGCTGTGGGAGTGCCGAGGGGCTGAATAACGCAAACAGCACGGGATGGATTGCTGGCTGGAAAGTTTTCCCCGCCTGGGGAGCCACAACCCCCACAAATCGCAGGTGGAGGAAAGGGATCTCCTCGTGCAAGTGTGCTCCGGGCACCTGCCCTCCCCGCCAGGAGGCACGAGTGTGCAAATGAGTGAAGCAAAGGAGACAGGAGGCGTCCTTTGGGATAAGTGTGCGCACCGTGCTGCGCCCCGGGACCCCCGAGCGGTGCTCACGGGGGGCAGGGGGGGACACTCACACTGAGCCATGGCGAGAGCCAGGTCCCGCTCGCCCTGCAGCTGCTGCTGGAGCCGTGGGGGGCCGAAGAGGAAGCGAAGCAGAGTGGCCAGACCCTGCCTGCGCGCTGTCGCCTGGATCTTCTTCTGCGGAGAGGAAAAAAGGCAAAAAAATGATGAGGGGGGAGCGGTCCCGTGGGAGTCAAGCGGGGGGAGAGACAGCGGTGGGCAGAGCAGGAGGGGAGGGATCGCAGAGAGCTGAGCAGAAGGGTGGGAGCGAGGGGAAAGAGGAGCAGGAGGCGAGGGGAGAGCACGAGGCGGGGAACAGGGCGACGAGGCAGGACCCGCAGCCCCGCAGCCCCCCCGCGCCCCCTCTCCTCCTCCCGGAGCCGGCCCCGGGGAGCTGGGGGCCGCGTCCCGCACGCACCCTGCAGGCGGAGAGGTCGGCGGTCTGGAAGTGCTGCAGAGCCTCGTTGAAGGAGATGAGGGGCACGGCACCGGACTTCCCCGGCAGCCCTGCAGGGAGTCCCGGAGCAGCGTCAGCCCCCCCGGCCTCGAAATCAGCGCCGGAGCTGCCTCCTGCCCGACCCCCCCCCACCCACCCCAGGCATTTTTGGGGTACCTGGCTGGATCTCCTCCAGCGCCTCCCATTCCTCCCGCGCTCTCTGCGCCTCCTCGCTGCTCTCTGCCGAGGGAAGCGGGCGCTGGAGGTGAGAAGTGGGGAGGGCCGGGGGGGGGCTCCCTGCCGCCTGCCCCCCGCACCCCACACCGCAGCCCCCCGGCCCTTGGCAGAGCCCAAGCCGGGTCCCGGGGGCTCTGCAGCTCCCCGGGGTTTCCACCACGGGAAGGGAGCAGACGAAGCAGGGAGGGTGGGGGGCAGCTTACCGGTGCCCCCCCCGAACGCCTGCAGGAGGCTGGGCTGCGTCGGAGCCGTGATCTAAGCCGGGAAAGAGACGCAGCGCTCAGCGGGGCCGCCCCGAGCCCCCCGCCGCCCCCAAGCCCCCCGCCGCTCACCCCTGACACCCCGGGGGCTGGCGGGGACAGCGGGGGCTCCTCGGGCGGCGCCGGGGGGGCGCTCATGGCCTGCGGGGGGAAGGTGGCGCCGGTCAGAGGGGGGCACGGGGGACCCCAAAGATCCCCAATGAGCCCCCCAGGGGTCCCCAATGAGCCCCCCAAGGGGGACCCCCAAAGGAGTCCCCAATGAGCCCCCCAAGGGGGTCCTCGAGGTCCCCACTGAGCCTCCCAAGGATCCCACTGAGCCCCCAAAGGTGGGTCCCCAGGGGTCCCCAATGGACCCCCCAAAGGGTTCCCCCCAAGAGGGTTCCCATGAGCCCCCCGAGGGGGTCCTGAAGGGGGTCCCCAGGGTCCCCACTGAGCCTCCCAAGGTTCTCAGTGAGCCCCCTAAGGGGATGCCCCAAGGGAGCCCCAAAAAGAGGTCCCCGAGGGTCCCCAATGAACCCAAAGGGGGTCCCCCCAGGGTGGTCCCCAATGAGCCCCCCCAGGTCCCCAAAGGGCCCCCCCAGGTCCCCATTAACCCCCTAAGGGGGTCCCACACGGGGGGGCGTCCCCGAGGGTCCCCAGTGAGCCCCCCAGAGGGGTCCCCAATGATCCCCAGGGGTCCCCACGGAGCCCCCCAAGGCCCCCAATGGAGCCCCAAGGGGGTCCCCAGTGCCCCCCCACTGCCCCCCCGTGAGCCCCCAATGCCCCCCTGGGGTCCCCCCGAGCCCCCCCTCGCCCCGCCCGGCCCCGTGGCCCCGCCCCCTGACCCCTGCCCCGCCCCCCCCGGCAGCCCCCTGCCCCCCGCCCCCCACCGCCCCCTGCCCCCTCGCCCACCGGAAGCGGCGGCGGGGCCGCGGGGCGCAGCCAGCTCCGGCGGGGCGCAGTGCGCAGGCGCGGCCGCGCTGCCTGCCGGGAGCTGCAGTCCGCTAAGGGGGGGAGGGAGGCGGGAGGGGCGGGGCGGGGGACTACAGCACCCGGCATGCACCGCGCGCGAGGGGAGGGAGGGGGGTGAGCATGGAGTGGGCGTGGCCTTGGCGGGGTGTGGGCGTGGCCTGGTCGGACGTGGGCGGGGCGTAGGGCAGGAGTGGGCGGGGTTTAGTGGGGAGTGGGCGGAGTTATGCAGGGAGTGGGCGGGGTTATGTAGGGTGAGTGGGCGTGGCCTGGCCGGGAGTGGGCGTGGCTCGGCGGGGGCGCGCCGGCGGCGGGGGCGCGCTGCATTCGGGCGCTGCGCTATGGGGCCGTGCGCGCTGCTCGCCTTCGGCCTCCTCCTCCTCCTCCTCCTCGCCCTGCTCCTCTGGGGCTGCTCCCGCGGCCCCAACCCCTTCGCCGCTGACGCCCGGCGCCCGCCGGCCCCGCTGGTCACCGACAAGGCTGCCCGGAGGGCGGTGCTGAAGGCAGGTAGGGACCGGAGCCCCGGCCCCCTGCTCCCCCCGGGGTGTCCCGGGATGAGGCCGGACCCCCGGACCCCCGGACCCACAGCCCCGGGATGTCCCAGGATCCCCATCCCCCGGGACCCCCATCCCTGGGGTGTACCGGGACCCACATCTGCCGGGTGCCCCATTCCTGGGATGCCCCGGGACCCCCATCCCCTGGGATCCCCATCCCTGGGATGTCACAGAACCCCCATCCCCCAGGACCCCCATCCCCCAGGACCCCCATCCCCCAGGACCCCTGTCGCAGGGATGTCCCAGGACCCTCATCTCCCGGTCACCCTGTTCCCGGGATGCCCTGGGAACCCCATCCTCAGCATGTCCCGGGACCCCCAGGACCCCCATTCCCCAGGACCCCCATCCCCCGGGTGCCTGTGCCCAGGATGCTGCAGACCCCCCACCCCCTGGGACCCCCATCCCCCAGATGCCCCATCCTCAGGATGTCCCAGGACCCCCACCCCTGGGACCCCCATCTCCGGGACACCCCTTGCCCTCCTCAAGTGCCCCATCCCCGCGGCATCACCCCCCATGGCCATTTCGGGAGCCCCTGCTGAGGACCCCGCTCCCGCAGTTTTCTCGGCAGACAAAGTCCCCGCGGGGCTGGATGCCATCGTCATCGGCAGCGGCATCGGGGGCCTGGCGGCGGCCGTGCTGCTGGCCAAGGCCGGCCGGCGGGTGCTGGTGCTGGAGCAGCACGGCAAGCTGGGGGGCTGCTGCCACACCTTCAGCGAGAAGGGCTTCGAGTTCGACGCAGGTAAGCGCGGGCACGGAGAGGGTGATGCTCGTACGGGGTGGGAACCAGCCCAGGACCCAAAGCCCTTGGGGGGGGACCCGGGGACGCTGCCCCCACGCAGGGAATTGGGATCGCGGCGTCATCCCCAGCACGCACCCAGCGCTTTGCTGGGATGAGTGGTGACATCTCGTAGATGTGCCCTCACCAAAAATTTCCCCTGCTGGAAGAGGGCATGGGCACGGTGCTGCCGTCGCGACGCTGCTATCGCAACATGCCCTGTGGCTGTGACAGCCACATCCCTGTGGCACCCCCTGTGTGGGCAGGTCCCCGCAGCACGCTGCTTCCAGCGAGACAAAGTCGAGCTCCGTGCGTCCCGCAGCGTGCCCAGGATTAATTATTGACAGCAGCGTGGCGAGGAGGGGAAGTTTATGTCAATGTGTATCAGAGCTCCTGAAAAATCAGCCAAAAATGCTGCGTTGAGGGTTTCCTTTTGAACGTGAGCTCTGCCTCAGCAGGGGGAGGCTGTGGGCACCCTGCTGAGCCCGGAGGAGCCGGGAACTTCCCAGGGATGTGGTGCGAGGAGAATAAACCCCAAAATCCACAGAATAAACCCCAAATCCCCCCCCCAAACCCCCCGCCGTGGCTTCTTGCAGGGATCCACTACGTGGGGCAGATGCACGAGGGCAGCATGACGCGCTTCATCGTGGACCAGCTGACGGAGGGGCAGCTCGAGTGGGTGCCCATGCCGGCCGCCTACGACGCCGTGGTGCTGGGGGAGCCCAGGCGCAGCAGGGCGCACCGCGTCCTCACAGGGGATAAGGAATACTTCAACGCCTTGAGGGAGCGCTTCCCCGGAGAAACAGCTGCCATCGATAAGTTCGAGCAGCTCACGAAGGTACCGGGGGCACGGGCTCGGTCACATTCCCTCCGCTCACGGGGCTGTGGTTGGAGCTTTTGGCTCCGGTTCCTTGCTCTGGGTTCACGTGAGGGAAAGGAAATTCTTCCCCCTGGCTGCCCTGGGGACAGCTTTTTGGCAACCACACAGCACGGTGGTGTTGCACAACCTGCCTCCGCGCCATCCCAAACACTTCGGGAGAAAAACCTCAAAATCTCCATTTTGTACCCCAAAAGCCCTGCGTCGCACACAGAGCTTTTAACCCATCCACGGACACCCTGCACCTGCTCAGAGCGGGGCGCGAGCAGTGAAAGAAAGGAGAAAAACCCACTCCGTGCCCAGCCCCTGGTTGTTGGCAGTCCTGGCGGCCTCCCCTGGCACGGGGAGGGTCGGGGGCGCGCTGTGACAGCCCCCCTCTCTCGCAGAGCGTCACCAGAGGGATGAATGCCATCGGCGTCCTGAAGCTGCTGCCCCTGCCGCTGGCCCGGCTGCTGTGCCGCTCGGGGCTGCTGCCCTGGCTCAGCCCCTTCTGCCGGATGGCTTCGCGCAGCCTGAAGGACGTGGTCGACGGCCTCACCGCCAACGCCGAGCTCCGCGCCATCCTCAGCTACATCTTCCCCACCTATGGTAGGGCTCCGTGAGGCTGGGACACCCAGCAGGGGTGAAGTTAGACCCTCCAGAACAAAACCAACCCGCCCAAAATGCTGCTCTGCTTTGCTTTTTGGATGTGTGCCGGGCAGATCCCAGCTCCCCGCACTTGGCTTCGCATCGCGTCGCTGCTGCTGGACCGCCCGGAGCCCTCGGTGCCATCCTCAGCGCTGTCACAGCGTGTCCCTGCCCGCTGTCCCCTGCTCACCTTCGTCCCCAGGGCTGTGGCTTTTCCTCCGCAACCTTTGGCTTCCCAGCAGGAATCCTGCACGCGAGGGAGCAGCCGTCCTGCGCTAACCTCCTGCTTGCCTCTGTGCTGAACCCTCCTGCTGCCCCGAACCTTCCTCCTGCCTCCAAGCTCCCTCCTGCCCTGCTCCCCGGGGGCAGCTGGAGCTCGGTGGAAGCTTGCAGGAGATGCGGAGCTGCCAGCCCCAGGCTCCAGCACCCTCCCTGCGCCTCGTAGGGCCCTCGGTTCTCTTCCTCTCAGCAGCCAGCCAACGCTTGCCTCATCCTAAAACCTTTGGGATAAAGCTGCAAACCCAAGAAAACCCCCGATTTGGTGAGAACGCCCCTTGCACTCGCCCTTTTTCCAGGCGTGATCCCCTCGAAGGCCAGCTTCTCCATGCACAGCATCCTGGTGAACCACTACCTCCGCGGCGCCTGGTACCCCAAAGGGGGGGCCGGGGAAATCGCCTTTCACACCATCCCCATCATCCAGAGGGCCGGGGGCAACGTGCTGGGCAGGGCGCCGGTGCAGAGCATCCTGCTGGATTCCCAGGGCAAAGCCTGCGGTGAGCGATGGGACGGGGCCGGACGGGATGGGGGGGACACGGCTTCCCCCCCCCGTGCCTTTAACCGGAGCCTTCCTCCCCTCCTCGCCTCTCCCCTCCAGGCGTGACCGTCAAGAAGGGGCAGGAACTGGTGAAGATCTTCGCTCCCACCATCATTTCGGACGCTGGGTTATTTAACACCTACGAACGGCTCCTGCCGGCGGAGGCGCGGGCTCTGCCTGGTAAAATGCGACGGGAGCAGCCCCGCGGGGGGGGACGAGAGCTGGGTTTGATTGGGATTAGCGCAGGAATCCCCTCTCAGCCACAGCATCCACATCAGGGAGCCGCTTTGTAATTCTTTGCTAGAGGAATTGCTGGTACCAGCAAAACCCAGCGGCAAGCCCAAATCCCTTTGCAGGGGCTTAATCGAGTCAAATTGGCTTGCCGGAGCTGGCATTGCTGCTTGCTGCAAAAAACGTGACACAGTGCCCAGGACTGGTGAAACTCTGCTCCACGTTGAGCTCAGCAATGCCACCAAACTCCCTGCTGTCTCGGTGGGAGCTTTCTGGACAATGATATTGAACAAGCGTTCAGTGTTTGCAGAGCGGGAGCACGGCTGAGTCACAAAAAGTAGTTAAATGCACCCAAAGCTCATGCTAAAACCTCCCCGATGTGACACGACGGCTCTGCTGCCGTCTGTACAGCTGCCAGCTGCCCTCCTGCCCCTGGGGACTGGAGGACATCAGTTTTGCAAGCCGACACAACCAAGGGGAGCGACGCAGATTTGAGAGGGGCTTCCTCTAGGAAAGGAGAAGCTGCCGCTTCCCCGTAGCTGAGCAGCCAGGAAAATACTAATTTTCCACTTCTTTCCCCCGTATCGCAGCGATCCAGGCCCAGCTTGGCATGGTGAAGCACGGCGAGGCGGGTTTCAGCGTTTTCGTAGGTCTTACGGGCTCGAGCCAAGAGCTGGGGCTGGAAGCCACGAACTACTTCGTCTACCCAGGAAATAACCTGGATGAAATGTACGTGCGCCTCCATCTCCGACACGCTTCGCTGAGCGTTAAGGAGATAAATTCCTGGGTGGTGGCTCAGCAAATGCTCAGAGTGCTCTCGGCAGATCCTCGCCGCGCGGTGATGTGGCTCTGGCAGGTGTTTGCAGCAAGGCTTGCACAAACCCAGCCCCAACCCCTGCGTCTCTCTGCAGAATGAAGCGGTACCTGACTTCGTCCAGAGACGAGGCCACCAAGAGCATCCCCTTCCTCTTTGTCACCTGCCCCTCGGCCAAGGACCCCACGTGGGAGATGAGGCACCCAGGTGCGGGCTGAAGCTGGGCAGCGACTCGAAACCTCTCACTGGATTAGGTTCATTTGCCGGCTGTGGATGAGGAGTTTGCCCTAAAGCAGCCAGATAATGCCCCGGGGTTTTGCAAATTGGGGTTTGCGAGTTGGCTTTGTTCAGGGAGGGGTCTGTTCAGGAACTTGCTCTGTGACGAGGGGAAAGGGAGGAGAGGCTCCGAGGACGTGGGGCCACAGCTACCTGGACACGTCCCAGACGTTCATGGGATTATTTGGGGCTGGGTTGGTGGAGGTGAAGTGGGGGCAGCGAGGGGGCAGAGGGGGGCAAACGCCAGCCTTGTCCTGCTGCAGGTAAATCCACGCTGGCCATCGTGACCTTTGCCAAATACGAGTGGTTTGAGGAGTGGAAGGACGAGCCGGTCAACAAACGGGGAGATGATTACGAGGACCTGAAGAAGACCTTTGTGGACGCCGTCATGGAGGTTGTCTTCAAACTCTACCCCAACATTGAGGACAAGGTGAGGAAATCAGGGGTTCACGGGTCCTCCGCTTCCTCTTCTGAGTCCCTGCTGGGTCCTGGGTGGCACCAGCCCGTTCAGCTGCCTCCTGACTACACGTGGTGCAGGGGGGCTGGCTGCTGCCCTCCGGGACCACGCAATGCCCAAACTTGGCCACGAACACCACCCAGGGGCTGCAGGGAGCCTCGTCCCAGCCCGTCCCCCATGTCAGGGGGCACCAGACCCCCTTTGCCATCGCGCCTGCCCTTGTCCCCTGCAGATCGAGTACATCTCTGGGGGGTCGCCCCTCACCAACCAGCACTACATCGCCAGCCCCCGGGGGGAGATCTACGGCATCGACCACGGCACTGCCCGCATGCAAGCCGAAGCCATAGCCACCATGCGGCCACAGACGGCTGTCCCCAACCTCTACCTGACAGGTACCACAGCCCCGTCCTCGAGCGAGGACGTCCCCAGGGAATTGGGGTGGGAGGACAGAAATCTTCAGTCCCCCAGTGGCACGAAGGGATGAGCCACCTCCGTGCCGTGGGGTGCTGCAAGAGCTGCTGGCGCGCACCAAAGCGCATCGCCGCCACGTGGCCACAAGGGCAGGAGGAAAGGGCCGGGTGTTCCCCAGCTCCGGGACATGGACTCCCTGCCCGGTGCTGGTTTGTTCCTGCTGGGCAGGATGAAGCCCATTCCTGCTCTCTTCCAGGGCAGGACGTCTCCATGTGTGGCTTTATGGGAGCCCTGCACGGAGCCCTCTTCTGCGCTGGTGCCGTCCTCAACCGCAACCTCTACCTGGACGTGTTAAGGCTGAGGAAGCGCACGCGGGCCCCCACCAACAACTACAAGAAGAGAGATTGAGGCCTGGCGTCCCACCAGTGCCCTCTTCCCCTCCCAGCCTGGCAAATCACCCCTGCACCACGGCTCAGTGGTGGCTTTTGGCATAGGTAGCGCATCCTCCTCTCACGCAGCTCCGAAGGATGGAAGGCCAGGAGGGAGCTGTTGCTGGCTTGCCTCGGGTCCCGTCCAGCTGGAGCACACCTCCTTCCACCACAACGCACACCACCACCCCATCCCGGCTGCCCTTTTGAGGGCAAATCCTTTTTTCCCAGCACTGGGGACACCAAGAGCTGACCCGGGCAGTGTTGGCCAGGGGCAAAGTTGCAGCACTCCCCAAAAATGGGGTGCGCCAGGAGGCAGAGCCCAGCAGCTGCCACCAGCAGCACCCTGCACAAACCTGCCCAGGCAGCATCAGGCCCGCTTGCTGTCAGTCCCTGGGTGGCTGATGGCTGCATCGAAGCGAGGGCAATTCGCCCCAGGCCAGGCCAAGCCCCATCGCTGCGTGTTAACGAAGGCACCTCGGGAAGGAGCCTGCTCTTGGCTCCAGCCCTCGTCCTGCAGCCTGGCAGCAGCAGCTTGCTGCCTGTGGAGTTCAGCGGGTCAGCAGCGCAGGCGTTGTTGCACGCCCAGGTGGATTGATTCAAGCTGGATTTGTTACCGAGGAGCCACGGCACGCGGTGCTCCCCAGCCCTATGGGGCATCCCACGACGTGCCTTGCTGTGGTGGTGGCGCACGCTGCGATCCCACAGCCCTCGGTCCGGTGGTGCTGCAGCCCTGGGTGCTGCTCATCACCAGGCGCGTGATGGTGCAAATCCCCCCTCCTTTAGAAGTAGCAAAAAGCCCGGCCTGACTGCGGGCCGGGAGAAGCTTGGGCACACGATCAAAGCCCCCTCCTACCACCGCGGTGCTGGGAAGGGAAGCACGAGACCAAATAAAAAAGCCTCGTGATGTGCTCGGTGCCTCGTGATGTGGGAGCAGCGGGGCTGGGGTTAGGGTGGCGTGAGGGGGCTGCTCGCATCCCCCAGGGGATGCAGAAAGGGCTGAGCAGAAACATCCCTGTGCTCCAAAAACCCCCCAGCTGGGTGGCAGAGAGCAATGAGCCTGGTGGGCACTCAGGGCTTCCCAGCAGCCTGGGCAAGCTGGGGAAGGAGAGAGCTGTGCTCCTGAGGAGGGGGGCAAACCCCATCGTTGGGGGCTGCCCTGCACCAGCACGGCCTGCTTATGGGGACAATAAAATAACGGGGCACTATGAGGGGGTGTCCCCAGCACCTGGTGCCCAGCTGACGAACGCCTCCCCGTGCCAGCAGGGTTGGCCAGAGCCGTGCCAGCTGAGCAGCCCGGCTTCGTGGACTTCAGCCCCCAGTTAAAGTCCTGCTGGGGGCCACGGGGGAGCTGGAGGGGACGGTTTTCCAGCAGCCTGCTGGGGAGCAGGAACCAGATGGATCTGGGGGGACTGGAATGAGGGAGATGCAAACTCCACATGGGAAAAGCAGGGGAGGGGTTCCCACAGCACAGGCATTTCTCTTCCCCTTCCCATGCAGGGAGGTGAGGGTGAGCATCCCCCTGCCCTTGTCAATGACCGCCTTGGACCAAAATACTCTTTTTTTGTTGTTGTTTTGTTTTGTTTTTCCCCCTCCCTGCATGCCCCAGGCTGAGCAGTGCTCCGCAAGCCCGGTGGCAAACTGTGGCCATCTCCTGCCCCAGTGACTCATGCCCAGGTGACAGCTGGCAGGTGACAGGGCGCTGCTCCTGCCTTGCCCTCCTCCTTCAGCCCATGCTGACGCTGAATCGAAGGAGCACTCGGGGCTCAGCCTCCAGCCCGAGCTCCCCGTTGGAGCCGTGGGGGTTTAGAGGCCACTAATGCTCCCGAGGAGATGCCCCAGCGCGGCGCAGGCCAGGCAAAGCCGGGCTCTCATCATCGTCAACACCGATTTCTGCAGCAGTGCCAGCGATGTGGTGCTCGGGACCCGGAGGGGAGCCAAGAGGGAAGCGGAGAAGCTTTCGGAGGCACTCTCAGAGCTCAACTACAAGGTGAAGCTGATGCACAACAGCACGGCCAAAGAGATGGAAGACCTTTACCAGCAAGGTACGCAACCCCGCAGCACCACCACGCTCCCCAGAGCCCAGCCAGCTCCCAGTTCCCACCTCTGCCTCTGCCCAGCTTGGTCTGAGCACCCTGTGACAGCCCGAGTCGCTGCTCAGCAGCAGCTGGGGACTCTCCCCAGAGCCAGACCCAGGCCCTTTAGGGTCACCCCACCAAGGGGCTCAGATTTGGGTAGGCAGCGGAGTGCCCAGCACCCTGCAGCCCCAAATTGGGCCACGGCTGGCGGGGCTGAGGTTCGGCTGTGCCCCCGCAGAGTGCAGCCGCGAGCACGGGGAATTCTTTGTGAGCATCATCTCCAGCCACGGGGAGGAGGGGGCCGTATTTGGCTCTGACTGCAAGCCGCTTCAGCTGACCCGGATCTTCCGAATTTTGTCACCGCAGAATTGCCCGGTGCTCGCCGAAAGACCTAAAGTCTTCTTTATCCAGGTAACGCAGCTGCTGGGGATAACTTGATCCCTTTTGGCTCAGTTTCTGCAGAGTTAGACTGGCGCTAGCACGAGCTGGCAGCGTGTGGTTGGTTTAACTGTGGGCTTTGCTACCCCTGCGCGAGCTCGGTCTCTTCTTCACGCCCTTTCCCCCCACACAACCCACCGCCCCTCTGTTTTTCATGCTGATTTTGGGGTCTCCCTGCTCACTGCACTATCCCCCCCAGACGCCACCAGGGTGTGGATAAATCAGTAAGAGTTGCCTGCAGATTTTATCACCGTGCCCCCCTCCTGCAGTGGGGCTCTGAGAAGCCCAGAAGGGGCTTGGCGGTGCGGAGGAAAATCCCCCACACCCGGTCCCCTGGGGAATGGGAGCGCGCCCTGGCCCGACAGTGCTGGGAGCTGCACCCGATGGGCTCAGGGAGGATTAGGCTAGCTCCCTGAGCAAACAAACAGTCTGGCAACCTACAACCTCGATTGATACCAGCTCTGCTGTTCAAATATGCAAATACGCAGAAATCTTCACCTGAAAGCAAGTGGAGATTACTCACGTCACTCGCTTCCTCCTGAACAAAGGGCTCAGCCACCGTGCAGGGCACCCTTGGCACCGCTGTGACTCCCGGTGGCCTTCACCCACCTCTCATTCAGTGCAGCTCCTTTGTGGGCAGCTCCGGGGGCCACGCGGGGATTTACCACCAGGGTTTTGTTGCACAAGGGGCTGTGATGGGTCCTCAGGGTGAACTCGGTGGTGCTGGCCTCCAGCCTTCCCAAAATCCCATCCCTGGGCGAAAGCAACGAGAACCGCATAGAGCTAGTGACCACACACAAAACGTTGCACTCCAGGGGGAGTTTGCTGCCGCTTTCTGAGCAGACTTGGGGGGCTCCAGGTGTATTCCTGGAGCCCCAAAGGGAACCAGGCTCACGTAGGGAAGAGAGGAGGCAGCACAGCTCAATGAGGAAGGGAGGCTCAGAAAAGCTGAGCTTGGGGCTGGATGGACGGGAAGGGAAGAGCCTGGAGAGGAGCCACGTGGGGCCTGGGGAGCGGATGGGGTGCAGGTTTCTCCTGGGGGTGCTGCAGGTCCGAAGGGGGCACCCCAAAGACCCCAGAAGCTCTCTGGGAGCAGAGCAGGGGAAGCCAACAGCCGTGGCTCTGCCCGCAGGCCTGCCGGGGGGGCGCGCTGGACCAGGGGGTGTTTTTGGAGACTGACAGCGGGCAGCCGGAGCCGTGCAGCTTCTCGGAGTACCTCCGCATCCCTCCCAACACCGCCGTCATGTTCGCCTGCAGCCCGGGTAAGGAAACGCTTCGTGAGCCAACACCTGGAGGAAACGCGGCCCGGTCCAACGCATCTCCCCTTCCTCTGCAGGCTACGGAGCCTTCCTGAACCCCTCGGGATCCAGCTTCCTGCAGGCGCTGCTCAGGGCGCTGGACGGGGAGGAGCGGGGCCTGGCCCTCAGCCGCCTGGCCACCCGGCTCAACGGGGACGTGGCCCTGCGCTTCCAGGCCCGGGGCACCTTCGAGGGCTGCAAGCAGATGCCCTGCTTCGTCACCAACCTGCTGCAGGAGGTCTTCCCCTTCTCGGCCATGTCTGAGAGCCGCCAGCTCCTTCCCTGCCCTGCTCTGCAGGGAGGGCCGGAGGAGGAAGAGCGGCAGCCTGGTTGCAAGAAGTCCCAGGCTATGTAGTGGGGTGGAGAAAAAAGGAGAAGTTGTGGGAAAACCAGCAGAAAACCCCTCAGAGAAGGTGACCTGGGGTGTGCCAGAACTGCCTGGGGGAGCAGCACCAGGAAGATCTGGGGCAGATCCTTCCCATGTGGGTCTGAGAGCAGAGCCACCCGAATGAGGCCCGTGACGGCAGCCCCCAGCCCCAGCAGGGCTCCTGGACCTGCTCAGCCCCCGATCCTCTGCCACGGAACAGCTCCGGCATCGTGAACATAATCTTATCTCAGTGAACCTGCACAGGCCATGGGACATGGGCCTTTTCCTTACAGAGGCTTTTCCTCTGATGTTTACCTGCCCTACCCACAATGAAAACACTGCTGCTGTGGTGTAAAGATCACCCCCAGCTCGAGCTGTTTGTTCATGAGGCTGCTTCTTGTTTAAGGCTTTAAAAAATGAGGAGGGTGCTCAGCGGGACTTGCAGGCTGGCGGGTTAACTTGGGATGGGGGTCGGGGTGTGGGTTTGGGAGCTTTGCTCAAAGCAGGGCTCGGTTCACAAGCAAGAACTGGCTCTTTGCAAGCCTCCTGTTCCACGGGATGCACACAGGGTGGGCTGGGACCCCCATGGGACCGAGGTATTTGCTCAGCCTGCTCCTCCTGCACACCCCGGCGTGTCTGAGGCCCTGCAGCAGGCAGGGGATGCCCCCACCCGTGCCCCAGGGCTGAGCAGGTTTGTGCTCACACCTTAACTCGTTAACTCCGTGCCGCCTCCACCCGAGGGCCTCTCACAGAAAACCTGGCTGTATCGGTATTTCTCAGCTTAGCCCCGCATAACTGGGCTCCAGTAAACAGAGCCCTGCCTAGCTCGCAGATAATTTGTGTTTCGCTGAGTGTTTTGCCCTTTCCTGGACTTTGAGACCTCCGTGGGCGTGCGGTGCTGCTGCCCCGACGCAACCCCACGCTCAGCACTCACCTGGGTCCCCACATCACTGCCTCACCTCGAGGGACCTGCTGGGTTGCTGCTTCCCTCTACCTGTAGGAACAAAATAGTTTTGAGGCCCTTATGGCAACCCCAAATCAGGCTGGAACTGAGCAAGGGGGTTGAGGAGTTGTTAGAGGAGCATAATCCTTATTTCTTTGGGACATCACCCTGAGGACGCCCAGCAGAACAGCACTGATCTCCTCCTAGTAAGGCTCAGGAGGGAGCTCCACCTGACAGCCCACCATGCGACCAAACAGAATTTTTATTTTAATTTCCTGCTTTCACCCTTTTAATTCTCTCTGCGATGTGGTCAAGTGGGGGGAAAAAAAGGCAAAAAAAAGCAGCCCTCCCTTTTCCTCCAGCCTGTCCCTTGCACACACTGCGGGGTCAGCCAAGCCGGAGGCGAGCGTAGCAGGGCGGATTTTCACCTTTCACAGAAAAAGTGGAAGAAAGGGGAAAGTTTCTTCCATGTGCTGCAGGAAGCAGCTGCAGGCGCTGCTCAGAGGTGCCCTCAGCATCAGCAGCTCAGGCCAGTGGCAGCTTCTTCCCCCCCGTTCCAGCCTGGTCACCAGCAGCACCCCGCACAGCCTGGCCCTCCTCCCATGGGCTCCCTCTTTCCCAGTCTGCCCCAGTCCATTCCAGTTTCAGCAGCTGCGCTGGGTCCTGCTCAAGGAGCCTCCCTGTGGGAGAAGGAGGGAATGCAACAGGACAAATCTAAAAGCATCGCTACTGCAGCCTCAGCTCCTCGCTAACCCCACAGCCTGAAGAGGGAAGCAAGTCCCGGGCAGGGAAGTGCCTGCTGATCGCGAAGCCGATCGTGAAACCGCCTGGAAACTTCTCACCCCGGCCGGCAGCTGAAGGCTGTCTCGGCTCGTTCCGGCTGCAGGGTGCTTGGTGACACGCTGTCTGAGTTTACCTGTGCGAATCGAGGCTCCCCCACAAAGCCCGGAACATAAATCACAGCTCAAAGACTCTGTGGGTTTTCTACAGCTTTTTTTTTTTTTTCAAAAGGAGAAACTAACCTGCACTGTCGCTGCCAGGTTTCAAAGATCAGGCAAATAACGCAAGCACCAAAAAAATCAGAGGTGAAAACAGCGTATTTTTGAAATCATTTATTGACTTTACCACACAGAAAAAAGTACAAAGAAATATAAAAATTCTGATCCTTCAAAGCAAGGTGCGTTGCACTGCAGCAGAAAACAAACCATTTGCTGATTCAACCTGGCAAGGCAGCCGGCCTAACAGGAACATTTGGCAAAAATTACGTACCGACAGATACCATCCATTGGAAAACGTCTTGTGTCCAAAGGGAAAAGGTTTCACGCACCTTGACCAGTTTGAAACACATTGCATAAACTCAAATCCCATTTTAAAATTAAACAAAACCAGAAATCAACAGAAGTCATTCCCAGAGGTTTCACGCCGTTGCGTTACGGAGGCTGCTGCCAGGAGCAGGGCACCTGGGAGCTGCTGGGTAGGAGGAGGCTGAGCTGCGAGCCCCCCACCGCCACGTGAGCTCTGCCGGCCAAGGCTCCTGCCCTCGGTGCTGGCTCGGCCTCTCGGCGCCTTCCTGCTTTGCTGGAGCCACCAAGCAAGGTGACAGCTCCGGCAGAGACGTGAGGTTTGATCTCAGCAACCTGGTAAAAAGCTCGTGCTGCTCTGCTCGGCACAACCTGGCAGTGGAACAGCGATCGGGACACTTGAGGTCCTGCTATCAGAAGCTTCAGCTTGCTATCAACAGCCCAGTGCTCTCAGCAGGGTGGGATTTCCACCAGAACTTGGAGTGAGAGAGGACTGAAAGACATCTGAAAAAACTCGTGGGATATAAAAGCAAGCAGGTTGTAAAAAAGCCTTTGTAAACTATTCTTCAATGTTTGTTTTTTTAAAAAAAAAACAAAAACAGGACAAAGCAGGAGCACAGCACAAACTCTAAGACTTCAGGAAGGAGCAGCTCAGATGCACGTGGTATTTCACGTCTTAGCAGAGAGTTTCCCCCCACTAGCAGCAGACAGCAGCCCCCAGCTCCCACCCCGCAGCCTGTCCATACACCGGCCACCCGACAGCGCGCCTGACTTTGCAGTCATCATCAGAAACAGCGACGCCTTGTTGCGCGAGCTCCCCCCCCTCCCAGACAGAGCATTTCCCTCCAGGGTTATGTTCCCAGACTTGTTTTCCTTTCTCTTCCCCCCACCTCACGCTCCCGCTCACCAAAATAGCCTCTACGAGTACTTTTAGCATCAGAAGTTTACTACAAAAACCTTGGGAGCTATTTAAAGTCAAGAGGGACCCTCTCCCACTCGCCCTTTGTGCTGACAGCTAGGAAAAAAAAAAAAAAAAGAAAAAAAAAGGATTTTTCTCTTAAGTGGGTCAAGCTGTGCACATAGCCCCCAGATCCCCTCTTACAAGAGGAATGAGCCACAACAGAATACAGCTGCAGCTTTCATCTCCAGGCAAGGAAACTGGGCCCCTGTCAGGGTGACTATCTTTAGCGACCGCAGGCAGATCACCAATCGTCCGCAACCTCGGGAGGCTGCAGGAGGGCAGGCCTCGCGCCACGAGGCGCTCCTGTGGCCAGCGGAAGGGAAATCAGCCCCCGAGCTTGGCAGCTCAAATGGGGACAGGATTCTTCCTGTGCAGTCAGCCAGCAAGGGGATGACTCACCTACGGTCGGCAAGAGCTTTGGGCGTGGAAGCTTACCCGTGTGAAGAGCTCTGGATGCGTCATGCCGTTCTTTTTCCTGCCCACATCGGGGAAAAAAGCACAAAATAACAAGCTGGGCAGGCACTTTGCGCGGTCTCCCAAAATGCCCTGTCTCAAACAAACATCTTTGGAGTAGAGCTACCAAAATAAGAACAGCGTCACAGCTCTAACTCAGCAATCAACATGTTTTGCAGCCTGAAATACAACCGGTACGTCCCCGGCCCTGGTTTAAGTGCTCCACAGTGATACCGAGGCAATCAGTGCCAAGCAGCTGGCCGTGTGTACATTCAGAGACACAAAACCTCTCACAGCAGGGGCTGGCAGAGGTGTGTGAGCAGCCACGATCCCTCCCACGGGCAGGGCACCTGGCTCAGGAGATGCCTCCACGCAGGAGCCATGTGGAGGCAGCGCGCCCCGCCGCGGGCTGCGACGGCTTTGGAGGTGGTGCTGTGAGCCACGAGGCACCCACGGATGAGCAGTCCCAGGATCAGCAGCTTCCTCACCCCTCAGTGAGCCACACTTCTTCAGCAGGAACTGATCCAAGGACTTGGGATCAACACGGAGGCTCGCTCAGCGCCGCAGAGAAGAGCGTTGAACGCTCACGGGCCTCAGCGCCGCGTTTCTGAGGAAGGGGGCTGAAGGACTGAGGTTTCTCTCACCCCAAATGCTGCTGGATTACCGCACACTCCGCATTACCACACAACGACATCCTACAGCAGGGAGGAAATCAGCCTCTCAGGTCTGCCATAACTTCACTGCAGCGATTAGGCGCGGGGCTCTGTAAGCCTGAGTGGCCCCTTCACAGCATCCAACTGAATGTCATCAGTGCAAGCACCCCAGCCACGGGGACTGCGAGGGAACGACCCGTGTGGAGGAAGTTTAAGCTACGGCCAAAGGGCCAGGGACAGCCCCGGCACCTCCCAAGATGCGCGTTACAGGGAGAACCTAGGTGTCAGACTGACATTGTCTTCATCACAGAGAGAAAGAAAGCAGGAAAATCAGATCAGGGTCCTTGGCGGATAATTTCCAAGCTAGTGCAATCAGCCTCGCTCCGAACCTGAGCATCCAAATAGAAAGGACAGAGGAAGAGATCTCTGTGCTGGTTCCGAAGGCAGCTCTATGACTCAGAGGAGACAACCACATGGCTCATTTCGCAGGCAGACTTTTTTCAAGAGCAGACGTAGGTACAGTAGATGGCCAATTCCACTTCATTTGGACGCAGGAGTTCTGCCAGGTGCTGGGAGCTGGCTTTTTGCGGGCCACAGACACCCAGGCAGAAAAGCAGCTCACCTTCAGGCAGCTGAGAAACGCGTTTTAGGGAAGTGAGAAGTTTAACATTACCAAGGTGCAGGTGCAGAACTAGAAGCATTTCTCCTTCCTGTCCTCTGAAGTCCAAAGACGACAGCAAAGCTACGATTCAGAGTGCTACAGCAGGGCAGTCGGTGGGGTCCCAGGATTCCATCGCCGGGCATCCTTGTTCCATTCAACACCTGAGGAGGAATCTAGATCTGGAAAGGCAAAAGGAGAGGTTTAAGCAATGACCCTGACGGAGCACCAGGGCTTCAGAGGGCCGAGCCTCTCTGAGGAACTTTCAAACAAAAGCCGAGCCCTTTCCAACTGCCCGGCCACCCGACTGCGCCCCAGGGGCAAGTCAGGAAATTCCTGGCAGGGGAAACAACTTCCCCAAACGTTGGTGAGGTGAAATGGGGAGGTTTGGGCTGGCAAACCAAGCGGCCCTTACCTTCTGATCCAGTCTCTGGTAATCGCCAGATTTGGGCCGTCGACCGCTTTTCGATCTTTTCCCTTCCAGAGCAAAAGCGATGATCTTTGTAGAGAGAGAGAGGCAGGGACAACGGGGGCAGGTCAGTAACAGCCACAGACACTTTTTCTCAATTCAAACAGAGCCAAGGACAAGCTCCACTTGCCTCCTTCTACAGGCCACATGTCATTTGAAAAAGCACTCGAAATAAACAAGTGTCATAATTTAGAAGCAGCTAAGATTGAAAGCAGGCAACAAGGAGATCTGCCTAACGTGCAGAAAAAAAGTAAGAAGCTGTTCTCCTTTTCCCCACCTCAAAAATAGCTCTGCAGGAGGGAAAAAGCAGCAGACAACAGCTCTGTCCTCTGAGCTGCGGCCCTCTGTGTGCTGCTATTTAAAGACAAGTCTTTTGCAACCTGCTACACAGAAAACTCCTCGTCAGTGAGAAGCACGGGGTAACTTCACACGTTGTTTCCTTTCCTCCTCTCCCAGCTCCATTTCTCGGAGCTCAAAATAACTGCCAGAGCTGGGGCCACCCGATTTCCATGGAGACCCACCCTCCTTGTCACAACACCCAAATTCATCCCCGAAACACGCCCCAACACCCCTCTGCTCATCCCACAGCTGCCGACGCCGGGGCTCAGATCAACGCTAACCCACACCACTCAGCGAAGGGGAGGCTTCGGCAGGAAACCAAAGACAAAAACCAAACCAGAGCAGCAGAGGGGAAAGAGCTGCAGCCGAGCACGTCCCAGACAGTCTGGCAGGAAGCTCCCAGCCCAGCAGGTGCGGTGTGGGCGAGGAGCAGAGCCACTCACCTTGCGCTTGTTGTGGTAGGCGACGTACAGGGCAGCGACAACGATGGCCGTGGTCACCAGATAGGCAAAGAAGTGGCTGTTCTCCGACTGCTCCCTGGGAGCAGTAGGGTTGCTCTTCTCCCTCTCCTTACTAACCGAGGAGCCCCCGTTGCCGTTCCCATCCCCATCCCCCTCCTCTTGGAGCTCCTCGCTGTCTGGAGAGCCTTCATTGCCAGGAAGGGGTACAGACTGTGACGATGGGTTTTTCTCTCTCTGTGAGTCTGTCTGAGCGCCCTGGCTGCTGCCTTGCTTGTTGGTGTCGCTGCTTTCCTGCCTGTTGGTGTCCTGCTGGCCTCCATTTTCCTTCATCTTTCTCTCTTCCTCAGTCTTACCATTTTGCTGCCTGCTGCTGTCTTGCCCATTTTTGCTGTTTTCCTGCTTGTTGTTGCCTTGCTGCTGGTCGTTGTTTTCCCGCTGGCCGTTGTTTTCCTGCCTGCTGCTGTCTTGCTCATGGTCCTTCTTTTTCTGCTCGTCATCTTGCTGCTGGTCCTTGTCTTGCTGCTTGTTTCTTTCTTCCTGGTGGTCACCATTTTGCTGCCCATCACTGTTTCCCTGCCTGTTGCTGTCTCGCTGCTGGTCATTGTTGTTGTTTCCCTGCTGGTCATTGTTGTTTCCCTGCCTGTTGTTGTCTTGCTGTTGGTCATTGTTGTTGTTTCCCTGCCTGTTGTTGTCTTGCTGTTGGTCATTGTTGTTGTTTCCCTGCCTGTTGTTGTCTTGCTGTTGGTCATTGTTGTTGTTTCCCTGCCTGTTGTTGTCTTGCTGTTGGTCATTGTTGTTGTTTCCCTGCCTGTTGTTGTCTTGCTGTTGGTCATTGTTGTTGTTTCCCTGCCTGTTGCTCTCTTGCTGTTGGTCATTGTTGTCGTCTCCCTGGCTGTTGGTGTCATGCTGCTGTTTGTCGTCGTTGTTTCCCTGCCTGTTGTTGTCATGCTGTTGGTCGTTATTGTTTCCCTGTCCGTTGTTCTCTTGCTGCTGGTTGTCGTTGTTGTTTCCCTGCCCGTTGCTGTCATGCTGTTGGTCGTTGCTTTTCTGCTTGTTGTTGCCCTGCTCAGTGCTGTTTTTTTCCCCCTTGCTGCCATTACCATCACTGCCACCACCCGTCTGGGTTTCCTTCTCTTTCTTGGCGTCGCTGTCACCATTTTGCTGGTTTTCGCTTTCTTTTTTATCTTTGTCCTTGCGAGTGTTGCTGTCGGCACCGTTCTGGGCTTGCCCACCAGCGTTGTTGCCATGCTGCATGTGATCTTGGTCACTGGGGCTGCTGCTGCCCTGGTTCTTGGTGCTGCTGTTCTCTGGCTGTCCGTTACTGCCTCCGTCACTCGGGGGATCGCTCTGCTCCCGTTTTACCTTCCTGCTGTGCGCTGCCAACGACTCGAAGCTCTCCCCCCACGCTGGGTTCCCGCCGGGCCGCTGAGGGGCACGGGGCAGCGACCCCTCAGCGAGCGCGGAGGTGCTGCGGGCCCCGGGGAGCTCCGCGCCCAGCCACGCACCTGCAACAAGCACACAGCCCGCCGTCAGCGCCCGCAGCCACCGCAAAACCCGCCCGTGAGGCAGCCCCGGCCCGGGGGACGGAGCGGGGAGGCCCCAAGGGCCCAACCCGGGCCGGGCGCCACCGAGACCCCGTCCGCAGCCCCCCGCGGGGCGAAAAGCCGAGAGCCTGCGCGTACCCCAGCCCCCCACAGGACCCCCCCCGAGCCTCCCGGCCCGGCCCCGGCCGCCCCCGCTCACCCCCGGCCCCGGCGCCGAGCAGCAGCAGCAGCAGCAGCCGCAGCGCCATGGCAGCCCCGCTCCGAGCACCCGGCCCGCTTCCGCTTCCGGCCAGGCGGCGCCGCTTCCGGGGGGAGATCTCGCGAGAGGGAGGGCGGGGGGGAGGCGGGAGGGAGAGTCAAGAGCCGCGCGCGGGGAGGGGCGGGGCGGGGCTTGGTGTGGAGAGGGGCGGGGTTTGGATAGATGGGCGTGGTCTGTGGGCGGGGCTAATGGTAAGGGGGAGTGGTTTGTGATGTGTGGGCGTGGCTTGTTGCCTAGGGAGCAGTGGGCGTGGCTTTGTGCGGTGGGGGCGTGGCTCTGTCGGAGTGGGCGGGGCTTATCAGCCCGCGGGCCGCAGCCCGGGCCGGAAGCGGCGTTTTGGGGCCAAAGCAGCCGGTTTTGGGGCTGGTTCCCACCGGTTTTTGGGCTGCTCCCGGGCCCCGTGCAGCTCCCGGGGAATGGTGGCCACGTTGCGCTGCGCCTCCCTCCTCCGTTTCAGTATTTCTCCTGCTCGCTGCGCCCCCCCTCCAGGCACTCCTCATTTCCGAGGATATTGCCCCAAATCAGGGACGGGTCCGTGGCCAAGCCCCTCGGTGCCGTCAGCCCCCAGTGCCATGGTCCTGCTGCCATTGCCCACCACCTTCCAGCCCTGTGTTGCCTCGGCCATCCCGGGGCGCTCCGGGGTTGTCTCCTGCTGTGCGCTGACATTTTGGGGCTTTTTGGGGGGATTTGGGTAAAATAAAGAGTTCCAAATGATCTTGGGTCTTCCGTGTGTTCCTTGCTGCTACCCGGCGAGCTCAGCTGTCCCGGTGTCCGCTCGGTGTCCCTGGAGCCATCTCATCCCTAAGGCACCCTCCTGCGGTGCTGCTGAACCTTTGAGGACCGGCGACAAGTCTCCAGAAGGAACTGCCACAAATTCCTCAGCCTCCCCCATTTAACCCAAAAATACAGAAAAAACAACACAGCAGCATCCAACACGCGAAGCCAGCGAGTCCTGCGCAGCGCTAACGCTTTGGGGAATAATCCCGACTTGGCCTCGGAGCGTGATGGATGATGTGGTTGATTTTTCTTTCTTTCTTTTTCTTTTTCTTTTTTTTTTTCAGCCCACTATTCAATTCAACGCATTCCAATAATCCTCACGGCTCGGTTCTGCCCATGCCTGCCTTTCTAAGGAGACAGAAGAACAGTTGGCCCAATGCTTTTGTTGAGATTTAAAACAGACGAGCGAGGCCATTTCGCATGCCCAGCCAATTCGGCTTTCACTCACACCCCTGGAAGTCAAGAGGAACTGAACCGAGGCCAAGTTCCTCTGGATTTACAACAATGCATCTGGGAGCCGAGTTCTGCCCAAATACCGAGCGCGGGGCTGACATCAGCGCAGCGCCGGGTGGCTCGCACTAGGCTCGCTTTCCTCCGACCCTTTTCTTGAATAAAACTGGGTGAAAAGGACGCCGAGCGTGCCCGGCCCCGCGCAGCGAGGAAGAGGAGGGCTGAGGGCCACTATCACCATCCGCTGCAAAGCAGGAGGAGGAAATCCCCGCCGGGTCCCACCCAGCTGCTTCCCAGAGCTGCTTCCCACTTTGCAGGGAAAAGCCAAGAGGCCGAGAGCCGCCGGGACGCACGGATCCGTCCTGCCCTTGGGCACCGAGCGGTCCCCAGGCCCGGTGACATCGCGGTGCTCGGCGCTGACAAAGCCCTCACCTTGCCACAAGTGTCCTCGCCCCCTCCCCTGAGGGCTGATCCGGTCAGGATAAAGGACCGAAAGGAGAAACAATTAGCAAATGGCAGAATTTAACGATGCTAATTAAAATGTATTAAGTGTAGCCACCGCCTCTGCACCAGCTGCTTTGGCAGGAGCCTGGAGCCCGCCGAGCGCCGGCCTTGCCCCGGTGCGGAGCGGGGAAATGGGACATCTGGTGTGCCCCCCCCGGCCCCTCGCGAGGAGTGGGCTCGAGGAAGCCTTTGCTTGGTTTGCTGCTGCTCGCCGGGTTCGCGGCGGAGCCCCTAATTAGCTCCATCTCTGCAGGAGACCCCTGGGACCTCATTAGGCATTTCAATTAGTGAATAGCCAGAGCTGCGTCGGGAGAGGGGGCTGGGGGCCGTTGGATCAAGATGGCTGCAATTAGGCAAGCGGGCGGAGGTGCCAGAAGTAACCCCGCTTCCCAAAATAAAATAAATAAATAAATAAAGAGAAAGCAGGGAAAGCACCAAGCTGGCTCCCAGATGCTCCCCGTGCGCTCACCGGAGCTCTCCGAGAAGTTTGCTGCCGAGCTCTCGACGAGGCGTTCGCCAGCTCCCAGCGGGACGACACAACGACTGCAGCGAGACCAGGGAAAAACGTCACCCTGGTGGCGAGGGGACGGGAGGGACGCGCTGCCCTCATCCAGCGCCCGGTGGCATCTGGAGCCAAAACGGGGACAGCAGCAGGGTCACCATCCCGGGGACGCGGTTATGGGATGCAGTTGGGATGTGTGATAAAAAGCAGCCTGCCAAGGGGTGGATGCCTTGTGTTTTCAGGGGAACAAAGGGAACGAAATCGGGAATCTTTGGCCCCAACCTTGGGTTTTGTTTTGTTTTTGTCACAAGTTCAGCAAGTGAATTCTCTTCAGGGGGAAATAGCGCGGGAGCGCTGCCCGGCCCCTGTGCCCAGCTGGATCTCAGCTCCCAGCTTGGAGGACGCGTTGGGCATCGGCAGAAATACAGCCCAAAAATTGTCCCAAAAAGAGGAGGGGGGCTACAGGCCCCTTTGCCGCAGCAGCACAAACAAACACGCCCCCCTTCCTGCCACAGCCGAAGCCCAGAATTCTTCTCATTGAAGCGCCTCCAAGAGGACGAAAAACCTTTGGCATTTTTCTGCGCGTTTTCTCTCACGTTTTCACCCAGCCCCATCGCTGCAAGCGTGACGAACGTGCGGATCCCCCGAGCAGCCCGGTTTAACAGGAGAGGTTTAACAGGAGAGGTTTAAACAGGAGAGGTTTAAACAGGACGGGCTGCTTCAGCGTGCTCGTCTGAGCCCGAGCAGAGTGTAACCGGTCTCCTCCTCGTCTCCCCCTCGTCTTGGGGAGGAGCAGAGCCACGAGGGCTCTCCTGGGCCGCGGCGGCCACTTGCTCCTCTTCCAGCAGGGCTAATCCCAGCCCAGCCCAGCTCAGGAGCACGGCGAAAGCGTCGGAACAGATGTTCCTTTTCTGTATGGGAAAATGCCGAGTAAAACAAAGAAATATTCTCCTGCTGAAGACCAACATCTGTTTGAAGCTGTCTGGCTCCGGTTCAGACTTTAATTCTTGTGACAGGTCTCTTCATGCCTTTAATTTCCCATGAAATCTAATTCAAGAAGTTGTTTGTCTGCTGCCTGCTCCCGGTGTTGGGGAGAGCGAGGCCGCATGCGATCCAGACGTTCCTTGCAGAAAACCAGTTTTTTGGAACGGCCTTTCTAAAAAAAGCCCCGTTTTGCCTCTTTTCAAATGATGGCCCCGCACGTTTTCGGCGACACCCTAATCCCCTCAGTTCTGGAGCTCGCACGGCCGCACGACACGCTATCAGGATGCCATCAATTAAAGCGTCGTGGCCGGTCCTCCGGGGTGCTGCTGCGGAGGCATGGTGCCCAAGCCCATTTCCGAGTTTGTTCTTCGAAAGCGAAGTGTTTAAACAATTTTTCACATGGACTGGAAATGCCTCCCGAGTCCGGGGCTGTCTTGGGTGCGAGGGTGAATGGAGATGCTCCTGGCACCTCCTCGCGCTTGGAGGCTTTGGTGGTGGCCACCTGGTGAGCAGGAGCTGGGGTTGCTGCAGGCTCCTCTCGCTGCTTGAGGCTCCTGGCGAGCCGGGCCCCCTTAGAGCAGGGATCTGGGGAGCTTCCAGCCAGCTCTGAGCTGGGGCTGGCTGCAGATTGAAGCTGTTGCTGAAGATGATCCTCAGCTGGACGCGAGGAGCTGTGCTCCTGCTCTCAGTGTTCGCAGGACACATCTGGAGCTGCCACACGGCCACAGGAGGTGCCGTTTGCCCCAGTGCTCATGCAAGCGCTCCGGAGTGGCCCCGTCCTGTTTTCTTGTCTGCTCCCGTAGCTGAGGGCATCCATCAGCCCTGGTAGTCCTGCCCAGCCGCAATCCGTGCACGGGAGCTCACAAATCCAGCCGTCATCTTCTGGGGCCACAGCTGCCAGCACCATCCCAGGGCGCGCACCCATCCTGCACGACCTCTGGCGAAGGCGGGCTGTCTGCCTTTTCCTTGAGGACCAAGACACACGAGGACAGTCCCCTTTCCTTTCACCCGCAGGTGGGTGTCCCCTGCTGCTCCAGCTGGCTGCAGACGCTTCCTCGGCGGCATCCCGGATGGCTCAGCACTGGAAAGAAGAGAAATGTCACAACGAGAGGCTACGGCAGTGTTCATTCCACCAAAACCATCAAAAGCCTCCTGGGCAACCTGTGTGGGCAGGGGGCAAGGACCAGGCGGCCCCCAGAGGTCCCCCAAAACCCCAACCATTCGGTGCCGCGGTGGGAAGCACCCACCGAGCCGAGGACTGGTGCCATGGAGGACACGGCGGTCCCCATAACGCAGCTGCTGGAGGTGGAACGGGCCCCGGGAAATGGAAATCGGCCAAAAAATTCAAAGAGGGGAACAAAATCGGACTGTAAGCACCACGGGTCAGCTTTGGGCAGACACTGCTCAGAATCAGATCTTCAACAGAAAACTGAGTCGTGACTTTGAGCAGGAAAACTTTGAGGTAGATTTTATTCCCATTAAAAAGACAACGAGACAGAATAGCTTGATTAGCTCAGATGCTGAACTGACCAAGAACTCGAGATGGGTTGAAAATTCATTGGATCACCCCAGGCTGATTTCGAGCTGCGTCCCATGTGCATCCTGATGGGTTTTCATTCCTGGCTGGGAGGAATCAGGCGCAGGGCACCCCACAGCTCCTGGCCATACAGTACACACGGCCAGCAGCCAGCTCGGCTTCCCAGGCACCCCAAAACCTGATTTAATCTGATTTACCTGGTGCCCCACGTCCTGCTGCCCACATCTCTCCATGCTGCCAGCTTGCTCCATCGCGGGTTTGTGGCGAACACCCCAAAACCTGCCTGATGATGTTTCGGGGTGCTGCTTTTGGGCTTGGGGCCACGCTTGGCCCCGTGGCCAGCCCTGCCGGAGCCGTGTCCCAAGCCGGTTCCCGGGGCACGGCGATGCTCGAGCACCGGCAGGGCGAAGGTGGAGAGGGGCAGGGAGCGAGCGCCTCCCCCACTGACCACGCGCACGCAGCAAGTTGCAGCTGTAGTTTTATTTCCTTTTGTGAAAAACAACAGGGATTCAAGGGGAACCCCCCCGCACGCACACACGGGGGGCTCAGCCCCGGATCATGCCCACCGCGGCACCACCGCGGCACGGAGCGGGGCAGGAGCTGCGGGACGGGAGGGCTGGGAGCAGCCGGAGGCACCGGGTCAGTGCCCGGCGTTTCGCTTCTGCCCCCGGGACCGAGCGCCGCGTTCGGCGTCTTTCCATCGTCGGCACCTTGAGTAGGGTCTTTCCTTTTTTTAAAAAAAACCTTTTTTTTTTCCTTTTTTTTCCTTTTTTTAATAAAAACGGTCTTTAGGTCGACTGCCGACAGCAGCTCTGAGCAGAAAAGCACCTTCCTCCAGAGTCTGCTTCCAAAAAAAAAAAAAGAGTTCAGAAAAGGGTCAAATATTGACCAATAATGGTTTGGCTGCATTTGAATCTTGATTGTGGCTTCTGCAACGTACAGCAGGGAGGGGGCGGCCGGGCCGGGTGGGGGGCGAGCCCCCCCCTTTAGTCAGCCGGTTTGGTGACCAGGGAGAGGGGCTGCGTCTGCAGCACGGCCAGGGCAGCCTGCGGGGACGGCGCGAAGGACGGAGGCGAGGAGAGGAGAGCCGTGGAGGGCACCGAGGTGAAGGGGATGGGTCTGGAGAGGAGCGAGGGCGGGCTGCCGAGGCTCGAGGAGGAGGAGGAGGAGGAGGAAGAGGAGGAGGAGGAAGAAGAGGAGGAGGAGGAAGAGGCGGCTTTGCCCGAGAGGAAGGCGAGCTGAGCCCTGGCCTCCGGCTTGGTGGTGAGCGAGAGCGGCTGAGCCTGTTCCGAGTGGGTGGCAGCCGGGGCGGCCGGGGAGGCCAGGGCGGCCGACGGCGTGGCGGGCGAATCCAGCATGCTGCCATGGGACGAGGCAGGGCTGTCGCAGGGCTTCTCGGCCGGCAGGTACTGCACACACGGCTTCTTGCTCTTGGAGGCCAGCGCGCCTGCGGGGGACGGAGGGGGCCGTGAGGCACCGGCAGGCCGGGCGCCGCGGCTCTGGCCGCCCGGGGGGTACTCACTCTCCGTGTCGTGGCTTTGCTGCTGGGCCAGCTTTTCTCGCTTCCTCTTCTTTTTCTTGCCCTGAAATTATTAGAAAGCCCCCATGCGGCGTTCCGCAGCCAGAGAGGGGGCGCTTCCATGTCTGCCGGGGAACAAAACCCCGAGGGGAACCGGACTGGTGGTGCCACAGAGCAGCCCCGGGGACTCGGCACCGTTGCTGCCACCCCCGGCACCCCCCCAGCCACCAACCCGGGGGCCGCACTTACGTAGTTGTCCCGCGCGGACCACGTCGGGTAGAGCTGCGAGTGCAGCTGCCGCTCCTTCCGTGCCAGCTCGTAGTACTTCGCCTGCTCCTCCCGCGACAGCGAGTGCCACTGCGGGGGGGGGAAGGAAAAAAGCACGGTGTGAACCCCGGGGCTGTGCAGCCAGCCCCGGGGACACGCGGCCACGCTCGCCCCAGCCACCTCGTGGCCATCGGGGTCCCCACCACCTCCCCAGGACCCCTGCCAAGGGCGGGTGGTGCCCCAGGATGAGGCACCAAGGCGCTGAGGGAGGTGGTGGAAAGGGGGCCAAAAGCCGATGGGTGGCTCGGGGAAGGAGAGGCCGTACCCGCCTGCCCAGGATCTGGTTGATGGCTGCGCTCTCCTTCAGCGTGCACTCGGCCACCACCTTGGCCCTCATCTCCTTCATGTACAACATGAAGGCGTTGAGCGGCTTCTTGATGTGGGGCTTCTTCTCCTCCTCCTTCTTCACAGTGACCGGGGATTTCCTGCGGCGAGCGGGGCAGGGGGTCAGGATCGGGGTGGACGTGACCCCATCCCCGTCCCCGTCCCCGGGGCCACCCCTTCCCGTCCCCACTCACGAGCTGCCGCTGGGGCTGGCGCTGGGCTGGGCGGGTTCCTGCTTCACGATGGGCGAGACGATGGTGGGGTGCGGGATGCCCGAGGGGTGCAGCCCGTGGGCGGGCGGCGGGACCATGTGCGGGGAGAAGCGGCTGGACATCAGGCTGCAGCGGGGGGAGCGGGAGCCCCGTCAGCTCCCCATGGGTGCCAAAAACTTGGTTCCACCCCAAATCCTCCCGAGAACCTCAGGAGGAGGTTATGGGAACACCAGCTCCAACCTGCCTGGGGGCTGCTTTCACGTGAGAGCCCACCCGTGTTGGCAGCGTGGATCCCAGCCCGGGGGGACACCACTCTTCACCCATGGGGACCACCCCCAGGTATTTCTGGCCACGGAGGCCACCGCAGCCTCGGGGCCAGGCTGTACCCACGTGGAGGTCAGCGAGCACCCACGGCCAGTGCTGCTGCAGCCCCGAGTCCCACGTGGTCCTCAGGAAGTGGCCAAAACCCTGCACCAGCTTGGGGACACCCAAGGGGGGTCTCTTGTCCCTGCCAAGAGCCACCTGGATGTGGAGACGCACCTGGACACGGGGACCCACCTGGACATGGAGGCGTTCATGGCGAGGGCTGGGTAGGGGTGCCGAAAGCCACCGGGGGGGATGGAGTACACGGGCTGTCCCTGCCTGCAAACACACGAGCTTGAGCAGACAGAAGCAGGAATAAGCGTCCTTCCCCCAGCCCCGGGGACCCTCAGCCCAGCCCCAGCCGATCTTGGTCCCAAAAATTCACAATTTGCGACTCCCAGCAGGAAGGAGCCCCCGTTCCCAAGCCCTGAGCCCATCCTTACTGCGGCACGAGCCAGCCCAGCGGGTGCGGGATCTGGCCCACGGCTCCTGGCGACAGCGGGTAGTAGGGGGGCAGCTCGGGTGGGTGGGGCGGCCGCGGGATTCCTGCGGTGGCAGCGGGGGGCAAGGGGAAGCAGCGTTAGAACACGGGCACGGCGGTGCCGGGCACCCCATGACCCCCCCTTGCACCCATCTCCATCCCAGCACCCATCTCCCTGCGCCCATCTCCCTTCCAGCACCCATGTCCCAGCACCCAGCACCCTCCCTGCACCCCTCTCCCCCCCCAGCCCCCACCCACCCCCCTTTTTCCTCACCCGTCTTTGGGTCGATCTCGGGTGAGAGGTGGCCAGGCGGCGAGCCCGGCGAGAAGTGGTCGTTGCTGTAGGTGATGAGCGGCGTCAGCGGGTGCATGTGGTGGGCGTGCTGCACCACCGGGACCTTGTTGGACTGCGGGGCAGCGAGGGGGAGCACGTGGGAGGGCGAAAACCAAAAAATCCCCCCCCAAAAAAAAACACCTGCAGGCACCAGACCAGCATCGTGCCCAGCTTTGGAGTGTGGCTCTCCCTGGGGACCCCCGGGGCCGCTCTTACCAAGTGCGCGGGCGACGGCGAGCGGCTGTCCTTGAGCGTGGCACCGGCCGGCACGTCCAGCAGCGGCCACTTCATCTGCAGGTACTGCAAGAAAGCCGGGGGTCACGCTGCCCCCCAGCCCCGAAACATCCCCCAGCCCTCGGCCGGGGTCACCCTGACCCAGGGGGACACCGCGGGGTGGTGGCGAAGGCGGTGTGGGGGTGCCTGGGGCTGTTTCAGCCCCTGTAAATAGTGCGGAGCCCTGTTATTAATAGTGGAGCCCTGGATCCCGTCCACCCGACCCCAAAAGCGGATTTTGGGGCCAAAGGCGCAGCGCTGCTGGTGTGAGCCGCCACCGCCCCGTGGGCGCACCGAGGGCACGGGGCTGCGTGCGGCTGCATCTGGCGCACCGAGCCGGCACCCGGCCTCACTCCCTCGCTTCCTCCCTTCCTCATATCCTCACATCTTCCCTTTCCCTTCCTATCCAGCCCCAAATCACGAGGGAAAGGCACAGAACCGCCGCAAGGGCCGGCGGGGCAGTGAGCACGGCGGTGCGTTTCGGCAGCCCCCTGCCCGCCCGTAAACCTGGCTGCAGGACGAGCGTTTTGCCCCGCTCCGTTCCCGGCACGGGACCTAAGCGGCCCCCCAAAGAAAGGTGCATTGTGCTGCGTTTTTCGGCTGCGGGGGGGGGGGGTGAAGGCATTTCCCGGCAGCCGGCTGCGGGGAGGCACGTCCCGCGAGATGCCAGGGCTGGGGAATGCGGCCGGGACGGGCCGCAGCTGCGCACAGGAATTTCCCCACCGTACAAACCTTCCTGATCCGAAGCAGCTGGAAGGAAAGCCCAGCTCGGAGCGAGGAGCTGCGGGGAGCGTTAACTCTTCCGCCTCTGGAAAGATGCATCCCCGCCTGCATCGCCTCCCGCAGCCCCCCAAAGTGCTCCGTGTGCCCCCCCTGGCATCGCCTCCTGCCTTGCCCCTGCCTCCAGCATCCCCCCGCACACCCCAGCCCCTCCTGCATCGCCCAGCACCTCCAGTACCGCTTCCTGCTCCCCTCCCACATCCCCAGCATCCCCTGCCATCCCAGTAACCCCTATTTCCAGTACCTCCCCCATCCTCAGTAACCCCCATCCCCAGTAACCCCCATGCCAGTACCCCCCCTTCCACAGAAAACCTCATCCCTGTACCCCCCATGCCCAGAAAGCCCCATCCCAGTACCTCCCCATCCCCAGTATCCCCCCCATCCATCCCCAGTATCCCCCCATCCATCCCCAGTACCCCCCCCATCCCCAGTACCCCTCCATCCCCAGTACCTCCCCATCTCCTGAGCCCCCCCCTCCATCCCCATTACCTGCCCATCCCCAGTACCCCCATCTCCATTCCCAGTACCCCCCTATTTCCAGTACCCCCCATTCCCTGCATTCCTCCCCTCCATCTCCACCCCCCCATCCCCAGCACCCCCCAGCATCCCTGTGTGCCCTGGTTCTGCCAGCGCCCTGGCAGCACCGGCACTGCCCGCCGGGATCCCAGAACCACGGCGAAAATCCCGCTGGCACAGCCGGGAGGCACCCAGGGAAGGCTAAAGCAAGAAGGGAAGTACCCAAGGTGTCCATTTGCCATTTATCACTGGATTTTGGAAGGAGCCATTGGGGTTTTGCTGCCAAGCCTCTCCCCAGACCCCAAAAAGATGCATGAAATACCAGCAGCTGCTGCACAGCCCCAAAAAAGCCCAAAGCGAGGATTTCCCAGGGTCTGACCATTCCCACAACTGCTGGCACAGGGGATCCCCCTAAAACCTGCCCGTGCTTTGCTTCAACACCTGGAGCCGGCGCCGCGTGGTGCTGCAGGGATGCTCCGGGAGCAGCCTTCCCCGCTCCCAAAACCTCCACGCACTCTCCCTTGGGGAGATTTGGGGCTGCGGGATTTTCCCCACCGGGATGCGACAGCGGAGAGCCGGGGCCGCCGGCGCTGGGAGCCGTAACCAGATCCGCTCCTAAAAAGGCCGCCGGCGGAGGCGGCCAGGGCGCCGTGCGCGCGCGGAGCACGCTTGGTATGCGGGCGGCCCCGTGGCCGGCGCGGGCTCGCGCCGTGACCCGCGGTACACCCTGCGCCGCCAGTACAGTAGGAGCCGTTTCCTGAAGCGCTGGCTTTGATGCGCCCTCCAAATCTCGGTGATCAAAGCCGCCGGGCTGCGGCGGGGAAGTCCCGGGGTCTGGCTGCCGTACAACTCCGCGCTGCTTCCAAACAGCCGCGCGCCGCCGTGCCGCGCGCCTCCGAAGCCGCGGCGTCGCGTGGCCGGATTTAAAGCTAGGGACGCGGCCCCGCAGCCGTGCCGGGGTGATGCTCCAGGTGCCCCGAGTGTCCCCAGGGCCGTGCTGGGACAGCGCACGAGGTGCCCTCGTATCCCCGTAGCTGGAAAGGGGCAAGGCACGAGGTGCCCTCGTATCCCCGTGACTATGCCAGAGCAATGCGCGAGGTGCCCCAACATCCCCACAGCCATGCTAGGGTGACAAAAAAGGTGCCCCAACATCCCCCAAAACGCATTGGGGTGACACACGAGGTGCTCCAGTATCCCCAAAACCATCCTGGGGTGACACACGAGGTGCCCCAACACCCCCACACCAAGCCAAGTGACACAGGAGGTGCTCCAACATCTCCACTGACTGGGGTGACGCAGAAAGTGCCCCAACATCTCCAAGAACATGTTGGGGTGACACATGAGGTGCCCCAACATCCCCACAACCATGCTGGGATGATATATGAGGTGCTCCAACATCCCCACAACCATGTCAGTGTGACACATGAAGCGCCCCAACATCCCCATAACCATGTTGGGGTGACACACAAGGTGCCCCAGTGCCCCCCTAACCATGTTGGGGTGACATACGAGGTGCCCCAACACCCCCACAAGCAAGCCCGGTGACATAGGAGGTGCCCCAGCATCCCCACAACCACATTGGGGTGACACATGAGGTGCCCCGACATCCCTACAAACACATCTGAGAGACACATGAGGTGCTCCAACATCTCCACGACTATACTGGGGTGACACAGAAAGTGCCCCAACATCCCCACGAACACATTTGGGTGACACACGAGGTGCCCCAGTGCCCCCCTAACCATGTTGGGGTGACACACGAAGTGCCCCAACACCCCCATGGCAGTGCCGGGGTGACACACGACACGTCCCCACGTCCCCACAACCAGGCGCAGGGTGACGCAGGGGCTGCCCTGAGCACCCTCCCACCCACCCACTCCAGGGGCACCCAGGGGACACCCAAGGGGTGTCCGGGGCCAAGGCGCGAGGTGCCCCGCCGCTGTGCCGGGGTGACGCAGGAGGTGCCCCGACATCCCCGGGGTGACGCAGGAGGTGCCCCGCGCATCCCCGGGGCCCCGGTGGGCGCCTTTCGCTCCGCCTCGCCACCCCCTGCCCGCTGCCCCCATCACAAAGGGGGCTTTCTCGTCTATTCTGTAAGCGGAGAAGCCGCTGGGGGACGGCGGCTCGGGAAAGGCCGTATATAAAAGGCTGCTTCTCATTTTGAAGCCGTTTCAGGAGGCCGGGGAGGGGAGAGGAAGGGGGACCCTTTCAAAATATACAAAGAGGGGGGGAGCTGGCGAACGGTTCAGTGGTAATGTGGAAAAATGAAGCCCCCCCCCCCCCCCCCAAGGCCCCAGCCGCGGACACAGGCTCCCACTGTACCACCACGTGCGGGAGCCGCGCAAGAGCGGCAGATTGGAGCTATTAAAAAAAAAAAAAAAAAAAAAGGAGGAAAATAGTTGAAAATCGGTCACATTCCAGAGAGATTAGAGCAAGTTCTGGTTCCTCGTTACACACCCCCCCCCCCAATTAAAACCAGGGGGGTTAACCCCTTTCCTGCCGGAGCTGCGGCACCACAATGAGCCCTCCTGTCTGCCTGTCCCCGCCCCGGGGAGGGCGAGCCCCCGCGGCTGGAGCAGGGGCTGGGGGCCCCGGGGGGGCCGCGCCGTGTGGTGGTGGTGGCAGCAGCTCGCCTGCGTGCTCGGGGAGGAGGCACAAACGCTGCGGGATCCCCTAATGCCCAATTAGGGGCTTTAATGAGCGGATTTCCTCTCCTCTTCCGCACACGGGGCTCCTTCCCGGTGAGATGTTTTCCTTGGAAAGGGGGAAGTGGGGAAAAGCCCCCAAGATGGTGCAGTGCATCGCGGTGTCCTGCACCCCGGCGTTGTGTGTCCCAGCACTGCACATCCCGCTGGTGCACGTCCTGGCACTGCGCATCCTGGTGTTGTAGCTCCCAGTGCAGCACGGCCGAGGGCTGCAATACCCTGGTGGTGCAAACCCCGGTGGGGTTACAAATCCCAGCAGTGCCGTGTCCTGGTGCTGTGTGCCCCAGTGCTCTGCGTCCTGGTGCTGAGCTTCCTGGCATGGTGCTTCCTAGTGCTGTGCGTCCTGGTGCTGTGCGTCCTGGTGCTGTGCGTCCCGGTGCTGTGCGTCCCGGTGCTGTGCGTCCTGGTGCTGTGCGTCCTGATGCTGCGTGTCCTGGTGCTCTGTGTCCCGGTGCTGTGTGTCCTGGTGCTCTGTGTCCCGGTGCTGTGCGTCCCAGCATCGCTTCTCCCAGGATTTCCCATCCTCCTGCTGCAGGTCCCGGCGTCCTCTCAGGGTTTCCCATTAACACATCCTGGTCGCAGCGTGTCCTGGCATCGTGTCCTGACATCCCGCATCCTGATGCGTGTCCCAGCACCCCAGGGCTCCTCTCCATGGGACTCAGCTGCCACCAGCCTCTCATTTGGGGAGAGAAAATGTCTGTTTGGGGCCCAAACATCAGCCCTCAGCTGTTGTTTTTTTTTTGTGGGGGAAAGCTGTCTGAAGGCTCCAAGGGCAGAAAACCCCACAGTGGATTTTAACCGTGCACGGAGACGAGCCTGCAGGAACCACTGGATGCAGGCGATGCCGGTACCCGGCCACCTCGCCCCCATGCCCAAAGCCCCCGGGTAAGCCATAGAAGCACCAGAGGATCCCCTGACACCACCCAGCCACGGGACCCCTGCCCCATCCCGAGGCCTCCCCCCCCCCTTTTTCCCAGCACCAAATTCCTTGGCGCTCACAAAGCTGGCGGGCTCGGCGAGCCGGAGCGCGCCCCCACCGCAGCCCCCAAGCCCTCCTCGCTCCCAGCCTGTTTACACAGCTGCGGGATAACTGACAGCTCGCCCTCCCCCCAAAACGCCTCCGCTCCAGCCCTTTTTCCCCCAAAACGCGTGCCGAAACCACGCTGCAGGAGAAGGAGAGGACTGAGCAGCAGGCAGCAAGCCGCTTTGCGCGGGGTGCTGAACAGAGCCCCCCTAAATCTCCGTAGGGGTCTTTGTGGCTTGGGTTTTTATCCATGGGATGCTCTGGTCCCACCACATTCCCAGTTCCCAGTGCTGGGCAGCTGGGCTAAAACCAGCCAAATTCGGCTCCACCAACACACGAGGGATTTTTCCAGGGAAAGGGGTTTTCTGCGCTGAGAGCCACCAGGCCAAGGGCGGCCTCGTTGCCCCTCATTCCCTTAACGCCTCTCCCAAGAAGCAAAAAGCTGCAAAAGCCCCAAACCTCCTGAAGCCTGGAGGGTGCTGCCAAGGAGGTTTCAGAGCAGAGCTGTGGGGATGGCGCCTGCAGCCGCTGTGCCTGAAAAATGAGGCAAAAAAGGGACAAAACCATCCCGCTTGAAGGCAATCATGGGATGGGGGAAGCTACAGCAAGTCCCACACGGGGGGAAATCTCATTTAAATGCCCCAAAATCAGGTGGCATCAGCATCCATGCCAGGCTTCCAGTGTTCACCCCGTGCAGAGCTAGCTCTGCAGCTGCGCTTTGGGGAAAATGCAGAAAACTCAGGGAAAAGGGCCCCAGGGCACGGTAATTCCACATTTTGTTTGTATTTTGAGCATGTCCTGCGTGGGACACGCCAGGCTCTGGTGGTTCTGCAGGTTGTAAAGCTCAGCGTGTTGGGAAACTCTGAAAAAATCTTGGTAAACACGCTTGGAAGATGCTGGAGCTGCACTGGGATCAGGCATCCTTTGCTCCGGGGCTGTTTCCAGCCTGAGCGATGCCAGAAAGGGGAAAATAAATAAAAAAAAATAAAAAATAAATAAAAAAAGCACCACAGCCCCGCACAGCACATCGCCCGTCCCCGCACCCCTGCGCGGGAGCCGCGGCGCTTCGCTTTCCTGCAGCCAATTAGGGAGGGAGAGGTCCCAATTACAGCTGGGATTTACAGCCCGGGACACAAGCCGTAAATCATCGCCCCCTCCCCGCCTCGCTCCCAGCCCAAGCGGCTCCTCCAGATGTTGGCTGCGGCTGCGCGGGGCCGAGACCTTTCCCGAGGATGAGCCCACAAAGCAGGGGCTGAGCGGGGGCGAGGGAAAATCCCCCTCACGAGGCTCTGCTGCTCGCCTTCACACCGCGGTCCCCGTGCAGCATCCCAACCCCGAGCTGGGCCGTCGGTGTTTGCCCCCCCCAGAGGATGCTTTAAACAGGTTTGGGGTCAATTATTGACCTCAGAGCCCGATGTGCAGCCCTTTTCCCAGCACTGCCCCCGGAGAGGAGGGGCTCGGGGTGCCCACAGGGATGTGTCCTGTCCCCTCCTGGCGTTCCCAGGGTGACACAAGGTGGCCAAAGCCACCCCAGGCGGGGGGAGGCTGCTTTTGGGGTGGGAGCAGCACGGTGCGGGGACTTTGTGAGCCCTGCAAAAAGGATGTGCGACCGTTCCCACAACGGAGCCCAAACACAACAGCAAGAAGTGGGAAAAATGCAAACCACAGCGGGCTGCGCTGACCAGGAAAAGAACCCGGGAGCTGAAAAATAAATTTAAAAAAAAAAAAAAAGCCTTTTGGAGGCAGCGCTTCGAGCCGACCTTATCTCCAGCCACCGACCCCGTCCGTGCCACCGTGTCGGGGACACCGGGCAGCATCTGCTGGGCAGCTTGGCCCCGGTGGCGGCGGGGAGGAAGCGGGACGCAGCCGGCTCCTGGCACGGGCACAGGCGAGCATCCCGCGCGTTCGGGACCCCCGGCCGCCAGCGCTTCCCCTCCCCACCGCCGCCGCCACCACCCTCCCCGAAACCTGGTGGTGGCAACAAGTTTTTCCCCGCCGCCCCGGGGCTTTTGTCTGCAGCTTTCAGCTCCCGTCCGTCAGGCTGAATGGCTCCATTCATCCCGCGCTCACGCGGCCGCGAGCGGTGCAAAGGGCTCTGGCTGTCCCGGTGAAAAAATCCCCCCAGCTCCAGAGCCCCCCGGCCCCAGGGAGTGGGGTTTAACCCGGCTCTGAGTTCCCGGGGGGACGAAAAACCCATGCAAGGAGACAGGGACGTGGGCAGCAGCTGCTCGAAGCCGTGTTGTGGCACTAAGGTGGCCCAGCGTGCCCCAAATCCCCCGCTTTTCGGGGCTAAAACCTCCGGAGGCTGCGTCTCTGCGCCCTGCGATGCTGTGGCTGGGCTCGGGGGCTCTGCCCCCCCCCCGGGTGACACCCATGGGACTCCTGGTTTGGGATTCCCAGCCCTTGGGATTCCCAGCGCTCACGTGCAGCCGGGCTGACATCACTCCAAAAACCACCCCAAAACATGCCGCGAAGCCAGCTATCGCCATCACCTCCGCCCCTTCCTCCTCCTCCTCCTCCTCCTCCTCCTCCTCCTCCCCCCCGGGGTGCCTCCTGCTTTCCCAAATCGCGGGGCGGGCAGGGGGCACGGTGCGAGCATCCTCCTCCGGCCGGGATGCGCCGAGCGCTGCTCTCGGGCTCCTCTTTCCCCGCTACCGCCCGCGACTTCAAGGAAGAGACGCTAATGAAAAGCAGCTGCTCGGAATACCAGAAAGATGATGAATGCGCGTTAAGTCCCCTTAACAAAACCAGGTCTTATGAGAGTCGCCTGGAGCACTTACTTCATTGCTTTAATTTGTGAATCGTGTTGGAAAAGGGAGGGAGGGGGGCGGAGGGAAAAGCGGGGAGCCGGGGGGGGGGGGTTTAGTGGAAACCTCCTGTAGGTCTCATTTAGCCAAAAAAAAAAACACAGGGTAATTAGCCGAATAGCATAATTAAGGAGCAGACATAAAGGGGCCATTGTGTGCAAAGGCTGAGCGCGAGGAGCACCTCTGCGGCCCGCGGGGAAACCGAGGCACGGCGCGGCCCTGGGGTGCCCGGCTGCCAGCGACCAGCCCCGCGGCTGCATGGGGTGAGACCGGGAAGCCAAAACGTGCCCCAAGCCCTGTCCTTAGCAACTTCCAGGCAGGGCTCCCCAAAACACGCCCCAAACCCTGTCCTTAACATCTTCCAGGCCGGGCTCCCCGTGACGTCCCCACTGCGTTTCGGCGGCGGCACCCACCCGAGCTGCTCTGGTACCAACCAACCAGCGGGGAGAAGAAGGTTCCCAAACCATGAAAAAAATAAAAAATACAAAAAAAAAACAACACAAAACCAGCAAAATCCAGCACCACCGCGGCGGCTCCGTCCCCGGCGCGCACACAGCCCTCCCGCCCCGGTCGGGAGCCGCCGGCGTTTGGCGCAGCCCTGCCCGTGCCAAGATCTGTATTTTAATCATTTTTCTTGGCAGGCGCGTCCCGCGTGTTTAAGAGGAGATATTTTCTTTTGCAGACAGATATGCCTCTGTACGGCAGCCCGCGCGGGTATCGCGAGCTCATCGCAGGAACGCGGCCCGGGGAAAGAGCCGAAACAAGCCCAGGTTTTTTAGAAACATCTCATTTATTTTCGGGACTGATGCGCATTAACGCCGAGCGCATGGCGGCAGTGCCCATGGGGGAAGCTGTTTGGGTGCCTCGGCGCAACTTCCACACCCTGCGGGGTGCTGGGGTGGCTTTTAAAGGTTCGCCTCGAGCCTCGAATTCCTGGGGCTGAGTTTCTCCCCTTCACTGATGCGGACGCTCCCCACGGGAGCCACAGCAGAGAAAGAGGAGGGTGCACGGCGGCGATTTGGAGGCTCCGGATGCGGCGAGGCCATTTCGCAGCCAGAGGTTGAGCGGTTTCACCCATTTCTGCTCTACAAGATGCTCAAAGAACGGGATGGATCCGGCACAGAGGCATTGGGGTTCATGGCCATGCACAAGGCCCGAGCTTTTCCTTTCCATCCCCTCCTTGGGCACCTTCACGGTCCCCATTTGGGGTGGTTACGGTCCTCACACTCTCCGGGAGCCTCAGGTTTCGCTCTCCTGACGCCCGTATCCCACTGATCCCCCTTCCCATTGCTCCGGCGCAGCCACAGAGAAAATTGGGCTAAAGCACCCCAAAGAGCCCTGCCGCCGCCAAACCTGCTGAATTCCTCCACCGGCTTAGAGCAGCCTGGCAACGCTGCGCCAAAAAACGCCACCCTCACCCACCGGGCACTTTTGGGAAGCTGCCAGAAAGTGACACTGGAGGGAGCAACGCCCCCCGTGATACCAGAGCAAATCAACCCGAATAAACCCCAAGAGCAGCCCGGTGCTTCGCTGCCTGCCCGCTTTGTGTGGGGACGGGCGTGTTGTCACCCAGCTTGGGCACGCGATGGCGTTGCCCTGCCGGATTTCTAAATAATTTGGAGCGGAGAGGTGCGGGAGTGCCGGCTGGCCTGCTCACATCTCCAACGTCACCGGGAGGTTTTCCCGCTGCCCGGTCATCCCTGGGCAGTGCCGGTGTCCACGTACAGCACACCCCAGGTCCCCAGCACCCGTCCCCCTGCCCCAAGCATCCCCCGGGTGCAAGGACTGGGTGGATTCACCCCAAACCCTTCTTTGAGTTTTTCCTTTTTAGCTTTTCTGCACGACTCCATGGGCATGGTGGCGGTGGGGACGGCAAGCTGGCCGGGCACCGCGCATCCCTTCACCCTTCGCTGTGACAGGGAAAGGGAGGAAAGAAGGAAAAAGGCAAAAAGCACCCAGCTGGGGTCACTTGGTGGCCGCCTCCTTGCCGCGTGTGCCGCAGCTTGCCACGAAGTCTCCGGGGCCGAGGGTGGGCGGCGGATACATCCGCACGGAGCCGGTGCCCGCGGGCACGGGGCAACACGGGGACAAAGCCTTCATGTTTCTGCTCCCCCCCGATCCCCTGCACCCACACCAGGGATTTTGGGGGTCTCCAGGGTTCTGCTGAAGCAGCCTCAGCTGCCGTTTTCCACAAATCCCTACCCGAGCCCTGTCCCTTGTAATTGTTCCTTATTCCTCGCTGGCATTTGGGACGGCGCCCAGCGGCGCATCGGCTCCGGAACGGAGCGGTACCAATAGTGACAAATTGGGAAGCCAACCTTTAGCCAGCGGCCAAGCACGTGGGGGTTTGTGCAACCCCAGCCCCGAGGCCCCCCCTGCCCTCCCCATGCCCCCACGGGATTCGCCCCCAGCCATCCAAAGCGGCCCCTTGGGGGAAAGCAGAAAAACAGAATCAAACGGGAAACGCCACGCAACCGAAAAACAGGACCCTGAGCGAGGAGCCCGCCCGGGGATTTCAAACCCCCAAAGTGACCGCAGGGACCTGTGCCACCCTCCGTCCGCATTTCCCATCTGGGAACGCCGCTTCCTCCAGGGCTCGTGCACCGAGAGCCACCCGGCATCGCCTGAACCGCTCCGGAGATGTGGCCGGGGGGGACCCGCGTTGGTCAGCCCCATATCGGTCAGCCCCATATCGGTCAGCCCCATATCCCCGGGGCACAGCACCTCTCCTGCCCTGCCCATGGGTTTGGGTGTAGGGCATGCGCCGGGTTGGGATTTCGGGGTGGGATTTCGGGGTGGGATTTCGGGGTGGGATTTCGGGGTGGGATTTCGGGTGCTTCGCGCGTTTTGGGGAGCGGCGGCGCCTGGGATGCAGGGGGGATGCTGTAGGGGGGCCGGGCAGCTCTCCCCTAATGCTCGCTCAATTTGCTTAATCAGTTTTCTAAACGCCAAAGCAGGGCCAGACAATGTCAGCCCATTAAGGGCTTTAGGAAGTCGCAGGGAGCCCTTTTCAATGAGAAAGGCGGCGCAGCCCGGGGTCAGGTTTCGGGGCCGAGCATGCCAGCGGGCGTCCCCGCAACGTGCCCCAAAGTCGCCCTAAGGCCCCAAACTCACCCAAAGCCCCGAACACAACCAAAGCCCCAAAACTCACCCAAACCCCCAAATCGTAAACCAAAACCCCAAAACTTGACCAAACCCCAAAACATGGCCAACACTCAAAACTTGACCTGAACCCAAAACCCAACCAAACACCCAAAACTCGATCAGACCGCAAAAGTCTCCCAAACCCCCAAACTCGACCAAAACTCAAAACTTGACCAAACACCAAAAACTTGACCAAACACCCAAAACTTGACCAACCACCCAAAACTCCCCCAAAACTCCCCCAAATGCCCCAAACTTGCCATGAGAGCGGCGGCGCAGCCCTCCTGGAAGGGGCCAAGCACCCCAAAAGGGACCGAGCCCCATTTCTTTCTCTTTTTTTGCCCCCCCCGAGCCCCCCCGCCCTCCTTGACGCAAACGAGCCGGGGCACGAGTCCACGGCCCTTGACCGCAGAGGGGCCAGGGCTCCAGCATCGCGTCCGCACGGCCCCAAATTGGCCCCCCCGGCACTGGGGGTCGTGGGGGTGGAAGGGGGGGGCACTTACGGTGCGGGCGCCGCCGGGGGACAGGGCTCCGTTGGAGAGGTAGGGGCTGCCCAGCTCGGGGAGCATCAGGAAGGGGTAGCCGGGGTAGGGGGGGCCCTTAAAAAACCCCCCATCTTGCTGTCGTCTCACCACTGGGGAGAAAAGGAGGGGGGGGTCAGGAGGTGGGGGGGGGGGCTTGGGGTTGGTCCCACGGGGGTTCAAGGGGGTCAGCTCCCCACAGAAAGGGGGTCTGGGGGGGTCTGTGGAGGGGATCCCAGTCTTATAGGGGGGTCCCACTCCCATGGGGGGGTCCCACACTTATGGGGGGGGTCCCAGTCCCTGAGGTGGGGGTCAGTCCCATGGAGGGGGCAGTCCCATTGGGGGGTCCCAGTCCCATGGGGGGGTCCCAGACTCCCTTCGGGGGGTCCTAGGCTGGTTCTGCCCAGGGGGTCCCGGATGCCTTGGGGGGGTCCGGGACCGGGGGGGGGGGGGGGGCGCCATCCGGAGGGCTGGGGGGGGGGGGCCGGGGCTGGATCCTGCGGGGGGGGCGGCGCCGCTCGCTCCCGGAAAGGGCTGGGGGGGGGGGGGGGGCGCGCTCCCGATTCCTCCGGTGGATTTTTTTTTTTTTTTGGGGGGGGGGTGTCCGGGGCCGGTCCCTCTGCACGGGACGGCCCCGGGGCTGCTTTTTTTTTTTACGGAGGGGGGGGGGGGGGGGGGGCGGGGACCGGGGGCCGGGCGGGACCGGTTCCTGGACGGGAGGGGGGGGGCCTGAGAAAGGGGGGGGGGGGGGGGCGCAACCGGGGGGAAGGGGCGGAGGGGGGGGGAGAGAGCGGGGAGGGGGGGAACAAAGAAGTCGCGAAGAAGCTGCCGGGGGGGGGGGCACCGCTACCTTCGGCGAGGGCGTCCCGCGGCTTCTGGAAACTTTCCCGGGGCTGGGGGGGCCGCTCCGCCTGCGGGGGAGCGGGGGGGGCGCGGTGAGGGGCGCGGAACGGGCCGGGGCCTCGAGACCTCCCGTCGGTGCCCGGCCTCACCTCGGCGTCCGAGCCGGTCCCGGAGCCCCCCCGGCTCTCGGTCTCGTTGACCAGCGACGATTTCAGCTCGTCCAGGTCCCCGTGGGCCGAGCCGCGCCCCGCGCCCTTGTCCTGCTCCTCGCCCTCGTCCTGGAAAGCGATCAACTCGTCGGGGGCCCCCAGGTCGTCCCCCCCCGCCGGCTCCAGCTGCGGCATCGCTGCCCCCGCTTGCTGCCCCCGGTGCCGCTCCCGGTCCCGGTGCCGCTCCCGGTGCCGCCGCCGCCGCCGCCCGGGAGGGGTCGGGAATGCGCGGGGCGGCGGGCGGGGAGGAGCCGGGGCTGCAAACCGACACCGCGGGGCAGGGCACGGAGCTCGCACCGCCCCGAGCCCCCCGACACAACGCCCCCCCCCCCACCCACCCACAGCCCCCCCCCGGCCTCGGTGCGCCCCGACCCCGACGGCTCCGGCTCGGCTCCGTGCCCCCCCCGCCCGGCCCCGGCTCTCCCGGTGTAGCCGGGGGGGCTCCGGGGTGGCTGGGACCCCCCCCCCCCCCCCGGTTCTGTGCAGGGTGACCCCATCCCTAACGGCCCCCCCCCCCCCCCCAGTCCCAGTCTGGGGGTTCTGTCCCCTTTTGGGACCCCCCCCCCATCCCGTCCAGGGTGCCCCGAATCATCTGAGCCCCCCCCATCCCATCCAGCCCCCGCCCCCCCCATCCCATTTAGGGGACTGCATCCCCTTTTGGGACCCCCATCCCAGCCGGGGTTCTCCGTCTTCTTTCGGGACCCCCATCCCATCCAGGGTTCCCCCCATCCCAGCTCCACTTTATCTGCCCCCCCCACCCCATCCAGGGTCCCCCAATCTCATCCAGGGTCCCCCCCCCATCCCATCTGGGGTTCTCCATCCCCTTTTGGGACCCCCGTCCCATCTGGGCCCCCCCCATCCCATACAGGGTTGTCCATCCCTTTTTGGGACCCCCATCACATCCAGGGTTCTCCATCTCATCTGGGGCCCCCCCATCCTGTCCAGCCCCCCCCCCTCCCATCCCATCTGGGGTTCTCCATCTCCTTTAGGGCCCCCCCATCCCACCTGGGCACCCCCCTCCCTGCCCCATCCCACTGGGGTGTCCCTGTCCCCCCACCCAGGATGTCCCCATCCCAACGAGGTGACCCCATCCCACTGCGGTGTCCCACCCTACCCAAGTGTCCCCATCCCACCAGGGCATCCCTGTCCCCCCAGGGTGTCCCCATGGCAGTGGGGTGCTCAGGGGGGGGTTTCCCCATCCCACCCCACCCCGGGCAGGGATCGGGGTCCCCGTGCAGCTCCAGGACCACCCTGCAGGGCAGGACCCCACAGAAACCCCCTTTTACTTCACTCCCCATCCCTCGGGGCCACACCGCTGGGACGGGGCCACCCCATTTGGCCAAACCGACCCCATTTTGGGGCACGAAGCCGCCCGCCTGCCCCCAGCCCCCCCCCCACCCCCCCCCCGGCACCGCACCACAAAGATCCTTCAGTGGCTTCCCCCGAAATATGGCACGGAAAGGCTGAAAAGCCCTTTGTGCCCCCGAACCGGCGGTGACCCCGAGCCCCCTCGCAGGGAGCAGCTGCCGGGTGTCGGGGTGGCCCCCCCCCCCCCGCGTAGCCCCCCCAGAGGTTTGATTGCCCCTGCTTTTAATTAACAACTCGTTAGGGCTGGAAGCCCCCCCGGGATGTGCCCGAACCCCACAGATCTGTAGGGTTTGGGGGCAGCTCCCCACACGCAGGACCATTGAGGGGGATTTAGCCCCCGCTGTGATTTCTGCTGCCAGGTTTTGGGGTGGGGGCGTCGGGGATGTCCCCCCCCGTGTCCCCCCCCCCCGTGGTGCCAGCAGCCTGGGGAGGAGGCACCCATGGGTGCTCGCACCCACGGCCATCTGGCCACCCCGGCACCCGCCATGCAGGGGGGCGCGGGGAGAGGGGGGAGGTGGGGGGGGGGGGGTCCGGGGGTCCTGGGGTGTCCCAGGGGTCCCATAGTGGCAGGGGGGGCTCAGGGTGTCCAAGGGGGCTTGGGGCACCCAGGGGTCCCGGGGCACTGAGGGGTCCCGGGGTGTCCAGGGGGTCCTGGGGGTCCCGGGGTGTTGGGGTCCTGGGGGGTCCTGGAGGGTCCCAGGGGTCCCATGGTTGAGGGGGGTCCCGTGGGTCCCACGTTCCCCAAGGGGTCCTGGGGCATCCATGGGGTCTGGGGGGTCCCAGGGGTTCTGGGGGGTCCTGGGGGGTCCTGGGGGGTCTGGGGTGTCCCAGGGGTCCTGGGGTTCTGGGGGGTCCCAGGGGTCCCCACGGTGTCTGGAGGGCCTGGGGGGGTCCCAGGGGTCCTGTGGCAGAGGGGGGGTCCCAGGGGTCCCAGGGGGTGCGGGTGCCGGGGGGTCCCACTGTCCCCAGGGGTCCCAGGGGGTGCGGGTGCCGGGGGGTCCCACTGTCCCCAGGGGTCCCCGGGGGTCCCCAGCCCCACAGTACCGGGGGGGGCACCCACAGCTCCCCCCCCCCCCCAGAGGCCCCCTCCCCTCTGCGCAGCCCCAAAACAGCCGGGGAGGGGGGGGGCCAGGTATGGGGGGGGGCGGAACTGTGGGGGAAAAAATAAACCCAAAATGCCCCCAAAACGCCCCAAAACGGGATGGGACGGGAGGGGGGGGGGGCGTGGGGCAGGGGGCGGGGGGATAAAAAGGGGGCGGGCTTGGGTGAGCGAGGGGGCGGGGCGAGGAGATGAGGGGCGGGGCTATGCGAGGAGGGGGCGTGGCCATAGCAAAAGGGGGCGTGGCTACACACAGGGGGCGTGGCCTTCTCAGCGAAGGGCGGGGAGGGGCGGGGCCAATCAGGGGGCGGGGCGATTGGGAGAGGGGGCGGGGCTAGGCTGGCCCAGGGGGCGGGGCGAGGGGCGGGGCTACGGGAAGGGGGCGTGGCCTCGTCGGGGCGGGGCGGGGGGGCCGGGAGCTGCCATGGCGCTGAACCTCAGCAAGAACGGGCGGGCGCTGCAGGAGGCCTACGGCAGGGTGGTGGCGGCGGGGAGCAGCACCGACTGGTGGGGGGGGGGCACCGGGATTGGGGGGGGCACTGGGATTAAGGGGGGGGGGTGGGGGGAGGGGAGGGGCTGGGGGGAAATGGGGGAAATGGGGGAGGTGGGGGGGGAAATGGGGGGAGGGGAGGGGAAGTGAAAGTGAAAGTGGGGGGGGGGCAATTGGGGGGTGGGGGGGTTGGGGGGGCACCGGGGGGGTGGGAGGGGTGGGGGGGATGAGGGTGGGGGAGGGGGGTGGGGAAGAGATGGGGGAAGGGGGGGAGGGAGGGGGGGGAGGGGGGAGTGGGGGGGGGTTGGGGGTGCATGGGGGGGGGAGGTACCCATGGGGGAGGGTTCGGGGGGGGTGGGGGGGGTGCAGGGGGTTAGGGCTGGGGGGTGCACACGGGGGGGGGACTCATAGGTGAGGGCACAGGGGGGCTGGGGGGTGGGGGGCCGGGGGTAGGGGCTGGGGGTGCACAGAGGTCGGGGTGGGGGGGCCGTGGGTTAACCCCCCCCCCTGCACCCCCCCTGGGGTGTCCCGCAGGGCCCTGTTCACCTACGAAGGCAACAGCAACGACCTGCGCGTGGCCGGCTGCGGGGGTGAGCGCGGGGCACGGCCCCCCCCGGGGATAGGGACGTGGGCACCCGGCTCTGCCCCCTGACCCCCATCCCCGTCCCCCCCCCTTGGCCCTGGCTGTGGTTCCCAGGCTGGGTCCTGCCGGTGCCGCCCGTCCCTGCCGGGCCCCTTCCTTCCTGCTCCGCCTGCACCTCGCTGGGGGGAACAAGGAGCTGGGGGGGGGCAGGATTTAGGGCTGGGGGCTTTTGGGTGCGGGTCTGAGGTTCCCCACGTCCCCTCCCTCGGAGCATCGGATGCCTCTTGTTGGCCATCAATATTTTATCGTGGTGAGGAAGGAGAGCTCCGGGCTGAGCAGGATGCTGCCGGCGAGCACCAGCCCGCTTCCTGCTCTGCTGGGCTTAAAGGAGGAGAGATCCTCGCTGGTGGGCTTGGTTTTGGGGATGAAAGCGGGGTTTTTGGGGGATTCCCAATTAAGGGGGGGGCTGCGGGGCTGGGCAGGAGGTGCCGATGTCTGTGGGCGCACCCCAGCCCCGCTCCTGTCCTGGCACAGATGGGGGCCTGGAGGAGATGGTGGAGGAGCTCAACAGCGGGAAGGTGATGTACGCCTTCTGCAGGGTGAAGGACCCCAACTCCGGCCTGCCCAAATACGTCCTCGTCAACTGGGTGAGCGGGGACGGGGACAGGGGGACACCTCGGGGACCTCCCCTGGTGCCAAAAAACGCCTGGTGGCCAAAAAACCCACCGGGTGCCCCTCAGCCAGGCAGCACCGAGGTCCCCAAATGGGGACGGTTTTGCAGCCCAGACTCAAGGTGCTGCTGCTGGAGAGACCCCCGTGGGCTGGGACCCCCCCCGTGGGCTGGGACCCCCCCGGTAAGCGGGTGCCGATGGTTTCCCTTGCAGACGGGCGAAGGCGTCAACGACGTGCGGAAAGGAGCCTGCGCCAACCACGTCAGCACCGTCGCCGGCTTCCTGAAGGTGCCCCCCAATCCTTCTCCTGCCACGGGGTGGACCCCGAAGGTGCCACCTCGGGGCCACCCCCCTGAGCCGGGGCTGTCCCCGCGCAGGGCGCGCACGTCACCATCAACGCCCGTGCCGAGGAGGACGTGGAGCCCGAGCTCATCATGGAGAAGGTGGCCAAAGCCTCGGGGGCCAACTACAGCTTCCACAAGGAGAGCGGCCGCTTCCAGGACGCCGGACCCCAGGCTCCCGTGGTGAGTTGGTGTTAGGAGATGCCCAAAATCAGCTTAGCGACGTCCTGCCGTGCCGTGATGTGCCGGGCACGGGGCTGGACGGAGCTCGGGGTGTTATTTTTTGGGGGGAACTCAGGGGTTTTGCTCAGCCCCACCACGCTCTGCCGCCCTGCAGGGCTCCGTCTACCAGAAGACGAACGCGATGTCCGAAATCAAGAGGGTGAATAAGGATAACTTCTGGGCCAAAGCCGAGGTGAGTGCCGTGCTCTCTGCTCACCGAAGCCAAGCTCCGGGGCTGGGGGCTGTGGAGCCAACCCGAGCGCGTGTCCCGGCAGAAAGACGAGGAGAACCGGCGGCTGGAGGAGAAGAGGCGGGCGGAGGAGGAGCGGCAGCGGCTGGAGCGCGAGCGGCGCGAGCGGGAGCTGCAGGAGGCGGCGGGGAGGGAGCAGAGATACAAAGCCCGCTCCAACGAGATCGAGGCCCAGAAGTGAGTCCCTGGGGGCTGGGACATGTCCCCAGCTCGCGCTCCCGTGACGCAGCGGGAGGTGCAGGGGGGACCCTCCGGGGCCGTGTGTCCGTGTCCGTGTGTCTGCCCTCCCCGGGGCTGGGGAGGCTCCGAGCATCGCTCCCCGCGGGCAGAGCCTTCCCCAGCTCCCTGGGGCAGCTCCTGCTGCGCTGTCCCCGTCCCCACGTGGCCGCGGCACTAAGCACCGCTGTCCTTTTGTCACCCTGTGTCACCGCAGGAGGCTGCAGCAGGAGGCGGAGAGGAGGGACAGGGAGCAGCAGCAGCGGGTGAGCAGCAGCGCCGGGCTCTCTGAGGGTCTCGGGGTGCCAAATCCAGGGGGTGCTCCCCCCTGTTTGCCCGCTGCACCCCCTCCTTGTCCCCATTTCTGTGGTCCCAGGGGGGTGGCCCCGTGTCACCGACCCCTCCTGTGCTACAGAAGGAGCAGGCGGAGGAGGAAGAGGCCGAGCAGCGGAGAGGCTTCAGGAGGAGCGAGTCGGTGGAGAAAGCCCAGGTGCGCATTGCTGGGGGGGGAACCGCGCTGGGGGGCTGCTCCCAGCCCCTCTGCCCCTTCCAGCCCCCCCCCAGACCCTGCTTAACCCCTGGTTCCCGTGCAGGAGGCAGCGTCGCTGATCGCACAGAGGACAGTGAACCCCCGGGACATCTTCAAGCAGAAGGAGAGGTCGGCACCGGGGGACACGGCAGCTGCTGCCCAGCCAGGTGGGCACGGGGGGGCTCCTGAGGCGGGGGGGGAAGCATTAACACCCGAGGCTGCCGTATCCACACCCCGCTGTACCCAGGGAGCTTTAGATTTCTTCTTTTTTGTAAATGAGACGTATTAATGCTGGAAAGGAACCCGGCCTGGCTGCCTGCCGTCCCGCCCGGCTGCTCGCGCGCAGCCGACGAGCCCGAGCTGCTCCGCGGGGCAGGAGCCAGGAAGTTGAGAAAACCCAAGCTGAGGCTGCAGCCGAGGAAGCTGCTGCAAACACGTGATGTGCCCAGGCCAACATCCCCCCCCCCAGCAGCCCAGCCCCCAGAAAACGACTCGAATTAACCCACAGTAACTCCTGTTCCCCGGTTTTGCGGAAGGAGCGCGAGCGCACCTCGGTGGCGCGGCCCCGTGCTTGTTTGCGCTTGGAGGCACCGATGGGCGAGATAAGAGCAGCAGGAAAATCCCCGGGGAGCTGGCGCCGCCGGCCTCCGAGCTGCTCTGCTTCCCCAGCACCACGTCAGTGCTGGTTTCGTGTTTGCTCGGCTGCGGCGCTGCTGTAACCAGTCGACAAACTTGTTTTTTGCAAGAGGGACCGGAGCTGGAAAATCCTGCTGGGGAGGCGAGCCCGGTGGCGAGCAGGCGGTGAGCGAGGGGTACCCGAGCCCCCTCCTCGAGCACCTCCGTCTCCTTTTGCAGGCAAATTGCGCAGCCCCTTCCTGCAGAGGGAGGCGAACGCGGTGCCCAGCCCCGGCCCCCCGGCGCGGGAGACGCCGCCAGCATCGCCGGTGCCCGCTGCAGGTGCGTGCCCTCGCTGCCGGGCCGAGCAAAGCTTCTCGCCGCGCCTCTCCAAAGTGTCCCCGGAGCTGGCAGCGGTTTCTGCTCGGTTTCTGCCTTGTCCCCATCTCCCTGCTCCTTGGCAGAGAGCAGGCAGGGTTTGGCTTTGGCTCGAGGTCTGCGGGTGATGCTGAAGCCAAGCGGGAGGATGGGGAGCAGAGGGGACAGAGCCGGGCTCCTTCCAGCCGTGCCCAGTGCCAGGCCCAGGGGTGCTGGGCACAAACTGGAGCCCTGAGGCTCCCCCTGAGCAGCATGAAGCCCAACCATGCTGGGTGGGTGTCAGAGCCCTGGCACAGGTCCCCAGGGAGGTGCCGGAGCCTCCTCCTGGAGCCTTCGCACCCTGCTGGACGTGGTGCAGGGCTCTGGGTGGCCCTGCTGGAGCCGGGTGGCACCAGAGGGGCCCGGAGGTGCCCCCAGCCCCCCCCACCCCGCGGCTCTGTGACCTCTCCTGGCTGACTGCTGGCGTTCAGCCTCCAGCCAGGGCTCCATCATCCAGGCTGAGCCTTTCCCCGAGGCCGCTGCGGTCACCACTAGATGCTGCTCTTGGCCAAGGTCTCGGCGCCGGCCCCTTCCCCGCTGCTCGCCGCAAGCAGCAGAGCCTGGCTATTTGCGTCTCTGGTATTTTAGGAAATGATGAATCTCGGGCAAGCTCACTCGGTTCCCCATCGGAAATTCCGCGTCTCATCCTTTTTAGGGCCCCGCAGCCCCACGCTTTTCCCCATCGCAGGGTTTGTGCTTGCTCAGCCCGCTCCTTGCAGCATGGGGACATCGGGGACAGCGGCAGGGGGGGAGCAGGAGGCGGGTTGGTGACACGCGTTCCCCTTGCAGGGTACAACTCGAGCGTCCCGGAGCCCCCCGAGGATGAGGCCAATGTGTACGAGGAGCCACCGGACGCCTCGGCCATCTACGAGGAGCCACCTCAGGTTGGGTGGCACGGGCAGGATGCCCCCCGAGCGTCCCCTTGGGTCCGAGCTCCGCTGATCCCCTCGGGGCTTTTTCTCCCCCAAACCTGCCCTTCTCTCCCTCCCGAAGGACCACGCTGATGGGGCCAAGTACGACTACTCGGCCGAGTACCAGCAGACGCCGGACCTGGCGGGGAAGGGGCTGTGTGCCCGGGCGCTCTACGACTACCAAGCAGGTACGGGCTGGGGGGGCTCCTCTGAAACGGGGGGCGCGGGGCCCAGAGCTGGGCAGGGCATTGCCCGTCCCCCTGCAGTGAAGGGGGACGGTGCCCTCCCTGCCTCCTAAAATCTGTTTCTCGCTGTCCTCCCGGCTTCCCGACAGCCCCGGCCGTGCCAGCAGCTGGGTCGGTCCCCAGCACCGAGGGGGGGACACCCGAGGCAGGTGGGGGGCTGGGGGCAGCCCCAGGGCTCGGGGCTGTTCCTCACTCCCCTCCCCTCCGTCTCCCTGCAGCTGACGACACTGAGATCTCGTTTGACCCTGAGAACATCATCACCAACATCGAGATGATCGACGAGGGCTGGTGGCGGGGCTACGGCCCCGACGGCCACTTCGGCATGTTCCCCGCCAACTACGTGGAACTGATCGAGTAAGGGGGGGGCGGCGGGGCCACGGCAGCTCCCGGCCCCCCGGGAGCACTCGGCTCCAGCCTGGTTCTTCCAAGCAGTGCGTGGCTTTCCTCCCTTCCTCCCTTCCTTCCTTCCTTTCTCCCTTCCTTCCTGCCTTTCTGCCTTCTCTCTGAGTGACGTGCCATGGCCCTGAGACCCCTGACCCTGGAGCCCCCATAAATGCCCCCCCCGGGGGCGCTGGCAGAAGCCCCCTGGCTCCGTCCCGGCGCGGAGCAGCCGCGTGCCCCGCGGGCTCCCCTCCCTTCTGGCCCCTTGTGCGGTCCGACCCCTCGCAGGGAGCCCAGAGCTGCGGCCAGCGCTCGGCTTCCCGGCCGGGGAGGAGATCAAACGAGGCCAAGGTGGGGGATTTTAGCAAAAGCTGTGAGCGAGGCCCCCCCCCCCTGCGTGCCCCATTCACTGTGAACAAGGAAGAGCCCGGTCCGGCTGCCGCCTTCCTCTCGGTCGCCTCCAGCTCCTTTCCCTGGTGTTGCTTTTGGAACAGGCTGTGACGGGTTTTACCACGGGTTTTAGTGATGCCGGGGCCTCTCGTGCCCCCCCCCGGGTCAATAAAAGGGCTTTTCTTTGGTGACGGCTGCACAGGACCCGGCCGTGCCCCTGCTGCTCTGCGCCACCATCGGGGTCCCCGCTCTGCGCACCCCTCGCCCCGCGTCCCGTGGTTAATCCCCACCCCTGCGTGTTGAGGCTTTTCAGCGTGATTTGGGGTGAAATGGCGGTGTTTTGGCACAGGGCTGGCAGAGGGCATGGGCTAACGAGAGCCCTTCAAGAAGGGGAAGCTGAGCTGGGCGTGGGGCTCGGTGCTGGTTTTGCAATGGGTGAGGAGCTGCGGCCACGCTGTGCCGAGCGGGTTTGTGTGCCAGGGGGTGAGGGCAGGGATAATTAGGTGGCTAATTAGTATTGCTGCTGGAGATGAGGCTAACGAGGGAGCGAGGTTTGCTCAGAAGAGCAGCCAGAGACCAAAGCTGGAGTGAGCAGTGGGGGGGGGTCTGGGTGCACAGGGGACTATGGGGGCGTTTTGGGGACCTGGGGACACTGAGAGCAAGGGGGGTGCAGGGGACACGGGGACAGCAGGGTGTGGGGACAGGAGGGTGAGGGAACCTCGAGGGGACCTTGCCATGGCCACTGTCACCCCCGGCTGTCCCCAGCCCCTCATCTTCCTGCCCCCCCGGGCTGGCAGTGGGACACGGGGCTCAGCATCAGGCCTTTATTTGCCAGGGCACGGGTGCAGGAGGGGGGTGGCACGTGAGCACGGCGGTGACGGGGCACGGGGGTGGCACGGGGACGGGGAGTGGGCACGGGGCAGGGTGGAGGTGGCAGAGGTACAGCAGCAGAGCGGGTGGGGAGGGGGGTGGCAGGGGACAGGCGTGGGCACAGGGACAAAATGGGCTTGGGGACAGCAGGGGATGGGGCACGGGGGTGGCAGCGGCGTGGGGATGGGGTGGCACCAATGGCACAGGGGTGGAGATGGGGGTGGGCATGGGGGTGGCCTGGCCTTGGAAATGGCCCCGGGGGGGGCAGGGGGACGTCCTGTCCCCACGGTGTCCCCCCCCTCACTTCCAGTTGGTGAAGAACTGCTTGAAGAGGGGCGTCTCGCGGCCCTGCGGCAGGATCTCCACCTGCGGGACGGGGACACGGTGGGCACGGAGGACGAGGGGACGTCACCGTGCCCCCCCCCCAACCCTCCTGTGCCCACCTGCGTGCGGGGCGAGTAGCCCATGCGGGCGATGGTCTGCTCGGCCACGCTGAGAGCCGCCTGGCGCTCCTGCTCGTTGGCTTTGCGCCCTGCGGACGGGGACGTCAGCCTCGGCTGGGGGGGCCCCGTCCCCTGCCCTGTCCCCATCCCCGTCCCTGTCCCCAGGCACCTTTCCACACGTAGACCTTTCCCCCGGCGCCCGTGTCCAGCACGAAGCAGTCGTCGGGGCACAGCAGGCTCTGGCTGAAGGGGCTGCTCCTGGACACCTCGGTCAGGTCCATGCGCCCCGTCGCGTCCGACACCTGCGGTGGCCGGGGTGTCACCGCCGTGGTGCCACCACCAGGCCACCCCCGTGTCCCTCTGTGTGTCCCTGTGCCCCCTGCACCCACCACAGCGTGCCTTGGCCATGCCCAGCCCTATGTCCCCCCCCTACGGGGGCCACCCCAGCCTTGCCCGGTCCCGTGGCCACCGCAGCGTGCCCCAGCTGTGCCCAGAGGTTCGTGGGGTCACCTGGAGACCTCCAAAGCTCACCATGCTGAGCCCCGTCACTGTCCCATGTCCCCTAGTGCCACATCCACAGCTCCCAGATACCTGCAGGGATGGGGACCCCCCCACTCCCCCCGCAGCCCCTTCCAAATCTCAACCACCCTCCCTGTGCAGAAATTCCTCCTGACGCCCGATCCAACCCTCCCCTGGTGCCACGTGCGCCCATGCCCTCACGTCCCTCTCACTTGCCAGCAGCCCCCACCCCCTCGGGACCACCACAGCACCCCCAGCCCGTGCCCAGCCCCTTGCCTTGTAGAGGACGGCCGTCCCCGCGCTCTGATCGGCCACCGCGTCCTCCTCAGGGCTGCCCTCCTGCAAGCTGGGCTTGGGGCCCAGCACCTGTGGGGTGAAGGCACGGCGTGACAGAGCCCCGGGGGGGCACCCACGTCCCCTCGCCTCCCCAAGGCACCCACCTGCAGCATCTCCGGTGGCTCCTCGCCGTCCACCACCACCTCCAGCCGGGCCTTGCCGCCCCGCTCGCCGTCCCGGATGGCCGCCGCCAGCTCCTGGGCCTGGCTGCGCTCCAGCACGTTGCAGCGAGCCCCGCACCAGGTGAAGATGGTCTGGGGACACCGAGAGGGACGGCGGTGGCAGGACTGCCCCGCACCAGCCCCGGGGTCACCGTTATGCAGAGGGTGTCGCCGGGTCGGGGCTGGTCCAGGGGGACACCCAAGGGACACCCAGAGGGACGGACAGACAGCCACATGGATAACCGATGGGTGGGTGGACAGATGGACGGACGGACAGAGGAGGTGCCCCAGTGGATGCCCAGGACAGAGGAACAACCCAACAGACTGATGGTGGGAAGGACAGACAGACAGCCCAACAAATGGACACCCAGACGGACGGGAGGACACCCCCACAGCCATGTTCAGGACAGACAGATATGGCCACCCAGGACAGGTAGACACCCAGAAGAACAACCAGATGGAAACCTACGGACACGTGGACACCTGGAGGGTCAGACAGACACCCCTAGGGATAGACAGACACCCCGACAGACAGACAGACACCCAGAAGGACAGGTGGACAACCCAACACTCTGCTATGGATGGAGAGACGCCCCGAGGGGCTGATGGCCCCCCACGGCCATACGGACACCCAGACGGACACGGGGCACTTGCACCAAGCAGGAAGGGTCTGGGGGCCGGGGCCGGGGTCACCCACCTCACCCAGGTCGAGGACGAAGCAGTCGCCGGTGTTGAAGCTGGCCCAGCTCAGGTCCCGCTCGGTCGCCCGAATTTTCTTCCTGCCCTTCACCTGGTAGAGCCGGCGCACGGGGCCGGGGCCAGCGCTGGGGCGCACGGACCTGAAGGCCGAATCCACGCCGCCCTCCTGCAGGCACAGGGTGCTGAGCGCCCGGCGGGGACACCGACCCCTAGGGAGGGGTGGCCAGGGCACCCATGGGGGGTGCCGAGCACCTAGGAGGGGTGCTGAGCACCCAGCACGGAGACTGGGCATCCGGAAAGGATGCTGAGTGCCGTGGTAGGGATGCTGAGGGCTTCAGGGGAGGTTCTGAGCACCCAGGGGTGATGCTGAGCACTGCGGGTGGGCAGCACCCAGCAGGGACGCCACGTGCTTGGTGGGGAGCAAAAGGGGTGGGGGGAACACTGGGGGCTTGGGGGCATCCTGCGCACCCACCACGGATGCGCAGCACCCGTTTGGGAAGCCCAAACACCCACCGGAGTTGCCCAAGCACCCATATGGGATGCCCAGCACCCACTGGGGACACCCAGCACCCCCCTGGCACCCTCGGTGTCCCGAGGCCCCGTACCTGGTAGGTGACGCCGCGGGGGAAGTACTCCATGAACTCATCGGATTCGTTGCCCTGCACCTCGCGGTGGGTGACCGGGCGCTCGCCCAGCGCCGCGTTCAGCTGGGTGCAGAGGAGGGCGCAGGCGCCCTGCTCGTCCTGCGACGCCTCCCGGCCTGCGGCGAGGAACGGGGGGGGCTCAGCGGGACCCCCCCACGTCCCCACACACGTCGTGTCCCCCCCTTACCCCGTGCTCACCGATCCAGAGGTGCAGGTGGGCTTGCTCCTCGGGCCCCAGGTGCAGCACCAGGTAGGCGTCCCCCGAAAAAAAGGTGCCCCAGGACGCCTCCGGCACCGGCACCGGGCGCAGCTTCTCCACCCGCCAGATGTGCAGCCCCGGGCGGGTGGGCACGGGGCCGAAGGGGGAGCCGCTGCGGGGAAAGGGGGGGGGGCGTCAGAGGGGGTTTGGGGAGGGGAGAGGGATTTTTTTGGGCGGAGGTCGGTACCTTTTGGGGAGCGCCGTGTACATGGTGGCGGGGAGAGCGGCGGGCTGAGAGCGGGTGGTCCTGTGGGGAGAGGGGACGTGGTGATGGACAGACGGACAGACGGACAGCCGGGAGGACAGACGGACAGACAGCTGGCAGGAGGGGTGGGCACCCCAACGGGGAGGTGGGTGCCCCGACGGACAGACGGACACCCCAGTGAGGACAGACAGACAGACGGACAGACTGCGCCTCGACGCACAGCCGGACAGACGGACAGGTGGGGAAGGCGGACGCACCCCGACGGACGGACGGACACCTGGGGGGGGACAGACAGACAGACACCCCAGCAGCCAGAAGCCCCGCGGGGCAGGGAGCCCCCAGGGGCGGGACGGACAGACGGACAGGTAGATGGACAGACGGACAGACAGACGGACGGACGGACGGACATCCCCACGGGCACACACCCTGCCTGCGGGCACCCCAAAAGACACCGCCCCCCCCTCCCCTTCCCGGACGGACGGACAGACGGACCCCCACCCCCCCAGACAAGTGGACACCTGGACGGACGGACAGCTGCCCCGACGGACAGACGGACACCCCCCGGACACCCCCCGAGCCGTGGGACACGCGGAAGTCGGGGCCGGGTGGCGCTGACTCAGGCGGCAGGAAAGGGTGGGGACGGCGGGGGGGGGCCGGGCCTGTCCCCGCGTGTCCCCCCCCCCGGGGCCCTGCTGATGTCCTGGAGCCCCGACGGGGGGGGGTCGCTGTCACCCGTTGTCCCCAGGGGGGTCCCGGCTCCCTGCTCCTCTTGGGGCTGGTCTGGGGGGGCTGGACTGGGAAGGGGGGGGATGCGCTGGGAGGGGCTGAACTGGGAGGGGCTGTACTGGGAACTGGGGGGTGTACTGGGAGGGGCTGTACTGGGAAGGGGGGGTGTACTGGGAGGGGCTGTACTGGGAACTGAGAGGTGTATCTGAGGGGTGGCACTAGGGGTTGTACTGGGGGAACTGTACTGGGAGGGAATGTACTGGGGGGGGGCTGTACTGGGAGCTGCACAGGGGGCTGCACTGGGGGAGCTGTACTGGGAACTGGGAGGCTATACTGGGAGCTGCACAGGGGGCTGTACTGGAAACTGGGGGAGTATAATGGGAGCTGTACTGGGGGTGCACTGCATGGGGGCTGCAACAGGAGGGCTATATTGGGGGGGGTCTACATGGGGGGGCGTACTGGGAGCTGCACGGCACGGGGAGCTTAATGTGGAGGGGTGCTGCACCGGAGTGCAGTGGGAGGCACTGGGCGGCACTGGGAGGCACTGGGCGGCACTGGGCAGCACTGGTTGCCGCAGGGCAGCCCCCCCCCCAGCAGCCGCCCCCGCCGCAGCGTGTCTGGTCGGTGACTCACGGCCGGGCCGGGGGCCACACGTGTGCCGAGCGCGGGGCTCAGCACGGCCACGTGGCCCAACCCGGTCACCGTGGGGCCCGGGGAGCCTGCGGGATCCTGCCGGGGCCTGGCGCGGTGCTGGGCCGGTAGGAACGGGGCACGCGGTGCCGTGAGGCCTGTCCGAAGTGGCTCTGGGTGACGGGGACAGCCCGGTGCCACACGCTCGGTGGCCTTGGCGTGGCCGTGCCGTGCCCGTGCGGTGCCGGTGCTGGGTCCCGTGCCGGTGCCGCGCTGGTTCCTGCACAGAGCTGGTGCCGAGGCAGTGCCAGGGCCAACCGGTGCTGGTGCTGCACGGTGCCAACACCGGTGCCGAGGCAGCACGGCTCCTGCGTGGTGCCAGTGCCATGCCGTGCCAACGGTGTGAGTGCCGGCTGTGGGGCCAGGAGGTGCCAATACGGTGCCGGTGCCGGTGCCGTGCGGAGCCAAAGCAGTGCCGTGCCCACGCAGTGCCAGTGCCGGTGCCACACAGTGCCAGTGCCGTGCCAATGCGGTGCCAACTCCGTGCTGGTGCTGTGTGGTGCCGGTGTGGTGCCGTGCCGTGCCGTGCCGTCCCAGCGCGGTGCCGGTGCCGTTCCCGTGCCAAGGTGATGCCAACACGGTGCCGGTGCCGTGCCAACGCAGTGCCAACTCAGTGCCAACGAGGTGCTGTTGCCATTCCCGTGCCATGCTGTGCCGTGCCAACGCGGTGCCGGTGCCATTCCCGTGCCAAGGTGATGCCAACGCGGTGCCGGTGCCGGTGCCATCCCCGTGCCAACGCGGTGCCAACGCGGTGCCGGTGCCGTTCCCGTCCCCCCCCCCAACCCTCCCCAAATCCCCTCCCGGTGCCGCCCCCAGCCCGCCCCCGCCCCTCCCCTGCCCTCCCCCGGTGCTCGGCGGGGCCGTGCCGGTGCTCGGCGGCGGCGGCGGCGGCGATGGCGCTGTCGGGGCCGCCCCGTTCCTGCCTCCTGCTGGCGGCCGCGCTGCTGCTGCCGCTGCCCGGGGCCGCCCCGGACCCCGCCGCGCCCGCGCTCACCGACGCCGAGATCGAGGCGTTCCTCAGGGGCTTCCTCGGGCCCGACGGGGACCGCGACGGCGACGGCGACGGGGACGGGGACGGGGATGGCACCGAGCCGGGCTTCGCCACCGAGCAGGGCACCGGCACCGGGCTGAGCACCGGTGAGGGGGGGGCTGCTGGGGCTGCCCGGTACCGGGAGGGAGCGGGGGAGAGGGATTGGGGAGGGGGAGGCACGGGGGGCGCAGTGATGGGGGGCACTGGGGGGTGCTGGGCTGGGGGTGCTGGGTTGGGAGTGCCCGGCCGGGGCTGTCCTGTCCCTACCCACCCCCCCGACACGACCCGGCCCCCCCCAGACCCTCCAGGGCGGCTGCCGGAGCCCGAGACGCCCAAGAAGGGCCGGAAGGAAAAAGCCCCAAAACCCACCAAAAAGCCCAAGGAGAGAGCGCGGGGCTCCAAGAAGGACAAGGACAGGGACAGGGACAAGGAGCGGGACAAGAGCAGGGACAAGAGCAAGGACGGGGACAAGCCCCCCAAGAAGCCCAAGGAGAAGACCCCGAAAGGCTCCGAGAAACCCCCCAAAGGCTCCGAGAAACCCCCAAAAGGCTCCAAGAAGCCCAAGGAGAAGCCGCCCAAGGAGAAGCCACCCAAGGAGAAGCCACCCAAGGCCACCAAGAAGCCCTCGGGCACGAGGCCCCCGGAGCCACCGGACACCCCCTGGGAGCCCCCCGTGGCCCCGCACCCCCCGCGGGGCGAGGACAGAGAGGGGACGTCCCTGTCCCCAGGGCAGCCGCGGGTCCCTGAGGAGGAGGAGGAGGATGGCAGAGACCGAGGTGAGCGGGGGGACACCGGGGGTCCCGTCCTGTGCTGAGCGCTTGTCACCGCGTCCCCTCGGCTCCCCACTGCTTTATCCCCGGGGGGGGCGCATGGTGTGGCCGGGGCCACCCCCATCCTGCCCCTTGTCCCCCGTCTCCTTCCTCCCTGGGGTCCCCTCGCTGGGGGGTGGGCTGGGGGTGGGCTGGGGACGCCAGCGCTGCCCCCCCCTCTGCGTGTCTCTGTCCCCAGGCGGGCTGGAGGAGCTGCCGACGGAGCGCTGGGAGCTGGGGGGGGAGGACTGGCACCCCCCTCCCGAGGCTGGTGAGAGCCCCAGGCCACCCGCTGCGTCCCAGTGCCACCCCCCGGCATCCCAGTGCCACCCCCTGATCCCCGGTGACCCCTCCCTGTGTCCCCACTGCCACCATTCTGATCCCTGTGTCATGTCCCAGTGACCTGCTGCCACCTCCCGGCATCCCAGTGCCACCCTCTGACCCCCAGTGCCCCCTCCCTGTGTCCCCAGTGCCACTCCCTGGTCCCCTCTGTCATCTCCCAGTGACCTGCTGCCACCTCCTGGCATCCCAGTGCCACCCCCTGTCCCCCCCCCCGTGTCCTCTTGCTGTGTCCCAGTGCCACCCCTCTGGTGCCACCTCCCTCCATCCCAGTGCTGTCCCCTGATCCCCAGTGCCACCTCCCTGTGTCCCTAGTGCCGTTCCCTGATCCCCCGTGTCACCTCCCAGTGACCTGCTGCCACCTCCCTGCTTCCCAGTGCCACCTCCCCGTGTCCCAGTGTCACCCCAGCATCCCAGTGCCACCACCCCACGTCCTGTCACCACCTCCCCTTGCCCTGCTGCCACCTCCCTGCCTCCCGATGCCACCCCAGCATCCCTGTGCCACCACCCCTGTGACCCCGGTGCCACCCCCCCGTGTCCCACGTCCCCGTGTCCCCCCCGCAGAGGTCCCCGCGGAGCCGGAGCCGCCGACGCTGGACTACAACGAGCAGCTGGAGCGGGAGGACTACGAGGACTGTACGGTGCCGGGGGGGGCAGGCGGGGACCGATGGGGTCCCCTGGGATGGCTGGGGGGGGGGACACACACAGACGCGTCCCCCCCTTCCCCTCCGCCTCGCACCCCCTCAGTCATTGCCCCCCCCTGTCCCCAGTCGAGTACATTCGGCGGCAGCAGAAACCCCGCAAGCCCCCCAGCAGGAAGAAACCCGAGCGAGTCTGGCCCCAGCCGGAGACGCCACCACGTCAGTGCGGTGACAGGGGGACAAAGGGGGACAAAGGGGGCTGGCGGGGGGGGGTCCCCAGTCCCAGGTGGGGGGCGGCATCGTTTTGGGGCAGCCCAGGGCTGGGACGGGCATGGGGACATCAAGGGTGGATGGGGAGCATGTGAGGGGTGCAGGGGACACCGTGGGGACACGGGGACCCCAGAGGGGCATGGGGACGCCACAGGGGCTCGAGGGATCCCATGGGGACACGGGGGCTTATTCAGGAGCATGGGGACCCCACAGGGGAATGGGGACTCCGCAGGGGCTTGAGGGATCTCAGGGGGATATGGGGACCCCATAGGGGCTTGAGGCATCTCATGGGGCCATGTGGGCTCATTCAAGGCCATGGGGACCCCATAGGGGCTTGAGGGGGCTTATGGGGACACGGGGGCTTATCCAGGGCCATGGGGACTGCAAAAGGGGCTTGGGGACCCCATGGGAGCTACAGGGGACAGAGCGGAGCCCATAGGGGCATGGTGAACCCTACGGAAGCACCGGAGACCCCATAAGGATACAGCGACCCCACAGAGGCATAAAGGACCCCACAGGGGCACCCCCAAACCCTCTTGCCACCCCCAGCCAAGCCGGAGGAGCCCCCTGCCCCGCTGCCTGCCCCCGTGACCGAGGGGGACTACGAGGAGGGCTTCGAGCGACCCGACTACGATGACCGTGAGTGACGAGCTGGGGGGGGGGCAGGGCACCCCTGCCCCTGGTGGGGGCTCTGTGGGGCCGCGGGCTGGCCCCCCAGGTCCCAAAGGGGCGTCCCAGCCCTGTTCCCACCTCGCAGTGGACTACGGGCTGCCCCCGCCACCCAAACCCAAGAAGCAGCCGGAGAAAGAGGAGGAGATGGAGACGGACGAGGAGAAACTGAAACCCTGTGAGAGGCTGGGGGGTGGCACGGCACGGCCCCATAACTGTCCCTGTCCCTGTTCCCGTCCCTGTCCCTGTCCCCATCCCCATCCCTGATGGCCGCTCTTTCCTGCCAGGGAAGCCCAAGAAAGGCAGTGGCAGCAAGGAGGAGGAGGAGGAGACCTGGGTGGAGGAGAAGGGCCGGGACCGCAAAGGTGGGTGCGGGCGGGGGGCCCCCACCCCGTGTCCCCCCCACACCCCGGCTCTGCCCCCTCACCTCGCCCCCGTTTTCCAGGAAAACCCAAAAAAACAGGGGGGAAGAAGTGGGAAACGGACGAGGACGAGTGGGCACCGCCAGAGGAGAAGACAAGTGAGTGTCCCCGTCCCGGGGGGCAGGGGGAAGCGGTTACTGGGCTTGGGGGGGGCGACACTGACGTTGTGCCATGTCCCCCCACCCAGAGTGTCCCCCCATCGGGCTGGAGTCCCACCGCATCGAGGACGACCAGATCCTGGCCTCCTCCATGCTGCGCCACGGGCTGGGCGCGCAGCGCGGCCGCCTCAACATGCAGGTGGGCGTCCGTCCCCATCCCCGTCCCCATCCCCGTCCTTGTCCCTGTGGGGTGCCCCCCCCCCATGCCACCTTTGCTGTCCCCTCGCTGTCCCCAGGCGGGCGCCAACGAGGACGATTTCTTCGACGGCGCGTGGTGTGCCGAGGACGACAGCCGTGCGCACTGGCTGGAGGTGGACACGCGCCGCACCACCAAGTTCACCGGCGTCATCACCCAAGGGCGCGACTCCCAGATCCAGTAGGAGAATGGGGGCAGGATGGGGAGGTGGGGGGGGGGGGGTGGCCCCGGGGCCAGCAGTGGGGCGGTGGGGGGGTGGCAGCCACCCCCCAGGCACTGTCCCCTTCCTCCCGCAGTGAGGACTTTGTCACCAAATTCTACGTGGGCTTCAGCAACGACAGCCAGAGCTGGACCATGTACACCAACGGCTACGAGGAGATGGTGCGTGGCCCGGGGGGGTGCCTGGGGGTGGCTCTGGGGACCCGCTGCCACCCCCACGTGTCCCCTCCCCAGATGTTTTATGGCAACGTGGACAAGGACACGCCGGTGCTGACCGAGTTCCCCGAGCCCGTGGTGGCGCGCTACATCCGCATCTACCCGCAGACGTGGAACGGGAGCCTCTGCCTGCGCCTGGAGGTCCTGGGCTGTCCCCTCTCCAGTAAGAGGGGGGGTGATGGTGGGGGGGGGACACGGCAGGGGGGTGGCAGCCGCTCGGTCCCCAGGGCCACATCGCCGTCCCCTCCGCAGCCATCAGCAGCTACTACAGCCAGCAGAACGAGGTGACCTCCGCCGACAACCTGGATTTCCGCCACCACAGCTACAAGGACATGAGGCAGGTGAGCGCGGGGGCACCCCAAGGGGCAGGGGGGCACCGTCCCCATCCCCATCCCCGTCCCGTGCCCCAGAGCTCGCCCCTTGCGCCCTCAGCTCATGAAGGTGGTGAACGAGGAGTGCCCGACCATCACCCGCATCTACAACATCGGCAAGAGCTCGCGGGGGCTGAAGATCTACGCCATGGAGATCTCCGACAACCCCGGCGAGCACGAGACGGGTGAGACAAAGCAGGGGACAGGGGGACACGGGGAGGGGACGGGGGGACACGGGGAGGGGGCAGCCGTGCCGTGATGCTGCCCGTCCTGCAGGTGAGCCCGAGTTCAGGTACACGGCGGGGCTGCACGGGAACGAGGTGCTGGGCCGGGAGCTGCTGCTGCTGCTGATGCAGTTCCTCTGCAAGGAGTACCAGGACGGCAACCCCCGCGTGCGGAGCCTGGTGACCGAAACCCGCATCCACCTCGTGCCCTCCCTCAACCCCGACGGCTACGAGCTGGCCCGCGAGGCGGTGAGCAGCGGGGACGGCACCGGGGTGGTGGCACCGGGGACATCGGCGCCACCGGGGGCTCACCGCCGGTCCCCGCCACCCGCAGGGCTCCGAGCTGGGCAACTGGGCGCTGGGCCACTGGACGGAGGAGGGCTACGACCTCTTTGAGAACTTCCCCGACCTGGCCTCGCCGCTGTGGGCGGCCGAGGAGCGGAAGCTGGTGCCGCACCGCTTCCCCAGCCACCACATCCCCGTCCCGCAGCACTACCTGGAGGAGGACGCCACGGTGAGCGGGGGGCGCCCAGAGGGGTCTGTGGTGTTGGGGGTGGCGAGGGGCCGGGTGTCACAGCCCCCGTGCACAGGTGGCGGTGGAGACGCGCGCCATCATGGCCTGGATGGAGAAGAACCCCTTCGTGCTGGGAGCCAACCTGCAGGGCGGGGAGAAGCTGGTGTCCTACCCCTTCGATGCGGCCCGGCCCCCCAGCGAGACCCCAGCCGCCCCGCGCCCCCCGGATGACTATGAGGATGACAACCCCGAGCTGCACGAGACCCCCGACCACGCCATCTTCCGCTGGCTCGCCATCTCCTACGCCTCGGCCCACCTCACCATGACCGAGACCTTCCGTGGGGGCTGCCACACGCAGGACATGACCGACTCCATGGGCATCGTGCAGGGGGCCAAGTGGCGTCCCCGGGCCGGCAGTAAGTGGGGGCCGTGCCGTGCCAGCGAGCTGCCGGGTGGGCGAGGGTGACCGCGTGCCAACGGGCCCTCGGCTGGGTTTTTGGCAGCCATGAACGACTTCAGCTACCTGCACACCAACTGCCTGGAGCTCTCCGTCTACCTGGGCTGCGACAAGTTCCCGCACGAGAGCGAGCTGCAGCAGGAGTGGGAGAACAACAAGGAGTCGCTGCTCACCTTCATGGAGCAGGTAGGTGCGGGGGCCGTGCGTGCGCCAGGAGCCGGGGTCCGCCCCGCCAGCTCCACGCGCTCCCCTCGCCCCCTTCCTCCGCGCAGGTTCACCGCGGCATCAAGGGCCTGGTGACGGACCAGCAGGGAGAGCCCATCGCCAACGCCACCATCGTCGTGGGGGGCATCAAGCACAACGTCAAGACAGGTAGGGGGCCGGGGGGAGGCGAGGGCGCCGCGACCCCGCTCCGCAGCCCCCCCCTCACCTCCCCTCGCCGTCCGCAGCCAGCGGCGGGGACTACTGGCGCATCCTGAACCCCGGCGAGTACCGCGTGTCGGCCCGCGCCGAGGGCTACAACCCCAGCGTCAAGACCTGCAGCGTCTTCTACGACATCGGGGCCACCCAGTGCAACTTCGTGCTGTCCCGCTCCAATTGGAAGCGCATCCGCGAGATCATGGCCATGAACGGCAACCGGCCCATCCGCCGCATCGTGCCCGGCCGCCCCATGACGCCCCGCGAGCGCCTGCGGCTGCGCCAGCGCCTGTGGCACCGCATGCGGCTCCGGCAGCAGATGAGGCTGCGGCGCCTCAACGCCACCACCACCACCCACGGCCCCACGGCCCCCCCGGCGCCCACCACGGCTCTGCCCGGCCCCTTCAGCAGCACCACCTACGCGCCCTGGAGCCAGGAGCCTCCCACCGCCGGCACCTGGGAGATGGAGACCGAAACGGAGGTGGTGACCGAGCTGGTGACGGAGACGGAGGCTTGGGAGGTGGGCACGGGGACGGAGCAGCCCTTCACCACGGCCGAGACCTACACCGTGAACTTTGGCGACTAGGGGACGCCCGTCCCCTCGCTCCTGCCTCCAGGCGCTTGCGCTTGGTTGAGTTTCGCCCGCTGCAGGCGCCGCCACCCGCTTCCGCAGCACTCCTCGCCCGCGCCGGGCAGGCTGCAGTTCCCACCCGCCTCGCTTGCCAGGACCACGGCCACGCCACCCCGACGCCTGCCCCGAAGGCCGGCAGCTGCAGCGCGTCCCCCGGGCTGGGCTCGGGCGAGGACGCATGGCCCCGGCCACAGGGACCTGGCGGTGCCACCGCGGCCGGGCGAGGAGGACGCAGCCCGGGTCCCCGGCACCACGGCTCAGCCGGGGCGGTCGCGCTCCCCAGGGCAGGGCCCTCGCGGCGCCAGCCCCAGTCCCCTCCACGCGGTTTTGTTACACGAATAAACCAAGCTGTATTGGTAGCAGCGCCGCGTGGCTTCTCCCAGCGGCTGCTGGCCCCGCACCGCGGCAGCTCCGCGGCTCCGTGCGCCGGCAGAGTCCGTGCCGCGCCGTCACTGCCCGACCTCCATGTCCCCGGCATCGTCCTCGGCCCCGAAGCCGGAGAAGCTGATGGGCTGGCAGCTGAGGTCGCGCAGGTTGACCAGGCAGGCGGTCTGCGTGGTGCTGAAGGTGGGAACGGCCACCAGCAGGACCCGCTGCCCCTCGTCCCCTGCGGGGACAGGCGGGCGTCAGGCGCCAGCCCCGCTGCGGCTGCGAGCGAGGCCGGGGCCGGGACTCACCCGTGATCACCTTGGACTGGAAGCGGGGCGCGCTGCCGCAGAAGTAGACGTGAGGGCACTCGGTGAGGATGAAGGGATCCGACTTGTAGAAGGGGTAGCAGGCTGTGGGGGCGGAGGTGAGGAGGGGAACCCGTCCCCGCAGCCCCCTCACGGGGCGCTCGGAGCCCCGCAGCCCCCGCCTCGGGGCAGCACGGCGGTGCCCCCCCCTTACCCAGGGTGTCCGGCGCCGTGGGGCTGATGTGTCCCGCTCGCAGCGTCCACTCCAGGATCTCCAGGTAGTCGTCCATGCTGCTGTACTTGAAGATGTCACTGATGTTTTGCCCCGACGTCCCCAGAAACCTACGTTTTGGGGGAAGGAAGGGCAGCCCCGTGCTCGGTGCGACTTGTCCCCAACTCCCCCTTGTCCCCGGTGGCTGTCACAGCCCCGGTGGCACGTTGGTCCCCACCTGACGCCGTCCACGTCGGCCTGGTAGGGGTTGGTGACCAGCTGCAGCGTGGAGTAGGCGCTGGCGAGGGGCAGCATGCAGTGGTGCAGCGGCTGCTGCGGCAGCGTGTAGTTGGTGGGGTCGAACTCCCCGGGCATCACGTCCACGGGCACGGAGGTCTGCGGGGCACAGCGGGGGCTGTGGGGGGGGACCACCGCCCGCTCCCCCACGCCGAGGGGCTCTGGGGGCCGCTCTCCCACCCCGGCACCAGCATCAGGCCCTGGGTACTCACGCAGAGCTGCAGCAGGATCTCATCCAGCATCTTCACGGCTTCCACGCTCGCAGCCTGCGTCTTCCTCGTCAAGTACCGGGCCTGCGGTGGCGGGGAGGCGGTGAGACCCCGCCATGTCCCCCCAAAACCCCGTTCCCAGCCCTTACCGGGCCCCCCCAGCACCTTGTGGAGGCTGTCCCGGCTCTGGGTGCTCTGGCTCAGCAGGTTCCCCGCCAGGATGACGCGGGAGATGAGCGCGGCGCAGCTCTGCTGGCCCTCGGCGCCCAGCTGCCCCGTCACCGCGTCCACCAGCAGCTGGGTGCCCAGCAGGGACTCACCGCTGCCGCTGCCCAGCCCCAGCCCCGAGGCCAAGAGCACGAACCTGGGCGAGGAGAGGGTGGGCAGCACAGGGGGAGCCTCCGGTGGTCCCCTGAGCACCGGGACATGATGGGGACACAATGGGGACGCGGTGGGGACTCACCTATCCGAGCTGGGGCCCGCCCAGGGCAGGGGCTGTGGCAGCCCAGCGAAGCAGAGCTCTTCCACCAGGAAGCCGCCGTCCTCCTGCTCGCTGCCGTACACGGCGAGGATGGTGCCTGTGGTGGGAGCTCGGTGCTCAGCCGTGGTGGTGCCGGCAGTGCCCAGCCCGTCCCCAAGCGCCGTGTCCTACCTGTCACCAGCTTGGCCACCTCGATGTCCCCCACCAGCTTGATGCGCTGCAGCTCGTCCTCCAGGATCAGCTCATCCGAGGGGTGCACGTACTTGGGCATGGGCGGCTGGGGCACCAGGTTGTGCTGCACAGGGGGACACCACGAGTGTGGGGGGGCGTTTTTTGGGGGTCCGGGCAGGCGGGTGCAGCCCCCAGAAGAGGCCCGGCCGCCCTCGGGGCCGCCGTCCAGCTGCGTGCCTCTCGGGGCTGTTTCCACTTAGCGCTTCCCCGCGACGCCAGCAGCGCCGCGGCCGTCGGCCAAGGAGGAAGCGGCTCAGCCAGGGAGGGAGAAGCCAGCCCGGCCCCACCAGCCCCCCCCGCGTGTCCCCCCCCCCCCTCAGCTCCCCGGGGGGCACGGTGCCGCCTCACCTCCTCGCTGATCTCCTGCAGGATGGAGGGCTGCAGCTGCATGGCCTTGAAGAGCGTCCCCACCACGCAGCAGCGCTCCCCTGCCCGCAGCTCGCACAGCTTCCGCAGCGCCACGCCGCTGCCTGCGGGGACGGGGGGGGTCAGCCCCCCCTTTTTTCCCCCCTTTTTTCCCCCAAAAAATGGGCACCGTTCCCTAAATTCATCCCAGAGCAAACGGCTCGTCCTGCTCCAGCAGGAACAACAAAAGGGGGAGGTCGAGGGAAGCCCCCCCATGGCCAGGGACCCTCCCCATCCTCGCCCTGCTTCCAGCCCCCAGCCCTCGCACCTCGCCCCCCCATGTGGAAAACAGCTCGAGGAGCCCCCCCAGGGCTTGGGGATGGGGTTTTTGTCCCCACGGGGTTTGGGGACGGGGTGGGGGGGGGGCAAGGAGGGCAGCCGCGGGCTGGGAACGGCGTCAGCGCTGCCAGGAATGCGGAGGCTTTGGGGAGAAAGGAGGAAAAATCGGGAAAACAACCAAAAAACCCGCTCCGGCTGCTGGCTGCCAACCCCCCCGCCACAACAGGGTGGTTACAGAGGGGGGGGGCACATCCTCCATCCTCCCCCCGTGGCCTCCCCGGCCAAAAATCAGCCGGGGGCACAGCGCGGCGGAGGAAGGAAGGAGGCTGGGGGGCTGCCGGGGGTCGGGGTTTGGGTGGGTTTTTTGGGTTTGGGGGTTTTTTTTGTGTGTTTTTTTTTTTTTTGGGGGGGGGGGGCTCACCCCATCGCTGCTGCGCCCGCTGCGCCAGGCGGGGCCGCATGCAGAGCAGGCGGGCGGCGTAGAGGTGGGCGTACTGGCGGCTGAAGCTGCGCTCCCCCAGCACGAAGGGCTGCGAGCGGTCGGCGAAGGCGCTGCCCGCCCGGGAGAAGGTGGGGGCCGGCCCCGAGGGGGGGGACAGCAGCGCCTGCGCCGGGGGGGCCGCGACCGATGAGAACATGGCCGAGCTGGGGGGGGGGGGAAAAAAGGAGAGTGAGGATCCCGAAATGAGCCCCGGATCTGTGCTGCCCAGCCCTCAGAAGCCCCCCCCCCAGCCCGAAAATCCACCTGGGACCCCCCCAAGGCCTGGCCCTTCTGTCCACCCCCCACCCCCCAAGCACACCAGCCCCCCCCCCAGGACACCAGGACCCCCCCTCCAAACACTGGGACCCCCCCCATCAGCAGGAGCCCCCCCCAGAGACACCACAACCCCCCCCCCAAGGACCAGGATCCTCCAGAAACCCCTCCCAGGGACCCCCCCACACCCCTTGGGCCCCCCCCAAATATTCCTTGGGACCCCCCCCCCCACCAGCAGCCTGCCCCAGGACATCGGGACCCCCCCCAAACACCAGGGCCGCCCCCCCCCCAAGGACACCAGCAACCCCTTCCCCCAAACATTGGGACCCCCCCCACAAACACCAGGACCCCCCCGAACACCCCCCCTAAACCCCAGGACCCCCAAAACCAACAGCCCCCCCCCATACACCAGGACCCCCCTCCCTCAAACACCGGGACCCCCAAGGCCAAGTGGGACCCCCCCAATCCACCCAGCCCCCCCCCAGGGCATCAGGACCCCCCCCCAAACCAACCAGAACCCCCCCCAGGACACCGGGACCCCCCCCCCCTTCAAACACTGTGAGACCCCCCCTCAAACACCGCCCCCCCCAAACCAACCGGGACCCCCCCAGGGCGCTGGGACCCTCCCCCCCAAATACTGGGACCCCCCCCAAATACCAGGACCCCCCCCCCAAAACACAGAGCCCCCTCCCCTCAAACACTGTCCCCCCCCCCCCAACCAACTGGGACCCACCCCGTGCACCGGGACCCCCCCCCCAAATATCGGGACCCCCCCCAAAGGAACCAGGACCCCCCCCAGGACACCAGGACCCCCCCCAACAAACACAGAGACCCCCCCTCAATCACCGCACCCCCCCCCCCAAACCAACCGGGACCCCCCCAGGGCGCTGGGACCCCCCCCCCGTACACCGGGACCCCCCCCCAAATACCGGGAGCCCCCCCCCCGGGGCACCGAGCCCCCCCCCCTCACCCCCCCCGTGCCGTACGGGGTCAGAGGTCAGAGGTCAGGGGGCGGGGGGGGCCCGGGCCCGGCTGCTCGCGGCGCGGAGGGGACCGGGGGGGGGGGGAACAAGGGGGGGGGGGGGCGGGGAATGGCGGGAACCGGGCCCGGAAGCGGCGTAACCTCAAGGCGGAAGTGACGTCACGGCGGCGGGGGCGCCATGGCAACCGAGGGGGCGGTTGCGCCGTTCCCATGGCAACGGGGAGCGAGGCCTGGGCCCAAGGGGCTGAGCCCCCCCCAGCCCCCCCCCCCCCCGCTTCCTGCCCCGTGTCCGAGACCTGAAAATTAATTTTTATTTTTTTTTTTTTTGGGGGGGGGCGGCGCCGCTCGTGTCCGTGCCCCCCCCCGGGGGTTTGCCCCCCCCCCCCATGGGGTCTGCGCCCCCCCCCCAGGGGGGTTTCGGGACCCCCACGGCTGCTGGGGGCCCCCCAGTAGTGTCAGTGCCCCCCCCACCCTGTTTGTTGCCCCCCCCCGCTGGTTTTTGGCCCCCCCGGGGGTGTCAGGGCTCTTATAGGTGTGTTGGAGCCCCCCCATGGGGTCTGCGCCCCCCCCCAGGGGTTTTAAGACCCCCCAGAAGTGTTGGACCCCCCCCCCCCGGGGTGTTGGAGCCCATCCTGAGGGTGTTGGGACCCCCCCCCGGGTTTTGGACACCCCCCCCAGGATATCAGAGCCCCCCCCCAGGTGTCAGAGCCCCCCAGGGTTTTTGCCCCCCTCCCCCGGGTTTTTGAGCCCCCCCCCGGGGGTGTCAGAGCCCCTCCAGGGGTGTCAGGCCCCCCCCCCCCCCCATGGTTTTGGGCATCCCCCAGGTTTTTGCCCCCCCTCCCATGGGTGTCAGAGCCCCACGGATTTTTTGACCCCCCCCCCCAGGTTTTTGAGCCCTCCCTGGGGGTGTCAGCTCTCCCCATGGTTTTTGGGACCCCCCAGGTTTTTACCCCCCCCCCCCCCCCAGTGTTTTGGAGCCCCCCCTCATGACTTTTGCCCCCCCCAGGTTTTTGCCCTCCCCCAGGGCCATCAGAGCCCCCCAGGGGTGTTACATCCGCCCTCCCCCCATGTTTTTTGGGCATCCCCCAGGCTTTGTCCCCCCGCCATGGATGTCAGAGCCCCCCCCCCACAGGTGTCAGCCCCCCCCTATACTTTCTGAGCCCCCCCCCCGGTGATTTTGGCCCCCCCCCCGGCCGCTTCCTGCCGTGGCGAGGCTGGGGGCGGAGGTGTGTGGCTGCGAGGCGCGGGCCCCGCTCCATTTTAAGGCCTCGGTGGGTTTCGGCGACGCTGAGTGGCTCCGGCGGCCCCGCTGCCGGCTCCTGGGGGGGCTATAAAAGCCCCGGGGTGGGGCACGGGGCCGGCACCCGCTGGGTTCGGTGCTGGGGGGGTCACCATGGCCGCTGCCTTCATCCTGCTCCTCGCCCTGCTGGCAGGTACGGGGCTGGGACCCTCCTGCTTGTGGCCCCCGGGGGCTGCGTGGTGTGGGGACAGCGGCACCGTGGGGTGGGGGCACCGGGGGGGCACCAGGGGTGGCACTGGGGGTGTGGGACTGCATGGGGACGTGGACATGGGGGGCTGTGGGGACACCTGGGGCACACGGGGGCTGTGGGGAGTGGTGTGGGATGCATCCTGCTGGGGGGTGGCTGTAGGGCAGCTATGGGGTGGCCATGGGGCAGCTATGGGGTGGTTATGGGGTGGCCATGGGGCAGCTATGGGGTGGTTATGGGGTGGCTATGGGGGCAGCTATGGGGTGGCCATGGGGGTGGCTATGGGGTGGCCATGAGGTGGCCATGAGGGCAGCTATGGGGTGGCCATGGGGGCAGCTATGGGGTGGTTATGGGGTGGCCATGAGGGCAGCTATGGGGTGATTATGGGGTGGCCATGGGGGGAGCTATGAAGTGGCCGTGGGGTGGCCATGGGGCAGCTATGGGGTGATTATGGGGTGGCCATGGGGCAGCTATGGGGTGGCCATGAGGTGGCCATGGGGCAGCTATGGGGTGGCCGCGGGGTGTCCCTATTAACCCCCTCGTTCCCCCCGCAGTCACACAGGCGGAGGAGGTGACCGACCCGTGCCAGGGCGGCCCCGCGTCCTGGTGCCGCGACATGGCCACGGCCGTGCGGTGCCAGAAGGAGCAGCAGTGCCGCTACCTCTGGGACAGCCTGGGCACGGTGAGGACGAGCCCCGGGGCTGTGGGGCAGCCCCCCCTTGGGTCATGGGGTGGGGTGGGATTGTGGGGGGACACCCGGCACCACCCTGAGGGTCCGCGTTGTCCCCGCAGTGGGATGAGGACGAAGGGGACGCGGTGGCGCCGGGCAAGGGGAAGAAATGCAGCATCTGCACCAAGGTCCTGCAGCAGCTGAAGAAAATGGTGGGGGATGACCCCGATGAGGTGAGGGGGGCTCGGGGCGAACTGGGGGGGCGTGGAGGGGGTGCGGTGACCGCGGCCCCGCTGACGGCACGGGGTTGGTGCCCGCAGGAGACGGTGAAGGCGGCGCTGCGGAAGGTGTGCGGCGCCATGAAGGGGCTGGGCCGGGTGTGCAAGGCCATGGTGAAGAAATTCGGCTCGCAGATCGCCGAGGCGCTGCAGAACGACGACGACCCCGAGGACGTCTGCACCAACCTCAAGTTCTGCAAGGGCTGCACGGCCGGTGAGAGCCCACATCCTGCGCCACGCATCCTGCGCCTGCCCCCCACCCATTCACCCCCCCGGGGGCCGGCTGCACGTGCCCCCCGTGCGCAGGGAGGGCGGAGGTGTGGAGAGGGGGGGGGCCCAAAACGTGCCGCGGGGAAATTCGGTGGGGGAGCCGCATCCGCCGGGGCTGGAGGAGGGGGGGTGAGGGGTGCCCCAAGTCACCGCCGCCCCCGTTTTGTTTCCTCAGGGCTCTGACCGCCGCCGCTGAACCCCGAAAGCTGAAGGGGGGCCCCCAGCCCCATCGCCAGCCTCCACCTGCCCCCAGCCTCCCTTTTCCTCCCCCCCCCCATTGTCCCCACGCAATAAAGCAGCTCGTCCCCGCCGCCGCCTCTCCGGAGGATGCAGCCCGTCATTTTGGGTTTTATTTGGCTGAGGTGGGGGGAAACATGTCCCCCCCCCCACACACACACTCCTTTTTCTTGTCACCGTGGGTGGTGACGCAGCTCGGGACGGTCCTGGCACATCGAGGGGCGTCCCCGTGAGCGTCCTGCACAGGGATTTGTGATCGGGGGGGGCTGCGACAGGTCCCTGCGGGGCTCCCCCGGCCCCATCGTGGGGACAGGGGGGGTGTGGGGGGGCTCACGGGGACCCTGGGGACAGGGGCTGCCACACGGTGAGCTCGGTGACGCAGGATGGGGGGGGGCGCATGGGGATTTTGGGGAGGAGCTGGGTGTGTGGGGGCACGGGGGGGACACGGGGGGCGCAGGGCCACACAGTTTGGGCTGGGGGGGGCACAGTGACAGAGGGGGCACGGTGATGGGGGGAGCACAGTGATGGGGGGCAGACTCCCACGGTGGTCCCATACCCTGGGGTGCCCCCAGCCCCCCCAAGGTGCCCCCAGCCCCATGGGGCTCCTTTGGGGGTCCCTGACCCCAGGGTGCCCCCGACACCCAGGGGAGCCCCGAGGTGGCCCCATGGCACCAGGCTGCTCCCCCCCTGTGCCACTGGCCCCGCTCCGGGCTGGGGGTCCCCCCCCCTCTTTTAGCCCCCTAAACGAGGTAAATGTGGGGGGTGGGGGGCAGACGCTGGCACTGTGGGGCTGTCACCAACACAGGCTGGGGGGGGGACGCACACAGGGGCACTATTTGGGTTTGGGGTTGTGGGGCGCTGCTTTGGGGGCGCACGGACATGGCCCTGTGGGGGGAAGGAGGTGGCACCTCCCCGTGGATGGGGGGGGGGTCGGTCCCCTTTGCCCCCAGCTCGGTCTGTCCTTTCTGGGCTCTCTGGGGGGGGGGACACGGGGGTGACACATGGGGACAAGGCCAGCCGGGCCCCACCGCGGGCTCCCCAAGGGGTGCCAGCCCCCCCTGTCCCCCCCCCATCCCACAGTGCCCCCTGGTGCCCCCCCAGCACAGAGAAGACCCTCGGCCACGTCAGCAGCGGGCGGCCAGCGAGGAGCAGTCCAGGCAAACCCCGTTTATTGGGGGGGCCCCGCTTTATTGGGGGGGCCCCGTCCCCGGCCGCCGTCGCCTCCCGCGGCCAAGCCCTCCCCGCGTCCGTCTGCGCTCCTCGGCGCCCTGCGTGCCCCCCCCGGCAGCGCGGGGGTCCCCGCCGCCCCCAGGTCCTGCGCTCACTGCCCCATCATGCAGGCCATTTTGCAGGCGACGGCCGAGATGAGCGCGGCGCCTCGCCCGCTGCCTTCCTCCGACTGGATGAAGGTGATGTCGCAGCCGGGCGTCAGCTGCCGGACGGTGGCGTGGAAGCGGTCCTTGAAGCTGCAGGTTTGGGGGAAAAAAAGACAGAAAGAGGGTCAGGGCCGTGAGGAGGAGGAGGAGCAGGAGGAAGAGGAGGAGGAGGAGGAGGGGGTGGGAGGAAGGCTCCCAAAGGTCCCACCTGGGGTGCAGCTTGTAGACGGAGCCGTCAACCCCCACGGTGATTTTGAGGGTGTCCTGGCTCCGGCTCTCCCGCATGCGGTTGATGACTCCGGCCAGCCCGGCCGAGCACATCTGGGCGGCGCGGGTGGAGACGCTCTCGCAGACGCGCCGCACGATGTCGCAGTCGGTGCCCGAGGGCAGCAGCTCGAAGGCCGTCAGGATGTTGTAGATCTGCTTGCGGTCCCCCGAGTCGCTGGGATGGGGCAGAGGGGGGGGGCGCGTCGGGACGGGGACCCCCCCCGCGTGGGCAGCTGATTTGGGGCTGGTGTGGGGGGTGATGGGGCTGGGGACCCCCATGTGGGGCAATGGGTTGGGGAACCCCGCTGTGGGGTGGCTGTAGAGGGCTGGTGGGGGGGGATGGGGGGGGAACCCCCAAAAAATGGGGGACCCCAACATGGGGCAGCTGTATAGGGCTGGTGTGGGGTGATAGGGAAGGGGACCCCAATGTGGGGCGGTTGTAGGCTGGTGTAGGGCGATGGGACAGGGAACCCCACCAGAGCCAGCTGCTGTGGGGTGGGGGCACACGGCCCCCATCATTTCGGGGCGGCCGTTTGGGGGCGCGGGCCCCAAGTACCTCTCGATCTGCGACACGAAGCGGGTCTCGAAGGTGCCGCGGGTCTTGAGCTTCTCGGAGGCCTCTCCGTTGAAGAGCAGGTTCTCGTCCACCAGCTTCAGCAGCACCAGCCGGACGATCTCCCCCATGTACTTGCCCCCGATGATCTTCTCGTAGCTGGGGGCCGGGGGGGAGGCCGTCAGGATGGGGGCCGCCCCCCTCCCACCCCACGGCGAGGCCCCACGCGCGTCCCCACCGCCACCGGGCTCGGGGGGACGCGTGAGGGCCGCCAACAGGGCCGGAGCCCCGGGACGAGCGGCCCCAGCCGGCGGAGGGCGGGGGGAAGGAGCCGCGGCCGGGGGGGAGCCCAGGGGAGCCGCATCCACCCCACTCCTTACAGCTGCTGACCGGGGTTAAGCGAGGTCTCGTCCACCACGCGGTCGTACTCCAGGAGGAACTCGTCAAGCTCCCCCGAGGCGCCGAACGCGCCCCACTCGGTGTTGACGCACATCCTGCCCTCGTCGCCCTCCACCAGCTCCACGTTGTGCATCTCCTCCATGTAGCAGGCGTTGCAGCCCGTCCCTGCGCGCAGGAGCCGGCCGTGGGGCACCTGCCCCCTGCCCCATGCCCCCTGCCCCATATCCCCCCCCACCCCCCTTGCCCCCAGGGGGTGGCCGGTGCCGTCCCGCAGCCCGTGCTCTTACCCACGATCATCCCAACCTCGCAGCGGTGGTCCTCGTAGTAGCAGGAGATCATCGTGGCCACCGTGTCGTTCACCATGGCCACCACGTCCATCTCGAAGTCCTGCCGGGGGGGGGGTCAGAGCCGCCGCTGTCACCCCTGCGGCCGCCTCTCCCGGGGGACCCAGGGGACGCGGTGGGGACAGGGGGTGGGCACCGACGCACGCAGCCTCACCCCTCGCCGTTTGATGGCGTCTCGCAGGAGCCCGACCACGTTGTTCCCTTCTGCTCCCGAGGCTTTGAAGCCCTTGGTCCAGTTCAGCAGGATGCCCTGCGCCGGAGGGGGGACAGAGCGGGGTCCGTGGGGCCGTGGGGCAGGCACCGCGGTGACCTCGGGTCCGCGTGCCGCCCCGCCAGCCCCTCACCTTGTCGATGTCCTCGTGCCGCACGGGGAAGGAGAAGGTGAAGCCCAGGGGCAGCTTTTTGTGCTTCATCTGATGCTTGTCCAGGAAGTCGGAGATGCACTCGGAGATGTAGTCGAAGAGCTGGGGGGGAGTGGCCGAGCTGTCACCGTGACGGCCCCGTCCCCGTGCCCCAGTGCCACCACGTCCCCTCCATCCCGTCCCCATCCAGATGCCACTTGCAGGGACGCTTCCACGGGGTCCTGCAGCTCCCTGGGGGCCCCCTCCCGGGGCTCGGGGCTGCCCGGAGGCACCCCCCTCCCCGGGGATCGTGGGGAGGACCCCGCGCCCCCCGCACCCCCCTAGCCCCGCTCACCATCTCGGCCGTCCCCGTCATGGCATCCTCGGGGATGGAGTACATCTGGTGCTTCGTCTTCACCTTCCACTGCCCTTCCTCCCCCTCGCCCACCTTCACCAGCATCACGCGGAAGTTGGTGCCGCCGAGGTCCAGCGAGAGGAAATCCCCGACCTCTGCAGCACCGGGGGGGGCAGGAAGAGGGGGGAGAGGTTTAGGGGGGGCTCCCGGGGAGGGGGCAAAGCACCGGGCGCCGTCCCCCTCACGTCCCGGCAGCACCTACCGGAGCCCTCGGGCGTGGAGCGGACGTAGGTGGGCAGCATCTTCACCGAGGCTTCCTCGTGCGTCTCCAGCTTCAGCCCCCGGTCCATCTCCTTCTGCATGCGGTACATCACCTTCTTCAGGTCCTCCTCCCGCAGCCGGAACTCCGACAGGATCTGCTCCACCTGCACCGGGGGGGTGGTGGCGTTAGGGGGTGTCCTGCACCCCCCGCACCGCGCCGAGCACCCGGGGGTCCCCACGGATCCCCCAAATCCCTGCGGCCCCGCAGCCCGGAGCACCTCGCCCTGCAGGGGGGGAGCTCCTCACCCCAAAACCCGCTCGGGGGAAGCCCCCCACGGGGGCCCTGTTTTTCCCTCGCGTAGCAACCCCGGCCCTGCTCCCGGCACAGCCTCCATTTCCAGGGCGCGTAACGGGGCCGCGGCCCCGGCTCTCAGATGGAGCCACGGTGCCGAGCGCTTCTGCTCGGCCGGCCAGGTTTGCTCGCGGCATTAAAGGCCTCATTAGGCACCGGGAGCCGGGCGCCGTCAGCGCCAGCAGCGTGTTTTCCTTCGGGGCCGCGCCGGCCCTGCCGTGGGTTTTGGGGCGCAGCACAAAGAGGGGCCCTGCTAAAGCTTTGGGGATGATGTGGGGCTGAGGGTCTCGGCCCCACAAGCCGGCTGCCCTGGGGTGCTCCGGAGGGATGGATCGAGGCCGGATCCCCTCCGGGATGTCCCCATGGGGACACCCAGCGCCCCGCGATGCTGGTCGGTGCCTGATGGTGCTGCAGCACCCGTCCCGGTGTCCCTTATCCCACTGCTCTCATGCGGTCCCAGCCTCGCAGGCACCCCAACAGCGGCACGGTCCCGGTCCCGCTGTGCACCAGAGCCTCCCCGTCCCCCTGGGTGAGCCGATGCAGGGAACCCCCCAGCCCCGAGGCCGTCCCATGGAGCCCGGTTCCTGCCCGCTGCTCGTGCTCAGCACCCCCAGCACCAGGCACGGGGGCACGGGGGCGGCCTCGGGATTTTGGAGCCTCGGCTGTGGCCGCGTGACTCTGCCCGAGGCAGCCTCCTCGTGCGCTGCTGGCTCGGAACCTCCCGACCTCGTTCCTTGCCCCAAACCGCTCCGCTGGCCCCAAAGAGCCCCAAAGACCCCCCGAAAGAGCCCCAAAGCAGGGCAGAAGCAGCCGTTGCCTTCTGGAGGCCAACGTGGGTCGGGCCGGCGGCCGCAGGGCCTCACCTTCTCCTGCCGGGAGCTCTCCATCCTGCTTCTGTGGTCCAGCATGGGGGCAGCCGTGGGCGCGGGGCAGGCGGCGGGCGAAGCTGTGTCCCCCGAGCCCCCCCGGCACCCCCCCGCCTCGTCCGCCCGGGTCCCGTCCCTGGCCGCACCGGGGGCTGCGCCACGTTGGGGGGCGTTAGCTCATCCGGGGCGCCCGCCGCGTCCCCACGGCCCCGTCAGGCGGAGCGGCCGCAAGCCCCCGCAGGCCCGGCCTCGGCCCCCCGCATCCCGGGGCCGCCCTGGGGGGTCCCCAACGCCCTGGGCCGTGCGGGGCGGCCGGGTGCTTCGGCCTCTCCTCCTCCTCCTCCTCCTCCTCCTCCTCCTCCTCGGCCTGCTGTGAACCTCAGCGTGAGGGGGGGACCCCGAGGCGGCTCCGGGGGTCTCTGCGTGGAGCGGACGGACGCGGGCGGCCTGGTCCGGGACCCTCCCCACGGGGGGCCGTCAGCCCCGTCACCGTCCCCGGGCCCCCCTCCCGGTGTGCCGGTTGCCGTGCCAACCACTTCACGGCCTGCTCACGGGGGCAACCACTCCACCGGCCGGCCTGGCAACGCCGCCCGCTGCCATGGACACCGGCACCAAGGTGACGGCGGCACCGCCATGGCCATGGGGCTGGGGGGGGGGAGCCCCGGGGGGCTGGGGGGTCCCACGGTGCCCCCGCCATGTCCCGGGGCTGGGGGTGCAGGGCACCAAGGGGCGGCCCCGGCCCCACACATGGGGGTCCCAGGGGGGTCCCAGGGGGGTCCCGGGGGGGTCCTGGGGCCATGGGGGCACTGCTGGGCCTGGAGGCCACGCCCACCGCGCAGGCCACGCCCACATCTTAAGCCACGCCCAGATCTTAAGCCACGCCCACATCTTAGGCCACGCCCCCACCTCAAGCCACGCCCCCATCAACATTGCCCCGCCCACCCAAATGCCCCAGGCACAACGGAGGCCACGCCCACTCCCTGAGCCACGCCCACCCTCAATCAGGCCACGCCCACACACGAAACCACGCCCACAACCAGCGTAGCCCCGCCCACCGGGAAAGCCCCGCCCACACACACGCGAAGCCACGCCCACGGGGCGGTCCCACCCAACCAGGTTGCCCCGCCCACCGTGGAGGCCACGCCCACACGCTCGGAAGCCACGCCCCCTCGCTAGGCTCCCTGCAGGGAGCCCCGCCCCATGACGTCATGGCGCCGCGCTCTCATTGGCCGGGAGCCGTGGGGGGGCGGGGCGGACCGCGTGCTGCGCATGCGCAGGCTGGGCGCGGCCCCGTGGCAGTTACCGGGGCCGGGAGCACTTCCGGTCGGGCCCTTTCTGCTTCCGGGTCGGGAGCGCTCCCCTCAGCCGCCGCCTCCTCGCTGCGAGTCCGCGGCCGCCGGTACCGGGGGGGCCCGGGGGGGCCCGGAGGGGCTTGGGGGGGGCCCCGGTAGGGTCCGAGTGGGGGCCGGGGGTCTCGGTGCGGCCCTGGGGGGGTCCCGGGGGTGTTTTGGGGGGGTTGCCGGGGTCCCGGGGGGTCCCGGGGGGGTTGCGGGGGCTCGGTGGGGGCCCCGGGGGCTCTGGGAGGGGCCCGGCGGGGGCTGGGGGAGCTCTGGGGGCGTTCCGGGGGGGGTCTGGGGGTCCGAAGGGCTCTGGTGGGGCCCAGAAGGGTCCAGGTGGGGTTTGGGGGGGCCCCGTGCAGTCCCCGTAGGGTCCCAGTGGGGTCTGGGGGGTCCTGGAGGGGTCTGGGGGGTCCTTAGGGGGTCTCAGTGGGGTCTGGGGGGTCCCTGGGGGGTCTCAGTGGGGTCTGGGGGTTCCCCGTGCTGTCCCCATAGGGTCTCGGTGGGGTCTGGGGGGTCCCTGGGGGGTCCTTGGGGGGTCCCAGTGGGGTCTGGGGGGTCCCCGTGCTGTCCCCATAGTGTCCTGGTGGGTCCCAGTGGGCTTTGGGGGGTCCTGGGGGGCTCCCTGGGGGTCCCGGTGCCACCGGTTCCCACTGACCCCGCTGCCCCCCCCAGCCATGAGGCTGTACAGCCTGAGCGTGCTGTACAAGGGCGAGCCCCGGGTGCAGCTGCTGAAGGCCGCCTACGACGTCTCCACCTTCAGCTTCTTCCAGAGATCCAGGTCAGGCCCCGCGCCCCGCACCGGGGCTCCCGGTGGGACGGTGCCGGCACCGGGACGAGCCCGGCCGGGGGGCTCACGGCAGCCCCCGTCCGCACCGAGCATCCCCAGGGCATCGCCTCCCCCGGGGGCGTTGGGCTCAGACCTCCTGGGGTCCGGCTCCGGCTGCCCCCCACCTGTGGAGGGGGCCAGGGGCTGCCGGCAGCGGCTCCAGGGCATTTCCCAGCCCCCTGCCGAGGTTTTGCTGGGCACGTTTGGTGCTGGGGGCAGTGCTGCAGAGAGGGGATCCTAAAAACACCCCCATGGGAGTGTGTAAGGGGAAGGAGCGAGGGGGGGCGGCTCTGGGGGCCACCAGGCACGGCCGCAGGAGCTGCTTCCCCCTGGGCTTTGGGGCAGCCGGCAGCAGTGGGGATAAACCGAATTTATCTGCCTGTCCCTGTGGCCAGAGCAGATTTATTTCTGCTTGTTTGTGGCTTTTGGCCTCTATTTTATTGCGGAGCAAAAAAAAAAAAAAAAAGAAAAGAAAACAAACAAAAAAAAAAAAAGGGGTTATGCAAAAGTCTGCCTGGCACGGCTCGAGCTTGGGGCACTTTCCTGACCTGACTCAACTTGGGTCCAGCGCGGGAGTGTCCCGATGGGGCTGGAGGGGAAGGGTTGGAGGGGAAGGGGCGGTGGGGAAGGGCCGGGGCTGCCCGGTGCCCCCCCCCTCAGCAGCGGGATCCGTGTGCTTGCAGCGTGCAGGAGTTCATGACCTTCACCAGCCAGCTGATCGTGGAGCGCTCGCAGCTGGGCAGCCGGGCTTCCGTCAAGGAGCAAGGTGAGCGCGTGGCCGTGCTGCGAGGCGCGAAGCCCCCCCCTCGCGCCCCCTCCCCGAGAGGTTTTGGTGGGGGGGGGCACACAGGGCTGAGCTCACCTCCCCCCCCCGAGCCCTCCCTGCTGCCCCAGCGCAGCCACCAGTGGGTGGAAACCTCCCGGTGCCGTCTGCTGGCGGTGGAAACGGGGCCGGGGGCAGGCGTTGGGTGCTGGGGGGGGCTCCAGAGTGGCCCCCCCGATGCCGTTTCTGCTTGCAGAGTACCTGTGCCACGTGTACGTGCGGAGCGACGGGCTGGCCGGCGTGGTGATCGCCGATAACGAGTACCCGCAGCGCGTCTGCTTCACCTTGCTGGACAAGGTGAGTGGGGTGGGGGCGCGGGTGGGAATTTGGGGGCTGGGGGGCGCGGGTGGGAATTTGGGGGCTCAGCTCTGCCTCGCTCGCAGGTGCTGGAGGAGTTCAGCAGGCAGGTGAGCCGGGCAGAGTGGCCCACGGGGTCCCCCGGCACCATCGGCTACGCGGCGCTGGACGGGTACCTCAGCAAGTACCAGGTACTGGGGGGGGGCCCTGCGCCGCGCGGCCACCTCGGGGCGGGGTGGGTGTGGGGGGGCTGCTGGCATTACACCGCCCTCCTCCCACCCCCCCCAGAACCCCCGCGACGCCGACCCCATGACCAGAGTGCAGGCAGAGCTGGACGAGACCAAAATCATCCTGGTGAGGACGGCGGGGACGGGGCTGATCCCGCTCCCCACCCCCCCTGGGTGCTCCCCACTCCCCCCGGGTGCTCCCCACCCCCCCAGGTGTTCCCCCCCCCGGTTTGGGGGTCCCAAATGCCGACGGGGTGCCCGGTGCCCGTTTCCCTGTGCAGCACAACACCATGGAGTCGCTGCTGGAGCGCGGGGAGAAGCTGGACGACCTGGTGTCCAAATCGGAGGTGCTGGGGGCGCAGTCCAAAGCCTTCTACAAAACCGTGAGTGCGGCACCCGCCCCCCCCCGGGAAGGGACCCCCCCCGCGGGCTGGGGGTGGGTTTGGGGCAGAAGCAGCCCCTGGGGGTGCTGGGTGTGGGGTCGGGCAGGGGGCTCGGCTGCCCAAACCCAGCTGTGGAGCTCCTCGCCCCCCCCCCAGTGTGGGGTGCCCCCCCAGTGCCCTCAGGCCACCTCTCGCCCCCCCCCCAGGCTCGGAAGCAGAACTCGTGCTGTGCAGTGATGTGACCCCCCCGCGGGGGGCTCCTGCCCCGGCCCGCCAGGCCCTCGCCCCCCCTCGGATTTCGGACTGGACGCGGAGCCCCGGCGGCTCCGGGGCCACTGCTCGGGATGAGCCCCCCCGGGCACCGCGGCCGTGCCCGGGGCTGAGAGGACCCCGCGCCGGGGGGGCTGGGGGAGAGCTGCGGCCCCCCCTCGCCCTCCCCCGGGGCGGCTGGGGCTGCGTTGTGCCCCTCCCCACACCAATGCCTGTAACACCAGCGAGTGCCTCCGCGCTGCCAGCCCCGGGGGGGCTTGGGGAGAGAGGAGCTGGGACCCCCCCCAGCATGGGGCATGGAGGGGGGGGAGCTGGGGGGGGTGTTTCTGCATCTGTGTCCCCGGGGGGGGGCGGGTGGGAGCAGGGAAATGCTTGGGGTGGGGCTGTGCCCCCTTGGGGGGGACACACAGGGTCGGCCCCCACACCCCTTCCCTTTTGGGGGGGGGGAAGCTGGGGGGGGTCCATACTATGGGGCTGCCCCCCTTCCGTGGGTCTGAGCCCCCCCCTTACCCCCTGTTCCTGTGGGGTGGGTGGGAGCCAGCGGGATGGGTGCTTGGCATGGTGGGGGGGTCCCCATTTCCCCCCTCCCTCAGCCCTGGGGGGGGGGGGCTCAGCCTCGGGGGGGGGCTCAAAGGGGGCCTCCCCCCCGCCTCGGTGGGCAGCTTTGTGTCGGGGCTGTATCGGGGGCGCTATCGCAGCCCATAAAGTTCTCTGTGATGGTCGTGGCCTGCTTGGGCTCCGTGGGGCAGGATCGGGCCTGGTGGGGGGGGGGGGGTGCAGCAACACTCAGCCTCGTGTCCCCCCCCCCGCCCCGTGGGGGGGGGGTGTTGGCGGTTGTTTTTCCTCATAATTTATTTGCAGTTTTTTTTTTTTCCCGAGACAAAAACGAAATCAGAGTCATCTGTTACACTTACAAGGCTCAGAAAGAAAAGACGAAGGGGTGTGGGGGGTGGGGGGCAATATGCCGGGAGGGGGGGGGGAAATAGAGAAAATTTGGAGGGGGGGGGAACGGAAAAGAACGAGAGAAAAAGGGGAGGGGGGGGGAGAGAAGTTTGGCAACGCTCCACCAGCATTCAGGGACGGAAACAGCTCAGCTCAGCTCCTCGACAGACAGCGGGGTGCTCCCGCGCAGGGCATGCAGAAAGGAAAAAGCTGCCCCCCCCCGGCCCCCCCACCCCACCCACCCCCCCAGCCACAAACAGCCCCCAGCGCCGGGAGTGCGAGGAGGGGACACCTCGGAGGAGGAGGAGGAGGAGGGGAGGGGGGGAGAAATTTGGGGGGGGGGGGGGTTGGGGTGAAGCCCCCTCCCCTCCCGGAGCCGTGAGCCCCCCTCCCTGGGGGTGTGGGGCTGGGGTGCGGGGGGAGCAGCGCCCTTGGTGCGGGGGGGGCCCGGGGGGGGCCGGCGGAGCAGCCTGTGCCCCCTAAGAGACCCGCTCTCTTAGTCTATAAAGTGCTTTCGACGCTGCCTCAGTGCTGGCTGGATCGCCCCCGAGCCCCCCCTTTGGGCTGGGATCCCCCCCCCCCCAAAAAAAAAAATCCAAAAATTCCTCCCCCCATTCCTTCCCCCCCCCCTTTGATCCCCAGCACCCGGCTCCGCGCCCCCCCCAGGGGCTGCGGGAACAGCCCCGGCCCCACACTTTGGGAAGGGGGGGGGGGAGCAGCCCTGGGGGTGTTGGGGGGGGGATTTTTGGGGGGGGGGGATGGAAGGAGGGGGGGGCACCAGCTGCTCCCGCGGGAATTCAAAAATAAAGAGCTCTCTCTATGTACAGGGGGCCCGGGGAGGGGGGGGTTGTGGGGGGGGGGGCGAGCAAAAGCGGAGCCCAAAGAACGCAACATCCACCACCAGCGACAGCGAAACTCCACGAGCACAGCCGGGGGGGCGGGGGGGGGCCGGGCCAACCCCCCCCCGGCCCGGCGCAGACGGGCTTCGGGGGGGAAAAAGGGAAAAATGTTGGGAGGGGGGGGGGGTCAGGGAGCAGGGGGGGGTCTCCGGCAGCCCCCCCGCCCCCGCACGTCGGTGGGGGTCTGTGTGAGATGATTGATTTTTTTGGATTTTTTTTTTTTTCTATTTGTCATTTTTGCTTTTTTTTGTCTTTTTTTTTTTTTTCTCCTTTTTCTGCAAACGCAGGCACTGGGCGGGGGGGTTGGGGGGGGCACAGGCATGCGGACGCGTGCTCCGGGACCGCGGCCGCGTCTCCGTCGGGCCGGACCCAGGCTATGGGAGGGGGGGGGGTCTGAGGCTGAAAGGGGGGGGGTCTCAGGCTGGGGGGGGGGCTTCAGGCTTGGAGGGGGGGCGGGCTCAGGCTGGGGGGTGCCCTCAGCTTGAGTTTTGGGTTCTCAGGGTGGTTTTTGTTTTTTTTTTTTTTTCCTTTTTTTTTTTCTTTTTTTTTGGGGGGAGGTCGGGGGGGGCCGGCGGCCTTTTGGCCCCCCCTTGAGCCGCCCTCACCTTCACTGGAGGGGGGCGACGGGCGCCCCCGAGCCGTGGAAGTGGACGTTCTGCCACTTGCCGTCGCGGCGGTGCCAGACGCGCGTCTCCTCGGACTGGCTGGTGCGCGGGCGGCCCTGCGCGTCCAGGTACTGCGTGAGCCGGATGTAGGCGATGCAGGCGGCGTCCTCCCCGATGACGTGCACGTGGGGGTTCAGGATGGTCGTGTGGATCGGCTTGTTGTTCTTGGACAGCACTGCGGGCAGCCCGTCAGCCGCGGGGGTGAGGGCAGGGGGGCGGGCAGGGAGAGAGGCAAGGAGATGGGCAGGGGTACAGGCAGGGCAGGGAGATGGGCAGGGGTACAGGTAGGGGTATGGGCAGGGGTATGGGCAGAGATATGGGCAGGGGTACAGGATAGGGGTAGGGGTAGGTGCAGGGGTACGGGCAGGGCAGGCAGGGGTACGGGGAGGGAGATGGGCAGGGATATGGGCAGGGGTACAGGCAGGGGTATGGGCAGGGGTAGAGGTAGGGGTATGGGCAGGGGTATGGGCAGGGGTACAGGCAGGGGTATGGGCAGGGGTAGAGGTAGGGGTATGGGCAGGGATATGGGCAGGGGTACAGGCAGGGGTATGGGCAGGGCAGGCAGGGGTATGGGCAGGGCAGGCAGGGGTATGGGCAGGGGTACGGGGAGGGGTACAGGCAGGGAGAGGGGCAGGGGTAAGGGCAGGGCAGGCAGGGAGATGGGCAGGGGTATGGGTGGGGGTACGGGGAGGGGTACAGGCAGGGGTACGGGCAGGGTGGGCAGGGGTACGGGCAGGGGTAGAGGTAGGGGTACGGGCAGGGGTACAGGCAGGGGTAAAGCGAGGGGTATGGGCAGAGGTACGGGCAGGGTGGGCAGGGAGATGGGCAGGGGTACAGGCAGGGGTAGGTGCAGGGCAGGCACCCAGGCAGGCAGGCAGGGCGCAGGCAGGAACACCACCAAGGACGCAGGCAGGGATGGATGCAGGAGCAGCACCAGCAAGGGCGCAGGCAGGGATAGGCACAAGGGTACAGGCAGGGCGCAGGCAGGGATGAGGGCAAGGATATGGGCAGGGCGCAGGCAGGAACACCACAAGGAGCTGGGTAAGGCTGCAGGAGCAGCACCAGCAGGGATATGGGCAGGGTGCAGGCAGGGCGCAGGCAGGGTGCAGGCAGGGCTACCCCCAAGGACACCAGCAGGGTGCAGGCAGGGACGCAGACGAGCACAGGCAGGATTTGGGGAGCAGAACGAGCACGGGTGCGGGCAGGGAGCCAGGCAGGGCTGCAGGAGCGCTGCCAGCACGGATCCGGGCACGGACGGACCCGAGGGTGCGGGCAGGAGCACGGGCAGGGGGCAGGCAGAAGGGACACGGGCAGGGGCTGGGAAGGGCACGGGGACGGGGACGGGCAGGGACAGGGCCGGGCACTCACAGTTCTCGAAGTAGAAGCGGTGGAAGTCCATGCCCTCCACCAGGTTGCCCAAGGCCTCGGGCTCGAAGGAGGTGAGCCCCGGGTCGCAGATCTTCCTGCAAGGCGCGCCGTGAGCCACGGACCCCCCCCTGGGACCCCCCCCCCGGAACCCCCCCCCCCCGGCCCCCCACTCACGCGTAGGCTTCGAAGTCCCCGTTGTTGACGGCCTCGATGAGCTGCTCCGTGATCTTGATGATCTCCTGCTTGCGGGCTGGGGGGGGGGACATGGGGGGGTCACGGCCCCGAACCACTGCGGGGTGCCCAGGGGACCCCCGGGAGGAGGAGGAGGAGGAGGAGGAGGAAGGTCCCTACCGCCAGCAGCCGTCCCTCCCAGTACGTCCCAGTGCCTCCCAGTACCACCCAGTGCATTGCAACAGATCCCAGTTCCATGCAAGCGCATCACAACACAGCCCAGTGCCGTCCCATCGCGTCCCAGTACATCCCAGTGTCACTCCAGTGCACTCCAACGTGTCTCTCCCAGAGCATCCCATCGCATTCCAGTGTGTCCCAGTGCACTCCGACACACCACAGATCCACCCTGCTGCAATCCCACCACATCCCAGTACAAACCAGTGCCATCCCAATTCATCCCAGTGTCACCTCAATGTGTTCCAGTGCCATTCCAGTGCCACTCCAGTATAACCCAGTGTGGCTCAGTGCATCCCAACAGCAACCCCATGCATGCCAGTGTGTCCCAGTGGCGTTCCAGTGCATCCCAGTTCCATGCCAATGCACTACATTACCATCCTATCGCATCCCAGTGCCTCCCAGTACCATACTAGTGCCATCCAGCACAGCCCAGTTCCATCCAGTGTGTCCCAGTGCTATCCTGTTGCATCCCAGTCTGTCTCAGAGCATCCAGTTCCCCCCCAGCTCATCTCACTGCATTCCCAGTGCCATCCTAGTGCATCCCAGTGTCCCTCAGTGCCATGCTAATGCATCTCAGCACCACTCCAGTACACTCCAGTGTGCCCCAGTGCCACACCAGTGCATATCAGTACAACCCCGTGCCATCCTAGTGCACCATAAAGCATCCTGGTGCCACCTCAGAGCCATTCCAGTACACCCCAGTGGATCCCAGGGCCATGCTGAGGCATTCCAGTTCCATCCCAGTGCATCCCAGTGCCATCTTACTGCACACCAGTGTGCCTCAGGGCACCCCTGTGCCAGCCTAGGCACCCAGGCGTGTTACGGTCCCTCCCAGTGCCACCCCAGTGCAGACCAAAGCTGCCCCGGTGCCGTCCCAGTGCACCCCAGTGCCATGCCAGTGCATTCCAACACACTTCAGTTCCATCCCAGTTTGACCCAATGCTGTTCCAATGCCTAACATCACACTCCAGTTTGTCCCAGTGCAACTCAGTACATTCAGTGCCATCCTGCTGTGTCCCAGTGCCATTGCAGCGTGTCCCAACGCATCCCAGTTCCATTCCAGTGCATTGCAGTACCAGTCTACTGCTTCCCAGTGCGTCCCAGCACGCCCCAGTTCCCCCCAGTGCATCCCAGTGCCATTTCCATGCATGTCCAGTCACCTCGGTGCCATCCCGCTGCATCCCCGAGTCATTCCAGTGCATCCCAGTGCCAACTTATTGCATCCTGTGCATCTCAATGCCTTCCAGTGCCACCCCAGTACACCCCAGTGCCACTCCAGCATACCCCAGTACAGCTCTATGGCACCCCAGGGCATGCCAGTTCATCCCAGTGCCATGCCACCATGCCCCAGTGCATCCCAGTGTTAGCCCAACGTGCCCCAGTGCATTCTCATGCCAGCCTAATGCACCTTAACGCGTTCTGGTGCCATCCCAGTGCATCCCAGTGCATCCCAGTGCCATTGCAACGTATCCTACGTCCATCCCAGTGCACCCTGGTACCATCCCAGTACATCCCAGTGTATCCTGGCTCCATCCCAGTGCCATTCCAACATATCCCAGTGCCATTCCAGTGCCATCCCAGTGCATCCCAGTGCCATTCCAACATATCCCAGTACCATCCCAGTGCATCCCAGTGCCATTCCAACATATCCCAATGCATCCCAGCACCATTCCAGTGCATCCCAGTGCATCCTAGCACATCCCAGTGACATTCCAATGCATCCCAGTGCATCCTAGTTCCATCCCAGTTCATTCCAATACCATTCCGAAGCATCCCAGTACATCCTAGCACCATCCCAGGGCATTCCAATGCGTCCCAGTGCCTCCTAGAGCCGTCCCAGCGCCATTTCAATGCACCTCAATGCATCCCAGCTCCATCCCAGTGCCACTCCAATGCATCCCAGTCATCCCAGTGCCATTCCAATTAATTCCAACATATTCCAGCTCCATCCCAGTGCATCCCGATGCCTTTCCAGTGCATCCCAGCTCCATCCCAGTGCCATTCCAATGCATCCCAGTGCCTCTTAGCACCATCCCGGTGCATCCCAGTGCCATTCCAATGCATCCCAGTGCCTCTTAGCACCATCCCGGTGCATCCCAGCGCCATCCCAGTGCCACTCCAATGCATCCCAATGCATCCCAGCGCCATCCCAGTGCCATTCCAATGCATCCCAATGCATTCCAGCTTTATCCCAGTGCCATTCCAATGCACACCAGTACTTCTTAGCGCTATCCCAGTGCTGTTCCAATGCCCTCCAATGCATCCCAGTGCCATTCCAGTGCACCCCAGTGCCCCATAGTGCCATTCTAATGCCCTCCAATGCATCCCAATGTCATCCCAGTGCATCCCAGTGCCATTCCAATGTCCTCCAGTGCAGCCTAGCGCATCCCAGTGCCATCCCAGTGCCACCCAGCTCCACCCCCGCCCTCCACGCCCCCGTCACCTTTCGTGTCCTCGTCCTCGATGGTGGTGTTGGTGCTGTCGGACGACTCCTGCCAGCGGGAGGGCGGCGGTGCGGAGGGAGAGATGGGGGGGGGGGGCAGGAAGGGAGGGGGTGTCAGCGCCCGCCGGGGGGGGGTCTGCACGCCCCGGCCGCGGGGTGCCGGCTCCCCGGGCAGCGCAGGGACACGGGGAGCCCCCACACCCCCCCCGGCCCCAGCCGCGAGCCCCCAGCCCGCCCGGCCCCGCGGAGATGGGAGATGTGCGGGGAGGATGGAGGCGGAAAGCGGAGAGAAAGAGAGAGAGAGAGAGAAAAGAGGGGGGGGGATAAAATAAAGGGGGGGGGTCACGGCCCCGGGGGGGGGCAGCAATACCTTAATGCCGTCCACAGGGTTATGAATTACGGTAGTTTGAGGCTCCTACAGGAGAAGGAAGAGAGACAGAGGAAGGCGAGGAGAGAGGGGAGAGGAGGAGGCGAGGAGAGACCAGAGCACAGCAGGGGGGGGGAGAAATTTGGAGGGGGGGGCACGCGGACGGGGGGCACAGACCCAGAGCGGGGTGGGGAGGGCGGGGAGGGGGAGAGAAGCAGAGTCGTTAGTCCAGCGCAAGCCCGATGGTTTAATTGGGAGACAGCAGAGGGGGGGTGAGAGCCCAGAGGGACCCCGGGGAGGGGGATTTGGGGGGCGGGTGGGGGGGGGCCCCCTGCCCGTATCCTGCACCCACCGTGCCGGGCGTGCCGCGTCCTGCCAGGGTGGTCGTGGTGGGCGCCCCCCGGGCCGCGTCCTGCACCCACCTGCTGAGCGGGGTCCTGGTGCTGTGACCCCATCCTTGTCCCCGTGCCCACGTCCTGCACCTCACCCGGGTCCTGTCCCCTGCACCCACCTGAGGGGCTGGGGTCCGGGGTCCGTGCCCACAGATCCCCTGCACCCACCTGCTGAGCCAGGTCCCGGTGCTGTGACCCCTATCTTGTCCCCGTGGCCGGATCCTGTACCCACTGTCCCAGTAGGGTCCTGGTGCTGTCCCCGTGGCCGCATCCTGCACCCACCTGGATCCTGGTGCCACTACCCTATTCTGTGTCCCCATGGCCGCATCCTGTACCCACTGTCCCAGTAGGGTCCTGGTCCCCATCCCCGCACCCTGCACCCACCTGCTGAACCGGGTCCTGGCTGTCCCTGCACCTGATCCTTGTCCCCGTGGCTCAGACCCGCTGCACACTGTCCCAGTAGGGTCCTGGCGCTGTCCCCATCCGCGGCTCAGTCCCCACCAGCCCCGGCCCAGTCCCACCCGGTCCCGGGCCCAGCCCCGCCACCCACCCCAGTCCTGGTGCTGTGTTGCCACCCTGTGCCGCCATGGCCCACCCCTGTCCCCACTGTCCCAGTAGGGTCCTGGTGTTGTCCCCATGGCCGCACTCCTGCACCCACCTGGTGCCATGACCCCATCCTTGTCCCCGTGGCCGCATCCTGCACCCACCTGGGTCCTGGTGCCGTGACCCCATCCTTGTCCCCATCCTGTCCCCACTGTCCCAGTAGGGTCCTGGTGCTGTCCCCCTGCCCGTGGCCGCATCCTGCACCCACCGTGCCGGCCGCATTGGCTGGGGGGGTTTGGGGTGTGGGGGCGTGAGGAGGTGCCCCCCCTGGCTGCCGGTGGCTCTGGGGACGCCCGGGGCGAGCATGGCGATGGATGCGATGGGATGGTGGGATGGAGGAGGGGGGCGCGGGGGGGCACGAAGGGGCCCGGCTCCTCGTGGCCCCCCCCCGGGGACACGGCGGGTGGGGGGGGCACCTACCAGCGCCGCCGGCGGGAGCGTCCCCTTGGGGCTGGTGACGCCGGCGCTGCCTTTGGTGCTGTTGGTCTGCGGCTGGGGGGAGACATTGGAGGGGGGGGGCCTCAGCGATGGCGTGGGGGGGTGGTGGTGACCCCCCCGCACCCGTGTGTCCCCCCCCAGCGTCCCCTCACCTTGACGCCGTCGGCTTTCTTGTTGAGCAGGCTCTTAGCTGCTGTGGGGGGGGGAAAGCAGAGCGTCAGCGCTGTGCCCCCGCCCTGGGGACAGGGCCACCGTCCCCCCCCCGCCCGGCAGCGCCCCTGAGGGGGGGCACCGGGGGGGGGCGAAGCGGGGAGCCGGGGGTTGGCTTACCTTGGAGAAATGCAGAGAGGAAAGCGAGAGAGAGAGAGAAAGAGAGAGGGGGGGGGCGGGGGGCGAGAGAGAGAGAAAGGGGGGGGGAATTTGGGGGAGGGGGGGGGGAATGGGTTAAAAAAACGAGAAAAACACCAAAAAAATCGTCTTGAGAGCAGGCGGCGGCGCAGCCCCGACGTGGTGGTGGCGTCTCACTCCTAGCCTGACCTTGGGGGGGGGGGCACGGGGGGGTGACGGGGGGGAGGTGGCACCGGGGGGGGCCGTGCTGGCAGCTCCCCCCCCTCCGGCACTGGCGTCCTCGGCATCGCTCCTCCAGGCCTGGTGGCACCGGAGGGGACCCCATGGGGGGCTGGGGGCTAGAGGGGGGGCCGGCCGGTGACGGCACCAGGACCGGCTTTTAGAAGGGGGGGGGGGGACGGGGATAGGGGAGGACTGGGGGGGGGGGGGACACGGGGACACCCCCGTGACACAGCCGTGTCCCCACGGGCTCCCCCGTGGGTCCGGGCCCTCCTCGGGAAGCGGGCTGGGGACAGAGCTGGCTGCGGCGCTGAGAGCTGGGCTTGCACCAGAGCCATTTGGTGGGGACCCCTTTTTTTTTTTGGGGGGAGGGGGGCTGGCCGTGGAGGGGTTTGAGACCCGCCGAGTGTTTCGCGGCGCCACAAACACCGGCTGCAGCGCGCTGGAGCTGGTGCGGGGGCATGCGGCGGTGCGGACCCCCCCGGGGCAGTACCCACCCCCCCCATGCAAGCAGTGACCTCCCACCAGCAGGTCACCCTCCCACCAAGCCATGAGCCAGCTCCCCCATGCTGGCCAGCCCCCCCCCGGGCAGGACGATGCTGTGGGATGGAGCAGCAGTGATGGGGGGGCACCTCCCCAAAGGCAGCTCCAACTTCCCTGCCCCCCCCCCCCTTTCCCACCATGGCCATGTGCTACTGTGGCACCTGGTGGGGGGGTGGGGTGCTGGGGGGGGGCACCATGGGGAGCCCAGGTACCGGGGGGGGTCCTGGGTGCCATGGGGGGGTCCTGGGTGCTGTGAGGGGTGGGGGGGGTGCCATGGGGGTTCCAGGGGGCGTGGAGGTCCCAGGTACCAGAGGGGTCCTGGGTGGGATGGGGGCACCATGGGGGTCCTGGGGGGGGGCCCAGTTGCCATGGGGGTCCCATGTACTATGGGGGTCCCAAGTACCATGGGGGGGGTCCCAAGTACCATGGGGGTCCCAGGTGCCATGGGGGGGTCCCCATTTACTATTGGGGTCCCTGGCACTATGGGGGTCCCAAGTACCGTGGGGGGGGGGGTCCCAAAAGCGGCCCCCAGGGCTGGGTCGGGGGACGGGGACATGAGACAAGCGCTGCGGTGCCGGGGAGGGGGCGCCGGGTGCCAGCAGCGGGGGCATTCCCCAGCCCCGGGGCAGAGGAAAGGCCGGCGGGAGGGGGGGTGGAGGTGGGCACACAGGCGCTTGTGTTGGGGGGTGACTGGTCGTGCGCTCCTATTTCCCAGCAGGTACTCAGTGGGGTGGTGAGGGAAGACTAGCAGTGAGGACAGCAAGGGTGGGGTTAGGTGTTTCTTTTTAGGGGGATTGGGGCAGGGGGACTCTTGCTCCACTAAGCCCCATGGGGGTGCCCAGGGGCTGGGGCCCTGCCAGACACTGGGAGGTGGCCCTGTGCGGGCCTGCTCACTGTGCAGGGAGGGCAGGTGGCAGGAGAGAGGAGGAAGGCACAGCCGCTGAGCTGGGGCGGTATGGGGGTGTCCAGCACTCCCCCCACCACGGCCACTGCGGCCCTGGGCACCACCTGCGCCTCGGGAAGGCGAGGGCACTGAGTTGGGGCAAGCTCCCCGCTTTTTTGTTGTTTGTGTAGCGGAGTGGAGTGGACAGGGCTGCCGTGCCCCCCCCACCTGCTGAGACCTGGTCTGCTGGCCCCTCCCAGATCATCAGCTCTGCTTGCAGCTGTTGGAGGTGATGGAAGGGGCTTCAGGGTGGGGGAGAAGCAGCCAGAGGGTGGCTGAGGATCTGCTGCGGGGGCTGATGATGGTCTCTCAGCTCTGCTGTGGGCTGAGGCTGCCGGGGTGAGCCCGCCGGGCTCACTGTGAAGAACTCGGCCAGCATGGTGGTCAGGATGGCTCCTCCTCAGCTGCACCAGTCACGCCGGGGGGCACTGGGTCGGGGCACTGGGAGGTGGGCACTGGGCGTGGGGGGTACTGGACACTGTGACGTGGGGGGCATGGGATGGGGTAGGCACTGGCACGTGGGGGGTACTGGGATGGGTGTGCAGAGTGGGGCTGGGATGGTGGGCACTGGCAATGGCTGGGGTACTGGGAAATGGTGGGTACTGCAGACGGGTGGGGCACTGGGGTATGGGTCTCTGGGGGGCTCTGTGAAATGGTGGTACTGGGGCTGCTGGTGGACACCGTGGCTGCTGGGGCTCTGGAGATGGGGCACTGGATGTGTGGGGGCACTGTGGACATGGCCAGGCACTGGCAGGCTGGGGGCACTGGGAGGCTGTGGGGCACCGGACATGGCAGGTACTGGCATATGGGGTGGGGGCACCTGAACGTGGCTGGGGCACGGGGACAGGTGGGGGGCTCTGGGAGATGGGGGTGGGGGCACTGGGACGTGGCTGGGGCATGGGATACACGGGGTGGGGGCACTGGGATGGTGGGGGTACTGGGGAGGTTGCAGTTTGGAAGATTTGGGCAGAGGACTGGTGATGGGGGACTAGGGGTGATTGGAATTGTGGCGGGAAATTGCCATCACCTCCCCTCCCTCGGCCACTCCTCCAGGTCTGCCTCCCCGCCTTGCCGAGCCTTCAGGGCACCACGCTCCCGCCTGGGGATGATGGAGGCCACGGTGGAGCGTTGCTGGGGGACAGGGGCGTCAGGGTCAGCTGATGGGCTGCCTGGAGACTGGGGGATGCAGGAGGTGGGGGCTGGGCACTCAGCACCCATGGGTGCTTGAGGGCCTTGGTGGGGTGGCCCACCTCTGCCGTGGGGTCCATGGGTCAGACTTCCTGTTGATGGTGTTCGCTTTGGGGTCACCCGGGTCCCCACTTCTGCCGAGGGGAACTGGGGAGACGGGGCGGGGGCAGAGGCGGGCTGCGTCCCTGCCGCCCCTCGAGGCCCCCCCCACAGTCTCCCCAGCACAGCCCCTGGGGACGCGTGCCCCGGCAGCGCCCCTTAGGCTCCAGAGGCTGACGGGGCCGCAATCCACCGGAGGCGTCCGCCGACGGCGTGGAGAAGAAGTTTGTGCTGGTCCGCGTCGCCAGAACGGGAGCCATGCAGGATGCAGCATGGCCGCTGTGGATGGGGGGGGGCGCGGGTCAGGGCGCACCCCAAACCGCCCCACTGCATCCAGGGGGGCCCAACCGAGCGGGGGTGGGCAGGTCGGGGTGGGCCCGGGGGAGGACTGGGGTGGGATGGGGGAGGAATGGGTGGGACCAGTATGGGGACTGGGACGGGACTGGGAGAGGAATGGATGGGACCAGTATGGGGACTGGGAGAAGAACAAGAATGGGACCAGTATGGGAACTAGGAGAGGAATGGATGGGACCAGTATGGGGACTGGGGTGGGATGGGGGAGGAATGGATGGGACCAGTATGGGAACTAGGAGAACAGGGACAGGATCAGTATGTGGACTGGGAGAGGAATTGATGACACCAGTATGGGGACTGGGAGAGTAATAGATGGGACCAGTATGGAGACTGGGGTGGGACTGGGAGAGGAATGGATGGGACCAGTATGGGAACTGGGAGAAGAACAAGAATGGGACCAGTATGAGGACTGGGAGAGGAATGGATGGGACCAGTATGGGGACTGGGAGAGGAATGGATGGGAGCAGGAAGGGGACTGGGAGAGGAACAGGAATGGGACCAGTATGGGGACTAGGAGAAGAACAGGGACGGGACCAGTATGGGGACTGGGAGAGGAATGGGTGGGACCAGTATGGGGACTGGGAGAAGAACAAGAATGGGACCAGTATGAGGACTGGGAGAGGAATGGATGGGCCCAGTACAGGCACTGAGAGAGGCCAGGTGAGTGCCGGGCGCAGGGGAGGCCGGGCAGGACGGGGAGGCTGGCTGGGATGGGTGGGCGGCAGAGACCAGGGACGGGAGAGACGGGAGCTGGGGCCAGGGGGCGCAGACCAGGCAGAGGGGGGCGCAGCACCAGGTTTGGGCCATGACCGGGGGCTGGGTCCCCTACTTGCAGGCCCATATGTCACGTGTTGCCTGGGAGGTCCGCCCTGCACCCGGGGCAGGAGCCGGGCGTGAAGCTGGGAGGGGTGGCCAGCACGGGGGCCTGGGGCTGGAGGTTGGGGGGCTCCCACTCACTCCAGCGACAGGCCTGCTGGTCGCCCTGCACCTTCATGCGAGTGGCCGAAGTCGGCCAGCTTCTCCATTGCCTGCCCTGGCCGGCAGACTTGCTGGCCAGGAGCAGGTTCTGCTGCGGGGGGGGGTACATAGATGGGGGGGGGGCATACACACACACGTGAAATGGCCCCACATCACCCCACAGCCCCCCAGCACCTCCCTCCAGCAGCATCGGGAAGGTGAAGGGTGCAGGAGGGGGGGTGCATGCTGGCTGCCCCCCCCCCCAGAGAGAGGGAGGCCCCCCCCCCAGAGGCTGAGCAAGGTCTAGACCTGATGGGGGTGTCACCTTGAGGTCCTGGTGTGCACCACCCCACGGTGGCAGTGCAGGACGGCCTCCAGGATCTGCTGGATGCAGTGGCTGCGTGCAAACACCCCGCGGGTCAGGGGGCGCCGTGCCCCCCCCCGGCGGCTCATCCAGCACCCGACCCCCGGCCTGTGTCTTAAGATGGGGGCACCCAAAGGGGTGGGACCCCCCCTCCTTACAGGCATCCCCCCCCACCAGCACTACGCCCAGGGTGCTCCCCGGGATGGATGGGGGCTGGGGTGTGTGGGGACCCCTCCCTCCGCCAACAGCTCCCCCCAAAGGTCCCCAAGGACTCTGCCCCCCCCCCTAGACAGGACTGAGGATGGGGGCATGAGAATTAACAAAGAGAGGGGAGAGGAATGAGATGAGAGGTCAAGTGGCCAGTCTGGGACCCCCCCCCCCTCCTAGGGGCTGGGTGATCTGAAATTGTGAGGGAAGAAGGAGAGGAGGAGAAGGGAGGGAGGGGAGAGGAGGGGGAGAGCGAGGCAGGGGCGGCGAGGCAGCGAGTCGTGGCGGTGGCATTGGCCTCCTCCGGGCCCCTCTGGGCGACGAACGCAGTCTGGGCAGGCCAAGGTGAAGCGTTAATAGCTCATGGACACAGTGACTGCAGTAGAATGGGGGTGGGGTTGGGGGATGGGGGGTATAGGGGGTGGATGGGGTTATAGGGCGTGGGACAGGGTACAGGGTGTGGGATGGGTCATAGGGTGTGGGATGGGTCATAGGGTACGGGTTATAGGGTATAGGGTGGGTTAGGAATAGGAGAGCAGGTTGTAGGGTATGGGACGGGGTATAGGGTGTGGGATGGGGTTATATGGTGTGGGATGGGTTATAGGGTGTGGGATGGGTTATAGGGTATGGGAAAGGTTATAGGGTGTAGGTTATAGGGTATAGGATGGGTTAGGAAGCAGAAGAGCAGGGTATAGGGTATGGGACAGGGTATAGGGTATGGGATGGGTCATAGGGTATGGGACGGGTTATAGGGTATGGGAAAGGTTATAGGGTATGAGATGGATGGGTCATAGGGTATGGGAAGGGTTATAGGGTATGGGATGGATTAGGAAGCAGGAGAGCAGGTTATAGGGTATGGGATGGGTCATAGGGTATGGGATGGGGTTATAGGGTGTGGGATGGGGTCATAGGGTATGGGTTATAGGGTATGGAATAGGTTAGGAAGCAGGAGAGCAGGTTACAGGGCATGGGACAGGTTACGGGGTATAGGACAGGTAATGGGGTATAGGACAGGTTTTAGGGTATAGGACAGGTAATGGGGGTATAGGACAGGTTTTAGGGTATGGGGCAGGTTAGGAAGCAGGAGTGTAGTTTATAGGGTATGGGACAGGTTGTAGGGTATGGGGCAGGTGAGGGGACATGGGGCAGGTCAGGAAGCAGGAGGACAGGTTATGGGGTATTGGGGCAGGTTTTGGGGGGGGGGGGGCAAAGAGGCAAAACACAGGGAACGGGGTGCCGGGGGGGGCGGGGGGGGGGACAGCGAGCGGAGGGGTAGCGGTGGGACAGACGGACACACGGACGGACACACGGACACGCACAGAGCCCGAGCGACGCGTGATGGGAGACAGAGGGGGGGGGGGTTGGAAGGGACGGGGGGGGGGGGACATGGGGGGGAGCACGGGGAGGGGGTACGGGTTTGGGGGGGGGGAGATGGGGGGGAACGAGAGAGGGGGAGAAACAATGTTGTGAAAGCCCAGAGACCACGGGGACGGGCACACGGCGGGCACACAGGGCGCTGGGGCACGGCACCGGCACGGGGGGGGGGGACCCCGGGGGGGGGGGACACGGGGGGGGGTGGGGAGAGAGAAAGGGGGGGGGGGGCGGCGGGAACCCAGAAGCAGAATGGAGCCGGGGTTGTTGTGGGGGGGGGGTTATGGGGGGAAGTGGGGGGGGGGGGGGTCACGGGCACACTGTTCCCCCCCCCCTAAAAAAGCGGGGTGCCCCCCCCTGCTGGAGCTGCCCCCCCCCCCCCCCGCAGCGCCCGGGGGGGCCGGGGGGGCGCGGGGGCTCACCTGGCGTCCGCCTCGCTGTAATACTCCCGCGCCACGATGTCCTCGAACAGCTCCCCGCCGGTCACCCTGCAAGGCAGTGCCGTCACCCTGCGCCCCCCCGGGGACACCCCCCCATGGGGACACCCCCCCCTTGGGGACACCCCCCCCCCCGGGGACCCCCCCACTCACAGGTCGAAGACGAGGTAGTGGAAGCCCTCCTCCGAGATGCTGTCGTGGAGCCGCACTGCGGGGACGGGGACGCTGAGGGGGGGCCCCAGGTGGCACCCGGCGCACCCCCGGGTGCCACCCAAAGTCCTCGGGTGTCCCAAGGGGTCCCCAGATGTCCCCCAGCACCCCCCCAGGTGCCACCCGCCGCGTCCCCAGGTGCCACCCGGCAGCACCTCGGCCGTCCCCAGGCACCCACGGGTGCCACCCAGCGTCCCCAGGTGTCCCCAGATGTCCCCAAGCACCCCCCAGGGACCCCCCCCAGCGCCCCCCGGTGCTGCCCTGCTGTCCCCAGCTGTCCCCAGGTGCCACCCCCCCGTCCCCACTCACCGATGTTGGAGTGCTTCAGCAGACGGCAGATGCGCGCCTCCCGCTCCAGCTTCTGGGTGGTCTGGGGGGACAGGGGGCTCAGGGGGGGGCACGGACGGGTCCCCACCCCCACCCTGACCCCGTCCCTGTCCCCGTCCCCGTCCCTGTCCCTGTCCCTGTCCCTGTCCCTGTCCCGTCCCGGTGCCCGCTCCAGCCTCAGGCACCCCCAGGTTCCCGACCCGCTCCCTGCAGGTGGCTGCAGCTGTGCACACGCGTGTGCAAGCGGCGGATTTACACGGCTGCGTCTCCGTGCTCGTGCACACGCGTGTGGTTGTGCACACACGGAGCCGTGCACACGAGTCGCTGTGCACCCCCATGTGCATGCCTGGCTGTGTGCGTGCCGTGCGGGACGCGTGTGCTGGTGCACGCGTGTGGTTGTGCACGTGTGTGTGCACAGCTCACCTGTGTGCACAACCGTACCCACCGTGCACGTGTGTGCACAACTCTGCTGTGTGCACGTGTGCGTGCCCCTGCTCACACGCCTGCACATGCGTGTGCACACGCACATCCAGCCCACCACACGCACCCCGTCTGCACGCACACGGCTGTGCACGTGTGCAAGCGGTGCTGCGCACACCTGTGCACGCACACCTGTGCACACTCCTCACGCCTGTGCACACTCCTGTGCGGTGCTTGGGGGCACGCACACGCCTGTGCTCACAGCCACGCCGCTGCTGGTTGTTCCCGCAGCACACCCCCTGGACCGCAAACGGTGTGCACACAGGCACCGTGTCCTGGCCGAGCACCTGCACATGCAGACCTGCTCAGCGTGTGCACCGCACACATACACACCCACCTAGGCACACACGTGCGTGCACACACCCCCTGCACACACATACACGTGCACACACACACACACACCTGCACACATATATTTGTACATGCGCACGTGCACACTGCTTGACACTCAGTTATGACCCTGGCACACACCCTCATGCACTTGCCCTCCCCCTTGGCCACAGACGCTGCTCACGGACATTTGCACCCCCCCGTGCACACAGCCCCGTGGGGTTTTTGACACACCCTTTTGCATGTTCAAATTCTGTAGACACACTTTGGATTATGTTCCTATGGGGATATATAGGCCTAGGTATATATACACACACACACACACAACACACACACACACACACACACACACCGCTGCTCCCCCTTGGACACTTACACACTTTCCCCCCCCCCGCCCCCCCGACCCCGCTCCCCTGCCCACGCACATCCCCGTGGGGCAGTGCCCGGGGTGGGGGGTGGGCTCATGGTGGCGTGGGTCCAGCCCCAGCCCCACAAGGTGGCCAAGTACCCCAGGGTCTTTCTGCGTGGGGGGGGGCCCGGGGGCTTTGGTGCGTGGGGGGGCCGTACCTCTGGCCGAGAGCTTCTTGGTGTTGATGATCTTGGCGGCGTACTCATGGCCGGTGCAGAGCTTGACGTAGTGCCGGACCACCGAGAAAGCCCCCCTGGGACAGGGACGGGGGGGGGGTCGGCTCAGTGCCCCCCCCCACCACAAACACCCCCCCCCACCCCCCTCCCCATGACTCAGCACCCACGGCCGTGACTCAGCACCGGGGCGAGCCCCGAACGCCCCCCGCCCAGGTTATATTTGGGGAGGGGGGGGGGTGGTGGCGCGGGGTGGGGGCAAGGGGGGGCGCTGACACCGGGTGGCACCGCGGGGGGGGCGTGGGCAGGATCTGGCACCCGCAGCCGGTTGCCATGGGGACGCCGGGTGGCCCGGTATGGCGGCGGTGGGCACGGGGCCCGGCTGCGGGCACGGCGGGGGGGGGGACACGGGGGGCACCCCCTGGGGGGGGGCAGGGGGCAGCATCCACCGGGGCCGTCCCCGAAGGCCCCCCATCAAAACATGCGTGTGCCCCCCCGCCGGTGTCCCGATTGTCCCCTGCCCGTCTGCGGGGCAAACCCCGGGACCCCCACCCAGCCCCGCTGCTGCCCCCCCCCCCGAAAAAAAAACATTTTGGGGGCTTAGAGGCAGTCCTCAGGGGGGGTCACAGCCCCCCCCTTGTGGGGCACGGACCCCCCCCTCTGTGATGGGTTGGGACATGGGGGGGTCGCTGGAAGCTGGGGGGTCCCCACCGTGTGCCCCCCCCCCCATATGGCCCCTGGGGACAGGGGAGGTGCTGGGTGCCCCCCCCGTGCCTCAGTTTCCCCGGGGGGGGCACGGCGGAGGTCCCCGGCTCTCGGCGGGGGGGACACGCGGTGATGGCGGGTGACATGGGGGGGGGCGCGTTGCCACGGCAACCAGGACGGATGCTGGATTCTGGGGAGGGCAAGGCGGTGCGACCTCCAAGTGCCCCCCCCCCCCCCAAAAAAATAAACCTTTCCTCGGCTGCTGCTCCATGGGGGGGGGGCTGGATGGATTGGGGGGGTCCGGGGTCCGCACGGAGCGGGGGGGCTGGGGGCGTTATGTAAGGGCCATAGGGGGATGGGGGGGATGGGGGTGAGGGGGGGCTGGCAGGAGGGGGCTGAGCCCTGGAGGGGCGCAGGGGGTGGGGGAGGAGGGATGGGGGGGGGGATGGGGGGGTAGGGATGGGGACGGGGATGGGGGATATAGGGATGGGGGGCTGTAGGGGCAGGTGGCTATAGGAACCAGGGGATATAGGGGTGGGGGGGGGCTGTAGGGATGGGGGGGGCACAGGGACTGGGGGATATAGGGATGGGGATGGGGGGGGGCTGTAAGGATGGGGGGGCTATAGGGACAGGGGTGCTATAGTTGGGGGTATAGGTGTGGGGGGACGTAGGGATGGGGGCGCTATAGGGGTGGGGGGTTCGGGGGGCTATAGGAGCGGTGAGGCAATAGGGATGGGGGGGGGCTATAGGGACAGGGGCTGTAGGGACTGGGGGGGGCCGGAGGGTTTGGGAGGTCTGTGGGGAGCGCTGGACCTGTGAGGTGGGGGCTGCAAGGATGGGGGCGGAAGGATGGGGGGGGCTCGAGGAAGCAGAGGGGATGGAAGGACTGGGAGATCTGTAGGGACGGGGGGGCTGCAAGGATCGGGGGGGGCTGTGGGAAGCTAGGGGTTAAAAGGAGGGGGGCTATAAGGGGGGGGGGCTATAAAGAGGGGGGGTAATAAGGAGGGGGGGGGTCTGGTGAGGGGTCTGTGAGGCCGGGGGGATCCACAGGGCGGTGATAAGAACTGGGGGGGGTGATGGGGGGGGGGTTATCGGGGGGGGCCCGCTGGAGCTGGGGGCTGGGCTAATCGGGGGCAGGGAGGGGGGGGGATCCCTGGGGATGGGGGGGATCCCGGGGGGCAAGGGGGCAGAGAGGCTGGGGGGGGGCACTGGGCGGGGGGGGGGGGCACAGGGATTGGGGGGCTACGGGGGGGTTTGAGGGGGGGCCATGGGGATTGGGAGGGATGGGGGGTATAGGGGACTGGGGGGGGCAATGGGATGGGGGGGCAGGGACTGGGGGCTATGGGGGGTACAGGGGCTGTAGGGGTTGGGGGGGCTATGGGGGGGTACTGGGGGGTTGTGGGGGGGGGAGGGATTGGGGGGCTATGGGGGGGCACGGGGGGGGGCTGTAGGGGCTGGGGGGGCTATGAGGGGGCATGGGGGGGGCTGTAGGGGCTGGGGGGGCTATGAGGGGGCTATGGGGGGGCACGGGGGGGCTGTAGGGACTGGGGGGGCTGTAGGGGCTGGGGGGCTATGGGGGGGCTATGGGGGGGCCATGGGGGGGGCCATGGGGTCCTTTAGGCCCACGGCTCCCCACGCGGGGGGGGGGGGTCCCCAGGGGGTCCCCGCGGCCGGCCCCGACCCGAGGCGTGGGAAGGGGCAAGGAGGGGGGGGGGGGGGGGGCAGGGCCATTACCGATGGGGAAGGGGGGGGGCGACACCTGTGTCCCCATGCCCCCATCCCCTGGGGGGGGGGTAGGAAATGCGTCACGGCTGCACCGAGCCCCCCCCCACCCCCCCGGGGTGAGACCCCCCCCCCCCATCATTACCACCCCCCCCCCGGGGTTGTAAATTTAAAAAAAAAAAAAAAAAAAAAAAAAATTAAAAAAATTTTTTGGGGAATTTTTGCGCCCCCGCCCCCCCCCCCGGCGTTACTTGCCGATCTCCTCGTAGAGCTGGTACTCGTCGGTGAAGCGGGTGCAGGGCACGGTGGTGGCCATGCTGCTGCCGCCGCGCCGCGCCGCAATGAGCCCGGCCCCGGCCCCGCCGCCAACACCGGCACCGCTCGGCCCCTGCTGGTGAAGGAGGGGGGGGGGGGCGGGGGGAGGATGGGGATGGGGGGGGGGGGGAAGAGGAGGAGGAGGAGGAGGAGGAGGAGGAGGGGGGGGGGGAGGAAGGAGGTGCTGCCGAAGCTGGGGGAAGGCTCTGGGCCGGGACAGCCCCCCCCCCAAACCCCCCCCCCCAGCCACCCCCCCCCACACTCTCCCCCCGCCCCACTCTCCCTGTCTCTCCCCCCCCCGTACGGCCCCGCCTCGATGGGGCTCTCCCGGAGGGGTCCCCAGGCGCAGCCCCCCCCAGGGAGCCCCCCCTGCACCCCCATCCACCCCCCTTGGTACCCCCCAGTAGCCCCCCCCCAATGCCCCCACCCCCCAAGACCCCCAAAGCCCCCCCAATGCCCCCAGTACCCCCCCAATAGCCCCCCCAAACACAGCCCCCACAAAACCCCCCCATACCCCCCCCAGCCCCCCCAACGTCCCCCCCCAGTACCCCCATGCCCCCCCTACAGCCCCCCAACCCCCCCACCCCGAGTACCCCCCCCACCCCCATATCCATCACCCCAAAAACACCCCCCACCCCCCCATCCAGCCCCCCAATCCCCCCCACCCCCCCAAACCCCACATCCCCCCCAAAACACCCCGCACCCCCCCCAAAACATCCCCACCCCCCCGTGCTCCCCCCATAACCCCCCCCTGACCAAAACAACCCCCCCACAACCCCCCCACAACCCCCCCACATTGTGGGGGGGCCACCCCCAAACCCCACCCATGCCCAACATCGTGGGGGGGCACCCCACTACATTTGAGGGGGGGGCACCCATCCCCACCCCCATCCCCCCCCCATCCCCCCCCCCTCCCCATCCCCACCCACGCAGAATGACACAGGGTCAGGACCCCTTGCCCCAAACCCACGCCCCCCTCCCCGCACCCTAAAGTGCCCCCCCCCCGACCCAGGGGGGGGGTCCGTGGGCGCGGGGCCCCCCCCGGGCGCGGGGCGAGCAGGGGTGGGCGGCTGGCGGCTGGCGCTGCGTTGCCATGGGCACCGTGGGCGGCCGTGGGGGCCGCAGGCAGCCCGCTGCTATTTGTGCCTCGCCGCGGGGACCGGGGGACGGGGGGCTGCCGTGGGGACAAGGAGGGGGGGGGGACACACACATGGGTCCCACGGGACCCCCCGGGACTTGGGACACCGCAGCGGGGGCGGCCTGGGCCTGCGGTGGGGGCGGGAGGGACAGCGGGGGGTCCCCAAGGGGGCAGGGTGCCCACCCGCAGTGGTGTCCCCATGGGTGGTGATGTCCCCATGGGTGGCAGTGTCCCCGTGGGTGGCCGTGTCCCCACGAGTGGCCCTGTCCTTGTGGGTGGCCATGTCCCCGTGGGTGACCGTGTCCCCACCAGTAATGGTGTCCCCACGGGTGGCGATGTCCCCATGGGTGGCAGCATCCCTGTGGGTGGCCGTGACCCACGGGTGGCCCTGTCCCCGTGGGTGGCAGTGTCCCCACGGGCAGTGATGTCCCCACGGGGGTGGTGGTATTCCCAGCAGCAGCAGTGTCCCCAGAGGTGGCAGTGTCCCCGTGTGTCCCTATGGGTGGCGGTGTCCCATGGGTGGCGTTGTCCCCACAGATGGCAGTGTCCCCAGGGGTGGCGGTGTCCCCATGGGTGGCAGTGTCCCCCCGGGTGGCAGCGCCCCCCAACCACTCTCACGCCCCGCGCTCAGAGAAACGCGTTTATTGCAGCCCAAGGGGAGGTGGGGGCGGGACGAGGGCCCCCAACCCCATAACACTGGGGGGGGCCCGGGGCAGTCGGGCGGGCGCAGGAGGGGCGCGGGGCCCCCCGACCCCACAAACCCAGCCGGGGCCACCCCGGCCACCTCTGCGCGCGAGGGGCGAAGCGGCGCGGGGCCGGGGTGGGGAGGGATCCGCACCCCCAGAAGCAAAACCCAGAAGGATCCTGAAGGACCAAAAATAATAATTATGTCACCCAGGCAGCTCCGTCTATTCCTGAAAAACAACGGAGCCGTCGCCAGCGCGAGGCGAGGCGAGGAGAAGGGTCCCAGCCGCTCGGGTTGCCTTGGTGACGGGGCGTAAATCTGCATTTTCCGCACGCACGCGGAAACGCCGAGCCCGGCCGGTGCCGGTGCCGGTGCCGGTGCCGGTGCCCGAGGGATGGGGCTGCGGCTGTCGGAGAGGGGTTTTGGGGGGGCACCGGGCGCGAGGCCCCGAGTCCCGCGGTGGTTTTCGGGTGGGTTTCTCCTCTCTCTTCGCCTCGCCTCTCGGCCGCTTTTCGCCGGGGTCAAAACTGCACGGCGCCGGGGGAGATGTTGAACATGGAGGGGTCGAACTTCTGGCCGCGGAACGGGGAGCCCTCGGTGTCCCAGCCCTTCTTCAGCATCTCGTGCACCTTCTGCAAAGAGACAGCGGCGCCCGTCAGGCTGGGGCTGGCCACAAACCCCCATTTTTTTGGCCAAAAAGATGGCAAATCCCGCAGGCGGCCATGCCCAGGGAGGCCGGGGAGCTGCGGGGCCGCGCCGCCGGCCGCAGCCAAGGCAGGGAGGGAGGCGAGGGGCCCAGCGCCCCCCACCTGGGGCGGTGCTGGGGGGGGGCACCTACCAGCTCGTGGCTCTGCGGCTTGCCCTGCAGCTTCTGGTGGTAGTCGAAGGTGAGGCGGTCGAGCACGGCGTGCTCCTCCTCGTCCACCGTGGCCATGGAGCGCTCCTTGTTGATCTTGTCGATGTCGATCTGCTCCTCGCCCTCCAGGATGGCGTTCCACCAGTACTCGTCCCCTTTGTTCAGGTTGATCTGGGGACAGAGGGGACGAGGGGTGGGCTCAGAGGGCGGCGGGCACAGAGCCCCCCCCCCTCCGGGCCCGTCTGCGAGCGGTGCCACCGGAGCTCCAGACAGAGCACGGCGGAGGCGGGGGCCCCGCTCGCCGCCCCCTTCCCGTGGCTGGAGGAGGGGGTGAGACACCCACAGCGCTCCGAGGGGTTGGTGGGACCCCCCTGCTGCAGGCACAGCCCGAGCCCCCCTCCCCAGGGGGTTTGGTGCCTCCTTGGGGGATTTGGTGCCTCCCCAGGGGGTTTGGGGACTCCTTGGGGGATTCGGTGCCTCCCCAGCGCTTTGCTGCCCCATCTCAAGCTACAGGGACCTCAGAACCCAATTTTGGGTTCAGCATCCCCCTGGCAGCCGAGGTTGTGCTGCTCCGGGGGGCGAGCCGAGCACCTGGGGACCGGTCCAGATGTGCTGGGGGGGGGATTCAGAAACCCAGGCCCTGCTGGCGGCCTTCGCGTTGCGCTAACCCAGAAAGAGCCCTCGCCTCGGCTCCCCCAGGGGCTCGCTCCGCGTGCGGGTGCGTGGGCGGCGAAGGAGGCTGAAATGTCACCCGCTGCTCCGCGCCGCCCGTGCTCGCCGCGAGCGCCTGCCTCCTGCCTGCGCCATCCCCTCTCCACCAGGATTCGGGGCCCTGCCCCACCGGGGGAACGAGCCGCGAGCCTCCCGGGTGGACGAGCCGCGAGCCGGGTGGCAGCGAGCACTGGGTGCCGGTGTCCCCGACTCGCTCCTTTCCTTTGGCTCGGAGGAGAGGGGTGGGCTGCTTTTCCCGATATTATTTTAGCAATAATCCCAGCAGCACGGAAGATTTATGGCGTTCGTTGGCGCCTCTGCAAAATCATCAATAAAGGCAGACAATACAATTTAGCCGAAACCTCCCCAGAAGCTCAGCGGCTCTGGAGGGAAGCACGGGCGGCCATGAGCGGCACGGAGCCGGGCGGCTGGCCCTGGTGCGAAGGAAGGGAACCAATTAATGCAGGAGGGGGCGGCTGGGGCTTAATCCTGCGGGGAGCGTGGAGCTGGTACAATATTGCAGCCCGGGGAAGGAAGGCGTTAGTTCTGCCAGCCGGACGGGCGAGCTCCTTCTCCTCCTAACCGCTCGGTTGCACTTTCCACGGGGGATAACGGCGCCGGGGGCTCCCAGCCCCGCTGCCCACCCAGGTGGGAAGGAAAACCCGTCCCCTCTCCCTTCCCCACCACATCCCCGTCTGCCACCGGTGCCAAGCACCCTGTGACCGCTCGGGCCTGGATAAAGAGCCCAGGTGGGACGCGGAGGGAAGCCCCCGGGGGGCCGCAGCCTCCGGTGAAAGGCAGAGGAGCTGCGGCCGCGCGCGGCGACCCAGGAATCCTCTCCTCCTCCCCGCCCCGTGCGTGGCCCTGGCTTTATTTACCGCATACCGCTTCCCACCCTGCTGGGAGGACAGAATTATTCATTTCCTCGCCAGCTTTTCCACGGTGCGCATCGCTCCAGCGCCGAGTGCTTTGCAAACAGCAATTAATTAACCTCTGCAGCCCACCTTGCGCGCGCGGGGGAATTCGCTCTTCCCCCGTATTCCAGGGGGAGAGAGCCGAAAGTGGGACTCGCTCCGAGGCTGGAGTCCCACTTTCAAACACGAGCCTCCGAGCTGCCCGCGGGGCTCGGCGGAGCTCTGCCAGCTCGGGGTTGGGGTTTTTTGGGATCTCGGCGGGGCCGGACTGCGTGCTGCAGGCAGCTCGGCTCCCAGGGTGGGATCTGCTGGGCTCAGGTTGAGCTCTCGGGCGCGCCCGTCTCTTGATTCCCTCGGCTGGGCGCGGGGGCTACAAGAGCTTGTGGGGACGGAGATGCAGGAGGGAGCCTCGGCGAGTGTGTGGGTGCAAGGAGGGCAAATGGGGGAGAGCAGGCGGCCGGTGGCCGGTCCCGCAGCGCTCAGCCGGGGTGATGCGGTGCCTGAGAGCCACGGCCCCACCGCACGCGGCCCCACGCAAAGCCCCGAGGGGCTGCACGGTGGGAACAGGGCTCCTTCACAAGGACACACCGCGACCTGGTTACGCCGCTCGCTCCGAGACAAGGCAAAAGCCTGGCCTGAAACTCAAAGCTGCCGCTACACAGCCCAGCCCAGCCGCTCTGCTCAGCCCTGGGGGCTCCTGAAAGTGCTGGCGGCCTTTTGCCGGAGGCAGGTTGGGGTTCCCGCGGCGTGCCGGGCTCTCGGTCAGGCAGCACCTCGCACCTCTGCTTCCACTTTTTTTTTTTGGCAGATGCCAAATGCACCCATGGGGTCAGAAGCACCTTCTGCAATGGGACACCGTGGGGAAGGAGGTGATGGGGGGCACATCGTGGCTGAAGCTGGCATGGTGACCTCGTGCCATGGTGACCTCGTGCCACGGTGTCCTCGTGCCACGGTGTCAGCGTTCCCGGGGCAGGTGTCCGAGACCACCCCGAGGGGACCGGGCTGTCCCCACGCAGGGGGCTCAGCCGCACGCTGAGAGCCTGAGCGGTGGCAGTGGCATGGACACGGTGCTGTGTCCCCTCCTCCTGTGTCCCCAGCCCCGCTGGGAGGGCTGCCGCCCTTCACTGCAGGAGCTGGGCTGTGCCGCAGCACGAGGTTTCCTCCCTGATCCTAAATACCTTGTCAGAGACGCTGCCAAGGGATGTAAGTAGGTCTTGGGAGAAAACCTCTCACCACCTGCTTCCCTTCCGAGGCAGCAGCGGCCTGCCCAGCGGGCAGCAGGAGGCAGAAGCCGTGGAGGGGGCAGCAGGACGGCCGCGGGCATCGCTCCCAGCGGTACGTGGAGGTCGGGGAGCGCCGCAGATCGTTGTTCCCTTGGCTTCGTGGCTCGGGAGCTGACAAGCTGCAGGCTGTAAGAGTTGTTCAAGGCAGGGCTCGGTGACAAAAGCCCAAGCCCGGACAACAAACGTCGGAAAGGAGGAGAAAAAGAGAGGGAACGGAGGGGGAAAAAAAAAATCCTCAACAACGAAAATAATCCCAAAACGTGTTGTGCACAACACCCAGCGGAGCCTGCTAAAAACAGCTCCTGCGGATCTATTTTCATCTCGCTTTTGACAAGCGAGCGGGCGTGACAGGGAAGGGAGAGCACGGGGCTGAGAGCCGGGGCCTGGCGCGGGCCGGGGCCACGATCCTGGGTGGGAGCAGGCACAGAGCAAGCACCCGGGGACCGGCGGAGCACCCGGCCTTGAAATGAGGCCCCGCTGGGTTTCTCCTTCGGCCGGGAGCTCGCACAAGCTGTGAGCGTGCCGAGGGGCGAGGCGGCAGGGGCAGGCCCGGTGCCACGCAGCAGGGAGGCGCTCGGGATTGCGGGAGGGATGGAGGGGAGCGCCGGGGAGGTGAATGGAGGCAGAGCCGGGGGGCTGTACGGGACATCGACCTGCTCAGGGCAAGAGCTGGGGGAGAGGGGAGGGCGATTACGGCCCCCCCACAAGGGACGGGACCAGGCAGGAGAGGTGTCGCCTCCACCAAGCCTCAGCGCTGGGATCGAGCTCGCAGGGACGGCAGCAGATTGGGACCACGGGCCACAAGCACGTGGATTTTCTCCAAACAGAGCCCCCGAGGTGTCCCACACCACACCGATGGTGTCTTGGTGACCCCAACGCCGGCACCTTGCGAGTTTTGGCTGTGTCCCCTCCCCGAAGCCCTGCAGGGAAGGCACCGGCACCTCGCGGTGTGGCGATGAGGATGCTTGCGGGATGAGGGAGCTGGCCAGGGGCTGTGCCACGCGTGGAGGCGCACGGGGGGCAGGAACACGCCCCTGAGAGGAGCAGATCTCGGCAGCTCGTTAGCGAGTGGCTGGGCAGCTCCCATGAATGAACCGCGAGGAGTCTTCGGCTACTCTGCGCACGGGAAAAGGAGACGCTCCCGGGCGAGAATTACTCACTCTGCTCCAGTTACCTTACAATTCTTCAAGAGAAACTTCATCCCACCATCAATATGTTGGCAGCCAGCTGGAGATCCTCACAACCCTGCGCCCGTGCTAATTTGAGGCTCTTGCCTTCAGCTCGGCTTGGAGGCGAGGGGCCGGCTCCTCGCGCTGCCCGCGGTCGCTGCGGGAGGCCCCGAGTCTCGCTCCACCCGCGCGCTGCTCCCGTCCTCCTCCCGTCCTCCTCCGGCTCTTCACCAAACACTGCCTCCCTCGCTGGTCCCGGCAACGCGCTCTGGGTGCCCGTCAGCTGCCCCACTCGTGGTGCGGGGCGAGAGGTGAGCGCACTGCCTTGAAACCTCGTGGCCCCACGCAGGGCCAGGAAGCACCGCGGCTGCCAGACCCTGGCCTCGGAACCTCTCCTGGGGCTGCTGCCAGCCCCCGAGAGCTCCTGAAACGCTTCTGGGGTGGGCTCTTGGTGGGAAGGAGAAGGCAAAGATGGCAACAGGTGCCAAGACCCTGCTCCTGGAGGCCCCAACACCCGCACAAGAATTTGGCAACCGGTTGATGTGGAAGACACGCGAGGCCCTAGGCTGATGGGCAGCCCAGGACAGCTCCGGCTGGGGCAAATGCCCTGCGTCCCCAGCGCAGCGGGGAGCAGAACCACCCCTGGGTTGTGGAGCACACCAGAAACACGTACCGAGGCTGGGAGTCCAGCAGCAGTGAGCTGCCGGGCAGCAACAGCCCCGAAACCACCTCAACGAGGAAGATGTGCGGCGCTGGGGCGGCAGGGAAGGGAAAGGGAGCAGTGGCCGCAGCGATGGCCTCCAGCAGGGCTGGCGGCGTGCGTGAGAAACCCAGCACAGGGCAGAAATGAGGGACGGGGGCTTCCCTTCGCCCAGCACGCAGGCGAGGGCAGCGCGAGCTGGATATTGCACGGGGAGAGCCAGGGAAAGGCGGCGTGGGACACGGCCAGGTCTGGCTCCAGCCTCCAGCTGCTGCAGATTCCCAGGTCAAGCCCAGGGGAGCTGCAAGGCGAGGCGCAGCGACGCGGCGGCAGCGCTCAGCCCTTACCAAAACGCACTTCCCCGGCTCCAGGCTCCAGAGGGAACTCTCCGTGTTGATCTTGTGCGTGAGCTTCCCTTCCATCAGGACGCGCTGGCTGCTGCCCTCCAGCACCGCCACGCGAATCGCGCCGCTGCTGATATCCACAGACACCTGGAAACACAGGGAGAGAAAATAAGCAGGGAGGCTCCTGCTCGCGTTCTCGCTGCGCTGGTCGGGGTGTGGGTCAAGTGCACTCGCTGGGGATGAGAGAGCGAGAAGAGCCATCAGGGCTGCGCGGAGCAGCAGGGTGGGAATCCCACCCTCACTTCAGAGCAAACAGCGACAGCTTGGAGAGGAAAAGAAACCTCTCCTGGGAACGGCAGGCAGCAGGGCCCGGCACGCAGAGCCCCAGAGGGACTCACACCAGCTGGCTCTGCCGCAGCCGCTTCCCCGTGCCTCAGTTTCCCCCATGCCTCAGTTTCCCCCCAGAGCAAACCAGCACCGCCGGCCTCCTCCGTACAGCGTGCAGGGGCCGGGTGCCCACTCACTGTGACCGAGCTGTTTGGAGCACAGCGTGTGCGTGGCCAACACCGTGACCTGCAGGTTCGGGGCTTTCTGACCCGGGAAGGCTCAGCCCCACACCACAGCTCCCCCGGCTTCTGCTGCCCCAGCCCAAAGGCACGCTCCCTGGCTTCATTTGGCTGCTGAGGCTGTGGCCGACGGCCCTGGCAGAGCCAGCGCTGGGCTCTGACCAAGCTCCTGGCTGGGTGCCGGGGGGCTGTGAGAGGCACGGGGCGAGGGGACGAGGCAGCTCCGTACGGAACGGGGCCAGCTCCCTCCCGGGGCAGCCATATGGGGAACCCTGCTCCAACCCGCCGCCGAGGTGGCACGGCTGCCCCCGGGGGGACAGAGGCAGACTGCTGCTTCGCCCGGTGGCACAGCGCTGCCTCGGTCTCCAAAGAGGCCAGGCCATATGCTGCTTCCCCTCCCGGCAGCACGGAGCCGCGCCAGCGCCGAGCCCAAGCGGGGCTGGGGCAGGACGTGGCCGGAGAGGGGCGGTCGGAGCCCTCCAGTCCCTCGCCTGAGAGGAGGAGACTGCGGTGAGATTTGCCTGCATTCTCTCCCAGAGTTCCCCCAGATCTTCCTCCTGCTCTGCAGATCTCATTTGAAACGTTATTACATTATCCATTACCTAGGAGATTTCCAGTGACTCACTAGCACCACACAGGCAAGAGCCGGGCAGAGCCGCGCCGCTCGGGGCCGGCACCACGGCTGCGTGGCCGCTGCCGCCTGACAGAGCCCCCGAACCGGCCGGGGCCGAGGAAACACCGCGGCTTGGATGGGAGCAGAGGAGGCCGGGTGGAAGCAGGACCCGTCCCCAGCATGGCCAGACCCCCTGCCACCATCAGGGACTCAGCGGGAGGGGGTCCGATGCCCCCAGCCCCGCGGCGGTGCCCAGGGCGCAGACGCAGCGTCACGGCTGTGGGGTCCGAGGGGAAGGGGACGAGTCAAGGCGAGGCAGGCTTCGCTCCGAGGCAGCCCCACGGGGCGGCTTGTGGGGCCGGGGGGCAGCTCTGGCAGCAGGCAGCAGGCCGGACAGGCAGCTTCTCGGCACGGGGAAACCTGCGGCAACGCTTCAAATGGGGCCGCGGGTGCTGGGGAGGAGACGGGGGCTAGGGCAAGGCTTGTTGTTTGCAGCAAAATGCAACGTGCCGCCTCCTAACCCAAAGGGCAGCGCGGGGAAACAAAGGCAGGGGAGAAGGGCGCGGAGACACCCAGAGGGAAGAAGGGGTCCAGGATTCTGTGCAGCCTCTTCGCCTGCGCCATCGGTCAGAGCGCGAAGCGACGGCGCCGCCCGCTCCTCGCCACGAGCCCCCCGGGCAGCAGAGGGCTGCAGAGGCAGCCGGGGACGGGACCTGCAGCAGGGCTGGAAGCCCTCACGCCAGGGAAGCAGCCCGGGGGGCTCGCAGGAGCCCACGGCTCCAAGGCCGCCCGCACCCCTCGAGGGAGCGTGGGGCCCAGCTCTCCGCCACGGCTTCGCAGCGCGGCGATTTCAGTGCGCGCTAGAACGCCCACGCCCGCCCACGCAAATCAAACAAGCAAACACAAACCTAGGAGCGAATCTAGCTCATCTCCTCCGAGCCAGGCAGAAAAGAGAGGCTGTTGTCATTATCTCTATTTAAGTGCCTGGGAAGCGCTCGGATCCGCGGGCCCCTGTTGCGCCTGTAAGTAGATCAGAGCGGTGCGGAGCGTAAAGGAAGCGCTCCCACCTACCCCTTCTCCCGATCCCGCTCCACGGACACTCCGTGGAGCTCCATACAAGGAAACCTTAAGCTTGCCCGAGCGAAAATGTGCCATAGCAACAGCCGGAATCCAAAAAGTGTCATAAGGAAGATTTTGAGCAGCATTAGAGCCAGGCATGTTCCGAGCCTGGGGACCAAATGGGGGAGATTTTTAATCTCGCCTTGGCAGGCAGAAGCCGAGGAGCTGATAATTTTTTTAGAAGATGAAGCTGCGTGGTGAATGCAGGGGAAGGCTCCTGTTTTGCAGGAGCCATCAATACCGTGCCCTAAGCCTATCCAGCTCCAAAATCGCTTTGAAGCAGCCAGCTCTGGCCTGTGACCCAGCCCGCAGCCCCTCACGGCTGGAAGAGATGCCAGGACTCACTGTGAAATGAAACCTGGCTGCGAGGCGCCAAGAGGAGCCCCGGGAGCGAGGCAGGAACCAAAGAGCAGGAGACGCCTCGCCAGGACACGGAAAGCCTCGTGTTGGAGCTATCAATCACCCAAGAGGGCCGGGCAGGCCTTGGGCCAGGCTCGGCAGAACCAAATTTGCCCCAGGGTGTCGTGCAGTGTGGGGCCGGGCAGGGTGGAGGGACAGAGTTTGGGGCAAGGAGGCTGCAGGGATGTGAACCCTGCAGGGGTTTGGGGCTGCTGGCAGCACACACGCCTATGGCAGAGCTGCCTGAAGGGAGCAGAGGAGAGACAGGGCAGAAAAGCGCGTCCTGTCCCAGCTCCTCGCAGCACCTGCAAGGCCCCCGCATCTCTGGGCGGCAAAGGACGGGGTAGGCAAAGCATGACGCTGCTTTTATGGCAAGGGCACAACTCCCTGGCAGCTCCCAGTGCAGGGAGAGGCATCGTGACCGCGATACGATCCAGAGGGGATGGAACATCCACCCGGACACCCTGAACCCTGCCACGGAGCGGCCTGGCTTTGCTTTGGAGACCCACTGGGGACACTGCATCTCACGGGGCCCCCACTGTCCCCTTGCTCCATCGCCCCTCCAGTCCGGGTCGCTGCTGCCAACGACGCTGTTGGCATGGCGAGGAGCTGTGTGGGCTGGAGCCGGAGAACAAACCCAAGCATGCTCACTGCAGCTGCCCTGCAAGCAGAGAACGGGAGGTGGGGCAGCGCGGGCTTCCCAAATGGAAAAACACCAAATCAGCTGCGGGCAGGGGGGCGCTGGGAAAGTCCCCAGAGTTCAAACCCAGAGCCTGAGCCCGTTCTGGAGCCAGAGGAGCCCTGCCACCCGGCTCCTCACACAGCCACAGCAGCTGGGGTGCTCGGGGGGAAGGTGAGCCCCATCGAGTGCGCGTGGTGGGCGGCCGCAGCAGGAGGCAGGGCTCAGAAACCTGGGCGCGAGCTCGCAGGAGGTGGAACGGGAGGAAAAGGCACAGAAAGGGCCCAGCAGCGCCAAGGAACCCCGCTGGGGCGCTGAACAATGGGAACCAGGCACGGCCCCGTCCCGCTCCCCTGTCTGAGGGACGGGCAGGGGGCTGAGGAGCCTCCCCGCTCCACGCACGGCTCCGGAGGCAGCTGGGCACCCAGGGGACAGGGAGATACTGGAGGACAAACCTTCCGAGCCGTTTTACCTGTTTGCCCTTTACGATGTGCTTGGGCACCGGCACTTTAATCTCCAGGTCGCTGTAGTCCTGGGACCAGGCGTAGTTCTCTCGCACGGCCCCGTTGTAGCTGTCGGGGTTTGTCTGGAACTGCTCCTGTCTCCTGGGGAGGGAAAAAAAAGGCGACACGCTGAGCAGATCGGAGAGGGCAGGGAACAGGAGAGCAGGGAGCAAGGAGCAGGGCAGGGCCTTGGCTCAGGCACTCTGTGGGCCCGGCCTCTGGGCATACGGGGCAGGGAGAAGGCTGCCCGGAGACCCCAAGCGGACACGGCACACACCACGACGGGCATGGGACCACAAAAAGGACTCGCGGGGAGATGGGCGCTTCCTCCAGAGACACGCGAGGAGTCTGGGGGGGTTATCAGACTGATAAGCAACCCTCGATACGCTCCCAGCCGCAGGGAGGTTTCCTTTGACTCTGGCAGGCTGCGGACCCACGCCACTAAAACCTCCTGCGGAGCGGGGAACCAAACCCAAATCTGTTCTGACAACAGCCACGGCGCTAACAGAAGGCAGAGCTGTGCTGGGGGGGGTCGGTGCACACCAAGCACTCAGCCCGGGGCTGTGGCACTTCTTGTAGGGGCGCAGGGGATGAGCAGCCCCAGGGGGCAGCCAGTCCTGACGCCCCCACACCGGGGGGCCCGCACCAGCAGCGGGTGGGGGCGGCTTCCAGCAAGTGCCGTGCCCCGAGGATTACGTAAAATCCAAGGGTTTTAATTAAATTAGGCTCGGGAGATGTTCAGAGGGGTTTGTCGAGGGGTCTGCGTGCACATGGGGGTGCTTTTTTCTCCTTCATGGCCAGCGATGGCCACCCGTGTCCTGCCGTGGCTCTGCACCGAGCGGCTGCAGGCTCCCGGCCCTGGCAGCCCCAGGCGGGTGGTTTTGGGGGGCAGCGCAGCCCTTTTTCTGGGGAATTTTGGCCTTGCTTGGCGTTCACCCATTGGGTGCCAATTGCCATGGAAACGGGGTTGGCATGGCAGCACCGAACCCGGCGCTCGCGCTGGTTGGCTCCAGCTGTCGGCTTCCAAGCCGCCCCCGGACCGGAGGAGGCGAACGGGCTGCGAGCGGCCACCGGGCTCCCGAGGGGCAGAAATGGGGAGAGCCGGAGCCGTGCCCCGGCGGGTGTCACCCCCACGTGGCCTGTCCCCAGGGCAGGGCTTTGCTGCCAGGATGGTGGCCCCAGAGCCCGTCCCTGTGCCTCGCTGCGGAGCCCAGGCAGAGGCCGTGCTGCTCCTGCCTCTGCCCCGCATCCTTGGGTCAGGAGCAGGCACCTACGCGGTGTACCAGGAACCCGTCTGGGGATCCAACCCGGCTGCTTTTCCCTTTCCGAGAGTGTTTCCATAAAATCAGCCCCATCCTGTTCCAGTGCGACCCCCACACACGTGGGTTTTTCGGCACCCCGCGGCACTGCCCGCCTGAAATCCATCTGAAATCCATCAGTTCTCTGAAATCCATCAGTGAGGTGCCAGGGAGAAGGCGCAGCACGGAGTTGCTCCCAGCCAGCGAGGCCAGAGGGGGGAGAAAACTCTTCTGTGCAAATAGCAGGGGTTGAACAGCTCCTCTTCCTCAGGAGGAAGGTGCTGGGGCTGGGTGGATGCAGGACAAGGCGCTTTGGGAGGTTTGAGCCTTCCAGGGTCCTCGCCAAGCACGCCGGCACTGCAGCACGCAGGCACGAAGGGTTTCACAGCTGCCCCAGGAGCAGTCGGTCTGATTTGGGTCACTTCCATGGGGAAACTGAGGCAGGGCGTGCTCTGCCACGTCTCTGTCACAATTCTCTCGGCCCGGCCTCGCTGCTGAACCGGCGGCAGCGGCAGTTTTCCTCCCTGCCCCCTGACTGTCGGCGCCCTCCACGGAGCAGCAGGCCAGGCGGTGAAGTCCCCTGCGGGCAGCGCGGATTCGGGTGGCAAACACAGCCCCAGCCCGGTCAGAGGCCTCTGCCAGGAGCGTGACATCCCCACACCGCCTCCTGGAGCAGCAGCGCCTTGTCTGAGACTTGCTGCCCAGATCTTTGCCTGGTCGGAGCGTGCTTAGCACACGCTGTCCTCTGTGCTGGTGGTGCTTGAGGAATCTGCTCTGGATCCCCGGCTGGGAGCAGGCTCCCTCGTTGGCCTCGGGCTGCAGCTCCTCCAGGAGGCAGCTCCGTCCCCGCACCCACCGGGCGAAGGCTGATTCCTGGAGAACGAGGGGAAGGAGCCCGATGGAGGGGCCGGATCCGGAGCGCAGTGGCCGGCGATCATCCCATTGTGGTGGTCGCTCGGGTCGGCGGCAGGTGGCAGCGGGGCTGAGGAGAGGGAGGGTGAAAAAGCAGCAGCTTTGCACCGCCGGGCTTTGGCACCGCGTGCACTTGGCTGCCGGGTGGTGGGGATGGTGTGGGTGGGTCTGTGTGTTCTGTCTTGTTCTATTTTTGCTCGCAATGTGTCATTTTGGGGGAGGTGAAACCTTTAACAATGCACCGTCGAGAAGCAGCCAAGCTGTTTCGCAGCGCGCGGCGGTGCCGTCACCGTGTCAGAGCCCGGCCGCACGCGGCGCGGGGCCAGAGCCCGGCAGAAGGGAGCGGGGACCCGGTGAGGCGGCAGTGCCACCGGCAGCAGGGCGAGTTCCCCGCTCGCCCCGTGCACATTTCGGTGCCTTTCCTCATTCCAGCTCCGCAGGGCAGCGATCTGTGGCGGTCCGAGCCCTGCGGACACCGCAGCGGCCACAGAGTGAGCCTGGGGACGCCCGCCCGGACCCACCGCCCGCCTTGGGGAGCAGCTCCAGCAGCAGCTCTGCACCAGCAGCACCGCGCACGGCCAGGGGCAGGAACCGGGCGCTGAAGGATTTGCTTTGACGTCGTGAGCAGGGAGAAGTAGGGCAGCTCGCAGAGTTCCTCCTCTTCCAGGAGTTTCCAGGCCAGGACGCGGGCGCTGGGCGCTCGATCCGGCAGCGTGGCCGTTCCTGAGGAGGTGCCGAGGCCGAGGCGTGCCATGGGAGGGGCTCAGCAGGGGCTCCATCCCGGGGGACTCGCTTTTCTCCTTCAAATCCCATTTTTTACTCGCAGCATCCATCCGGCAGAGGCAGCGCCGCCAGTGCCACACACAGGGCACGGCTGGGTGGGCGCTGCAGAGGCCCAGTAACCGAAACGGAGGCTGAAGGAGGCATCAGCAGCACCCCTGCCCCCCCAGCGGGTCTCCAAGCACATCCCGACCACACGCAGCCTCGCCTGCCCCTGCCCCCTGCCCCCTGGCAGAGCCGGGGAAGCAGAGGGCAGCGCCGCACGAGGCCGCCCTGCAGCAAGGGGCAGGGACCAAGCAGCCCGGCCCCGTGCCCGGCCCCCCGTGGCACACGGAGCCCTGCTCGGGCCCGAGAGGTTGCCAAGAATGGAAAGATCTCATTAAGCAGTAATGAAGTTCCAAGCAAGCGAGGAAAAGAGAAACCCAGGCACACGGCGCCCGCGTGCCCGACCCGAGGGGGCATTTCCCACAGCACCAGGCACCGGGCTCGGGGCGTTACGACCCCGCGTGCCGCAGCCAGGCCGCCGAGGGCGGCGAGTTCAGGACGAGGAGCGGGGCGCCGGGTGCAGCCCCTTGGGGCAGCCGCACTCGCCGAGCCGCAGGGATCACGTGCGTGGAAAATACCAGCTCTGCGCTCCTGCCGCTGCCTGTGCCAGCGAGCCCAGAGCTGCCTCCCCCCTCCTGGGGATTTAACACCTCCCGGCACCGGCTCGCCGGGCACCTCCCGTTCAGCCGCTCGCGGTTTTGCCGGCGAAGCGCCGCGGTGTGAGGAGGGCTCGCTGCGGGCTCGCGTCCCCGCCGCGCTGCTGGAGGCCCCCCCGGTGCTGCGGGAAGGCTCCCGGCTCCCTGCACGCCGCGCACCTCACCTAATTAGGTCTCCGGCAGAGCGCTCAGCGAGCTGAATACCAACCCCCCCTCACCACCCCCCCTCACAGCGCGGCTCACACCCGCAGTAAACAAGCGCCGGGATCCAGCCGGCTGCGGCCCCGGGAGCAGGGCAGGGACACGAGGTGGCCCCGGGGCTTTTTCTGGCTGTGTCCTATTGAGGTGTGGGGGGGGTGGGAGGTGGAGAACCCCCCCAGCTGCTTTTGGAGGGCACCTTTTATCCCCGGGGGGTGACACTGGCACCAGAGCTTTGCCCTTCTCCGAGCTCGCGCCCTTCAGGGGAGGTTTCAGCCCTCGCTGCTGATCTCCCGGTGACCCCGGAGCCGCTCAGGGAGCCAAGTGGCTGCCACCGGGCGCCTCCACGGCACCGCCAGCTCGCGGGGGAGCTCCGGAGCCGTCACCAGAGGGCTGGATTTCACTGGGAAATGTAGGTCAAGGACAGCGGGACACGGCCCCGCCGGGCAAAGTCCCCCGGGATCGCTGTTGTCTGCACGCCGCTCACACACCCCAGGGCTGCACAGCTCCCGGAGGGGCCGGCGTGCGGCCAAACCGGGCTCAGCTGGGGCAGAAACCACCCCAAACCCTGGGCAGCGTGGGGCAGGGACCTCCCCAAACCCTACAACCCCACAGCCCACACGCGGCCCCGTCCACCCCAAGGCCCCGCAGGCTCCCAGTAGTTTTCCACGCCGCCTTCCTTCCCCGGGTGACCAGCGCTGTGTTAAAACAAGCAGGCGGCTTTTTTTTCCTTTTTGACTAAGAATCAGGCACACGCTGTCCCCCGGCCTCCAGCCCTGGGATTTTCTGCTTGTTAAGAGGAAAAAAAAAAAAAAATTTATAGGTTTTAATTTAGTTATTTTTGGTGCAGGGACCTAATTTTGGAGCTCGCTACCTTGGTAGGGCAACCAAAGCCCTGAGCGATGGAGTGCGTGACAGGGGAGCTGACACCCAGCTGCTGAGCTCAGCAGCCCGGCCCCAGGACTCGAGCTCCTCGTTAAGGCAAATTGAGGCAAATTGGGCCCCGGCTGGCACAGGGGGCTCGCTGCGGCCGAGGGCTGCGGCTGAAGCGTTTCAGCCTCTCCTAAAGGTGCTGTGCTCGAGCTGGGCTGCTGCTGATGCAGGAGAGGGCTCAGGGGTTTAAATCCTTCCCCATCGCTGTGAGGTGCTGCAGGGCTGAGCTCGGGCAGGGTTTGCCCGGTGCCGCTCACTGCACACGGCTGAAAGGCGATTTCCCGGCCCTGCTGTGCCACCGGGGCAGCCCAGAGGTGGAAAAATGGGAGGGGAAGCAGAGAACCCCAACAGGCAGCAGTGAGCAAAGGCTGGGAGAAGGACAGGGCTGCTGAGGGAGACACAAAGGGGTGAAGGACGACCCGAGCAGGACTAAAAGCCCCCGGGCAGCGTGCAGAAGGGAAGGGGAAACTGCTCCAACGAGGGGAGCAGCAGCGAGGCCCGAGGCTCGCGAGGGCTGAAACTCAGGGAGAAAAAAGGAATCCACCAAGAGAAAACAAACGCCAGGCGCCTGCTCTGGCTCAGGGAGCTGCTGCCTGAGACATACAGACAGCTCGCAGCAGCACCTCCAGCCCCCAAAACCACCCCGGTGTGGTGCCACGAGCAGCGGGGTGGCCCCCAAACCCCCCCCCGATCCTTTTTTGGTGTTTTTTTGGTGCAGAGCAGGCCAGGTTCTGCTCTTCCCCTGCAGGAGCCGCGATCCCGAGGTGCTCGGGGGGACTCTGATGGGCGCTGGCAGACGTGGGGCCGAGCGCCGGGCTTTGTGCAGACCCCGGGGGGCAGCGGGGAGGGGAGGGAGGTGCCAAATATTCCTGCTGCATCTCCCTGCTCGCCCTGCGCGTTATCCGTGCCCCCCTCATTTCCAGGCTGCAGGCTCTGCTGGGAGCGGGTGAATTATTAACAGCCTGCCGGGCGCCTTTCGGGGGGCTCCAGTGCCCCCCAGAGGAGCAGGAACCAACTACAGGCGCTGCGCGGGGCCGCTCGGCCCCACTTTGGGCCCCGCCGCCTTCCCCCAGCCCCCTGCGAGCCGCGGAGGCACCGGGGGGGCGCAGATATCCCGACTTGGGGCCCCAAAGCGGCGTGCTGGGGGCGGCAGCGGGGACACGGCGAGGACAGGGAGCTGGGGGGCAGCTCAGCACCCCCAGGCTCCGCACCGGCCCCGTCCCGCAGCCCTGACGCCGAGAGGCCCGAGGTAAAGCCCCAGGGGAACGCTCGCAGGGGGCTCGAGCCCCTCCACCCTCCTCTCCTTTTCCTGTTTCTGTCCCGTTCTTCCCCTCCCGGCCCCGCCACCACCGGGGGCTCCTGGGGACACGGGGGTGACATTCAGCCGGTGCTTCTGTGGCACAGCCCCGCGGTGTGGGCAGCGGGGACAGAAATCCTGCCACAGGTCAGGGGAACGCGGCACAGCCGGGCGCTGGGGACGGGAGCACAAGGAGGGGCAGAGCAGGACCCTGTGGGACCCCTCCTGGTGCTCGGACAGTGCAGAAGGGGTGTGGGACGAGGACGTTTTGAGGAAATAACCGCACACCCTCCCCCCACAACCCGCAAGGGGAACCCTCACCCCCAGAGGGCCCTCGGTGCCTCCCCCCCACGAAGGGGCAGCGTAACGGGGACCCTTACGTGGGCAGCTCTGCGGGCTGGGGCTGCGCGGGGGCAGCGGCCCCCGGGGGCTCCGCTGGCGCTGGGCTGGGCTCTGCCGGGGCGGCCGAATCCTGCGGCCCCGCCGCCGCCTCCCCCGTCTCCGCCGCGGGGCCGGGCTCCACCGTGGTCTCCACCTCGACCTCATGTGCTGCCGGGGCCACTCTCACCCTCTCGGCGGCCTCCTCCTCCTCCTCTTTTTTCCGCAGCTTCGCCTCCAGCTCTCGGTGCCTCTTCTCGTCGTCCTGCCGGGCCATGCGCTCGAAGACTTTGAACGCCTGGGAGAGGGCAAACGGGGACCGGCTGTCAGGCTCTGGTTTTGGGGCTGGGAGGAAGGAGAGGGGAGCGGGTGCGTGCTCGGGGCCCTGCCTGCCAACCCTCCCCTCCGCAGAGCTCGCACACGCTGCTCCCTGCGCCTGCAGAGCCTCAGGTGCCCAACTCCCCAACAAACCCAGCCGCTGACCGCCTCGAGAGCCACCGCACCCGGTTCAGGCAGGGGCTGCGGGACGAGGCGGCCCCAGCCCCCCCCGAGCTCCCAGCGGGGCAGGTGGAGGAGCAGCAGCCACAGGTGGGGACGGCGGCATTGGGGACCAGAACTCGGTGGCTCAGGCAGAAAAAACGCAGCTGGTCAGCGAGAAGCCGAACCCGCCCTGCCCGTGGGGTGATGAGGTCCCTGCGGGGCAGGAGGAGCCGCCGGTCCCTGCGAGTCACCGGGAGGGCACCGGCAGGGCTGGGGCCCTGCAGGACCACCCCAAGCCCTTTCCACGCACCCCCCCCACCGCGCTCACCCCCGTGCCCGCCCCCAGCGGGGCTCCCGTCCCAAACCGGGGGCTCCGAGCCCTCGGGTCCCGGCTCGCTGCCCCCTGGGCCCGGCAGCAGGGACAGGGATGGGGCAGGGCGGGCACCGGGCCCCTTCCCCGGGGGGCTTCTGCCCCTTCCCTGCCACACCACGGCTCCGCTCAGCCCCGGGGGCACGGCCGGGGCCCTCCTGCGGCCGCACGGTGCTCGCGGGACCCTCATGGGGGGCTCGGGACCCCCCCGGGAGGCCCCGTCCCCGCCCCCGCCGGTACCTGCAGGGCCATGGCCTGGGCCGCGCCGGGCGGGAAGCCGAGGCGGTCCCCGGGCCGCAGCAGGAGGCGGTAGAAGTCGGTTTTTCGGTAGAGGAAGCCGAAGAGGACGCGCAGGAACTCGTCGACGCCGCCGACGTGCTGCAGGATGCCGAGCAGCGCCTGGTCGTACAGCTCCGTCAGCGCCTCCATGGCGGCCCCGACACCGCTGCCACGGCAACCGCCTCCCGCCCGCCCCCGCTTCCGGCCCGGCCCCGCCGCGCTTCCGGTCCGCCGCGCGCTGCGTCCCCCCCACACACACACCGGAAAAGGGAGCCCCCCCCGGAAACTCAGCCCCGCGCTGCGGAGTTCCGGGGAACGCCGGGACCCAGCGGGGGACCCGCCCGTGTGGGGAGGGGCGGGGGGCGCAGCTCGGGGGTGAACTGGGAGCGCTGGGAGCGTCCGGGGGGGGAACTGGGAGCGCTGGGATCCTCTGAGGGGGGAACTGGGAGTGCTGGGATCCTCTGAGGGGGGAACTGGGAGCACTGGGATCTTCCTGAGGGGGGAACTGGGGGCACTGGGATCCTCATTGAGGGGGAACTGGGAGCACTGGATCCCCCTGGGGGGGAACTGGAAGCACTGGGATCCTCATGGCGGGGAACTGGGAGCACTGGGATCCTCCTGGGGGGGGGGGACTGGGAGTGCTGGGATCTTCCTGGGGGCAAACTGGGAGCACTGGGATCCTCTGGGGTGTGGGCACTGGGAGCACCGGGATCCTCCAGGGGGGTAAACTGGGAGAACTGGGATGTTCTGGGGGAGGGGGGGAGAACAAACTGGGAGCACTGGGATCCTCCTAGGATGGGGGCAAACCGGGAGTGCTGGGGTCCTCCTGGTGGGCGGGGGCACTGGGAGCACTGGGATCCTCACGGGGGGAAGGAGAGGGGAGCTGGGAGTACTGGGATCCTCCAGGGGGTAGAGGTGGGCAAACTGGGAGCAGAGATACTCGGGGGGGGGGAGGGGGGGGAGGGCACTGGGAGCACTGAGATCCTCTGGGGGACAGAGGGGAGGAACTGGGAGCACTGGGGTCCTCCTGGGGGTCCCCAAAAATTCGGGGTGCTGGGGAGGGGCAGGGGGATATTCCCCAAACTGGGAGCACTGGGGTGGCACTGGGATGACCCTGGAGTGGCTGCGCCCCAAACTGGGAGCACTGGGGTCCTCCTTGGGATGTGGGGGTTCCCCAAACTGGGAGCACTGGGGTGCTCCCCATGTGGGCATCACCCATACTGGGAGCACTGGGGTGCTGTGGGGGAGGGGGGATTCCCCAGGCTGGGGGCACTGAGACATTTTCGGGGGTATCTCCCGAACTGGGAGCACTGGAGCCCACCCGCAGCTGGGCACCCCCAAACTGGGAGCACTGGGATCCTCCCAGTCCTTGCCTGGGAGCACTGGGAGCCTCACCCCTTACTCCAGGTGGAATGGGAACACTGGGACACTTCCCCCCACCCCCAGCAAAACCAGGAGCTCCCCAAACTGGGAGCACTGGAGCTCCCCATACTGGGAGCAGGGACCCTCCCAGCCCCCGCCACCCACCCCAACTGGTGGCACTGGGACTCCCCCAGACCAGGAGCCCCCACAGGGAGACCACCACCCCCCCCAAACTGGAGCCAGAAGGGTGCCCTAAACTGGGAATATCCCAAATGTGGGACCCCAAACTGTACTGGGGAGCCTCCCCAGACTGGGATTACCCCTTACTGGGAGCACTGGGACCCCACAAACACCCCCCCCAAACTGGGATACCCCAAAGCTGCCCCCCCGGTGCTCTCAGCTCTCTCCCCCCAAATCTCAGCTCTCAGCCCTCCAAATCCAGACCCGGCTGTCTGGGAACAGGGGGGGTGGAGACAATGACCCCCCCAAAATGTGGGGGGCACCCCAAAAAGCTGCATTTTGGGGGTGCTGAGCCCTCCCCCCCCTTGCTCCTGCCTCAGTTTCCCCCCTCCAGCACCGGCTCTGCCCATTTGCCCCCGCCCCAGCCTCAGTTTTAGCAGGGGGGGGGTTGCTCAGGGCGCTGCCCACCCCCTGGAGAAGAAGAAGCAGCGCGGGGGGGGGGTGATTTAACTCGTTTTATTGAGACTCAAACAACGGAACTGCGCAGCCCCACGGGGCTGGGCACATGCGGCGAGACCCCGGGCGAGTCGAAACGCAGCGGGAAGGCTGGGGGGGCACTGGGGGGGGTCAGGGGGGGCTGCGCCAGGCGTGCTGCCCCCGGGGCCGGCAGGCGGAATGGTCGCTGGTGAAGACACTGAAGGGGTTTTTAGGAGAGCTGCCCGCAGTCGGAGATGGTGATCTGCTTGCTGGTCTTGCCGTCCTTGGAGCCGCAGCGCTCCATGGCCTCCACCACGTTCATCCCCTCCTTCACGCGGCCGAACACCACGTGCTTGCCATCCAACCTGGGGGGGGGGACACCACCACCGTGTGTCCCCCACCTCAAGGCACCGCAGCACCCAGGGTGGGGGGGTCCTGCCCGCTTTCCCCCCCCCTCCCCGCTCACCACTCGGTCTTGGCCGTGCAGATGAAGAACTGGGAGCCGTTGGTGTTGGGGCCGGCGTTGGCCATGGAGAGGATTCCGGGCCCCGTGTGCTTCAGGATGAAGTTCTCATCGGCGAATTTCTCCCCGTAGATGGATTTGCCGCCGGTGCCGTTGTGGCGCGTGAAGTCACCGCCCTGCCAATGAGCGGCACCTCGGGATCAGGGCTGGGGGGGGGGCCAAAAAAAACCACCAAAACACCCCCAAAACCTCAACCTGCAGCCCCCACCCCTCAAAAAACCCCCTCACCTGGCACATGAAGCCGGGGATGATCCGGTGGAAGCAGGACCCCTTGTAGCCGAATCCCTTCTCGCCGGTGCTCAAGGCACGGAAATTTTCTGTGAGGGGGGGGAGAAAGAAGCAAAGCGCCGTGAGCCCGGCCCCGTGCTGAGGTGGGGGCGCGGTGCTGAGCCCCCCCCCCAGGTACCCACCTGCTGTCTTGGGCACCTTGTCCGCGAAGAGCTGCGGGGAGAGGAGCGAGGCCGTGAGAAAGGGGGGGGGGGGGCGGCAACAGCGGGGCCCTGAGGGGTTGTTTCGGGAGGGGGGGGCAGCCCCGGGACCCCCATGGATGGGAGCTGAGGGGGTTGAGGGGGGGGCACGGCCCCGTCACAAAATGGCGGCGGCCGCGGTGTGAGGGGGGGGGGAGCGGGGCGGGGGCGTTGAGGGGGGGGATCCCGGGGCTGGGGGAGGGGGGGGTGGTCCCGGTGCGCCCCCCCCTTCCTCGCCCCCCCCCCCCCCCCCCCGCGGTGCCGAGCCGCGGCCGCTGGGGGCCGCCCCCGCCCGCTCGCCTCAGGGCAGCGCCGCCGGGCCCCGTGCGCGGCCCCGCGCCTTTGTTCGCCGCACGGGGGCGCGCACCGGAGCCTCCCCCCCCCCCCCCTCCCCTTTTCCTCCTCACCGCCCCCTCCCCAAATTTCCTCTCCCGGTGGGGGGGGGCCACGTGGAGCCGCCCCCCCCCCCCACTCCCCCCGTTCCCTCACGGGTCTCCCCTCAGCGGCGCGGTCACCTCGAAGGTGACGCGGCCCAGGGGCTCGCCGTTGGCGGCGATGTCGAAGAAGACGACGGGGTTGGCCATGGCGGCGGCGGGCGGCGGCGGGGGGGAGGCGGCGGCGGCGGCGTCCTCGGCGGCGAGCGCGGCGCAGCGGAAAGAGAGCGGCCGCCCGCCGCCCTTATATACCCCCCGGCTGGGCCCGCCCCCCGAGCCGCGCCGCCCAACCGCCGCCCGCCGCGTCACGGAGCGACGTGCGGGGCGGCCAATGGGAGGCGGCGGCTGAGAAAAGGCGGGGAAGGAGGGGAGTGGAGGGGGGGGGAGGGGGGAAAAGCCGGGGAGGGGGCGGTGGGGTGGGGAGGGGGCGGGGCCAGGAGCGCGCGCGCGGGGCTGGGGGGGGGGAGGGGGGAGCAGGGCGGGGCGCGCATGCGCGTGGAGGGTGGGGGATGGGGCGGGGGCTGCGGATGGGGCTGGGGGGGGGGCTCGGCCCTGGGGGGGGGCGCGTCTGAGCCCCCCCCAAATTCCCCAGGACCCCCCCTCCCAAAAACAACCCCAACCCCCCACCCCCAAAAAAATAAAAAATAAAAAAAAAACACCCCCTAAAAAAAAAAGACCCCCCCCCAAAAACATCCCCCCAGAGCCCCCCCCAAAGAGCCCCCCCAAAAGAGCCCCCCCCAAAAAAGCCCCCCCCAAAAGCCCCCTTCCAGCCACCCGAACAAAAAGCCCCCCCCTAAAGCCCCCCCCCAAATACCACCCCCCCCCGTACCCCCCCCCCCCCCCCCCCCGTGTTGCAGCAGGGACAGGCGAGGCCCCGGGGGCCAGAAAGGCTTTAATAGAGCTGGGGGGGGGCACGGGGGGGTCGGGGGGGGGGGGTAGTGTTTGTACATATGTACAGCCTTGTGCTTGGGGCGCCGTCCGTCCGTCCCACCGCCCGCCCGTCCGTCCGTCCGCAGCCCCCCCCCCCCCAACACGGGGTTAGGATGGGGGGGGGGTGTTGGGGTGCTGGGGGGGTCTCGGGGGGGGGTCCCGGCGCCTCAGTTGTTCTCGAAGAGGGCCAGCAGGTCGTCGTTGCTGCTGCTGGGCAGGTCGGGGGGGCCCAGGTAGGACAGCAGCTCGTCGGGGTTCGTCAGCTCGGGCAGCAGCTGGGGGGGGGCACGGCCGGCACCGTCAGCCCCCCCCCCCAAATTAAATAATAACCCCCCTAACCCCCCCCCCCCTAACACACACACACCCCGTAACTCACGTCCAGCGCTGGCTCGGGCCCCTCGCTGCTGCCCGCCATGGGCGGCGCGGGGCCGAAGGCCAGGTCGGGGCCGTGGCCCCCCGGGGGGGCGGCAGCGGGGCCTGGGGGGGGCCGGGCGGGGGGCGCGGGGCGGTGGGGCAGGGGCTGCGCCGAGCTGCCCAGGGCCGCCGCGTGGGACGGCTCCATCCGGCCCGCGGGAGGCAGCTGGGGGGAGAGCGCGGCCTTCATCATCATCACCATCACCACCCGCACCCCCCCCAGCGTCAGCCCCCCCAGCGCCATCTTCATCCTCACCCTCCTCATCCTCACCCTCAGCAGCAGCATCCTTCCCATCACCATCTTCGTCCCCCCCTCCTCACTCTCACCAGCTTCATCATCCTCACCCTCATCATCCTCACCATCTTCATCACCCTCCTCATCCTGACCCTCAGTCCTCATCATCCTCACCTTCATCATCCTCACCTTCATCATCCTCCCCATCACCATCCTCATTCTCCCCCTCCTCCTCATCCTCACCTTCACCCTCGCCATCCTCAACCTCCCCCTCCCCATCATCCTCACCCCCCTCATCATCCTCCCCATCACCCTCTTCATCCTCACCCTCATCATCCTCCCCATCTTCATCTCCGTCCCCCTCCCCACCTGCATCATCCTCATCCTCCCCCTCACCACCTTCATCATCCTCCTCATCCTCATCCTCCCCCCCCCATCTTCCTCCCCTTCATCCTCCCCCTCCCCATCCTCATCCTCCCCATCCCCATCATCCTCATCCTCCCCATCACCACCCTCACTCTCCCCCCCTCATCTTCCTCCCCTTCATCCTCCCCCTCCTGGTCCTCCCCCTCCCCATCTTCATCCCCATCCTCATCCTCGCCCCCCCCCATCCCCGCTGACCTGTCCGGAGAGAGGGGGCGCGGGCGGCTTTTCGGGGGGCAGGAGGCCGCCGGGGAGGTCGGGCGGGTAGGAGCCGGGGGGGGGCCCCGGGGCGAACTCGCTCAGCGTCGGGGTGCCGGGGGCGGCCGGGGGGAACGGCTCGGGGAAGCCGCCGGGCCCGGCGAAGCCAGAACCTACCCGAGGGAAACGGGGCCAGCGGTCGGCGTCGGGGGGGGACATTATGGGGATGGGATGAGGGGATGGGGGGGGGACACGGCGGGGAGCCCCCCGCTCACCCTGGGCGCTGTATTCGGCGGGGGCGGGCGCGGCGGGGGGCGGCAGGGCCGGGAAGGGCGAGGAGCCGGGCCCCAGGGCCGCGATCATCTCCATGATGCTGGGCAGCACCATGTGCGTGGGGCTCATGGGCCGGCAGCGCTTCAGCGCCGGGCCCTCCGGCTCCTCCTTGACGTGCACGTCGGGTTTCACCGGCACCGGCTTCCAGCTGCACGTCGGGTCGATGGTGATCTCCTCGTAGTCCGAGCTGCGCGGGATGGGGGCTCAGGGATGCGTTGGGGGGGTTATAGGGGGGTGGCGGGGGGTGCTCGGGGCGCTACGTACTTCTGGATGTAGATGAGGATGCCCAGCATGTACTGGTCCACCTCCAGTCCCTCCAGCAGCGCCGTCTTACTGCGGGCAGCACAAGGGGGGTGAGGATGGAGCTCCCGGGACGGCCCCCCCCAAGGGACAGCCCCGTGGGGACAATGAGGGACAGCAAGGGACAAAGCCATGGGGACGCTGAGGCGCGGATGAGTGGGGGCACCAAGGGATGGCCCCATGGGGACACTGAGGCACGGCTGCATGGGGGCACCGAGGACACCCAGCACCACCATGGCACAGCCCCGAGGGGACGCCAATTTTGGGGGATGGCCTGGTGGGGACACCAAGGGACACCAAGGGAGGGCTCCATGGGGACACGATGATCACCGAGGAGCACGGGGCACAACCCCATGGGGACACCACGACCCAAACCCCGTGGGGACACCGAGGGACGGCTGCATGGGGACACTGAGGAGCGGCTCTTTGGGGACACCGAGGTGCGTCCCCGAGGGGACACGAGGGACAAGGGACCCCGCGGGCCGCACTCACTTGCAGACCGGGCAGCGCCACGTGCCCCGCTCGCAGTTGAGCTGCAGGTAGGACTCCAGGTCGAAGCACTGCGGGGGACAGACGGGGCTGAGCTCCGGGGACAGGGGGGACACGGGGTGGGGGGGGACACGGGGGTCCCCGCAGCACCCACCTGTATGTGCCGGCAGTCGTGGCCCCTGGCGGGGAGCTGGATGCGCCGGAAGGTGATGGGGCACTTTAGGGACACCTTGATGGCCGTCTGCTCCACGCCGTCCTCGCCGTTGGGTCCCGGCGTGCCCGGGATGGTCCCGCTGCTGAAGTTGCGCTTGACTGAGGCCGGTGGAGGGGGGGGGGGTTGGTGGCGGTAGGCGGTGAGGAGAGGGGGGGGCCCCCCCCACCCCGCCACGTCCCCGGCACTCACTTTTGGTGATGCAGTGCTCGGCGGGCAGCAGCCGCTTCTTGATCAGGCCCTGCAGCACCGAGCGCACCGAGGGCCGGTGCACCAGCTGCAGCACGAAGAGGTGCGACTGCGGGGGGGGGCGACAGCGGGGGGAGAGGCGTGAGGGGCGGCCCCGCGCCCCCGCCCGCCCCGGCCGCCCCCACTCACGCAGCAGCAGGCGGTGACGGTGATCTGGATGGTGTTCCGGCCGGGCTGGCAGACGTGCTTCAGGTAGAGGGGCTTGTGCGACGTCTTGTTGTCGCCGCGCTCGATGCTGAGCGGCGTGGCGTTGACGCTGACCTGCACCGAGGCCGGCCAGTTGGTGTTCATCTGCCGGTCCTCGTGGTGGTAGCACTTGAACTGCAGCTCCAGGTCGGGCCTGGGGGGGCGGCACGGGTGGGCGCGGGGCACGGGTGGGCAACGGGGCTGCACCGCGCCATGCGGCACCACGGTGCGCAGTGCCATGTGCCACCACGCAGTGCCATGTGCCATGTGTCACCGCACCATGCCATGTGTCACCACGCAGTGCCATGGGTCACCGCGCAGTGCCATGTGCCATGTGTCACCGCGCCATGTGTCACCGCGCCATGCCATGTGTCACCGCACCGCGCCATGTGTCACCGCACCGCGCCATGTGTCACCGCGCAGTGCCATGTGTCACCGCGCAGTGCCATGTGCCATGTGTCACCACACTGTGCCATGTGTCACGGCACCGCGCCATGTGTCACCATGCAGTGCCATGTGTCACCGCGCCGCGCCATGTGTCACCACGCAGTGCCATGGGTCACCGCGCAGTGCCATGTGCCATGTGTCACCGCGCCATGTGTCACCGCACCGCGCCATGTGTCACCATGCAGTGCCATGTGTCACCGCGCCGCGCCACGTGTCACCGCGCAGTGCCATGTGTCACCGCGCAGTGCCATGTGTCACCACGCAGTGCCATGTGTCACCACGCAGTGCCATGTGTCACCACGCAGTGCCATGTGTCACCGCACCGCGCCATGTGTCACCACGCAGTGCCATGTGTCACCGCGCAGTGCCATGTGTCACCGCGCAGTGCCATGTGTCACCGCGCTGCGCCCTTACGCCTCGTGTCCCCACGCCGCCCCCCCGGCACCGTGTCAAGGGGTACTGTGCCCCCCCCCCCACCCCACCCCGACCCCCCCCCGCGCCCCGACCTCATCATGAGCGTCTTGTAGACGGAGTCGCGCAGCTGGAAGACGTGGTTGCTGACGGCCAGGTTGTGCTGCAGGCGGAAGGGCTCCAGCACCACGCCGTCGCGCACCGGGAAGGTGAGGCGCAGCTCCTCGCCGGGGGGGGGCCCTGTGGGGTGGGCAAGGGGGCGGTGGTGGTGGGACCAGAGGGGGTGTGATGGGGGGGGGGGGGTCAGGGGATGCAGTGGGGTGGGGGGGGGGGGTCAGGGGGGTGCAGTGGGGTGGTGGGGGGGGTCAGGGGGTGCAGTGGGGTAGTGGTGGGGGGGTCAGGGGGTGCAGTAGGGTGGTGGGGGGGGTCAGGGGGGTGCAGTGGGGTGGTTGTGGGGGGTCAGGGGGTGTAGTGGGGCAGGGTTTAGGGGGACAGGGGTGCAGTGGGGTGGTTGTGGGGGGGTCAGGGAGTGCAGCAGGGTGGTGGTGGGGGGTCAGGGGGGTGCAGTGGGGTGGGGTTTAGGGGGACGGGGGTGCAGTGGGGTGGGGGGGGTCAGGGGGTGCAGTGGGGCACCAGTTGGGGTCCCCCCCCCCCATTTAAGAACCCCTCTGCCTAAAGCCCCGCCCACCCGATGAGGCCCCGCCCACCACAGAAGCCCCTCCCCCTGCAGCACCCCCCATGGGACAGCCCCTCCCACCCAGGCCACACCCCCACGAAGCCCCGCCCACTCCCCCATGGCCCCGCCCCCTTTCCCACGAAGCCCCGCCCCCTGTCCCATTCATGGGCAGCCCCCAGCAGCCACACCCCCCTTTGGCCACGCCCCCTTTGTGCAGAAGCCCCGCCCACTCCCTAGGCCCCTCCCTGCAGCACCCAGCCCTTAAAGGGGCGATGCCCCCTGCAGCGGGCGGTGGGCCCAGCCCCTACCCGAGGGCGAGGGGTGCAGGGCGGCGATGCCGGGCTTCATGTCGGGCAGGAAGGGCGACTTGACGTCCTGACCCGGGGACATGTAGGGCGCCATGCTGCTCCCCGGCGTCATGGGCGGCGTGGGGTTCCCGGGCAGGGGCGAGCTGGGGTACCCCGGCATCGACCGGCCCGGCTGCGGGGACACCGCCACCATCAGTGAGCGGCGGGGACCGGGCACCGATGGCACCGGGACACGTCCCCGCCGCGAGGACTCACCCCGTTGATGGCCGCCTGGCTGTAGGTGCCGAAGCTGGCGCCCTGCCCGTTGAACTGCTCGGCTGGCTGCGGGGAGAGGGACGTCCCCCGGGGCTGGCACCCGCGTCCCGCATCCCGTCCCCCCCGAGCCCTCGTCCCCGTGCCCGCCGTCCCCTTCTGTACCTTGTAGTAGGGCCCGGCGCTGCCCGAGGCGGAGAGGTACTGGCCCATGCCCGGCTGCATCCTGTGCCCGGGGTAGGACGGGGACGGAGCGGAGGGCTGGGGGGCGCTGGGGGCGTACTGGGTGCCGGCAGCGGGGTACTGCCCGCCCTGCAGGTACTGCTGTGCCGGGTATCCCTGCGGGCACAGCGTCAGCACCGGGCACGGTGCCACCACGCTGGGGTGGGCGCAGACACCCCGATCCCACACTCACCTCACTGGAGTACGCCCGCTTGACGCCCTGGCGGGGGAGCTGCTGGCTCTGGGGGGGGCCGGGGTACGCGTGCTGCGGCATCCGCTGCCCGCTGTACAGGGCGCTCATGCCGGGCGCCCGCGCGGGGCTCATGCTCATGGGGGCCATGCCCGAGGGGCCCATGACCCCCGCCATGCCGGCCGGGCTCATACCGGCGGGCACGGCGGGGCCGCGTGGCGCCGCGTGGGGCAGGAACTGGCTGCTGAAGGGCTGCCCCGCTCCCATCTGCGGCAGGGACACAGCGGTCACCCCGGTCCCCGCCACCCCTACCACCCGCCCCTGCCGCCGCCGGGCTCTTACCGCCCCGTACTGGCTCAGCTCCTGGCTCTGCTTCTCCTGCAGCGCCGCCACCGTGGCCGTGGCCGTGGCGGTGGCAGTGGCGGCGGCGGCGGCCACGGCGGCGGCGGCGGCTGCCTGGGTGAAGTCGGCGGGGGGCCGGCCGGCGTGCGAGGGGAGCCCCATCCCGCCGGGGCCGCTGGGGCTGCCCGCGTAGCTGCGGAGGACAGGGAGCGGGGAAGGAGCGCCGTGGCGGCCGGCGGCAGCGTGCCGCGGCGCGGAGCCCGCCTTACCTGGGGGCGAAGCCCGGCCCCCCGGGGTAGGAGCCGCGGCCGTAGACGCTCTGCTGCACGTAGCCCTTGCCGGGGGCACCCTCGGCGAACGGCTGCTGCGCCAGGAACTGCGGCGAGCTCATGCCCGAGCCGGTGCCGGCCATGCCGGGCAGCAGCGGGGTGCTGGAGCTGCTCCCCCCGGGGCCCATGGGGCTGCCGAAAACCTTGGGGGTGCAGAGGAGGAGGCGAAGGGGTGGGTGGGGAACCGCGTCAGGCCCCCGGGGGCGGCGGTGCGGGGGTCCCGGGGGTGCCCGGGGGCTGGGGGCAGGGTGCTGGTGGTACCTGGCTCTGGGAGGTGTTGCTGACACCCCACACGGTGGTTACCACGGAGAGGGATCCCGCGGGCTGATTCGTGCCTGGTTGCCAAGGAACAGCCTCGTATGCAAATGAACCATCACTAGAAAGAAAAACAACTTAATTAAGATGAAGGAAGGACACACATGGAGGAGGCCACGCGCCCGGGTGGCACCGGGGGGGGGGGCCAGGGATAAGGGGGGGGTAGGAGGCAGGGGGGGCGTCACGGCCCGGCACCGACCCACACGCTCACCCGTGCGGCGTGGGCGGCAGCGACGGTTTCATGGGGTTCATGGGGTTCATCGGGCGCGGGCGGGCGCGGGCTGGCTCCTGCGAGGCTGCGGGACGGCGGCACCGGCACCGGGGCTGCGGGAGGCACAGGAAACCGCGGGTCAGGGGCAGGGAAGGGAAGGGAGCCGCGGGGACGGCACCGGGAAAAGAGGTGGGGGGGACCCCGGAGGCACAGCCCCCCCCTTTCACAGCCCTTTTACCCCAAGGTCCTCGGGGTCCCCGATACCGGGAGGCGCGGAGCCTCCCCGGCGGGCACGGCCTCCCCCCGGCCTCCCGGCACAGGGACTTGGCGTCCTGCCCAGCCTGGCACCGGGACCGCGCCGGCACGCGCCTGCCCCTGCTGCTGGCCGTGGGGCTGCTGGGGGGCACCGGGTCCCCAAAACCCCCCCCGGGATGTCCTGGTAGTGGGGGGGGGGGGCACTCCTGGGGAAGGGGCACCCCGGTCCCCTCACCCCGCGCTGTCCCCTCTCCAGGGGCGTCCCCCTGAAATCCCCGGGGGAGCAGCCCCCGCGCTGGGTGCTGGGGGCCAGGACGTGGCTGCGCCCCCCCCAGCACCAAGGGGTCGGGGAAACCGCAGGGACTTTCCGTGGCAGCCAGGGCAGAGCTGGGGGGGACGATGATGATGACGATGACGATGGTGACGATGCTGACGGTGACAGCGGACGTGCCCCCCGCCTCGCCCCCCACCCTCGCCAGGGAAACGCCGGCGCTGCCCGGGGTATTTCCAGCCCAGCCCGGCCGAGGTCACCCCGGTGCTTTCGCTTCCCCCCTGGCCCCACGCAAAGGTGGCAGGGATGGGGGCGGCGCGGTGACATTTGGGGGGGGGGTGACAGCCCCCCAGCACCCCCCGTCCCCCACCCCCGCTGCGTGCTGCCTGCTCCCTGGGGTCCCCCATGGGGTGGTGCCATCCCTGCAGACCCCAGGGTGCTGGGGGGGGGTCCCACGGCCGGGTCCTGGAGGGGGGGGGGGGCAACACAAGGGGGCCACATTCGCCCCCCCCCGCGCGTCCTCGCTCCGTGACAGCGCCGTGCCCGGACCCTGCGTGGGCCGGGCCCCCCCCATGGGGGCTGCCCACGGCGGTGGGCCCACGGTGGCGCCGTGACAAGTCCCCGTGGGCTGTGACAGCGCCGCGCCGGGGCCCCCCCCACGTTTTTCCCCCCCACCCGCGGCGCAGTTCCCACGGCAACGACCCCACGGAGGGGGATAGGATGGGGGGGGGGGGGGGGCGATTTTCAGCCGCGCCCCGGGTGGCGCAAAGCTGCGCGCGGGGGTCCCCCTGCCGCCCCCCGGTGCCCCCCCCCGGTCCCCCCCGGTGCCCCCCGGTCCCCCCCGCACTCACCGAGCCGAGCGGCCCAAGATGGCCCTGGCGGCGCCGTGCGCGCGCGGCTGCGCGGAAGCTGCGCGGGATTTTCAGCCCGCGCGCGGCCCCGGCTCCATGGCGCGGCGGCGGGGGAGGGAGGGAGGGGGGGGAGGGGAAAGGAGGGAGGAGGAGGAGGAAGGGGGGGGGGTGGGGGAGGGTGGGGGGGGGGCGCGGAGCCGCGGCGGGGCGGGGCGGGGCCGAGCCGAACCGGGCCGGGCCGAGCCGAGCCCGCGCCGTGCCCGCGCCGCCGCGCACAATGGGGCCGCGAGCAGAGCGCGATGCGCGGCCCCGCCCCGCCCCTCCCCGCCCCCCCCTCCCAAACCCCCCCCCCCCCCCCCCCAGCCAGGCGTGGGCAGCCGAGTGCCGAGAGAGGGAGCTGGGAGCTGGGGGGGGGCACAGAACCCACGCGTGTTCGGCGTGGGGGGGGATGCGCGGAGCTGCGCGGGGGCGCAGCGAGAGGAGGGCAGAGGGAGGGGGAAAGGGGGGTGTAGGGGGGGTGTGGGGGGCGTGGGATGTGAGTGGGGGGGGTGTGACACGCGTGGGGGGGGCACGGCCCCAGCACAGGGGTGAGGGGCTGCTGGGGGGGGGCAGAGACACACGGGTGGGCGAGGGGGACGCTGCGCCCCATGGGGACAGAGTGATGGGAACGAGTGGGGTCGGCCGCAGGAGCTCGGTGTTTATTTGGGGGGGCAGCCCCGGCCCGTGGGGGGTCCCTGGGGGTCGCCCCGTCCTCCCCCAGCTCTCTGGGCAACCTGCACTGGGAGGAACTGGGAGGAACTGGGACAGGGAGGAAGCCGCTGTTGCGTCGCGCACCCCACAGCCAGAACCCGCCCCCCAGCCCCGGGGTGGCTCCACGAGGAAGGAGCCCCCAAATCCTCCCCAAACCCATTGGGGGGGGGGTCGCAGCCCCTCTCCCCCTGGCGCAGCGGATGGACAAGGAGCGGAGGCGCCGGGCGTTTTAGTTTCCAAGGTCTTGTAGTTAAGGACGGAGACGGGAGGCGAGCGAGAGACAGACGGACAGACGGACAGACGGTGCCGGGGGGGGCATGCTGCTGCGGCCACGGGGGGGGGGTCTCAGGCCAGGTCCTTGAAGGCGTCCAGGTTGAAGGCTGTGTCCAGCAGGCGCTGCAGCTCCGTCAGGTGCGTCTTCTTGTTGCCCGTGGCGGGGGCAGCGGCCGGCTCCCTCCCCGCGTACCTGCAGGGGAGGTGGCAGCGGGGTCAGGGGCACCAGAAGAGCCCCCCCGGTACAGCCCCGCGGTGGGGTCCCGGCCCCGCTCCTTACCACACGGGCTTGGCCCGGTTGATGGTGGTGCGCAGCCGGGGCTTGACGTAGTCGTAGTAGCCCTGGTTCTTGTGCTCCTCCTGGCACCACACCAGCTCGGCGTTGGGGTACTTCTGCGCCTCCTTCTGCAGGAGGTCGAAGGGGAACGGGGACAGCTGCGGGGGGGCAGAGGGAGAGATGAGGAGGGGGACGCAGCCAGGACCACCGGCACGGCCAAACCTTGGCCTCCCGCCCTGCTCATCGTGCCCCAGCCCTGAGCGCGGCCGCGGGTCCCAGGGGGTCTCACCTGCTCCACCCTGGTGATGGCCACGTCGGCCTCCATCTGCCGGGCCTTGCGCTCCCGCGTCAGGTCGTAGTACACCTTGCCGGTGCAGAACAGCACCCGCTTGACGTTGGCGGGGTTCTGGGCTGCGGGGCCGCTGTCGGGGATGACGCGGAGGAAATGGGTGCCTGCGAGGACACAACGCCACCCTCAGCGCCACGGGCACGGCGCCGGCACCGGCAGGGCGCAGCTGGTGACGGGAGGCTCCGGGAAGCCCCCGAAGAAGCCCGGTGGCTCAGCCAAAAAGAAGGGAGATTGAGGCAGGAATGTTGGGGGGAGCTGCCCAGTGGCCGCTTATCTCCAGGGCTGGGAAAAGTGGCTCTGGGTGCTGGGGGGAGCGTGGTCGGGGAGACTGGGGAGGCTTGGGGGTGAGACGGCACGGCAGGACCTCGGCAGGGGACCCAAAGGGGACCCAACACGGCTCACCCCAGCCCTATTTCACCACGTCCCCAGGGCAGGGATTAAGCCGGATGGAGGTGGTAGCTCGGGAAGCCAAGCCGGGGGTCTTCCTTGCCACACAGAGAGCCCCGCTGCTCCGACGGGCTCGGGAGGTGCTGGAAACCCTCATGAGCTGCTGCAGCCGCACGCGAGGAACCGGCGGAGCCGGCAGCTCGCCCCAGGGCGCCAGACACAGCGTTAATGACGGGAGGCTCCAATTAGCTCAGAGCACGGCACACCCTGAGCTCAACTCCGGTGAGCGCTGCCCCTGCCCTGCAGAGCACGGAGCAGGGCTTCCTCCGGGCACGGCGGACCCCAGCCTCTGCTGGCGTGAGCCCTGCTCGGCCTCAGCCAAAAAAAGGAAAATCTGGCCGGGAGCCGCGGGGGGAGGCTGCTGCCAGGAGGACTTTACACCAAGCCGGTGCCTGCCCTTCACCCTTCATCCCGCAGCGCGGCGTGCGGGCAGACAAACAGCTCCACGCTCCTCGTACCTGGCAGCATGTCATCGAAGCTGGAGCGAGCTTCGGGGTGGCGCAGCAGCGACTTTGGAGTGAAGATGATCAGCTGCAGGGGAAGGAGAAGAGGCAGAGCGAGGCAGTCAGCCGCGCCAGAACCGCCTCCCCTGCCAACAAACAGCAGAGCCTGCCCGTCCTGCCCGCCTTCCCCTGCCTCTGACCGGGAGCTGCCAGCAGAGATTTGCTCCTCGCTCGCTGCAGGAGGCTGAGCGCTGCCACCCCCACCTGCTTTCCCAGCCTGGATTTCCCCTGGGAAGAGGCTGCAGAGCTGCCAGGAACCCGACTCCCTCGCACGGCCGCAGTGCCAGGAGGTGTGGGCTGCACTGGATTATTTGTCAGTGCCCCCAGCCCTGATGTCTACGCGGTGACACGCAGGGCACGAGAGCAGAGGGGCTGCTCCATCCTCCCCAGGACAGCGGGGATTTTAACCCGGGAGCTCGCCCCTCTCTGCGGGGAGCAGCTCCACCAGCAGCTCCCAGCGCTTCCCGCGTTGTGCTCCGCTGCTAGCCCTGCTCTGCCCCCGTTTGCTGCCCCGAGCCCCGTCCTCAGGCTCGGCACGGACCCGGGGCTGCCCTGCCCTGGCTTGCAGCCGGGTGAAGCGGAGCAGAAAGCGCAGGCGGGCTCGGCCGGGGGCTGGTACTGACCGGCTTGCGGAAGGGCAGGAGGATCTGGCGCCGGAGGACGTGGAAGAAGTTGGCTGGAGTGGAGCAGTTCACGACGATCCAGTTGCAGTCGTACAGCTGGCGCACGTCAAAGTCGTCCAGTTTCTGCCTCGACAAGCACAGTTCAGAGGGTTTCCACAAACACGAGTGCCTCTTAGCCCCAGCGCTCCGGCTGTCGGGAAGGCCGGTGGCACGCAGCCCCTGCCTCTCCTCTCGCCCCCCTTCTGCCCCATCCCGCTCCCCCCACAGCACACAGAACCCGCAGCACCTGGGCAGGCTGAATCTTTGTGCCCTCCCCACCGTGTCACAGCACTTTTGGGGACGCAGCAGGCACAGAGGCAGCGTGGCTGCAAGCCTTGGCACCGAGCGCAGCCCCTCTGCCGAGCGCAGCCAGCGGCGGCGCAGGGACCCCCAACCAAAACGCCTCCCGGAGCCCCCCCGGGGGCTGCTCCCTCCCCCGAGTGTTAGGGCAGATCCAGGGCACAGCGAGGGCCCCAGCAGGGACAAGCAGGAGGGCCGGGCTGAGCTCGGCATGGCTGCCACTCACAGGGAAGACGTCGGGATCGTCATTGCACATCTGCAAGAATCGCTCCGGGCGGGCAGACGAGTGCTCGGGACCCTGCGGGTGAAGCAAACGGCACGAGCAGCTGAGTCCCCTCTGCCTGGCCCCAGCCACCATAAAGGCAGGCAGCTGAACCGGGTGCCATAAAGCACGGCCTCATGCCCAGCACCTCGGGGTGCCCAGGTCCTCACCATGCCCTCCATGCCGTGGGGAAGCAGCAGGACGATGCCGTTCTGCCTCACCCACTTGGCCTGCCCGGGACAGATGAACTGGTCGATAATGCACTGGGCGGTGTTGTGGAAGTCCCCAAACTGGGCCTCCCAAAGCACCAGGGCATTGGGGCTGGCCATGGCAAAGCCCAGCTCGAAGCCTGTGGGAGGAAGAGGAGGAGGAGGAGGAGGTCATCTTCCCGGAGCCCCCCCCCACGGCCCGGCCCTGGGGGTGGGTGCGGAGCCCCCCGCTCACCAAGGACGCCGTACTCGGACAGGGAGCTGTTGCAGACGGTGTAGGGAGCCTGGTTAGGCCACAGGTGGTTCATGGGGATGCAGGTCCTCTTGTCCACGTTCTGGTCGTGCAGGACGTGGTGGCGATGGCTGGAAGAGAGGACAGCCCGTCTCCACCATCACCCCGCCAAACACAAGCTGCTGCCTCATCGGGGCTCTACCCCAGCCAATTTCCCCTTCCCGGCTCGTGGCACCAGCTGTTTGATGCACTCTCCTGGATTTCTTTTGCCAACGAGGGGTCAAAATGGCCAAAAAAAACCCACAAAAACAAAATAAAACAGGACAAAGCCCGCGCCACTTGGGATCCCTTCCAGAAGGCTGTGATTGCCTGGTGGGGCTGAGCGCAGCCAACGCGCGGCTTTACCTGAACGTCCCCCTCTCCACGTCCTGGCCGCTCAGGCGGATGTGGATGCCCTCTTTGAGGAGGGAGCCGAATGCCATGTACTCGGCCAGGGCCCAGTCCACGGTCCTGTTCTTCACCATCTCCCCACGGGTTTTCAGGATACGGCTCAAACCTGCAGGGACAGTGGGTGCAGGAGGGCGCTCGGTGACAAGGCGCCTGTCCCACAGCCCCACAGCCCGCCTGCGGACTGGGAAACTGCAAACGCCTCGGGGAGAGGCTGTGCCTGTGTGGGAGGGAGGCACAGGGACGAGGAAGCAGGAGTGCAGGGAAGGATGAGCTCCGAGGAGTTGCTGCTCCTTGGTCCCTTAACCGCAGCTCCCTCGTGAACCGATTTGTGGTGCCGCAAATAAGCGTGTCTGAGCGCTGTGGCAGCCCCCCCGCTCCTCCTTCCAGCCCTCACCCACATCCCCTCCCCTGGCAGCGCACAGCCCAGCAGAGCTGCAGCACGCCCCTACCTCCATGGATGGTGAAATCCTCCACCGGCACCGAGCTGGCCACTTGGCCGATGTGCGTCAAGTCCTCCTCGTTCAGGCCGGTGGAAGGGCAGGTCATGCTGCGGGGCTGGCCGTCCAGAGTGAAGAAACCTGCGGCAGGGGGTTTGCTGACGTTTACTAACAGCTGTCACAGCACCAGGAGCCCCGGCTGGCTTTAGGGGAGCCAGGCTACTTGCCAGGGACCTCCAAAAGTTGCCAGCGACTTACCAGGCCAGGGTGAGTCCAGCCAGTGCTTGATGTGCAAAATCTTCTCATCCTTGGATCTCGCATGGGCCTCCTCGCATATCTTATCATACTTAGCAATTTCCTCCTGAGAGGCAGAACAAGGCAAAAAAGCGTTAGGGAGGAGGCTCCAAACAAGGGTGCTGAGCCTGGGGGCCTCAGCACAAGCTTGCAAGGGTCCTGGGGGGCACAGCTGGTCCCTGCAGCAGGGCACAATAAATCCCCCACAACTGGTGGACCCCCAGGCCCTGCAGCTCAGCCTCGGAGCACAGACTTGCTGCAGGAGAGCCCCACGGCCCTGCAAACGTCTCTGCTGAACCGACAGCTCACACGCAGCCCGTGCTGCTGCAAAATAGGGCTGAGAGTCCCCGGGGCCAGGCGGAGCCATGCAGGGAGCCTGCTGCAGAGCGCACGAGGCACAGAGCTCCCGCAGGTCCCGCTGCCGCCACCCGGCACCGCACGGGCTGTGCTGCAGCGACCCAGGGGCAGTCGGTGAACGAGATGTTCCTGCGCTGCTCGGGGCTGGCACAGTCCAAGGACAAGCCTCTGCTCCTGACCCAGCTGCTGCGGGCGCTCGCCCAAGTGTAGCACAGCTCTGCCACCTTTAGGTGAGGAGCGCGAGCAGAAACGGGGCCCTGAAGGTCTGGCACCCCCAGGTCTGAACCAAAAACGGGGCTTCAAGGGGTTTCGCACAGGACAGCGCAGCAGCTGGGGCAGGTCTAGGGGCTGCTCAGACATCAGACTTTTCCGTTCCTCCTGAGCTAGCCAAGCACTGCAGCAGGTCCCTGCGTGGCACTGGGATGCCCCAGCCCTCTCCGTGTCCCCCCAGGCCAAGAAACCTTTCCGCTGCACAGACGGAAGCTCCCTCACGCAGGGGCTGCGTGCTGCCAGCTCCTCCTGCCCCCCAGCCTTCAGCCCGCGGCGCTGCCCAGCCCTGGGGAGCTGCCGCCTGCGGTTCTCCGCCCGGGCCCCCGGTGACAGTACCTCGTACTCCGGCTGATTTACCACCCCCTGTGAAATTAACAGCTCCGCGTATTTCTGCAGCACCGGCTTCTGCTTCCGGATCTGTTTGTACATCAGGGGCTGCGTGAACATGGGCTCATCCATCTCGTTGTGCCCGTTGCGCCTGTAACACACCTGCCGGGAGGGAAGAAGCCTTTGAAAGCAGCCGCCTGCGACGTGCGGCTCAGGAGGCGGCCGGTTACCTGGCCCTGTGCTGGGAAGAGCCCAAGCCAGCCCAGCAGAGCCCGGCTCTGTCCTCCTTAACGCAGGAGGGCCCCGCACAGCCAGAGACAGCTTTTCCTCTCCAAGTGCCTTGCTTTCATCCTCTCTCTCCCTCCCCTCAAAGTCAAAAAGGCTGCAAAAGCCCCCAGGAGAAACCCCAGCGTCCAGAACCCGCTCCCCGAGAGGCGTTTTGTGGACATCCAGGAACTCCGCAGCAGTGACTGCTTTTTGGGAGAGCCCCGCGCCACGTCCCTTGTTTCTTACCAAATCCACGACCACGTCCTTATGGAAGGTGCTCCGCCACTCGGCTGCCACGTTACACACGTACACCACGGCCTCCGGGTCGTCGGCGTTGACGTGGAAGATGGGCGCGTTCACCACGCGGGCCACGTCCGTGGGGTACGGCGAGGAGCGCGCCATGCGGGGGTCCGTGGTGAACCCGATCTGCAGCGGGCCAGAGGGGACAGGGGACGGAGCGGTGAGGATTTGGAAAGCCTCGTTCCCTCGAGCAGGTCGCTGCTCGCGAGGGAAGCCCCCGGGCCCCGGGCCAGGCTTGTTTCATCGGCTCGGGCAGTGCCAGGTGGACGCGGGCAGTGCCAGGCCAAGCTCAGTGCCTGCGGCTGAGCTGGGGCTTCCCCCGGCCCCGTCCTCAGCTGGCACCGGGGAGCACGGCCCCGGGCACCTCCTGCTGCCCTGGCACCGTGGCCCAGCCTGGCCGGGCAGCAAAGCCAGGATTAAAACCCTGGGCGAAGGCCATGCAGCAGGGGATGTGCTCCTTACCTGGTTGTTCACCACGACGTGCACGGTGCCGTGCGTGGTGTAGGAGGGCAGGTCGCTCAGGTGGAAGGTCTCGTACACGATTCCCTGCCCGGCGAAGGCCGCGTCTCCGTGCAGGAGGATGGACATCACCTGCGGGGTGACACGGGGCTGAGGTGTGGGTGGTGGTGGCCGCCAGGAAGGGGCCCAGGGCTCATCCCCCGAACCTCGGGCTTCCCTGGAAGGTCTCTGAGCAGCTCGAGAGCGTGTCCGAGGCCCTCTCAGAGGATCGGAGCGGTGTCAGCTGTGGCTGGTGCGATGCCAGGGGGAGGCTGGGGCCATCGGCTGCCCACCTCAACGCCCCACGCAGGGGTCGCCCTCTCGGCAGCTTGAGGGGGCAGCTGGTGACGTGCTGGTGGCCGGGGGGCATTGGCTGGGAGGTGAGTCCCATTCCCAGGCACAAACACCCCTAAACAAGGCCTTTTTCTGGGATGAGCCAAGGAAAATGCACTTCTCATGCACGCTTTCACCCAGGACAGGGGCATTCCGGCAGATCCTGCGCTCGCTGCTGGGCCGGGCTGGGCAGGGAGCTCGCTGCAGCCCCAGTTCTGTGCTCTGATATTTTACCCGGGGGCTGGCTGAGGACGCTGCCTGTCAGACGAGGACAGAGCTCGTCTATTTATATTCCAGCCCTCCCAGCGTGGGAGGAAGGGAAGTACTTTTGATCTCACCCTTCCACTTCTTCTGGAGTGTTAGAGGCAGGTCTGTGCTGGATCAGGCAGTGAAAGCGTTCCCAAATAAATCCCCCCACAGCCCACCGCTGGTCTGCCCTCACATCTGGGCGCGTGTCACAGCGCTGTCCCCACCAGGGGGGTCCCCTCCCGGCCCCAGCTCGCCCACCCTGAGGACTGGGAGCACCCTGTCACATTTTGATAGATCCTCCAGCCTAAAGCTGCTGCTTCTGAGCCCTCCAGGCTGTGATGCTCAGGGGAACAGGAGCACCACTCACCCCCTGCCTTCCAGCTACAGACCTCTGCTGCTGCTCCTCCCGGGAGCCTGGAGCCACCCTGAGAGGGGAGGCAGCGATGGGAGCCCGGGGAGGTCGACCTCCATCACCAAAGAGAAGGGGAAAGATGGGGGGGCAGCAGGGGAGGGGGCATCCAGGCAAACAAACATCAGCTGGGCTCCTTCGCCTGGCTTTGCTCTGCGTGCAGATCCGCCTGATCCCCACCAAACCCAGCCGGTCTGTGCCAAATCACAGCGAGGGAGCAGGCTGGGCACCATTTATTTACCTTCTTCCCTTCCGTGTCCCCGCAGTAGAACTGCTCCGCTTTAGTCTTGCCTTGAACAACGGGGTCAGCTGCCTCCAAGTGAGAGGGGTTTGCCACGAGGGAAAGGGTGATGTTCCTGTCGGTGACGCGGTTGATCCTCCGGTGGTACATCCCCAGGTGGTACTTCACGTCACCGGAGCCCTGGGGGAAGGAGAGGAGAGTCACTGCCACGCAACAGGGGCTGCTCGTGGATGGGGCAGGGTGGCACTGACCCCGGGGGCTGCAAAAAGAGGGCTCCTTGCTGCCAGAAACCACCTCTGCTGCCCACCCGCAGCTGGCAGCTGGCAGAAGGCAGCAGGATTCAGGAGCTGGCCGGGCACCCACCACAGCAGCAGCCTGATGTAGGCACCAAGATACACGCAACCATCAGGCGGGCATCGAGCCCAGTTTTGGGCAGTCCCCAGGTGCCAGGGAAGGAGCAAGCGAGGTGGGTTTGGGGAAGACACCGGGTAGGAGCACTGGGGAGAGCGGCTGCCGCTTGCTTCCTCTCCAAGAGGAGCTCTTGAGGCACACGGGGCACCCTGGAAGCCCACCTGAAGGGCAGGGCACGATGAAGCTTCCCAAATGCCAAACCATCCCGGCTGAACGTGGCTTTGGGGCACAAGCAACAGCACCAGGGAGGGAGCTCAGGGCCTCTGGAGAGGCCGCGGGTCCCGCATGGGTCCCACGGGGCTGTGGCACGGCCCCGAGCCGACCCCTGCCTCCGGTCGCAGGGGCGCGCGGTGCCCTGGGGCACGCAGGAGAAATCTCTGCAGCACCGAGCGAGCTGCCAGCCGCGCGTGATCCAGCTGGCGCTGCGCTGCCACGGCCCCCAGGGGCCGAACGGGGACAGACTACAAATTGCCAGGGAAACGGCGCAGAGGAGGAGACTCACCTCGTCAGCAGCCTCCAGCTTGGAGTCGAACTGACAGAAGATCTGCTCCAGCTCCTTCCTGATCACGTTGGCGAGAACATTCAGACGCCCTCTGCAAAAGCAACGCCGCCGTCAGCAGCCAGCAGCCAGCCCCGCGCTGTCCCCGTCACACCGAGCTGCAGGGGGCAGCCAGGGGACAGGGCTCTGCATTTTCACCCCTCCTGCATCCCCAGAGCTGCCCCAGAACAGCGAGGCCAAATCCTGCTCTCGGATACGAGCTCTGCTCACTCTGAGCCCCTCCTGCCAAAGCCCCGGAGCAGCCGTGGCCGGTTGTGCAGCGCTGCTCCCAGCCTCTGCAGAGCAGCACCGGGGACACCCCACACCTTGTGCTGAGCACATCTCTGTGATGTAAGGCAAGGTCTCTGCTGCTCGAGGCACCGCGCCTCTCACCACTCTCCAGAAGAATGAAAAATAAGCTGAAGCCAGTGGCACAGATCAGTGAAGAGCTGACGAGGCCTGAGCCCTTGAGCCAAGCGCTCGGCTGATGGCTCAGCCCGGAGCCAGCCTGGCCCTGCAGCACCGAGCCCCAGGAGCATCCCTGTCCCCATCCCCATCCCCGTCCCCATCCCCATCCCTGTCCCATCTCCATCCCCATCCCCGTCCCCGTCCCTGTCCCATCCCCATCCCCAAAGCGCTGCGGCGCACAGGGGCAGGTTACCTGTGGGGCATTCCCATGATAACATAATCCACTCCCTTCTCACTCGACTTATCAATGATGGTCTTTAAGGCTGGGATCAGCACTTCACAGCCCTCCAGACCAAAACGCTTCTCCGAGGACCATTTCCGATGGAGGAACTCCTCAAACCTGGAAGGCAAGGTGAGAGAGCGATCACTCCCAGGCCTCCCACTGATGGCAGGACCAGAGAGGAGACGGGGACCTTACGGGAGCCGCAGCACGAGGTGATGCTCCAGCAGCCACCACGCAGCAGCCCAACAGCCACGCGGTCCCCTCTGCAGAGCTCCCCCACCCTGCACAAACACCAACTGTGCCGCGCTGAAGCCCGCTGCACAGCATCTTATTTTTGGACCTCTTCTGCCAGGATCATCCGTGCTTTCGGGCTCCGTGCCAGCAGCACCTGAGCGAGCCCTGCCAGCCCAGCGGCACCCCGCTGATCCTCTTTGCTAACCCAGCCTGGCGGGACCGCGACAAATGACGTCAAGGAGAGGTGACTCAGGCGGTGGCCGTCAGGCTACGGCAGCTGCCTGGCGGCTGGGAGCAAACAACCCCCGTGACAACCCTCGTGCAGCCGGGGAACAAAGGGAAAGGTGCCGACCCTGCCCAGGGAGGCTGCAGCCGGCGCGGCGCGGCTCGGCGTGCTCCCGGAGGGCAGCCAGGAGGCACAGCTCGCCCGCAGCGTGCCTCGGCGGGTGGCCAGGCGTCCTCGCCATGAGTGCTGCCTGTGAAAGCAGGCAGGCTGATGAGGAATTTGGGAATCCGAGCCCCTCGGTTGGGGTGGTGCAGGTTAGGGGTGTCCCAGCGCGATGAGGTACCTGGTGGAGCGGACCAGGCGGGCCAGCAGCGTGCGCTTCTCCTCGTTGGTGAACTGCATGATCCCCGGGGTCTCAAACTTCTGCCGAATCCACTGGCACTGCTCCAGGTCGTTGATGAACATGAACTCCACGCCGATGTGCTGGCAGTACGCCATCTGCCCCGTGAGGAGAGGACGGCCACTGAAACACCCACGGGAGCCCCGACACGTCCTCGCCTCGCTCCAAGTCAGCACGTGCGGGATCTTACTGACCCGTGCAGCTCGGTGCTCCATCATCCCCCCCTTTGGCCTCTCGGCAAGACAACGAGCTGTCCTGCACCACCAGCACTGCCCAAAGCAGGCGGCAGCAGCCAGACCCAGCACCTGCAGCCTGGGGCTGCCTTCCCCACCCTCCCTGGTTCTGCCACGGGATGCAGCGTGGAACAACCCCACAAGTGGGGCAGTCGGTGCTCCTGTACAAATCCGACCCGTTTGCTTGCCCCAAGGGACCCAGCCCCAGACCCCAGGGTCCTTCTCTGCCTGTCTGTGCGAGTCTGGGGACTCCCCTGGGGAAGGGCAGGCTGACAGGTTAGGGAGAGCACCTCACCCTGGGACCCGGAGCCTTTTTAGACCCCACTCGCTATGGCAGGGCGAGAATCTGAAAAAACAGCCTCCCAAAATTAAGGAGCCTGCTCTCCTTGCAGCTTATCTAAGATGTTTACACAGCTCTGCTTCTCCAAGGTCAACCTGTCTTGGCAGAGACTGCAGCCTGCTGCCGGAGCTGCAAGCTGCAGCCCCAGCTCAGAGCTCCCCAGAGGGCAAGGGGGCTGTGGCTGGAGCCCCCAACACCGTTTGCTGCGATACGCTGGAGCAGCAAAAAACAAATCCAGCTGCACCAGACGGGCTTCAAAATGCAGGCAGCACTGAGCTGTCTGGAGCTTGCTCAGCCTGCAGCAGCCCAAGCGCACTGCCCCAGTGCAGGATGAAGCCGGGGGCGACCACAGACAGCCGGGCTACCACGGGGCTGCTGCTATGAGCAGGGCAAGCACGGAGCCCAGCCTGAAGAGCTCGAAATGTGTGTGCTAAAAACAGGCGGCCAGGAGAGGAGCAGGACTGCAGAGCCTGCAGACGGGGATGCTGCAGCAGCGCTCGAGGCGGCACCAGGGGAATAGCACTGGCACGCACAGCCACAGGCAGGATGCGGACGGCTGGGGGGGCTCCACACCTCTGCAGAGCGGTGTGGTACGTGCTAACCAGGACCAGGAGGAGGAGAAGGCTGAGGAGCCTCTCCCCAGGGTGAGGCTTTCACAAAATGACTTTCAGAAAGCAGTCGCTGTGCCCAGCCTGACGTGGGCTGGCAGCAGGTCCTGCCCTGCTCCTTACCTCCAGGCGGCGGATGATTTCCCGGAGTGGAAGAGCCGACTCGTTTCCTCCGATGAAAGTGGTTGTGGGCAAGTGGAAGACCTTGTCGAGGTCAGATTCATCCAGCCCGTAAAAGCCTGCAGGATTTTCATGGGTGGGACAAGCGAAAGCAAGAGAGAGAAGGAAAGGAGGGGGACGGGGGGGTGTTGGACACAGCCACACGGCACCCAGGTGTGTTCGGGAGAGGCGGGGAGGGGACAAAAAGCAGCACAAAACCAAAAATAAGCATGAAGGTTTATATGGATAAAAACCAAGCAGTAATTAAACAAAAGACATTGAGCACAAGGTTATTACGGAAGGCAATGCAGGGAACAAAACACAAAGCAATATATGTGCATGTAAATTGGTAATTAAAATCCAGGGTCAGAATCAGGAAGTTTGTAGCCCCACGAACACAAAATACACCACGAATTATAAAGAGAGCGGAGAGAAAAGAAACAGGGGAGGTGACAGGAGTCATCGAGCAAAAACGGGGATTTCACCAGACGTTCAGAATTAAAAACGTCGAAGCAGAGAACGGAACGGTTAGAACAGACGGACCCAAACGAGGAGAGAAAGAGGAAGAGAAGCAAGAGAGAGAAAACGGCGTCAGCACGAGGGCTCTGCCACGGACTCTCCTGAATAGCTCACCCGGGAGCGGTGCCGGCCGGCACAACGGGTGCTGCTTGCTTCAATTTGGGGTGGCCGGGGCACGGCCAGGGGGGTGCCGCAGCTCCGCGGGGATGCAGAGCGCGGGCTGAGCGCCGCTCGCCTTTGGCACCAACGTGGCCACGGGGTGGTTTCGGCACCACCACAGCTGGCACCCAAACGGAGGCTCACCCAGCTCCTGCTGCTCTTTTAGGGGAACTGCTCTGCTCTCTGAAGCTTCTTTTCCAGCCCAGCCCTCGGCTCCGGGAGCAGCCCATGGCTGCTGCAGCCACCGCAGCCTCGCCAGCTCCATCCAAGCAGGGCGGGCTGGCTGCACGCTGCTCTGAAAGCAGCCCCTGGCCAGGCAGCCTGGCCTCGGGAGCAGCAGCTGAGTGCTGGTATTTTCTCTAAAACCCAATTACTCGTGCCAGCACGCTCGCTATGCGCCTGCTTACAGCACACTGGTGACTGGCAGGGCGCTGGGCTGCTCCTGGAGAGGAGGAAGATCAGGGCACAGGTTGGGTCAGGACCTCAGCACCAGGTTTTGGAGCTGCAGATAAAGGCAGTGTGCTGTGGCACTCAGGAGCCCTCAGACGTGCCTCTGTGCCTGCTGAAGCTCATGTTTGCCTCTGGGGAAACTGAGGCACGGGGAGGAGGACGACTGGTCCTTCTGAACGGGTGCAGCAAGGCAGAAGCAGGGCGGTCTCACTGCGGGGACCTCTGCGGGGATGCCACGTGCTGTGGGAGCAGCATCACGGCCCCGCAGAGCTCGCCCTCCATGGGCTTTATCTGAAGGAGCCCGTCCCTTGCTCTTTTTTCAGGACTGGCTCGACCTGGCGCTCACTTCGGAGCACGCTGAGCAACCCGAAGGCAATCTGGGCACAGCGCCTCTTGCAGCACGCAGCTCAGGACACCGCAGAGGCTGTGGCCATCTGAGCGCAGAGGCAGTGCCCAGCAGCTGCAGACCAGGCTGTACGAGCGGCCCCAGGGGTTTTGCCTCTGCTTCTGCTTTGCTGCAGCCCCCCAGCTCCCCCGCGGGGCTGGGACACGTCGGCCGGGAGCAGCGACGCCGGCAGGCAGGGGTGAGGGACGAGCCAAATTTTCACCGGGCCAAAACAGGGCAGTTCCCGTACAGGAGGGGATCAAAAGCCTCGTGGCTGCGCCTTGTTGAGATGACCAAATAAAAACAAGGGTCGGTTTTAGTCCCCCAAATGGAATAAATGACCTTCTGAGGCAGGAGAGGGGTTTGCACGCACCTCTTCCCACTGCTGTGCGCAGGTGACACGCGCAGCACGTGGAAATCACAGGGCATAAAGGCAGCTTGGATTTGTACCAGACTTGAACCCATCAGGGAGATTGAGGCCTCATAAAATTAATAATGACAATAAAAGGTGTACTCCAGCAAGCTAGGCATGCAAACACAGAGTATGGAAAAGGGCAGCGAGGCTCTAGCTTGGGCACCTCCACGGGTGAAGCATCGCTAACCAAGCACCCAGCTCGAGACTTTTAGCCAGACAAATCAAAAACGAGTGGGTTACAAAAGTCAGGACTGGTGCGACACGGGAGGGGACCGCGTTACCGGCTTTACTGCTCCATGCCCAGAATAACCTATTCAAAGAGAGTCCTGCCCTCCCGAGGGTTAAAGGCTCAGTATTTGCATACCTCCTACTGTTAACACTCTCAGCCGCTCCTTGAACACTGCGAGGTCTGGGGTGGGCAGGGGGGGTGCAGCAGGGAGAAGATAGAGAGACGCCGTCAAAGTTAGTAAAAAAAACTGGAACCGTGAAAACTAGTCATGGAAAGCACAAGTCAAAAATACAGTACTCAAACACAGTCAAAACCACCAGGGGCAGAAGGGCTGGGATGGAGGATGACTACACGCTACATGGCAGAGAAATCCCGGTGGAAAGTCCTCAGAGAGCTGCTTGCAGGAGGCAAGAGCACGGAGGGGAACGAGGGGCACCAGACACTGGGTAGCAGTCGAGCTGCATGGTTTGAGATCTCCTCTTACTCGCACCTCACTCGGGGCAGCGAAACCTAAGACGGTGGCACAGCGCCGCAGCAAGGCGCCTTCCACCGCGCTGCGTTACGGGCACGTTATCACGGCTAGCGGGGAGGGTACAGCAGAGATTTGGGTGCTGAGAGCCTCCCCAGCCTCCCCAGATGATTTTGCTCCACTCGTCTCTACTGGGAGAGCTTGTCTCTACAATACCACTGCCAAGAGAACAGCAGCCGTGCTCTGCTCCGAGGAAATGGGGGCACCGGCGCGGGCACCTCCGCTCCCAGTGCACGTGCACCACGGGGGATGTGGGAACTCCCCCAGGGCCTCCCTCCTGCGCTGTAGGAGCGAGTGGGGCTGTTAATAGGGACGACAAACGGTGCAGCAAGCAGGCAGAAGGCTGACGTTGCTCAAGCAGGCTGCGAGCATGCTCAGCACGGGGACGTGGCACCGGGCGCGAGCGGCACCGGGGCTCCACTCCCCGGCTGCGTTAGGTGGCCGAGTGCCTCAATCTCACCTAGGGCTATGAGAAAGGCTTTGGGAACGCTTCTTTGGGCAGCGGGGAAGGGAATTACATGGATGGGAGCCGTCCCTTTGTGAGACTCAAGGTGGGAGAGGTGCTGCTGTGCCCTCTCGCAGAGCGCTGCTGCCTGCCGAGGGCTGGGCAGGGAGCCCCCACGGGTGGTGGGGGGCACAGGGCTGCTCGTGGGTCTGTGCAAAGGGACCTCCTGTGGGATGCAGGGGGGAAGCAGAGCTCGGAGGAGTTTGCTCCCAGCTCAGCTCCCTGCAGGGGCTCTTCCCGAGCTGGGGGACGAGCTCTGTGCCAGAGGAGCCCCTGCACCACGGCGGACCCCGATGAGGAACCTGCCCTTGCTCTGGCTCCTGTCAAACACACGGAGCAGCTCCGTGGGCAGCACAGGATTTTGGGGCACGGCTGAACCAACCCTAACGCTCCCTGCATGGAGAGGCAGACAGACAGACACTCAGACACACACCGCCTTCCACACACAACTGGATTTTAGTGCGCTAAGGTATTCCCTGGGACGGGTCGCCTGGAGTTCCTGCAGTACTCCCGTCGGTTCTGTCCTACACCACTTACCATGCCGGATCAGCTGCGGTAGAAGATCAAGATGAGATATTTAAAAAAAATAAAATAAAACATAAGAAAAGGAAGAGGAATCTGGCACTCCAGCCCTACCACTCCGTTAATCCCGGGTGCCTGGCTGCAGAAGCGCCAGCCTCACCGCGTGCCCCCGGGCAGGCTTTCTCACCCTGGCATTTTCTCCAAAGGTCACACTGCTTAATCCAAAGAGAGCTTCCAAAACAGACAAAAGCAAGTTGCTAAACAAAAGGCAATTGAGAAGAAAGATCAATTTCAGAGATTAGCCATGCAACTCCTTTGATTTACAGCACTGCCCGGCCACAGTTTAAGCTGTTAGCAGCACAGCTCCCACCACAAAAGCTGACCTTTAAGGATTTCTCTGCACAGAAATAGGAAACAAGGATTGTTTCGAGGGCAAGTTTAAAAAACATTCCTGTTATTAGCTGCTCTGTAAATTAACTGCAGCCCAAGTGTTAGGAAATACTCTTTCAAAGCAAAAAGCCAGCGGGATTTGCTTAGAAATTGGCTTTCTCTGCAAACAAGCAGGCTATGCCAGATCCTAGGCACCATCCAAAAAATCTGTACTCGTCCTGACTGCTGAAAGCCTGCGAGGGTCAGGCTGTGGCAGCAGGGAGACACCGTCCCCACCCTGCCACACGTCCCTGCACCTCCTGCTCGCTGCCTGGCGGGGCTGATGCCACCCAGGGTGCTGCGGACCCTCTACAACCTGTGCGCTCCAGAAAGCCCCCGCTGGAGGCTCAGCTCCAGCCAGCCACTAAACCTGCTCCAGCCAGCTGCTTCGTGCCCCTTCAGAGCGGTTTTGGGGCTGTGAGTGGAAAATGCCACCCAGGGGCAGCGTTGGAGGGATCCATGAGGCAGCCCAGGAATGCCCAGAGTGGCAGGGGGATCCCCAAACACGACCTGCCCACCTTCGGTAGAGGGGTTTTGCACCATGGCTCTGCAGGAGGCTGAGAACTGGCACGGCCAGCAAGAGCCCATGGGTCACTGCCAGCACCACGGTGCCCATCTCCTGCCCCCGGAGGGCTGATGGCAGGGGGCAGCCGCTCGCTCAGGGGCTGTGGTTTGAGGCCAGCACAGCTCCGAGCTGCTCCCGCACGGGAAAAGAGCAGCGCTCGGCCGCCGGGGCGCTCAGCGGCACAGGAGGCTGTTGCCAATTAAGGGAAAAGTCCCGTGTCCAGCTCCGTGGAATTTGCTGCTGGGCTGGGCTTGGCCACGCTTTGCAAGGCGGCGTTTGTGCAGCTCTCCCTCCTGGCCCCTCTCCCTCCTGGCCCCTGGTCCCCGTGTCCTGCACAGCCCCTGCCTGCCCCCGCTCCACACCAGCGCCCGCTCCCTCTGCTCAGCATCGCCTGAAAGCTGTTTGCCATTTTCTTCTGAGATCAGTCAGATGAGGTTTTCCTCAGCACTACTGCTACCAGCAGAAAGCCTATTGAGTACTAAATAATTACACGCAGACAAAAAGCCTCCTCTGGTTACACACAGCCACCTGAACCCGGGGTCCTGCCGGCTGCAGGGATCCAGCCCCAGCACGAACCAGCAGCTGGTACCAGTGGCATGGCTTGCTCCCTGGACTCATTATTTCCGATGAATTTGTGCGTTCCTGGCAATTAAATCAACACCAGGAACTGCGGTGACAGATCTCAGGAAGAAAGGCATGAAGAAATTAAAATTAACGCCTGGCTTAGACGCAGAGGTCTCGGGCTGAGATTCTCTCCTGGCTAATGCCTCCGGAGCAGCGATGCCGAACACCTCCAGCTGGGGCACGCTGCATGGCTCACGGCCACGCACCCCGGGGGAGTGGGAAAAATGAGATTGCTATCACTTTCCCCAGGTTTTATCACCGCTGTGGTGCTGCTGCTAGCATAAAGAGGGCTGCAGGGCAGGAGCAGCCCCGGCTGGATCAGACCTGACGGCCCCTCTCGGCCTCTCCCATCAGAGCCTGGACCCACCAAGGGGATCTGAGCTGCAGTGGGCAGGAGCTGAGCCTGAGCTCCTGCCCAGGGGGAAAAGGAAGCAGGCAGAGCTTGCCTGAAAGCCGAAAGGCATTCAGCATCATTCAGCATCACTCAGCAGGCGTGACACTCGGTGACAAAAGCTACAGCCCAGAGACAAAACGGATCCGTGCAGACGCCTGCGGGTGTGCGCGCCTCCGCGGCAGGACTCGGGGAAAAGCCTCGGGCAGGTTTTAGGTTTTTTGTTCCTCTGAGTTTCTGCTTTGGCCAGACAGCCAGAGGGCCTGCTCATCCTAAAAGCCTCCCTTGCAGCACTGCTGCTGCTGGCAGACACGGGGACTTGTTCCCCCTCCTGCGGCCAGGTTCGCAGCACACATCCCCCCTCCTCTTCCCATCACAGCCCCAGGCACGGGGCTCGCTCCTGCCCTAGCCACCGGCTCCTGGTGCTCAGCCCCGCTTTGGCACCGTATCAGATCTCGGGGTGAAGCAGCTTCCCTTTATCCCAGCAGCTGGGATGACAAAATCCTAACCCTTCTCTACCACTCCCAGCTCCTAGGAAGAAAATTAACTCTATCCCAGCCCAAAGCAGGACGCACAGGGAATCCTGGACAAAATTCAGCAGGCACCCCAGCAGGACAAAAGTTGGTTTTGGGGAAGGTTCCTCCTCCCCGTCCACCCCCAGCCGGGTGCCAGGAGATCTGGACGGGTGCGTGCTCCCATGGGCTGCTGCGCTGTGCGGGTTAGTGATCGTTACCGCGGCTCTAGGCTAAGTTAGAAGCATGCCTCTAGGAGTGCTCGCAGCACCGGGGTAAAACCCCCGGAAAGCACCAGCGAGGTGAGAGAGCTCAGCTGCTGCGCCCCTGCTCCAGCTGGAAGAACGGCAGCGTGCTGCGGAGATCCCGACTGAGGTTAAGCGCTTTCAGATTAGGGTCCACGTCCTCGGCACCACACACACGCTCCCGCGCAGCACACGTGCGTCTTTCACTCAAGGCACCGGAATTTCCACCCCCTACTTGTGCGGGAACGCGTCCCAAAGCTTCCTTGTCATGATCACCGGCAGGTTCTCATCGCTCAGTCTTGGGAAAAGGGGCAAGGCACCGATCTAAAGGTGCTGCATGGGGCTGGGAGCAGGGGAAGGCAGGGGCACGCCGGGACGCTTCTCTTGGCAGCGTCAGCCCGGTGTGGATGAGCCCAGCCCCTGCTCCCCAGTGCTCAGCGCCTGCTGGCGGGGCCCTACGAGAGCAGCAAGAGGTGCCAAGGCACCGGAGCTCGCGCTCTCCCCGGCACAAAACCTCTTGGCTGCTTGCCATTTCCAGAAGATGTGCTGGCTTCCCCCACGGGATGAGTTAATCCCGTTGCAAGGCGAGGAAACTCGCTGTGCTGGGAGGAGAAACAGCACGCTGGCTGGGACAGCCGGAGGGGGGCAGAGCTGCTCCGCCGCTGCGCGCTCCAGGAGTAAATTTGGAGTGATCATCACGAAGGAAACCTAAGAGCTTCCCTCTGCACGGGTGAAGCGCTCTACCTACGAAGCTGTGAAAGAGAGAGGAGCTCAAGCAATGCAGCACTGACTGCTGTCAAAGCCCTCACCCAGTTTGTCTGTGGATGAGATAATATCGGCCGGAACGGACGAGTCCAGGTCCGCATCCAAGATGCCCAGTGGGTCGAGTTGTGCTACATGATGCCCTCGAATCTATGAAATGGGCCAGGAGTGGACAGGAGAACAGATACCAAGAGGGACAGGAGAAAGGGAGAAAAACAAAAGAGGGGAGGGGTAAAAAAGTTAAATTACATTAGAATTAATTTGCAGAGCAATTCTCACCGACGTTTGGAGAAACAGTTACTGGTGCATCATCAAAATTTACACAACTAATGCCGAGAGGATCAAGCTTTGCAATGTGATGGCCCCTGACCTGGAAGCAACAACACAGATTAGTCATTAAAACAAGTTAGTTCAAGAAGCATTCCTTAACAGAGAAAATTCAAGAGAGTCATGCAGTTTCCCCTTTACATATTCCGCAGAGCTGCCGGACAGGAGGGACCCGGCTGCTCTCACAGCACGCCTGGCGCAGCTCTGCCATGGCACAGCTAACAGCTCCATCCATGGCTCCCAACGAAGCCTGGAGAAGCTGCTCAGCGCAGCTCTGTGCGTGGGGAAGAACCCCAGAGCACCCTGCACCAGGTACGGGTGCCACCCACCCAACCCCTCTCCGATTTCTGGGGGCCCCTCCGGAGCAGAGACCTTCCCGAGCACGAGCCCGAGGGCTGCCTGACTTCCCAGAGCTCATCTGACTTCCACCCCAAGCACCTCCTGGTGACAACAGTGACAACTCCACACTGCTCCTTTCCTTTTAAGCCTCAGGGCAATTTAAGAGCCAGTTTTCCTGATTCTGACTGATCTGTGCCCAACTGGCTCTCACGCCAGCATGGCACAGACGACACCAGCCTTGCCACCACCAGCGGTAACTCCAGCGAGGCAGAGGCACGTTATTTAGGAACATCTGCCTGCGCTATTAGGGGACTGCATCTCACAGCATCCTTTCTGGGAGAGAAGTCTGCAGCAAGGCCAAGGCGCAGGACGTGGAGCGCTCAGGCTGCTGCTGTAGGAAGAGCAGGGGCAGCAATATTGAAGGGCTCTGGCACTACAGGAGCACCGGCGGCTCCAGGAGGCATCTCGCTGGGTTTGTGTCTGCATCAGGAGCCACAGAGAGCAACGAGAAGCAATTCGTTAACTCAAGAGTTCCTTCAGGGCAGGACGGTCAGTCCGTGCACGCTGCCACCACGGAGGGGGCTGCAGTGGGTCCGGGACACAACGCTGCGGACAGGGCTTTGGGTGCAGGAGAGCTGTGGCCAGGAAGGTGCTGATGGAGACCGCAGCAGGGTGCTGACCGTGGACGGGCTCCACTGCTTGCTTTCCTTCCAGTGAGACGCACGGGGCCCAGCATTTGTCCCACGCTGGTGCTGAGCAGCCGTGGCTGTGCTCCTCCGACCACAAGTCCCATCCTCATCGGCCTCCTCGGCGCTCCCAGTGCTGCCCAGTCTGTGTTTTCAATACTTACTGCCTTTATTTTCAATACTTACTGCTGCCCTCCCAGCAGGGCACTACCTCCTACCCGGCAGATGCCTGAAGCTGCAGATTTTGCTTTTTATTCTGACTCAGACCTGACCTCTTTTGCCACAGTCTGAGGAAACTTTTCCCTTAGCTGCTCACGCCAGCAGACAGCTCCCCGTGCAAACTCAGCTCATCCCGACGGGCAGAGCGCTCAACCTCAAGCCACAGCCCTGCCTCTCGACAGCTCCAGGTCTTGAAACATCCAGGCTCAGCTCCGCTTCTGGTGTGGGTTCCCCAAAAACTGCGTGATGCTCCTCGCCACCAGGACAGTTTCCAGCTCCTGGAATCGCTCGTGCGCAAAGCGATTAGGATTAGCTTGCACACACCAGCCATACAGCTCTAACGCTATTTACCAGAGTCTTTCATATTCTGACTGTCCAAACAGGCTTTTGGGGAAGGCTTTTTGTAGTTTTAGCAGCCAGGAAGCCTGAAATGAGCCACTGACTGAAAGGCAAGCAGCTGACTGAGCACGGTCCCTGCAGGCTCTCTGCGCCCCCAGGCACCGGCTGCCACGTGCAAAGCTTGCTCGGGGGCCCCCTTTGTCCCAGATGCGTTTATTTGCTCATCTGACTTGCAGCAGAGCATGAGGACTATCCCGAGGCTTAGGGGCAGGACACGAGCTCACTGTGCTGCTCCCACGTCCATGGGGCAGACGCCTGGGGCTGGGTGCCCTGGCTGGGAGCAGGGCTGGTGAGCAGGGGCGAGGCAAGGAGCATTCGGTGACCAGTCCAGAGATCAGCTCAGCAGGACGCAGCGAACCCCCAAATTCTTTTGGGAACGAGGAGGAGGCCTTTTCCCAGCAGGAGCCACGCTTTTTTTCATTTTTTTCAGGGCGCTGCCACACGGAGCTTCGTCGGCAGCCGTGGGAGCAGCCAGCGGCGGAGGTCCCGCCGGGTGGGTGGCACGGCCGCCCTCGTGACAGGGACACAAAGGCAGATTGTTTTCCCCAGCTCGGAACAAGACCACACCGGTTATTTCAAAGGAAATGATGAATTGGACACGTAAGCACGGCTACAATTAAGGAACAAGCCAGCGCTGGTGCTACCACGAGCTACGGCAGAGCAGGGGCATGGCTCACCTCTAACTGCACGGACACTCCAGCTCGATCCGGTTTCAGAAATTAACTGCCTGGTGTTTCAGGAGGTGACACAGCACCAGCAGGGCCTTCTGCCCTCGCCTACCTCCCCACACCACGCTCAACTCCCCCTCCAGACCAACCACGGCAGCTCACAGCCACGACGGCTGCAGCCGTGCAGTGGCACCGGTGCAGGACCGGAGGCACATTCCTCAACAAGGGTTAGAAAAAAAAAGGCCAAGAGCAACCACCTCCCAGCACCGCCATTTCAGAGACTGAGGAGCGGAGGGAATGCAGAAGAGATTGAGGATTTGGGGTTCAAATTGCTGGTCGGAAGTCGCTGCCTCCAGCCCACACCGTGCACTGCTTGATTTATCGCAGCAGCCACCTGCTTGCTGAGCCAGCAGGCGACGCACGGCGCTTAGAAACCACTCGCCTGGGGTTCAAAGCCAGCAGGGCAGTCACCTCCCACAATCCCGGCCAGAAGGCACGGTGCAGGTGCTCACAAACAAGCCCTGGCTGCACCGTGCCCAAGAAAAGCAGAGCAATGCCCCAGCAGGACTTGGGTGCGGAGGAGAGCCGGGCTGGGGCACTTTCTTTGGACCATCAGGGCGCAGGCTGGGCAGACCTTTGGACTTAACCTGTGGCCCAGTACCTTGGGTTTTTCCGATACCTGAGCAGGATCCTGACCTGCAGCGAGTGCTTCTTTACAGCAGCAGGTGACACGGGGCATGGCAGAGCTAAGGTCACCTCCACTGTGGCTGGGTTTGGGAACTTCCCACCGCAGTCCCCAGCGAAGCTCACTCTGGGCAAACCAGGCTGCAACCAAAGGTGAAAGAACGACAGGCAGAGAGACACAGCTCCGCGCCCTCCCGAGTAAAACACTGGCCATGGCATTTGTGCACACGCTGCTCCTTCAGCCAGCGGATGTTTCCTTTCTGCTCAGAACTTGCTTCTCCCGAGACGTTGATTTTGGCAGCGTTGGTCTGAGCTTCAGTCCGGTGGCGCCGCAGCCTTCTCCCACTTTGCAGATCGCAAGGAAACGTTTCCTGAGCTTCTATTTCGGGACCTGAGATCTGTCACTTGAGCCACGGGAAGCAGGACGGCCGTCCCACGCTACTTCTGAGCGAGGCAGGAGGCGGAAGCAAAGCGCAGCGCGGCGCTCACACCCCAGCCCCGGCGTGGGAACGGGGCCCCCTCCCGCAGCTCCTGTCTGGCAGCACTGCTACAGAACTGCTCTGATCGGGGGGACAATGGCTTTAATCTTCCTATTGTCTAAGAGCCATCAGCTGAGCATCTGCCCCAGCAGGTCAGCAGATGTTAAAAGCCCGGGGTGCACACACACAACCCGTGCGCCACGCATCCAGCACGAAGCCACCAGGGGCAGGGGTGCCCGAGCTGCTGGGGGGGCTGCAAAGGGCGAACTGCACACGGCGAGCTCCTTACCTGGTATGCCCTGATGAGAGATTGCACTGCGAGGTGGTCTTCCACCAGTTTGTCTACGTTGGGCTGTGCTTGAACCAGGAACTGTGCTTGTGACAGTGCAGAAAGGCTGGTGCTCAGTGGGGGGGGGCTTTGGTAAGCGGTGCCTGGAGCAGCTCCGGCGTTGGCGTTGCGGAAGAAGATGTCCCATGACTAGGAAAAAAGAGAGGCAGCGGGTTCAGCACACACAATGCAGCCACCCTACAGGACAGGACAGTCACAGGAGCCTCAGCTCAGTGTCACAGCAGCCTTCAGAGACCGGCTGCAGGCTTGGGACAGGGGGGGCCAAGCTCACCCCAGCTGCACCCAAACACCACAGAGCCCGCAGGCACCTCTGCAGCCTTGCTAGGGAGAAAACACCGAATGTTAACGAGGTGCAGGACCAGAGGGGAAAGTCTGCTGTGCTGCATGTCGTTTGTACAGAACCCACACAAGATGGTGCTGCCTTGCTTGGATTTTTAGAGACAAGTGACAAAAAGCACAGGTGCGATTGCGTTTGGACAAGAAAGGATGAAAGCTGGGGCTGGGCTCACCAACGGCACTGCCCTGAGGAGCTCACGAACCTTTGGGAGCCCCGGCTGGGCACCGACCTCCAGCGAGGCAGCTGTGGAGCTGCAGCCTCTGACACGGAGCAGCTCAGCCCCAGCTTTTACCGCCCCTTCTCCACCTCTCCCCATCCTTCCAGCAACCAAACGTGACGTGGGGTGGTGGTGCCCTGGACCCGCGTGCCCGCACCAGGTCAGCTGGAGCCACCGCCAGACCTGCTGCTGGTTGTGGTTTCAGCCCAGCATCTCCAGGCACACAGCACCAGGACTGGGAAAATCAGCCGGCCCCTGGGTCTGTCGGGCAGCGGCGTTTGGAAAAATCACCCCCCAGAAGCACAGGTCGGCCCCGTGCTGGAGGCGTCAGGCTCTGCACGGAGGACACGATGCCAGCAGAGGAAGCGCGAGGGAATTAACTAACGCTGCCTCTTCCTATTTTTGGACAAAACACAACTGCTCGGTCAGGGTCATGGATTTAGCTGGAAGCCTGGGTTCTGTTGCAGCAGAAACCACCGTGGAGAATAATGCTGTGGACAGCCTCCTCAGCAGTGACACACGGAGCTTGCTCACCGTGCGCTCCGAAATGAAGCCCTGGTGAGGTGGGACGGGCAGGGAGCTGCACACCACGGCTGCGACCGAAGCACCGACGAGGGTGGGTAAGCCAGGTCAAAAACAGGCTTCAGCGCAGCTTCAGTGCCAGTTTGGGGCAGAAAAGGGGCTTTTTCACCCTGCTACCAGGGTGACCGGGCACCCGAGCCGCAGCCTAACCTTTGCAGGGAGCACCAGCTCCCGGCTCCGGCCGTCACATGCCCGGGAGCTATTTCCAGCCGCTGCGACTCGCGCGGACGCCCCAGCACGTGGCTGCACAAGGTGAGTAAATTTAGAAGCAGGTCACGCTGACGGAACATAAATAAAAACTGGAAAAAATTTGGCGCCGGGGCTGGTATGCATCTAACTGATTTCCCCCAAAGGAAAAGGGAAAAAAAAAACGTAAAGAAAAGCAAACACGGCGAACACCTGACCGCGCTCCGATTGTTTTCTGCTGAAGGAAATTACAATGAGAAAAGAGAGAGGCTGCCTCCTGCTCCATCCTTCCTCCCGGCCCCTCCAGCCATAAACACAGGCCACTGAAGGAGGACCAAAGCTCCCGAGGCTCACCAAAGAGGAGCCGGCCTCCACGGCCCTGCCCCGGGCTCAAAGGGAAGGCAGCGGGTGGCCCCACGGCGCTCAGCCTCCTGCGGGGAGGCCGTGTCCTCCCGTGGCCCCGTCCGGAGCCGCTGCCTCCGGTTTGGGCTGCATAGGGCCGAGGCGCTGCGGGGCGGGCAGGAATCGGCCTCGCCGCTGTTTTCCAGGCCATTAAACAGCCTCCAGACAATGCTGGGCGAGGGAAAGGGAGCATCCCAAAATCAGCATCGGTAACACCGCAGCAGGGGCACGGCCGCCTGGTGGGCAGCCCTGGTGCCTCCCCAGCACCAGGAGCTCAGTGGGCAATGGGAAGAAGAAGGGACATCAGGCAGTGGTGCCCATCCGCACCGCGGAAACCGAGCATCCCACTCGCCTTCCTCACGGCCACTTTCCCCTGGGAAGCACCAACATTCCCTGCATGACCCCATGGGTTCTCAGAGCCGTGACCCCTTGGGGCCACTCCCTGCTCCGTGCAGGGCGCCCAGGTCCGGCCGCGAGCTCCCCGAGCAGGGTGCGGCGCCGGCTGAGTCAGCTCGGGTACTTTCACCCAGCGCTTTATTGCCCCACGTAATTACAGAGGATTTCGGGCTACTTTACTGCGGGCTGTGCCCCAGCGAAGGTTGCGGCCTCGATACGCACCATAAACCCATCAGCTTGCAGGTTTCTAACGTGGTTTCGAGCTCGGTTTTTCAAGGAAGATGCAAATACGCACGTGTCCCCCTCGGCACGGCTCACCTCGGGGCTGCTTGGGGCTGGGATGGCTCTGGAGGAGCTCAAACCCCGCACGGGAGCAGCCCAATGCCAGCGCTATCGGGGCTCATATCGCAGCGAGGACTTTGGCTGAACTGCTGGCCCAAGGTGCCCGCGGTGATAACGCCGAGGGCTGCCTGCCCCTGACCTCCTGCTCGCCCTCCTCGTGCCGCAGCTGCTCTCCGCACTCCTCCTCTCCCTCCTCGAAGCTCGTACACACAAAAAGCTCGGCTGCTGCTGGACCTTCCCATGGCTGTGGCTTTGGCCAACCCATCACCAAGAAATCCCAGTGCTGGGCACAGCGTGTCCCTGGGCACACGGACCCGGCCCCGAACACAGTTCTCCAAGCAAAACCCAGCTCATCCCAGCTCCACCGGGTCTGGCTCACTGGATCTCAGCGGAGGCACGGCATGCACATCTCAGGACACCCCATTCCCATCCCCAGCCACGTCCTTGCTGCTTCTGTTGTGGACCTCGGGTGACAGACCCACACCTCCTGGTCTACGAGGCAGCACTGGCTGCTCTGGCAATAGCCCTGCATGGCTGGAGAAGCTACGAGCTCCTTCAGAGCAACAGGAAGGGAAGAGGAGGAGCTGGAATCACTCCCTGGAGCCACGGACACCCCAAAAGCTCTACCAGATGGCTCCGGGTTGCATCGGAGGCATCGCCACCAAGGCGGATCTGCTGCTGACGTCCCCATCCCGACTGACGCCACGAACAAAAACCTTGCTTCAGCCGCTCGAGGAAGCCTCAAGAAAACAGAAGTTGGTCTTCTTGGGTGTGACTTTGCCTGCCTGGCTGCTTGCTGGGAGAACAAGGCAGCAGCACGAGGCACCCGCCAGGGATGCCATGGGGAGCATCCACAGAGGGCAAAGGAGCTTGTGAATGCTCCAGAGCAGCCTCCTGGAAGTGGCCAACGACATGGAGAACAAGGAAAGGGTTCTTCAGACACGTGCACGGCAAGCAGAAGCACGGGGACAAAGCAGAGGCTCTGTCCCCATGAGCACCCTCACCACGGCTGCCGGTGACGGGCTGGGGGGCGGCATCGCGTGGGGAGCCGGGCAGGAGAACCGGAGGAGGTGACGGAGACACGCGCCCGGTCCCACACAGCACGAGGAGAGCGGAGCACACCGTGATCGAAGGGCACAACCTGCCCTAGGAGGACACAGGGAAGGAGTCAGGTCTCTGCACCACGGAGAAGAGAAGGGCTTGGGGTCCCCGTCACAGCACCCGGGATGCAAAGGGCAGCTGCAAGGACAAGGACAGGCACGGAGAAGACAAGGAGCAGCGGGTACAAGTTGCACTGAGCGAGGTTTTGTCTCGCTAGAGGCAATTTTTCACAGGGGAACCAACGGCTGGCACAGCCTCCCCAGGGACATGGCACCATCCCCACCAAGATGTGATGGCACAGGGTGCCAGACAGCCTCGTCCCTGCCCAATGTGCGGGGGCTTGCGATCCCCTGGGGCGCTCACCGCTGAAGATTTACGACGAAACACCGATTTCTCCAACTCCCAAGTGAGACTCCCAGCAAATGCAGGCAGCCCAGACTTATTTGGGAGCGTAAGCACACTGGACACAGCCAAAGGGCCGGGTTATTTGACCTAATGCAGCTCAAGGTATAAATCGAGACAGAATGAAATAAGAAATCCCTATTAAAGGCTGCTTGATGGGGAAAGCCGTACCCCGTAAGGTCACCAGCTCAGCCTGAACTCAGGGCTGCTCTCCAGGACGGCTGCAGCTTAACGCAGACATGCCGTGGGCCGCTCGCTGTCACCGTGGGTCCCCAGGCTCCTGCCCCAAGCCCACGGCTTGCTGGGGGTCACGGGGAGCAGCCACGGGAGCCAAGCACCAGGCTGAAAATACCAGGAAGGCTCCCACCAGCCGCTAGAAGCGATTTCATTTCCTCTGTCCTCTCCTCCTTTCCCAGCTCAGCTTCGTTTGCTCCTTGCGCTCCAGCAAAGCTCTGTAACAGGAAGCTGGAGTTCAGCTGAAGGACAGAAAGAGGGGAAAAAAAAAAGCCTGAACCACGTCTTTTTACATAAGCATTCCTTACACTAAAGCCACATTTGAATGTGTTTTGCAATCTCGGCTACCGGACGCTGCTGGAGGAAGTGAACTCATCTCGCCTGGGTGCCCGGAGGCACGGCGGCACCGTCACGGCAGGTTTCTGGTGACCCAAGCGCAGAAATCCCGGCTCTTCCCCGGCCTCCGGCCGTGCCCCCGGCAGCCCCACCGAGAGCGGCAGGCGTGGGGAAACTCACGGCCGGTTTCTGCTGTCAGCAGATAAGCTGCAGGCGCTGTTGCAGCAGCCTGGTGTTTTTTGGAAACCCCACCCTCGGGTGGCTCCTCTCCCGGAGGCCCCGGTGGGTTCGCGACCCCTCCGGTTGGCGTGCCCAGGGTCAGAAGCACAGAGCCACGGGGTGGTGGGGGCTGGGGGCACCTCCGGGCCCCTCTGGTGCCACCCAGCTCCAGCAGGGCCACCCAGAGCCCTGCACCACGTCCAGCAGGGTGCGAAGGCTCCAGGAGGAGGCTCCGGCACCTCCCTGGGGACCTGTGCCAGGGCTCCGGCACCCACCTGGCACAGTTGGGCTTTGTGCTGCTCAGGGGGAGCCTCCTGGGCTCCAGTTTGTGCGCCCATGTCCATCTGTCGGATGGATACGGGGCCGGCAGCAGGTCCTGAGCCGTTTTTGTGCCCTGCAGAGGGCACCGGGCAGGTACCCGGGGCAGGATGGTGCTGCAGGGGCCGCACTCGGAGCTGCTGCCCCCGTGCCAAAGCTGAGCCAGCAGGCCCAGGGAGCCCGCTCTGCCCACGGGTTTTTTGGCCCTAAAAAGTGGGGCACAATGCCCTGGGCCTTAGGGTTCTAGCATCAGTGAGGTTTTGGGGAGCCTCTGCTATGAAGGCAGAGCCAGCCGGGAGAAGCAAAACAAATCTTTGCTCACCTTGGTGCCTGAAGAGGAGGGGAACTCCAGCACCAAGCTACGACTTAAAACACACACAAAAAAACAACCTTTGCTTGCCTCTGAGACCGTAGGGCACATTGCTGCTGGCATCCCGAGCCAGACCAGCAACGACATCCCCCCATCCTCCTCACCCTCTGTATTCCTAACCTGTGAGACAGGGCCTGCAGCTTGGCCAAGGGCACTCGTGGCTGGCCAAGGACACGGCGGTGCCCACCACCAGGAGGGACACGTCCAGCCCCCACTTATTTAAGTGTCACACTGCAGCTTTTATCCCATCTCCCACCTCTGGAGCACCAGGCTGCAGCACGTAAGGGACAGGAGCGCTCCCTTAGCAGCTTCCAAGTCCCTGTTTGACAAGTGGCACCACCCAAAGCAACCCTTTTTGTGCTTTCCGAGCCCGTATCGCTTGGCTCAGCCACCCACGTACCTAGAAGGAAGAAGAAAGTGAACTTTGGCCGTGAAAACCTGGCTTGGAGCCTACCTTGAGGGCTGTACAGCAGCAATTAGCCTCCCAGCTGTGTGCTCTGGGTGCACGGGATCAGTGCCCCTGACACGACACGTAAAGCACCTCGAAGCACGTTGTGCTCTCCCTCAGAACATGCAAGAAACCCTCTTAAAAATTCGGTGGCTCATGTCGAAACTTTGTCACTGCAGCAACATTTCCCTTGTGAAACAGAGAGGGGGGAACAACGCCGCTGGGTTTCGGAGAGCCCCGCGGCACGCAGCGGGTGCTGTGCTCCAGCAGGACGGGCAGCGAGCCCTGCAGCCACACGCACGGACACGTGGCCGTGAAATACAGCCCTGAACGTGTGGCAGGGACGGACGGCGCGTGAAGAAATCTAGGTTGGTTTTTTCAGGCTTGCATTTGGGAGCAGCTTGGGGGAATCCCTCTGGCCCCGCAGCCCCCAGCCTTTCTGCAGGAGCCTGCCCTAACACCCCAGTGCTCAAAGCAAACAGCAAAAAGGAAACGGGCCCAGACGTACAGAACACCCTCCCCTCCCTCCCCAGCTCAGGATAAACCCTCCCGATAAAGCACCAGAGCTGGAAAACACAAAGCATCGGGAGCTCGGCCAAGGTGGTCCCCGGGAGCAGCCGTTCCTTGCGTCCACTCGTGATCCAGGGCACGGAAACTCCACGCCGGCTGCACGCAGAGGCACGGGGTGCTCGCTCCTGAAGGCAGAAGCCTCTCGCTGCTCTTGCTCGGGGCCCTGCTGCCGTTGGTGTCCGGTGGGGGCACATCCACGACCGTCCAGCTGGGGCTGAAATCCTCCTGGGGCCGCTGGCACTTACCTGACCTCACGGCTCCCACAGACACACAGAGCGAAGCGAAGGCAGACTCCTGGCAGGGTTGCTCCTTACCTTATGTACACTTTTGGGGTTTTCCAGCCACGCATAGTACATTTCCTCCACATAGTTTGAACTAGTCCCGCTCAAAAAGGGCTCGGCAGCCACCGGTGCGCTGTAGCACCTGATCCGCTGAAACGTCCTGGGTGCTGCCAGCCTGTGTTGGGAAATTGTCTTAACAGTCTGAGAGGCCGTCAACGGCCTCAGCTTTGCTGCACAAGTCCTTAAGTTAAACATTTTTGTCCTGTAGCCTCGCACGAGTTCCTGTTGGAAGAGAAATGAAACAGAGTTTTAGAAATTGTACAAGACAGCGCGGCTCAGACCCCCCCCTCGCCCCGCCAGCTGGGGAGCAGGGGCTAATGCCAGAGAAATCAATTTGTCCTGGTGGCCCCCGGCAGGCACCCAGCCTGCAGAGCCGAGCTCGGGATTGGGTTTGTTTCCGATTCCTTCCATGCCCCACACAGCTGAGGTCCGGGTCCTGCGGCGCAGAAGCGGCTCCAGCACCTCGGGGGCGGCTGGGGGAAGGGATGGGTTTGGTTTTAGGAGCTCACTGTCACGGGACGCAGCAGTGCTCGGCTCCCAAGGCCCGAGAAGCGCAGCGGGAGAAGCAGTACAGGGTTGGGATTGCCAGCTGAGCCCATGAAAGCGGCACCCCATTTGCAAAGCCTCCGTTCTCTGCTTTTCATTGGGAAATTGAAATTTGGAGGACAACCACCTCCCAGTCAGGCACCGAAGCCACCCCCCTGCCCAGAGGGGTGCCAGGAACATTTTATTTCCCAGCTGGGTTTGAGTACTGGAAGCCACATCTCCCTCCAGCCCCACAGGCTCCCCTACAGGGACCTCTCCAGCCCCGCAGGAGCGCAGCAAAGCGGCTCTCGTTGCGCAAAGCCCGCAGCGGCTTCTCCTCCGCTCCCTTCCCTGTTCAGCAGGCTGGCAGCTGGACCGGGGCAGCTCTCCCAGACCCATTTTTGCTGCATTACTCACCCGGCACCCGCTCTGCTTTTGGCCTCGGCCGGGCTGCAGCACGGCAAGGCACGCACCGAGCTGTCACCGTCCCAGCCGCGAGTGGCCGCGGCCAAAGCGGGCGTGCGCGAGTCCGCAGGGCGAACCGAGCTGCCGCTGTAAAACGCTGCTGATAACGCAGCCCCAGGGAAAGTGCTGGAACAGGACGGCCTCAGGGAGCTTTGCCCTGCCCTGTGCCACCCCTCGAGGCCGGGCTGGAGGCGTCCCCGCGTCCTGCAGCCACCGCTCGGTCCCAGGAGAGCAAAGTTTGGCGGCGTGGGGTGTCCTAACCAGCGCTCTGCCAGCCCTGCTGCCAAAATTTGGGGTGTTGGACCTAGCTCTAGCTACTCAGCACCGCGGCAGCTAAGCTTCCCCCCTTGAAATGCAAGATGTGGGGTGATGCAACGTTAAGAGCAGCAGCAGCAGCAGCAGCGTCCTGACCCATTTGAGGCTGATTGCTGCACCCGGCTGGGACAACGCTTGCAGGCGGGGAATGCCAGCGCGCAGCATTCCTGGCCCTTTATTCACTGCAGGCGCTAATTAAGGGCAGAAATTGGGAGTTAGGAGGGAGTTACTCCGGGGGCAGAAGCGCGTCCCTTCCCCTCCGCTTTCTCACCCCCCCCAGCACCCAGGCAGGGCCCTGAGCCCCACGCCGGGTGTCCGGCTCCAAGCGGGCAGACGCAGCAGGGCGCACGCGCGGCACCACCACCGTGGGGTGTTTTTTTGGCTGGCGATTCTCCTTCCTCGCATTTAAGCCGCCAAATTATTTCGAGATACTTCGGAGAGGCGGCCGAGCTGCCCGCCGGCGCACACGTGGGGGGGGAAAAAAGCTTTGGGACAAAAGCGTCAGCGCTGGTGTCCAGTTTCAGGCCTGCCACCCAGCAGTGACTCGGTGACCTCTGGGGAGAGCACGGGCAGTAATGACAGAGCTCAGCCCGGCCCAGTGGGACCCCACCTGCCACAGAACGCGGTTAATGGGAATTGGGAAATGCCTTTTATTTTTTTTTTCCCCTCCTTCCTTAGAACCAAACCCACCAGCCAGAGGCCAGGAAGGAATTCAAGGCTCGATTGCAGGGCAGCCAGGCAGCCGCTCCCCGCGCCCTGCCCAGCCTAGGGGAAGAACTCGAGGGAGAGGCAAAAGGTGCTGAGCACAGCGCTACGGCACGGCACAGGGCACGTGGAGCCGCCCGGCACGGCACATGCCGGCCCCAGGGGCTCTGTGGGGACCGGGGCTGGGGGGCGCTGGGCCTGGGGTCCCCGGGGCTGGGGGGGGGGCCAGGGCTGGAGGCTCCGGGGCTGGGGGCTCTGGGCTTGGGGTGTCCGGGGCTGGGGGCTCTGAGCCTGTGGGTGCCGGGCCCGGGGAGCTTGGGGCTTCCCGGGGCTGGGGGGCTCCATGGCCTGGGGTCACCAGAGGTCACCAGAGGTCACCAGAGGTCACCAGGGGTCACCAGGGGTCACTGGGGGTCACCAGGGGTCCTCGCTGCCCCCACGTGCGGCCGCGCTGGCTCCGAGTCCCCGCCCCCTTCCCCCTCCCCCCCAATCAGCGCCCTCCCCCCCTCCCGCGCTCCCCCCCATTGGCCGCGCAAACTGCCCATCCCCCTCCATGCCCCGCCCCCTCCCTCCCAGGCCCCGCCCCCTCCATCCCCTGACCCCGCCCCCTTTCCGCGCAGGCCCCGCCCCCGGCCCCGCCCTGAGGCGCCCGGGCGGCGGCGCCAAGGACACCGGGGAGCGCCCGCGGCCCCCCCCCGGCCCCACCGCCGCCGCCGCGCCCCTCCCCCGGCCATCCCCGCCCCGCTCCGCCCTGCCCCGGCCCCGCCGCCGCCCCCCGGCCCGGCCCGGCCCGGCCCCGCCGCCCCCCGCCCAGCCCCGTACCTGCCGGCCCGCCCGTCCGCCCCGCTCGCGGCCCCGGCTCTGACAGCGGCCCCCAACCGCCGACTGCCGCCCCGCGCCGCTGACGTCACCGCGTAGCCACGCCCCCCCTCCCCGAGGCCACGCCCACGCCGCGCGCCGCCCAGGCGCGGCTCGCCCACTGCGCATGCGCGGCTCCCCGGGAGGAGCGCGCGCGCGCGCTCGCGGGGACACGTGGGGGGAGAGGGGAGCTGGGGGGTGGCGGGGCGGGGGGACACTGCGGGGGGGGACACCGGGCATGGGGACACCGAAAGTGGTGTGGGGACAGACGTGGGGCAGCAGCGTGGTCATGGACATCCAGCATGGGGACAGTGGTGTGGGGTCATTGGCACAGGGACACTGGGGTGGGGACATCCACCAAGGCATGGGGACATCGGCATGGGGACAGTGGTGTGGGGACACCCACCAAGGCGTGGGGACATCAGCATGGGGACAGTGGTGTGGGGACATTAGCATGGAGTGGGGACATCAGCATGGGGACACTGGGGTGGAGACATCCACCAAGGCGTGGGGACATCGGCATGGGGACGTTGGTGTGGGGACATCGGCATGGGGACACTGGCAGTGGTGTGTGGCATCCAGCATGGGGTCACTGGGGTGGGGACATCAGCATGGTGTGGGAATGCTGTCCTTGGGGACACCCAGCATCATGTGGGGACATCTGCTGTGGTGTGGGGACGCTGGCCATGGGGACACCAAACATGGTGCAGGGACGTCCACTGTGGTGGTGGGACATCCACCAAGGTGTGGGGACACCTGACATGGTGTGGGGACACCCATCATGGTGTGGGGACATCAGCCATGGGGACACTGGCTGTGGTGTGTGACATCCAGCATGGGGACATTGGTGCGGGGACATCCATCATGGTGTGGGAATGCCGTCCTTGGGGACACCCAGCATCATGTGGGGACATCTGCTGTGGTGTGGGGACATCCACCATGGTGCAGGGACACCTGACATGGTGTGGGGACACCCATCATGGTGCAGGGACATCCACCAAGGTGTGGGGACATCCACTAAGGTGTGGGGACATCCAGCATGGTGTGGGGACATTGGCCATGGGGACATCCAGCATGGTGTGGGGACATTGTGGGGACATTGGCCATGGGGACACCTGATATGACGTGGGGACACCCATCACAGTGCACAGACATCCATTATGGGGACATGAGCTATGGTGTGGGGGATGTATGGGATATTTGCCACAGGGACATCTGCCCATGGGGGGCTTCTGACATCATCTGGGGACATCCACCATGGAGACACCTGGCATGGGGACACCTTGACCCAGGGCACCTGGTGGCACGGGGGGGCCGTGGGGCCATGGTCGCAGCCCTGAGTCACGGTCCCACGGGCGGCGGCGCTGTTCTGGGAACTGAAACGGTCCCAGGAAAACACCGGGGCCACGCACGGCCCCGGCCCGGCCACCGTGGCGCAACCCCACGGAGCCAACCGGCTGGGGGACATCCTGCAGGCATGCACAGCGGGGACAGGGACGGGGTCACGGCAGTGGGGAGACGCCTGGGCTGCGGTGAGAAGCGTCCCCAAGGAATTGGTGTCCCCAGAGGGAGCGTCCCCAAGGGGGTGGCATCTGAGGTGGATGGGGCTGATGTCCCCGTGGGTGCGCTGTGCTCCGTGCCCTCCCAGGGGGCTGGGGGCTGCATGGGGCGGTGGAGGGGACCCGTGGGGTCCCTGCGGCCGCTGGCAGCTGGCAGGAAGTTGTGGGTCCGGGTGGGGAAATCGTCGAGCGGCCACGCTTGCGCCACCGTCCCCTTCCGGGGTGGCCGGCCTTGCCCCAGCCCTGACGAGAGCGAGCGTCATCGTGGGCGCCGGGGCAGTCCCCGGTGTGTCAGCCCGGCCACTGCCGGACCACACGCGAGCGCCAGACCCAGAGCATTGACCCCATTCTGTGCGCCACACTGACCCCAAAACATCGCCCTGCCATGTCCCCACACCAACCCCAAAGTACCGCTCTGCTGCGCCCCACACTGACCCCAAAGCACTGCCCTGCTGTGCCCCACACCTACCCCAGAACATCGCCCTGCGGCTGTGCCTCACTCTGACCCCAAAGCATTGCCTCACCATGCCCCAAAATGACCCCAAAGCATCGCCTTGTCTGCCCCCCACTGCCCCCAAAGCATCGCCCTGCTGCTGTGCCTCACTCTGACCCCAAAGCATCGCCCTGCCATGCCCCACACCGACCCCAAAGCATCGCCACGCCAACCCCAAAGCACTGCCCGGCCGTGCCCCACACGTGGAGCCGATGCCCGCAGGCAACGGTGGGGCCGCAGCGAGCGGCGTGCCGGGGCAGAGCGGAAATGGGCGAAGCTGAGCATTGCGAAAGGTGGAAATCCCGCTCTGACTGCGCTTCCTTCCAGCCGCGCTTGAAAACCCGGCACACGGCGGCGGCCAGGCTCAGAGTGCACCCAAGCGCTGCTGCCAGCAGGACGAGCAGGAGCAGGGCCCCGGCACCCCGCAGCTTTCGCCCTCAGGTTTCCCGTTCGGCGTGAAGATGGCGTTCGTCCCCGACCTGGACGTGCTGGAGGGCGGCAGGTGAGTGCGGCCGTGCCGGTGCGCCCCGGGGGCTGTGGGGCCGGGTGCTGCTGCAGCCCTGGTCTCACCTCCCCACCCCGCTTTGTCCTGGCAGCCTGAGCGAGGAGACCTTCTACGGCCCCGACTGCCTGTACCCACCGAAGGTAACGCCGGGAGGAGCCTGTGGCACCGCGGCACGGCGGCACCGTGGCACCGCGGCACCGCGGCGCGGCATCGCACGGCGCTCACCTGCGGCCTTCTGCCCCCAGAAGCTTCGCCTGGACTCGGAGGCAAAGCACGGCCAGAGCCGCACCACGGTGGACGTCCAGGTGACGGTGACGCCGGGACACGGCGCCAGGAGGTTCCGCCAGGCCGCCACCCTGGTGGTGGCCGCCACCAAGATGCTGCGGAGGCCGTCGCACCAGGACTTCGCCGACAGCGACCTGGGCGGCTTCCTGGAGGAGATTTTCGGTAGGGACGCGGTGCTTGGAGGAGGGGTGGCTGGAGGTGGAGGGGGGCTGTGGGCTGACACCCCCTGACCGTCCACTCCCCCCGCAGAACCCGTCACCTTCCAGAGGCTTGAGAGCAGCTACGCCGGCGCCCCCGTGTACCGCTACACCCGCTCCCAGTCCTTCGATATCTACGACATCAACCACAAGTGCTTCATGCTGGATTCGCCCACCCAGCTGGTGGCCCTGCACGTGCAGGGGCCCTTGGCCAGCCGCAAAGGTGAGGGGACCGCGTCCCTGTCCCCGTCCCCACCCCGTGTCCCCGGGGGGCACCCCCTGACCTGTCCCCTTCTCTCCGCAGTGAGGCTCAACATCGCGCTGTACCGGCCCCACACCCGGCCGGGCAGCGCCGGGGCCATGGGGATGCCGGTGGCGCTGGGCATCAAGGGCTACAAGCTCTACATGTCCTGCGTGATGAGCGGCAGCGAGCCCGTGCTGCAGCTGGAGGTGAGTGTCCCCAATATCCCCAATGTCCCCAATGTCCCCGTGGGGATGGCACCGCTGTCCCCGCCGCCTCCCGCTCACCCCCCCGGCTTGTCCCCCCCGCCGCAGGAGGCCGACGTCATGAGGGACATCGACAGCGCCGAGCTGACCCGCTTCATCTTCTACCGCCTGGACAGCCCGGCCGAGGGCACCACGCGCTTCGAGTCGGCCGCCTTCCCCGGCTGGTTCATCTGCACCTCGCGGCAGTCCTGGCAGCCCGTGGGCATCACCAACCAGCCCGACCAGGTCAACATCGCCACCTACAAGCTGAGCGGGCGCTGAGCCCGACCCCGACCCCGACCCCGACCCCAACCGGCAGTCACCGGTTGCCTCGCCGTATGTACCGAGTACAGCCCGCGGCGCCGCCCTGCCGCCCGCGATATTTCAGGTGAAATAGCCCCCATGGGCCCCGTGGGCCCGCCTCGCGCCCCCCCGCCCGCTGTTCTGGGGCTGCGGCCCCCCATTTATCGAGTTATTTATTGTGCTCTCACACTTACTGCGCTGGTTTGCTTCTTATCGCGCTTTTACACTTATTTATTGTGCTGATCCACCTGTTTTTAGGCTTTTACACTTATTTATTGTGCTGATCCACGCACTGTGATTTTACCCCCCTGCTGTTCCCCGTATTTATTGAGCATTTATTTATTGTAATTTTACTTATTGTGCTGTCCCTGTACTTTTTACATTTATTTATGGTGCAATTACACTGATTGGGTCATTACACTTGTTGTGGCGTCGCACTTATTGAGGTTTCGCACTTATTTATTGTGCTTTTTACACTTTTTACACTTTTTACCGTACTTTTACGCCCATTTACTGCGCTGAGCCCAGCCCCAGGCCCAGCCCCAGCCCCCAAACCCCAGACCCCTGACCCCAGCCCCAGCCCCAGCCCCAGGCCCAGCCCCAGACCCCAGACCCCAGCCCCAGGCCCAGGCCCAGCCCCAGACCCCAGCCCCAGGCCCAGCCCCAAACTCAGGCCCAGCCCCAGGCCCCAGACCCCAAACCCAGGCCCCAGACCCCAAACCCAGGCCCAGCCCCAGACCCCAGACCCCAGACCCAGCCCCAGGCCCAGACCCAGACCCCAGACCCCAAACTCAGGCCCAGCCCCAGGCCCCAGACCCCAAACCCCAGACCCCAGACCCCAGACCCCAGACCCCAGACCCCAGACCCCAAACCCAGGCCCAGCCCCAGCCCCAGACCCCAGACCCCAGACCCCAGACCCCAGACCCCAGACCCAGGCCCAGGCCCAGGCCCAGACCCCAGACCCCAAACCCAGGCCCAGCCCCAGACCCCAGACCCCAGCCCCCAGCCCCCAGCCCCCAGGCCCCGCCCCCGCCCCCGCCCCCGCCCCGCCCCTTCCCCTCGCCCCGCCCACCCAGGCCCCGCCCCCATTTATGCTAATTAACGCACGCGCCCGCCATTGGTCCCCACCCCCTGCCGGCCCCGCCCCCTCGGCCCCGCCCCTCCTCCCGTCACCGCCCCCCGCCTCCCGCCCCGGCCAATCGCCGCCCGCCGTGCCCCGAGCCCCGCCCCCTGCCGCGCTCCTCATTAGGTGGTTCGAAGGACGCGGCAGCCAATCAGCGCGGGGCGGGTGGCGGTTAGGGGCGGGTGGGCGGGGGTCCGGACATGGCGGCGGCGGCGGCTGAGCAGGGTGAGGGCCGGGGGCACTTCGGGCATCTTCGGGGGCATTCGGGCACCTCCGGACACCTTCGGGGGTCCTCGGACAACTTTGGGGGCGTCTTCGGGAGCCTTCGGGTATCCTCGGAGGCGTTCGGGCATCTGTGGGGGCACCTTCGGGGGTCCTCGGGCACCTTCGGGAGCCTTCGGGTATCTTCGGGTATCTTCGGAGGCGTTCGGGCGCATTCGGGCATCTTCGGGGCATCCTCGGGGGCATTCGGGGATCTTCGGGCGCCTTCGGGTCCCGGGGCTGCTGCTGGGCATGAGGGGGGGTCCCCATGGGGCAGGGGGGTCCCCACAGATCCGGGGGCGGTGTTAGGGGCGGTTTTGGGGGGGTTTTGGGGTGCTGGGGGTGTCCTCGGAGCCGTGGGGGCGGTGCCTGGGGGCTGCCAGGTGGGGCCGTGCTGGGGGAGCCCCCAGGGTGTGGGGCTGGGGGGGGGCTTCACAGGGGGGCCCTGGTGCCCCCACCCCGCTGCCCTTCCCCGAAAGTGGGGGGCTGGGGCTCATGGGGGGGCTCAGGGGACGTTTAGGGGATGCGCTGAGCAGGGATGGAAGGCGAGGGCTGGGGGGGGCACGGGGGTCTGGCAGAGCGGGTGGGGGAAACCCTTAAACCCTTCTGAAGGAGCTCTGGTGTCTGCTGGGGGGCTGGGATCCTGTGCTGGGGGAGCCTGGGGGGGTGTCTGGGAACGGCCCCACAGGGAGCAGGGGGCAAAAAATGTGTGAGGGGCGCTCCAAGTGCTGGGGGCTGCGCGTGCTGTGTCTGCGTGGAGTCACAGAGCACCCCGGGTTGGAGGGGACCCACAGGGATCATTGAGGCCAGCTCCTGGGTCCCCAAAAGACCACCCCAAAATCAGATCGTGTCTGGGAGCAGTGTCCAAAGCTTGCTGAGCTCCAGCAGGCTCGGGGCTGTGACCCCTGCCCTGGGGTGCCCGCTCCAGCACCCAGCCCCCCTCTGGGTGCGGGACCCCCCACGTCACAGCTTCAAGCCGTTCCCTCGGGCCCTGACCATCTCCTGATCCTTCCCTACCCTCTCTTTGCAGACAAGCGCAGGAGGCAGCTCCAGGAGTACCTGGCAGCCAAAGGAAAGCTGAAACAGCCAAGCACCAAGTAAGTCACGGTGTGCAGCCTGCTTCCTCTGCCTTGTCACTGCAGCAGCTCCCCAACGGGGACAGCCTCATCTCTGGGCCACCACGGCCTGGGACAGCTCTGGTCCCGCAGCACCCCTGCTGTGCTCTCACCTGGCAGCACAGCTGTGGTCTCAGCACTGATATTCCCTGCTGGAAACATCTCCTCTGGGCGTCTTCTGAGCCTCCACCAAACCTTATTTTGGGTTTTGAGCACGGCTTCTTGCAGCAAAGGCACTGCTGGGCCTTGAAAAAGGGTCATCCGAGCTTGAGTGCTGCTTTTGGCAGCCTTCTGGGGCAGGCCGGAGTCAGGAAGAGGCTTTTTTGATGCACTTAAAAGCACACAAATAGTGAAGCTGGGTATGACCCTCAGAGCTCTTAGAGCTGCCTGGCTGGGCAACCCCTTTGCTGCTGGGCTCGGTGCTGCAGAAGCTGGGCCGTGCCGATGCGCTGCCACGAGCAGCCCCTTGCAAGGCCTCGCTCTGCAGAGCTTTGAACTGGAACTGCCGAGCAGTTGAGGCTCTGCTGCAGTATTCCTCATGCTGCTGTTGGGAGCCAAAAAACTTCCCCATGGAGAGAAGACAAAGGGAAGCGGGACCAGAAAGGGTGAACCAATCCCTGATGCCAGGCTCCGAAAAACACCACAGATAGAATATAAACCAAATTCATGATCTTAATGGCATAGTATGCAGTTGGTGCAGAGCAGAGGACAGTACCCGAACTCTCCGGGCTCTCCGGTTGCAGTGAGGTGTCTGCAGGGGTGTCAGCCTTGCCTGGCAGCTGGGCTGAGTTCCTGTGCTGGTTTTACTCAGGTGGGCGGCCGAGGTCCACCACAGCCGCTCTCTCATTCCCCCTCCTCAAAGAGGAACAGGGAGAAGATACGATGAAAAGGGCTCAAGGGTTGAGATGAGGACAAGGAGATCACACAGTAATTATTGTGACGGGCAAAACAGACTCGGCATAGGGAGACAGTAAGATTTATTACCTGTTACTAACAAGCTAGAGAAGTGAGAAACAAAGGAAAGAAACCAAAAGCACCTTCCTCCCCCCATCCACCCTCTTCCACCTCCTCCCCCTGAGAGGCGCAGGGGAACGGGGGAATGGGGGTTATGGTCAGTCTACAGCACTTCTTCTCTGCCGCTCCTTCTCGGTCACTCTCGTCCCCTGTGCTGTGGGGTCCCACCCACGGGATGCAGTCCTTGACGAACTGATCCGGCGTGGGCTTCCCACAGGCAGCAGCTCTTCCAGAGCTGCTCCAGATATGGGTCTGTACCACGGGGTCCATCCCTCAGGAGCAAACTGCTCCAACCTGGGTCCCCCACGGGCAGCAGCTCCTGTCAGCCCCCCTGCTCCTGTGTGGGCTCCTCTCCATGGGCTGCTGCTCCAGCCTGGAATCTGCTCTGGTGGGGGTGCTCCACAGGCTGCAGCCTCCTCCAGGGCACAGCCACCTGCTCCACTGTGGGCTCCTCCACGGGCTGCAGCGTGGAGATCTGCTCTGCCATGGGACCCATGGGCTGCAGGGGGACAGCCTGCTCCACCAGGGGCCTCTCCACACCGCAGGGGGCTTCTGCTCCGGCGCCTGGAGCACTTCTCCCCCTTCTTCACTGACCTTGGCACCTGCAAGGCTGTTCCTCACTCCTCTCACTCTCCCAGCTGCTGTGTGGCACAGCATTTTTTTTTTCCCTGTCTGAAATCTGCTCTCACAGAGGCGCAAACAGCATCATTTGTTGGCTCAGCTCTGGTCAGCAGTGGGTTCCTCACCTAACGTGGGGCAGCCTCTAGCTCCTTCTCACAGGAGCCACCCCTGCAGCCCCCCGCTACCAAACCCTTGCCGTGTAAACCCACTGCAGGTCCCAAGCCAGCTGTGGGAGCAGAGGCTGGGGGAACCCCGCTGCTCCTGGCTGCCAGCGGGTGGGCTGCTGAGGGGCTCGCAGCGGGTGCTGGCGCGCTCCGAGGCGCCGCCGTGACGGCTGCACGGCCCCAGTGGGCTGGGGAAATGGGGTCCCAGCTGGGCAAGGGGCGGCGCGAGCTGTCCAAGCCCATCGCATCCTGCCTGCCCGGCCCCTCGGCTGCAGGAAACGCTTTGATGGCTTTTCTTGGCGGCGGCGGTCGTGAGCTGTGTGACAGCCCCGGGTGTCAGCCTATTGTGCCGCTTTTCCGCTGCCGCACGGGAGAAAAAGGAACGTGACGTGGTGCTTCCTTGGCAGCTTTTTGATTTCGAAAGGCTTCTCGGAAGCTCCGGTTGCTGAAACAACTGCAAGTGTTTCAGGTATTGAACCTCTGCTGAGAGAGCTGCTGGATACCCTGATAACTTGTTTGCCTTTCTGCAGGCCCTATTTAAATGACCGGATTAATCGCCTGGATCCAGTCCTAAAACCAGTTTCTAAACCAGAACATGTAAGTAGAAGAGAAATCTTTTCAGTCTGGTTTTACGTCTCATGCTTGAAGCACGTCCAGGCAGAACAGGGTCCACAAACCAGGACAGCGAGTTCCTGACCCCAAACGAGCTGCAGCCAACGTGTTGCTAAACAGCTGGCAATAAGACAAGTCATTATTTTGCAGAGGAACTCAGGCCGAGAGACTTGCCCTTCATCTGGGTGCTGGCGGGTGTTGTGTTGGCAGCCGCTGTGGTGCTGCTGTGCCCCCCTGGGCTGGCAGGGCCGGGGTAGGAGCGAGCTGCTGGGGTTTGATCAAGCTGAGCCCTCCTCATCTTTTGGGCTTTGAGACCTCTGGGCCCTGCTGGTTTTGGGGCTGAGTTTCACCTTGTCTCTCTCCAGGCTAACAGGAACAAGAGGGATGTTTTCCCAGACGTGGCGTTGGATGCTGAGAAGGACAGCAAGGCCACCCGGTCGCACGGGCGTGCTGCCCCACAGAAATTTCCAAGTACATCGTGGGGAGCGGCTGTGGTACATCCAAAGCAGCCGGGGAAGAGCACAAAGCTGTCCTCAGGGCTTGTACCAGGTGTGAACCCTTCTGCACCTCCCAGAGGGAGGCTCCCAGCTTCTGCCTCTGGTTCCCTAAACCCAGGAGGGACTGAGGAGACCGCGTGTGGTGGCCCCGCTCCTGGGGAACCTTGCTTGTGGAACGAGGGCCTGCAGGAACAGCTAGAGAGCAACAAAGAGAACTTCTCAGCACAAGCAGCTACACACCTTGTGCAGAGCAGAGCTTTTCAGTCAGATGGAAACAGCGTCATGAACAAGAGAGCCTTGGCTCATAGGCAAACCTCAGGCACTGTGTCAAGGACAATTAATAGCTGCCAGGCTAAGAAAACACTGATTCAGGACAAATTCAGGAAGTCTCTGCCAAGCTCAAAGAGTGCATCTCAAAAACCAAGTGACAAAACCCAACTGTTGCAACCCCCTCGAGCACTTGCTGTTTCTACTAACTTGCTACACAAAAAACCAGCAGTAAAACATGAAAAAAGGAGTACAGCAGGGCAACCTGTAGGAAAGCTACTTGGCACGCTACCGGGGGGAAGCCTTCAGCACCACAGTAGGGCTCTCCAAGCGAAAAGATCTCCCCCGAAGCCTCCAGCCTCCAGCAGGCCCCAGGGGACCACAACCCTGGGGTCCACGAGGACCCCCAGCGTGAGGCTGGGCGCCGTGGTGTCAGAGCGAAGGCCCGTGGTTAAAGGGGGGGCAGAGAGGAAGGACGTGAAGGCGCCGCCCAGACACACGGCGTTGTCTCAAGCCAGAGCCACCATGGGCCGGTCTCACAGCCCCAGAGCTCAAGGGGCTGTGAGCAGGAGAGAGAGGCTGAACCCGGAGCCGCTGCAGGCACGCGGGGTGCACGCAGGGCGCGTCCCCAAAACCCCGACGGCCGAGGATCGGAGGTGAGTCGCGCCTTGGGCTGGCTCCGTCCTTGCTTCCAGGGGACAGCAGAGCACAGAGCTGCTGAGCCGGCTTCCACCTGCAGGGCTGGGCTCCCTCAGCCAGCTGCTGGGTGGAGGAGGGCAGGATGGGGTTTGGGGCTGCTCTGGGCTCCCCTTTCCCCCCGGCGGTTTGGCAGTCCCCTACCGTGCATAACGCAGCCAGCAGTGAGTGGTTGCAGTGGCTGGCAGGGGGAGCCTTGCTGGTTCGTGCTGCTGCCAGAGGAGAGCATGCAGCTGCTCTCCTGTTCAAAAATCTTCAAAACACACAGATTTGGGCGGGTTTGCCTTGCCCAGTCTGGCTCAAATGAGTTTTTAGGTTAGAGTTCCCACCGAGCAGCTGAATCTGGCTAGAGTGAGATCCAAAGGGAAGATGGGGAATAGCTCAGCAAGTGCTGGTGGTCAGAAAGTGGTGGTAACGGCGATCCCTTGGTCCCTCAACAGGAGGCAACTGGAGCAGTGGTTGGCATCCAAAGGCAAGACCTACAAACGGCCACCTATGGTGCAGTCCAAAAAAAAGCCAGTGAGAGAGAAGCTGCCCGTCTGTAGAGCTGTTGAGGAGGAAGAGAAAGCAGAGAAGCCCGAGCAGCTCCACTTGGACAAAATCAACAACCTGCTAACTGAGTGCCTGAAGCTCATCGAGGAGGTGTGGATGGGAAAGTGGTAGCTTGAAGAGGCTTCTCTTCCCTTGGAGCATCCCAGGAGATGAGGGCCACGTGCTCACACGGGTGTAGAGCAAGGATTCTTGCTTGTCTCGGGAAAAGTAAAAGTCCTAATGCTCCATTCACCCCTGGAGTTATGGGGATCGGCCAAAGGCACGCAGGGCGGTGACAAGGACAATGGTGACACCCAGTAACGTGGCCTACGTGTGTCCCTGTTGTCCTGGTACTGGTCTGCAGCAGGATTTCTGCAGCAGCAGCCCAGGCTGTGTGAGCCACCCTGAGACGTGTCCCTGGTGGACATCACCCCTGGCAATGCCACCTGCTAGCCCAGTGCCGGGGGTTAGTGGCCCTGCTACTGCCTGCACTGGCGAGCTTCTCCCTCAACATCCCCCTGCAGAGCTTATTTTACTGAGGGGGAAATGGAGGCAGAGAAATGATCTGTCCAAGGTCATGCAAGAGACTTGTAAAAAGCAAAATCCAGGCTCAGACCCTGCCTCTTTTGCCCGGGAGCGCTGGCCCTCAGGGGTGGCCCCGTTCTTCACACCTTGTCCTTGTTTCGCAGGGTGTCCAGTCAGAGGAGTTCTCCGCAATTCTGTCCCACGAGCCCCGAGCAGAGAAATGCGCCAAGTTCTGGATCTGCAAAGCGAAACTGCTCGCCCGGAGCGGCCCCTTTGACGTGATGGAGCTGTACAAAGCTGCAATCTCAGCCGGTGCTACCGTGAGTAGGGAGCGCCGGGAGCGCTTCCCCTTGGTGGCTCCCTGCGATGCCTGCCCTGTGCCAGCGGGTCACATCGAGACAAGGGGCAGATTTTGGGCTCGGATTCCAGAGGAGGGCTGGGAGGCCAAGTGCCCTGGGCTGTGGCTGGAAGCAGCACGATGGCAGCTCCGTGCCTGGGCGGTGTAACAGCGGTGTCTGGTGGGATTTACCAGCGGGGCTGTGTCCGCCCCGCAGCGTGCTCGCGGATCTGACTTAGGGCAGGGCAGCGCTGCAGCCGTCAGCCTCTCCCTCCAGCACAGGGTGCAGCAGCAGCAACCTTTTCTCCTGTTCTCTTTGGAATATTCTTTGTTCCTGAGTCATGCCTGCCTTGACCTGTGTTTGGCTTTTCTTGCAGCCACTCCAGGAGCTCAGAGATGTTGTCCTTGATATTCTGAAGACTGCAGGCCAACCGCCAGGAGGTAACACACGCACGGAGGGGCCGGCTGGCAGGCTGGGGCTCCCTGCTGCTGCGGGCAGGGAAGCAGCACGGTTTGCAGCCTGTCTCTGTGCCCGGTGTCCCTGTTGACTTTGATGGTGACGGAGCATTGTCAAAGTCCAGAATCCTGATCTCAGAAACGGGGCAGGAGTCCTCTGCTGGGGCCAGGCCTCTAGCGAGGTGCCCTGGGCTGCGGCCACAGCGCTGCAGTGCTGTGAGCCTGCTCCAGCTCTGCCCTCTCCACAACCGTGCTGCCCTTTTCCTCTTGCCTCTCAGGGGAGAATGCTGAGCAGCCCGTGCCCTGGGAGCCCACAGCGCCTTGCCTGGCAGAGAGGGAGCACACGGAATCGACTCCCAGCATGGCGGGGAGCTCCCTGCCCAGCCTGCCCATCTCCTCCATCAAACTGCAGGTGACATCCATACCCAGGTGAGCGGAGCTGCCCGCTGCTGGCAGCAAGCACCTTCTCCCCGTGCCAGTGCTCCTGCCTGCAGGGTTTACCTCATGGCTCTTCCCCCCCGCAGGGGAAGGGAGCTGCCAGAAGGCCAGGAGCTGAAATTCCTGACGCCGGTGCGGCGCTCGCTGCGGATAGAGAGGGCCGTGAGCTGCTACCCGGTGATGCTGAAGGACCACGACCCTGTTGTGTCATCCCTCAATGAAATCCTGGATGACGAAGAGGACACGCAGTACTTCTTCCGGAAAAACAAGGCTTTGCCGGAGGTGGCAGAGATGGAGGTTTTGAAGTTGTAGCCCTGATTTTGAAGTTGTAGCCCCAAAGTGCTCCCCAAGGGGTGCTGGCTGCCCCATGCTTCCTGCTGTCATGCACTTACTTTACCCACTTCTGTTGCCTCTCAGATGTAAATACGTAGGGGTGGCATGTAATTAGCCTTTTCCATTGTTTTCAAATATTAAATAACTTGCAGCAGAGGTGCAGTGTGGCCTATGCGTAGTGCGTGAGGTCTGGGATGGGAGGCTTGGGCTCCTTGCCCATGGGGCTGCCCGTGGCTCTGCTCCGATGCACGCCCTGGGTTTTGTGCTCTAGGACATCGTTGGGTCCCTGTGATGCTCCAGCACCCCCTGGTGCTTCAGGAAGCGGTGTCCCCAGGGCTTTGCTCCAGTGCCCTGCCTGCCTGACATCTCCCTGGCACGCACAGCCCCTGTCCTGGACAGCCAGAGCCACACATGGTGGCACCAACTGTGCCAGACTTGTGCCATGCTCTAGCCCCCAGGAGAGGTTGGAGGTCCTGGTGTGCCTGAAGGATTGCAGCAGCTTGGGCACAAGCCCCCCTGGCCATCATACACAGATGGTGGTCTGCCCCCTTTTGGGGGTCCTTGGGGTTTGCCAGGCCTGAGCTCTGTGCGTGGCAGGGGCTGGGGGAGGCCAGGGGGTGCAGCTGGGCCCTGTTGGTGCACTCAGGACCCTTCTGGCAGCACGGCCCCATTTCCCTACTGTGAGAGGGGTGAAATGGTGTTGCTGCCATAAAGCACAGGGCAGAGCCCCAGCCTTCGTCTTCCCATCTCACCATAGCCACCGCTGGCTTCGCTCAGCGTCTTTACTGGGAAGCCTCAGTGGCTGAGGTGCCGTATCTGGAGGTCCTGGTGCAGGATGTGGCCCTGCTGGCAGCGAGGGGGCTGGCTCGGGGCTGCTGCCCCCTGCCCGGGGGCCTGCACACAGTCCCAGCTGCTGGATTAGGATTTGGGAGTCGTGCTTTGCTCCCATCTCCCAAGCTCTGGGGCAAAAGTTTTCCTCATAACTGATTTTATGTCTCTTCCACTTTATGACACCAATAAAGCTTAGCCAGGAGTTAAAGAACCTTTTATAAATAAAGGGTGAAAACAGAAGAGAAGAGAAGGGCACCGCTGTGCGGGGACAGGATGGGGCCACCGATCGTCCTGCAGGCAGCTTTGGTCCTCTGGGCTCACTGAATGCCCTCGGGGGGCTGGCACCCACCAAATCGGCAACCAGCGGTGCTGCTACGGGCTCAGGCCTCGCCATCCTCTTCCTCCTCCTCCTCTTCCTCCCTGCTGGAGTCCTGGAGGACCCCTGTGACCTGAGACAGAGGAGGGGGCTCAGTGGGCACAGGACCATTGGGGTCATTGGGGTGCCAGCGCTGGGCCAGGACTTGCCCACCTCCACGGCGTCCACGGGGCCGTGCTCCACCGTCGACTCGTGGGCCATCTGCAGTGGAGAGAGGGGTGGCGAGAGGGGCTGGCACCCAGCACCCAACGGGCTGGGGTCCTCCAGAGCCCCCTCAAGGCAGGAAGGGAAACTGAGGCACGGCGTGGGGGCAGGAGCTGCATACCAGGACGGAGGGCGCCCGGAAGAGGTAGCTGAAGGGATAGTAGAGGAAGTTGACGAAGGAGGCGGCGTAGAGGTCCGCGTAGCGCATCAGCTGGTTGGCGAAGAGGGTCTGGCGCGAGCCGCAGCGGAAGAGGCTGCCCATCTTCCCGTAGCACATGTCCATCTCGTGCGTGACTTTCTGCGGGCACGGCAGGATGGTCAGGGCACCCAGTGCCGGGGTGCTGGATGTGGGGGCACAACCGGGGATGGGTCCCTGGGGGTCACCTGGATCCGACGCTTGATGGAGCTGATGTCCGGGCGCTCACTGCTGCCACTGTCCAAGTGCCTGCAGTGGGAGCCAAGCTCTGAGCAGGGTCTTACAGCTCACCCGAGGGTCCTCCACGTGTCTCCTCTAGGTCCCTGCACCCCGTGGTGCCCCAGCCACAGCCCCCCCGTGCCCACTCACTGGTACAGCTCCGCCAGGAAGAGGTCCAGGCTCCGCAGCTCCTCAAACAGCTCTGCAATAGCAAAGGGTCCAGCTCAGCACAGGCACCGGCCCCGGCACGGCCACCACAGGGTGCTGGGACACGTCCCGCCCTGCTCGGCTGTCCCCAGGTCTGCTTTTGTCACCGAGGGGGGTTGGAGGTCCCGGGTTGGAGGGCTGCCCCCCAGCCAAGCCCTGCTCACCGCTCTTCTCCGTCCACACCTGCAGCTCGCGGGCCAGCTCGGGCACCACCAGGAAGGTGCGCCAGCCCTGCCGCTTCTTGGACTTGAGGATGTCCCCGAAGATGTGGTCCCCCATGTACAGGATGTCTTTGCCCTTCACGCCCAGCAGGTCACACACCACGTCCGAGGAGCCTGTGCCAGCCACACATCAGGGCACGGCGCTGCCGTGTCCCCGCGCCACCGCGCAGCCCGGCCGGGCACTCACCGCCGGAGTAGACGGCGCAGTGCTGGAGGGGGCCGGTGTATGTCCCGATGCGCAGCTTCCCCGTGTCCTGTGGGCAAAGAAGGCCCCGTGGTGGAGCTGTCACCTGCGCCGGAGCCACCAGGCTGTGCCCGCACTGTGCGAGGGGTTTGGGGGCAGGAGGGTGGCACGCGGCGGCCGGGTCCCCACCGTGTTGACTTGGCGCAGGACGGTGCCCTCGGCGAAGAAGAGCGGCTTGCGGGTGTCCACCACGATGAGGTCGAAGTAGGAGCGCCAGGGGCGCTGCGGGGTCTCGGCCTGCCAGGGAGCAGGGTATGGCGTGGAGGGGGGGTGACAAGAGGGGGTCACGGATGGCGGGGGGCTGCTAACAGCACCCCCAGCACGGCCTCACCTTGTCCCCGTCACTGAAGTCGAACAGGTAGGACATGATGGCCTGCAACGACAGCCGGGGTCACTGCCACCACACCATCCCTCAGGAGGGCGGCTGTGGGGTGGGGGGGCTGTGCTCTGTGCCCTCTCCCCCCAGGGGTGAGGGGGCTGCTACTCACGTCGGTGTAGTTGTAGTCGCTGTTGGTGGCCAGGAAAACCTTCCCCACTTCCTTCATGCGGCTCAGCAGCAGGGGCACGCGGGGCTGGCGAGGGCAGAGTCAGGGCACTGGGGGCTGGGGGTGGGCATGGGGGCCTGGCTTTGGGGTGGGGGGGGCTCAGAGGCACTCACATCTTTCACCACGTATTTCTCCAGGTTCTCCAGCGTCTTCTCCTTCAGGCAGCCCTGCAGAGGGGACGGGTGGTACGAGCTCGGCATGGTGCCAGCATCCAGACATCTTTTGTCCCTCCCACCCCCCCCTTCCAAAAAACTTCTGGGGGTGAAGCCATGGCCATGGTGTCCCCCGAACCCTGCCCGTGGCACCCACCGAGAGATGGACTTGGTCCATGGCCTCGCGCACATCCTGGAACATGCTGCGGAAGGACATGAAGAGGTTCCCGTGCTTGTACCCGGTGTCGCAGCTGCAATTGGGGGAAAAATGGAGTGTGAAGGTGACAGGAGGCCCCCTGAGACCCCCTCCTTACCCAGACTGCCACTGGGGGGGTGCCACATCCTGTCCCCTCCCCTATTTCCCTCTTACTTGACGTATCTGGAGCAGTTGCTGAAGAAGTCCACGAGGCAGGCGTAGAGGTAGGTCTCTGCCAGGGAAAGCGGCCGTGAGTGGGGGCAAGGCCACGGAGAGGGCTTGGGGGGGTGAGGCTGGGGGGGGGTCACTCACCCGTGAGGTTGAAGAGGGTGTTGAGGATGTGGAAGCGCTTCATGTCGTCCCGCTGGATGAACTTGTTGGGATAGTAGTGGAGGATTTCAGCCCTGGGGAGGGGGCACGGAGCCACTGTGGGTGTGGGGAGCACCTGGCCGGATCCTGCCCCTCCAACCACAACCCAAAACCTCACTGCCTGGAGCCTGAGGGACCCCTGCGACCCCCCCGAGCCCAGAACTCACCCCTTGAGGAAGCGGAAGCCGTGGGCGCAGACCAGCAGGTTCCCGTGCGAGTCCACCTTCAGCAGGTTCCCGTACAGGGCGTCGAACACCAGCCCCCTGCGGCACGGACCCCCGTGAGCACGGTGTGGGACGGAGGGGGGGTCCCGGTGCCCCTGCCACACGCGTGTCCCCCCTGATCCCGTCCCCAAAGCCCGCCGGCACTCACCGGGTGGGGAAGGTGGGGTCATACTTGTAGGCGAGGATCTCGTGGGGGTACCCGATGGAGACGAGGTGCTCCAGCAGCAGCTGGAAGGCCAGCTCCTCGTAGTCGGGGGACTTGTACACTGCAGCGGGCAGGGGGATGGCGTGGGTGCGGGCTGGGGGTGGGGGCAGCACCCCAAAATCTGCCTAAGTCCCCTCCCCTCCGCCCCACGCACTGGCCAAGGTGTAGTCCATGTCGAAGCCGAAGCATTTGATCTTCTCCAGCGCCAGGCTGCGGTTCACGAAGATCCTGGGGGCGACCGGGGGTCAGCACTGGGGGCGTTTGGGGCGCAGCGGGGGGAGCACAGACCCCCCACGGCAGGTGCCCAGTCCCTTCCCCAGGCAAGGGGCCCCGCGGAGAGTTATCAGAGCAGAAAAAGGGGCTTTTCATCAGAAAAAAAAAGGGCTTTCAGTAGAAAAAAGGGCTTTTCAGCTGGAAACGGAGCCACGGTGGGCTGGGGGCACAGGGCACGGATTCCCCCCCGTTTGCTCAGGACGACTGCAAGGGGACCCCGGCCTCACCGCCCCCTACGCCCAAATTTGCCCCATCTCCCCCCAAATCCTCCCCCCGCCCCTCCAGCCCCCCCCCCCCCGCCCCACCGGTGCTGGCAGTCCCTCCGCAGCGCCCGGGGGTCGCCCTGCCCCGGGCCCCTCTCGCCCTCGCTGCCCATCACCGCCGCCTCCGGCCGCCTCCTGCCTCCGCCCGTTTTAACGGGGCCCCGCGCCCCGCCCCGGCCCCACGGCCCCGGCCCGGCCCCCGGTTCCCCCCCGGCCCCGAGGCAGCGGCGCCCTCCCACGGCCACGGCCCCGACGGCGCCAGGAGGCTGGGGGCGGCCCGGTGCCCCCGGGGCAATCATTAACCAAGGGTCAAGGCCCGGCCCCGCACCGCCCCCGGCCTCTCCCCCTCGGCCCTACCCGAGGGAAGCCGCGGGGAAGCGCCCCCCAAAACCCCAAATCCGTGGGGCCGGGCCCCGGGGCTGGGAGTGGGGGGCACTGAGCACCCCCCAGGCCCCAGGGGCTTGTGCAAGGCTTGGCCAGGAGCCCCTGAAAGCAGTGACAATTTGGGGTCAACCCCAGCTGTGGGGCCGTGATAAGCCTCCCCCCTGTCCCGTGACAGGAGGGGGTTCACGTGGGGCTCTTATCTAGGGCCACAGGCCCCGCTCACACCCAGGGTGTGGGGGGACAGCACTGGGAAAGGAGGGGGAAAGCCAGGTGGCACCCCCAGCCCCAAAGAACCCCCCAAAAAAAAGAGAGGCGCAGCACTGGTATACGAAGGATTTCTTTATTGAGTCCGAGGTAGCAGCAGTGAGCAGGGGCTGTGGTATTGGGGGGGCCCAGGGCTGCCCCCCAGCCACAGGGGGACACGGGGCAGCGTCACCACTGCAGATGGAGGCAAAGCTGAGCACAGCGCAGCCCGCGGCCCCCAGCCTGGGGCAAGGACCAGCAGCACCAGTCCTCCTCCTCCTGGGGAGGAATCACTGCAACGGGATCCGAATTAAGTCATGAGAAATAAAAAAATAAAGTGTCCTCCCACGTCACTGCTAACCTAAACCTACAGAGCAGTGGGACCGCCATGCCTCAGGCAGGCACAGGCTCACAGCCGCACACCCCTTCTAAAAACGTAGCGCCAAAACCATTAAAAAAAAACAAAGATACTTCAGTGACAACACTAGGCAGAAGGGAGGGGAGCCCTGTGGACGAGGACAGGCCTACGGCACGCCGGGAGGCGGCGGGGGAGTGCGCTCGGCTCCCTCACGGTCGGCAGCGGAAAGCAGGCACAGCGCGAGCGGCCCGGGGCAGCAGCAGGCGCCTCACACTCCCAGGACGGCGTACTTGAAGACAGCCATGATGGCAGCGCTGATGAGGCCCGAGATAGGCACGGTGACGAACCAGGCCATGAAGATGTTGCGGAAGAGATGCCAGTCCACCGCCTTCCTGGAGCGCAGCCAGCCCACGGAGACCACCGAGCCCACCTGCCGAGGAGCCGGCCCTGTCTCAGCACAGCCCTCGCCATGGGGCTGCCCCACACGTTGAGTCCCAGGTTCCCTCCCCACAGCACTTAGCCCCAGCAGGGCAACCTGGCACAAGCCCCTCGTCACCACCAGCTCCCTCATCCCACAGGCTCCCGGCTGTTTCGGGGGCTCAGCAGCAGCCTGTCCCCCATCAGCAACAGGATGCAGAAGAGAGCGGGCTCATCCTTACCTTGCAGTGGGTGGTGCTGATGGGGAGGCCCACGTTGGAGGCGATCACCACGGTCAGGGCAGACGCCAGCTCGATGCTGAAGCCACTGTGGACACAAAACATGTGGGAATGAGGCACGGGGCTGGCACCAGGACCCCAGTGCCCCCCCCCCGACCATGAGAATGATTTGGCCCCAGCCATAGCTGGGGGCTGCTCCGCTCCCCCCCCACAGGGCCCAAGCAGACACTGCACAGCGGGACCAGCTCCTTGCCTGGGACCAACTCCTCCAGGGCAGGAGGTTGGAGCACAGCCCCTGCAGCGGGGGTCAGCAGGCAGGGAAGCGTTACGGGGCCACACGTGCCCCAGGTAAAGCACTGGAGGGGTGTGAGAAGAGCCCTTCTCATCACACCCAGGGCTCTGGGAGCAGGACACGGTTCCAGCCCTGCCTTACCTTGATGGTGTGATGGGAGTCAGGTCCTTGCCCATGGTCTGGATGACTCTCCGTCCCCACACCCACAAACCGATGCAAATCCCTGCGCCGCCGTACAGCAGCAGCCAGATGGGAGTCGCCACTTTCGTAGCCACATCGCCCGTCTGGTAGATGAGGTAGAGTGCAACCAGAGGGCCGATGGCATTGCTGCAAGAGGAAGGCAACCCTTAGCTGGCACGCCAGCTGAGCAGGGCAGCGCCCGCCCCGCAGAGCCAGCAGAAGGGGCGAGCTGGCTGGCCAGCTCCACTGACCTGACATCATTGCCACCATGAGCAAAAGAGCCAAAGCAGGCAGTGAGGATCTGCAGGAACTGGAAGAGGAGGGACACCTCGGGCTTGTCCTGGTCTTGCCATTCCTCCAGGGAGCTGCTGCTGCCCTTCCTGTTGCCGATGCCCATCTCCACCTGGGCAGCGTTCAGATCCACGTCAGCAGCGGGGTGCGTATCCGCCACCGCGTTGCAGTAGCTGGTGTAGCTGTCCATGCGCACCCTCTTCTTGGTGTCTGCTGCGGGCCAGGTCAGCTTCTCCATCTCCTCGCCCCTGGGCTCACCCTCCCTGGCCCGGAAAGAGTCCAGGGGCATGCCGCAGATGGCCATGGTGTAGGACGTGTAACTGTTGTTGCGGCGCAGGGGCTTGTCCCCCGAGTCCCCCATGCAGTCCCCCATTTTGGCGAGGTGCAGTTTATGCAGCAGCTCTTTGTAGAGGCCGGAGTCCTTGTGCACGGTGTGGTACTGGTACTGCCCGCTGGAGCTCATCTGGTGGCTCACGGCCTGGTTGAACTGAACGAGGTTGCCGTTGGGCAGCTGCACGGCTCCTGCTGAGGGAAAAGGAGGGGAGTTAGTGCCCAGGGACCCACAGAACCCAGCACCCTCCCCACCACCCCCCAGTGCTCACCACTATCAATGTTGGTCTCCTTCAGGTCGACACTCGGGAGCCTCTCGCGCTCCGGGACCTCCTCCAAGTCCCCCAGGTTGAAGGACACCGTCCTCTCCTCCACAGCCACCCGGTGCGGCACAGGCGACACCACCTCGGCTATGGGGCTCTTGGCATTGCCTGGACCATCGCCAAGAGGAGCCTTGGGCTCCTCATGGTCTTCTTTCAGGCTGCTGTTCTTCTCCATCAGGGGGCTTTCAGAAGGACTCGATTTAATCTCTCCTGCCAAGAGAAGCAGATGCCATAAAACCCCTGCCCTCTACCAGAGCCACACCTGCCCTGCTGCCCACAATGCCCCTCAAGGCTAGGATTTATGGCAGACAAATTGGCTTCCACCTCCCCAGCACTGAACTTTGGTAGCTGCTCCCTCTCACCCAATGCTCATCAGTCACACCTTGCCCAATGCTCAGCAGCCAGACTGTCATAAGCCAGCTCATCTCCTATTTTTAGCCCCTGCACACCCACACCGGGTGTGGTGAGCAGCATTATGGGGATGTTGCTGGTTATTCCGAGGGCAGAGATTCCTCTTCCAACAAACAAGCCATGTTTGTCTCAGTCTGTGCCCGCCTGTGCCCCCTCCCCTGCTGCCAGCACCCCCGGGCAGTGCAGCACCCAGACAGGGCCCTGCTTCTCTCCCGGGACCCCCTGAACTTCTCCATCCTCTCCCCACTGCCTGGGGCCTGGCTCCAGCTCCTGCTGCTGGGCTGCAAACCCAAACAGCCCGGCTTGCCAGGAGCAGCCTCCAGCCTCCCCGCACTGCTTGGTTTCCTGCTCCGAGGGGAGCCAAGCCGGTGCCTCCCCAAGCCCAGGAAGCTGAGGCTGTTCCTGCTGGGATCTTGCAAACAGTGGTTGGAAACAGGAGCTCAGCCCATCCAGACACCTCCAACCACAACTGCCACCCACCCTGGCACCAAGCCCCCAGCAGCCCCCAGCAGCCCCCAGCCCCACGCACAGCAGCTGAAGGCAGGGAGGAGCTGCACGAAGCTCCGGCAGCTGGAAGGATTTCAAGGGCAGCCATAAAGCTGTTAGTCACACCCCAGCTCCGCCAGCCTGACAAGGACACTCGCTATCCCCTCACCTACATGAAATGAGGAAGCTGACTGCACGCAGAGCTCGTGTGCGAGACCCCGCACAGCTCAGAGCTGCCTGCGCTGTCAGAAGGGTGCCGGGACTGCTGTTTTGGATGCCTTTCAACAGACATTTCTGCCACGGGGAAAGGATTTCATAAGATTACGCAGCTCTGACTTGCTATCTGCAGCTGCTGGGCCAAAGATTGATCGCCAGGTATGCCCGGGATTAAAGGTTACGCCAGCTGACAGCCTCCCTGCCTCCTGCCTGAGCCACAGTGCCAAGAGCAGCTCCGGATTGCCCTGCCCAGCAGCTGCCGGATAGCAAAACATTGCTCCCAGGGGGTTTGAGGGGTCCTGGCAGCCCCCAGGTGCTGCTGGTGGCAAGGAGCTCGCAGGGCCCAGCCCATGGCTTGGAGAGATGCACCCGGTGACTCAGGGCTGGCAGAGCAGCTTAAGTGATAACTGCAGCTAAGGATCCCTGCTAATAACAGCCCTGGGGCTAATGAGGTCTCCCGCTGCGAAAGGAAGTTTGTTAGTGAGCGCGCCCTCCCCCAAAGGATCACAAAGAGGCGGGTACTTACGTTCAATTTTCTTCTTCATTCTCGGACATACAAAGAACCAGACGACGAGAGCACAGACAACAGCACTCCCCGCCGAAATTAGGAGGATACCCCAGAGAGGAAGTTTGTCAAAGCCCAGCACTAGGAAATAAAACAACGGATCTTGAAAACCCCAGGGCCACAGCCCCCTCCGTGTACGACTTGGGTGTGCAGAGCAGCTCCACCTGCAATGCCCGGGCTGGCCGGCCCGCCAGCGAGCATCCAATTCAATGGGAAATCCACTGCTGACCACATGGAAACCGGGAGCTTAGCACACGTGGAGCCCCACCAGGGTACAATCTCCCCCATCAAAAGCTAATCTCTTTCACATGCTCAGACACTTTCCCTCCTCCCTCCCGCAGCCAAACCCGATTAGCGCCCGGTGTGCGTTCTGCCTGAGCAGCACCAGGAATACTCGCACCCGCCTCGCACAGCGCCGTGTCCTGCCTTGCTGCAATGTCACAGAAAAACGCAGCCAGGCTGCTGCAGCAGGCAGTGCTGCCTCTCCTGGCACATCGGGCTGGGAAGCCGGGGGGGGGGAGAGCAAAGGCAGGACCTCAGCTGCTCCCACCAGAGAGCTGGGCTGCCCCCAGCACCTCTCCCAAGGTGATTTCTCTGCCACGCAAGTGCCTGAAACCTTCCGAGAGGCACCCAAGGTGTTCAGTGACCTAGTTCCAAGCGCCCCCACATGCAGCGTGACTTCTAGCAGGCGCTTACACCTCGCAGTCTGCTGCAACCTGCCAGGAGACAGAGTGCTCGTGATGGCTCAGCTCCTGCATGTCCTGCTGCAGCACCATAACACACTGTTAACCTGTGAGCCCCAGGCAGCCCCCAACCACCTGGCTTGCCAAGGGCTATGAAGCCCACAGGGAGCAGCGTGAGGCTTCGCCCCACTCCTCCAGCCAGGGCTGAACACGAATCCACCTGGGGAAGCCGAGCTGTGAACCAACCCAGAGCAGCACTGCTGCTCAGTGAGCTCCGTGCCTCTCAGCCTCCTCCTCTTCCTCACCCGTGCCTGCCGGGCTGGACACCGCACCAGGCACACCAAGGGGAGGGAGCTGATGGCCCTCGCAAGCCTTCCAGGCACTGTTTACAGAGAAAACCCTCAAAAGCCTCAAAAAGCACTGCCTCCTGTCAGCCTCCAGCCACCTCTTCCACTGTTCCACAACAGGAAACCCACTCAGACTGAAAACAGCTCACGCCGAGTTACTCTGACTGATGGAAGTTATGATTTGGTATTTTTCCCCACCAGCCTGCCTTTGGGCTCTGCGGGTACGCCGCTCATTACGCCCGTGCCAAGCGGGCGGGCGACAGGGCTGTGCTTTTCCCGTCCCCCCTACACAACAGCCAAACAAACATTTCAATTTGGTGTTCCCAAAGGGCTTTCAAACTGCAGCGAACTCCTCTTCTCAGTACAGGTGCCAGCTGCAGTGCGCCAGCTCTTCTCGCCAGGAAGTCTCGGGGATAATTAGTTTATTCTTAGGGACCAGGTGAACAGAGAGGCCACGGGCTCCACGCCCAGCCTCCAGCCCTGCTCCTAGCCTCACTACCGGAGAGTGGGGAGCCCGAGGAGCCTCCCAGCAGCAGCTGGTACCTGAGGTTAGCACAGGTTAGAGAAGGAGAAGGGGAAGTCGCGTTATCTGCCAGCGCTGGGGAGTCTAAGGAGAAAGGTCTGTGGGGTTTAGTTTGGGCAGGCCTCTGGCTGGGAACTATCTAGTACAGAACTCAGCGCACGCTAGCCTGCCGCCTTCTGTAACCGGCACAGGCCAGCCGCCTTCTAGGAGAATTCAGCCCTGAAAAGCAAAAAGGGGTAAATCGTGCATTTAATGGAGGCTTTGTAAAGAATTCCAAAATTCAGGTTCAAGTATTCAGACGTGTACTTACAGGGCGCGCCGGTATACATGATGGAGAAGAGGTTGATCCCCACGGTACAGGCATAGAAGACGGGCAGAGCTCGCAAGCCGTTGGGGACAGGGTCTGCCTGCAAGACAAGGTCGGGAGCTGCAGGAACCCAGAGCCCAGCACCACGGGGGCCGTGCGGCACAGGAGCGGCCACCCCCAGCCACATCGTGAGACTCCCCACACCTTCAGCCCTGCAGCGTGCCCCCAGCCAGAACCAGGGGCTGCATGGAGCCTCCCCGCTGCGCCCCGCTCACACCGACCAGGGGGGCACCTCCAGGCCCCCGACACCCCCTGCAAACACACGCCAGCTCTTACAGCCCTTCCTCAGGCTCCAACCGCACGGGATTTTTCACCTCCCCGGGTGCTTTCAGACCAAACCATTTGTCAGACAAAGGTTTTGCCTCTCCAGCTGACCCAGGCTGCACAAGGAAGTCCACCACCCACAAGCAGCTTACTCAGCCTCATACCTGCGCAGAGAGGCCCTCGCCCAGCAGCAGGAGCACTTAATCTCTACCCGGCAATCCGGGTCCCGTGCTGATGCAAGTGCACGGAGCGCTGCCGACCACGGCGAGGGGCCGCAAGCAGCCGGTTCCCTGCCAGAGCCACTCGCCAACAGGAAGCACGGGGGGCAAGCACAGCTCTCAAAGGCCAGTTATGCAAGGTTACTCCGACAGCAGTGACGCCGGATTGTTTTAGAAGGTTGCCAGGCAGAAAACAGCAGCGATACGATCTTAACATCTCTCGAAGCAGAAGTAGTTAGATCCCAGCCCTGAACTCATTTAAGTCATTAAACTCAAATGCGCAGAACAAACTGATTACACAACAATGCTGGAGCTGGCTCCCCTGGCCGGCTGGCTGAGTGTCCCTCACCAGCAGTGTCGCGTGCTTCACAGAGGTTTGTCACCTCCAAAAGGTGACATTAAAGCCGCCACCTCCATTTCCAACAGTTTGGGTGCCAATTTCCTTTTCCTGGAACTCCACACCCTTTAAACAGGGAAAGTTCGTTCTCAAGCCCCACCAGAGAGCCCCTGGGTTCACCTGGAGCCTCGCAGCCCTGCCAGGAGGTTGCTGCTACCTGACCAAGTTTTAAGGCAGAGAAGAACCCAGAACAATTTGCCTGAGGAGCTTCAGCTGCAGGTTTCACCCCAGGCTTGGACTTTGGCTCCCAGGCCAGGCATTGCACTCACGGTGACCAAGAAGAGGACAGCAGGGTTCCCTGAGCTCTGTCCTCAGGGCATGCTGCCCCAAATACAGCCCCTGAGCCCCCCAAAGTAGCTTTAGACCTGCTGCTTGCAGGTGGCTTGGGATGGAAACGCTGCTCCTACGTACGGGAAGCAGCAGTTCCTTTGTAGGCTAATGCCAGAGCAGATCACACAAGCTGAAGGAAGTGCAAATCGGCACGGCCACAAGTTGTACCTCCTGACATACAGCAGCACCCAGAGAGGTGCAAGAACCCTGCCCGGCTTCAGAAAAATAAAACCAGCAGAAACTGCTCTGCTTCGCGGTGATACAGAACAGCCTGGAGGTGTGGGCTGCCCAGCCAGCCTCCCCTGGGGGGAAAGCGCACTTTCCACAGCACCAGGGACAATTCTGTCTCTTCTGGCTTCAAAACAAAGCCATCGCTGCCAGTCGTTGCCTTCATCTGCAGCATGGCTCACCCTCACACCATGAGTCAAGGAAAATCCTGACAAGAAGCTCTGATGTTATCAATTCCAGGCTGCTTTGCTACTTGGAAGCCGCAGCTGCTTCTCCTCCAGCCAGGCAAGGGACACTGCCAGCCCAGATGTTTTGGAGGAGGTAAGTGAAGCCTCCTTATCTCCTGGGCTCCACTTCACAGAACAAGTGCAGCTCTCGTCCTCCCCTAGGTCCCTTCAGCTGCTCCTGGCCGGGTGCCCACTCAAGGCTCACCACAAGCACACATCCAAAGCCATGCACCTGCAGAACTTCTGATGCACGTAAGCCAACCAGCCCCACTAACAGGCACGCTGGGAGCCCCCAGCAGCCCCAGGCTGTCCCAACACACAGCTTCATCCTTACCTTATGAAGAATGAACCTACGGACAAGGAAGAACAGGATAGCAGACATGATGCCAGACAGGAGGGGTGAGATGAACCAGGACAACACTAGGAGAGAAGAGGTGTGATTAGAACCACACTGCACACAGAGGGGGTCGTGCTGTGTCTGGAGCCATCACCTCACTGCACTCACCGATTTTTAGCAGCTCAGACCACTTGACACCTTCCTGCCCTTTGGCCACCAAGGAAAAGCCGATCGTTGCTCCGACAATACAATGGGTACCCGAAATGGGAAGCTTCAAGAACGAAGCCACAAGCTGCCACACGGCCGATCCTGAAGGGCGAGAACAAGGCCGGTAAGGGAGCCATCGGCACGGGGCAGCACGGCACGGCGTGGATCACGGGCACTCACCGAACATGGCGCTGATGGAGCCGGCCATGAGCAGCTCCTGCGTGGAGTTGTACATCTCCACGTCGATCAGCCCCTTGCGGATGGTCTCGCTGACCTTGGCCCCCAGCAGGACGGAGCCCACCGTCTCGAAGATGCTGGCCAAGATGCACGCCTGCCGGAGCGTCACCACGCCCGAGCCCACCGCAGTCCCAAAGGAGTTGGCCACGTCGTTGGCACCCACGGAGAAGGCCAGCACGAAGGCGATGATGAAGCCCAGCACCAGCATCCAGAGGAAGCCGGTGAGCGGAGCCGGCACCGCGCCGCTCTCCGCCAGCGCCGTGACACCGCTGGGGACCGAATCCATGGCTGCAGCCAGCGGTTTGGGGACGGACAGGGATGGATGGGGGGGGGCTCGGGGCCGGGATGTAAACAGAGCGTGAGGTACGGAGGTGCGACAATAAATAAGGTACAAAATTAAATAGGCTGCGGGCGGGACGCGGGGCCGCTGCTATAGGGCGCGGGCGGCGGCGGCGGCTGCGGGGCGGCCGGGGGCGGTCAGGGCCGGGCCGGGCTCCATGGTGAGGGCTGGCGGGGGGGCGGCCTCTTCATCCTGCGGACAGCGGGAGCTGAGCGGGCGGCACCGGCACCGCGCGGCCACAACGGCCGCTCCCGCGCCGAAAAAAGCCCCGAAACCGACCGGAATCGCCCCAAAATCCCTCCCAGGTGCCCCCACGTCCTCCCAACCCCCCCCCCCCCCGAGCCCAGCCCACGGCCGCCGCCACCCCCCTGAGCCCCGCTCACCGACAGCGCCCAGGGGCCGGGCCGGGGCCGGTTCCGGGAGCACCGGGACGCGGGCACCGAACGCGCGCTGGGGACGCGCTGAGCTCGGCCCGGCCCCGCCGCCCCCTGGCGCTTTTACCCTCCCTGCCACGTGACCTCCGCGACTCCCGGCTTAACCCCGTGACGTCAGGAGCCTCCCGGCGCTCCCATTCGCCCGTTGGCCGCCGGGAGGGCGGGGCCGAGCCGCTATTGGCTGCCGGCAGCCAACGGCCGGGAGCCGCTGGGGAACTCTTGGCGCGCCGCTCGGCGGGCAGCGCGCGTTGCGCTCCACGTGGGCGCCGCCCGGTTCTGGCGCGGCCCCGACCCGGCACCGGCACCGGGCGCGATCCGGGCCCCGGGCACGGCACCGGGCACAGCCCCGGGCTTGCCCCAGCTCCGCCCGGCACCGCCGTGAGGCTCCCGTGCACGGGGCCCGCCGGGCACCAGCCCCCGGCCGCCCCGGGCCCGCCGTGTCCCCCCCCCCGGTGCTGGCTGTGGCCGCCCCCAGGAGCCCCCCGGGGTGCCCGGGGCTGGCCCCGACCCCCCCCCACCCGCTGCTTTGCCGTGGGGTGCGGGGCTCTGTGTGTGTGTGTGTGCACGTCCTTGCACGCCGCTGTTGCACGCTTCCTGCTTCCTCGTGCACGGGGACACGTGCGTGAGCGCTGTCCCGTTGCTCGGTGCCCCCCTCGAGGCCGTGCCCGGTGCCCCGCGGCTGCCCAGCGCTTCCCTTGTTCGGGCGACCCTTGCCCGGCAGGAACCGTGGCCCAGCGGGCAGAGCCGGCTGGGGGCAGCGGGTCAGCGCGGCGCAGGAAGCCAGGGTGTCCGGCCGGGGGACTGGCAGAGAGCCCACCCGTGTCCAGCACTTGGCTTGTGTGGGGCCAGGGCACGGGTCAGTGGCTCGGGGCTGGGCCGTCGCGAGCCATCGCCTTGTGGGGCCACCTCTGACGTGGGCCCGCTGCTGGCATCCGCTGGGGGAAGTGGCCTGGGTGCCCCCGCCCCGCTGACCCCGCGTCACAGGGCCAGAGTCCGGCCCGTGTCCCTGCCGGCCCCGTGTCCCTGCTGGCCCTGTGTCCCTGGCCACGTGCAGCACCGGGCGCATGCAGCTGTGCTGCAGCCCTGGGTGGGCTTGAGGGCAAGGGGAGATGGGTGCTGGGGTCTTCTTACCTCTCCTGGCTCCTGTGGTGGCAGGGGATAACCCCGCACCCTGACCCCATCCCTGTCCCCCATGGTCTCCCTTTTGTCCCAGGTGAGCATCTGCTGGAGAATCAGGTGGGAGCCTCTGGACAATGCTGTGGGGACCCAGGACTTGGGGCTCCCAATCCCATTTCCTCCTGGAAACAATTTCCAAGCACATGGCGAAGAAAAACCCAATGAAGAGTGGGCAGTGTGGACTTCCAACAGGGACACTGAGCTTAGCTGGCCTGACAGCCTGCACAGTGAGGTGGCTGGCTGGGTGGAAGAGGAGGGCAGCGGGTGTTGTTCCCCTCCACAGCAAGGTTTTGACACTGCTGGCCATAACATCCCCATACACAAAATGACAAGGCAGGCAGCAAGGTGGAAGGAAAACTGTCTGAACTGCCGGGGTTGGTGGCACAAAGTGCAGCTGGAGTGCGTAGTGTCCAACCCCTTCCTTAGTGACCTGGGCACGGGGCAGGTGCGCCCTCAGCAGCTTTGCTGATGACAGAGGATGGGGAGGAGCGGCTGACGCACCAGAGGGCTGTGCTGCCATCCAGAGGAACTGCAGCGGCCTGGAAAAATGGGCTGTGAGGAACCTCCTGACCTTCTGCGGGGGGATGCAGGGCCACGCACCCCGGGGAAGGAATGGCCCCAGAGTCATTTCAGTTGGATTTGGCTAGAAAGCAGCTCTGCGGTGAAGGACGTGGGGTCCTGCTGGGCACCAAGCTGACCGTGAGCGATGTGCCTTGCGGCAAAGGAGGCCACCAGGCTCCTGGGCTGCGGTGAGAGAAGCGCTGCAGCAGCTTCCCCTCTGCTCAGCACCGCTAAGCCCACATCAGCGCTGGGTCCAGCTCCAGGCTCCCCAGTACCGGAGGGCTCTGACCGAGGAGGCTCCTTGCAGAGCGGGAGAGGCCCTGGCTTGGGTTTTGGGGTAGGAAGGTCTCCCCAAAATCGAGCTGCTCCCAGTCTGGCTCGTGGCTATCCCCAGCCCCATGGAGGGAGGAGATGTGCTCCCACCTCTCCAGACCTCCACCAAACCGTTACGTTGCCGTCAGCTTATTTGGAGGGTGGGGACAAGGTGTGGTGGCTTTGTGGGGGACCTGCCTGGACACAGGGTGGAGCAGGGTGTAGAGGCAGGGATGTGACCTCCTGAGCACCCAGAGCAACCGTGGCTGGCTTGGGGCTGCATCCAGTCACCCTAACGGGCTCACAGTGTGCAGAACCTGTTGGGGAAGGGGTAACGGAGAGAAACGGGCACGTCTGCCTGCACTCACCTTCCCTAGATACCACAGGACCCCTGATTTGGAGTTAACAGCGGGTGTTAAATCCACTTCCACGCTGGTGCTAGGGGTAAAATGGAGAATGGTAAACTCTGTTCTGTTTCAGTAAGACAACCCGTGAAGTCGGTGTACCGACACCTGTACCGGGGGCTGTACCCACAGCTCTTTTGCCAGGTTATGGCCCAGGGCAACGGGACAGACGACTCTGCAGCAGCATGGGGACAGCTGAGCAGGGCAAGAGAAGGGCAGCACCTGCAGGTGCGGCCAGGGCCATGCAGGGCTACCTGGGACCCGCAGCAGGTCTGCCCTACAGCTCCCCTTCTGAGCAGCGGGGCCGTGAGACCCAGCACGCTGGGTTTGCAGCCTTGCAGCAGCACTGGCTTCTGCTCCAGGAGCGCAGCCCAGGACATAAAACAGATGCCCGAACGTGGACATTAATGCCACTTAAGGCACTGGAGCAGAGAGAGTGGCTGGGAAGCTACCTGCGAGTCACCGTTCCAGATCGTGCCCATGTCACGTACAAAATCACGGCTCCGTCTCCCTGCCCCATAAAAGATGGTGAGGCTGTAAATCCCAAGCTCGAGGCACTGGTGTAGTTTGCTTTTCCAAGGCCACGGTCTGCTGGGTGTGATTTGCTGAGCTTTCCCCTGAAACCCTCCTGGGCATGGGGCATTCCCACATTGCAGCGCGATTCGGGAAGAGGAGCTGGGGAGTGAGGGGCTCACAGAAATGCCCCGGCTTAGGGAGCAGAGGTGCCTGAAATGCGCTCGGGGTGGCCCAGCAGAACTGAATGGGGTCACGGTGCTGCTGAGCTGCTCTGCAGAGCTGCTACCAACCGCTCTGTCACCTGGGCCAGCTCAGGGACCCTTTTTCTCCTCGTCCTGGTGAAGCAGCCCCCAGCTCCAGGCCCCTTCTGCCCATCTGAAAAAAACAAAAGAGCCAGCGGGGAACAGCCAGAGGCTGTGACTGGTTAAAAGGAAAGCCCAGATTGCCAACATGGGAGTTTCAGGTGGTCCCTGGAGACCCAGGGATGTCAGCCTGCCTCTGGCAGGACCCCCTGCCCTTCCTTCCCCGTCCCCTGCTCATCTCCAGGGCTGACCCTCTCCCCCAGGCTCTCCCCAGCCAGAGCCAGCTGCCCCCCAGGGGACCCAGCACGGCCACCTGAGCACCTCCAGCTCCTTCACCAGCCAGGAGCTCAGGGCCAGCACCTGCTGTGACGCATGTGGTCACCCTCAGTGCCGGGACTTCTGCCAGGACAAGGCACCAGCAGAGCTTGGCCCCACAGCCAGGACTCTGGGCAGCCACCCGGAGCCATACGGGACAATCGGTCCCCGCTGAGTTCTGCCCCTTCTGCTCTCAAATATCTCCACAGTGGGTTTTCTCTGGTTGTTTTAAAATGGCAATCCAAGCACGTGGCGCTCAGTGAAGTCCCGAATCCAAACAGCCTCCTCCAGCTGCTCAGCAACCTAGGGAAGAAACGCCTTTGTGGTGTGGGCCCATCCTTCACATGACCTGGCTCTGAATTTGCCTCCCAGCCCTCGCCATGTGTTCCTGGACTTGGTGCCCTTTCCTGTTGGGAGAGCAGATGCAAAGCAGACCGTGCCCTCCAGGCAAGCACGTGTCCCCTCTGCCCTCCCAGCCCCAGGCATGCCCCAGTGCCTGCCCTGCTTGCTCACATCCCCGAGCACCGACAGTCCTGTTCCTCTGTGCTCACATCCCATTTATTCTGCAGTCTGGAGCACTCACATCTCCTCCTTTCTTGGGCTGCTCCGAGCCCCTTCTTGCTCTCCCCGCACGCTCACACCTCCTCTATTCCCCTTGTGTGAGCAAAGACACTTTGCTTGCCACCGTACCTGCTCAGATCCCTTCCCCTGGGTTCCTCTCTTCCCCTCCCAGCACACCCACACCCTGTGAGCTGCACTTGCGTGGCCACCCCAAGGGCTTCTGCTGGGCCTCCCTGCTGTCCCCTTGCCTGTCCTTGCCCAAACTCTCCCTTTGGCCCCCTGCCACCCTCTCCAACACCGGACAAGCTTCAGGCCTCGGCTGGGGGCTGCCAGACACCAGTGTTGGAGGTGCCCAGGGCAGCCCTGTGCCAGGGGAAGCAGGGGGGGCAACCCCCGGCTGTGGGACCCTGGACACTCTCACGGCAGCGCTGCTGTCCCCAGCCGTGGGGCTGCTGTGATCCCGTCCCTGCTCCAGGTGAGGAGGCAGAAGCCTCCTTCCTAGCAGCCTCCTCCCTGAAGCTGGTTTTCTCTTCACCCGCCTGTACCTCACCCTCTCCACCCCATGTTCCTGGGCCAGGGGCAGCCCGATGGCAAGTCTCGGGGTGTCACAGACTGCTGCATCACCCACAGGGGAAGCAGAGGAGGGTCGGAGCTTCCATCCCATGCCCACACCACCCAGCACTAGAGGAGCTGCCACGAACTCTGCCCTGGCCACAGAAACCTGCAGCGAGGAGCAGTCCCCGGCAGGGATGCTGGGGCTGGGAGCCAGGAGCTGCCTCGGCAGCCTGCAAGGCACCACCCGGGTGCCACTGGCAGCACCAAAATCGGGGCTATTTGCAGAGCAGGAACAAGGCAGGCAAATCCCACGGCGGTTCCAGTCCAGGGGTGTGAATATTGGCAATGCTGCCGAAGAGCCCGGGAGCCCTCTAGTGATTGTACAGCCAGCTCCGCAGCGCCAGGCTCTGAGGCCACTTTCTCCACCCTGTCAAAATTCAAGGCTCCATCCCTTGCCCACTGAAGCTGACAGACGCTTTTCATTTCTTCTTTCGGATGTTTTTTTATGCCACCATGCTTGGGAGACCTGACCTACTTCTTTGCATTAAAAACAAGAACACAGACTTCCAAACCATGTTATTATTCATAAAAGAAGGCTGCTAGCCATGCCACTGGAAGTCTGGTAAAGAAACAGACCCCGGGGAGCTCCCTGCTGCAGTCTGTTTGCAGCCAGCTCCAGCTGGGGCCTCGAGCAGCCTGAGCCAAGCTCCGGGGTGAGCACTGAAGGCAGCTGCAGGAGGGGATCACCGTATGTGCTTCCCACCACACATCTCCTCCTCTGTCCTCTGGCTTTTCTTATCCGCTCCTCCCTTACGGCCACGTGGGCAGCAGCGTGAAGGAGCAGAGCCATGGAATCGGTGGGGTTGGAGAGGGCTCTAGGATCATCCAGTCCAACCCTAACCCCGGCTAGTCCACCGCTAAACCATGCTGCTAAGCTCTACAAATCCACATTTCTTGAAAACCCCCAGGAATGGTGACTCAAGTACCACCCCGGGCAGCCTGTCCCAATGCCACGCAGCCCTTTTAGTAAAGAAATTTCCCCTAATACCCGATCGAAACCTCTCCTGGTTCAACTCGAGGCCATTTCCTCTCATCCCATGCCCTGGAGCAGAGCCCCATCCCCACCTCGCTCCAGCCTCCCGTGAGGTCCCTGTAACCCACACGAAGGTCTCCCCCGAGCCTTCTTTCCTCCAGGTTCAACATCCATGGCTCCCAGGCCGCTCTTCATGAGCCTGGCCACTTGAATAGGGGAGATTTCCGTCCCGATTCCTGATGTAGACCTGCCCAGTCTGCCTTTAAAGCTGCCCCCCTTGCCCTAGTACTCTCTCAGAAGCCCCTTTGCAGGATGCAATGAGGTTTTCCACAAAGTCTTCCCCTGTCAGCCTGCTGTCCCTGCTCCTCCTGGGGCAGCCCGGGCTGTGGTTGGCTTTCTGGGCTACAGGTGGACATGCTGGCACATCATGGGGTCATTAAGGCTGGAAAAGACCTCCAGGATCATCTGGCCCAACCATCCCCCTACCACCGTCACCCACTAAGCCATGTCCCTAAGCACCACGTCCAACCTTTCCTTGAACACCCCCAGGGATGGTGACTCCACTGATTTGTGGAAGAACTCCACAACTCAAAGCAAATGAGTTATAAAGTAGCTTTGTGGTTTATTTCAGCACAGGGCACATGCGGGATAGCTCCCAAAGGCATGCGCACCCCAATGCAGCAACCTGCCATGGTTATGTGCAGTAAAGAGTTACGTATGCGTGAAGTTCCCCAATACTCCTATACATATGCATAACCTATCCCCGCTTCATATTAAAATTAGTTCCAAGAACTTATTTCCATAAATTCCTCCTGTCTGTGCCTGCGCAGTGCCTTCTGGTGGTGGTTGCCGGGGGTCACGGGGATGAAGGCTGATAACTCTTCTTCATCACCACTGGTTGACCTCCTGCCTTTGTGCAGACTCTGCTGCTCCTTGGCTCTTGTCCAAACCACAAGGTTGGTCTCAGCTGTTTTTTGAGACAGGTTCCCCATTTTTGTCAGGAACCATCCTTTGTGAGGGGCCCCAAGGCTCCTTGTTTCAGTTAGTTTGCACAGTAGTAAGCAAAGACACTCAGCAACATCTATTTTTAATGTGATTAAGCAAGCCCCCATTCTTCTATACCTGGCTTCACCACCACCTCCCTGGGCAACCCGTGACAATGCCTGACTGCTCTCTCTGAAAAGAAATGTCTCCCAGTTTCCAACCTAAACCTCACCTGGCACAACTCAAGGCCATTCCCTCTAGTCCTATCACTAGTTATCTGCAAGAAACGGCTGACTCCCAGCTCCCCACAGCTTCCGTTCAGGTAGTTGCAGAGAGCAATAAGGTCTCCCCTGAGCCTTCTCTTCTCCAGACCAAACAAGCCCAGTGCCCTCAGCTGCTCCTCACAGGACTTGTAGTTCAGACCCCTCATCAGCTTCGTAGCCCTCCTCTGGACATGCTCCAGGGCCTCGATGTCCTTCTTGCAGTGAGGGGCCCAGAACTGAACGCAGCACTCGAGGTGCGGCCTCACCAGAGTGAGATGGGGAAGATGCTAAAACCTATCTGAATTAGTATTTAGCTACATATATGGTAAAATATCCTAATTATTGGGGATACGGATGAGAACCTAAAAATATCCTAATTATAGGGCTGTAGATGAGAAACAGATGTAAAAAGAAGATATTGTTCAAGGCCAATGGAGGAGGGAAGAACGAACATCTCGTTAGGAAAGTACGAACAACTTGTTGGCAGGAAACAAGGCAAAGATAAGCAAAAAAGGCCTAAACTGTGCAACAGAAGGTCAAAGTCCACAAAGGTAAAGAAAGTTTAACCTCCTCTTCCTCATTGCCTTCATCCTGAAAGACCCCTGCCCACAACCACCAAACTACACTGCACAGGAGCAACTGGAAGATGTCAAGCCTAATGATAGGACAAGGGGGAATGGTCTTAAATGTTGCAGGAAGAATGTCCGAAAACACGACAGACACTAGTATAGTCAGATCATGCTCTCCCTTTATTACCCAAATAGCCTGATTTTATAGTAAACTTAACAGGGGCGGAGAGTGTCTCACACAAGATTATTGGTCAAAAGCACTCAGACAAACAACTGCACGAAAACAACCCCACCTGCAAGAAAACAACCCCCTTGTGATTAGCAGTCACGTAGATCCCGTCCTTGAAGTCAGCTGCTGGCAACAATATTTTTCTAAATTCCTCAATTGGGTGATGTGGGAACACTGTCATGGGAACTTCTCATAGTCGTCCTGGTAGCTTGGTTTGCTCAGCTGCAGCAAGCCATGGCATCTTTGCTGTTTCAAAAATCCCTCAACAATTAAACATAGAGAGAACATATTTAGATTAGACATCAGGATGAAATTCTTCACTGAAAGGGTGGCGAGGCACTGGAACGGGTTGCCCAAAGCAGCTGTGGATGCCCCAGCCCTGGAGGTGTTCAAGGCTAGGCTGGATGGGGCCTTGGCCAACCTGATCCGGTGGGTGGCATCCCTGCCTATGGCAGGGGGGTTGGAGTTGGATGAGGTCCCTTCCAACCCAAGCCATTCTATGGTTCTATGAATTCAGGTGGCTGTTGTTTCACGTTAGTAAACTTAGTGAAGCCTTATGCCACGGCACGAGCTCTGCATCACCTGGTGTATAGTGCTGACTGAGCACCAGTGAGTGACATTGTGTGGGGGCCTGGGTGGCACTGATGGGAAAGGGGGAGACGTGCTGACCAGAGCCTGCAAGATAACAGGAGCCACCTTGCGTTGGGAGGTAACAGAAGCCATCCCGTCCTGCAACAAAGAACCACCAACCTGAAGGAACAAAACATATATATATTCAGAACGGAGTATAGCGGACAAAATGAAGGTTGTACAGGTATAAGAAGCCAGGGAAAGTGTCGTGTGGGGTCCCAGTTGATATTTGTGTCCCATTACATTCTTACTGCTTTAACTAAGAGTTGACTCTTTGGGTGAATCTCAGACAGCTGGGGAGACCCATTCTGCTAGGTGGAAACAACAGGATTCCTTCACAGCGGTGTCATTCTGCAGCCAGATGGTGTTGCTGGTGCCTCCTCCCCCTGCAGGAAGGCAAAGCAGCAGCCCTGCTCGGACACACTGGAGGAACCAGGCACACTCTTGCTGTGAGTCCTGAATGGGTTTTGCTCTTTCTGTTCCGCTCTTCCCCAGCCGTCTCCGTCCACCTCTAAAGCTTTGCCCAGATGGCTGGCAGGGCTTGATGGCTGCAACAGAGGGACAACGTTGCTCTCACCTGCTGGCTCAGGCCCCCCCTGCCCTAGGCCTGCCCCACCCCTCACACCCATGGTTCCTTTTGTTCCCACATCCCTCAGGTTAGAAGCCCTAAGCATTCACTTGGAGTTGTAGAGAGGTACCTGGAGCCAGGGGTAAGACAGGGAGATGCCCAGGCCAGGAGAAACTGCAGGATGCATGCAGCCCCTGAGCTGTGCCAGGGACAGGGTCCTTGGCCCCATGCTGTCTTGCTGCCACTGCACCAGGACATGGCAGGAGCTGTGCACACTTACTGTTGCAGTGAGGTCTTCACTGGTATATGCTTTGGCTCCTATCGCCAAACCTCCCTCCTCTCCTGGAGCTCTCTGTCATACTCTCTTCTTATGGTGTAGGATGAAGGAGGGGACCAGTAGGATTTCTGGAGAGAGAGCGAGGCTTATCAAGCAGCAGGCAAATGAGTGTGCCCAGAAGCACCAGCCCAGTGGGGGACTGCATCAGGGACACTGCAGATGTGCCAGGGGATTTTGGAGAATCATCGCTGCAAGTCCCCATGGAGGTGCCAAGGTCAGAGCAGGGGCTCGCTGCGCTTCCCAAGTGGCACAGCTGAGACACAGCAGTCATCTGCTGGGGACCTCATTTTCTTTTTTATAAACTTCTTACCAGGTAATCGTATTCTCTGTTTTCCTTTTTGGCTGTTTTAGCAACCTCCAGCTTCCATGCAGCACGTGCTCTCTGTTATGCAATGAGGGAAAGAAAAAAAAAAAAAAAAAGGAATGTATTTTGGCTTGAGGGGCCAGCAAAGGAATGATCCCTGCATAGCACAGCACAGGAGGCACCTGGGGATTGTGCAGCCTTTCTCTGGACACAGCCTAGTCTGCTCCTCCAAGCACAAGAGCATTGAAGGCTTCGTCTTTCAAGCACTGAAGCCAAAGGAACAAACTTGTTTCTTTTTATGTCAGGGTGGCTGGTGAAGTCCAGAGGTTTTGGTTACAAATCAGACTTAAAAACCTCACTGTACTAGGAGGGGCAAACCAGTACATCACACCTGTAGCAGAACAGGTGAGCATGAAGAGCTGCCCTGCGCCCAGCTCTCCCCTGCAGGCAGCCACCTGGGGCTGGGATAGCCCTTGCCTGGTGCTGCTGCTCCAATGCCAGGGCTGGCAGCCTTGGTGGAGCCTCCCCATGTTCAAGGTAGGAAGGAGAGGGCTGGGTTTGTCTGCTAGTTGACGAATTGTCCACTGAGTCCGGTATTGAGCAATTCTCTCTCCTGGACAGGAGCAGAGGAGACTCAGAGACAGCAGTGAGTTGCCCCCCGGGTTTTGGGGAAACAACTCAGCAGCCCTGCGAGGGGACAGAAGTGCCAGTCCTCTGTGTGGCTGAGGTCACTGCCAGTACCTGGGCGCGCAGCGCTGCCATCCTGGCCTGCCAGGCCTGCAGTTCTGCCCACTCAGCCCTTTCTTGCTCTTCCTTCTGCTTCAGCAGGGCTGCCCGCAGACTTCGTTCCTCTTGCTGCATGCACAGGTAGCAGACCTCCTGGGGGGCCACAGACACACACCACAGACAGAATTAATCTCAGGACTTGGGGAGCTCCTGTGCCTCGTACTGAGCATCCGACTCCTAATGCCATTAGCGAAAAATCCCCTGCTCTGAACAAGGCACAACAGGGAGTGTCTTCTTCCTTTCCATGCACACCTAACCGTTCCCCTTTGGTCCTAAGACCTTCTAGCAAGACAAAACTTCACTCAGTGCAACTTGTACCCACTGCCCCTTGTCTCCTCCATGTTTGCCTTTGTGAAAGGAGAGCTTCTGTTGGCTTTGTAGCCACCCTTTAAATACTGAAATACTGTGATGAGGTCCCCCCAAGCCTTCACTTCTCCAGGGTGAAATGGAGTTGGACTTGATGATCCTTATGGGTCCCTTCCAACTCGAGATATTCTATGATTCTACGATTCTATCAAAAGACCCAGGTTCCTGAGTCAAAGACCCAAGTTCCTCAGTCTCTCCTCACAGGGCTGATTCTCCAGCCCATTGATCATCTCCGTGACCCTCCTTTGGACTCTCTCCAGTCTTTTGGGCATGACCATCAGTGCTTCTCCACTCCTCAATGCAATGCAGAACTGACATGGGGCAAGATCACGTACCTGTCCTACTCTCTGATGGCCTTTGCAGGCAGGGATTTCAGTTTTCCTCCTGACGTGGTGCGTCATTTTTTTCATGCCCTTCTTTGAATAGTCCTTCTCAATGGCTGGTGGCACACTAAAAATACAAAGCGGGTAGTGTTGGGACTCCACCAAATACACTTGCATCTACTTTGTGAGCCCGTTCCTCTGCAGTAGAAGGTGGTTGTTCAGCAGAGCTGTATAGCCAACGATTTGTGTTCTCAAAGACAGAGAAAGAGGTGCTCAAGACTAAGCCCTCTCTGAGTGGGACAAAGAGAAAGACAGCATCATCTGAGATGATGGTCTTGTGCAAAGGCCCCAGCTGACAGTGACTTGAAAGACATCACACTGCTTGAGCACTTGAAAGTGGTCACGCTGCTGTGCTTAGGGTTGCAGGGACGGTGTGAAAGGAGACGGGGACATAGGGAGAAAAGCAGAACTGCCAGTTATCTCCTGCAGGAAAACTTCCATGCCCTTTGCCCAGCAGTGTGGCTGACACAAACATCTCCCTGCCACCATGACCAGGGCACACCAGTACCCGCTACGTCTCTCCATCTCTCTCACCTCTCAGGGGGCTTGTCTCCTGCAGCTTGCTCTCCCTGTCCGTCCTCTAGTTTCAGCATAGGAAGCGTCACCGTGGAAAGCCTCCTTTTGGGCAGCAGGGGCTTCTTGGGAAGATGCCCTTGAAGCAAGATGTGAGAAAGGCCCTCAGACCTCCAGGCCAAAGCCACGTCCTTGTGGTAGCTCAGACCCGAGGTGCATGCCGAGCTGCTGGATACCACTAGGATGCTTTCTGTTGCAGCAACCCTAATGGTCCTGGAGTCACATTTTGTTGTGGGGTGGGGGCCCCTGAGAACCCTTTATCTCATCCAACTCTGCAGGTCCAGAGAGCAACTCTGACCCCTGGGTTTTCTTTGTCCAGTATTCTTTTCCCTAGGATATCTCCTGAGGAGCAGGGCCTGCTAGGCAATGCTTGAGACCTCACAGAGACTTAGTGGGGCAGATGGCATTAGGGAAGAAAATTCCACCCATCTAATACCACCCGCCTTGACCTTCCCTCAAGGTAGGAGGTATTTGCAGTGAGGACGGACAGCCCACCTTCCTTCCTCCCCCCAGCACAAGCCCACCCCTCACACAGAGCTTGGCGAGTCACACTAGGGCATAGGGTGCCGCAGGGACGTCCCTCAGCAGAGTAACTGCAGCATGGGCAATGGTGCTGGGCCAGGGTCCCCCTCCACAGTGAGCCCTGAAGATGGACCTTCTGAGGCAAACCCAGCCATGTGAGAGACATTTTGCTGTCCCAGCAACCACACATAGCCCTGTCTGCCTCTGCCCACACTAAGGCATGAGGGAAACCCACAAGCCTGTGCTGGGGCCCATCTGCTACCTCTCCATCTTTCTCACCCTCCTTACCTTCTTTTCCACGGGGGCGTTGGAGCAGCCCTGAAGTGGCAGATGGTGCTTGGCGGAGCTCTGACCTGGGAACAAGACAGGCACAAAGCTGAAGCTGACGCGATGCAGGGGTCTTACCGAGCCATGCTATGCTGGGCCCTCCGGCAGGAAACGTGCACACATCCAAAGAGCCCTCCCAAGTTAACAGAGGTGATGTGGCTGACACAAACATCTCCCTGCCACCATGACCAGGGCACACCAGTGCCCGCTGCGTCTCTCCATCTCTCTCACCTCTCAGGGGGCTTGTCTCCTGCAGCTTGCCCTCCCCGTCCATCCTTTGGTTTCAGCACAGGAAGCATCATGGGGGAAAGCCTCCTTCGGGGCAGCAGGGGCTTACTGGGAAGATGCCCTTGAAGCAAGACGTGAGAAAGGCCTTCAGACCTCCAGGCCACAGCCACGTCCTTGTGGCAGCTCAGACCAGAGGTGCCTGTGGAACTGCTGGGTACTGGTGGGATGCTTTCTGTGGCAGTGACCCTGATGGAGTCACATTTCCTAGGAGGCTCTCAGTCCTGTGACAGTGCTCAAGTGAAAGAGCACTCGGCAAGATCTGCTCGGGAATGGGGTGGTGTGGGGAAGTGTCCTGCTGCAGAGGAGCTGCAACTTGGGGCAGTGGGCACGCTTTGGGTAGTCTGGGCTTGCGTTACCTTCACTCGCTCTCTCCTTAGCCAGGTCTTCTGCCAAGACTTCCTGTTTTTCAGCCTCAAACTTCATCTTCAGGCTGGCTAACAGTGCGCTAAACTCATTGCTGGATGGACAGAAGGTGAGAAGGAATTAGGCTGACCCCCGTGTCTCACAAAACACTGCCGTATACCTGCAGTCTGGCTGGCAAACACCATCCCTTCTGAGATGTGCTAATAGCCTTTCAGAGCTAATATAGATGGCATGTCCAAGAGAAAGCTCCCGCTCCCATGACTACCAGACCATCCCATTGCCCTTATCTGCTTTCCCAAGAGCCTCACTTGTCCACAGTCTTCCTTCTACTGTCCTGTTGCCCCTTCTCGTCCTTTGCCGCTTTCAGTCTGCTCGGTGGACGTTTCTTTTGGTGGCGGGGATGCTTAGCCTGAGGGCTGCCTGCCCCTGGGAAAGAAGACACCTCTTCAGAACAGCGCCTTTGTGACCACATGGACAAGGGGAGGTGCAGACCTGCTCAGTCCTTACTCGGACAGTCCTTACTTTCTTTCTCACTGTCTCGCTCGGTGGAGGAAAGCTCTCCAGCTTTTCTGCCAGGGGGTAGCTTGATCTTAAACCTAGAAAGAAGAAGACATGAGCTGGAGGAAAGGGCTCCACCTCCCCTGAGCAGGCAGTGACAGTGATAGCTGGCAGTCACTACAGGGCCTACAGATCACTAAAGCAGTGTGTCCAGACTATTTACCACCTTGGAGGGCTCTCACTGGGTGGCACAGACTGGAGCCCCTCGGCCTCCAGCAGTGCCTCCCTGCTGCAAGCTCTTGATGTGTGCAGCGCCAGCTCTGCCCCTTGTGCCATCAGGGGACCTGCTCAGCTGGGCTCGTCCCAGTGCAGAGCTCTGCAGGGCCCCACTGGACCACAGAGCCTCCCTTTGGGCCACCAAGTCCCTCCTCCACTCCCTGTTGCTCCAAGAAGAAGGTCTCCTTTGGAGACGTTTCCTTCACTGCAGTCTGAGGAAAGTCTGGGAAATGTCCCCAGCACGACTTGTACCAGGCCTTTGAGCAGCTGAACTACCCTTGAGAGGCCTCTCAGGTACAAGCCAGGAGAGAAGACATTTGAGAAGCTTTTTCAAATGCTTTTTGCCATTGCCCTACCAAGAAAGGGAACGAGGAGATGAATCTCGATGGGAAAGGATGCCTGAATTGCTCTCCAGGTCCAGCTGGGAGTGCAGAGCACAATCCCTCCTCCAAACTAAAGCAGGAGAGGACAGCCAGAGTCCAGAAGCAGAAAGCACACGTGGAGGAAGCTGTCCATTCTTCCATCATGGAGGGATTCCTGGCAGGAATCCTGGCAGGAGCAGGCAGCTCTGGTGACAGCCCTACCAAGGAGGAGCTGAGGAGCCAAGGGCTGCACAAGTGCATGTACTCACGTCGGAAGCACGCGGATCCCACCAGGACGCACGTGGAAAGGATCAGGTTCTTTGCCTGACAGCACGCAAATCTTTGTCCGTGGGTTCTGCCGAAAGAACAGAGATGTGGCAGATGAGGCCCCAGAAAGGATCCCATTGCCCACAAAGGCAGCACTCCTTGCCACTGCTCAGTGTAGCTCCCTCAAGGAAATTCTTCCCCCGCTCCCTTTTCACCAGCAGCACAACAGAACTCGCCCTACTCTTGTGCTCTGTCCCCAAGCTGCTGGGAGTGGGATCCCAGGCTAGGGAGGTGTCTGGCTTGAGCCTCAGAAAGAGCCCTGGAAAAAAACAAACTTACGGAGAGCAGACATTCTAAGACAGTTCCAGTCCCATCAATGGCGAGGAGAAACTCTGGGTGGTATCTCATCGTGAGGATCTTGTTTCGGCTCATCAGAGAACCGATGCCCTTGAAAACAAGGTCGTAATCCTCCCCCAGTCCGGCACCCCAGGCGAAGAGTACCACGATGTCATTCACACACTCCTTCACCAGCTTCTCGGGAATGGATGTCTTTTGTGACAATTCAGAATAGTCCAGGGGGACAACTTTGAGGTCATCTAGAAAACAGCAAAAGAGGAACAGCATCAGGTGGGCAGTGGCTCATCAGCCTGACAGTGCCGCAAGGTTTATCAAAGGCTTTGTGCCCTTGGCATACCGGGGATGTCGCTGTTGGTGTAGCTGAGCCCCTGCGCCCGTGCGACCCTCTCTGACAGGTGAAACCTGGGCACAACCATGTCCCTGTTCACCTCGCCGCTGTGCTTCTGCAGTATGTAGAAAACGCCAAGCACATCTACAGCTACACCCTGTGGAGAGCAGAGAACAGAAGTGCTTTTAGAAGGACACGTACTCGTTGGAGTGAGACACTGGCATTCTGTGCTTCCTCTGCTCTGGAGGTGCAAGGAGGTTGGATGGGGCTCTTCAGAAAGAGTTGGAGAAGAGCCGCTCAGGAGAAGACATGTTGTTTTCTCCTATCTCCTCTTCCCCCTTATAGCACAGAAGGAGAGTAAAAGCCAAAAAAGCATCCTGGAGCTCTGTAAGGCCTGAGGGGTGCTGAGCAATTGAGTGATCCCTGAGAAGAGTCCCAGGCTTTCTGCTGGGCTGCCTCTGCCTTCCGACTGTGAGAGCAGGAAGGTGCCAGGAAGGCTTGAAGCTTCTCTTCTAACAGATCCAAATTTCCTTCTTGGCATCGGATGTCACAGGAGCAGTGCTGCCCCACCTCCATGCCCTTCAGGAACATTTCAGAGAAGTGGGTGGATGGCTGCACTTGATGTCAGCGGGGCTGCCAGGACTGCAGAAAGCATCCACGTGCCAGGAGGAACAGCTCACCTTTTTCAGTGCAAACTGCTGGAGCATGTACTGGGACACACCGTCCCAAATTCTTATGACATCTGAAAAGCAAGGGAGAGACACGTCAGGCCAGCAAGCCCACCTCCATTCAGCTCCTGCCCAAGCACGGAGCTGGAGTGCGCAGCGGTTGGCAGAGGTGTCAGCCGGAGCAAATGCAGGTAGGGGCTACAGGGCTGAACTCTTGGCTGCCTTCAGGCTCTCAGCCTCAGGGTGAGCCTGAGAGAGGGCTGGGCTCAGCCAGGGGCAGCAGAAGGGACTTGGGCACTGGCATCCCACCAGCTGGTGTCTGCAAGGGGAAGTGGCCCCCCAGCTCCAGGCCCCTTCTGCCCATCTGGAAAGACCAGAAGAGCCAGCGGGGAACAGCCAGAGGCTGTGGCTGGTTGCAAGGAAAGCCCAGATTGCCAACACATGTGTTTCAGGAAGTTTCTAGAAATGCGGGGAGGTCAGACAGCCTACAACAGGTTCCCCTGTCCTTCCTTTCTCTGCCCTTCTCTCCCTTTCCCTTCCAATGCTGATCTCCAGAGCTGACCCTCTCCCTGGGGAAGTGTCACCACAGATTTCCTGCCACTGTCACCCTTCAGCCATACGGGACAACCACTTGGGGCCTCCTGCACTCCTCCCCAGCCCTCCCCGCAGCTGCAATGTTGAGGACTGATATCACTCAATAACACCGGTGGCACAGCTCCTGAAGGCCTTACCATCCAGGCCGAGCACCCGCAGCGCGGGGAGCTTGACAAAGGGAAATTGCATCCTTGTGGTGGGGATTCTCAACAGGAAACAACTTCTCCACTCTCCTCCTCCTCTGCACTTCTGTGCAGCGGGGACAGTGCATGTGGCAATATGGCAGCTGTCACTGTGACATAAGGGGTCCCACTCCAACCTCAAGCATGACATCACTGCGGGGCTGTCGCAGACACCCTCCCAGTGAAGAACCTTTTCCTGATCTCCAGCGTCAACCTCTCCTGTTGCAGCTTGAAGCCATTCCCTCAGGTCCTATCGCTTGTTATAAGTTGCCCCCTTAATTAATTTTCAGAGAGCGTTGCATTAATAATAGAAAGGAATTTACTGAGTAAGCAACAGCAAGCAAAACAGCGCTGGGTGGCCGCGGAGTCTCAGCTCCGCCAACGGCGCGCGCCTCACCCCCGCCAGGGTCCCTTTTTATATCTTGGTAATTCTGGGATTACGCAGCACATCCTGGTATATTCTGTGACTGCGCGCACTGTTGCTAGGGGGTTGTCTCTGTCCCTCTGGTGGTCGTGAAGATGAAGGCCGTAGTCTTCCTCGGCATTGTGGTTCAACTTCTTTTTATTTGGTCATGTTGGCCCAGCGTGAGACAGGAAGGCAGGATGTTGAGACACTAGTTTAGCAACTTATCAAGAGATGGTTACATGAGCTTTGCAGCAGGGTCTTTGAACAAAAGAGGCAACTGAGATGCAGAAGGAGAATAAAGGAGCAGAATAGAGCCGGTTGGTCTTTACGGGCATTTTTCCTAGAGCACAAGAGCATTCAATTCCCACGTGTAAGAAATCAAGGGAGCAGCATGGCTGAATCAGGAACTCCTGGTCAAGTAGCGTGTGAGAAGGAAATGCACAGGAACCAGGAATCTGTATCCCGGGAAGAATACAGGGATGCTGCCTGCACGTGCAGGAATGGGATCACCGATGTTAAGGCAGAGCTGTGAGCTTGCCTTTCACCCTGCCCCCTGCTCCAGGGGTCCTGAACTCCATCCTCTCATGGTGGAGCCACCAGAGGGTGGAGTCCACGTTCCCCACAGTTCCCTTCACATTCTCCACAATTCCCTTCATGTTCCCCAAAATTCCCTTCAGATCCTCCATAATTCCCTCCACATTCCCCACAAGCCCCCAGCTTGCTGCTGAGCACGAGGCCCAGCAGAGCTCCTCTCCTCGTTGGCTCCCTGTCCCTTGCAGCAGGCAGTGACCGCAGTGCTCCAGGAACCTGGAGAGCTGGCGTCCTGCTCTGCTGTCCCTCCAACAGACCCCAGGGTGGTTGAAGTCCCCCACAAGGACCAGGCTGGCATACGTGGGGTTGCACCTACCTGTCTGTAGGGCTTCATCTGCTTGTTCTTGTTGGGTGGCCTGTAGCAGAGTCCCACTACAATGTCACCTAGCCCTGTCCTCCCTTTAATTTAAAGCCACCAGCTCTCAGCCAGCTCCTTGTCCATCCTCAGGCAGAGCTCTGTGTGCTCTTGCAGCTCTCACACAGATGGCAGCAACCCCTCCTCATCTTCCCAGCCTGTTCCCAAATAGCCTGTGTCCTTCCATTGCAATACTCCAGTATGGGAGCAATCCTGCCATGTCCCAGTACAATTGTGGCCCTGAAACTGTACGCACATCTCTAAGTCATCACATTCATTCCTCATACTACATGCATCAACGTACAGGCACCTCAGGGACACACCCCAGCATGTTGGGTTCCTAGAAAGGGTTTTGGGGATTTCTCCACAATGGTGCCTTGTAGGCATTTCCTTGCTAACCTGCAGTGCTGTCCCCCCAAGAGGGAGTCACTCATTACAACTTGCTGTTTCTTCCTGGTGGCCTTGCATGGTAAACCACACAAGTGGTTTACGGTTGGATTCCTTGTGTGGAGGCATGTCTGCCTCCTCTTCAGTGTTGAGGGCAGCAAACCTACTTTGTAGCTGTAAGTCTTTACATGGGACAGGAGCCTTCCTCTGGTGCCAGAAGTCACCAGCTTAAGTCACAGTCACCAGATTAGAGGCTGTGATGTGGGCTGCAACGTGGGGCTTGCCTGGAATGGCACGTAGGCCATACTGGCATCGTGCCCTCAAATTCCATTGTGAATCTGTGATGCCTTCAACAGAGCATTATACACCAACAGTTTAAAAAAAAAAACAACAACAAACAAACAAACAAAAAACAAACTGAAAAAGCAAACAGGAAACACATTTTGTAGAGAAAAGAATGCTCAGCTTAGCAGACAGGTGTGTAGGGCGTGGAAGAAAAGTTTATTTTAGCAGTTGGTATGGAATTCTGTGTCACACTGGCACCCACGCTGGAGTTTCTAACTGTAGTGTTATACAGGAGTCCCACCAGCCAGCGCTGGTAAGATTTAGTAAATGACTCCAGCACAAGGCATCCCACTATAAGGCATCAGGTAGTGTTGATTAAACATGCTTTGGGTACAGGCCATTCCTTAATGGTACTGCTTTATCCAAAATAACTGCTTGTAATAAATATAAACATGATGATTTACACTCCCAAGTCAAGTAGGACAGACCAAGGGCTGACCTGTAACCAGGCCTAGGGCAGCAAGGGTTCTTTCTGATGTCACCAGCGTCAGCTTCCCTATTTCAAATCTATAGGCAACATATACATAAGGCACAACGCTGTTAAGGTTCCACACTAGCAGAGAGCAAGTTAAGATTTAAATATGATTGTATTTTACATGATTAATTTTCTTTGGTTTTAAATTATCTTGCAAAAGCTGAAGCAAGTCTATATTGTGCACTCTCCCTGTATTGACGAGGTTCATTTTTCGCTCTGCAGCTTCCTACATTCTGTGTCTAAATTTGCTTCAGTTGATAAGTTTTGCTGGTAAATGCAAAGGCAAAGGGACAGCTTGTCAGAAAGCAAAAACAATGTAGATTTGGTTAAAGTGTTCTGTTTAAGATGAGCTTTACTAGCCCAATATATAAATGTATATAAATGGATGTTGTGAGCATAAAAGCTTATCGTAAGGGTCAAATGGAACTGCCATTTCATTAATTAACCTAAGTCAGTACTTATAGCAATTAATAAGCTATCTGGGGAAACAAGTTGAAGGAGCTAAATCCTTATGATGCCTCCCATCATCCAGGCAATATACCGGGCATCATTTAATCCTCTCCACCGCAGAGTCTGAGCAGAACTTTTCTGTAGTCTCCTGAGCAATCTCCCTAGAAAGAAAAGAGAAAAAGGATCATGATTTATCTTACAGCTCTATGAAAGGCTGGATTCTTTCAGCACATACATTCCCCCTCTCCTTTTTTTTTTTTCAGGGTTTGTATCCTTTTTGACAATGAAAATTCAAGAACATTTTCGGTACATTATTCTAGTGTCTTAATTTCATCTGCTCTAAAATACCCAGTAGGTGTCAGGTAGCTGTCTCCTTTAAGCCACTTAGCAAATCCAGCTCTTTGTTTCTAACACCAAGAAGTTTACCTTAATGAAGGAGTAGAGAGATTTCCCATACATGGTCAGGAATTCTCTTCTGATATCGAGCATATCTATTTCAGAGCGGGACACCATCACTCGGATCAGCGTGTTGTCATCTGTTCCCAGGCCCTAAAAAGCAATCCAACCACATACAACTAACTACAAAATGTTTTGGATAAACCAGCGAGAGACACAAAGGTTTTCTTGCTCAGTCTTCTGCATAATCTGTTGCTAATTAGAGCATTTTTGCATTAAAAGTGTGATCCACTAGCAGCTTTCTGCGTAGGAAGATTATTACTTTGAGCTTCAAGAAAGTCTGAGCTCTTCCAGAAAAGCTCAGATCTATTTCCCCATTAACAGTAGTGTTTATCTAATGATTGCTATGATGCTACTGACTTGAGCATGGAAATACAAGCCAAAAAAAAAAAAAAAGACAAAAAAAAAAAGAAATCTCACATTAAAAAATCTTTACCTTCATGGATTTGTACAATCTTTCAGCAAAATATGCAGGTTTATTGCGCATGCATTTTACTGTAAGAGATAAAAACAAGAAATGAAGGTCAGTAAAAACAGGAAGAGAAGGTTTTCCACACCTTTGCAGAACTTTCTTTGCGGAGGTGTTTGTTCTGTGAAGATACAATTGAAGGCTGACAAATAGCAGGTGCAATGCAGAGACATCATAGAATGGTTTGGGTTGGAAGGGATATCCACAGACAGCGACCTGCTGTGAGCTGACGTCTCTGTGCTTAGTGCACAGCTGTATGCTCTTTAATGCTTCAGTGCCTCCTGACAGCAAATGTCAGCTGCCAAAGCATCACTTAGCCAAGTAAACTATGTGATAAAGCACAACACTTTCTCACCTGATTGTATCTGTATAGCGTAAAAACAAACAAACAAACAAACAAAAAACCACAAATAAATCATGGCTGCCTCCTCTAGCTATGTAAAGCAGTCAAAACAAGATGCAACATCTCTAATTATGTAATTAATTTGCAGACAAAGTTTAAAAGCAGGGCACTCACCCACAGCTAGCAAAGCATCTTCAAGGTCTCCTGACATCTCAGATTTAATGCTGTCTGTTATGTCCTTATTAGCAATCCCTCTGTATACATCAAAAACTAGGAGGAAGAATCCGTGATAAAAAGTCAGAGAAATTCCTAGCGGCATGAAGCATGCAAACCACAAAGGATCTCTTTGCAAGATCAAGCACCTCACATTCTGCATGATCACTGTATCATTACTGCAGCATTGTAAACTAAATCAGGGCTGTCACACAGAAATAATTCATTTTAATTATTAACTGTGTTGCTAATTGGCCCACCATGGCTGCTAGCATTTCCAAGACCTGCTAGTTAATTATGACAGTTTAAAAGCTTAGCTTCTTTCCTCTCTGCCCCAATGGGAGTCAAACTTTATTATCTCCAATTTAAAAGCTGGAGCAGCAGCAAGTTGTACCTATGTTTTTTTCTCAAGCCCCTTTTAGTCTCAGGAGGGAATAAAACAGCTTGAAAGAAATGGATACAACTGGGCTCTCTCTAGGACACCTGCTGCCTCAGAGGAGTTTGCAGTTACTGAACACATACGAAGACCTACAAAATCATCATGCTCAAACAAGGAAGGAAAAAAAATATTCCAGGACACTGTGGAGGGTCCTACCTCTTAGCAGGTGACACCTGTTCCGTGTACAGAGGATGGACATAAATTGCACCTCATCTGTTCCCCACTTCTTCTCCCCCGCTTCATACAGGCACTTAAAGACAATGTGAATAGACAAAATAAGGCCAATGGGGAAAACTGGGTGTATATCAGATGAGATTTTTACTTCCTTGGTGCTTGAGCACTGCTGGCCTGTGGCCTGTCTAGATCACAGATGTTTTCCAACATCTAATGAAGCACAGCAACTCTCAACGGAACTGTCATCTCCCCTGCCAAACTCCCAGTCTGTTTAGAGCTCTCTCATCAGAGCCTCGCAAACAAGGCTTGAATCATTACCCCCATTTCACAGCCTGAGGCACAGAACAGCAAAGAAGCTTCACTAAGTGTCAAAACTGAGAACAGAGACCAGGTCTCCACCTAGGGTGCTACTGTCTAACATAGCTTCAGGTTCACTCTCTTGCCTTGAAAAAAAGAGAGGTCTTGGAAAAGCAGGGATTCACCATGCATCATGTAGAGATGAACAGACTGTTCTTGCAAGGAAGAAAATTACTACACACCTGAGCATCTTGCTGAGCAAGGGCATCATCCACATACATCCCCTCATCTCTGTTTCCCTGCAGACATACAAGGACAAAAGATTCAGTTCACCAGAACAACTACTGGAAGCAATTCCCTATTCAAAAAAAAAAAAGTTACTGTAGGAGTATAATGGAGTCCTTAAAAGTAAACAGCAGCTTACAACTACAGTGAAATATGGCTCAGACATGATTGTACTTCTGAGATGAGCAGCAATCCACTTTACCCGGGCCATTTTAAAAAGAGCCCATTGCATGAATGCATGCACAGACTCCTCTCCCTGTAGAAGCTGGGTTTGAAAAGCAGGCAAGGGGACACACGAGGTGAAAAGTGAAATAAAAGCCATCACCATTGAACAGAGAGGCATGCCTATCAGCCACAGGAAGATTCACCCCCATTCCCCTTAGACTGGGCTTACCGTTGCAAGGGACACGAGGACTCTGCGAAACATGGAAGATGTGTCAGAAACAATGTCGTCCTCGAGGGAAGAGCCATATTCTAGAAGGAGCACACACACGGATGGCATCTGTTAGTAACAGGTCCACCTGGATACTGTCCATAGCATTTGCCAGTCATCAGCTAGGTAAGTACAGAACTGTGCTCAGGGCTCATCATTACAGTTCTCCAGCCATCATAGTTAGTGTTACAGCCCCAAATTAAGAAGAACAGACAGTATACAACTGGCAATAGATCCATACATCCATAACACCCCCACCCCATTTTATCTACAATTTTCAGTGAAGTTCTAGTCTCTGAGGCTGTTAGCTGTCTTACTGTTGACATCAGTTTCATCCAGAGGTTCTCTCTGGACAAACAGTAATAGCTGGTCTGGCCAATTTGTCACACTTAAAGGCTTGTGGACCCCTCTCCTTCCTCTCTGTGTGTGCATGGCTTGCACACGAGATTGACTTTTAGGCAGTATGACAAAGGCCAGCAGTTTGCACTACTTACGAAGCCTGTAGGTCTCATTAATGCGCCGAATCTCCTCATTTGTGCGAGAAGCCAGAATTTCAATCAGGCAACCTTCATCTGTTCCGGCACCCTAGGGAATTGCCAAGACAAGATCCAAGATGATACCAAAAACTGCTTCTGATGTGCAACCAGGATTCTTCATATAATAGTTAATAATCAATAAGAAATTAATTCATATCATACTAACTTGACCAGAACTTAAGCAATACAAAAGGAAGACTTCCACACCTTCAAAGCTCTCTTCAATTCGTGCACGTCGTACATGGTGGTAGGAGTCATCATCCCAATGATCACCCTTTCAAAATTCCCACTCAGCTCAGACTTCAAGTCATCAATCAAATCCTAGAGGGCCAAAAAAAGGAGAAGAGAGTTGGAAGAAGGTACAGCCTTAGAGAACAGAAGGAACTAACACTTTCAACACTTTTCTTCAGGCTCCAATCCTCCTTACACAAATAGTTGCTCTGAAGTGAACACAAACAAAATAAACTTGGCCAGGGGATGGCTCCGCTAATCGTACTGTTATGGAGACTGGATTGTTTTTCACTTTTCACCCAAAGGACATAACCTAAAAGTTGTCCCCATCTCCCAGTTAAAAGCACAGTCACTAATCTCTGCAGACTACCTACCCTGCCGATCGTGCTTTTATAGGTGATTAGAACTTGCTGACGTTGTGAAACGTTTAGTTTGGTCAAGATGTCAATGATGGCATCTTCATCCGTGCCTGAAAGAAACAAAGGAAAGCTAGTCTGGCTGCTTGCACAAGCACCAGAAGTGTCCCCTGGCCTTGTGCCATCTTCTGTCCCTTACACAGCCTGCTTCTCTAGGACTGGGACTAGATCTGTGTACAGAAGTGCCTCAATCCAGCCAGCAGCATGGCAGAACCGTACTGCAGGAGAGATGAGACTGGAGACAGACTAAGGATGTTCTTGTGTCCAGACTTGGATTTCAAGTTGGGCTCAAATCTCAGCATGACCAAGTCATTTGATTCCTCTCAGTGCTCTCGTATCACATCAGAAAACTCCGGGTAGCACCTCAGGACAGGTACAGGGTCCCTAGTCTGTGGGATTACCATCATAAAATGCCTATGAGCACCTTGGAGACAACGCTGAGAGAGACCACACACAGATTCACAAATAAACAGACAGGCTACCAGCAATGAAACATTAAAAAAACACCCTTCAGCACACTGTGGTCATCAGTGCTGTCCCCACTCTGACATTACCTTCCATCCCTTTGCACTCCTGACTTTGTTTCCAGACACAATCCCCACTGACCAGACTGACTCCATGTATTTAAGAGCACAGAGGGTGCCAGGATCCATACCACCAGAGGAGGCTGCATTTCAGGGACAGGATGCCTCTTTTCATTTTCAAAGAGTTTTGGGGTGGGTGGTGCAGTGAGGCAATGCGAATGGCTAGACTTCCCCTCTAACAAACCACCAGACCAAACATTCTCAGTGCTGAGGAAAAAAAGGTTTAACCATGGAGGGAGATCAACTTACCAAATCCCTTCATAGCCTTCCTTAGTGCCTGTGCTTCCTGCTCAGCACTGAAGCTTGAGACCCCCTTGATTGTTGCCTAAAACCACAGGAAAGGAGTTATCAAAGGCAGACTTACAGTGATGCAAGCATACAGTAGAGTTGAATTGAAAAAAAAAAAAAGACACAAAAGATGCAAATATAGCAATAGCAAGTAAACTCCATCCCACAAGTGATTTTATATCAGGCTTCCATCCCACCCAAAAGAATGACAAGTCTAGAGGGACTTCCCAGGCACATAAGAAATAAACCACAAGACAAAACTACAGAGAAGATATCTCTGTATTGCTGCCTGTGTCGTATCTGGTTTGTAATTAAACAAAGGCTGGACACCTGGTATCTCTGTTCAGACCCGTAGGGGTCTGAACATTACCAGCATTTTCCTATGCAAATAGTAAAGAAATCTGTTCCCATCAAAGGGAACGGAGCCGGGCTCCTTCCAGTGATGCCCAGTGCCAGGCCCAGTGGTGCTGGGCACAAACTGGAGCCCTGAGGCTCCCCCTGAGCAGCACAAAGCCCAACCATGCTGGGTGGGTGCCAGAGCCCTGGCACAGGTCCCCAGAGAGGTGCCAGAGCCTCCTCCTCGGGGTCTTTGCACCCTGCTGGACATGGTGCAGGGCTCTGGGTGGCCCTGCTGGAGCTGGGTGGGACCAAAGGGGCCCAGAGGTGTCTCCAGCCTCCACTGTTCTGTGATTTTGTAATGCCCAGGACGTGCCGTGTTTTGCTCAAAATGGTGATTCACAAACAGGTTCCTCCTGCCTCCTGTCCGGTGACATCTCTGCGGGGTGACCCTGTCTCCTACAAGTGTCAGTTTCCACAAAGAGACAACAGCAAGGTGCTGAACATTCACGTAGGCCAGGCTTTTGAGAGCAAGGCATGGAAATAACTATTGTACAGATGGGAACCCTGCGGGTTGAACCAGGAAACAAAAGTATGCCTAGAGAGTTTACTCAAATACTTGCCCTGTGAATTAATATCTGATTGGGTTTTCCATTAACTTTCAAAGAGGAAAAGCCCATGCATGTGGATCATTGACCTCTAGTATGAGGAAACAGGGAAGTGATAAACTCACCCCCCATAAAAAGACAGTGTTATTCCTGCTCTATCTACACACCCCACATTTATCTGATTAGAGCAAAAAACGCCCGGCACATCATGGTACAGAAAACAAGCACACTCACCATCGCTCTAGCTTTTGGTCAATCTGTTATTGTACAAGTCCCTCGGCAGCTCAACAACTGCAATAACAAAAAGGAGGAGTGTCAGTTTTCTAGCAAATAATTAATACCGCCCTCGACACCCATACCACCCTTGCCAGTTAATGACCCTGGTTAAGTAATCGGGACTATAAAATATGATTATAATCAAATCATTTCTCTGAGGTCTTCACTGAACGCCCACAGCCACAACAGCAGCCCCGGGGTGCCTGCTGGATTGTAATGCATGAACAAAGGCTGGTGTGCAGCAGGATGGGGCTGGGGCATTGCTCCACAGAGGCTCTGCCTGTGAGGGATGTCATGCACCACTCTGAAAGAAGTTTCTATCGGTAGTGTGACAGCCTGGCTGAGGTTACAAGGAGAAGCAGCGATGCTGCCCTGAGAGCAAACTGACTCGACTCCCGTCCCCGTCAAAACTCAGGGCTGCGACCTCACCAGGGGAGGTTGTGGAGGTGGGTGTGGGTACGGATGCGTGCAGCCCTACCAGCACACACAGATATTCCTGGAAGGCAGAGACAGCCCTCAGGTGCAGATGAGGATGCCACGGATAAACTCACTCGGGGACAGAAGTATTTTCCCTCTTCCTTAGAACCTGCTGCATTCAACTCCTCACTTTGCTGCAACCTGTAATTCCTTGTGGCACCGCAGTTTTAACTATTAAACCTCACACAAAAAAAAAAGTTAATTTGCCACCTCCCCAGACTTTATTTCTTCTGTTCATACTTTTGTTTTCGTGCACAGGGCCTGTTCCTGCACACAAACACGCCCAAGGTTTTTCCTGTACCCCTCTCCTACACCCTATACCCACAGGCTGGGTGTCCAGCATGAGGACCGGCTCCATCTCCCCGCACCTCGAGTTCAGCATGGCCTGAGCTGTGCTCCTTACACTGAAGCCCTACAGCAGCAACAATGCCATGGCTGTCAGATCCCTTCCTGGTCCTGCCCACGGTGCTCCGGAGCTGCTGTCAGTGAGCACAGATCCTTGTGCAACAGCAGCCGGGTCTGTGCTCACACTGCACATGACTCTTACAAATCTGGAACACCATCGGGGTGTTGCTGTCCAGGCGAGTTAGCTCAGCACGACATTGGCCACTGACGTGTTACACGTAGGCACTCTTCCGTGCTCTCCTGTTTTTCTGTACGTTATTACAACACCTACAGTCAGGCAGCGCACGGAAAATCGAGCTCGTTTTCCCTTTCGTGTGATTGTAGATATTAGCAGACAAATTGTGACCTAGACCGCAGGAAAATCTCTTACAGAAATAAAAAATAAATAAATAAAAATAGAAAGCTGCCTTTATATTTGCTTTATCCAGAACCTAAATAATGGCTTAGAATTTCACGGAAGCTTTTCCAACAGTTTTACCATTCAGTTGCTTTGTACACAGAAGCAGAACAAGCTGGTCTAACAAGTAGATTTGATGGCAAAAGAAATGTCAATAAACAAGGAAAAGAGGAAGAGATATAAAATGAGAAATACGACGGCAGAAAGAAAACCAAACCAAAGGAAATGACACGTGTTGGATTCAATAGGAAACTACAGCAGCAATAAAACAGAAATGTCACACGGAATAGTGACTGTGTTAAAGATTCCGATTCCTTCATTCAGATTAAACATCCCTGTGAATAAAAAGAGCAGAGCGCTGCAAAAGGCAGTGGTTCTAACCCTGCTGTGCAAGCTGGAAACGCTTTTATGTTCCAGCGTGTTTGTGTGTGTGGTGCCATAAGGAAAAAGGCACTGAGGTTACAGGGGGAAGAGCTCAGCAGTTCTTTGGCAATGGTCCCTGCCCCTGAACACCTTCTGCAGGCAGTGGTGTCCCCATCAGCAGCTCAGGCTGGGGCACTGGACAGATGAAGCTCCCCTGTGCGCTCCCTTTGCTAGAGCAGGGAAGGCAGGCACTGCTCGCTCAGATTTGCCACTGCTCCGCTGCTTACCACAACTCCTGGCCCACAGCTCAGATGGCAAAAACCAGCTTCAGGGCTGGAGTCGGAGCAGCATGGAATTCCTCAGCCTGCACCGCCGCCCTTGAAAAGCAGAACCCAACACCAACACCGTTTCTCAGAGACCAGCCGAAATTTCAGCGTCTTCTGGCCGACCCAAACCCAGACTTGCTCCCTGACCGTGCCCTGAGCGCCCTCAGCTCCGCAGGTCGTGACCCCAAAGCCTTTGACCGCAGCCTGGAGCCCAGGACCCGAGGAGGAAAACCCCGGGGGTGCCCCCACGGCTCGTCCCTTCGCTGCGGGACACCTCCGGCTTCTCCCGGTGCCGGCCCAGCCCGCTCCCCCCTTACAGCCGGCCGCCCCTCAGGGATGCCAGGGGACCCCCAGCGAGTGGCAGCGCCCTAAATCCCCCCCCCCCACCCACCCACCCTCCCCGGCCCGGGGCTGCCCCAGGCCCTCGGAGCCGACCCCCGGTACTCACCGGCAGTCCCGGCAGAGGCTGGGCGGCGGCGGCGGAGCTCGGCTCGGGGCAGGGCTGGGCACGGCCCCCGCCCCGCCGCGGGGTGGGACTGCGGGAACCGCACTGAGCCCGGCCCCCAGAGCCCTGCGTGGGGCCTGAGGGGGGGGCAGCGCCAGGGGCCCCCTCCCATTTTGTCCAGCACCCCCAGCAAAGCGCTTTTATTTATTTATTTGTTTGTTTGTTTGTTTATTTGCACGATGCGACCCTGGGCCAGGCCGGGGGGGTGGCGGGGGGGGCTGTAGGGGGGTGTGGGGCAGTGCGGGGGGGGCTGTGCGGAGCTGGAGGGCGGCTCTGGGGGGCTGTGGGGGGGCTGTGGGGGGGCTGTGAGGGGGCTGTGGGGGGGCTGTGAGGGGGCTGTGAGGGGGCTGTGGGGGGGCTGTGGGGGGGCTGTGAGGGGGCTGTGGGGGGGCTGTGGGGGGGCTGTGCGGAACTGTGCGGCCTGCGGGCACCGGGGGGCGGTGGGTGCCTCGGTGCCGGGGCTGCTCTGGGGAGCTCCGGGCACCGGGGGGGGGGGGAGCAGCCGAGGCCCGACCACGGGGGTCGCGGGGGGGGGGGGGGTGAGGAGCGCTGGGCACCGCCCTGACGTCACGCGGCGGTGGCGGCACCAGGAGGCCGCCTCCCCACAGCGCCCCCTGGCGGAAGGCACCGCAGCGGTCCGCCGGCCGTGACGTCATCGGGGCTGTAGTGACGTCATTGGTTATTAATAACGAATTAATATTAATTGGCTATTAATACGCATTCGTCATTACCGTGGGCTGTTTCCACTTTATTGCCGTTTTTCTTCTCTGCTGCCAAATCCGTGCTGGGATGGGAAGGCTTCCTTGGGGTGGAAAGGCATTGGGCAATGAAAGAGATGGGAAATGTGCCCGGGGTTTGAAAGCATTGGGAAGCAAAAGCCTTGGGATGGGCAGGCACTCCTGGGATGGGAAAGTACTGGGATGGGAAGTCTTGAATGGGGTGGGTACCATTCCCTGGGGAAGGAAATACTTGGAAAAGTCCTCCAAGAGAGGGGAATTCTTTGGGACGAGATCTCTTTGGATGAAGGGAAAAATCTGCTTGTGTTGATGGGAAATCTTTTGTATGGGAATCTGTTATCTTGTGAGCTTGTCAGGATGGGAAATGACCATGAGGATGAAAGCTGGTCCTGGGCTGGGAAATGCTCAGGACGGGCAAGAGGCGGTGTGGAAGCGTGGTGGGCATGGCAAGTGCTGCGTGGGAGGGCAAGCCTGCTGGGGATGGCCAAGTCTTGCGCTGGGCAGCCTGCTTGGCTCCAAAGCCTGCAGTCCTCCCCAAGATGTCGGCGAGGGGCTGGTCAGCCGTTGGGACGGAACGGCCGTTGCGCGGGTTCCCCAAGCAACCGCCCCACTCTCCAGCCACCATGGCAGGTCCAGCAGCCGGCTCCCGCTCCTCCCGGGGCTGCGGCCCTGCTGGCGAGCCCAGCGCCCCAGAGCTCAGCCCAGCGTCCTTTTTCCCACAGAGGGTTTCCCCAGACGGCTTCTGCGGCTTGCGCAGACGCAAAACTCCCCCTTCGTCGTCCCAGCCGTGCCGCCAACGGTGGCTGCCTGGCTGCTGCCCTCCCTCCCCGGAGCGACGGCGCTGCCCTTGCAGCCCCTGCAGGTACCCACCCTCCCCTCCGCGCTGCCCCAGGCCACCGTCTGGCACGTGGTGCCGGGGGTCCAGGGGCAGGTGCTGCAGCTCCCCGCCGGGGTGCAGCTGCCACCTGGGGGGCACCTCCCAGCCCAGGGGCACCACCTGCAGCTTGGGCAGCTCCCCGCCGTGGGGCAGCTCCCTGCTGTGGGGCAGCTCCCCGCTGTGGGGCAAAACCTGCAGCTGGTGCAGCTCCCAACCATGGGGCACCAGCTGCAGCTGGTGCAGCTCCCCGCCGTGGGGCAGCTCCCCCACACCGCTCCTCCCTGTGCCCCCGTCCATCAGTGGGGACAGCCCATGGTGACGGGGACACTGGTGCCCCACCATGCGCTGGGGCTGGGGCCCAGGGCCGTGCTCCATGGGGAGCTCCTGCACCCCGCAGGCACCTGCCTGTTGCAGGCCCCCGCCCAGCGCAACCCCCCGCCACCCCTCGTCCCGGGGCCTCCGCTGCGGGGGCAGGCGCTCCCCACGCCCCGCACCCTGAGCAGCAGCCGGGGGCAGCTGCCGGAGCCCTGCTTGCACGCCGTGGGGCTCAGCGAGGACCAGGGGCCCCCGCTGCCCGGCCCCACTCCCCCCGAGCCTGCCCAGGCTCCAAGGACCGCCAGCACCCAGACGGCGACGCCCGACGGTGAGTTTGGGGCTGGCACAGCCGGCCGCTTGTGGCCCCACACCCAGGGGCCACGGGAAAGCTGACATCGGCCGTCTTGGGGGATTTTCTTGCTTCGTCCTCAGCGGCGACAGCCCCGCAGGTGCCTGAGGAGCCCCCGCAGCTGCCCGAGCTGGGCCCCGATGCCTTGGCCGAGGCCTTTCCAGAGCTGGCAGGGGACAGCCAGCAGCTGCAGCACGTGCAGGACGAGCTCCTGGCCCACCTGGACATCCCCATCCCCGACATGGAGGAGCTGCTCAGCTGGCTCGATGCCGTGGAGCCCCAGGACGCCTTCCCCGATTTGCCCAGCAGTCCTGCCCTCAGCCGCTTCCTCTCCCAGCTGCCCGACCTCTGCGAGGACATCGAGGAGCCGAGCACGCAGGGACTGGAAGCCACAGGAGCCCTCGGTGAGGTCCCCTCAAGCCCTGGGGTGCGCCCCGAGAAGCTTGAGGGTGGGCTGTCGCTGCAGTCCCCCGTCGTGCCAGCAGTGAGCCCCCCCCTCAGCCCTGCAGCCAGTCCCCTGCCCAGTGCGCTTAGGAGCCCCCTACCCAGTCCACCCCTGAGTCCCCCCAGGAGCCTCCCTGACACCCAGGTCCTCAGTGCCCTTAGTAGAGCCCTGCCCCAACCCCCCCAGCGTTCCCTCAAGACCCGCCCCAACCCCAAGGTCCCCAGTGCCCTTAGGAGAGCACAGCCCAAATCCCCCCCGAGTTCCCCCAAGAAACGCCCCAACCCCAAGGGCCGCAGTGACCATAGGAGACCCCTGCCCAAACGCCCCCTGGGTCCCCTCAAGAGCCCCCTGGCTGCCCCTGCGTCCACCGGCACCGAGCGGGGGGCCAAGCGCCCCGCGCCCAGCAGCACCCCCGGGACAGCGCAGAGCTGCCAGCACAGGAGGCCGACGACAGAGAACCCCCCCCGCAAGGAGAGGAAGATGCTGCTGGGCCAGGCTGGCCAAGGCCGCAAGAGACCGTGCCAGGGGAAGACGCGTGGCAGCAGCACGGTGGCTGGCAGCAGCAGGGAAGCAGGCAGCAGCGGGCAGCAGCCGGCGATCAACAGCACCACGGCACCGGTGAAGAGAGCGCGAAGCCCGGGGGCTGCAGGGGGGCAAGGAGCAGCGGCACCAGCTCCCCGCAGAGCGCGGCTGCTGCCAGAGACTCCGAGTGGGGAGCCCCGTGCCGTGCGGCCCCAGGACAGGCTCTGTCCCCAGGCCAGCGGGGCCAAGACGCTGGAGGAGTCGGTGCCCATCACGCCGCAGCAGCGTCCCGAGCGGGAGCGCCTGAAGAAGCTGGCCCAGGAGGAGCGGCAGCGGGCGGCCCACCAGATGAAGATCGGCCCCGTGCAATTCTTCGTGCAGCGGCAGAAGGACCACGCCAGAGCCTACTCTTACGGCTACCCGTGACCGACCTCGGGCTTCTCCTCGACGGCCCCCGCAGCACCCAGGCAGGCACAGAGACCTCTGCAGGCACCTGCTCCAGCTTCAGCCACGCTCCTCAGCCCTTGCCCCTCTCGCTTGCCCTCTCCCCTCTCTCGTGCTGGAGCTAGGGGATGAGCTTGCCACTCTCAGGGATGGGCAACGGGGGCAATGGAAAATGCGTGGCTCACCGAGGAAGGTGGCAATGGGAAGCTGGGGAGATGCTGGCAGCGGCTGGGCTGGGAAAGCTTGCCCATGGCAACTGCTGCTTGGGACACCAAAGGGCTGAGAGACAAGACTTGGTTCTTCTTTCAGGGCATTGCTCTTCTTTCCTGCCTTCTGGATTAAATTCCTCTCCTTACGTGGTCACTCAGCAAGGCCTCTGCCTGCAGCTCTTCTTGCACTGGGATGCCAAGGGGATTTCATGCAGCCCGCTCCCGCTGCCCATGCTCAGGCCGTGCATGGATGTGGGCATGGCCAGCACGGACGGCAGAAGATGGATGGATGGATGGATGGATGGATGGATGGATGGATGGATGGATGGATGGATGGATGGATGGAAGAATGGGAGTTGGGAATTGAGCCTTGGGAGCAGCAATGGGAGGTGGCTGGGATAGGAAATGATCAGTGGGATGGAAAGTGATGATGGGGATAGGAATTCATTGTTATGGGAAAAATGGGTTTGATTTTTATTAAATTTAAATTTGTTAATTTTCATTTAATTTGTTGGTTTTATTATTTATTTCATTAAATCCACTTTATTGACTGTGTTGTACAGTATGGCATTGTTTTCTTATTATAAAATTATAAGTATTCGTATTTAATAGTATTAAATATTTTTATATATTGATATATTATAAATTATACATATCATTATTTATCATTTTGTTTGTTTCTCTTCCTTTTCTACCCTATTAAACTCTCCTTATCACAACACACTGGTTTGGACTTTATTTTTCCTTCCGAGTCGTTGCGCATTCACTCAGGATGGGGGGACATTAGCGAATGCCTGTGTGCTTCAGATCCAAGGTCACCTTTGCCCTCAGCTCAAGATCCATCTTTGCATCTGTTGTTGTGAAACAATGTTAACAACCAGAAAAAAAAAAAAAAAAAAAAGTTTATGTACTTCCTAGCAGCAGCTGTAGGTTTGCCGGGGTCTGCTCTCTGCATTTGGAAGACCTTTCCATGCTCTTCCGCCCCTTCAGGAGGAAATGTCTGGTTCTAGGAAAATGCGTCTTGACCTGATGCAAAGCTGTGACGCAGCCTGCAGCCCCTGCAAGCCCTGGGATTGTCCCTGCAGCCCCTCCAACAACTCTGATGTTCCCTGCATCGACTTCAACCACTGCGGTGGGACCTGAGGCCCCTCAAAGCCCTGTCACTCGCCCTGCAGCCCCTTGAGCCCCTGGCATGTTCCCTGCAGCCCCTCCAAGCCTGGCACAGGCCCTAAGAGCTGGCTCCGGGGACTACAGTGTCCCACGGGATGATCCCAAATATGTCCCACCAGATCCCAAATACGCTCCCTGTTCTAGACAATCTAGAACAATCGAGACAGGTTCCAAACACGGGTTTGGGAAATGGGGGGTGACGAAGGGAGGCAGCTTGCACAGCCCCAGGAGGTGGCAGCACAACCCCAGGAGCCACCATCCCCTTCCTGGGGTTGTTCTCGGCCCAGAGAGGAGCCAACGTGAGGCCCCAGCAAATATTTGCCTTTTTTTCCCCTAAAAAAAAATAGAGGGGAAAGGGGGATGCCCCCCCCTTGCTGCTGCACCCTATGGGGACACCACAAAGATGTCTGCAGGGGGGGGGGTCCCGATGCCCCAAATTCCTCCCGTTCCCAGCAAATACATGAGGTCATCAAAGAAATTAAGGTGTAGATGAGTGTGTCCAGCCTGGGATTGGGGCCTTTACTGTAAAAAAATGTGGGATTGGGGTCGTTGCTGTAAATAATTGAAGCATTGGAGGCTTTAATATCATATTTGGGACCAGAGGCTTTGCTGTCAAAATTTGGGGATTGGAGACTTTGCTTTAAAAAAAAAAAAAAAAATATGTGGGGTTAGAGCCTTTGCTATCAAAATTCGGGGATTGGGGTCCTTCATGTGAAAAAAAAAAAAATAAAAATAAAAATAAAAGTGGGATTGGAGACTTTACTAGCAAAATTGTGGGATTGGGGACTTTGCTTTAAAAAAGTGTGGGATTGGAGATTTTGCGGTAAAAAAAATATGTGGGGTTGCAGCCTTTACTATCAAAATTGGGGGGGTTGAGACTTTGCTTTTAAAAATTGTGGGATTGGAGATTTTGCTGTCAAAATTGTGGGATTGGAGACTAAAACAATGTGGGATTGGAGACTAAAAAATTGTGGGATTGGAGCCTTTGCATTAAAAAATTGTGGGGTTGGAGCCCTTGCTGTGAAAAATGTGGATTTTTTTTTTTTTTTTTTTTTTGTCTTTTGAAAGGTCCTGCTCAATAGTTTGGGGGCATCACAGCGGAGACACCTCCCTAAATCCCAGCCTCGTTGGGACTTGGGGCGCCCGAGGGACGGTGACACCCGAGGGACGGTGACACCCCGGGCACGGTGACGCCGCCAGCGTCCCGTAATCTCCCCGTCACGCCCCAGCCCGCCGGCCGCCTGCTGCCCCGCGATAAGGCCAGGGATTTCCGAGACACCGTGTGCTTCGTTAGGGCTCTGCTAATTAACCCCCCCCCCCCCATTTTGGCCACCTGGACACCCAAAAAACAGGGAAAAAAAACACTTTTTGGGTACGGGAGGGGGCAGGAGGTTTCGGGACAAACTGGTTGACCGCAGCCGCCCCTAAAACACCCAAACTTTTTTTTGTTGTTGTTGTTATTTTTGTAATTTATTTTTTTTGGGGGGGTGACGCCCCCGGCCCCCCCCTGGCCGGGTTTATCTGGTTCTGGGCTGAGTCACCCCAGGGCAGGGCCGGGTTTTGGGGTGTGCCCCCCCCCCACCTCGGTGGGGCCTTGTCTTAAAGGAGGGTCCCCTTTTTTGGGGTCAGGGGGCCCTTTTTGGGGGGTTGGGGGGTCTCTTTTTTTTTGGGGAGGGTGTCTTTTTTAGGGTACCCCCAGCATTTTGGGGGTTGTTTGGGGTGTGGGGGTGCTTCCCATCCTCTTTGGGGGCACCTGGGGGGGGATTTTGGGGGGTGTCCCTGCTAATGAGGGGGGATTTGGGGGTTCCCCTGCCTGGGGATTTTTTTGGGGAGGGGGTTTCTGGGGGGGGTCCTTTGCTGAGGGAGGGGTTCTGGCCCTGAGGTTTGCATTTTGGGGAGGGTCCCAGCTTTTGGGGGAGGGGATTTTGGGGGTCCCTCTCCCTTGGGGGGGGTCCTGAGGGGGGTTCCTGCCTTTGGGGAGGGGGCTCTGGCTTTTGGGGGGGGGGTCTCAGCTTTTGGGGGGGGATTTGGGGGGGCCCCTGCTGCCTGGGGGGGGTCCCAGCTTCTGGAGGGGGGGTTTTGGGGGCCCTGCTTTTTGGGGGGGGAGTCCTGGGGGGGTTCCCTGCGTGGGGGAGGGTTTTTTTTGGGGGGAGTCCTTGAGGGGGGGGCCCTGGCCCGGGGGGGGGGGGCTGGGGGCGTCCCCGCTCCTCAGGGGGGCCCCTCCCCTCCCCGTTCCCGCCTGGCCCCGCCCCTCCCTCTCCCCTCTCCTCCCATTGGCCCCCCGAAGCCGGAAGCGCCCCACCCCCTCCCCCCAACCCACCAATAGCCCTCCTCATCCCCTCACGCTTTCCCCACCCCCTCGCCCCTTCTCCCACCCAATCGCGCTCCGCCTCCCCCTCCACCACCCAATCAGCGCCCGAACCCCCGCGCGGGGTGGAGAGGCGGCGTCCAATAGCGAAGCTCGGGGGGCGGGGCTTACGCTGAGGCGGGGCCGGGCCCCGAGCCCCGCTCACCCCCGGTCCCGGGCCCGGGCCCCGGAGCGCGGCGATGGCGGCGGCGGCGGCGGCAGCGGCGGCGGCCGGGGAGGGCGGCGGAGACCCTGCGGGCCGCATCCAGCTGCTGCTGGCGGCCGCCGAGTTCCTGGAGCGAAAGGAGCTGGGCAGCGGAGCCTCCCCGGTGGCTTCCCGGGGGGTTCCGGTGGCACCGGCGGCTCCTTACCGGGCCGGCCCCGCTGAGGCCGAGCACGGCTACGCCTCGGTGCTGCCCGGCGGAGAGCGGAGAGGGGCCAGGAGGAGGGCGAAGGGCAGGAGGAGCGGAGGGGGAAGCAGGTAACGGGGTGGGGGGGGGGTGGTCGTTACCGGGGGGGTACCGGGACCTGGGGGAGGAGGGGGGACCGGGAGGGGTCGGGGGGACCGGGGGGGGTGGTGGTGGCTTCGTGTTATGGGGTAGGGGGTGAGGGGGTGGGTACCGGGGGGTACCGGGGTTGGGGACAGGTCACGGGGACGTTGGGGACCCCGGGGGGATTTGGGGACCCCGCTGTCACCGGGGTTAGGGGCTGTCGGTGTGCCCTGTCATGGGGTAACGGGGGAGGTTGGGGACTTAGGGGATGTTTGGGGACCCTTGGGGACAGCGGTGGCAGTGGGGAGGGGATTTGGGGACCTCAGGGGGACTTTGGGGACCTCAGGGGGATTTGGGGACCCCGCTGTCACCGGGGGACAGGGGGCTGTCGGTGTTCCCTGCTGTGGGGTGATGGGCCCCTTGGGGACCCCGCTGTCACAGTTGGTGTCCCTGTTATAAGGCAGGGCTGGGGGGGACACTTGGGGACACCCCTGTCACAGGGCATGGGGCCAGGCTACTCAGGAACCCCCCAGGACACACACAGAACCCCCCCAAGCTGCCCTAAGCATCCTCCACCCCTAGGGGCTCACCTCAGTGACCCTAAAACCCCACCTAGGGACCCTAAGTCACCAGCCACCTCCAGGAGACCCTAAACCCCCCCTTGAGGACCCTAAAACTCCTCCAGGAGACCCCAAAACCTGCTTGAGGACCCTAAAACCCACTCTGAGGGAACCATACCCCCCCCCAGGTGTCCTAAACCCCTCTGAGGACCCCAAAACCCCGCCGGGTTCGGTGCTGGGGGAGTGCCGGGGGGGAGTCCCACACGTCACAGGCTTGGGGCCGTGACGGGAACCTCCCTTCTGGGGCGAACCCGGCCCTAAAGGCGCGGCCGTGACGTGGCAGCCGGGTCCGACACCGGGGCCGCCGGAGCATTTCGGGCTGGAGGGCGGTGTCGAAAGCGAAACTCATCCCGGTTCCCTTTAGGGGATGAATCCTGCCGGGGTTTGGGGTCGGGCGCTGCTGTGGTGCTTGGTGCTGAGATAAATCCCGTTCAGGTTTTGGGGTCTGTCCCAAAAGCCCTCTGGATCCTGGGCACCAGCTCAAGCCTTGTTTTTGGGATGGCCCCATAGGTGCTCGTCCCCCACCCCCCTCCCTATCCCCAAAAGGAGGGGATCCCTGTGCCCCCCAGGGATGGCAGGTGGCAGCCCCAAAAGGAGGAAACCCTCTTGTACTCCAAGGGTGGAAGGCAGGTGTCGACCCCAAAAAGAGGAAACCCTCGTGTCCCTTGGGGCTGGCAGGTGGGGACCGGCCCCAAAAGGAGGGGACCTTCACATCCTCCAAGGGTTGCAGGTGGGTGTTGACCCTAAAAAGAGGGGACCCTGTGCTCCTGTTTTTTTTTATGATCAGTCCTGGTTGGAGCCCCCCATCACAGGAGCCTTCCCCCAAAACATTTCCCACCCTAGCCCAGAGGGAGCGACCCCAAATGATTTGGGGATGCAGAAGAACAAATCCGAATCATTTTCTCCTCCCACCTTGGCACCGGCCCCGTCTCCGGGACCCCATTACCAGCGGTGACACCGCACTGGGGACCGGGGCCACCTCTGGGGACTTCGACCCCACAACAGGTCTGGCTGGGGCCGTGCCCAGAGCTGTTTGCCCAGGGTGGAGCGGTGCTGAGCTGGCACCAGCCCCTGCCCCGTCCCCAGCGGGTTTGTCCGCGTGACACCGGCTGCGGGCACCACCTTTTTCCACGTTTTTTCCCCCATTTTCCATCATCTGTTTGTTTTTTTATTTTTTTTTCCCATTTTGGGGTGCCCCGGGGGTTTTATTCCCTCCTCCGACGTGGTTTTTTGGGGGTGCACAGCGCCTGAGTTCCCCTTCGGGGAGTTTTGGGGCTGATTCCTTGTTTTGAGGCGGTTTTGGTGAATCAGAAGGAGCAGGACGTGTCCGCACGGAGTCATCGGGGAAGCCAGGATCTGGCCATGCCCATCCTCGCCCTGCTGCCCAGGGGAGGGCTTCGAAAATCCCTTTCTGGGGAGTTTAGGGTGCAGGAGGGGGGTTCTCAGCCCCCCAAAGTGGGGTGCAGGAGCTGAAATCCCCCAACTCCCCGACCTTCACCTGTATGTTATGATGTGTGCTTGCAAAAAATCAACACCCTAAAAGGATCAGACCCAGAACAGCCCCAAAATGAAGCCACCAAAAAGAAAAATAATTAATTAATCAAAGGGGAACTTGAACAGGGATGGCCATGGGAGATGGAGAGCATCCACATCCCTGGAGCGTGCAGGGTTTGCACACCTGTAGGTGCCTTTTTTGGTGTTTTAGGCACAAATTCATGTCTTTTTTGAGAAAAATGTGAGCAGAGCCGGAGGCCCGGCTGCGTTCCCGTGGGCTCGGTTTCAGGGCCGTGTTGGGATGGAGCAACTTTTCCCCTTCCTGCCCACAGATACGCACGTCGGCACTGGGCCTGCGGTCGCTCTCTCGATGCTTCCTCTTCTCCAAAATGCCTCCGCCACGAGGCTGGAGAGTTTTTTTGGGGTGTGTGCTGTGTGCCCTGAGCCCTGCCACCAAGACAACCCCATGTTCCTGGTCTTCGTAGCCAGAAAATCTCTAAAAACAATCCTTGCCCCATTAAAATCCCATTTTAGGGTTTTCCTCACCCATTTATTGCCATTCATTGGGGTGATTCTCTGTCATACTGTGCCACCAAGTGTCCTGTGCCTGGTTCCCACCCAGTTTGATGTCCCCAGGGTCTCCCCTGTCCCCGTTCCCCCTGTGGGGTTTGTTCTCACGCCGCACCCCCCTACAGGACCTAACGCCGTGTCCGTTCTCTTCCAGGTCGACACACAACGAGATGGAGAAGAACAGGTGAGTCCTGGCAGCTCGCCCAGACCTGCATTTGAACAAATCCCTTCTCTTTAACTCCCGTTGGGGACATTCGGGTCCTGTCCCTGAGGGAGAAGCAAGCAAGTGCCCGTGGGCAGCGGGATTTGGGCATCAGGGCCAGGGAGGGACGGGACGGGATGGGGTGCATGGGTGGCTCCCGGCGTCACCCGGACGGGGTGCTCAGGCCCCAAGCATTTCCTGTCCCTGGGCGTGCAGTGAGCAGACAGGGATGGTGCTCGACTCTAATAACGTTGACCCCAAAAGGCTGCAGTTTTGGGGTAGGGAGAGTGTGCAGGCACCTCCCAAAATGCTCCGCAGGCGCTCTCCAAATACCGCTCCCATCCTTGGGGTGCAGCGGCGAGCTGGAAGCCTCCTTCCCAGGAAGGTCCCGCGCGTGTTAATTGCTCTGTGGCTTCATAATGCGCCGTTATGGGGTTTAATTTAAACCCTGATTAATTTAAAACCCGTTTAAATTAACCCCCTGTGCGGCTCTCCCTGCGAAGCTACCGGAGTTCAGCCGGGCTGGAAAACTCTGTGGAGGTGCAAGGCTGGAGCTGTGAACGCAACCGTGGTTATTTGGGACAGGCTGGTGAGGTCTTTGTAGGGCTGAAGGGTGGCTTTGAGTCCTTTAAGGGCTTCTCTTTTCCTCTCTTTGGCTTGGATGAGGCTCAAATATTGTGGGGTTTTGTTGTCTGCTGCCAGCAAAGGGCTCGCGTGGACTCGGTTGGTTTGTACCTGGAGGCAGAGCTGCCCCTGCCCTGAGTGATGTGAGTTAGGGACGGACAGGGCCATTTATTCCTCCTTTCAAAAGCCTGAGAAAATCAGCATCTGCTTACCCAAAAAAACCCCGCAGAGGACGTCAGGCCGCGTTGCACCCCTCTTGCAGCGGCGCCGTGTTGAAATCCCGGCGGCTGCGTTGCGCCACGAGCGCGGTAAGCACGGTCACCTCCCGTCCTTCCGCCCCTCTGCGCGGAAACGAGGTGCAGGGTGACGAGCCCCGTCCTCGTTAGGTGCTGCTGCAAATTGTCCTCGTTAGCTGCTGCTTCGAGCTGTCCTCCTGCAAACCCCGCCGGGCTCGAGCCGGGGAATCGTGGTCTCGACCTGCCGGCGCTCCCCGCTCGCTCCCCTTCGTGCCACATCTCTCTGTTGTGTTTTTTTTTAAGCACGGCAGCAGTTTGGGTTAGGCAAAAGCTGCAAAAAATGCTCTTTAACGCACGCTGCACCACCTGGAAGGGGAAACTGAGGCGTGTTGTAATCCTGCAAACCGCTCAGCATCGGCAAAGCCGAGCGGGTTGCGGCTGCACCTCCTCCACCCCATCCCATCTGGGTGTTAGCACCGAAACACAGCTTCTGCTCAGCCCCAAAACTGATTTTTTTTCCATTTCTCGTTCTTACGGTGCTGGTTACGAGGTGCTGTGCCAAAGAGAGTTAGTCGAGGACCCCGATTTTGTTGCTGCAGCTCACGGGGAGCGCAGCGGGGCTGGCTCCTCACCCTGAGACCGTGCGGGTCGATGGCATCCCTGCACAGCTCCTCTTGGCTCTTTTCCCCCTACGACTGCAAATAAGCTTTGGAGAGGCTCCTCTCCGAGCCCGTTGGTGTTTGGGATTCCCCCCAGCGGGCGTGTTTTGTTTGTGCTGGTATTCAGCAGGCACTTTGTGTAGGCAAATGCCTGTTTACTCCCCGACGTGCCCGGAACGAGATAGGCAGGTCGCTCGTTGCAAAATCCCCGTGGCCGCCTCTGTCAGCTTCGGGTATTTCAAAGACCGGTGTTGCAACCTAAACGTAACCCAAATATCGGGGCTGGGGCGCCCGACACGAGGCAAACCGGCCGTGCTGGGAGCACCTCGGCCGCTGAGGGACCTCCGTGGGCACCCAGAGCTTCACCCGTGGGTGCAGCAGCGGGGTGGGGGCCATAAAGCGTGAGCCCAGGTGTTAGGGCAGGTGAAATCCTACTCAAAACAGATATAGGGGATGCGCTGGGTTTGCAGCTCCCTGCTGCTGCCCTCCTCAACCTCTTGAGGCACAGCTGGAGCCTGTCAAGGACCGGAGGCACCCATGGGTGCAGGTTTTTGGGGGGAGACCCCAGGCTGGCGGCCAGTGGTGTGGGCAGGGGGCTCGTCCCCATTAGCACTCTGTGGGTCAAACCCATTCTGTCCTGAAACCGTCCTCCTTTCCGCAACTCTTAGAAGCCTGACAGGCGTGTCAGCCTCGATTTCTCGTGGCCATGAGCCAAAACACGAGCCAAAAGTCCCAGCTGATCTTTGTCTTCACCTCCAGCATCTCCAGCCACCGGGGCCGGGGATTTTCTTAGAAGAGAGCGGAGCGCTGAGCTCATCCATGCAGGTCCTGAGCCTGGGAGCTCTTCTCACCAGCTGGTGGATGCCTGCAGAGCTGGCCATGGGGTTTTTAGGGGATGGAGCAGGCAGCAGGCCATACATCTGCCTTAATGGGCTGCCCTAAACTGGCCAGAAACCGTGGAGACCAAGCTGATACCGCGGGTCAGAGAGAAATTCCTCTGTTGGTTTGAGAGATCAAATCTCGGAGCAGCGTGCTGGGAATAAATGGGTTTCTGAGCCCAGACGAGCAATTGCTCTCGTTTATCGTCTTTCTTGGCTTGTAACCACCCCAACTATCTGCGTGCAGAGGTTAAAAGCTGCTCGTGGAGCACGCACCCGAGCGCTCATCGTGCTGTGTCCATGTCTTGCAGGCGAGCCCACCTGCGGTTGTGCTTGGAGAAGCTGAAGATGCTGGTGCCGCTCGGGCCTGAAACCAACAAGCACACGACGCTGAGTTTGCTGATGAGAGCGAAATTGCACATAAAGGTGAGTCTGGGTTGGGTCGGGACCACGCAAGGGGAACCTCTGGGCAACACGCCAAAATTGTGCCCCAAAACCAAGTTGTGCCCTAAAACCTGTGGGATGCCAGGGCTGCCGACGTGCTGCCGGATGGCACCAACCCAACCCCAAAGGGCAGAGGGCTCAGGAAAAAGCTTTTCCACCTGAAATTCCCAAAGCTTTTATTCTGGTGTCATTGGAAGGGGAAGCTTTGTTCCCATTAGACAAATGCTGAGCTCAGTTTCAAGACCTGCACCGCCATACGTAGAGTGGGATTTGGGGGTATCCGGAGCCTCAAACCTGCCTGGGGTTGATGCCAGAGGTCAGGGTTGTTTTCCCTGCAGTTACTGCAGCAAGTCTGTGTAAAAACCCTACAAACAGGCATGTGGGCAGCTGCCACTCTGCCCTAAAGCCCAATTTCCACGTGTTTGATACTGCAGAGCTGCCCAGAGGCCTTAGGAATGAGACAGGTTCAAAGTACTGCCTTCTAGAGGTGGGAGGATGTTAGCAGGACCTCTTGTTTTCTTTTCCAGAGCATTTACAACTTTATTGCTTGTCCTTTAAACTTTGACTCAACAGAGCTCTTGCTGAGCGCATTATTTAGTTTATGGCCCAGCAGATAAGCGGGGGAGCTCTGGCGTCAGCCTGCGTGCAGCCGGCGACTTATCGGAGACTGAAAATATATAAATAGGGTTGGGCTGGCTCCAGTGTCGCCGTCTGGAGGAGGAAACCTCTCACGTGTGTGCGGTGTGGATGTCATCGGGTCTGTTTGGCCCGGCTCTCCAGGCCAGATGCTGCTTCCATTTCCTCCAGGCTGCGGGAGGAGGAGAGCAGTGCGTGCGTGCGAGGAAATTCTGGTTCATGCATGTCAGGCTGGGTATGGGCAAGCTCTTACTGGTCCCAGTTGTACAGTCCTTGGGAAGAAATCCCCCATGTGGCAGTAGACATGGGTCACTGGTGCCTGAAATGGCGTGGAGCTGGCAGAGCATGCGGTGCCAGGGAACAGCGGTTGTTGCTGCACTGTGCGGCCAAAGCATGGGGTTCCCAGGGAGTCTGAGAGGTTTGGAATCATTGGGATGGAAAATATAAGGGCTGTGGGATGCGATGGGGGGAGGAAGTAACGCTGTCTGGTCTCTCCACCTCTGCAGAAGCTTGAAGACAGCGACAGGAAAGCCCTCAACCAAATCGACAAGCTGCAGCGGGAGCAGCGGCACCTGAAGAGGCAGCTGGAAAAGATGGGCGTGGAGAGGCTACGGATGGACAGCATCGGATCCACTGTGTCCTCCGAGCGCTCGGACTCGGACAGAGGTGAGAGGAACCACACCGGTGGGCGAGCAGCACTGGGGGGGGTCTCGTGGCCGTCCTGTAACACCGCCCTTTGTGCTCGCAGAAGAGATAGACGTGGACGTGGAGAGCACAGACTCGCTGCCCGCAGACCTCGACTGGAGCAGCAGCAGCAGCCCGAGCGACTCGGATGAAAGAGGGAGCCTGCAGAGCGTGTGCAGCGACGAGGGCTACTCCAGCTCCGGCGTGAAGAGGTTGAAGTCGCAGAGCAATCAGAAGCCGTGCCCCGCTCTCTAAGGAGCGACTCCCGGAGCCGTTCCGCCCGCCGCTCTCTCCCCGTTGGATCTCGTTAGGTAGGACGCCGGACCCGCACTTCTCCTTGCACGTAAATCTTGCACCACCGACAGAAATGAAGCCCGCTTTGCCCGAAAAAGTGCCCGGGGAGCACGCTGCCCTCTGCAGCACGCGGCCCATCGCATCCACTCGCTTCTCTTCCCGTCGGGGAAACTCATCTCGGTGAGACCGCACATTCCAGCCAGACCTCGACGCGCCCGAGAATATCGCAGCGGTAACAGCAGTGCCGGGAGACCTCGGCTGTTCTTCGCCTTGCTGTTACCGCCCGGTATTCTGGATCTTGTGGCATTTGCCCAGCAGTGCCACGTCCCTAACGAGCAGCAGCAGGGCCCAAATGTGCGTCGTTGGGCGACGAGCTGAAGGGAGACCCGTAGGGAAACCCAGCCTTAGGTAGCTTGGATCCAGGAGAGGGCAGAGGGAGGTCTGCGAGAGGAAAGTTTCGGCTGCGAGCTGCTGGAGCGTTACTCAGAGGGCTTCGGGTAGGACCCCTTCAGCTTTGCCACATCTCAGAAATTCCTGTAGTCCCTAAAACCAAATGGTACGATCCTCGTCCTGTGCAATGTCTGACCTCACGCGCTGCGGCCGCGTATTTTACTGTTCTAGGCGAGCATTCCTAGGACGTCCTTCACGCTTCTTGTCTCGGGGATAATTTTTTCTACCTCGGAGAGATGAACAAAGATTATCTCCATCCCTTTAGCACAAAAAAAAAAAGATGATGCCTCAGTTGTTTTCTAGAAGCGATGCTTGGCCCCGCTCACTCCCCTCGTGAAAGTTTAGCAATAACCGGCAGCCGAGCGCTCGCCTTTTCCAGGACGTGGCTCCTGGTGAGTCCCCACGGGGTGCCGCTGGTGTTAAAGCACTTGGCCGGCTGGCGGGGTTGTTTTTAGGCACTTAGAGAGGTTTCCCAAGGCTTTTGAGGCTTCCCAAAGCTTTTGGTTGCTGCCTCAGAGAGAGAGAAAACCAAACAGGAAAGGAAAGGCCAACCCCGTGCCCCGCAAGCCGTGGTTTCCGACCCTGCAAACGCGCTTGGGTCGAAGCTAAGCAGAGCACACGTAAATGTACATAGACCACGCGAGCTATAAATAGTATTTATTCCTTTTCTATGAAACTGGTGTCGCGGAGATACCTTCTGATGACTTTTATAGATGTTCTGGAATCTTTGTACGTAGAGGTCCGCTAACGGAGAGAGAGAATTTCTTTTCTTTTTTGGCTCGAAACGTTTGAAGCTCTTTCTATTCCGCCCACCCGGCAAACCTCTGGCGACGAACACCGAGCGCTCGGTGCGGCATGGCGACCTCCCAGCCCCGCGTTCGGCCACGAGCAGCTTTGTGGCTTCGCTCTCCAAGGGCTCCAGAGCTCCTCCAGGCACCAAAACCCAGCCTGCCGTCGTTAAACACTCCCGTGAGACACGCAGGTCCTGAGACTTCGCTCGTCAAGCTGCCAAAAGCCACTAAAACACCCAGCAAGGTGCAAACGAATGAACTATTAGTCTGTTTTTATTTTATCTTTTAATCCCTAAGCTATTTTTGGATCATTTGGACTCTTTGAGAAGTAAAAGGAGGGGAGACGGGGCTAGTGGATCGCTAAAATCTCCGAAGTCTGTGCTCTGCTTGTGTGCGCTAGGTTTTGGAAAGAAAAAGCAGCACGAGAAATGTTCCTGGAGCAGCTGGAGCTGTCCGCCCAGCAGATTTGCACTGATCTACGCCTCGTGTAAGCCTTCTGCACTGGGAAAAGTCCGAGTCTTCCCGAGTCCGAGAGCGAGCTCGAAGCGGTCCACTTTAAAAAAGACAAAAAAAAACCCACCAACAAACAACACCAAAAGACAAAAATAGGAGGACAGAAGCCACGAGGCAAGCTGAGAGGCTGCCCTTTGGGGTCTGCCCTTTTGCTGCACGATGGCTTGGGGTCTTTCCAGCTCTTTTTTTCCACCACTTTCCCCCCACCACCACTGCAGGTGCTGCTTCGGTGCCTCCGAGCCCAGCGCTGCGGCTCCTGCTGCCTTCGGGACGGGAACCACAGTGCTGAGTCTTCAGAAAAGCACTGAGAGAGAAAAATGCTGTGTTTCACTTTCAGTTAGGCGTACCCAGTCTTAAGGCTTTGACTCTGTAAATTTGAGTGTGTGTGTGTGTGTGTGTTGTGCCTTTTTTTGGGTTAACGGCGTTGTTTTGGTGAAATGCTGTGTGTTTTGTTTCGTTTTCCTTTTTTAGTTTTTTTTTTTTTCTCCCACTATAAAGCAGTAATTAATTGACCTTTGCACTGTTTGGACGTGCTCCTCTCCAGCTTGACGGCGCCGAAGGGCTCCACCCTTGGAAAATGAGGCACTAAAGTTGAACCGGCGTGAGGCGGAAACCCCGGGCTTTTTCCCCAAAACTCCTGGAGGGTGCTGCACCCGCTCAGTGCGCCCAGCAGCCCTGGTAGCGCCGCTCTCCGTTTTGCCAGCCTTTTCCTCGAATTCACACCAGCATTACTAAGAAATAAGCTGCAGCAATTAGATTTTTGTAGATTATTTAAATAAAAAAAAAAAAGGGGGACAGCGAGGAGCCGCTCACGCCCCCCACGTTTACGATTGCACAGACGTGTGCGAGCCCAAACCACGCTTTTTTTTTTTTTTTTTTTTTTTTTGGGGGGTGTTTTCCTTGTGGAGGAGCAGATCCGGTGCAGATGGCTCTTATTTTTGGGGAGAGCTTGCGACGGGCAGAGGAAGGGATCGGGCAGCGTCCTGCTGCCGTCCTGCCCGTGCCGCTGCTCCTCTCCTGGGCATTAGCGGCTGCGCGCCGCCCCGGCACCTTGCTCCGTCCCGCAGCACTTCTGCCCCCCTGTAGCAATAGGTACGGGCTCGGCCTCCCCCCACGGCCCCGTTTTTGTACCCGATTTCAGGTTTTGACACTGTACTGTAGCGGGAGGAGTTCTGCCTTGGCCACGCTCCCTCTCTGCTCCCCTTGTAGCGCTTGTGGCAGGTGCCAGCAGCCGGATTCCCAAAGCACCTGGACCATCCCCGTGCCCGTTCCCATCCCACACCCCACGTTTTAGGAAGAAATTGCGCGGAGGCGTCTCCATCCCCCTGCTGCACGCCTCGCGAGCCTTCCCGACCCTTTATGCGGTCTGGGTGCGCTTTTGCTGCGTTTTCTTTGCCCTTTCCCTATTTTTTTTCCCCGTTTTGCTTCCAAATTGCCCCCAGACCACCCCCCCTTGCCTGGCTTTCTCACTGGCTTTTATTCCCAGACTGAACGGGGCAGCAGCGGATGGGAGAAGGCGAATTTTGGTTCCGGCCGTTCAGCTCCCGGTGTAAATACCCCGGCATTACGCCTCCTGTGTCGAGACCACCCCAATGGTGCTTTTTTCTTACAGTTAGCACAGGCGATTTTAGGAAGTTCAGAAGTGTTTTAGGAGAGTCTTGCTGTGTGTATGTAAACTTCTGTACTGTTTGACTGTTAGACAATAAATTATTTCATTACCAAAGCGAGCCGCCTGCTGCTTTCCCAACCGAGCTGGGGGTATCCCCCTCCCTTTCTCTTGTGGTTTGGGTCTCGAGAAGCGACCCCAATGTTGCCTGGGGTGGGGGGCTCAGCTCTGCTCCTTCCCCTTCCTCCCCCAGCAGCCAGAGCTGGTCCCCAGGCTGCTCCCAGGGGGGCTGCAAAGCCGCGTGGGGCTCAGAGATGTATTTTTCCTAACCAAACGCCCCATTTTGCTCATTATCCTCCTTTTTTGGGGCAATGATGAAGGCTCTGAGCCTGGCAATGGCTTTTCTGCAGTGCAATTTGGTTCCTCACAGCATCCTCCAGATCCTCACAGCTCTTCTACCCCATACCCTTCCCCCTGCAGCCTCTACCCTTTATCCCTCCTTCTTCATCCTGCCTCTTCCTATCTCTCATCCTCCACCCTTTATCCCCCATCCTTCACCTTTTATCCCCCCGCCTTCTCCTGCCTCCTCCCCCCGCCTCCTTCACCCCTTATCTCGTGCCCTTCACCCCGCAGCCCACATCCTCCACCCTTTATCCTCTGCCCTTCACCCTGCGGCCCATCCTTCCCCCTTTTCCCCTGCATCCTTCCCCTGCTTGTAGCGGGACCAACGTGGCTGGGGGAGCTCGAAGGGGAGCAAAACCCCAGGGAAAAAGGGTCTGGGAGGGCAAAGGAGCAGAGCAGGGCCTGGGGCTGGCCCTAACGAGGCTGTGCCATGGGGCTGTGCCCTGTTGGGATCCAGGGCAGGGATCCCAAAGCCTCTTAAAGCCCCTGGGGGCTTGCTGTGGGGCTCCCACCCTGCCTGGGTGCTTGGGGGGGTGCTTTGGGTGCTGGGTCCCCTCTTTTAGGGGCAGCTCCTGAGGCTGGGGGGTGGCAGAGCAGCCCTGGGGTGCCCCCCAGCCCCCCTTCAGTGAGTTTGTGGGTGCTGCAGCCCCGTCCTTGTGGGGCTGAGCAGCACGGGGTTGTGCCTACACAGCAAGGGGCAGCCAGAAGAAACTCAGAACTGCCTGAGATGGGTGCTTTATTTCCTTTTCTTATTTTTTTTTTCCTATGTCCTGCAGCAGGGTGAGCGGTGCCAGCCTGATCGGTGCAAGCCTGTGAGGTTTTGGCAACGAGGGGGGCACGGGGATGGGGGTGGGAGCCCCCTCCATGGTCTGGGGGCTGCCGGAGCACTGCGCTCGGCTTCCAGAGCTCTTCTCCCTGCGGGGCTGGGGCGAGGACCCCGGTCTCCTCCTGTCCCCAGGAGAGGCTGGAGCAACCCAGCAGCACAAACTTCGTATTTTTAGCCCGTGCTGCACTCAGGTGGGGGAACCCCAAGCACCCCCCAGCCCCCTGCTCAGCCCCAAATCCCCCAGCTCACCCCAACTGAAGCCGGGGCTCCCCAGAGCGGCGGTGATGCTTGGCTGGGGGTTCCCCCCTGGGTGTGGCCACCCCTAAATTTGGGGTGCAGCCCCCCTCGAGCCCCCCACCTGCCATTCCTGGGTGCAGCGAGGAGCAGCGTGCACCCGGCGAGCGGGACTTCTCCTTTTTGCAGCTGCTTGCTGGAAGGCGAGCAGGTAACCAGCCCTTCCCTGCTGTTTTTTTTTTGTCTCTTCCAGGCCAACCTCTGCCTGCCTGGTGGCCCCGGTGGCCCAGGGGCTCAGGGGAAGGTGATGGTGGCGAGCGGGGCGAGCTCCAGCGCTGGCTCCAGTGCCGGCGCCTGCTGCTCGGAGAAGGCAGGGGGCTGGCGGCTGCCGTGGTGGCCGTACTCGAACTTGATGCGCAGCTCGCCGATGCGGGAGTGAGGTAGGATGTTGGGGATCCACTCGATGATGAAGGGGGTGGGCTCCTTCTGGGTGGGAGAGGTGTTCCCTGGGGGGGAGAAGAGGGTGAGGAGGGGGGCCTGGGATCTCGCCTTGTGGTCCCAGGGGGAGGCTGGTTGGGTTTTGGGGTGCTGTCCGTACTGGGGGGCTTCTAGATGAGTTTTTTTGGGGGGGAGGGATGTGTGACTTGTTGTGGGTGTTCAATTTCAGGCAGAGGTGGCTGTCAAGGGGGGCTCTGTTGGGAACAGGGGCTGGAGAAAAACCTCATCTTGTACCTAAGTGCTTTTTTGGGGTGTGCAGGGACCCTTTATTGAGGGAACTCCCCCCATGTGGAGGTTTGGGGGGAGCCCCCAGCTACAGAGGGAGCCCCTCTCCTCCTCATGGGGTTTCCCCCCTGTAGGGGTGCCCTCTGGGGGGGATTCCTCAGCACCTGGGGGGTTTCTTCGTGCGCTGGGCCGCGCCGCCCCCTGCCCACTCACCCACTTTGAGGAAGGTTTTGAGCTCCAGCGGCCGGATGGCCGGCTGCTTCTCCAGGCGCCCGTAGGTCTCGGCGATGCTCTCCACCTCCACCTTGGGGCACTTGAAGAGCTCGTAGGTCCCGTCCCGGTTCTGGATGAAGCTGCGCGTGATCTCCAGCGGCAGCTGCCGGCAAGCACGGGAGCACCCAGGTAAGGAGCTCGGCTACCGCGCGGCAGCGTGGTGCGGGGAGCGCCTTCCGTCCCCCCTTACCTCGGGCGTGTCAAAGATCTGCTTCACCTGCAGGATGTTGGTGATGTGCCACGTGTACTTGGAGAAGGTCCCCAGGGGAAGGGCGTCTTTGCGGACGAAGGCTGGGGAAGGAAAACGGAGTTAGGGGGGGCTGGGGGCGAGGAAAAGGGAATTAAGGGTGGCTGGGGGGGAGGAAAATGCGCTTAGGGGAGGCTGGGGGGGAGGAAAACTGAGCTAGAGGAGGTTGGGGGGAAGGAAAATGGAGTTAGGGGTGCCTGGGGGGGAGGAAAATGGAGCTAGGAGTGGATGGCGGGGAAGGAAGTGGAGTTAGGGCTGCCCCGAAATGCTGGGGGGAAGCTGCAGGATGGGGCTGGTGCTGCAACTTCATTTTTTCTTTCTCTTTTGGCCTCAGAGACAGCCCCCAACCACGCTGCTCTGCACTTGCTCGTGGACTCTTCTGGTCCATTACGAGCACGATAATTGCTTTAATGAAGTAAATCCTGCCTGGCCCGCTGCCTCGAGCTGTGCCTGCTGCATTCATTCCTGCAGCTCTAATACCTCAGGTCTTGCTCAGCCTGTGTCCTCTGCCCTAGGGCTGCTTCACACCCCTGTGGGGCTCCTTCCAAAAAAAAAAAAGCTGCTAGAAAAAAGAGAGGGGTAGCAAAGTGCCTGCTGCTTGCTTCTTCCTCCCTCAGCAGGCACCCAGAGAGCTCCCTCTGCGTGAGCAAGTCCCCGTCGTACCTGTGGTGGAGTTGGGCAGCCTCTTCTTGGCGCTCCCGCTGGAAATCCTCTGCTGCAGCGCATCGAAGAACGCCTGGGGGATGTGGAAGACCAGGGGCTCGGGCTTGCCTGCGCGGTCACAAACACGAGGGCAGGGGTTAGCGGCCGAGAGGCAGCGAGCCGGGGAGGGAGCCGGGGTTATTCACCTCTGTTCCCTGCTCAGGGTTTGGGATTTCCACCACCGGAGCCCTCCAAGAGCTGGCTGCGAGAGCCGTGCCAGGGTCTGCCCACCAGGGAAGCATTTTCTTATGTTTTCCTACGTTTTCTCGTGTTTCAGTTTGCGTCCTTGGCCTCCCGCCCTGCGTCTGGGCAGAGCCTGGTCCTGCCACCTCCCTCCCAGCAGAAATCTCCGTGCTGCCTCCAGAAAGGCTGCGCTCTGAGCACCCCTGGTGCTCTCTGCCAGCTGCTTCCAGCCCCTCTGGGGGGCTCCAGTCTGCAGAGGGGCAGCAGGGGCACAGCAGCTGCCCTGTAGGGTTTGTGTTCAATGCAATCCCTAAGCTGCGGGGGCAGCCTAAAGGGCTTGGAGTGAGCGAGGGGAGCTCAGCAGCAGCAGCTTGCTGGAGGCCAGAGGCCTTGCAGGAGCCCTGCACTTAACAGCTGCCACAGAGCGGCGTGTGGTTGCCTGCTGGGACCAACTCGGGGCGTTCTTACGCTGCTTGGAAAGAGCAAACCCCTTCCTTCGGGTGTTTTTGTGCTTGGGGAGAGCCCAGCTGGCTTCCAGCACAGCAGCTGAGAGCTTTAGGAAGCGCCACGCAGGAAGCGGCGCCGCTGACTTCTGCTCCTCTGGGCTCCCAGATGCGAGCTGCTGCCTGCAGCCGCCCGTGCACGGGGAGCAGCTCGCCCCACACCACGCAGAGCCCAGCCCTGGGGGCACGTGGGGGGCTGAGAGCAGCAGCAGGCTCGGGACTGGCAAGGGAGGATCCCCAACATTTCTTCGGTGCCACGTGAGGCACCTCGCCTTACCTCACCTCACCTCTCCGGCTCAGCTCCGGGCAGTTTCTTCACGCATAAATAACCTCGAAGGGAGTTTCTCCCTTCCCCGAGCACAAGGAGCAGCAGCGAGCTCCTGCTGAGCTTAACGCCGCGCTCGGGGAAGGAACCAAAGCCAAACAGAAACTTCCCAGGGCAAAAATAACGCTCGGCTCCGAGCTGAGCAGAGCACGTGCCTCCCTTTGGGCTAAAGTTATTTAATGCTGCCGGGAGCTCGGCTGCTTAAAGAGGGCGCTGGAAACAACGCTGCTGGCCCCAGGGGCTCGGGGGCAGTGGTTCCTGAAGCCTGATTTACCTTCGAACTGGTAATGCATGGTCTGGTGGATGCGCTCGGTGACGCTGGCCAGCCAGTCTTGGAAGGACAGAGTGACCTGCGCCTCGTCCAGCAGCTGGTTACAGCCTAGGAGAGAAAAAAGAGAAGGGAATCAGAGTCCCCCAACGTCACACACGCGTGAGGAGCAAGGAAACGGGCAGGAACAAAGAACCACGGCCCCCCCAGCGTGGTGTGGGCTGGCCCCACGGGAGCTCCTCTTTTTTTTTTCCCGTTTTACCTTCACCGGTTCCCCGGCGGCGCCGGCGCCACGGGCTCTGTTAAGCAGAACACAGAAAGGCAGCAGACAGGAGGACAAGAACCAGAGCGAAACCTTTCTGAGCGGGCACCGCTCTATCGGGCGTCCCAGGGGCTCAGAAACACAAGGTTTAGCTTAAAAGCAGCGTCCTGCTTCAAAAAAAAATAGATAAAGGTAAAAAAAATCAAGGGGCTGGGGTCAGTAAGAGCTAGGGGGTGGGCACCACGGTGTCGTGGGGGAGCAGCTTCCCCAGGAGCAGGGTTTGGAGGGTCCTGGGAGGTCCAAAAAGCTCCCTGGCGTCAGGCAGAGGGGTTGATGCTCGCTCCTGTTTCGGGGCTCACCTGCTCAAGGAGGGCAGCAACAGAGCAAATCCGACCCAGCAAAAAAAGGGCAACAAAACGGGGGGAAAGAACCACTTTCTGGGCAAAAACTACAACTGAGAGGTTAAAAAAAAAAGGTTCAGACCACGCTGTACAAACCCTTTTGGCCCTGGCCAGCCAGCAAACCCATGCAGATGGGTTTACCTGCCCCAATTCCCCTCTTTTCCCCTTCACACGAGGATTTTATCACTGTGACGCCCACGCCAGCCCCATCCCTGCCTCACGCCACCTTCCCAAATCTCCCTGCACGAATAAATCCACCGAGGAGCAGCTCGGCACCGTCCCTCGGCGCCGAACAGATTTCGGGGCAGCTCCCCCGCCCCGTGCCGGGCGAGCAGGGCCCTGGTTATTTTCCACCTCCTGAATTTTCTCCTTTTTTTTTAACGAGGGCCGGGGCTCACCTTGCCTTTTCAGCGAGGAGGCCACGGGCGGTTTCTTCGTGCTGCCTCTCCTCAGGCTCCCCGGGTCCTGAGCCAGCAGCGGGCCGCTCGCCTGCGTCCCTGGGGGGCAACACCAAGGGTTAGGGGGCAGCGAGGCCGCGGCCCCATGGCCCCCAAAAACCCTTTGCACCCCCTTCCAGCCTTCAGCCCCTCCAGCCCCAGTGCTCACCACACGCCGGGTCCTTTTTCCTCTTCTTGGGCTTGGCGGCGGCCTCCCCGGCCTGCAGGGCGGAGGCTTCGGGGCCGCACAGCAGCGGGGGGACGGCGACACCTTTCAGACCTAGGGGAGAGGAAATTGGGACTTAAAATCATCTCAATTCTTCACCATCGTGGGCTGGAGTGATCCTGGGGGCTCAAATCCACCCCCCGGGGGCTCAAACCCTCCCCACGGTCCCGTAATCGTGGCCCCAAGCAGCCCTACGGGATGACCCCACAAGGGCTGGGGAAGGAGAAGCAGGGCCAGGACCCAAATGTTTGGGGTTGGGGTCGTTTTCCAGGCAGGGGACGCTCCCCAAAGCCAATGTGATTGAGGTCGGCACGTCCTGAGCTGCTGCTTGTAAAAAAAACCAAAAAAATAAAAAAAACAGAACCAAAACCAGGAGGTTCGTACCCCTACAAGCAACAGAACCAAACCCAGGAGCCGTGGCCTGGCTCCCCAGAGGGACCCAAAAACCTTCCCCAGCCCTGGGCAGAGCTTTTTGAGGAGGGCACAGCCACGCCTGGGGCACGATTTCCACCTCACACACGTGTTTTTAGGGTCTGATCCCCAGGCAGGGCTCGAAACCACTCCCCAGCTGCTTCAGGACACCTCTTCTGCAGCAAACCCGGTGCTTGTAGGGTTTTTTTGCAGCAAACCTGTTGCTTGTATGATTTGTGCAGCAAACCCACTGCTTTAGGGTTTTTTTTGCAGCAAACACATTGCTTGTAGGGTTTTTTGCAAAAAAAATATTGCTTGTTGGTTATTCTTGCAGCAAACCTGTTGCTTTTAGGTTTTATTTCAGCAAACTCATTGCTTTTATGTTTTTTTTGCAAAAAAAAAAATGTTGCTTGTACAGCTTTTTGCAGCAAACCTGTTGCTTGTAGGGATTTTTGAAGCAAACCCATTGCTTGTAGGGTTCTTTGCAAAAACAAACCTGTTGCTTGTAGGTTTTTTTGCAGCAAACCCATTGCCTGTGGGTTTTTTTTTGTAGTAGACCTGTTACTTGTAGGTGTTTTTTCCAAAAAACCTGTTGCTTGTAGGGCTTTTTACATCAAACCCGTTACTTGTAGTTTTTTTTGCAGCAAACCCATTACTTGTAGGGTTTTTTGAAGCAAACTCATTGCTTGTAGGTCTTTTTTTCACCAAACCCATTCCTTGTAGGGTTTTTTGCAGCAACCGAGGTGCCACCTAACAAAGCACCAGCTAACAAAGCACCAACGGGGAGCGGTCACGATGCTCCCTTTCCCCCGGTGCAGCGACGAGTGTGCCCGATGCCCAACACCGCCCCAAACCCTAAACCCCCAGTGGTGCCCCCACCCACCTCCGGCATCGCAGGCGAGGAAATCGGCGAACTCCTGCGCCAGGCTCTCGTCACTGGCGAAGGCGCAGATGCAGGCGAAGAAGTGAACGCAGCGCGGTGCTGCCGGCGCCGCCGCCGCCTCCTCCTTCCCCCCGGCGCCCCCCTTGCCGGGTTTTGGGGTTTGGCAGGAGCAGACGAAGCGGTGCTCGGCCAGCGCCTTGGCGCTCACCTTGTGGCCGAAGGAGGCGTGCAGGTAGCCCAGGCTGTGCCTCTGGCTGGCCTCGCACTTCACCACCAGGACGCTCTTGGTGACGCGCTGCACCAGCGGCCCCGTGGGCTCGGCGGCCAGCTGCCAGAGGGTTTGCTTGGTTTCGGGGGACGCCTGCACCGAATTGAGGACGGAGCTTTTTAGGGCCAGCGGCGTGGCTTCCGTTTGGCAGCTCAGGGCCAGCTTGACGTGCTGGCACTGCTTCTCCACCACGCCTTGAGCGGCCGCTTGCAGGCAGGCCGGCACGTGGCAGCGCCCCGCGCCCAACCGCGGCGCCGCGGGGCCGACCACCGGCTGCACGGCCGCCTCCGGGACCCCGAGCTCTACGAAACCCCGATGATCCGGCCCCCGGTCCCGTTGGCGCACGGAGTAAAGCTGCGCTTCGGAGCCCGTGATGAGCTTGACGGCGTCGACGCCGGGCTGCTTGCGGGTGCCGTAGCGGAAGACGGCGCCGCAGGTCTTGTTCTTGCAGCTCAGCCCCCGCGTGCCGTTGTAGGTTCCGCAGCGGGGACATTTTCGGATCCCCCGTAGCGTCGCCTTGCCCAGGTCCGAGAGGAAGGACGGGGCCTTCGGCCTCGCCGGAGCCGGCTCCATCCCGCTGGAGGGGGAAAAACCTGCGAGGGGATGAGAGAAACGGGGAGGGGAAGTCACGGGAGGGACGTGGGGGATGTGGGGTGCTGGTGACACCTACAGGGCCCTCGGAAAACGGGGTGGGCTCAGCAGGTCCCAAAAGCGGAGAGGAATCGGTTGGGGGGGGGTGGCTCCGTCCTCAAAAGACCCCAAAAGTGGGCAGGAGCCATTTGGGAAGGTGGTTCTGTCCCCAATAGACCCCAAAACTGGACAGAAGCCACCAGGGAGGGCGATTCTGACCCCAAAAGACCCCCAAAATGGAGAGAAACCATCTGGGATGGTGACTGTCCTCAGCAGACCCCAAAACTGGACAGGGGGCACCAGGCTGGGGGGCACTGGGGGAGACTGGGGGGAACTGGGGGAGGCTGAATGGAACTGGGAGAGGCTGGGGGGGCACCGGGGAGGCTGGAAAGTGCTGGGGGGTGCTGGGGAGGCTGGGGGGAACTGGGGGAGACAGGGAGGTACTGGGGGAGATTAGGGGCACTGGGAGGCACTGGGGGGCACTGGGGGAAACTGGGAGGCACTGGGGGAGGCTGTGTGGAACTGGGGGAGACTGGGAAGTACTGGGGGGCACTGCGGGAGACTGGGAAGCACTGGAGGAGACTGGGGGCACTGGGGGAGACTGGGAAGTACTGGGGGAGGCTGTGTGGAACTGGGGCAGACTGGGAGGTACTGGGGGAGATTAGGGGCACTGGGGGGCACTGGGGGAAACTGGGAAGCACTGGGGCAGGCTGTATGGAATTGGGGGAGACTGGGAAGTACTGGGGGGCACTGGGGGAGGTGCTGGGGGGCACTGGTTTGCACTGGGAGGCCCTGGTGCAGGCCGGGCGCCCCCTCCCCTCAGGGGCTTCTCCCCCCCCCCCCCAGCCCCTCCCCTCCGGAGGCCGCGCGGTGACGTCACGGCGATGACGTCGCCCCCCGCCGTAAGGGAGGGGAGGGGGGGGGGGGGAGCCCGGCGGCCCTCCCCGCCGCTCCACCCGCCCCTCTGACGTCACTTCCTGCCCCGCGGCCGCTCGCCCGCCCCCCCCCTCCCCTCGGTTACCTGGGCGCGCGCCCCCCGCTCCAGCCCGGGCCCGCCGCGAGGCCGCTCAGCGCCCCCCCGCCTCCGCCATGGCGCCGGCCCGCCCGCCGCCGCGCTCCTATTGGCCCGCCGCGCCCACGTGACGCGCCGCGGGGGGCGCCGGGAGATGTAGTTCCAGCTGCGCCGCAGCGCGCATGCGCAGTGACCACCGAGAAGGCAGCCCTTTAATAATGGGGTGAAAAAGGGCGATTTCGGCGCTTTCCCACCCAAAAAGTGACTCGAGTGGCAGGTCCTCCCGCAGGGAGAGCCAGCCGGGAGCAGTAATAGAAGGAAATAAATAAGAGCACAGACCAAGCTTCAAGTTTGCCTTTTTTTGTTCTTTTTTTTTCCTTTTTTTCCCTTTTTTTTTAATTTTCCTTTTTTTTTTTTTTGAAGGCTGGCCGAGGTAGGACAGAAAAATGTGGTTTGGCTTCCGAACCTTACAAAACACTTCGCCCAGCTGACATCACAGCGGCTTCCTCAGCATAAGACATTCCTGCAGCCACCTGGAAGCTTTTTTTTGGTGTTTTTGGTGTTTTTTTTTAAAGTTATTAAAAACAAGAGAAGATGAGGTTGTATTCAAAGACTACCAAAGTGTATATTTGATATCCACATGCAAAAAAAAAAAAAAAATTATGCATAAATCAAGGACTCTGCATCCTACCTTTAAATAAGGAAACATACAAAGTTTGCTAACGTTTGTGCAAAATATTAATTTGCTAAAATATTTTACATAATCAGTACATGTAAATGTAGAAATCGATAAGATAAAAAAAAAAAAAAAAACAAGCTGGTTCGTAGGTATTCATCACATTTTAGTAAGAGTTGGAACAGGGTTTTCGGTGTCCCGGTACACATCGCAAAAGGGATTTTTCCACCAGAAGATTAAAAATCCTCTCGCGTGAGCCCGGCGGGGGTTGCTGTAGGCACCTGCTCGCGGGGAACACAACGCACACGACGTTCGGTCCCTCGGAGGGGTCGGGAGCCGGTTCAGCAGCGAGCGTCGCGCGTCCCCCCGCGGGGTGAGAGCTTCGGTCACGGTCGTAAGGCAAAAAGACAACTCTGAGAAAACGCTTCGGTACAAAACGATGTAAACGAATAACTTAGAGTGGAAAACCCGGTGTAACAAAAGCGGAGAGATGGACGCTTTATACAAGAGGCTCTTTTAAAACAGACTTGTGCAAAGGCTGGAGACGGAGCCGTCCCCAGAATTCACACGCTTTTGGCTTTTCTTTTTGTACAACGGCTTTTATAATACACTTTTAAACCATTCGGAATGCAAACTAAAACTGCACGCTACTTCCAAGGAAAAAAAGTTTGACAATTGTGCAATTTCCTGCCCCAATTTTAAGTGGCAGTAGTCCCTGCATTTGCTGTGTTTCAAACGTGGATCTTAAGAAACACATATAGAAAGGAGGAAAAGAAGGCAAAAGTTGGCAGACATCCAGCATCTCGTTTTTTGTGATTTTTTTCTCTTTTTTTTTTTTTTTTAAACAATGTGGATGACAATTTCATGATTAAAAACGCTTTTTTTTTTCTCTCTCTCTCTCTTAAATAAATACACTGTATCTGACACTTGCACTGACTTGATCTGGTAATTCTTTGCGGTAAACAAAAGGCTTTGCAGCACTCCTCGCAGCCTCGAGCCCAGCAGCCTTCGGCTTCAGAGTCCTTTTCTCACTGCGTTTCGAAGCCTGCCATGCGGTATCCAGTTTGGTTGGTGATCACGCTCCCGTTCTGCCCCTGCGGTGGCTGAACACCGTAGTTCGCCCCCATCCATGCTGCCGAAGACTGCGTCTGGCTGTAGGGGAGGAAATCAGAACATTAGGTGAGGTTTGGACTCAGAGGAAGACTGGATGTGCCCGTGTGAGCCCTGAGTGTTGCCATCTGGGATCTGCACATCATTTCCCGATCTATTCAAGCCCACAACGAGCACACCTTGGCACCTGATCCAGATTTTCCAGGGATATCAGGCACTGGTGAATTTGTTGAATTTGTTGACAGCAGAATTTGTTGACAGCAGTCCGGGAAGATGAGAACTCTTCAACTGCTCAGCCAGAGCTGCGAGGTTTGCTGCCAGCAGGCCTCCCAAAAAGAACCACTCTACTATCACTCAGAAGCCCATGATTTAGCACAGTGATCTGCATTCACTGCTTCCACCTAAACTGCATTTAATGTCACTGCTCAGAAACACGGCAGCCGTTACTGGCAGCAAAATCAGAGGATTTCACACCCACAGCACATTCCCTGTTTGGCGAGAGCGCAATTCAACTCCCATCCAAGCTCAAGAACCACTTTGAAAATGCCTTGGCTGGAAAACAGAAATCCCCGTGCTGCTCTCCGAAGGAGAAGAGAGCACACGCTCCCCCGTAGGAAATTCCCAGTACTCACTTGAAGCCCTGCTGGTTCCACGCCTGCCCGTACATCCCGTACGCCGGGACCTGCCAGCCGTTGGGCATGTACTGACCGATCTGCGCGTTGCCGTACCACTGGCCCCACTGCCCGTACGCCTGCGGGTAGCCGATTTGATTCTGCAAGCACAAACAGCCTCGTATTATGCAGTGCCCAGGAGCGCTGCGATTTACAGCCTCACGACTCATCCCGCCTGCCTCATCTGCCTTCACTTGGAAACTTGCAGGTCTGCTTGCTAAAATAATTCAGAAATGGAAATGCAGATATTTAGTAGATTCCTTCGGTGCACAAACATTTAATTGCTCAAGTTTCACCCATAAACAAGGCAGTTGTCTCCTCAAAGAGCAGAGCCTTTCTGCAGAGATGCAGAAAAGAGCAACAGCACCGACATTTACCTTCACGGCAAAGATATGCCACATGTGGACAGCCTTCTGCAAGTTTTCTTCAAAATTTTGCATCGTGATTTTTTACATAACAAGATTCCACATCTTCCAAAGGATTTTAAATCCCTGACTGTGCTTCAGAGAAATACTCGCTAATGAAATAAGTGATAACATAAATCACACGTGCTGCATCATCAAACTAGCAAGCACAAAGGCCATTTAACAGTTTTTTTTTAAAGCCTTTATCTTTGATATTGGCACAGAGTTCTGACCTGCTGGACCGGACTGATCATGTCTGGTGTTTCCTTGCCCCAGTAGCACTTCACCACGTGCCCTTCTATAGTTGTTCCGTTGACAGAAACGATGGCGTGTGCAGCGCTCTCGTGAGAATTAAACCTGTTGACACAGAAATCGTACCAACATGAACAATTTGGTGAGCAACATCTGGAAGTAACCCCAAGAGATCCCCACAGCCAGCAGCACGGGTTTAGGTTCTGCTAGAAGAGCAGGCTGGCTGCAGAGACTTTTTCTCATCACCCCCAAAGCAGAAGGACTGCCAGGCTAAGGTCGGTTTTACTGTCTCAGTGTTGTAACTCATTCCATTATCACTCAGTAAATAAGTTAAAAAATTTAACAGCACGGAGAGCAAGTCAATAATTATTTATTATTTGGAGCCTTGTCAACTAAGAGATGAGGATGCTCCCAGAAGCGTCACTGAAACTGAAATAGTTGGGGATCTGTTATGATTAAGGCTACTGCAGCACTGCTAGGGAAGGGCAGAGCAGCATAAACCAGTCCCAGATTTGAATTATCAGTACTGGTAGTCACGGGACAAAGGCCGGGTCTTCCCAACAACCCTTGCCAGCAGAATCACCCTAACCCTAAGTCAGAAAGCAGGAGTCTTCTGCCAGATGCATCTCAGGCAGATGTGGCTACAAGCACACTGGGTTGTTTATAGCCGACGTTGTTTAGACTGAGTTAAGTTTTTTTTCTTCTGCTCATGCCAGCAGCTCTCCAAGCCCTAACTCACTCTTCAGACCAGACTGCAGTCAGAGAACCCTTAATTTTCACGAAGCTCTTCACAGCCTTACCGCACGAAGGAGTATCCTTTATCGGGGAAGACTCGGATTTCCATTATCTGCCCAAACGGAGAGAAGGTCTGGCGCATTAGCTGTTCTGAAGCAACAAGAAGCAGAGCATCAGAATGAGGTGATGGCGGCGTCACTCGGTGTCACACAACGGGACACCGCGTTTCGGAGACACGGTACCTGTCAGTCCCGAAGTCACACCCCCGCAGTACACAGTGCAATTGCTCGGGCTGGACTGATTGACCACGTCGTCGTAAGACAGCTGTTTGGTGTTTGCTGCAAGAGATTTTTTAGAGAGTTTTTCAGCCGATCGCACACGTGTTATGAAACAACTCTGATCCCAGCAGGCCTCCAGGAAGGAGCCAGGCCGCCAGAGCTCGTGACAAATATTTACCAAGGTCAGCACTTTCACTTGGGTATGTCTGGCCGTCTATCTGAACCACAGAGTGGTGAATTAACGTCTCAGACAGACACAGCCTCCAGACCTTTGCTCTATAAAACACAGGGCAACAAGTTCTTCTTAAGCACTGGAGTGTTTACTCATAGGCACAAGACACTGGGCACAACTCGCCAACACCCTGAAAACAAAGGGTGGCACGGGGCAGGAGGAAAGTTTGGTCCCCAGTACGTGACTTCTGGCAACAGCTCCCATGTGGGACAGGCTGCTCGGGACAGGGACACTGCTGTGAAATTAAATTCACATTTCAGGCCTATCTAATAGGTCCAGTACACCTCATTTAAAATCTCTCCCATGGAAATGCTTTAATGCAGTCCCATCTGCTCTCTATCACAGCAGGAAGCCATAAAAATGAGGGAGCAAAGTTAAAAAAAAACAACCAACACAGTCATCTCAGTTGTGCTGACAGAGACAGCTCCCAATCTAAGTGTGCAGAAGCTTGATGGATCCCCCTAGCGGCAACATTAATACAATCACCATCGCTTGATTTATTCGGGAGTTTTGAAAGTGTTCAAGAGTTTTTTGCATTTGAGTACCCACTTTCCTTCTCCCCTCAATCTCCAAATGTGTGGTTTTCACAGTTTTCCTCCCCACGTGTGTGGTGGGAGGTTTGCAGAAGGCCCAGCTGAACACACTCACATTCGTAGGTACTCTTTGGAGCCGGAGGTTTCCTTGTTGCCCAGTTTGTTCTGATTTGCCTTCCACCAAGCCACTGGCCACCCATCTGCTGAATAGCATTCTCTGCATCCTGCCCACGAGAGAGGGAGGGGAAAAAGAAAAACATTCTTGACATTTCTTCCTTTTGAGATACAGGCACAGGAGTGAAGTTACCACACATCTTCCCTGTCTGACATCTGCAGTTTGCCAAAAGAAACCTTCAAAGAAGGGGTTTTAGGGAGGAGAAGGGGCACTGTTCAGCTTCACGGAGCACATAGAAGGCTGCCTACAGCAGGACCTCTGGTTTCTGAAGTCACACCCCATCCAGCTGACATTTTAGCAAGGTTTCTTCACCAAAACAAGTACCAAAACCTTCAGCTCAGCTGGCAGGCAGTCTTTCAAACAGGTTGCCTTAACCTCAGGCAGCCCAGAACTTTTGCTATTAACTCATTGCCAACAAACAGCATTTAACATTTTGCCCTAATTGTCTCCAAGAAGACACCGACAGGTCATCCCACCTGATATACCAGAGATGTTCTCTTTGTCATTCCTGTACCTCACTCATTTTGATGTCACTCGCCATCAAGGCTGAATCACTGAAGCCATACTAAAGCACTTTGCCAAACAGACAAAATCATTTGCCCCTCAACAGGAGGGGAAACTGAAAACAGGGCGAGCTGGGGACCAAAAATACTCATTCCCTGGAGCTGCTGCTGAAAACCACCACCCACTTTTCAGAGGTGCTCTAGACCGTGCCGCATCTTACCCATTTATTGAAGAAGGAAACGAAGCCATAGCCTTTGGATTTTCCCGTTGCCATGTCCTTAACCACACGCGCATCCCTTAAAAAGCAGAAACAAGAGGCAGTTTAGCACCTTGCGAAGCCAACCTCGCTCAAATGACAACTTGAGTCACATGTACAGCTTATTCTCACGTTTCACCTCTACTAAAGTCAACTGTTTATTGCACCAGCAACACAGTCAAAGCAAATGGCTTCTTTTCTAAACAGAACTTTACTAATGCTTTGCCAGGTAGTAGCAAAATTAAACTTAATTTTGTAAACATGCAAATCAATAGCTTCTCTAACAAACGTATGTACTTTACGACAGTTGGCTCCCGCTTCCAAATGCTTTTACATACTGTTAAGACACAAAGCATGGTCAAAGCAGCTATTCAAAAGAATCACTGAAGCCACGTAGCTGACTAACATTAGCTGAATGGCTCTCTTTAACCATGCAATTTTTAAACTCGCTATTTGCCAACACATTCTACCTACTCATTCAAAATATTAAATAGAAAAAATGAAAAAAGATAGGAATTAAAAGGCATACGTCGCCTGTTAACTGAATTCTTTAATTTTCTCAGGTCAATTCGTTACCCCCTTTTTGGACTGTGGGCAGCTGTAAATTTTGAGAGATTGACATTTTCAGAAATTATTGAAGAAAATAAAACACCGAAACATTTATGTTTTAAACTACATATTACAAATAATTTAAACTGCATTTGTACAACAGCAATCATACAGGACTGATTGGAAACTACAAGATATAAAAAAGCAAAAAGAAAAATAAAATTTAGAAAAGTAAATAAGAAAACTACAACGTTTGTCCACTGTGAACTGTAGCTTGTAGTTAGCCATGGCAATTCTGTCCATTCTTCAGAGACACTCTGCAAAATAACCAGAGCCCTATTATTTGAGATTGAGTTAAAAAGAGAACCCAGCTACAAGAGCTAAACCCCACTCGTGGAACGTCATTCTACAGTGTTTCTCAGGCAATTTGCGTACGAGTTAGCCAAGGGCTGAGATGCTCTCGCCTACAGGCCACCCTCTCCTCCCCTCCTTTGCCCCACACATACAGGCAGTAAAGAACAGAAACAAAAACAGAAAACCAGTCAGAAAGTCATGCAATGTAACTTACGGCTGTATAAAATTATACGGGTCAGAGAAACTAGCGTAACATGTGCACAACATTTAGCATTCCAAGACTGGCGAGAAAAGTCACAATGAAGAGAAGGTTCGTTACACTAATTTATTTCTTTTAAGCCTTACATTAATTGCAAATGGTGTATCATCAGCTTATTCTGGTACACGTAAGCCCACAGCACTGACACCATCGTTAAGGCCCAAGGAAAATACCTCTTCCAATGCTAGAAACATTATTTCTTTATTTTTTTGTAATACCTCCCCCCTCCCATTGTTTCTTTTTTTTTTTAATAAATAAATAAAATAATAATAATAAAATTATTTATTTCCCTTCCTGGGTTAGATCTGAATTTGGGTAGTTTGTTACAAATTGCCTGAGAAGAGCCACTTGGGTACTTTTAGATCGGTTTGCTCTGAATAGCCTAAAGAGGGAGGGGGGGGAAAAACTCATCTCTACTTACCCTCAACTGAAAACTTTGAAAATAAGACTTGAGAACAAGTGAAAACATGCGTACAGCAAGCATAAAAGGAAACCACAATGAAAGTGTGCTTTTACAGTGATTAAAAAGTTCAGATGCAAAGAATTACCAAAATTTCTTATGTGCTAATCATGCAGTAGTTCAACCTTGGTTTCATGAAAAAAAGCTCAGTTTAACACCAACAAAAACAATGTTTTTAAAAAAATAATCAGGAAATATTCCATTAGCACCACATTTCCAGAAACTAGTCACTGATGAGGAACAAGTCAAGTCAAGTAACTTCATTCGACTGTTTAAGAGACAGTAGCAATATTTATTCCTTCAGGTTAAATTTACATAAGTAGAAAATGAAGGTCCCTTCTGCTTTATTTGACCCTCTGGGGAAACAAGAGTTTAGGAGTTAAAATGGGGACGCTTTTTAACTACTACTCTCGTTTTGGACTGGCAGTTTAAGCCAGGGCAAACTGCAGCTTTCAATTTGTTGGCTTCACAGTGGTGTGCTGAGGGACACAAAAAAGAGCGCTGCTCACCCTTCCCTGCCACCACCACTGCTAGGGAAGAGAAACCTCGTGCTCTGCAGAGCCTGGTCAGCAGCCCTGCTCCTACACAGCAGCAGCTCTGCATCCAAAAAGCTCTCCTGGAACAAAGGGGAATAGGGATCGTGGAGCAATGTTCGCTATCATTTCTGCTCCCCCAGGGGATAATCAGAAGTTAACTTTTTGCCCCTTGCTCAGGAGGAGTTCTGTTTGGAGAGTATTTGTTTGGTAAAGAAGAACACCTGCTGAGAGCCACCCCAAAACCCCACAGCTGAATAGGTTGGGGCAAATTTGTTCGTAGCTCTACCACATTCACACCAGCGCAGCCAGCTACTGCTCCCTGCCTTGCGTTCTCATTCCAGCAGCAAAGTGCCAGTTTGGATCTACTTCAGAGTCCCTCACGCCTTCCATCCAGAGCACATTTGGCCGTGAGGATAAATTGACTCTCCTTAAGAGTCTGACCCTCTACATTGCCTAGATGACAGGAGATGGAGTCAAGCTTTACAGTTCTCTGAAGCAAGCGACATTCAGATCACTTTTTTTTTTTTTACACCTTATCATAAAAGGAAATCAAGCTGGCATTAAAAGAGTAATACACTGGACTCTGAGGGAAAAACAAAAAAAAAACAAAAAAACAAACTTACTTCAATTAAATGCTTCACTACACAACACTCCAAAGCACTCTACGTTCTCTTACATCACCATCAAGAAACTTCAATGTCCAGTACAGACAACACTACAAGGAAAATTAATGGTTTACATTTGGAGGATGGAATGAACGAAGTGCTCCTTACTGCTACACCCTGCATACAACAAACCAGCAGGCGGAGACCTGCGGCCACAATTCCCCGTTTGCACCACGTTCGCTTGTTACACCATCGCCCTGCACAACTGAGGAGTGCAACTCGGCCAAGCCCTACAGGCTGACACAGCGCCGAACTCTTTGAGGCCACTCGAGCTGCAGCCTTCAGGTGCCACAGGGAGCCTTGCGCTGGAAAGGTTTTTATTTTGGGGGAGTGGGACTTTGAACTGCCAAAAAAACGGATGCTACTGGTGGCCTGCACGCCACGGCTAACAAAAAATCCAAAGCCTCACGAGACGTGAACATGCAAACGGACTCAGTCACAAACTATAAAGCGTGATGCTTGTGTGGTTGCTGAGAGGGCAAGTTAAATGCTTAACCCCACGTTTATATCTTTTTTTTTTTCCACTGTTGCTTTGCCAAACAATGCAAGGAGTATGAAACCAAAGCAAGTCGTGTGCAACTGTTCTAGGAAAGCAGAATGAGCTACTCTAAAGAAATCTCTTTACACATCCTGCTTAACACCCAACCTTTCAGACTCGAGTTGCTGTATGAACAGATGAATGTATATTCCTACACTCTGTCAACTCTCATTTTTTACTTACTGAAACATGAGGCTGCCTCCATTTAGGAGAGAGAACTTTTAGTTTATTTACCCTCTAAAGTTACTTACGATATTCTTCCAAATGGCGCGAAAGCTGCTTTAATATCTTCAGTTGTGATTTCTGGACTGAGGTCTCCAACAAAGACATGGAAATGGTCTTTTGGGGAAAGAGGAAAAAAAAGGAGTTTAAAGTTTGAAGAAAACCCCTGAACACACAGACACAGACATGTACACACACAGAGTACAGCACTCTCATATAGCATGGATTTCCAGGTCTTAAACACTACATGAAGGCTAGAGTTCACTATGAAACAGAATTTACTACTGCTCGTAACAGATCCACTGCTTGGTAGCACTATACTGTCAGTAACTTTAAGTATACTACTGTGACATATGGCATTTACGTTTTGTTTTTACAAACTGCTTTTAAGACCAGTCTATTTGCAATAAAAGGTCTCAAGCTATTTACTTAATGTGCCACACTACAAGAAAATCTCTGTCTTGGTACGCTAATGTTAAGTTTTGATACGTTACGAGATCATAAACTATATAAAATCTCATCGACTGAAACATCTCACAGTTTCAAGAAACGCAGGTAACAGTCATTCTAGAGCAGGACATACTTTGAACCTAGCTAGACGTCCAAATTAACACCGTAGGTTGTGAAGAACAAATCAAAAAAATACCTTGCATTGCAACAGTTTGCTGTTAAAGAATTTGAGTTCTCAAAAGCCCCGAGTTTTGGTTGCCCAGCCATTACACCATGTGAATCCACGTGAATTCAATGTGTGTGAATCCATGTGCAAGTGAACTAAGACTGAAGGCAACAGAACGGAAAGAGTAATCCCTTCAATTTGTATCAGATCCGTTAGAAACACGCACCAAAGAGAAACAAAAATCCTGCATCTGAGCTCTTCCACTAGGACCAAACAATCCATCACACACCATCTTAGCAATACACAGACTTTTGTACTTTATTTTCACTGCAGCAGGTAAGAAACTTTCAAGGCTGCTGGGATGCTGATGGAGTTTAACCCCACTTGGCTCCAGGAATTCAAAGCTTGCTGAGAAAAGCAGCACTAGCTACGCTTGCCATTGAGTAGGTAATGATGAAGCTCCATTTGGGAAGAACTCTATGTGCTCCCAAGGAGTCTGTCTGAAGCAGTGCATACTGCAGTGTTAAAATGAGCCAAGTATTCTGCCTCAATAGCAGAGGAAAAGGTGTTTTTTTAATTATTTTATTTTTTGATGTTGTTTTATACACACATATATATTTATTTCTTTTTAATTTCACAGTTGCAATCCTATGAAACACCTGAACACCAGCACCAGAATGAAACAGTGAACACTAAGCTGCTTTCTGATGCCACAGGGAAATGAAAGGGAAGTCTCTCCATAAAAAAAAGTGAAGTAATGATGAACAAAACCCCCACACACAGCTCCAGGTGGTTAGTGAATACCCTCGAGAGATTTCATTTTATGTTTAAGAAGATACAATTACCTTGTGAACGCAGTATGTTGACAACGGTACTACCTGATGACAAAGATTAGATTTGTTCTTAAGTTCATTAACACAAACACATTAAATAATATCTTAGGATTACGATCAAAACATTACTGCACAGAACCGCACGATGCTTACTGCTTATGTTTAAAAGCTACTGCTACAAATCAGGCAACAACTCGACGTGTAAGCGACACTTACTGCTCGTATCTTTCTTCTGGCTGCTGGGGGTTGTTGCCCAGTTCACTTTCACCTCCTGCAAACATCAATTGTCCGGGTTAGACCACAGCAACCACCACTGAGCATAGACACCACCAGCATTTAATTCTGATGCTACAGACGTGCAAGATTCAGGGGAAAGATTAAGCTGAAGGTGTTTTTCTGGGGGGGGGAGGGCTTGTTCTTCTAAACTGCATCCTGCTAGCTAAAAGCACAGCAGGTGAGCGCGCCTTGCCTATGTATTTTGGGTGGGTGGGAGTGTTTTTTTTCAGGGATGAGGAGAAAGGGATGTTGTCCTGGTAAGGCCAGTGCAGTTAAAATATTCTTTATGGCTCCTGTCCCCTATCCCTCCCCAATCCTACATTCCCATTTGACTCTGAATTCTTCCTACAACAGCCAAAAAGGCTTTTCTGGTCAGCCACGCTGACGCTGCTGTTCAAACCAAGTGCCTAACGCCTGCAGTGCATCCGCCTGGCCTCGCGTGGGGTTTCTCCCCCACGATCTGAGGTACAGCCTGTGTTTTCCAGCTCCAACTCACCCTGTAGACATGACAGCTTACCTTACCCATTATCTTCCGGCCATTCATAGCAGCGAGCGCTGCAGCCGCGTGGCGATGCTCGTAGAACTCCACAAAACAATAGGGATCGTTTCCAGCTGTCTGGTAGAAAAGAAAAAAAAAAAGATTTCTGATCAAAACCTCTTCAAGCTGTAGCCTCGCTATTATTCTCAGCTCCTTACTTATTAAATCTGAACATCTAACTCATCTGATCCAAACACGAACAGTGCTCCAGGAGGTTTTGGTTTAAGTAAAAAGGTTTAAGGATGGCCCAAAAGGACTTTTTGAACCTAATTCAGAACATCTCCATGGATTAACCTGCTCAGTCCCTTTCAAAATGCCCCCCCCCCCTTAAATTATACCAGAAATTGGGCCAAAACTACGCGACTGTGACCTCCACCTTTATTATATCCCCTTAAGGTGGTCACACTGTATTTCTAGGAGAATTCTGAAATACTCAAAGACCCAAAGCCATCAGTTCTAACGAGCACAGAAATAATTAGGCGAAGGCTCTTACATCCATGATCATTTTGCAGTTTTTGCATGGTCCAATCTGGCTGAACAGCTGGAGGATGAGAGCTTCGGTCACATCTCTTGACAGGTTCCCCACATATCTACAGAACCAAATAAAAGGTTAGACGTGCAGGTGCTAAAGCAGGCGGAGGCAGAGAAGAGGGATTTTAAGCAGAAAACCTGAAACACGAGCCATCGAGAGCCTTGGCAGGTCAGTGCTGGGCACCACCAACTCCGACTCTCCCCAGAGAGAGATTTGGCATCTGAAGCAGCAGTAGGAACGTGGCCACTGGGACACCAGGGGACAAAAGTCACGTAACAGAGCAAATACCACTGAAAGTTTTCCCTCTAACACCCAGCCCCACCAGGCTGGCCCGTGAAAATGAGGCATGCAGCGAGTCAGGGAACAACAGGCACAAATGGGTCACTTAAGGCAGTCAGCAATAGCCCCTGCCCTTGGTCCCACCAAAGGTCTGTGGCTCTAAAATTCCACTCTGGTTCAAAGCCAAGCAGAAAGCCCCACAGGGGCACCCAACGACCTCATTTCCACGTGTAGAAATGGTTACAACCACCAAGTCTTGGTTACAAGACTTCTGAAAGCCCTGAAACAACCAAGGGTGACTGTGCTAAGTGAGGGCACTCCCTCATCTTCCTTCATTTGAAAGGATCAGCCTTACGGAGTACAAATTCACCCCCTCACCTTGCTTTGGGATTTTTACAACACTTCTGCATTCTCTGCAACAAAACATGTAAATCCACAGGGATTATTATTTTTTTTTTAATCCTAAATCACTGGATTTTTTAAGCAAGCAGGCGGAGAAGCAGGCAGAAACCTCAGCAGCACCTTCCCCCAGAGGAATGCCGTGTGGCCAACCACGGCCTCAGCCACACCGTGGCCCAAACCCTGCCAGCAAACCTCGAGGGGAGCAACTATTTCAGGGACGAGCCAGAGCTGCACTCCACTTTAAGCAGGTACATGCCCCAAACTTCAGCAGCATCAGCTCTTCGAGGCACGAGGCGAGGTCTTCCTGCACTTCTGCTGACTTTTCCTTAGCCAGAGGAGGGTTTAGTGCACTGTCCTTAGGACAATGAACCCTGTGCTTGATAACGAGCAGGGTTTCTTCTCTCCTTAAATATTATCGCAATTAGGATTAATAAATAAGCCCAGGCACTGAGCAACGACCCTCTCACGTGACTTCCCGGGTTTATGAACAGTTTACTTATCACTGCAAGTTTCCAGACACGGTGTCTGCACCCTGACCTTTGTGCCAATCCTGGATTTTCACTTTGATAACCAGACCTTGTATTAGGCACTCCCTGCCTGCAGGTTAGATTTGGCTGGAAAACGTGGGATTTCGATAAAAGATCCCTGAGAGTCCCACGAATCTCTCCAGACCTTTCAAAACGTTTCCATAAAGTGCAGCAACATACATGCATGCTGATTATACACGATCTGTGTGACTACACACTAGATTTTGACCTGCTTCTGTGCAGCACACACCCGGACACTGCCCTGCATGAATTTTCCAAGAAGTGAGCCGGGTGATGCTCCACCTGGAGCAGGGATCTTCAGAGCAAGAGGCTCATCATCTCCTGCATCCCCTTACCCCTGTTTCCTGCTAATTGGATTCTCAGGAGCAAGCCAGGCGCTGCTTTTCTCTGCAGATGAAGGATCCAGGGCACCCTACACACGACTCAGGGTGTGTAGATCACCACGTGTCTTCTTGAAAAGCACTGCTGAACTGTTAGCACTTCCTGATCTTTTTAGGTGCACAGAGTAAATCAGGTACATGAACTCAAGAAGCATGTAAAGTACAAACAAGAGCTCTCTGCCAACTCCAAAAACACTGTTTGCCTTGTAACTGCTCTTCAGATTCATCATCTCTGCCGTTGGAGAGCGACTTTTGAGGACGGTGAGTGGCCACGTGAAGGGAGCCCCTTCTCCAGGAAATCATTTACACAAGCAACACAGCTCCCAACGTTCGCCAGCACATCAAGGCTCTCCCTTCAAGGAACACGTTACAGGGACATCGCAAGAACAAGGCCTTATTTCCAACAGCATCGGGAAACTGTTCCAGAAAAACTGCTTAAATATGCTAAGGGAACTAAAAAACCACGTCTGTGGATACCCGGCTGCTTCCTTGCCTCACAACGCACCAAAACTCTGCAAGGGAGCAGCAAAACCCACATCCAGATGGGATTTCTATAGCACTACCTCCAGAAATCCTGGTGCAAGCAAATATTTAGCACCCACTTCAGACCTGAGCTGGAATTCAGCAGCATTTCCTTCCCTCGAGCTGCTCGCTCTCAACCCAAGCTGCAAACCCCACAACAAACCCTCTGCCCAACAGTGCTCGAAGCGGGTCAGGGGAACGTAGCTCCCATCACGTCGCCCAACGGGGAGCTCTGCAGCTCCAAAAGCCGCCCGTGGCTGTGCACCACGCCGCACGTGCTCCACCACAGGCAATTCCCTCCCTCCAGCACAAGCTGTGAGCCGCCGAGACCACCGCAGGCAACAACTTCACGGGGACGGAGGGGGGAAAACATTGCTCTAAATAACCACACCGGCATGCCTGTGTCTGACCCGTGTTTGTAGATGCTAAGAATAGTTTGGATGCGCGAACCAGGACACGTGGAGGCAAACACCGGTTTACCACTGAGGAAAGCCCGGAGCTGAGGAGCTGGCCTAAGTCACGTAAGAGCCTTGTTTTCCTCCAGGTACTCAGCCAAGCCATGTAGCAGCCCTCAGGATAGCTGCGGCCGTTGTCCAAGAGTGAAACTTTCCCCTCAGCTTGGCAAGAGCCTCTCTCCCTCCTCATTCATCCCGCCAATGTGAAACAAAGCTCACGGTGGTAGCTGGGACACTGATGGAACAGAAAGGCTGGTGAGCCCGTGATTTTACCAAATCCCAGGTTAATTAAGGGAAACCTCTCCAGGTAAAGCTGCCAGGGGAAGGAAGAAAGCCCACCCCTCTGTCTGCACCAAACACCTTTCAAACCCAGCCAGCTGCAGGAGCAGCAGCCGACCAAAAGCCCGACTGACAGTGACGGGCATCAGCTGCACAAACACCACCAGCAAAATCTCCTTGTGATTAAAAAAAACAAAACTATTTAGGGTGCTTAGCAAGGCGAAGAGCTGCCCCCCAGCTACAAGCAGCTCCCCGGGAACCAAGAGGCTCGCAGCGTGCTTTAGGGGCACTTGGCCAGGAGCCGATTTGGGGGTTTTTCCTCAAGCTCCTGAGCACCTCGCTGCTGGCTGAGCACCTTCCAGGCCGGGACTGCCTCCTCGCTGACCGATGCTCGGAGCTGCTGAGGAGAAGAAGGGAAAGGGGGGCTGCGAAGGGCTGAGGCCCCAAGGGAATGGGGCGGGGGGCACGGCTGGGCCCTGAGGGGTCGGGGCCGGCTGCCCTGAGGCCCGAACCAGGGTGGGAGCAGCCGCCGGGCCCCTCGATGTGGCGGAGGAGCCGTGAGGGGAGCTGAGGAGAGCGCCCGGGGCCTCCCCCTCCCCGCCGAGCCGGGAACAAAAGGGCGGTGGCGGCGGCGCCCCCTCCCCACTCACAGGGTTTTGGGCATTTCATCCTCCATGCCGGCTCCTCCTCCTCCTCCGCCGGCCAGCCCCGGCTCTTCAGGCCCGCAGCCGGCCCCCTCAGCGCCTCACGGCAGCCCCGAGCGCCGCCGGCCCCGCCGCGCCCAGGAAGCCCGGGGGTCCTCACAAGATGGCGGCGGGCGGCCGAAGGGGGCCCGGCCGGCCGAGGGGAGGCGGCAGCGCGCATGCGCCGCCGGGGCTGGGCCAATAGCGTTCGCCTCTCCCCCCTCCCCTCCCCGGCGGCGGCGCATGCGCACGAGCGCCCCGCGCCACCTCAGCGTGCGCGTGCGCGCGGGGAAGGGACGTGAGGGGAGGGGAGGAGGGGGGAGGAGGAGGTTGTGCGCATGCGCTATGCTCCCGGTTCCCGTTTAATTTGGGGGTTTATCGCTGTTTTTTGTGCCCCCGTCTCGGCGTTATGAGGTTAAAAAGTGTTCTTGCGTCTCCCTCAGGCGACAAAAGTAATTAAAAAAATAAAATAGAGTAGAAAAAAAATAATAAAAATAGAGGTGCGCCGCCCGGGAATCGAACCCGGGTCGCAAGAATGGGAATCTTGCATGATACCACTACACCAGCGGCGCGGCTGCTCCGCGGCCCCCGCCCCGCCGCCTTTAACCCTGCTCCGCCCCGCCTCGGCAGCACGGCCCGGCCTGGCTCGGCCCCACACAGCGCCATGCCGGCCGCCAGCCTCCTGCTGCTCCTCGCCGCCCTCTCCCCGGCCGCCCTGGGCCAAGGGGGGCAGCGCGGTGCCCCCGGGAGGATCGGTAACGGCGGGGCTGGGGGGCTCGGAGGGGGTCCTGAGGGGGCTCCGCGCTGCCTTCCTCCTCCTCCTCATGGCTCCTTTTCCTCACAGCCGTGGTCGGCGGTGGCATCGGGGGCACGGCGGCGGCTTATTTCCTCCGGGAGAAGTTCGGGAGGGGCGTCCGGATCGAGCTGCTGGAGAGGGAGACGGTGGGAGGCCGCCTGGCCACGCTGGAGGTGGAGGGAGAGGGCTATGAGGCGGGGGGCTCGGTCCTGCACCCCCTCAACCTGCACATGAAGCACTTCGTCAAGGAGCTGGGTGAGCGAGGGCAAAGCTTTATTATTTTTCCCCTCCCTGACCCTAAAAATCCTCCCGTGAAGCTTCCTGGCAATTCCACACGCTCGTCTGAGGCAGGTGGGGCCCCTCGTATTGGGGGGCTGCAGATAAACGAACCCCTTCCCTTCTTTATAACAGCTCCAGGACCAAATTATAACATCCAGCTGAAGCTAAAATCCCCTCAGGAAACTGAAATCCTCTCAGGAAGCTAAAATCCAAGCCTTGAAATTCCAGCCTCACTAAATTACCTTTTTTTTCCCACCCCTTTTCTCAAGGTCTCCCCGCTGCCCCCGTCTCCGGCAGCCTCGCGGGCATTTACAACGGAGAGGAGTTCGTCTTCGAGGAGAGCAGCTGGTACATCATCAACGTCCTCAAGCTCCTCTGGCACTACGGCCTCAACCCCCTGCGAATGTACATGTGGGTGGAGGACATCCTGGACAAGTTCATGCGGTAAGGAGGCCGCCTCGGTGGCTGGAAGCCACGTGCTGAGCGCTGGACTTCACTTACAAGTGGCAGGAGCGTTAGGGAGGAAAAGGTTCCTGGCTGCTGGCATGGGTGCAGTGCCTGCCGAGTTGCAAAAATGGGTGAAATTGTCCCGTTGGCGCTGAGAAACAAGGCTCTGGTTGCTCTCTTTCTGTTGGTAATCTTTTCCCGAGGAGGAAGATCGAGGTAAGTCCTGTAATGATGAGTTTAGTAGATGAGTTGCCTCATCTACTAAAAAAAAGTAGATGAGGCAACGTGCTGACAGCAGAAACGTGGGTTGGGGATCAGACGATCCATGGCTCTGGCACCTGGGTGCTAAAGGTCGTTGAATTTGTAGCAGTGCACGATGTGCTTTGGTTAGGAAAGGTGAGCAGATTGAAAATGGGCTCTCTTTAGACCTGTTACCACTTAGGTTAGGTCATGGCTGGAAGGACAAGCCCTGCTGCTCCCTTCAAAGGCTCTCGGGAGCCCTACCCCAGGAGGCACCGTGAGATTCTTTTCATTTTCCAAGGGCAGCAGATAATTAACAGCAACTGAACGCTTGAATTCTGTTTCCACGATAAGAGCGCCTTGGCTGGTGCACGTGTTGTGCAGCTGGTGCGAGCGTATTTCCTTTTCTCCCGTTAAAGGATCTATCGCTACCAGACGTATGACTACACCTTCAGCAGCAACGAGCGGCTCTTTCACGCCCTCGGAGGGAACGATTTCACCCAGATGCTGAACCAAACCATCGATGAAGCCATGCAGAAGGCCAGCTTCTCCCACAAGTTCATAAACGAGATGGTTTGCCCGACCATGAGAGACAATTTCGGGCAAGGTGTCAACATAAATGGGTTCGTAGGTGGGTGTTTCCTAGGTCCTCCCCCTGGGAAAAGGGGCACACGGGGCGGAATGATGTCCTGGTGACCTTGTGCTCTTCATACCGTGTGTGTTGGGGTTCCTGCTTCCTGGGCTGGGCTGGCAGCAACCAATTTATTTATTTCCTATCGCAGAACGATTCCTTCCGCTGCCCTCCCTGGCTGGGTTACTGGGTTACTCTGGCAAATGAGCAATCGCTCGCTAACGTGACCTACTTAGCTGTGTCATTAAGCAAGCTCTGTGTCCCGATGGGACACCGTTTCCTTTAATTTTCCGCTTGCTGCCTCAAGCATTTCCCTACAGACCGGTGCTGGATAAGTAGTGCTAATGATCGTGGTTTCCTTGTAGGTGCTGTGTCTCTGGCAGGGGCAGGATCGGGCCTTTGGTCGGTAAAAGGGGGAAACAAACTCGTCTGCACTGGCCTCATCTACGCCTCGAAAGCAGAATTTATCTCCGGAACGGTTTTGTCTATAGAGCCGAAAACCAGACCCAGATCCACAGGTGAGTTGCATTTGTTTTCCCTTTGGGGAGGAGAACACTGCTCAGCTGCAGCTCTGGTTGGACCAAAGCCTTTCTTTGGTCTTTTAAAATGAAAAAAACTGGGCTCTGTTCAAAGCCAAAGATCGCAAGCTGAGTGTGTACGACTTCAAAAAGCTTCAGCTGACAACAAGGCGTAAAAAACCCAAGTGGGATGGGATTTAAAAGTGGGAAGGATGCTGGGATTTCCCCCAGTGGTGAAACGGGATGACCGAGCTCTTCTCTCCTTGCCAGGGGACCCTGTTAAGCTCTACCAGGTCACCTACAACACGACGGCGGGGGTGACAGGGGACACGTACGACATCGTCATCATCGCTGCTCCGCTGAACCGCAGGATGGCCAACATCACCTTCAAGAACTTCGACCCTCCCGTCCCCGAGTTCTCCAGCCCCTACCACCAGACCGTGGTGACCTTAGTGCACGGGCGCATAAACGCCTCCTTCTTCGGTTACCAGGACCCTTCCGCCTTTCGTTTTGGTGCCATTTTCACTACGGAGAATCCCGAACTCTTCATCAACGGCCTGGGGATGGTGTCTCCGGTGGAAAAAAAGGGTGAGGAAGGAAAGCTGCCCCTGCAGTCGGCCGTCTGGAAGGTGTTCTCCAAGGAAGTGCTCACCAAAGAGCAGCTCAACTTGCTCTTCTCCTCCTACGACTCGGTCAAGGTGAAGAAGTGGCTGGCGTACCCTCACTACAGCCCCCCGGAGCCGTTACCCCCGATCATCCTCCACGAGCAGCTCTATTACCTCAACGGCATCGAGTGGGCCGCCAGCGCCATGGAGATGAGTGCAATCGCGGCCAAGAATGCGGCGCTGCTCGCCTACCACCGCTGGTACGGCAACGCCGACAAGATCGACCAGGAGGACTTGCACGAGAAGCTGAAGACGGAGCTCTGAGCCCGAGGAGCGCCTCGCTCGGACCTGAGGCCACCCAGCTGCCTCCACGCAGGCACTGCTTGATTGGAACGGTAATTAAAAGGTGGCAGGCGCTTTAAATGAGCGCTCTCACGCAAAACACTCGCTCTGCCCCCGAGGTGTAAATGCCACATCGACCCCAAAGTGTCCTTCTCAACGAGGATCTACATCGCTGTGCTCAACTGAGCCCCCCCCCAAAACCTGTGTGCATCGATTTTCCTTCAGTTGGGGAAAAAAATCAACGTCTTGGCCCTAAACTTTTCTGCCTGGACTTTTTTTTTTTTTTTTTTAAGGATCTATCAAGTAGTTAGCTCTTGGTGCAGTGGAAATCGTGGCTTCGTTTTTAACTTTTAATTTGTGTCCAGAAGTACTGTGAGCTGGGGGGGGAGATGGGTCTGCTTCTAGCTAAGGGGGTTGGGGGAGTTGCCAAAATGCCTGCTTTTTGTCAAGGTTTAGCTGCCTACAGCAGGGCCCCGCTTGGTTTTAGCAGCTCAGCTTTTCGGGAGAAGCTTTTCTGTCCCCTTGACCATACCTAACGCTGCTGCGACACCTCAACCATGTCCAACTATGCAGAAAGCACTGGATTGTCATTAAAATAAAACTAACATGATGGTTCGGAGGGAGCTGGAGGCGTCACCTGGAGCTCTGTCTGGGTTGTGTTGTGCTCTCATGGAGCTGCTGTCGGGCCTTCATCAGCCACGTACCGGTGTAGTCATCCTCAGCGAGCACTGCAGGGCTGAGAACCAAAGGAATAACGTCAGCGCTAGCGGCTAATCCCAGATTTCTGGACAGGAATTCCTCCCTGATGGAGAACAAGTGTATTAATTGGCTGTTAGTTAGCTGCAGGGGCAAGGCTGCGCTCACCTGGAGAGCTCAGGCTCAGCAGCAGGCCACCACGAGCACTGCCTCATGCTAGGAGTGATGAATTTAGCTAATTAAAGATAAATTGCAGGACAAAAAGGCAGCTGTACGCTTGTAAACCTGCCTACTACCAGAGGAATTCAGCTGGGGTCGCATTTATTGCGTCCAAGTTGCTGCTTCTGTCCCTGCTTTCCTCCTTCCGCGCTGTTTGAAGGCTTCCAGCTTCTGGAACTCGCCCCGTGGAGGGGCTGGAAAGCAAACTAAATATTTATACCCATCTATATGATGGGTACCTAAATATTTATGGGTTACATACTCAGCCCCGGCGCCTGCCTGCGGCGCTGTACATAGTGGGCTCCCGAAAATGTCACGTAGCCAGGGAGGGCTGGAGGAAAAGGTTTGTTAAAAAAAAAAAGTAACAAAAAAGGACCTGAAAAAAAAGTCCTGTTCACTGAGGACCTGGAAGGGGCATTGACTGGCTCACAAAAACACCCCAAAAAGGCCAGGTTTTGTTTAGGAAGCTCCCAATGTTTCTGCACAGCCCCTGCAGGCCCTGGGCATGCACCCCAAGTGCCTCTGTTGTCCTGGAGCATCAGCACAAGCCGGCCACAGAGCAGACAGAGAGCAAAAAATATACTTAAAAACCTTTATTTAAAACATTTCCTCCTGCCAGGCAGCCCCCTTCAACCCAAGCGCTCTCCGGCACTATCAGCAGAAGGGAATTTACCGTTTTCTTGGCAATCGAGACCCCACGAACAAGGCTCAGCTTTGTTGCCTGTTTTTTAGGGAAGAAAACCAAAAGTAGAGGCATTTTAAAATCATCTTGGAGAGATTTAGCATCCTGAGAGTGTTCCCTGAAGCTTAAAGCTACCGACACACTGCTCTGCTCACAGAAGTCACGTTCTAGCTACACAAAAAGACCAACTCACACGAGTTACTTCAACCATTACAAAATTTATTAAAAAAAAAAAAATAAGTTTACACTCCTGAACGCTTCACTCCAGGTTCAGGGAAAGGGGTTCACAGAACGGGGCAGGTTCGGTCTCGTCACAGCGGGTTTCACTGGCTCTACACTCGCTCCAAAGCTTCCAGCATGATGATGCTGTTCCCTCGTATTACCTGTGAAGAGAAGGCGAGAGCAGTGAGATGACAATGTGGCTTTTTTTGGACGCAGGAGTTGTGGCTTTTTAAAATGTGGCTTTTTTGGACACAATTGATTTAGGTTTGTGCAGCGGTGCAGAGTTTGTCGCCCCCTGCCCACCCCCGCAGCACTCACCACCATGCCGATGTTGTTCTGCTGCCCTCCCTGCGCCATCTCCACGCACTCATCGATGACCAGGTTCATGAAGGGATCGAAGCCCCGCAGAATGCCCTGCACGTGGCGGCCGCCGTTCAGCTTCACTGCAAGAAACGCGTCGGGTGTAAAGGGCAGGCAGCAGCTCTCCCCACAAGGGAACTTCTATGTGTTTTTTTTTTTTAGTTAGTGAGGGGAAATTAGAGCATCACATCGCCATGGGGCCAAAAAAACTCCTTAAAGCAGGAGATGGGATGTGGGTTGGCATTAACAGGGCTCAAGGGGGTGACATGGGGACACAGCGCGGCGCCAGGACTCACATGAGAGCTTCTTGTCCATGAACCTGCAATGAAACGGAAAGGAGGTGAGAGGTGCTGAGGTGTGTGGGGAGGACTGGGGGGAAGGGAGAGGGAATGGGGGGAAGGGGGGAGTCTGAGGGGCAATGGGGAGGGGCCTAGGGGGGAAGGGGGGGGTCTGAGGGGGGGGTACAAGGGAAGGAGGGGGTCTGAGGGGGGAGTATAGGGGAAAGGGGGGGGTTCTGAGGAAAAAGGGGAGTGTGACGGGGGATCTGAGGGGGGAGGCCTAAGGGGGTGGGGTCTGGGGGAATCTGGGCTGGGTCTGAGGAGAAATGGGGGTGGTCTGAGGAGGAATCTGGGGGAAACGGGGGGGGTCTAAGGGGTAAGTTTGGGGGTGGGGGGGGGTCTGAGGAGAAAAGGGGTCTGTGTGTGTGTGGGGGGGGGCACGGCCGCCATGACACCGGGCCGCGGGGCATGCCGGGAGCCCAGCGGGCGGCTCCGTGCCCGCCCCCCCTCAATTATTCCATCCCCCCCCCCGGCCCCGCAGCCCCTCCCGGTGCCTCCCGGTGCCCCCCGTTCCGGCCCGGTCCCGTCCCGGCCCCGCTCTCACTTCTTCAGCTCTGGCGGGTGCGCCTTGCTCATGGCGTCCCCTCAGCGCCGCCGGCCCTCACTCACGCAGCCGCTCGCGCCGCGCTCTGACGTCAGCACGCGGCCCGCCTCAGCCAATCGCGCCCGCCCCCCGAGCCCTCCGCCAATCGCGCTCGCCCCTCGCCGCCCGCCCCGCCCCCCCGCCCTTCGCGCCTTCCCGGCGGCCAATCAGCGGCTGCGGCGGTGGGTGGGGGGGAGGCGCAGGCGCGCGGCGCAGCCCTGCACGTGGCGCCGCGGCACGTGGCGGCACCGCCGGCTGCAAAGAGGGCATTGCACAGCCGCTGCATTGCACCTTACTGCAGCCTGCACTGCACGCACCCTGCATTGCACAGCTGCTGCATTGCACATTATAGCACCTGCTGCATTGCACGTTATTGCTTCCTGCATTGCACCCCTGCTGCATTGCAACCCCGCCGTGTTGCATGTTGTTGCACCCGGCGTTGCGCCCCTGCTGCACTGCGTGCTATTGCACCCTTGCTGCATTGTGCCCTGCTGTTATATCCTTGCACCCGCTGCATTGCATGCCTGCTGCATTGCAAGTTACTGCTTCCACTGCATTGCATTTTAATGCGCCCCTGCATTGCACACAGCTGTACAGCACAGCCACTGCATTGCACAATATTGCACCCACCGCATTGCGCACCTGCCCCATTGTGCACTCCCTGCATTGTGCACCCACTGCAATGCACATTACTGCATCCATTGCGCAGCATGTGCCCTACACAACACACCTACTGCTCTGCACACCTGCTGCATTGAACACCATAGCACCCGTTGCATTGCACATACCCTGCATCGGATGTTATTGCATGCCCCTTGCATTGCACGCTACTGCACCAACTGTATTGCACATCATTGCACTCGCCGTACTGCGCTTTATTGCACCTCCTGCATTGCACACACACACACTGCTGTCCTGCCCCATGCACACACAGTAATGGTCACCCTACCCATGTGCAGGCTGTGCTCAGCACACACACAGGGGCCACGCCTCCATTGCACACACACACACACACAGGGGGCACCTTGCACACATGCAACCATCACCAAATGCACCCACTGTGCACACTGTGGGGGCACACCCTACACCGTACAAAGGCATCACCCGATCCGTTGCACATCTGCACGGCTCCCCCTGCACCCCCTGCACGGCTGCTGCTGCAGGAGCCCCCCCCAGAGGGCTGCAGCCCCCCGAGCACCCCCCGACCCCGCAAGCAGGCCGAGTGTGGCTCCTCGCCTTTAATGAGCGCGCTGCCCCCGGCGCCCCGCTACTGCCGGAGGGCGGCCAGGCTGTCCTTCATCTTCTTGGCCATGGCGGGGATGAGGCGCAGGTGGTCGTCCCCGCAGGCGGCCACGCAGGCGTCGAGCTGGGCGCGCACCCGCGCCTCCGTGCCGCCCGCCTCCAGCGCGTCCTTGGCTTTGTCGTTGCAATGCAGCGTGCAGCGGCTCAGGCGGTCCTGCATGGGGGCAAGGGGACACAGAAGGGGGGGTCAGCAGGCTCAGGGAGCCCCCCACTGCTGCCGTGCACCCTGCTGCGCACTGTGGTTGTGTTGTTTCCCACCTGGAAGCGCTCCAGCTCGCCGGTGACGATGGCTTGTGCCTGGGCCAGGGGTGCGTGGCACCGCTCGATGCATTGCTGCACCTGCTGCATGGAGGCCGTGCTGTTCTCGCAGCACCGGGCGCTGCACCGGAACATGGCTCCCTGCAAAAAGATGGGGTCAGCAAGGTGCAGTCCCCCCCCCCCAGGGAAGCCCCCCACTTTGTGTGAGCGCCTTGCAGCAGGCAGAGCCCACGGTGCTGCTGCGCACGGAGCTGGGTGCAACCTCCTCGGGCATTTGGGGAGGTGGGGAGGTGCACTAGGGGGGGCACAGAGTTTGCAGGGGTGGGGGCACAAAACTTGCAGAGAGCATGATGCGGGGATGCACAAACCTTGCACAGGGTGGGAGGAAATAGCTTACATAGGGCATGCACTTGGGGGACACAAAGGTTGCAGAAGACATGAGCTGCAGAGGGAAGGGGGGGGGGGGCACAAAATTTGCACAGAGCATGCTGGGGGGTTGCACAGCTTTGCACAGGGCATACGTTTGGGGGGGGCACAAAGATTGCAAAGGGCAAGCAATTGGGGGGGCACAAAGGTTGTATAGGGCAGGCACTTGGGGACTCTGGGCTTGGACTGGGAGGCACTGGGCTTGTACTGGGGGGCGCTGGGCGTGCACCAGGCATGCACGGGAGAGCCGAAAAGGCTGCATGGGGGGGGGCGGGGGCAGGAGCTGCACGGGCCGGGGGGGGGGGGGCTTTGCTCGAGCAGGGGTAACTCGGAGAGGGGGGTGCGGGGGGGCCCCTGGGGGTACCTGCATGCCGCGGATGCTGTCCCGCTCCAGCTCCTGCACCGCGCTCTCCACCGCCGCCTGCACCCGGCTCTGAGCCTCCTCCGCCATGCCCGGGCCGGCCCCGGCAGCACCGCCCCCGGGGCGGGGGGAAAAGGGGAAGGGGAGGGAAAAGGGGAGGGGAGGGAGAGGGCGGGGGGAGCCCCGGCACCGCCCTGCAGGGACGGGGAAAGGGGCGGGGAGAGCCCCGGCGGCACCCGCTGTGCAATGCTGCAAGGGTGTGCAAGGGTGTGCAGCGCTGCAAAGGCTTGCAACGCTGCAGCCGCGTGCATCTGCATCATGATGTGCAACGCTGCAACGACATGCAATGCTGTAATGGTGTGCAGTGTTGCAACAGCATGCAGTGCTATAACTGTGTGCGATGCTGCAGCAGTGCACAAAGATGTAATGGCGTGCAATGCTGCAGCAGCGCGCAACATTGCAAATGTGCACAGCGCTGTAACAGCACGCAATGCTGCAAAGCATGCAACATTGCAGCACCTTGCAGCAGTATAACAGCATGCAACACTGCAACAGCACACAGTGCCGTAATGGTGTATAATGCCACATGCTGTGCAATGCCACACCAGTGGGTGATGCTGCACGCTGTGCAGCACTGTAAGGATGTGTGACGCTGTAACGACGTGCAATAGTGCATGTCGTGCAATGCTGCACACTGCGCAATGCTACACTGGTGTGCAAGGCTGCCTGCTGCCCAATGCTGCCCCAGTGCGCTGTGCTGCACGAGATGCAATGCTGCATGCCCATGCAATGCTGTGCTGCTGCATGCCATGCTGCTTTGCACCCCTGTACCACCATGCAGTGCTGCTCTAACAGCTTGCACTGCTGTGCCCCCCCCCCCCCCCCCCATGCAATGTGCACACGCTGATGCAACACCCAGCCCGTGATGCAATGCCCGTACAGCACCACAGAGCAAGGGCTGCTCTCACCCTGCCTGGCTCTCAGTGCTGAGCCTTTACCGAGCCCTTCAACCCCCCCCAGCGCTGCACCGAGCCCCCGCGGCCTCATCCTGCTCCTGGGCCAGTGGCCACAACCCCAGTACGGGGCCACCGCCAGCCCCGGCCCACCCGCGCCCGGAGCCACCGCCGTGACGGCGTGGGGCAAAAATCCGGAGAATGCATGAGCCAGCAGGAGGCTGCGGGAACTGGCGGACACGGTGGAGCATGAGCATGCACGCACAACCCCCTTTACCCCATCCCAAACCCCAAAAATGCAGCCAGGGTCCCGCCGGGCCCCCCCGTTACGTTGCAAGTCCAAGGTGCAAACGTTGCCGTTGTTTCCATCGCTGCAGGGTGGTGACACCGCCTCACTGCCCCTAAAGAGCTGCAAGCAACTTCCTTCGAGGGCTGCCACCCTGGAGCTTAGAGCAAAAAAGAAAAACCCCAAAAGAGACTCAACTCCCCCCCCAGAAACCAAACCGTGAGCACAACACCAGGCACAGTCTTCTGAAAAAAGTGTCCTTTATATCACTTAAATAACTCTAATCCAGGTATATTAGGGGGAGGGGGGGAAGGGAAAAAATAATAACAGGACAGCCGATCACAATAACATATTATAGAAATCAAAATTAATTTAAACCACACAAAATAAATTAAAACATTAAATATTAACTTTCAGTGCAACATATACAGAAGACAGAGTAACCATGACTAAAAAAAAAAAAAATAAAAATAAAAAAACAAAACAAAACAAAACCAAGAAAAAAAAAAAAACAAAAAAGCTTCGGGTCGGTTATGATAAAGACTACGGAAAGGATTAACGAGTCGACGGGAGGTTAGAGCACCGGCTTGAGGAGGTTCCCTAGGATTACGGTTCGGTTTTATTCGTCCTAAAAAGAGCAGATCTGTCCCCAAAGGTCCGTGCGGCGTTGGGGCTTTGGAGGATTGCCGAGCTGAGGGCTCGGCGGCACTTTTTTTTTCCAGCAGGCACGCTCGTAGAAAAATAAACCCAGTGACCCCGCTTTCGGCTGGGTTTGGGTTCTCTTTTTGCCTTTTGGTTAAAAAAGAAGAGAAAAAAAAAAAGAGCATTTGAAGGAAAAAGCAACAACCAGAAACACAAATTAAGCTTTCCAGGGGCCGGTTCCGCAGCAGGCAGGATTTTGGGGTGTTTTCCCCCATTTCCAGCACTCTGGGCTGAAAGCTCTGGCGGTGGGGACGGCAGTGGGAGCTGGATTGTCGAATGGAGCGGGAGGCACTGGGAGGTACTGGGAGGCACTGGGAGCTCCTCCTCTGCCAGCACCCGCTGCGTCGGTTCCCCCGCTGCCGTCACCTTGGGGAGGGGGGACGTGGGCCCTTCGCGGGGCTTGCTGCCATCCCCCACGGTAGGGAGGAAAAAAAAACAGGAAAATAAAAATAAAAAAAGGAAAATAAAAATAAAAAAAAGGAAAATAAGGAAAAAAGAAGAGGAAAGGGGAAAAAAAAAACGGGGAAACTGAAGGAAAGAAGCTGTGTTCATCCCCGGCGCGGCGTCCTGGCTCGGCTGCGGCAGCTCCGGCTGCGTCAGACGACTGCAGGAGAAGAAGAAGGAGGGAGCGGGGTCAGGGGGGGCCCCACCGTGCCCGCCCAACCCTGGTGCCGTCCCGTACCCGTCTCGGCGTGGCAGCAGGACGCGCCGCCCTTCAGGAGCCCGGCCGGCTTCTCCTGGCCGCAGAGGGGTTCCCGGCAGCACCCGCAGCGCTTCCGCAGCCGGCAGCAGCTGCAGGACAAAAGGGAGGCGGTGATTGAGGTTTGGGGTCCTGCGTCGCACCCCAAATGTCCCCGTCGGGAGCTGTGGGGCCCCCTACTCACTGTATGAGCACGCAGACGGCGATGAGCACGACCGAGGCCACCACGGCCACCACCACCAGGGCGGTGATCGTCTGCTTCTTCTGGTTGGCGGCCACCACGGCCAGGAGGTCGGCGTGCTCGCAGCGCGTCCCCACGTACCCCGAGTGGCACCTGCAGCGGGACGAGGACAGCAGTGTCACCCCTGGGGGGCAGGGACGGGTTCAAGTCCCACCCCTTTGGGGAAATTTCAAGCAGAAACTGTGTGTTTGGGGGGGTTTTCCTAGCAAAACCCATGCTGAAGTTAGGGGTGGTGTTGGCACCCCGCAGGACGGGGCACGTGCCACCCCGTGGTGCTGCAGCTGGGATTTTGTCACCCCCCTCCCCATATGGCAGCACCCCCAGATCATCCTGTGGCACCAGCAGGTCCTCGGGATCATCCCTTGGTGGCTCTGCGGCTCCTCATCCTCGCTCCAAAGCCAAATTTGTGCTCAGAGGCACTTCTTGGGGGGCTCAGGACCGTTCTCCCCCCTCTCCGAAGCGGCTCTTACACGCACGCCGGCTTGTCCTCCTGCACGAGGAAGCGGCAGGTCCCGTGGAAGCAGAACTGGCTGTGGGAGTCGGGGCACTCATTGAAGTGGGACCGCACTGCCGCCGCCACCGGCGGACCTGCAGCAGGGAGAAAAAAATAAAAGGATGAAAAATAGAAAAAAAATAATGTATTTTTTGCTATTTCTGCACGGCTGCTGGATGTCTCCGTCCACCAAAATGAGCCCACATCGCTCCTACCCGAGCCCCCCCGTGGGAAATAAGCCTCGCAGGCACTAGAGGAATTTTACTAAAGAGCTTAAAGCTTAAAACGGGGGTGGAGAGAGTTAACCAACAGCCTCAGGTCTGCCCCAGCCCCAAATTTGGGGAGGGAGCAGCGCCGCGCGCCGGGGATGCTGGTTTCCATTACGCCCCGCGCTGGTTTAAATTATCCTCCGCAGCAGAGACGGAAAACAAATATCCTGCTTTCGGATTAGCCCTCGCATAAAAGCACATCCGATCGCTGTCGTTTCAAAGCCACCTCAAGTTCCTGTTGCCGTGAATTTATGGCAGGCCGGGGTAATTAAACCCACGTCTGCCGAATGCTTCCGGGTCCTGCGCGAGCCGCAGCGAGCCGAGACCCCGCACGGGCCCGGGGAGATGCTCGGATCCCCAAGAGGGATCCCATGGCAGCATCCTCAGGTAGCCAGGAGCTGGGATTTGGTTTTGTTTTTGGAAAAAGGCTGCTGGCTTCACGATGGCATCGCTGAAACCCAGCGCGGGCAGCGGTTGAAGTCCCCGACTGCTCTGGGATGTTTCCTCTGTGAGATGAAAGCTGCAGCGCATCGAGCCCCTTGCCACAAAAACCCCATCCTCGGGGGTGGGTTTATCTAGGAGAGCCCGGTCTCTCCCTGCTCATGACTTCACCCTCCCCAGCCCTACAAAAAAAAACAACAGCCCTTTGGGGGGATTTTCATGCCTTAAGGGAGTTCATCCCAAGTTTTTGCAGCAAAGCCACGGGTTGCACTCTCAGGAAGAGGTGCCCAAGCGGCACAGCCGGATGGGGATGAGATGTGCCAGCCCCTGAGCATCCTGCACACACCACTCCATCCTCCAAAACCCCAAATTATCAGGGGAAAAAAAGCCTTGTTCACCCCCTGCACCGCATCCCAGGGGGAAAAACATCTCGCAGGGACCTGGAACAGCACCGGTAGGGACGGCTCGGAGGCGCTCAGCACCCGCGGGGGCACCGCGTCCTCCTGGCCCTCCTGGCTCGCATTAAGCAGCCGCCGGCGCTCGCAGCTGCCGGCCACATTGCAGCCACGGCGCGGGCAGCACCACCGAGCCCTGGCCCAGGTCCCAGTGCCCCAGCTCCGGCCGTTTTCGGGTTCGTGGGGCTCAGCTTCAACTCCTGCCCCATCAATGCCCGGCCAGATGCTCGCTCTGGTGCTTGGGGAGCCGCTTTCCTTCGCCACGTGCCGGTGAGCGAGGCTGACCCATCCCTTTTCCCAGCCCGGAGAGGTTTCAGATCCCTGCCAGGAGCCGTGGCTGCTTTTTAACCCGGTGCTGGAGGAAACGGGCCGCTCGTGGTCCTGCCGAGGCTGCTTCGCTTTGAGCAGCCACAAACCACGAAACGCCGCGGCAGCCGGCTCCATCCCCACGGCAAAACCGCCTCGTGCTGCTTCTGCCCCAACCTGAGCTGGAGAAACAGCAGCGAGGAGAAACAGAGGGGAAGGCTCCCGGCTCCCCATTGTGCTGCTTTTATGAATGAAGCGATTTATCGGGCTCGAAGGGCTCGGTGCCGCCGTGAGCCAGCGTCAGGCACCGGCCCTGAGGGAGCTGCGGGGTGGCTGGCGAGCAGCTTCCCACCTTGGGGGCGAGGGGAAGCAATTCCTCTCCCCAGAGCTTCCCAAATCGCAGCCCCTGCAGCCTCAGTGCCCAAATTGCCCCGCTCCCGGCCGAATCTGCCACAAAGCCGCAGCAGGACCAGGTTTCCCCACGTGGCAAGCGTCTGCTCTCTAGGATGCGCCCCCCACAAGGAGGGCGTTTTGGAAATCACCACTGCAGAGCCCTTTTGCCTCGCTCCCCGGGGTCTGGCACTGCTTTTCCCTCGGGTGTGAGGCTGCAAACCCAGCACCAAGCACGGAGCAGCTCTTGCATTGCTCCCCCCTGCCGAACACCACCCGGTTTGGGACGCCGAGCTGGGTGCAGGGCTGCTGCTCCGGCACAACTCTCGTTTTACAAACCAGGGGAAATAAAACAGGCAGCACTCGGCTCTGCTCCTGCACCCTGGGCATCGCCCCAGCGGCATTTCACGCTCCAGCTGGTTTCTGATGGAGCAGCCGGGCTCACGCCGCACCTCCAGAGGCTTAGGGCAAGGTGCTGCCCCAGAACCTGGCTGCCCGCGACCTCAGCAAAACCTTTCTCCTTCCAGCCAGCACCAGGACATCGCTTATCCTCGAAGCTTTCTGTTGGGATAGCTGCAGGGAACAGGCCTGGTCCTGAACGGAGAAAACCGCCCCGAATTCGCCCTGTGTGGCCGTGCCCTGCAGCCCTGAGCTCTCCGCTCCTGCCTCTGCGGCACTGGCACCGCAGCGCCCGCAGCAAGGTGAGGGAAACCAAGCAGGAAACCTCCAAATCACCGACGTGCTCCCGTCCCGACGAGGAGGAAGGGGAAACCTGACCGCAAGCACCGCGTTGCCTTGCCCCTGGCGCTGACACATCGCAAGCCCCGATGCTCGCCAGGGCTCCTGCGCCCACCCGGAGCCCGCGTGGCTCTGCAGGAAGCTGTCGTGGGCTGGGTTAAAGCAGATAAACCACAGCTGGGTTTTCTTTGTCGCTTTTCCAGTGGCATTATTGCGAGTAACAAACTCACCGCTCAGGGCCGACGTCGTGTTCTCCAGGGCATGGCACACGGCTACCAGCACGCCTGCGGAGAGAGGGCAGAGAGGGGTCAGAGGAGCTGTCCCAACCCAGCTGAGACCAAAAATTCTTTTGGCTTCAGAAAACAAGTAAAAAATTCCCCTAAAAACCCTAAAAAGGATCCCAAGATAAGCAGGACAGGGTGTGCTGTGCTGTCACAGCACCTGCAGGACACCTGCTCGCCCCAGCTCCAGCCTGGGCAACCACGGGGCCGTGGCTGCGAGCCCAAGTGGCCCAGCATCTCCTCAGCCCTTCTCCAACCACCCCCGGCCTATTGGTGCCAAAATCTCTGCTCACAGACACACAGCCCCCAAATTGTCTCTTTTTGCAGGGAAAAGAGTTTGGGAAGCCCCACCAGCTCCGAGGGTTTAAGCGGGTGGCTCGGCCCCGGGGTGTGAAGCCAGCCGAGAGCAGCAGAGCCTCCCACAACCTCTGCCCGCAGACCCCTCTTTGACCCAATTACTCGCACGGCTTTAATTAAATCACGCAGAAAGCTTCAGCTGAAGGCAACGAGCACGAGACAACACCAGGAGGCTTGCTCCCGCGGCTCACCAAACCGAGCCAACAACCGCTCCGTTTATTTTTCGGGGCGGTTTTCCCCATTTTGGCTTCTCCCCACCAGCCCCGGTCGCACCTTGCCCCACGGCACTGCAGCCCCTGCCTGCCCCCGGTGTTTTCTTCCCAGGGAAGCGACATTTGGGGCCGTGCCCTGCCTCCTCCCAGCTTTTTTTTTTTTTCCCCCCCTTGCACAGAGCTGACCCGGGTTACGCCAGGGCTGGCAGCGGGAGATGCTCGGCCGGCGCAATGTCCTCCCTGCCCCTCTCCCCTCCTTCGCGCGAGCCGAGGAAACTCCGGGCGTTATTTTGGGAAATGGCTCATCCCTGTGTCATAGGGCGGTCGCATCATCCCCTCCTGCTTTCTTGTTTGGCCAGCCCGGGAGCCCGCGCTCGGCCCCGGGGGCTCCGGCGGTGACGCCCCCGCCGCTCTCCACCGATGGGCACAGCGCCCGCCCGCGCTCGAGCCGTTTGGGCCAGCCGAGCCCAGCCAAAAAAGCAGCCCAGCTCACCCCGTGAGCTCACCCCGGCCTTATTTGCTGCTCCACCTCCCCTTTGCGTCACCTCTCACTCTCCGCTTGGCAAGGGTTTCGTGGTTCTGATGCCAGTCGAGGGCCGCTCCTCTCCCCCCATGAGTCCCCCAAGGGCTGGGGCCGAGCTCTGCGGGGACACGGGGCAGCCCCCCAGCACGGCGCGTCCCTGCCCTTATCCCACCCCCAATCCCAAACCCCTGTGAGCAGGATGGAGACGCTTTCCCCAAAACCCAACCGCCCCAGCCCTACGCCACCTTTCCGAGTGGGATCTTCACGCCTGCTCTCAGCCCCATTACCCCGGCCGTCGTCAAACATTCCCCATCTTTGTGCCACCCATCAAGTTTGGGAAGGTCTCAACAGCAGCATCAAGGAGCGCAGATCTCCCCAAAACTCACCTTCCTGGTACAGGACGCCCGATGCTCAAGACACAGGTTTGCCAATGGACCCAGTCCCACCTCGTGCCCGGCTTTGCCCCCATCGTGGTCCCAACCACCACCACCACCCCTCCAGGCGTCCCCATCCATCCCAGCCCCATTTCCAGCAGCTCAGGACCGGTAACTCTGCTCCTGGAGCTCCCGCTCAGTGCCGTGGGTTGTTCCCTGCCTCAAGTTTTCCCTCCTAATCAGCTTTGCTCATGTTTTCCCCTCGGCTTTGGAGATTAGCCCTCTGCAGCCGCCAGGTGCGTATATATGGAGCGGGAGAAGGGCGAGGGGGAGGAGGCTCCAGTTTCCCTCGTTATTTTAAGCGAAGGCTCCAATCTATTGTTTGGATAAGGTTGAGAAAAGCGCTCCTACCAGGACGCGGCGGCGGCTGGGCACCGCAGAGACTTAAACAAAACCGGGCTCGAGGCCGACAGAAGCCAGACGGCCCCGGGAGCGCCACCGCCGAGGGAAGCCAAGAGCTGGCTGCGAGGGGAAACCCGCGGCTCAGCCCCAATGTGGGCAACCACCAGGGCCGGGGAGGAGCTCAAAAACCCCACAGGTAGCAAAGCAGTGGGAGCAGCAGGGACCTGGGTGTCCCCAAATCGAGGGATCGAGGCTGGGGCTGCCGGGACAGCGGAGTTTTGGGGTGGGTGCTCGCAGGAGGGATGCTCCGTGCAGAGCTGGAGCCCTTTGGGATAGGAACCGGGGGTCTGGGGGTCTCTGGAGGGAGTGGGATGGGAGCTGAGCAGGGAGATGGGGGGAGCACAAAGTGGGGTTGAGACCCGCAGTGGTCCCGAATCCGAGCGGCGCTCGCCTCGTGCCGCGTCCCCCCCAACCCAAGCACAACCATGGGTCCCCCCGTGGCTTATCCCAAACAACTCGCAACCCTTTTCCCTCCGGGATATCAAAGCGAGAGGGATGCAGCCCAGCAAACAACCCCCTGGAGCAGGTCCCCACCGTCCTCCCCATCCTGCGGGGCTCCCCGAGCATCGCGAGCGGCACCTGCGCCTCCGCCGGCTCCGGCCTTTTTCTCATCGCAGGGTGCCCCCAGCGAAGGAGCACCGGGTTTTTTTAATTGCAAAGCAGGCTCCGGCTAATTAAGCCTAGCCTGGAAGAAATTAAAAGCACTTAGCGGGCTCCTTCGCCGTCGAGGCCGTCGGTGCAGCCGAGCTCCCAGAGGCGAGGAGGAGCGGTTCAGGAAAATACCTCGGGGAAGGAGGGCAGCCAAAAATTTGGGGGAATTGGGGAAGAGGAGCGATGCTGAGAGCTGCTTCGGCTGCTGGTGCCTCCGGGTGATGCTCGGGGGGCTCCCCGCTTCGTGCTTGAACCCTGGAGGGTCCCAAACCCCCCTCAGGGGAACGGGGAGCCTCAGGGAGGGGGGGTCCAAAGTGGCTCCAGCCCCGCGGTCCCACGGAGCCCCCCACCCCAAAAAGCTCCGCAAAGCCGGCCCCGAGCGTGCCTCAACCCCGCTCCCGGCCCTGTCCCGTGTCCCCCCCCCCCCGACCTTCCCCCCCCAGCACCATCAGCACGTACCCAGGGCCAGCGCTGCCGCCGGCATGGTGGAGCTGGAGGTGGCGGTGGCCGTGGCGAGCGCCCAGAGCGCGGCGGGGCCGAGGGGCCGGGCTCGGAGCCGGCGGAAATGGGCGCGGACTCCGCCGCCAGCCACTGCGGGCCCCGAGGCCCCGGCCCCGGGGCGGAGCCGCCCGGCCCCCCGCTGCCCTCAGGCCCGGGGAGCTGCCTGGAGCTGCCCCCTTTGCTGGGCTCAGTCACCTCAGTCCTGTGTTTTTTTGGTGTTTTTTGGTGGTTTTGGGGGTTCCTCCACACCCTCACGCGGGGTGATCCCCTCACAGTGACCCCCACACCCCGTCCCCGGGGGCTGCCCCAAACACGCTCGCCCCTCACTCCCCCATTTTGGGGTCGCCTTTTGAAGGCTCCCCCTGACTTCGCCTCAGCGAATTCCCCCCGCACACACACACACACGGGGGTCCCCAAACCCTCTCGCTTTTTGGCAGTGGGTTTGCTCGTAGGAGGCGAAGGGCCGGGAGGAAGGCAGCAACCGGCCCTTCCCTCGGCGTGCAGCGAGCCGCCGGATTGCTTCACTAACCACAAGCGCATTCCTTCAGCTGCTGCTGGCCAAGAGCCTACGCCCCTTCCTCTCCGATGCAGATCTCACCTTGGTGATCCAAGCCTTTGTCATCCCGAAATCAATAGGGCCGCGCCGCAGCCGAGGCCACCTGGGAGCCCGGGGCAGGGCAGGCAGCGGGGCTGGGAAGGCGGCATGGGGCCCCCCATGATGGCAAACGGGGCGGTGGCGAGCGCGTCTGCCTTGGGGAATTGTCCCCAAGGGCCTGCGATGGGCCACGTCCAACCCTCGTGCTTCACTTGGGTGGCTCCTGGGACGGGGGCTGGCCTCGAGGCATGGGGACGAGTGTGGTGGCATGAGGGGTTGAGCGTGGTAGCACAAGGGGATGAGGGTGGTGGCACAGAGGGGACCCCCCATGTGGGGCCGGTGCCGCAGGGACACCCCGCGGCCATGCCCGAGCCAAGGCAGTGTCTCCGCGGCAGCCTCACAGCGCACGGGAGCTGCTCCCAAGCCTGTGGTTTGAGCCGAGCCGAAACTTCCAGGCGTTCCCAGGTGATACCATCTTCTTTTAGCATTTGAAAGCGGCTCTGTGCAGACGAGGGGCTGGGAAATCGCTGCTCCACACGTTTCCAGTCCCTGAACGCCTAGCGCCGAGTTTTAAGCCCAGGCGTTTCAGCGCAGCAGACACCACCTAGCTCCTAAAATCCCGCTTTTTTGACCCACAGGGCCAACACTGTGGGCTGCACAGCCTGGGTGGGCTTTGTCCATCCTCATGCTCCCACCTGAAGCGGTTTAGCTCCAGCACGCCCTGCTGGGGATGGTCCCCCTGAACGTGGCAGCGATGGGAAGTGGCCAGCACCGGGACACCACTCGTGGGCAGATGTAGCCGCTGGGAAAAACAAGAAATAAGCAGCTGCTGAGATCTGGGGTGGCTGCGGGGCCGGGCAGAGCTTCCTGCCATCCCACTAGGGTCACCGAAACCTCCTCCAGCAGCAGGTGATTCAGGTCCTGGCCACCAGCTGGAAGCACCCGAAGGAAAACCAAACTGCGCCGACCCCAGCTGCAGCCCAGCAGAGGCCAAGCCACCCTGTTTCCCTCCATGCTTGCCTTTCTCCCCTCCCACGTGCTGATAGCCGTGATCTTTATTTGTAAATAGATGCTTCCTCGTTTGCAATATTCCTCCCACTCCTGGTGTGAATCACTTGTGGAAGCAATTGCTGCCTCCGCAAAAACTGGAATTGTGGCAATTCGGAGTGAATCAGGGCAGGGTAACAAAGCTGCCGGGGTAGGGGCGGAGGAGGAGAGCTCGGCAGTGGAGCAGCTGGGGAAAACGGAGAGCAGGAGGTGCAGAGGAAGCCGGGGATGCTGGCAAATCCTAGAAAGCCGGCCGTGAGGTAACAGGCAAGTTGTAACAAAAGGCAGCCTTCCTCCACGTGTGAGGATGCTCTGCAAAAGAGCAGCGCTGGAACAGGGCAAAAAACTTGGCTCTGAAGTCGTGTGCCAGCTGAGTAATCGGAGAATTCCACTTAAAAGGAAAAAAAATATATATTTTTAATTTTTTTCTCCCTTTAATTTTAATAATTTTAATCAGATGCCTATAACTACTTTTAAAAGAAGGGGCAATTCTGCCAGCCAACGAGCTGGGGTCGATAATGCCAAGCAGCGGCAGGTTTGCAGCCAGGCAGAGCTGGCCCCTGTCCTCTCCCGAGGATTTTTGGGCTGTGCCAGCCTGGCCTCACCCGCTGCACCGCTGCTTTCCGGCCACGAGCTTCACAGCCCTGCAACCAGCAGTGGCTCCAGCCCCGGCTTTCACATCGGCTGGAGATTTTCATGCTCTTCCCACTGTTATAAAACCGCAAAAACAATTATTTAATTGTTTCTCCCAGATGCTGGCAAGGTGCAGCCAGTGCTGGGAGGCTGGGTGTTTTTTTTTTTTTTCTTCTTCTTCTTTTCGAATTGCTCTTTGTCAGTGGCTTATTCTGGGTTTTGAGATTAAATGGGTTGTTTATGGGCTCCAAGTTAGGTGGAACCGAGGGGCAGATTCTGCCTCGCTCAAAGCCGCGGTGGAGACTGGAAGCCAGCAACCCAAATCCAGCACTCTGCCCTAACGAATCAATCAATTTAGGGCAAAACCCTAAAAAAGGAAACTATAAAAAAAAAGATAATCTAATTTTTCACAAAATTGGGAGAATGTGATAGTTTTATTATTTATTTATTTTTTAACTTTTCGTTTGCCTTCCAGCAACTCGGCTCCCTCGCGAGCAGTTATTGAGGCTGGAGGGCGATGGCTCAGACCACTCTGCTCTCAGAGGCTGCCGAGTGAGAAAACCAAAGCAAGGGCCTGGCAGAGCACAAACGGAGCCGCTACTTCAAGCAATTACCCACAGCAAAACGAGCCCCACGCCTGGATGGTGCAGAAGCCACAAGGAGCACTCAAACCTCACTTAAGCCCCTGTGATAGAAGGGGAATTCTCTGGCTCGGGGCATAAAGGCGAGTGTCACGGTTCGGAGGAACCTCTCGGCAGGACGAGCTCCTTGTCCGTCCCCGCCACAGAGATGCCTTTAATCTGAGCTTAAAAATATTCTGACGTGGCGGGGGAAAAAAGGAAAAAAAAAAAAAAAAAAAGTCCATCTATATCCTGCCCCGCAGCAGCATGTAACAAGGGGGCTGTGTGTTTGTGTCCAGCATAAAAGACTCCGGCCGCGTATTTATCTTGGATTGTGGACGTGAAAATTAGGCACAGCGAAAACATCGCCTCTCGCACTCTCCGCCCCCTTCCCCGATTTCTCGCACAAACCCAAATTGTAGCCGCCGGGATGTTTTTGGCTTCTGCTTTGAAGGGAGAAATCAATCAGGTGGCAGCAGCCAGCGGAGGCTCAGGCGTCCCCCTGTTTATTTTCTTTACGTATGGTCCCAGGATAAGTTAAATATTTCGCCCAAGGTCAGCGCTAACTGGTGTGGTGTTGGCCGCTCGGGAGCTCACGTTCCCCTCCTGCAGGCTCCCCCCAAAAATTTGGCGAAGCCCCCGCGATGCTCAGCCCCCAACCCCTTTCCCCACCACCCCAAATTTTGCCCCTGAGCCAGGCTGCCCGTGCTCCCACGAGCTCGGGCTGGGCTCAGAGCGCATCCACCCAGCCCCTCCGACGTTTCCTCTGGCGCGTAAGCCGCCTGCCTGCTAAAAATGGGGGCCTTATTTCATTTTTTTTTCCTGGCTTTATCTTGCAGCGACCGGTTCTGTTTTTCTGCCAGCTTAAAAGGCTCTTTCATAGCCGGTATTTTCCCCTGTGAATGTACATTTTATTCAAGTCCTTTTTTTTTTTCCTAAATAACTTCTTGGGGTTTTGTTCCTTACCAGACATTTTCTTTAGCTCCCCAAATTATGTTTATGGACATTCTTTGCAGCGAGCCTGTATAAATAAAGGATTTTTTACCTACGGGCTCCTCAGCTCAAGCCCGGCCCTTGTCATCGCCACTAAAAAGGGCTTTGTTGGCTGCGTTAACGAAGCTGGTTTCAGGCTGGCACCTCTCAAGCTAGTGTCAATAGTGCAACGGGCTGTTAGCAGGATGCTATATTACATATATTTATCTTCATCCAGCAGCAGCAGGGCTGGGATGGGGGCTGCCCGGTGCGATGTTAAGCAAGCAAAAAAACTCCCTTTTGGTGCAAGAGGGGAAGGCGGCAGGGACGATGCTCAGCGGGGCAGGAGGTGGCTGTGGGGTCCCCCCGCCAGGTGTTGTGGTTGCTCTGGGGTTATGGGCTCGCTGCGAGCCGCTGCGGTCACCCGTGGCCGAGCTCATTTCCCCCGCAGGTCGGTGGCACGACACAAGGGGCATTCAGCTGCGGTGGCGAGAAACCCAGCTCGCACTTGTGCACCGCTCCTGGCTGCACGTCGGTCCGTGCCCTTAAAAATCCCGAGGCTGTGGGGTGGTTTTCACCCTCCGGGGGGGCGGACGGGCTGCTCGGGGAGCATTGCAGTGGGCAGCTTTGCAGTGGGACCCTGTGAGCAGCAGCAGCGGGAGGTTTTGGGGTGGCTTTGCTGCTGGAGCAGCTCCCAAAGTGCTGGCTGAGCACAGCGGGCAGGTGCCAGGAGGCTTGGGATACCCCCACAGCGCAGGTGGGACCCGCTGGATGAAATATCCGAGATGTTTAGGCAAGGTATTCAGGCTAGGGAGGCCTTCCCCTGCCCTTTCCCCCTTTCCAGGGTAAACCGACCTCTGCATTCATGGGGGAAAAAGGAGCACAGAAGGCAGGACCTGCGGCTGAACAGAGCCCTTCAGTCTCCAGGCCATTAATCCTCCGCCACGCCAGGCGCCGCGGCAGGTCACAATGCACGGCACATGCCTGAGCTTGATGCATTTGCCCTCGTTCTGCTTGTTTATCCCTCGCCTGCACTGTGCCCGTCCAACCCCGCTCGCAGCGCTGAGTCAGCGCCCGCCAGAGCAGCGGGGCCATCGTCGGCGCGACCCCGTCCCCGTCCCCGTGCACCTCCTGGAGAAAAATCAGGGGTGGACAGGGCAGAAGGACGATGCTGGACGTGGGAACGTGCCTCTGCCTCCCCAAATGAGGAGCTGCCCCGGGGGGAGGCCCCGCGAGCCCACCGCCCACGGGGCTGACTCACACCCCCAAATTCTGAGGAGGAGATGAAGGCGAAGGGATGGCAGCGCCCCGCAGCTCCCGGGACGGCCGGGGGAGACACGGGTGAGTCAGCCCGGCAGGAACGGCAGGAATTCCTCCTGCCAGCCCTACCTGCCCGGGGAACTCGCACACAGGTAGAACAGGTCCAGTTGTTCTCCGCTGCCATAACTCCTCCGGGATGAGAGAGACCCTGGAGGGGATCAGATGCTCCCCAGCCCTTGGAGATCCTCCGAGATCTCGCAGCACCCAACACCTGCGTTGCCTGAGCAAGACAAGCATCAGGAGTGAGAGAGGGCTTGGATCTGCACCAAAGCCCAACACGATGTCAGCGCACAGATATTTGCACGCTGCCTTTACACCCCGTAGCCTCCTGCTCGACTGGAACAAGCCCTGAACTTGGCTCGGGGGTGGGAAGAGACTGGAATGAGCCTCCTACAGACAGGAAGGCTGAGCTGTGAAGGCAGCCACGGGGCTGTGCCACCCACCGGGGAGGCTTGTGCCAAGCACAGGAGGTGACACCGGGAGGCTGGGCTGGTGACAACGCAAGGCTGGGTGCTAACGGGACAAGGAGCTCCGTCCCCGTGGCCGAGGGACATCCGAGGCTCATTTTAAGAACTGCGCAGGGTCTGGAGCCCTCCTGCCAAGATCTCACCAAGGGACACGGAGCTTGTAATAAAACATTTGCCTCTCAGACAGAGCTGCCTGGGGCACGGCCCTGCGGTGCGGAGCCAAGGCAGCGGCCGGCAGCAGAAGGACGGGCAAACATTTCGGCTGGGAGAGCCGGGGAGCCCCGCGCTCGGCTCACGTGGCCGCCGGGGCTTGACAACACTGAGCCGATTTTGCTCGCTTGCAAAACAAAAATTCACCGCTGGCCCGGATCCAAGCCTGGAAAATTTCGAGTGCAGGGAGCAGCCTTGGCAAAGCAGGGAAGCCGATGGCAGGGGCTGCGTGCGCACGCACGGAGCCGCACAAACCCGGCCTGCAGCCGCTGCAGCAGCGGTGCCACGGCACGGGGTGATGCAACCACCTGGGGACGTGAGTCAGGGCCGGGCTCTGTCGCAGCCCAGCAGCTGAGGACGTGCCCCGGGGAGTGACAGCGCTGGCGCAAGAAGGGGAATTCAAGCAGGGAGAAGGGAATGAGCTTTCTGGGGATCGTTGCTATTTCGGGGCGAAGCTGCAATGGTTTCCTGGCGGGTGATGTCGCGCCCCAGCTGGGTGACGGCTTCTGCCCCAGCGCGGTTGGTTTCACAAGAGCTGCTCCAAGAAAACACCCACACCAGTGCCTGCTGTGCCCGCCAGAAGTCATGCGATGGCTGCTTGGCTTGGTTTTCACTCCGTAAAGGTGCTGGGAGCCCTCCCTCTGTCCTCGCGGGGCAGCAAGCAGCAGGTGCAGCCCCAGCAGCAGAGCTGAGCGCCCCCAGTTCCGATCCCAAGCCCTGGCACACGCAGCCGGCCACCACATCTCGCCTCCATGCCCTGCAAAACTCCCTTGCAGACGGCCTCGAAAGGCCAGACAGCATGAGAAACCCCCCTAAAAATGAATCCTTTTCATCTGCCAAGCACAACAAAAAGCTTGCTGCAGAGATCTGTGCCACCCAGCCCCGCTCGGATGGAGGCACGGATTCGGCGGGCACGGTGGCAGTGCACGGGGGCCTGGCAGCACCGGCTGCCCCTCGCTGGCTGCCCGGCCCTCGGCAAGGCCAGGCATTTAAACGGGCTGAAAAAGAACCGGAGCACAAAACGCCGCACAGAGCATCACAAAGGCGGCCTGACGTCAGGGAGCTGGGAGGTGAAAGGCTCCGGGCCAGGAGAAGGGAAGCTGTGTTTGAAAAATGACAATTTCTGTCTAGGAAATGCAAGGGCCGTGAAAGGAGCCCTTCTTCGGGGCTCTCCAGGAGCCAGGGAACAGAACAAGAAAAGTCTTTGAACGGCTCTGTGTGCTGCTCGGCAGCCTGCCAGGAGGGCTCGCGGGAGCCCGGCGGAAAAATCTCTGCAGGCTCGCTCGGGGAGACACCGAGCGCGAGCGGCCCCGGGCCAAGCTCCTCCTGTGGGGCAGGGAATGCCGTGAGCACCCGGCTTCTCTCCGGCTCTCCTCTCGTTTTTGCAGATGTGAGAGCTGGGGGACAAGAGAGAGGAGGAAAAAAACCCTCCTTGACCACAGGCTCCCTTGGTCAGTGGAAGGTTTGCCTCAATCCAATGTTGTGCCACTAATGAAGTGTCTAGAAATGATGTCCCATTAAAAAGCACGGGTCATTTGGAGTGAGACACGGATCATTGGGAATGTTTTAGATAAGGGCCATGCATCGCATCCCACAAATGCTCTTGGGATGGGGATTTGCCTGCTGGGCTCGCTGGTACGTGGGCTGCTTGTGCCATACCTCATTGCTGACATTGAAGTGATGCTGAAATGCCAGGGCAGGTGGGACAGGGATGGGGGACAGCAAACAGCACCCAATTCCTTCCCATGGGCCCCAGGGGGATCCGGGCTGAGCCACAGAGATCACCTCCCTCAGCTCTACCTTGCACAATTCTCATTTCTCTCCTATTTTCTCCACCAAACACCGTTACGCCCCTAAAACCAGAAATTAAAAGACAGAAGAGGACCTGGCAGGCTGCTCAGATTCCCCCAGCTGGGGCTGCTCCTCTGAAAACTGCCGCCAGATGAGCCGTGGTGGCTGGCAGAGCACAAAAGGCCACTTCCCAAAGGTCTTCGATTCCACTTTTGTAAGTCCTTTTTCACTGAAAAGGGAACCAAGCGTGGCCTTGGGGGTGACCTGCTCGCCCCAGCTGCCCTGAACTCTTTGGCCTCCTGCAAAGTCCCTCGGATGCCAGCCCAGGATAAGGTTTAGCAGGAGGGAGAGGTTTTGAGATATTTTATTATTTTATTTTATTTTAGGCCAGGAGCCACGCAGGGCACAGGACCAGGACAGCCCAGCCTGGGGTCTCCCCTCGATCTGGGCGCATGCAGCGGGTTGCTGGGAGGATGGTGCCATCTCCTGGCACCGCAGGGCTTTTCCCACCCAGCAGTCACACCTCATCCACCACGAACCAAGGATGTTTTCCCCTGCGAAGGGCCAGAACCGAGCTCCTTTGACACAGGCAGGGAAACTGAGGCACGGAGCGGTGCCACCGCTGGCCCACGAGCACCAGCAGCCAGGGAGCTGCAGCGTGTCCCCCTGCTGTCACCTGGGGACCCTCCTGCCACCGAGCCCAACCAAACCACCCATCCCCTGCATCCCACCTCACCTCTCAGCACTTGTCCGTGGGGCAGTCAAACCCCAGCTCCTGGGGTGCTGCCATCGGGCAGCTTTGGGGGACGCTGGAGGAGCGAGCAGCAGCACAGCACAAACTTCAGGGTCAGCTTCTGCCTCTTGCTTAAATCCAGGAATAAATTGAGTTTTCTTCTAGACCTCTGAAGAAGCGATACCGGGAACAAGTCCATCTCCAATGTCCATCTTGCACTTCGGAGAAGAAATCCTCACCTTCCTTAAACACAACCTCACAGGTATGGTTCAATAGCTGAACTGCAAAAAGAGCTACAAAAAAAGATGAAGCTTTTTAGTTCAGGCTGAAACAAAACAGGCATCTTTGGGGGCTGTAAAGAAAGAAAAACAAACCCACCCCAAGCACAGAGCTGCAGGCCAGCCCAGAGCTGGTGCTCACACTGGATGCCAGGCTCAGGTTGAATTCCTTGCTCAACTTCCCCAGTTTTCCTCCAGGGCTGTTTCCAAGGGAAAAACTGCTTGGAAACAAAATGCTCCCCTCCTAAATCCCAGCCTGAAATGCTGGAACACTTCCAAAATGCATATTTTTGATTGTCAGATTGCGATGATTTGACATTTATGAGTGTTTTCTCCTCTTTGGCCAAGACTCTGTTGAATTAAAAGCAGCTCCACAAAAAAAAAAAAAAAAAAAAAAAAAAAAGTGGTCCTTTTGTCGAGAAACATCCACTGTGTGCAAATGGAATAATTACTTACAGCATACAGACAAGTGATTCATCTGTGCCCTGTTTTAAAACAATGCGGGAATCTGTCCCCCTACACTCTTGTAATACCTTATAAATTGCTGGGGATATAAGAGGGCTCGGAGATACGAGAGGCCCGTGGAGAGCACTTGGCAGGAATTGTTTCCATGCATGAATAATGCAATACCATATATATATATATATATATATATATTATTTTATTATTATTATTATTTTTTGCTTTGTTCCTCAAACTTGCTTTAAAGTTCAGAGGAGCTGGCAAGAGTCCACAAGACTGTAGTATTTCCAGCTTAGATTAGATTGAGAAATTTGCCTGCGCAGCACGGCTGCTGTTAAGCAATTCCTGCCCCTGGAAATCTGCTGGTGGCTGCTGCCAGCGCTCCCTGTCCCCAGGAGCCTTGTCCCTTGTCCCTTTGGGGGACTTGGTGGGGTTGGCAGAGACAAGGGCAGCCCCGACCTCTGTCGTGCCACCCCAAGTTTAGTGGGATGGCCCACGGCTGTCTCCGCAACCACGAGCTTGACTGGCATCTTTTAAATGCCACTTTGGTGCGTTTAACTCATCCTGCTGCAAATAACTCATGCATTCTCTTGTTTGGTGGATTTTCAGATATTATACATTGATTTTGGGAGGAGAATGGGTCAGATTGTTGTAGTTCTTCAGATACAGAGGGCAAAAAGGGGTAAACCACTGAATTCACTTATCACAGGTAGAAACACCCACAGCAGACTAGGGGCGCCTTCACCTGGCACAAAAGCACCGCAGAGTATTTTCCATCACAGCTTTGGAAGGATTAACTTTCACCCTACACAAATTTCCCCGATAACCATCGCAGCTTTTCTTCTTTAACAGCTTTCTGCTGTTCTTACAAATCGTCCCCCAGCTCCGGGGTGCACTTCTTATCATTAAATGCGTAATCAATCACTAATAAGCCCCAACAATCCAGAGGTAACGATAAGCTTTTGGTCTGTTTTCCTTCAGACACTCATCCCCATCAGGACGGAGCAGTTCACACATGCAGCTTTCCTGCTTTTTCCTCGCAAGGCACAGCAGAAAAGGGTTTCCCCATCCCTCTGCCACTCCCTGGTGGCTTTCTAATGAGGAGGCAGGACAAAAATAAGGGAGCTCTGCGTGTGACAGCGCCCTTAGGAAATTCCTCCCGGGGTTCACACGGTTTGCTCTCTGCAATGCAACCCGCTCCCACACGTCACCAGCTCCAGGAAGGGCAAAGTCCGCTGTCCCAGCTACCCCAAACACAAGCCACAACAGCACACAAACCTTTCTCGCCGCCCGACGGCACCTGGGAGAGCAGGGCACGGCACGAAATTCTCTTCTTGTTAATCAGCCGGGGAATATCCTGCTTCAACAGAGCAGGCAAGGCACGCTGTGGGCAAGGAATGTGGCTACCGTGACACAAAGAGCTACTTACAGCACTCATAATGACATGGAATAATAAGCCTAAAAAAAAAAAAAAAAAAAGAAAGAAAAGAAATAGGGGAGGCGATAAAACGAAGCTCAGGCTTCAGACGCGCATTTGCAGGTTTGGATGCTGGAGGAGGTGGGAAGGGGATTTACCTGCTAAAACATGCAGGCTGCTCTCTCTAGCTGCCAGGAGCTGAAGAGGGAAACCCAGCCACGCTTGGCGTGAAGATTTCAAGGGGTTCACACACTCCCCAAAGTGACACCACTCGGGTTTCTCCCTCTTCTCTTGCAGGATTCTGGCAGCCAGGTGCTGTGGCTCAGCACTGGAAGCGTCCGTGCAGCCCTTGCGATCACCAGGAAGGATTTTTTTACAGAACCCAGCAAAGCTTAACCCGGAATTTTCATCCCTCAAAGGGGCTCAGAGCTTTTGTTCTACCTGAACAATGAAATCATTTCTCCCTTATTAGATCTGTACACACAACCCCAGGTTGCAAACACGGCAACAAACGCCAGCTCCGCTGACAAGTAATAAACTTCAGCCAAAGTAAAAGCAAAACGCATACAGCCGGAGAAACATTTGATTATCCTCCCTTGCCACATCCAAATTAAATTCTTGCTACAACCAAAGAAAAGCTGGAGCCGTATTCAGAAGCCCAGAACAAAAAAACAGCTTGCAGAGAGCACAGCAACGAGCTGAGCACCAGCCTGACACGCTGCAAGGCGCCGCTCTGCAAACGCTGGGACCAGCAGCAGAGATTTTATAAAATCTGTATTTTAAATTCTGCGTTTGCTGAACTACAGGCATCCTGTCCTACACATCCTGCTGCCGTTCCCAACCCTGCTGCACGATGCTGCTCTGCTTAGGGCCTCACCTGCGGGGCTGGGGTCACCCTGGTTCCTCTCCCAGGGGAGCACCCTGCTCTTGCTGCTCCCTGGGGCTGGGTGCCAGGTGCCAGGGGTGCCTTCAAGGGACGCTGCCAGGCCGATGAGCCATCCTAAGGCTTGGGAGGATGACAGGCATCAGGTTTGCTTACACAGCCAGGTGTGTCACTTCCTCCACACCTTCCAGCAGGGGCGAGTCCAAAATGTCCTCAGGGAACGCACACAAACCTTTTATTTCTTTCCCTCTTTATTCCCCCAGAGGAGGTATGAGAGTGGGGGTTGTGGCTTGAGGTCCGCTAGGATTCCAAAAGGATCTTGGCTGACTTCAGATAACTACAGACTTTTGGGGTTTGGGGCCTTAAACCTCACTGCTTTATAAGGTAGGCTCCTGAAATGCTTTAGGAAATTCATTAATCCAAAAGAAGGCATCAGGACAGCAACTTCTCCAGAGATAAATCCTCCCGTTTCACTGCTGTGGCAGCGTTGTTAGATGAGAAGGAAGGGGCTGGGGCTGCTGTTTCTTCCCTCAAAATGTTTTGCAATAATGGTAAACGCCATTAGATGTCAGTGTGCTCTCAGCTGTGGGGCAGGCAGGCTCTGCTCAGGAGGAGTTAAGGCTGATTGTTGATCTCTGTGAGGTAGAAAGCAAAACCCAGCCCCTTCCTTCCACCCAGCTGCTGGGGGGTCTCTGAGCAGGACCCAAATGCAGCCCTGGGCAGCCAGAGCCTGCTCTGCTTAAGGAAATGAAGGTATCTGCAGGATGGTTTACAGCAAAAAGAACAAAAAGGGGTTGAGTGTAGAGCATGCAGAGAAACAAGATTTGACTCAGAGTGGCCAGCATTAAATATCAAAGACCCATGACTTCATTTTCTGATGCTTGCAAAGCCCAAACTACAAATCAGCTGCTCTTCAGCTGCCTGGTTCTGCAGCCAGCTTAACACCACGGGCCGTGATCCTGCAGGGTGCGAGTGCCTGCTCAAGGTCACTGCAAGCTTCAGGGCCCAGAATATTTATTTTAAGACCTAGGTCTGAGTACCCCTAATGCTTAGAAACCAGGGCTGAGGCCAGGGACTGACCTTTAACAAAGAGGCAGCCTTCGTCCAACACCGCGCTGTTCCTGAGGTCCTTCCCTGCTTAGAAGCACAGGAGATGGGGTTGGCCAAAACCTCCAGTTTTTGACTCCAGGAGCTGGAACTTGAATAAAGTGTATGTAAAAATAGAGCTGGGAACATGAGTACCTTGTTAATAACTAATCCTGAAAGCAAGGGGCAGTTGACTGACTTGTAAGTTCAATGAAAGCTGCACTGCTCCTAATGGTGCGGGCTTTACCACTGCAGTTTTTCAGCCTGGGAAGTGAAAACATCACTGCATGACCCTCAGAGACAATCCCCCCACACCAGGAGACTGGGAAGGAAAAGGATGGCTCTTGCTTTTTTTTTTATGTATCAGGAATTCAGAGGAACAAACCAGCACAAGAGTCGCTTTGGCTGCTGCAGAGCTGGAACAAAATGGTGATGGTGAATCTTGCTGCTCCTTGCCACTTCCACGGTTAAAAGCTCCAGGTATGTGGAGACTTTGGTGACAGTGGCATGGAAGCTGGTAGCAGAGGGAGTTGTCTTCACATGCAGAGCAGTTTTGAAACCTCCTGTCTCCTGAAGGGATACGTTTGTGCTGTTCCTTCCACCCACTGCTTAGTATTATCACATTTCACAGGAGTGTGAAGTATCTGAACAAACAGAGCTGGGGAGCTTTGAAAAAATGCTACAAGCACCACCTACACCTTGCTGCAAATGTCAACAGGAATCAAGAAGTTCATTTCCTATGCAAGCGAAGTCTTCAAAGCAAGCCCCCCTCCTGTTTTCAACCAAAGGGAAATGCGGCTGCTGACTGCATTAGGCTCTGGAAAGACACAGCTGGGATAAACAAAGGAATGTAAATTTGGCCGAGGCATCCAGCACTCTTTCATTAGGTGGCTCGAATCTCCCGGTTTCTGACAAAGCTCCCTTTTGAGTGTCTTAATTTGCTTTACCTTGAGATGGCTTCATCTGAACGCCGCTCCTCTCATGGGACCAGCCTGGTGCTGGGTGCTCCTTCCTCTGTTAGGTTCGGTCACCGGTGGTGGCTTTGGCCGGAGTTGGAGCTAGGTGAAAGCTCATGTGCAGTGCCAGGGTTTGCATCTAGTGTTTAGGCTAGCACAGGGATAAACACACCAGGCGTTAGGAAAATGGAGCCTTTTAATATTCCCGATGACTGTCCATCCATTTTCTGTGAGATGATGATAATGCGAAGGCTGTCGCCACGTACCTGTCTTCCTGTTGCTCTTCAGAAGAGTGATTTTGGAAAGCATCCTCATCCTATACCACCTTGACAAAGGTCTTGCTGTGATTCTCTGGGAACCCGCTGTTGCTCAGATGCACCCCAGGAGGCACAACAGCATTTCAGTTGTTTCGGCGTGGGCGATTGTAACGGTGTCAGCAGCGCACGTTGCTAATCCAAACCTGCTTGTAGAAACTGGGGGATGCTTCAGAGCCTGCAGCATCCCCTCGGCACCCTGCTATGGGACTGCAGCCCTTCTGCTCCCCTCTGATGTGTCCCGTTCCCTTTGATGTGGTGGAGTGAGCCCTGATAGGGATGAGCAGCCTCCGGCAATTGTGCTGGGAAAATTAAACTTCCCAGATCTTGAGAACACACAGCAGAGAAAATGTGTGAAAAATTGAAATGACAAGGTTATTCAGGTCGTTTCTTTAGACAGCTTCAGCCTGGATAGGTGGCAAAGTAAGGAGAGCAGCTGAGATCCCTCTCCTAACAAGGAGGATTTACAACATCTACTTGAAGCCCAAAGCACTCTCAATTCATGGCCCAAATCCTAAATTTTGGTGGGTGTATCCCCAGTAGCTGCTTTTTACCTTGTTTTCCCCTTCTGTCCCCAACTCCTTACAAAGGCTGGGCCCTTACCACACCATCACTATCACCTTAAGAGGGCTGCTGATGTTTTATGGGCCCTTTCTGCTTGTTCCACCAACACAAGGGTCCCAAAACAAGTGTTGGCAGGTGGAGCATCCTGGGGCGTAGGCAAATGCAGAGCCTCTGAACTTGGCCAGGGATAAAACTTAGCGCTGCGGCTTCTCAGATCCTTAATGGCAAAAGCATGAAGCCAAAGTACATGTGGTTCATTTTAAAAGAAATGCTATTCTGTTTGATTGGAAAAAGTGAAAAAATCACAAAGAGCCCATGCTGCCTGCACTGTGTGGGAGGACCTGGACCTCAGCATGGAGACGTGGAAGAGCTTAATCCTACAGCTATAAGGCACAGCTGACCTGTTACAATGGAGCTGGGTATCAGTGCATCTGTCTCTGGAGCTCCAGAGAATTAATCATTCAAAGTATTTTACATGCAGACTACTTCTTTTGTTGAAGTGGAGATTTGTGGGAGAAATCCAACTGTAAAAAAAAAAAAAAAAAAAAAAAAGATTTTCAGGATTTTATCAGAGTCTGGAAAGCAACTGTATTTCATTTAATTAACTAATTTTCTGTATCTGTTATTTGGCAGAAGGGTTGTGTTTCTCTCTCTCTCTCTTTTTTCTTTTTCTGTAAGGAACATTGGAGGAGTATTTCTGACAGGAGTGAAACAGATGCAGAAAGTTTTCCAACTCAGCTCCATGTGTATTTTTATCATGGAGGTAACATAGCATCATCCGAATACAAATAGGCAAAGGCTGTTAGATAGGAGACCAATAATTTGGATCATTTTCCTAAGCTGCTCTTTAAGGGGCCTCCTAAATATTGGTTTATATCCTCACTTTTGTAGGACATGTGGAACAACAGCGTATGCTTTAAGGAAGGGAGGCTGAAGCATGGAAAAGGGTCCAGGGGGCTGGGAGAAGGCAAGGAGGGATATCAATGGGGGAGGACCCGGTACTCAGTATCTCCCCCTGCCCACCTAGAGCATGGGATGAAGCTATTAAATCGTTTCCAAACCAGATGTTGGGGCTGCAAAACCAAACCTACCCTTTGCTTGGCCAGCACACTTTCTGTACTGCTTCTCAGGAGGGAATGCAGGCTGTGGAGCAGGAGCCTGTCTAAACATTAAAGCTGTTTAGGTAAATACCAGCTGGTACTCTGTCCTGTTAGCAAATAAAAGCCTCTATTTTAAATTAGTGTTGCACGGAAGAACAATGTTTAAATAGTTGCATTGTCTTCTCCTGGAAAATAAATAACGTAAATGCGGTGGACTCCTGGGGAAAATGCTCCAGCTAAACTGCCGAAGTCACCAGGAGATCAGCATCGCCTCTCAGCTGCACTGCGGGACGAGGGATGTCAGCACAATTAGGATGATGGCAGCGGTGAAAGGAGGCACAGAAAAACACTTCGCTCAGGTTAGCCAGCAGCAGAGGCGGGGAAAGAAATGCAGCCCAGGCTGGCAGCTGCTAAACTCCCTGTCTGCTGGGGACAAGGGGCTTTGAGAGCCCCCGACCCAAACCTCTGACCTGCATGATGATAAACTCCAGCCTCCGGGGCTGAGCCCTTTGCAAGGGCTTGCACCTGCCTATGGCAGCTCCAGGGTAGGAATTAAAGGACAACCTGAGCCATCCTTCCCTTTTTCCCCATGGCTGTTGCAAGCTCTTTTCTGTTTAAAGAGCGCTAGAGGGCTGCAGAGATCTACGTTTGCAATTGCAGACACTGGCATTAATGCAGTATCTGTACTTTAGGGCCAGTTGCTCCAGTTCTGAAAGGGAAGCAGTCAGCAGGGATGTGGGGATGGGATGGTTTGGGTTTTCCTCTCCTGCAGATAGGAGACTGGGGTGTTGCTGAGATGCAGCCAAGTGAAGAGTGGCTCACAGCTGGGAGGGAAACAAGAAACAGGTGGTTCTGCTGCAAAAAACACAAAATGGTTCAGGTTCATCCCCAGTTCAATCCCCCTGCTTAAAGCTTGTGTAGGACTGTCTCCCACTGGGTTTTCAGCATCTCCAAGGATAGAGATGCCATAGCCTCCGTGGGCAACTTGTTCCACTGCTTGATAGCTCTCTTACATGCAGAGGTAAGCTTTTCTTTTGGTATAATTCTCTCTATCTCTCTCTTTTTTTCCCCCCTTAAATATAGGTTTTCTGTACTTCAGTTTGTGCCTATTGCCTTTCTAGCAGACCCCAGTGAGAGGAGTCTGGCTCCATCCTCGGACTGGCAACAGTGGCACAAGGCAGCTGCATTAAAGGGTGATAATGCTCTACGTTTAACTAAAAGAAAGGGGCAGAAAACTGTGAAATAACAGATTAAAACAGGAAGACCAGCCTAGAAAGGGCCTCATGAGACTGTGAGGGCTAATCCTTGTGACCCCAGCCATGTACCTTCGCTCACTGCTCTGATGGCTTTTTCCACTTTCCAGCCTTTGTTGTGTCTGGGCTGGTTTATGTTGTGGTGCCAGTGCCGTCCTTCAGGTTCAATGGCAAAGGAATGTAAAGAGTTTAAAAGAAATAAGAAGGGTGATTCAGGAGACACCTCGGGGTTTCAGACTGCTTCTCTCCAGCTATTAAGACATGGAAGTTGCTGGGTGTTTGCTCTTGCTGGGCAAAGTTGTTAACCAGGGAATAGTTAGTGGAAAAGTACTGCTGTAGAGTGAATCTTCAGTAAAAGGAGAGCTGAAGTTATGCCCTCAATGTGAGGGAGCTGAAATTATGTCATCGATAAAGTAGTAGCAGTTACTGATCCTGAAAGAACCTTGGTGTCCGTGTGGTCATCATGCTACAAATGGTGCCCGAACAGGGACCTGAAGAACATCACACCACAAATGGCGTCTGAACAGGGACCTGAATAACAGGGACAGGCTAGCAGAACAGGGACCAGGACAGGAGCAGAAACACTGATCGCCTCATGAAGATAGGTTCAGCCAAACTCAGCAAACTCCTCACAGAAACTCATACTTCAAGTTGCTGAAGGGAAGTGCACCTGAGCTGGAAGGAAGCTGAAGCTGAGGGAAGCAGACCTGCACACGCAACTGCCCCTCACAGGCTGAAGGTAAGCAGTTGCACGCTATGGGTAATCATATGTCCTGGTAACCTTCCAGTTTATTCCTGTTATTATGAATCAGACAGTTTATGATCCTGAAACATGGGACCAAACTGAGGTGAAGCTTTGGGACTCTGCTACTAAAAATGACAAGGTTGTGGTGGGATTGCTCGGCACCTGGTGAGCAGTCTCTGAGGCCTCACAGAGCCATGTAGGACCACAATCAGAAATGTGTGGTTTGCCAGACAGTGAGGGAGCTGTGGGCTCGTCCACCGATCTGCCAGCTATGCCATTGCTGTCCCCCACCAGTACTGCCATCACAGGCCTTGGCTGTTGTGCCCCCGGTGAACTGAACGTGCCTTTTGATCCAGGCCCTAGAGGCCCTGAAAAGGAATGGATCTGTTTCCCTTCGATCTGGGAGGAATAAGATACATAGGGCCTGAAGGCCGAGTTGCTTAACAACTTAAAGTGATAATAAATAAAGTAGTAGCAGTTTCTTATCCTAATAGAACCCTGCTGTCCATGAGGTCGTTACGCCACAGGTGCCGTATGTGTTTTTAGGGCCCTAATTAGGGTTAGGCTTAGTGTTCCAGTTAGGGTTACACTTTGGGTTGTTTGGAAAGAGAAAAGGTGCAGAGTCCTGTTGTGTGTGGGGTTGCATAAAGGCTCCCAAAGGGAGTTCAGGTGTACTCATAGGTATAGGGTCTACCAACTGGGAAGAGAGAGCATGTGTATGTATTTCACTTCTGTAACTAATTTGCTGCTGTCGTGCCATTATTACAGATATGCTATTTATCTATTGCCTTACTTTTTACTCTTTAGAGTTATATGCTGCTTTCTGTTTAACATTTGTATGGTTACTATGCATGAAACTTCTCTCTTCTAGGAGGTTTTAGTCACTACCCTAATATAAACAGTAGCATAACATTTAAGAAATGAGTTCTTCAAGGTGTTGTCCACACTCTTAAAATGAAATGTTGAATGTAGCTTGTTGCTGTTCTCTTTAAGACTGTGATGAATTTATGTGCAAATGCTTTTAGGTATGTAATTTGTGTGTGAGTTGCCCAAACACAAATAACAAACAGAAGAGGCACTCTAAGAGAAAAGCCAACATCTGGGACTGTTCTGTCTGGTTCATTCTCTGTGCAGCTGTACTGATTGATTGCTAATTAGAGGTTAGGTGAGGTTCCCTGATTTATTTTGAAACAGCACACAGTCCCAAGAACTCTTCTTGGACAAGAAACTGACTTATCTTCCTCCTGTAATTCTTGGACAGTAGGAAAATGTCACCTCAATTTGGCATTGCATAACAGTATTGGTCAAACATTTTGTAAATTTGAAGTAGTTTAATCCAATTAACAAGCAGCTAATTTAGCATGACATAAACAGTAGATGTGTGACTCCAGCTTTGTTCATTAAATTCAACAGTAAGTCGCTGTCTTGACACCTAAAAGGTGTATAATCATTCACCATTTAATTAGCATCAGTATGTCAGGTACTCATTAGAATAATTGACTAAAGTCTTGCTTGTTGAAAATGGCTTTTTGCTTAATTTTATGCACTTAGGATGGTGTTTTCCATTTCACAAAAACATGTAGGCAGATCTCATGGGTCATCTGCATAATTTGTTTGCCAGGTTTACCATAGGCACATCCTCCAATGCTTTTTGCAGCTTGACTGGTATAGCTTAGGCAGTAAGTTTCCACAGCTTCTTCTACAAAATATAACTTATGATATTGTTAGGTGACCATAAGTAAAAAGTGCAAGTTAACTCTGATTATTCAGAAATATAAAAACAGTTAAGTTAGCCAACTTCAGAGGAATTGCGTCTGTGCAAGTCCTCCTCAAACACTGACGAGAACTGCTTTGGAGGGATGGTGTTGCAAAGAGTTTACGAAGCAGTTGATACAGAAGATAGAAAGGCACATACTATTTCTAATGAATGTGCTTGTTTATATTAATAGTTTCAGGCAGTATCTGTTGGCAAAGATGACAGGACTTGTGGTGGGCACTGCTTCCCAGCTTCCAGACTAGCGGTGCAGAGTGATGCTTCTATGGCCAAGGGGCTCATGACAACTCCCAGAACAAGAACAGTATCCAGCCTGTTATGCAGCTGAGAAAGTTCGTGTAAACTAAGCATAGTTTCATACCTTGTCTAGACACTGCTTGCTGTGGAAGCTCTTCATGGGTTAAAATTAAAACTTGCATAAAAGCCCTGGGTGTGAATCTAGGGGGCTTGCAGCAGACCTTGGATAAAGCCTTAGTTGAATAACTTGTAAGTGTCTCCAGGATAAAGCATCAGCAGGAAGTTTGTTATTTTGCAAAACAATGAACACTTTTTTTTTTTAATTTAATCAGTGAAATTCAGTGCAAATCTAATGCAGTATGTGTCACGTAAACCTACATTGAGCTGTTGTGACTCAGTCTCAGGAATGCAATTTAGATCTTCCTCATTCAGTTGGTTAGTTTTTGTTTTTTAGTGCTTGTGGTTACAGGTCATTTTACAAAAGAGGAAAGGAAGATTAGATATAAAAACAAATTCCATGATTTCCATTTGAAGATCTGGGAGAAAATTTCACAGTTTTACAGGAACTAAAATAGTGAAAGCAGTTTCAAAGAATGACAAGAAAGACAGAATGTATTCCACTCTACACTTGTATTTACATATATGTTTACAAAAATGTAAAAAGACCAGCATTAAGGTTGCAAATCATCCGATAAAAATAAATAAGTAAATTCACGATACGTGTGCAGCACAGACTAAAAGTAAAAGGTGAAATAGCAGCATGCAGAAGGCATCCAGTGTGACAGATCAAGCAACTGAACCCGGTAATCTGTATTAATTATATAGATACACTTGTACTGATACTTAAGCTGACTTTGGTTGTGTGAAGAAACTTTTAAGGGGGGACTTAGTCTGATGCTACAGCCATGTAAGGTGGTGAGAGATCTGCGTGTTTCTGCACTTTCACGGTTACCTTGGGTCATGTTAACGGAGGAGTCTTTCCACTCTGACTGCAGAGTTGGTAGCTACATCGAGTTTTGGAACTTGTGCCTGTTTCCCTGCATTATTGTGCTATATTGCAGTGTCTGTGTCTCTTCTCTATTCCCATTGACTTTGAATTATTACACTAAGCATTATTATTCAGGTCAAATATCTAGAGCTGGCAGTTTGCATCCGTAGAGAGAAGAGGAAACTATGCCAGGTTTTCTGTACCAGTTGGGCTGGTGGCTGCCTCTGCTTATCACCCTTCAAAGAGCATACTGTTCACTTGAGTATGGGCAGCAGGAAAACTGTTTGTGTTTGCTTGTTTTCTATTCTCTCTGACGACAGGCACTCCCAGGGCCGTGCAGTTAGTTCAGAGAACTGATGGAATGCAGCAGACACGTCACAGCAGCGCGCTCAGCAGCACAGGCTGGGCAAATCATCTCCTATTTTAATACTTCAAGGGCCTCTCTCTGAAACAAATAGCATTGTCTCACAGAGTTAATTCATTTTTTATAAACATTCACACTGATTCTCTTCAAGGTGAATACCAATTATGCAAATGCCCAGGTTTATTTTTCCTAGACTCTCTTCTTGAAGCAGGTAGGAAAACTGTCTGATGGGATCAGAAGAACAGCCTATTTCACAACAGCAATGTCTCTGGGTTTTCATTCTTAGATCTCAAAAAACTTTTCAAAGGAATTTAATAGCATTTTTTTAATATAACATACCTATGGTAAATAAATACAACAGTGGGAAAAGGAGAGAAATTCACCTTCTCTTGGGCCACCCAATAACTAACTTTACAGCCTGGAGAAGAACTGTCACTTGAGCTCCTTGCCAGGGATTTAAGACCAGAAATAGCAGAGGTGTGAATAGAAGCCTCAGTTCAAAGTTCTATCCACTAACCAACACTGATGTCTCATTTCCAAGAGTGGAATTAAAAACATGCACTGAGATATAACTGAAATATTAGCTACTGGTTTCCCTAAACCCTGAATTAATAGGACATTATAGCTGTTTGAAAACTTTAGAGATGATGGACTACCTGGAAGATGGTTTCATTTTGAGAAAGGAAAATAAGTTGCTAATTTCCTGGGAAGTGAATCAGAAGAAGATGGAAGTAAGTGTCAGGCAAGTCTGGAAAAAGGAACTGTGAAAACAGCTTCTCAAGGGTGAGGTATGGAGATGACATTTTCTTATTCTGTGTTCCTTTGTTAATGAAGGCAAAGTTGTTTTAAAGTGCAGCAAGTCTGAACTTCTGTAGATGGGGTTTGTCAGGTCGGAAATTGGCTGGGACAAGACCTTCTATTACACGAGCCTCTCTATGAATTAAAACCTTTAAATATTAAATACACTTCAGGTCAAGCTAGTCCAGTTTATGAGGCAGCAGGTACAGGGAAAGAAAAGTAAATACTTGCATTTTATGAGTGTAATTTCGACTGAAATTCCAGGTTTGTTACTCATGCCAAAATTGTATATAAAATTACTATAGCAATCAAAGCATGAATCAAGGTTCATAAAGCCAACTTGAATCTTTAATGAAAATTCTTTCAAGGATTTGTTGCCACTGACAAATCAGCGTCATTTGCTTTTTCACAGTCTAGAGGACAGCCTGTTGTAACAAAGATCTCTTGCCAGCCTTATTTGTACAAGTTGAATTGCTGTAAGTCTGAAAGTCTTGTCAGGGATAACAGTATTCATTGGAATACTTTTCCTGGGCATTTTCTGCATTTAAGAGTATTAAGACATATATAAATCAAGAACTTTCTGTGACTGAACCCATGGTATACTTTATTCAGGGTCAGTGAAAATTCAGTAATGCAAAAAGAACATGAACAGGCATTGCAGATTTGATGAATATGTAATTGAATAGGTAAGATTTCTATCTTCAAAAAATGCTCTTCAAGGTAAACAAAAATGTACACAGATTTGATCACAAATTACTAAGTGGCTATCAGAGAAATGGAAATTCTTCCATGGGAAATAAGATTTCATTTTCCTTTCTTGATGTGATATTAAAAAGTGAAATTTAAGTAAAACATGGGGAAGAACTGCAATCGAACTAATGGAACCAAGAGTGTAACCTGCCAAATGGAGTGAATTGAAGACATCTCTACTGGAACAAACTGCCAAAATCAGCAGAAACCTGTGGTCCACTTCTGGAAGTTCATGAGATCTGCATACAAATAAGTGCATGGCAAACTAACTCTTCAAATTCCATTAACGGAAAATGCACCTTACAGAGATACAAATGGAATTTAAAAATATTTTTGGGGGAAGGAGAGAGAGAAAAAGGGGTAGCGGAAAGCAGGAAGTAGGCTAATATTATTAAGCTTTTGATACATCTTGTGCTTTGACCATCATGTTTCCATTAACTTCAGGAAAAAAAAAAGTTTACAGAACCTTAAGACTTTTCATATTATTCTGTCTCCAAGGTATTGATATTTCATAAAATGTCCATGGAAGGTCTTACATTTCTGTTACTGAGAAGTCTTACAGAGCTCTGCAGTCAAATGAATGAATTGTTTCTCTTGAATCTGTATTTCTGCTATATAATGTTTTTGATTTAAGCAAAATCTGTTAAATTTTGCTTTTAATAGGAAACCAAAAAATAATTGCAGATTTCCCCTACAGAGAGTAAACTTTTAAACTTTTTTTTTTGATAGGACACAGGACACTAGAATCAATCATGCAAATCTGAATTGGTACTCTTTGTGGGAAAAAGTCCTCAGGATGCTTGATTCAACACTAATATTCCCTGCTTAGACATGACAATGTTACTGTTGGCACACAGAACAGTCGTTGTTTTCTGTGAGTATCAAGTAAAGATCTATTGGATGGCTTGACAGCTGAAACAAAAGCAGTGGCCTGATTTACATGTTAAGGGAGCTGTAGAGATGTGCTACCTGAATGTGTTTCCTTTGGTATATTCCTGATAGAGAAATATTTGATGTGACTGGAAACACCCAAACTTCATTTGTGCAGTTAGCTCTTCTTAAAAATTTCAAATCTTAGAATTCAGCAAGCATAAGATTTTCTGTTCATGTAATGCATGTGTGTTTTATTGTGCTTTCAGCAAACTACCACTGGTAGTTCCATGCATTTTTCTCTTCTTAGAGATTGTTCACATTTTTTCCAAATGCTTCAAAATATTTTTTTCTAGTTTTCCATGACTAATGTTTTTTCTGTAGCTACCTCAGTTTCTAAGACTATGGCATTTGAGTAATCCAAAGAAACTGCCATTTATGCAGTGATGAAGGAAACCTTGCTTAAATATCCAGATGCAGCATTGATTAAAGACTTGCTATGATACCTACAGGAAAAAAGTCCATAGCAGATGTGTTTGAAGCCACTTTCATGACAGTTTGTGTTGTCTTATGGTTTCTTTGTGGTCCCTTCATCTGTCTCTTGCCTTTAAAATTAGGTTTTGAACACTTGGAACAATCAGTAACTTTCTGGTCATATGGCAAGCATAGAAAGGTGCTTGCTTAGTTTATGACTAATTTTTACAATCCTGTAAGAATCTAAACTTCGGGTTGGAAGGTTTACACAGTAAGACTATTTGATTCTGGATCTACTGTGTAGTAGTTTCTAAATCCATGTTGTGTGTTATAGCAACATAAACTATTGTGCTACATTATTCAAAAGTTCTCAGATATTTTCTTTGACAGTGGTCCAAATAAAAGTGAAAAGGCATCTTCTCTCTGTTATATATTTGCTTTGTTTCAATGTGGGCAAAACAGCTTGACTTGGGCATTTCAGTGGTAATATATGTGAAATATTTAAGAGTGAAGATAATGACGTGGAAACAAAGCAGTGATATTTTGAAATATTTCTCCAAACTAATATAGACAAAATCAAATTGTTTCCATGATTTTTTGAAAAATATCAAATAGGCCCTATTTCTGATGGAAATACTTTCCAGCTGGTGGAGGGAAGTGGGGAGGGAGAAGTTTTAAAGAAGATCTTTCAGAGGAAGCTCTGATAAAAGTAAGATTTTTTTTTTTGTTTATGCTAGTCAGTAGTGGCAAGTAGGTGAGTCACTAAATGCTAAAAAACAAACAGAAACACTTGTATTATTAACTATACATTAGACAATGAGCAACAGAGTTAAAAATGGAGGAACAAGTGTAGCATAGGTGGGAAAAATGCAAACTCTCCCAGAAGAGGCTGTGTTCTAGAGCAACCTGTCTAGTAGTGATCTGCATTCATTTGTGTCGCTGTATTCTCTGTTGTGTTTTCCTTGTGACTTTGAAACTTGAAAACTCTGTGGATGAAATCCATTTTTTGGTATGGTACACTAACTATACGGCACTAATAGCAAAAGCTAATTAAACTTTTTTTTTTTTTTTTTTGGACATGGTGAACCAATCTTTTTGTGGGCAGTGTGTGGTTGACACAAAATAATTGGAGAAAAGGAAAAATGCAGTTTTGGCAGATGGAAATAAATATGGTGTAAAGAAGCTTTTTTTTTTTTTTTTTTTTTTTTGTAAGGTTGCCTAACTTTAACTGAAATCAACATACCCTTTCTATCAGCTGTGAAGAGTCATATTAAATAGTGTACCCTATACAGGGGGCTCCGGAGGCAGGTTCAGCATCCTGAAAAGGGCACGGAGCTCCTTTGCTAACTTACGTTAGTAAGTACATCAGTTAGGCTTCCACACATCCAACTCACGTGTAAAAATTGGTTAGGACAGCTGGTGCCAACAGGAGAAAGGTCTTGCAGGAAGGAATTGTCACTTTTTTTAAAAAAAAAAAAAAAAAAAAGCAAAAGCAGCAGCTGTGGTTTTGATTATTATTAAGGTAATTATAGAAGGAAGAATTACTGGCAGTGAGTCACTTGGTGCACCTGTGACAGGAATGGGCCCTCTGTTGTGCTTCCTATTAAGTCAGTGATGGCCAACATCTGCCCTGTGTTGGAACCAGGGTGATAACGCTTCATGGTCACCAAGATTTATCAGCTTGGATGGTTTTGGCACCAGGGGCTTCCCATAGATGTAGCAATTTTAAGTCTTCTGTATTTGAACAGTGTGTTTCTCATTCTGCCTTCTGGATCCACGCTCAGCTCAATGCCTGCTGTGAAGGCTACCGATAACAGCACTTTGTGTCCCCTTTCTTCAGGAGTGAAACAAAAAATCCTGCATACTGTAACTGGCAATGCAGAGCTAAAGTTTTGCAGGTTGCTCTTCTGTAATGCTCAGAATGGAAAATCAATGAGTTGTTCAGATGGCATCACACCATGTGTTAATGTCATCTGTAATATTACCTCAAAATCATTCCACCTGCTGTTCACGCAGGGCCAAGACTCAAGTTTCTTGAAGTAAATGGGTCCATATAAAGCTGAAGAAAAGTTAATCAAGTGCACGACAATGTTATGGAAAGCAGTGAAAAAATATAGACATGCATTGTTTAATAGAAAAAGTAATAATCTTTCTTTAAAGAATTAGAAGAAATAAATCATTGTTTTATCATATAGGCAAAAACAGCAAGCATGTAGTGAAGCAAGTCAGTGCATGTAACGTGGTATTAAAAGGCTGTTCCAGGTGACGGGTGCACACAGGACGAGTCTTTCCCTGCTCATGTTGTTTTATGGCAGTCGAAGCCAAGACACTTCCAAGTGTTATGGTCATGGATGGAGATGATCCAGCTGAAAAGTAAACTTTTTTTTTTCCATCTTAGGTTTGTGCTCAGTTTCCTAAATTTTTTTGCTGTGCTATCCCAGAAGTGCTGATACATGGGAATGTCAGGACCAGCAATCCAGTGGTGGACCTGTATCAGCCCAGGCTTAGAACTACTGAAATGGCTGTGGAATTGCAGTCAAAATTTCATTCAGTTGTGGAAACTTTCTGCTTTGAGGTGTGTCTATTGGTGTCAGTAAAGTAGAATTATAAATGTGTATTTTGATTGGTCTCAGTCACGATGATGTCCAGACATATCGTTGGAGTAAACAAAATATCCTCCTGAGATCTCTGGGAGATAAGGAAATATTCTGAGCACTGCTTCAGAGACTGACTACATCCCAGAAAGATTATGTGGCTTTTTAAAGGTTTCACACTTCAGTGAGGAACAGGAATTCTCCCAGTTTATGTTCCTATGATTTAACCACCAATGCCCCCATCTTTAAAATTTGTGAGAATCATCTTAGTATGCAAAAACATTGATCATTCAGTGGTGGTGATATTCTGATACTCAGGTGATATTCTATCCTGGATGGACCTTATTGTTGTACTTTATCCTACTTCTCCAAGTCATCTGTAGTCTTATTTTTGCTGCAGAAATTGTAAGCTGGTGTTTCGTCGATAATATCCAACTCAGTTCAATCATGGCACCTATTTTGTCGGCAGCTGCAAATGAAGACCAGAGAATGCCATTTGAGCTGTGATTCAACAAATGCTGTTTAGTGCTCTTCTTAAGAAGTGCTAATGGATCTCCCAGAAAGATATAGCTGTAGATTTGCTTTACAGGAAATCTTTGATGTGATACTGTTTTTTTTCACAGTTTAAGGTTTATGAGAGAAATTTAGGCACTCCATGTATATAAAAATAAGTCGTAATGAAGGAGTACAATGATAATTGTGGATTTCAGTATTTCTCCTTCACTGTAGTGTATGTTCCAGTTGATCATACTGATTTCTCATAATTCTTACTTATAGCTAATGGAAACACCAAGATTCAGGGTGGTAAAAGCTTGCTGCTTTAGCTAGGCTCATCTTCATGTAGTGCTTCATCATCATTGCAATCACATCAGAGTCTTCACTTTGTGTTTAATCATTTTCATTTAGGACTTTGAATGACATTGTACGTATAAAACTTGATTCTCATTTGCTGTAACTCCTCCATGCACACACATCTGAACAGGGAGTAAATTCTTTACACTGACTTTAAGTCATCTCATTACATTTGTGGGGCAGTGTAAAATGAACAAACAAAACCCATTTGACTGCATCTGATGTGCCCCAGGCTAATTAATGAGTCCATGGTACAAAGCATGGGAGATCAATCCTGAAATTTGGACTCATTCTCTGTTTCATCTGCCGTGGTATGAGTTTTTTTTTTTTTTTTTGCCTTGTGTTGTAAAAACCACAGTGTTGGTTTGGAGGCAGACAGCAGAATAGTTGTAGTGAGAGTGCTGTGCAGCTCCATCCAGGCGCAGAGCATAAAAATGTGGGTCAGACCACTCGGCTACCGGTGCTGAATTTACGCACTTGCTTCAGTATTTTCATGTGGTACTGCACTCTGCCACGGAGAGTCATCTAATGTGTCTTCTGGGGCTGCTGATGGGCTCAGGTTTAAAAAATAAAATAGTGACCTACTTGAGAAAGTTGTCAATGCAAGTAAGAGGCTATTCAATGTACGTTCTGCAGGCTGGATAGGGATTAGAGGTCTTTAACTGTGAATCTTTTAACCTGCAGGTTTTATGACCAGATCCTTTTATTGTTTTTTTAATCTTCACAGCCTAAAAGGGTTAGGAGGAAGGGAAGAGGAAATTATAGCAACTTCAGAAACTGTCTTTGTAACTGGGAATAAAAAATTCCAATGAAATGGGAATGAGACACTAAATTGTCTCCTCTTATATGTTACTATCTTGTTATTATTTTCATTAAATGTTCACAGCCACAATTTCAGTGTTTAAATCAACATGATGACCTAGTTTAAAAAAAAAAAAAAGTTGGAAAAGAATATAGCTTTAATTATATGCAGAGATGATTTTATAAACTTTACGGTGTACATTAATATAGTCTAACATGTATGTTAGGCTCCCAAATCAGCAGAAAGGCCATCAGAATGATGAGGGAAGCCTGTAGTCTCTGCCTCCTTTTTATGCATTTGGCTTAAAATACTTCAACATCCAAATGGCAGTTTAGGGAGAAAAGAAGGATTCCCTCATTATGGTTTCAGCATTGAGAAGTTCATTATGTACATTGTTTATTATAAACAATACACTTTGGGGAAATCATGTCCCCATCAAGGCTGATAATAAAATTCCCTCATTTCCATTGGGGCTAGGCTTTCAGATGTTGCTCTTGCTCTGAGAAAATAAAGGATAAAACTTCAGTTCCTGCAGTGTCTTCACTGATCTTTGGGAATAATCCACATAGTAGTTTTGCTTCCAAAATACTGAGCAGCATGATTTTAATCCAGAAAAATGATTAGGGGTAGGTAATTAACTCCAATTTTGTAAGTGTGCTAATGTAATTGATGCAGAGTATCCACGTATTGTTGTATTCCTTGCATTCTTTCCCTGCAGATGTAGAATAGGAAAGTATCAAATAAGTCCTCATTTCTGGTAATATTATAGCAGCCTTTTCACTAAGACAGGGACCAAGCAAACAACTGACCACTAAGCCAAAACATCCAGAGATGAGAAGGTGAAATAAAGTCAGGCCTGTCATAGCATCTTGGATTTGTTCTGAAGTTCAGGAATTGGCTAGAGCTCAATCTCACTTTCATTTTTATTGTATTTTGGCACACAAGCAGGCTGAATTTTTTAGGACAACTGTTATTCTATAGAATTACTAATAATCTATGTTTCCTATGTGACAACATAAATGTTATCAGTTACCAGTAACAAGCATCATAAAAAATAGTTTGCAGAGTCTTTCTTGGCAACTTGATAATTCACACTACAGTAATAAGACATTCTCTGGGGCTCCTTTTCATCACTAATGTAGTGCGTGAATGCAGAGCTTTTATCTTTAGTGTATCTTAGAATTGGGCAAGGATATTATTTGGCATTATCATAGTACAAGTGCTCTTTCTTCAGGTCTGCTCTGATTCTTGTAAAACACTAAATCTTGCCTTCCTAATGCCTGATCATACCCTGCTGTAATAAATGTTAAAACAAATGAAAAAGAAAAATCAAAGTATACTGTAGTTGAACTCCTGAGATGTATTGTAACAGCACTTTAACTTGCACTTCAATTTTGCACAAATAGCTTTCTATTTTAGGTCCTGTGCATTTATGAAAAAACAGCAAAAGCTCTACTTATATTGAAGATGCAAGGCTACTAATACGGGGCTAAATTAGTTACTGTCATCTATTTTTCATACTGCAAGCCCTGTTAGCAATCCATGTCAGCTGCAAATTAAGTTGCATGGAGGTATAGTTCTCAATAGAAATCAATTTTCAGTACAAAATGCCTTTTTTTTTGCAGTTTTATGGCTTAAAAGTACTTACATGAAGTGATTTATTGTTTGCAGTTAGGGGAGAAGGCTATTGAGGTAATGATAGTCTGATTTTGACTTTTTTAGACTTTATTGTCAGTATTTGATTTTAAATAATAAATTTAAAATAATACGTGACTAAATATGAAATTAATCTGAATCTTTAAAGTATACTAATCTGTTGCCACATGGGAATTTGTATAATATGAAAGAATTTGCTTCAAAAATCAAATGATGAATAGTGGAAAGGTAAAAACCAGGGGCTGCTGAAGGAAATGCAAACTGAATCTTAATTATTTTATTTATTTATAAATAATGATGGCAGTAGTACCACGGATACACAACAACAGGGTAGCCTGGATTGCTGTATAGGCCAGATCCTCAGTAGCCATAAACTTGTTCCAGTGGCGTGGGGCCATTTAGCTTCCAGTTATCCTAAACTGTGTCTGTTCACCCTGCCTGAGGCTCAGTTCTAACATAACTCTTCGTAGTCTGAAATTTAAGAATTTATCTTAACAGAGTGTGACGATGCTGAAATGGACTTATTTTGTCAGCATTTGAAATGAGCCTTTTGTTGATGTAATTAATGGGGGTTTAATCCAAATCTAATTTCCAGAAACAGAGAGAAGTACTCTCTGTCTATTCCTTACATGCAGTCAGAACAGCAGCAGGGATGTAGGGCTGCGTGGAGTCAGAATGGAGGTGTACCTGGAGGCACTTTTTTGGGAGAGAGTGATGTCAATCCAGCAACAGTTCCTGAAATTTGAACACACGTTGATGGTTCCAGTGTTTTGCTGGTTGAGGTTTGGGCTACAAGTAGGCCTTTATACCTTACGCTTGCCTTCTCAGCAATTCTTGGTATCGGTTTTGTTTCCAGTTTCGTGGGATAAGTGTCTGGTTGCATTAGGCATTGTCTAAATGTGAGAAGTAACATGCATTTCCCATTTCAAATGGGAAAAATATCCCCAATGAAATGCATGCTGTCCTAACATAACTGCTTATCCTCAAAAACTGAAGTGCTCTGATCGAAGGAAAACAGCTATCTGCAAGCTTTACGCTTTCAGTTTTTCATAGGCTTGTATTTGACTGCTTCTTGTACAGCACAAGACTGTTTCTTTATGATGCAGTCACTCACAGTCAATACAACAGAAAGTTTTCTTCATTCTTGTGCTTCTAATTTCAAGACTGTTCATCACTGTCTTCCAGTGCTTCCTTATATCCATCCATTCATTGTTATTCATGTGTTTTTATTTCTTAAAAGACAGAAATGACACCTCTCTATCTCGATTAAACTCCCTACCATTTTACTTGTTAACTGCTATTCCTTATTTTAACAGTCTTCTCTCTTAAGAATTGATACTATGATATTGTGGAAACGTACTTTAAACAGTACTTCGTCATTCTTCTTGTTCTAGTGTATGAAATAATTTCTGTGCACATGATGAGGGCTTCATCAAATGTGTAATCCAGCTGAATGACCCTAGCGTGGTAGGTGAATTTACTGTCATAGCACCCCTTGCAACAACTCCTTTATGAAGTCACATGCTGGGATTGTTACCTGAAGTGTTTATAACCAAACGAAATATCAATGGAGAAAGCCAAGATGTGCAGTGCTGACGTTCTGAAGCTGATTGGAGTTGGAGAGAGGGCTTAAAGTCCCAATCTCTGAGGTTATTAATGGTAGTTTCAGCAGTGACACCATCCACTGTAAAAGATCATGAACCTGTACAACCTGGAGAGGAAGGTGGGTTTTTGTCACATAATGTTGCTCCCCATCGCCACCCCAGAAGCACAAGAATAGCATACCTTTAAAGAAAATAGGTATTGTCATGTGCTGTGTGCTTGGGTCCAAACCAGAGGATATGCATCAACACAAGGTGTGATCATCATAAGCTGACCTTTAAGTGTATGATTGGTATATTTAAATGAGTCGTGTCATTTAGAGAACTTAATCACGTTGAACCAGAACTCAAAAAAAAAAAAAATTTTTTTTTAGATGCTGTGTTTGTAACCTACAACACATTTGTTTTTAAACCATTAATTTTCTCAGAGGAAACTGAAATCCATATAAAGGAGTCCTTACAGAAAGGCACTGAAATGTTCAGAAGATGCATTCCTGTAGAAGATTATATATAATAGAAATCTGCTCTTTCTGAAGGATGGAATAAAATGTTAATACTTCAGATGTCAAGGAAGGAGATTGTCTCATACAAGAAAACAAACAGATATCTACATGTTTTAAAAGATTTGTGGAAAATAAATAAATTAATAAGGTGTTAAACAGAAGGGTATTTGGTAAGGTGGACGGTTGTCAGACCTTATGTGGCTGTGGATCCTTGCTACTGGGACATCTCTGGAAAGGAAAGAAGCAGGGGGGGAAGAAATTTAAGAGCATTTTAGGACAAGTAGTGAGCTGCTCGTTTAAGTGTGTGCTGTATCTGCCTCTCCTGTGCTTTATTGTGGAAGTGTGAGTGATGGCCACTGGAAGGAGTACTGAACTCCGTAGTGGTATACAAAACGGGAGTTGCTCAACTTTTTCTTACACTACATTTAAGTTTTTCAGCCTCTGAGATTTGCTTTTTGTTGTTTACAGGCTCTGTTTTTCCTTCTTTTATTACTCGCGTTTTATTTTCTGCAAAGATAATGTGCCTCAAAGTCAAACACAAAAGGAGGCTGGTGACAGACAAGCTGCTTTTTATCATCTTGAGGGAATTACTGTCATTTGCTAAATATGTGACCTGCTCTCTTTTGCTCTCTTTTCATCTTGCAGCAAATAAGTAGTGCAGCTGGGAATCAAAACAAACAAACAAAAAGAAGTTGCCTTCCTGAAAACAGGCCGGTATAGTAGCTACAAGCTCTGTGATTGCCCAGCTATATTCCCCCATCAAAAGAACTACAACTGGTGCCTTGGTGATTATCAGGGAAGTGTGTCAACTGTCACCAAATACATCTGATTTATGGGGTCACTAGTTCAAAAGTATGTTGGAATTTGCTGGGTTCTGCTGATTTTTTTTTTTTTTTTTTTTTTTTTTTTTTTTTTTTTTTTTTGTTAGGGATCTGGCAGGTTTGTTTTTCACATTTCTCTGTGTATTTATTTCCATTTAATCAGGAACTGTATCCTGAAGGAGTATGTTGTCTGTCTCACAAACCTTCTGCATGTGGAAGACAACACAACAGCGGTTCTTTGGTCGAAGTTTGGGCAGAATGCAGAATATTTGGGTCCTCTTTCACTCTCTGTGGTGTTTATTGATTGTGAGATATTCATAAATATGTTGCTGAGGTTGATACGTGCAATGTCAACATTTCCTGTAATGTAGCAGACAGGGAGCTGAAACAGCATAACCCTTGAAGAACAGAGTGAAGCTAGCCAGAAGAGGTTTGGGAAGAGATCTGCAAAGGTGTGGCTACGTGGTTATCCGAAATATTGTTGATCCTCCAGTATGCGAGGTATGGAACAGAAGCAGCCTGTCTTACAAAGCATTAGTGAGCTGAACATAGAAGGAAGCAAGTAGATAGAGCCAGATGGGTTTCAAAGAAACTGTGGAACAGTGCTGGTCCCCACGACAGACAGTGGTTGCAGTGCATGTGGCTTAACTGTTGTAAGTTCTTTTGCTGTCATTGGAAAAAAAAAAAAAAAATAATAAAAATTACAGAAGAGAGTTTGAACGTGTAAGAGGATGGCTCCTAACAAGTGCTGAGGTACCGTGTCTCAGATCTCAGGAAGGCAGCTGGAAAAGTAGGCAATGCAAGATGTAGCTGTGAGACAAGGTAGGAACTGACATTTTAGCACCTGAGACAAAAGATAAAAACATGTGCATAGTGCGTGTGGCTGATGTGATACAGCAGGTACGGGACTTGAGGTGAAGTGATTGCTCTAAGGTCACGCAGGATAATCTTACAGTCTGTTCCTTTTCGATACACTAGTGTTATTGTATGGTCATAAAGTTAATTTTGACTCTGGCAGCGTCATTTCTGATGGTGATGCTACTTCCAGTTCTCAGCTTTCATTTCACTAAGCAGGAAAGGCATCAGAAGATCCAGTTTAAGTCTGCCTGACTAAAGGAAGAGTGGGGTTTACTATCCAGATATGTTGAGTGTTTTCTCATTTCACAACTCAGGTGCAAGAATTATTCCGCCTCAGACCTCTTGCTCTGAGGATTACTTAACTCATTCTCTTGCCAAGGTAGCAAAACGAATGTCATTTTTCTCAGCCTTATTTACAGTAAGCTCCCTTTGTTCAACATAGAAGCAGGAAAGAATTCTTAAAGTGGACATAGATCACATTTATGTTCACTTAATTTCCCTTTACGCTGCAAGAATGATGTAAAACAACCTTATAATAGACCAAAATCAGACCCTCTCTACCAATGGTCTTGCAGTAGGAACTGCAGTAAAGCTAATTCATTTAGCCTTCTTTAATAGTAGGCCACTCATTATTTACATAGTTTACAAGTCATTTAATTTTTTTTATTAGCCCTAGAGGAAGAAAGATGATGCCAGGAGGAGTGTTTGCCTCTACTTCGCCCCAGTTTACTCAGGACAATGCTGATATTATTTTCACTTTAAATGCATGCCATGTTTAAACTAAATTCTGGGAGTGGGAGACCTTGTGAAGCTATTGGGAAGTTCCCATTGACCTAAAAGACACCCTCAAGATGCCTATGAGAATATTATTCCTTCTGTGATCATTGAGCTCTCAGCTACTGTTTCTATATCTACTTCCTACTATCTGGATACCGTCAGGAGTGTAGGTCCCATTTAATCCTGCTCAGTCAGTGTCATTGCTTATACTGGTCCCTCTCTGTGGCATTTTTCTTCTTTTTTCACCCTGTGGAATATTCAAGGGTGAAAATTGATCACAAGCTGCCTGCTATAGTAGTGATTTGTAAGGTATATGTGTGTGTCAATTGGGAGGTGATCTCTTCCACTAAACCACCAAACAGGCTGTAATAGTCAGAAATGACCAGAAATACCACTGGGACATGTCTCAAATGTGAACATACTGAATAAGAACTTCGCTATTCGATACAGCTACATATTTAAACAACGCTGTGTAGCATTAAGCAATATGAGGGCATAGTCTAGAAGAAACAGCTAAGAAACAGGATCTGACTAGGAATTATGCTATTTGCTTGCTCTGGACTTGTATAAAACATGCTCTCTCCAAATAAGATTCTTTAACTTTTTGTGAAATGAAGATGCTGATTCTTTCTTTAGCTCATTCCAGGTGCAAATGGTGTTAGTGTCCAATTATAGTATGTGCAAATGCTGGGAGAGGACAGTAAGAGAAAGAGGAGGGGAAAAAGGACAAAAGAAAACAAAGACACTCTCATCAGGGTTGTGCAGTGTTCCTTCTGTATATCAGTTCTAAAAAGTAAGGGATCATTAGCTATGTTTTTTTCTTCCAAACCTTGTACAGTTAGCAATTCTATTAATAATAAGCGCTCTCCTATTAAGCAAACTATCCAATTATTAATCCATTAGCAAGTATATTGCAGAAAACTTCATTGTAATATCTATTGAGAAGACATGTTCCTGACACACTTTTTTTTTTTTTTGGGGGGGGGAGTATCTTCTAATTATGATTTAAAAGGTTATCTTCCTAAACTTAATGAGGAATTAATGATTTGCCTTATTCCATAGTACTCTAGCAAAACCTTCTCACAAATTAACTGTACCTCCTGTTCTCTGCCTTGAAAACTTCTCATGACATGTTCAAGCTCTCTATGGGTTGCTCTTCTGTTTTGTTAGGAGCAGCAAGATTATATAAGAAAATGGCAGCAATTATGATATTAACATAATGGGAACAATTAGTACAGCAAAATCCAAGTTTTAATTGAAATGCACTCATGTCTGTTCAGAAGGTCTTTGTCATATCTTGATTTATCTTCTGGTTGTGATAATGTTCTGCTTTCTATTAGTGGGGGTGAAAGCAGAATGAAAGCATTCAGGCATACAAAACTCCCAGGGAAATATATGGAAAAGCAACCTCATAGCTTTGATATCTGACAAGGGCTTAGTTATAGTGCTCATTGATAATTTCCCCTTGAGTCTTCTTTGAAAGGAAGATTTGGAGTTTTATTGATAACCAGCAACAAGAAAGGACATCATGGAACCCACATTTTGTCTTGGAAAGAAACCTTCTGAAAACCAAGTTTTGTTCTTGAAACCTGGGTGTCTGTAAATTTTCAGTGTCAAAAAAAAAAGTGCAGGTTTCACATCAGCTCACGTGAAATACAGATGATGTTCTGCATCCTCACTGCCTGCTTGCTTTTTCTGTCTTCAGACAGAGCAGTTTATGTCTTAATAACACTTTTCCACATAGAAAGGGATTATAAATATTGCCTTACAATGCAGGGTGTTGTTAAGCGTAGACAGTGAGGTAAGTGAGGCTGGTAGTGGTCACATAAGCTTTAATAAAGTTGGACAGAAGGCTTATATTTAATTTTTATTTCAGCAAATAGTTACGTTTAATTTTTAACCTTTCCTTAGGTAAAAAGGGAACCGAAGAATATTTCTCCTCTTTTTTTTTTTTTTTTAATCTACTTTTGTCCTTTCTTAGGTCTTTCCCAGAAAGAAGATCCATTTATCGTAACTGATTATAACATTCTCCTTTTCAGTTACTTGGCTCCCTGCACTGCATTTCTTACTTGCTGCCATGAATACCTAATCCCCAATGAGAATTAGAGAAGCCCTATCTGCAGCACTAAGCAACTGTATGATGGAATTGGAGGGGCACAGGGCTGTCTGTCTGAAGCTGTCTGTTTATCCGTGTAAATTGCCTTCTCTGCCCATGCAGCCCTCAAACACTTGAGTGAGGACAGCACCTCATGCCCACTCCATCCTTTCTGTCTGCTATATTGCTAAATGTCATGAGCTCTGACAAACAGCTGATTTATGACTGACACTTTGAAATCCCCTAGGAAAGTCACAAGCTGTTTTGAAGAAAAAGCAGAGTAATAATTTGAAGATGTTAAGATTAAGTCCAACAGTTCCATGTTTTAGAGTTTTTCTGGGTTATAGGATGCTAAAAAGGATTCCTAAAAGCCAGGCACATTCAGACCTTTATGACCTTCTGTCATACCTTACAGGTACACAGAGAGAACTAGGAGTACAAGTTCTAGGAGTTTTCAGAGGAGCATAATGCCCTTTTTTATACTTGGTGTAAGTACTTAGCATCCTCTGTGAAACATTCCTGGAGAATAAATATGATGTAAGCACTTACATGCTGCACTTAGCTGTTTCAGGATTCTATGATACCTGCTTAAATTTCAAAACAAACAAACAAAAAAAAACACAGCAATAAAATAGGTGACAAACATTTTCTCTGTAGCTCTAGATTTTTATTAACCAGCCAAATTCTGTTTTTCTTACTCTAATAGTTAAGATTAACAGATTGTTCTGCACTTAAAAGACATCCAGTGACTCATTTAGAAGTGTACTGTTATGTCATTTGTTTTACTGCCTAAAATAAAGTACCTTTTTTTGTGAAAATACGTAATTGTTTTAAAGGGTTTTAATTTCCTAGTGTTATTAGTCACAGGTAAATGGAATTAACATCTGTATTACCTTTCATATTGTGCAAAGAACAATTGCATTAATGGATTCTCAACAGTAAGTATATCCCAGTTTGCTGCTGTGTCTCGGTAGCTGACCTTGCTCACTAGACAGTTTAGCTCATATTTTGCTACTTAACTGTTGCTTTTGTGGTTTGTGTCAAGTTGATGGTTTACAAAAGTGTATTTCTGTAGTTAAAACTGGTTGTGGTCCAAAAAATGAATCCCTACTCATGCAGCAGTCGCTGAGCTATTGGTAGATTCTCAGGAAAAGACTCCAAATGCCCCAGAATAAAAATCCCATTAGTGAGAAGTGGTGTAAGAGGAAATTGGTCTGTGAAAATGAACTCATCTTCTACTTGTGCAGCAAAGCAGAAAGAGGACAATGACATGTTTAGCTACTTGTCACTGCTTACCCAATATGCACACTTTTCCCTAACTTGACATTTAGGCCAATTTTAGGATTTTAATTAACAAATTGTAGCTAAGTCTATTATAAAACTAATAAAGGTAAAATTGTTTTTCCATTTGCACAACAAACCCAAGTTAGTGTAAAGAAATTTATCCTCTGATGTGGTAACAACAAGCCTCTCTTTCCTCTCTCTACTCTCCTCACTCTACTGAAGAATTCACTTTACAATTGCATATTGCTTCTTTTTAAAACTGAACCTTTCTTCTTTCTTTATATATGGTTTTCTAAATGAAGAGTTGGAAGAAGAAACTCAATTTTCTTTATCTGTAATGATAAAATTCCTGTGTACCTAACATATACATACATTTTTGAGTTTGTGTTAATTTATGTCAGAAAGTTAAACTGTCAGGGCCTTTTGGCAGCCCAAATTGAATCTCTGTACCTTCTTTCCCTAGGAAGTTAATGGAAGTTAACTGTGTACTTGCTGTTTGTGGCAAAGAGATGACGGCCTGATGCTTGAGCAAACAGCCTCTTGAACCAACCCAGGTATCTAACAAGAAATTGCAACCACTGAAATACTGCGGTGTAGGTCCAGACAAGGAAAAACCCTCATTAGTATACTCTAACCTTGGCCTACTATTACCTGCTATTAGCAGTAGACCGAGCTGCAGCACAAACCAGAGCTGATGGCAAGAGGTTGCCATCAGCCAGCAGACTGCAGGATGTTACCTCTGTGTGTGGTGGTGGCTCCCATGCCTGATTTCACCAGCACTCCCTATGGGACTGGGAGGGAGCAGGAGGTTTGCCAGAGAAGCCCATGAGCTAAATCCTCTGATCTGCTGCATATGCTGCAGTGTGTGCTGTCATCCCAGGTGCAGTTACTTTGTCTATAAAAGTGAGGATATGGAGCTTTAAAAAAAAAAAAAAAAGACAGCAAACTTCTATGATTTCCTTTGATTAATGGGTAGCTGAAGGAAAGTATTTTGCAGAAAATTTACAAATTGAAAAGTGTTTGTTTCTGAATATCAGCAATGTTTCAAGAATGCATTACAGCAGCAGTGTTATAAATTGATGCATTCCATTGATCATCCCCTTCTGGACAGAAGATGAAAACAAACAAATAAAACCAAGCCATTTCTTTGATCACAAATGGGTATAATAATGAGGTTTCATTTTCAGAATGTTTGGTTTCTCATGTTTGAAAGATATTATAATGTCACGTACAAAAGTTAGAAATTGTAGCTGGTGTGAAGTTATGATTTGACTGCTGCTGGCTCCAAATGTTAAATTAAAAGTCAAGGCAGAAAATTAATAATTTGTCAGTATTATAAAAGGATTCATCTTATAGTTAGAGGCAGTTGGGGGTCAAAGATCCTAACCTTGCTGAATAAAAAGGTGCCTGGTTTAGTGATCACTGATTCAACATCGTTTAAATATTCAGCTGAAAAAATATAATAGAATGTAATGGTACATAAATTCTCCAAGGAGAAAATAAAGCCTATATGTATGTCTATATTTTACACCCTGAATGTTCTGCAGTTTGACAAGGACATGGATGAAGTTATCTTATGCTGGTGGTAGTGGAAGGTTGATTAAGAGCCCAGCAGCAATTACGAATTGGCTGGTGCCAGCAAAATGTAACAGCCTACTAGTCTCGTGTGTGTGTGTGCTGCCTACCTCTACAACTAACTGGTTAGCTTTCAGGAAGGACAGCTTTCTCCTCTGCAACCAAGTATCATCTCTGTTCTATTAATTGGTTGTCAAAAGAAAATCTGATTTTTTTTCTCGTCTACTTCAGTGTTACAGAATTTTAAACTGAAAATATTTTCATTATCAAAAAGTTATTCAGAACTTTAACCTGAAAATTTACATAAGTGGTAAATTTTTGAAAGAGTTAGAATTGAGGAGGGAGGGCAGGAGAAAGGAGTCTTGGCCATTGGCACTGTTCTGGCAAGAATTTCTCAGTAACTTTGCAGTCAGATATCCTACCTTAGCCGAGTAAATGAGTTCCAGAGTTCCTACCTCTGCTGTTTGATAACTCTAGAGGGTTGTGATGTTTCTGTTAATCCCAAATCCTTAACCACTTAAACATTCCTGAGATTTTGAGGTGGTATAGGTGCTTGCAGGAGGATGCTGTAAAAAAAATAAAAAAAATAAAAAAAAATCAGTAGATTAATTAGAGCATCTCCAAAACTGGATTTTCTTGCAGATGTAACTTTCAAAATTCCCTTGTTTGGAATTTTTCATTTAGACATTATCAAGCACTTTCATTATGGTAAAATGAAATACACATCTTTTGACTTGAATGTTCTGATATTTCAAATGATTTAAAACGTTATTTTTCTGCTGCACTTAATTTTTTATAATAATATCAATGAAAGCAGTGTATTTCTGTGGGAAGCTGTTGCTTTTATCAGTTTTCTGTAGAAGAAAGCTCTCCCATCAGAAGCGTGCTGACCAGCTTCATTGACCACAGCAACACTACGCTGAATCCTAAGCTTATTATTTATACTTGATTTTAATTTAAAATGTTTAGTGGTCTAGCCAAAATTAGTGTCTTACTGTGCATTCAACAGAAATAAGCATCTATAATTTAAATAAAGGGAGATAATAAAAGGAATAGGAAGCAGTATTTTAGAGACTTTGTAAAGAATGGGATTAGCCCTAATCTGTCATGTGCAAGCTCACAAAGGCTCTGTGTAAGGTAGAGACTGAATAACCATTTTCTAAGATCTAATCCCAAGGCAAATTCCAAGTTTCAGGGTAACAAAACTGTGAAAGAGTTAGTATAAAGCAAACATCCTCAAAGGTGTATCATCTTCTGTAATTAATTCTAGACTTAGTCAGTTTTCTGCTGTTCCCCAGTTAGGCTGCAAGGTCACAACTCAGGCAATAAATTGCACTTTGTCACAATAATGATAGCAACAAATAATTATGAGCAATTTGCAATCAGAGATGTATGTAATAAAACATGTTAAATAATTTTGAAGTACAAAATTAAGAATGGAATCTTCATATGGATAATTTATTAATAGAAAAAAATGTAGTAGTAGTAAAATGAGGAATTTCTGGAGATGCCTAACTTGGTATTTAGGTCCCACACTGAAATTCAATGGGTGCAACAAATTTTCCATATCCCTGTTTTCCCATAGGAAAATCCTGTTGCTTAAGTTTTTGCTATTTATGCTTTGTTCTGTGTCTGCTTTTAGCAATCATCCTATAAATAAACTGGTCGGTACAAGAAATTACGCTTCTAAATGCTTAAATTCTCAGAAACCATCAATCATGCATTTCAAGAGACACAGGGAGGCAGTGGTATATTCGCAAGAAAATTTCCTGGATGAATTATGAAGCTTGACTGACTTGGAGCACTTTGATATTTTCAACAAAGTATATATGGATGCCGAAACAGTGCACTGTTTTTAATATCACACATCTCTTTATTATTAAGATTTATTTAACAGCTCCAGCAAGTTCCCTCTGCCAATTAGAAACATTTTTTTTTTTTTTTTCCTGTAGTTACTGTAGTCGTTTAAGTTCATTTGATCTCCTGCTGTGGTCAATAGTTTTGTATTGATTCTTCTCTGGGATGAGAAATTTGCAGGACGAACTGTGAAACAACATCAGACCATTCTGATGGAGACCTTTCTGATGGTCTTACTTTGCTGTGTAGCAGCTGCCCCACCATGTCTCCTGTAAGACTAGCGCACAGAACTTTCCTGTGGTGGGTTTTTGGCTGTTCCTCTAAAATAGTGCAGAATCAGGCCTGGGTGGAGTGAGCTCTTAAAGTTAAGCATGTGCTTAAGTGCTTTGCTGGATCACTGCCTTGATCTATTGATGTTCCCAGTGTAATTTGCAGTAGATATAATTGCCTTCCCATGTTTTCAGTGGCTGCACAGCATTAAATCTCCATGGACTGTCCTCCTCCTAGAGCTGGTGCACCACCACTGCCTCAGAAATGCTCCCTAATGCTTTGAAGGTTACTGCAGAATAAGATGTCTTGTTTGATGCAGAATCAAATGCTTCAGAAAAGTTTCTGTGCCCGGTAAGATCTCAGGTGGCAAAGGAAAGGCTGAAGAGTTGAGTGTAATTGTGGATCACTCTCTCCACCCTGCAACATTTTCGGAATCAGAGCACGGCCTTTTATAGGGGCAGCTGCAGAGAGCAAAGCAAGATGGTGGCAAGGCAAAATCTCTTGATTTCATAGAATCGTAGAATGAATCATAGAATGGCTTGGGTTGGAAGGGACCTCAAAGATCATTGAGTTCCACCACCCCTGTCATAGGCAGGGATGCCACCTTCTAGATCAGGTTGCTCAGGGCCTCATCTAACCTGGTCTTGAACACCTCCAAGGGATGGGGCATCCACAACTTCTGTGGGCAACCTCAAGGCCTCACCACCCTCTGAGTGAAGCATTTCCTCCTAACTTCTAATCTAAATCTCCCCTTTTTTTAGTTTAAAACCATTTCCCCTTGTTGTGTCAATATCTGATTGAGCAAAGAGCTGCTCTCCATCTTTTTATAAGATTTCTTGAAGGGTTGTGGACTGGGACCTGTTTGCTCCCTTTTCCCTTTTTTTCCAGCTCAGGATACAGAGCTCTGCAAAAGGGAGGATCCCTAAATTAGAGCCATACACTGCACTGGATTTCCCAACAGAAACATCGCCCTGTGCTTGATCAGTGCTGGACTTAATGATGGTTCAACATGCGTAGCCTTCCATTTGTATAAAGGCTGCAGTATTTTCATCAAGAAAATGTTCACTCTGCATGCTTTTGCATTTCTTGTAGATAGTAACACCATTGCACAGTGTGTATAAATAGAGTTTTCAAAGGGAAAAGAGGAACACTGGTATTGTTCTTGAAGTTTGGTAGCTTCACAGACCGGTGATACTGGTAGGTAGTCCAGCGGCTGCCTGTGCTATAGAACAGAAACCCCGGTAATCTAATGACAACATTAGAGCTTTAAATAATCCTAGACTTTATCTAGGGTATGTGAATAGTGGCTTAAACAGTGTAACTGGAGTCAGTTGAATCAATCTCTTGTAAAATACAACTAGAATCGATTGCTCAGTAACTTTGGTATATTTTGCAGTGCCACAGTGGGACTCTTATTAGCGTCTAGTAGTGAATGGAGGTACCCTGCGACGTAAATAAACTAGGCTGTGATGTCCTGTTAGCAAATAAATAACATGCTAAACAAAAATTGTTGGCATTTCATGAAGGAAACTTTCTTAAATTATGAATGGTTGTAAGGCTATTCCAGGCAGTAGTGTCGTAAATTAAACAGATGTTAGCCTCCTCTCTTCTGCTTTCTCTGTACTCTGAAACCAGTCTTTCAGAAGGGGAAATTGCGCACTTCTTGGCAAAACATAATTATTAGAAGAATTTTCATTACCAAATGAAAATGTAATCAGTCATCCTGGCTGAGTGGTGTTTTCCTTTAATCTGTACCCAGAGTAGGAGCTGTAAGAGAGCTGAGTATTTCTGTACAGCTTTTGTTGTATGTCTCATCACAGTATTTGAGTGCATCTCAATGGTATATTAATTAGGATGACTGACAGTTCTGTCATGTGGTTGCTTCTCCCTAAAAGCAGTGATGTACAGAGCTAAGTGCTTTCTGTTCTTTTTTTTTATGTCATATTACTTTTTTTTTTTTTTTTTTTTTTAAAGCAAGGTCAAAAAAAGTGTACCTTTTACTTGGAGCAACAGATGCTGAGGTTATTGCAGTCCTCAGTTCCCATGAGATTTTGTGAACAAACTGTTTGAAATTCATTCCCAAACCAGCCCTGGTGAAGCACACTCTGCTGAGCAGAGGAGCTGCAAGCTGTATTGAGACAGCAGAGCAGAAAGAGATATCTGCAACTTAAAGTGAGAGATGGCCCAACTTGAATGCAAACGGTGCACGTATAGGGGAGTGTTTTTCACTACACCTTGAGATTTTCTTGTGCTAATGACACTGATCATAGCTAGGAAGGAAAGATAAAGGATCTGCTGGTTATAGCCATGTAATCTCTGAATATAGCAATCTAATAGATACGTAACTATTATCTTCTCTTTTGTGTAGAGGCAGTATGCTGTTTAATTTTAGAATTCAATGTACTTTTAAAATATCAAGTGCATTTCACAATAGTATATGTTAAGGAAGGACTGGAAAATGCTATCTCAACAAACAAAAGCATACCTCCTAAGAAAGGTGGGGGGAAGTGGAGGAAGGTCAGGAAATGAAATGGAGTAGGCTTGGTGTTTCCTGGAATTAAAAGGAAATGCAGCAGAAACTGGACAAAGCAATTTTAGCTTTGGTTTTGAGATTAAGGAGCCCATGTGAGTAACCCATTACATTCAACTGCTGCTGCTGTGTCAGCCAATTTTCTGCTTGCTGTGCCTGAGTATAGGTTTCCTATTCAAACAAATACGTTTCCAAGTTTCCTTAAGATTTCTTGGAATTAATAGCCAACTTGGTAAATCTTTTGTAGGAGGCACAGTGTGTGCAGCTGAGCTTCAGGTAATCTTTTACTGTGTTGTAATTTTTATCGTTTTTGTTTGCTTGGGTTTTTCTTTGTGGTGTTTGTTTGTTTTGTTTTTAACAGAAAGAAGAAAGCTCTTCCCTTTAAAAGAAGAGTTAAGCCTTAGCTGTGGGAGGGAGCTTGCTTAGAAAGGAATATATGTAAGGTGGTTTATGCACAGAAAGTAGGAAGCTGGAGAATCTTGTATTCAGGAATCCTTCCTGACATCATTTACTATACAAAGAAGGAGTAGCTTAGGCATTAGACTGTTTTGACTTCCTTTTGGTGCTTGGATCTGAATTGGGAAGTGGAGAAATTAATTCCATGGTTATCATCCTGAATTCACAGTGTCTTCTGTACACATTAGATGTTTGAGTGGCTGGACTCCCAAACTGGGGGGGCAGGTGCATAAATGGATAGGATACTGAATTGGCCATCAGGAGAGTTGGATATATCCCTGCTTCCATCAGTTGCTTTTTATCTGACCTTAGCAAGTAAATTCATCTTTGTTTTTCCAGCCTGTTAAAGTATCAATGTACAAATTAGGTTAATAACATCTGCTCATGTGTGCATGTACAGTATTTACTGAACTGAAGCTTAGACTTTGCATGGGACCTCCAGCTACCACTGTTATGAAGCCGTAAGTACCAGTGATATTTCTGAATAATTCCTGTATTAAGGACTGAATACACTTGCTTGTGCAAAACTTCATTGCAAAACCACTCAGAAACATCATATTTGAATGAAGGTCATGTGTCTTCTAGTTCACTGCTCTCCTCTTCCAGACAACCATGCTGTATGATCCTTTCATAAATCTATCAAGCTCTGTTTTCAGACCAGTAACTTCTGCCCTCATAGCTCCAGCTTGGAAAGACAAAATTTGTACTGGGGTGTGATAAGACAAATTTTCAAGTAGTTCAGAATGCCTTCTGTGAGGGTTGCATCTGGATAACTCAGAGTTTTTCAAATACTCAACTGGTAGAAAGTGGTTCTTGCCCGGTGAAGTCCGTAGCCCAGATGTCAGTTTGCACCAGCTCATGCCTTGGCACAAAACTTTTTCTTCTGGGACTGAGAAGGTGAAAAAACCTTGGCACGGACAGGCTTTCTTTATATCTCTGTTTTCCAGCTTCTTTTTTCTGTCCCCATCAACTGCCAATAAATTAGTAAATGTTCCTCCAGGCTGGGGTGCTGGGAAAGTTGTGCTATGCCTTTTTTTTTTTTTTTTTTTTTTGGTTTATTGTGGGATAAGGAGGCAGTAAAATGAATAGGCTTCATAAATAAGTTTCCCCTCACCATCTCTGTGAGAAAGGAAGAGAAGTCCATTTTCTTTCCTAATGAAAATGAGGACAAATACTTGGTTTCTTTTCTTCTTATTTGGAGCATGATTTCTATATAGTAAATCATTAACATATATGTTAATGGTTTGAAAGTTTTATACAATTCCTACATATATGTAGGAATTGTATAAAACTTTCAAACATTTAAAGAGCAGGGCTCTAGAAGGCAAAAATTCTACCAATGTTAGCAAAAACAAACAAAAAAAGACTTGGTGATTATAACAGTATTTTTTAAGATGTTTGGAAATCATGGGCATTTAGAATGAGGCAAGGAATAAGTAATAATGTATGCAATTGCCTTGCATCAAATTTTCAGCTGAACAGTAAAAATAAATAAATAAATCTTATTGTTCCTATCCGGTGAACAGAGAGGATGCCAGGAAATCTGTTTCCCATTCAGCCATATTTATGAAGGAATCGTCTCTGTTGTTTGTGTCCCTTTACCAGCCCTGCAGCTCCTCTATGGCATCCTATGCACTCAGCAGTGTACCTTGGCAAAGCTCTGCTGATTTCTGTGCTGAAGATGCTGGCCCTAGGAAGCCACTAGGTAGAAGTACATATTTTACAGCTCATAAACTGAGGGAATTGTATGGCTCCAAGGACTGATAATAGGATGCAGCCCCATTCATTCTCAGATCACTGGCTGGAATTTAGCCCAGTCATGGATGAGGTACAATACATTGGCAGGGGCAGCATGAGAAAGCTGGGACCAATGATGCTCATGCTGTACCTGCTTTGCAAATAAACAACACATATATTTTCCCACTCTGCCAGCTCAACACCTTCAACAGCTGCACTCAGGAAATAATCTTGAAATTGTCTATATTTTATAAGCATTAGGCCTACAGTAAGAGCCAGGAGTTTTGGATACAGCCCTGTATTTTGAGCACACCAGCATTTGCAGCATGTTTGGGGAAAGGCTGCTGCATTTCTTGGAGATCTTTACATATAAGTGGTAGCGAGGTTAACATATAATCCCCAAGTTCCCTCTGCATGAAGTGATGTAGCTAAACTGATACGTGTAACACAGGATTCTGTGCTAACGGACTGATGCTAACTTCCATTAGGAAATTAAGAAAGTAGTAATGAGTGAGAATACGTGGTAGCTTTATACACAGCGCTGTCTGTGCAGATGCATTGGCTGAAGATATTAAGCCCCCTAATGTACCTACAAGGTCTCTCACCGTTTTCCTACCTGAGATGTTTGGTCAAGTGCCTGCTGTGTAACTGCTCTTTCTTTAAACCCATTCCTTTTAAAATGAGCTGGATTAGCTGAAACAGATTTAAATAACAGGTTTGCTAGTCCATATATCTGGATTTAAAAAGGCCTTGTGTGTTACACTGATGTAGCAAATCAAAGCAGGATTTAATGAGTGGGAGGTTATGGATGGCTGGAGGAAGCTGGGATCGATAACCTCCGAGTCACTGTTTCACCCTCTGGGAGAGGGCACAAGCTCAGGCCCAAGAGCAGCTGTTTCACAGCGTTTTGGACATTTCTTAAAAGATGAAGAGAAATTACTCTTGATGTCAAAGGGCGCTAAGGTGTCTGTTAACCCCCTGCTGGTACAAATTGCTCGTACTAGGGCAAAGCGGGTGTGAAGTGCTCGTGGCTGTTCTGTGCTCCTTGTGTGATGCTTTCTCTCCAAGCAAAGCAAAGGCACAAATGGTAGCTAGTTGACCAATGCATTTCTTGTGTCCAGTTGAGAAGCAAGGTGGCAGCAGCAGCTAAACGTTCGTTCTTCAGCTGATAAAGGCTGGATTTTTTTTCTCTTCTGCGTCTGCAGAACTTCCAACCAACCATAAAAAGTTCAGGGGTGTCAGAGTAGAGATCTATGCTGTAATCAAGAGGGATGTCTCCTCAGAGCTCTATTAGTTGCCAAGAAACTACTTTTGCAAAAGTAGAAATCTCTAACCACTCCTAAAATAATTGACTGGATGGACACAGAGTGACCTAGCTGTGCTCAGGAAGATTTCCTGGAACAGATGCTGAGATACCACGGTAGGGAGTGTGATGTAAATACAGAGACATTGCCAACCAAATGGGGAGTCTAATTGGATTTAAATCCTTCTATAGGAGAAGTAGCGTAGATTCCTGGCTAACTGAATAGCTGTTGAGGAGTGCAGGTCCAGTGACTTCAGCTTTTTGACTCTGTCTCTGGACTGTAATACTAGCAATTAATTCTCTTCACTTTCCAAGAGAGAGTCTCGTGCTGCATCGATCTTGATGTTTGGACTGTAAGGTTTTCAGTGCCTGTCTGTTGTTAGGCATTTACAGGGTGGGTGGGCCTATCTCACCTCACCTCATACAAGTAACATTGACATGTATCAGAACTGAGCCTTTGTGATTTCAAGAAGTTTTGTTCATGCTTTGCCTTCCTTTCATAAATACAGGTGGTTATCCATCTTTCCTTCATGGGCTCACTTGCCTAGAGTGATGCAAAGACAAGCTCTGATGGGTAGCGTGTTGTGCTCACTGAATGCATGCACAAGGGCTGTGTGGAAGCAGTGGTAGGCATCAATATTTGTGTGTTTCTGTAAGTATTTATATACTATATCAGTTCCCTGTAGCTCTTTCGGACTCACTCCTTTGAAACTCTGAGGAGTTACAGAAGTTGAGAGTTCCACCTTGGATGAGGGTCTCTAGCAACTGCAGCCTCAGACCTTGAAATAGCAAAATATTTGGGAGAGAATTCTCCAAGTGCAAGTTTTCATCTGGGTCTTGTATAAACTAATTCCAGCTCTCTAGGCAGTTGATACCCTTTTTATGTGAAGGACTTGTTTATTTCTAAAGGAAATATCTTCATCTGAGAGACAGTCTGCTGTTATGTGTTGACTTCATAAACAACTTTGAAAGCACAGACACACTGATGGTTAATATTTCTTGGCTTTTTAACGTGCAACTTCTTTTTTTACTATTTGTGTTTACAGAAGCTTAAAATAAAACTTACTTGGTCTCTGTCAAAACAAAATCAGATCATTCAAAATTCTTAGTTTTCAATCCTGTGATTTTTGGGAATGTGGAGTTTGGAGAGTTAATAGGTTTTATTATCTCGAGTGTCTGTAGTCATCCCTCAGCTGCTGCCATGCTGATCTCTTGCCCTCAACTTTTTGGTGTATAAGGACCCATTTTTTAAAAAAGCAGAAGCAATTTTACTGTAGTCTCCATGATTTAAAGCTTTGTTCCATGCTAAAATACAAAAAACTTCTGAAGATTTAGAAGCTGTACCAGCTTTTACAACATCAGGAATTCAGGCTTGTACTTTTAGTAGTTTTTTGCTGCTGTTGTTGGCCAAAGTTGTGCAAGAAGTTTTCTTCAGGGAAAGAGGTGTGTTTGGCTGGAAAAAGCCAGAGCTATTGCTGGACAAAGGCTCTGCCCAAGCTGTGGAGGAGCAACTTCTCCAGCATCACACCTTGGTAGCCGCTGAGTCAGGAATGGCACATTTAGTATAAAGCCTCAGTCGAGGTTCTTAGTGTCTGGACAAGGTATCTGCTTATAGTCAAATCCACTTCAGTAATATATTTTAGTGTCACAGAGTAAGCAGTCAGAAATTTTGTAAAACTCAATCTAAATGTGAACACGAATAACCTGCCCCCTGTACTGTTAAAAGTTTTCCATGCTAATAAAATTTAGCTTAGGAGAATTACTAAGTAATTTCAAGTACCATAAAGTAGCTGTTGTGAATAAAAAGTGTTGTAACTGTGAAGACTCGGCCCAGTTTCTGCAGGAATTAGTTATTATCATTAATTATCACTCTATTTTATAGTTATTGCCTCTAATTTCAGACTTTAAATACTCTAAAGCATAAACAATGCTAATTTAATTATGGTGTGAGAGTTGTTGAAATTTGCATGCAGGGGAAGAAACCATTAATAAACTTTATTCAGAGAGAAACTTACAATAACAATTAGCATTTTCCTGCATTTCTGGTGTCATGGAATTAACCATCCTTCCTTAGCTTAGGCCAATTATTTATTCAACACAGGCAGCACAATCTGTATTAATCCTTTAGAGATACAGAAGGCTAGAGAGCCACGTGATCTTTGTGATGGAGCAGCCACAAAAAAAAAAAAACAAACACATTCCACTGGTATGAAGTCCTGATGTATAAACATCACATTCACCCACCTGTTTGTGGCCAAGAACAGTGTCAGAAGAACTGATGAGAACTATGAGAAAATCCAGACATTGATCCTGTTGTTGAAAGTATGAAATGGTTTTATGCTGGCGTGTTATATGGTTAGTATTCCAGAATGTTCTACATAGGGTTAAGAAGATACTTCCTAGTGCATTTTAGAAAGCTTTGGTTGTCCAGAAGAGACAAACACAATAATGATCACTTCTCATGAAGCAATACTAGATCATATAGTATAATGTCCATGAAATAATGTCTAAATGTTATATATGTATATATATAACTTTATAAAATCATGTTTAAAGGTTTAATTTAATGAAACAATCATTAGAATTTTCTGTTTTCATCTCCACAGCACCAAAAGAATCCTGTTACACAGCACTCTTTATCTAGATAAAGATGAAGCTAGTTCATAGCTTGACTTACCTACATATGAATCGTGCAGTGACAGTCTCTTTCTTGAAGATATTTCCAATATAATTTTCACCTCTGCAACTAATTTTGTGTCAAAGCTTGTACATGCATATGATACCTAAAGGCTTTTGAATGGAAATGAGCTTTAAGTGGCTATTAACATAAATTGGCTTTGAACCTATAATCTGCAGATAAAAGACCCTTTGAGATGTCCAGGTCTTATAATCTTACTTATGCTCTGAATATAGAAAAACATAGTTATAAACTTTACAATGCAATTATTGGGATTATTTTTTTTTCTTATTTATTCCTACTGTTTCATGTGGCTGGCTGACCTTACTTCATATCAAAGGAACATATTTGGGAGGTCTGGCTGGCTACAGGCCATTAGTGTGATGCTTTGGTGTCTACCTGGGGGCTGCACAGAGATTTTCTGTGTAGGTTCCCTATTCACGGGGCAGTGTCAATGAGCGCATATTTCTGTGACATCAGCACCTGCCTTGGAAATCACTGAGTAGCCTCAATTTGCCTCCTTCAAGTGCCTGTTCCCAGCCTTGCTTGAGAAGGGTTTGTGGGGTGCGGAGGCACTTAGCTAGCTGGTTCTGCTACACTGCATCTGGAAGCTGTGGTGGAGTCTCTGGATATGTTTCTGCTCTTCCCTTTGTCCACTTTCACGCAGGGTCAGCCGTAGTTTTGCTCTGCATACGCCATCTAGACAACGACGATTAAGGCTCAAGGCTGCAATGAATACGCTAATTAAAGCAAATTGGCAAACAAAACTTCACCAAATTCAGATGCAAATGCTTGCTGGATGAAAAACTCAACATGAGCCAGCAGTGTGCCCTTGCAGCCCAGAAAGATATTTGTGTCCTGGGCCCCATCAACAATAACGTGACCAGAAGGTCCAGGAGGTGGTCCTCAGGAGGGGATTCTTCCCTTCAGCTCTGCTCTTGTGGGACCCCACCTGCAGTGCTGCATTCAGCTCGGGGGCCCCCAGCATAAGAAGGACACAGACCTGCTGGAGTGGGTCCAGAGGAGGCCACAAAGGTGATCAAGGGGCTGGAGCAGCTCTGCTGTGTGAACAGGCTGAGGGAGCTGGGGTTGTTCAGCCTGGAGAAGAGAAGGCTCCAGGGAGACCTTAGAAAGGCCTTCCAATAGATAAAGGGAGCTATGGTTTAGATTAGATGTAAGGAAGGAAGTTTAGATTAGATATAAGGAGGAAATCTTTTACTCTGAGGGTGGTGAAGCACTGGCACAGAGAAGCTGTGGGTGCCCAAGGCCAGGCTGGATGGGGCTGGAGGCAAACTGGGTTGGTGGGAGGTGTCCCTGCACATGGCATGGGGTTGGAATTAAATGGGCTTTCAGGTCCCTGCCCATCCAAACCATTCTGTGATTCTCTGAACCTGAAGACACATCCTTAAAAATCCATGCCAAAGTGTTTCTTTCTTTGGTTCAGGCTGCTTTTTTTTTTTTTTTGTGTTGTGAGACTGGCAGCCTGAGACTGTAATGTTCTGTATTCATTTATGCCAGCAATGATCTTCCACTTACTTCACCGGTACCCAGCTAGATACACACCGTGGAAATCGCCCTTGTGCAGAACTGTTTCAGTTTAATCTGAGAGATGAATTGTTGCAGAGGGCTTCATGTTCTCACCCATCTGCCCAGGGTAGGAGACAAGCTGCAGCAGAACCCTTATTCCTACAAGTGCAAATTGAGCATGTTTATAAATATGCTACAAGGATGAATTTGAAAACAAAAGGACAGCTGTGTACTTGTAAGCATTTAGCAGACACTGAACTGCATGTGAAAACACCATCACTACACGACACAGAACTCAGCTGTAAGGCTTGCTGTGCTCAGAGCACATGGAGACAGGCAATCACGTTTGGTTATGCAGCATGAGTTTAAATGCTTTTCTGAGCACAGCTTTCTGATCCTGTTCCTCTGTGAAAATGCACACTCCTTAATTCCGCTTGGCTGGAGGGGACCTGTAGGTGGCCTTCTTTATAAAAGTAATATTGATCTTTACTAATCACGTGTGGCTAAATCATCTTTCTGATAGCTGTAGCACATGGGCATGGATTGCTGACATGCATTTCTTGCAGGGCTGACAAATGAGGGGAGGTTGCTGGTGTCGCACCAGCTGACAAGATCAAGTGTCATTTTGTTGCTGTTTTTTGCTTTTACATTTTTTTTTCCCCCCCCATTTTCTTTGAGGGAGGCAGGGTGATTGCAAACAAAGATCTAGCAGCCCGTGTTTATTATTTATATGTTTCTGTAATAAAAACTGAGCTGCCAAATTCAAGTGAGGAACAGAATTGCCCTGGAAATGAATATAGAAATTGTTTTTTTGGGGTGTCAGCTCAGTCTAGTTTTCTATCACACTTTTTCCATTATTCATAATGTCATATAGTGTTATGTATTTAGCTAGGGCTTGGTAGATAGGCAGTGTTAAGTATAATCTGTGCTTGTGTCAGCCGTTAATGTCATGATGGACCAATATTTGTTTTTCAGTATTTAGTATATTTTAAGGATAAAGCCATATTACCTATATAATTTTTTTTTTTTTTAAAAGCAGTATGATGTTATGCCTGGGATCTCATATTTAGAATTCAGGTCCTTTGTCAATCTGGTTTCCTCTGCTGTCCTTTTTACATTAGGAGGAATAATACTACCTTGCTTATGAGTTGATGGCTTCTATGGTGATGTGTATGCTGCAGTACCTGCTGCTCAAATCTCGAATATTCAAAACTGCTCATATCCTGTCAGGCTTTGCTGACATGACAGAAATGAGATTTATTCAGTCTGTTGCTTTCAGAAGTAGCTAGGTTAAATAGTATTAGACTTGTCACATGAAAATAATCTACAATTCATTAATAGTTTACCCTGAATGGGGGAGAGGAGGAACGTGTGAGCACAATGCTGCATAAGCATCACTGCTCCTTAGTGGTTCAAGCAAGACAAAGTGAAAATTGCTTAGGTGTAGGAACAAATGTTTTAGATTGTGAATTCTCTAATGGGCATTTCACTATCCTTTCTTAATTCCTTGTGGTTTATTTTGTGTATTATTTAGCTACTAGAACTTTGTATTTAGCTCGTCTGCTTCTTGTTATGGCTAATAGGGGCTGTAACCTCCTAGATGCATTTAAGAATGAAGAAAAGACAGCAAATGGAATATAGATGCCTTTATGCCCTGTGATACTCAAGGGCTAGATCCAACGTGGGGTTTAGTTATCTGCACATCAGCTATTTGTTAATACCTAGGATTTAGATGAAAAAGTATCACAGTAGAACCTGAGTTCAGAAGAGAACTAAGGTCCCTTGGAAAGAAGTATCCTAGAAAGGAGAAGCTGCCTACAGCTATAGGCAGTGCTACAAATGAGATTCCAGTGCTTTTCAAGCAGTTTTGAGTATGTGTGTAGGCTGTAAGCAAGGTCTGTATGCATGTGGGATGTAGGACCAGGACCTTTTTATAAGATTAAATGCTAAGGAGCGTTCTTGGACAAAATTAAATAAAAAGGCACTGTGTCCGACTCACGACTGCATGTGCTGTTGCTGCACATCTCTACAATAAGCAGGTTAGTTCGTTTGTCATTTTTGGTAGGGCTGTGTTTATACCTGAGGTCATTTCTGCGGCTGTGCTGTGAACCAGACCACAAAGCCACAGACCTGCCTGCCTGCCAGGTCAGCATACACCAGAACCTGCTGGAGAAAGGACAGGGAAAGGAGTGAGAATGGGAACTTCGTAAACTGGCTTGGCTGAAGAAGTTGTGTAACCAAATGCGTAACCGAATCCTTTGGTAGTTTACCCAGGATTAAGTAGGCAGGTTGAAATGCACTGAGAAACTCATCTTCCACCTTGATTTCAAAACCCTGAGTAAGCTTTAAGTGCAAAACTGTACTTTTAATCTAGGATAGTACGAAAAATCAACCTACTGGTTTTAATCACTGGGATGAATACACGGCATTTCTGTACTGCAGGCATTAGTCAAAAGTTACTATTATCTAGCAGAAAGCAAGCTTGACAGAAACATGGGCTAGCTCGCTGGTTTGTTACGTCTGTCATCAATCACTTCACCGGGTCCTTCACACCCAATACAATGTCAGTGTAACCATTACAATGTAAATGTGGCTATGCAAATTCCCAGGACCCTTATTATTGAATTCATTAGAGCTGTCCAGCCACCGTATAAATGGTCCTGTTTGATCTTCAGGTGCTCCTAAATAGTCACGTAGACTTTTCTGCTTAGAAATATTGCAGAAATTCAACCTTGTCCCCATAATGGTGTTCCTTTTTTCTTTTTTTTTTTTTTTTTTTTTTTTCACTTTATGCAGTGTTTCAAACTCTCTTCCCTAAATGAATGCTTCAGCATAGTTTTTATCCTTACCAAAATAAAGAAAAAAAAAAAAAAAAGAAAAATCGATGCAAGAACCCACAATAGACAAACCACTGGTAATAAAGCAGGGTATAGGCATTCTGGAGAGAGAGAACTGTCAATAAGAAAATTGATTTTTGTTTCTGATATGCAACAACAACAGCAAATTACAAGATTATGTATAGCACATTAGTTTTTTCTCCCTTCTCACTACATCTACTCTTGACTCTCTGTCTCTGTCAAACTTCTTATGTGAAGAAGTACGTCAAAGGAACAAAGAAACCCTGTGAAAAACATTCCAATTTAAGCACGCACATGCTTTACATTCAAAAAGAGAGAAGGCCAAATATCTTCAATTTTTTTCTCCACCAACTTCTGTTTACAGTATTCAGAAGATCCAGTTATTCTGGAAAAAAAGAAGTTTGATGCATTTTTTCCCAAGCTCTCATCATCTGGAAACACAATTTTAATTGACTGAACTCATCAACATAGAAAAAGATGGGAAGAATAAAGCTGAGCAGTCGGGACTGTGATCCAGCATAACAGAGCAGATTTCTGCTTACTGAAATCCTGTCTAAGCTCACGTAGAGGCAGTTGCAGGTGGTGATTTATATTAACACAAAATCATGGTAGTGAATATTATATGAAGTTGTATTAATTCAGAATGCCTAATCTTTGGAGATGCATTTCCTTACCTTGGGAAAGGCAGTTTTTTAGGCAAGTATAGAAAATCCAAAGATGGACTATTAGGAATTTCTGGAAAGCTTTAAATCAGACTCCAGATCTGTAAGAGTTGAGAGTTTCATTGCCTTGTGAGCTGTTAAAGGGAGAGGAGAGGCGAGGAATGACAGCAGAGCTTGATGCCTGTTGGTATGGAGGTTTTTAGTCAGAATACTTGTATGAGAAAAAGGTCACATCCCACACAGGTTGGTAAGATTTGTGTGAGTGGACGTGCAGAAAGGAGGATTACAAACAGAGCTTACCGTGGTTGCACACAGACCAGCTGGTGAGGAAGCAGGTCAACACACAAATCTGGAAGTGCAGGAACCCCTTAAGAAACACTCAAATAAACTGGCAAAAATGCACTAAATCACTGTATTTGGGAAATATTGATTAATATTTTAATGCTAGATTGATCAAAGACAACAAAAAGTGTGCTGTTGAAAACATCTATAGAGAAATATTTCCCTATACAAGTTTAGAATTTTTTTTTTTTTCTTGCTTGTTTGTTTTTAAAATTTCCTTTAAATCCAATAAAACTCATCCACCTGGCGTGGAATACCGACCATGATGCCTGCACACGGAGACATCCAGAAAGCCTTTATAGCAGACTTCCCTTCCTAGCACTTATTCCCATGATCAATAAAGACAATAAAAATAAGAAACAGAGGGAGTTAATATCCTCCATTTCCTTTTATTTTGTTTCCAATTGCGGCAAGTCTGGATGCTTGGAACATAAATACCTGGCTCTTCGTTTTTAGGAGAGGTTTTAAGCCTGGCTACCAAATCCTTTCACTTGCCCCAAAACTGTGACAGTGGCTGAAGTTCCTGTGAGTGCTGTAGCCTGGAGAGCTGGATTAATGCTGAGCAATGAAGAAATGAAGCTCTGGGCACCAGCATTTTTTAAAGACAGCAGTATTGCTCTCCTTCAGAAGAAATCATCCGTTTTCCAATGCTGTTTACTTTTCCACAGAAAAGTGAAAAGCAATGCTCAAAGACATTTCTTCCTTTCATCCCTGTTGTATCATTAGCATTAGTTGCAATTGTGCAAATAGGCTGCTTCATGCTCAGTGCTGTACAAACACAGAGAGGATTCAGCCCCTTCACAGAAAAAATACCCCACTAATTCCCTACACAGAACATCCTAAAAGAAAAAGTTGATGTTTAAGTTCAGTTGACACGGGGAATTGTTTATGCCTATGGCTATATCTTCTGTATAGAGTATATCATTTATAGGGAAATGAGTCAGAAAAAGACACAGAGGCCAGAATAGTTTGTTTATGTAGCCCTAAAGAAACTTTGAGAGTGGGAAAACAACAAACTGTGTTAAACTGGACCATTGCCTAGGTTTTGGTTCTGCCCAGTGCTCCTAAACCAGATCTGTTCCTGCGGGGCTGGTGCTGCGGGGTGCGATGCAGCGTGGCTCTGCTGCTGCTTACCTGCTGGTGGCATTTCTAACCATTCCCATCTTTGCTCTGTACCTAGGTTTCCTTTCCTCTGCACAAAATTCTTCTTCTCTCCCCCTAAGCTGGGGTATTCCCATGGGTGACCCAGGGAATGCACCTGGGTCCAACAGTTCCTGCTGAAATGCACACCTGGACGTCTGGCATGTCTTCAGTTTTGTCTGTAATATCGATCCTTTTGAGCACTTTTCTCTTTGTATCTGGAGAGAAGGCCACTTGTTTGGGGACATGAAGATAAATAGGACTTTTTCATTAAAAAAATAAATCACATTTTCCATCTAAACCTGTTTCCTTGACAAGCAAGCCTCCCTGTGCTCTGGGCTGTGTTTTGGCCTGCATCCTGGACATAAAACTAAAGACTTCCACTCAAACATTTTATTTTAGAACACTTCCCTGTTTCTCACTATGTGCTGCTAACACATCCCATGTAAAGCTCTGTGACCTACCTTTATGCCGCATTGAGCCTTGGGTATAGCAGATAGGAAACTTCTGCAGCTCCAGTTTTCCAGCTGTAAGAGGGCATTTGAAGCTGCAATGAGTTTTTATTGAAAGACCCCATAAAATGAAACCCAGCGTGCCGAACGTACCAAAATATTAGTTTAACTGCCTGTTTACAGTCCCACCATAAAAGAAAAAATATAGTCTATAAAACAGACCTCCTGAAGCAACATTTAGAATAATGGAGGAGGGAAAGTATTGTTTAAACAGATGCCATAAATTTAATATGGTAACATTATTGCCACCCAGGATTTTATTGATTATATCTTTTCAAGTTACTTATCTAGAAATTTATTGTGTCTGCTTCCACTCTTATTTAACTGTGATTTCCAGAAAGGAATTATTAATGAGCTATTATCTAGGAAGTAAAGGGGACAGGAAAGTGACTTCAGTAGAATGGAAAATCAAATGCAAGCACAAATCACGACAAATCTTATTTTTGTCTTCTTTTTTTTAAGAGTCTAATGAAGAAAAATTTAGAGAGAAAGTAGCTTGTGTGACACAGCTGTGCTTTTTTTTTCTTCCTTTTTTTTTTTTTTTTTTTCTTTTTCCCACTTGCAGCACAGTGGCTTCAGTTTTCTACTGGGCGATGTATGCCTACCAACCTCCAGTTTCCCTTTCGCCCTTCCCTTCTCAGACCTCCCTGTCCCTGTGATAAATATCTGTCTCAGAGAAGGAATGCAGTATTTCCTTGCAAAGTGATGTTGGGGCTACTGTCCACTCTTCTAATAGCAGGAGAGTGTTAATTTGCCTTGGTTGGCACATCCAGGGCATTGCTGGATGTGTGCTTCACTCTAGTAATTGCTAGAAAGCAACATAAACAGAAATTGCTGAAAAAAACGATCAGTGTTTGTGTTTCTGTCATTCACTGAGAGCACTCAGCATCTTGGCAGGGATCCAGAGAGAGGAGAAAGCAAGGATCCAGGACTGCTCTCTAATCAAGGCAGAGGAAGGCAAGAAAAGCCATACCAGCACAGCCCCGCTGCCTGCACGTCTCTTCTGCATGGGTGCTCTTGTGGAAGGTCCCAAGCAGTGTTTGACCTCTGAGCTGAGAGTGAGGAAGCAGAGAGGGGAGCAGCCCTTAGATTGCACTGCCTGACACAGGTGCTAGTGGGGGCAACTGCACAGAAATCAGTCTCACTGAACCAGCTTATACCATTATAATATATGTTCTTTCCTATTCCTTCAGCCTGTATCTGCTGTCGCCATTTGTGTTATACATCATTGATTGTTATTGATTTTATTATACAAATATACATAAAGCTTTGTATCTACCCATTGCTACCATCTTTTATTTTTAAAATCTTAATAGAAAATCTAACCTAGTAATTCTGCAGACAATTGATCTGGGTGCTGCAGTTCGGCATTGACTCAGGACAAAGAAAAATGTATTCTTCCAACCTAAGAAAGACACAAGAGAGGAATAAAACATATGGCAGTCCCTGTTATTCCATATTCACTTAGGTAACGATCATCTCACATGCTATGTCAACATTTCTCAGTATCTAAGTGCTTGTTTCACCTGTTAATTGCCTCAGCAGTATCTACCGGGGTGACAGCATTCTCTAGCATAAATTATTTTTTATGTGCTTTAATGCAGTAAGTGAGGTCTGTTCACCTTACAGAGGGTATCTTTTCATTTGCTCGGAGTTTGAATTAAGTTTCTTGATAGGCTCCTAAGTGATGCACCTTTTACATGCAACCTAAGGGAGAAAGCATTTCTGCAGTCAGTTATCCAGAGGGAGTTTAGCCCAAAGCAATAGACAGAGAAGGACGAGAAGCTTAGGGAAGAGTGCAGGTGCACTCTGGTTAAATGTGCCCATGGTTAAATGTGGCAGAGTGTGAAGCTGAAATTTCCTTGTTACTTTAGCTATGTCCCATCACCTGGTACTCTTGAACTGTAAATGTAAATAATTTCCTTGGTGCTCTGAGTGAACTGTTGATTTCGGACCAGAAATAATTGTAAAAGATATTTGATGAATCACTTTGAATCGTGATTGAAGTTCTAGAAAGTCTTCAACTTCTCATATGCAGAGGAAGTACTGAATGCCTCATTTTCTGTGATGGTTTTGTATTCACTCAGCACTGATATCAGCATTCTTGTGAGGAGAGGAAGTTTCAAAGGTTAGAGAAGCCTAACAATGTACCTCTTAGTAGGTCAGCTTAGGTTGTCACTTTTCAAGGATCTAGTAGTATGTCTACATGCAAGATGACACCTGCTGAAAACTGGAAATAGATGGATACCAAGCTCATCGAACACAGAATAAGTTGGGCCTGTAAACTATATGGTCATGTTCCTGTGGTGCTAACTCAGAGCGGCCCCAGTGGGGCAGGAGTTACTAAACCAGGTGTAACCCACCTAAACAAGGCTCTACAGCATTTCAAGCCCAAGTTGATAAATTCAAGTTGTATTTTACTGCTTGGTATTCAGATGAAATAAAAGCTAGTGTCTGACTTCCCCTTAAGGGAATGGAGGTAGCCAAATTTGAGCATGCTGAATATCCAATATCTTTTTGCAGAATCCATGAAAGCCCAAATACTTGGGACACAGCATTCCCTTTTCTTATGCTTTAACCCACATAATGAGCGATGAGAGTATTAGCCTTTGGTGACATGTTTGAAAAGAACAGGTAGAATCCTCCACTGAATGTCAGAGAGCGAAACTTCAGACAAGTTTGTTCTTCACATTGTAATATTGTGACCTCTCTTTTTTTCCAAAAATAGATGCATTTTTCTGTGAAGGCTAGATTGTTGGGCAAGAAAACAGTAATCTCTTCAGTTTGCAGAAGGCTTGTCCATGTCCTTATTCTCAACTCTAAGTTTGCTCTGCTTTATTTATTTCTTACACTTGGCATCAAACACTCCTTTGGATATTCATTACACTGCTATGAAAAATGAATTTAATTGATGAATGAAGTCCTGGTTTGCTGCCACTGCCTTTCCATCTTCCAATTCAAAGCTTTCAGTGTGTAACAGATGCATAGCCAAAGGACTAAATTCATCCTCATTCAACAGTTCTCTCGCAGCCTCATAGCTGTCACTTCCCTTGCCAACCAGCATAAATGTATTTAAAACTTTCAGGGTTTATATGATTTTCAACCTTGTAAACAAAGGGTAAGGCTGTTAAAAGAAATATATATGTAACACATATGGAGTTATACCCACTTTGCAGCAGGGCAGATAAAACAGAATCTGTTCTATTGAGTGAATCATTAATTTCTTTTTACTTACAACTTCTCATCACCTGAAAAGCCATGGAAAAGTTTTGTTCTGTAAACATCTTAAACATGCTTTTATGGTGTGTATTTCAACAGCTAAAAATATTTCCTGTTTTGTAGAACAATAATATGACTTAACAATAAGCTGTGAACATGAAAATCTGAAATGTTTTGAGACTTTATCTTGATGCTTATACTTCAATAGTTCTATAACAGTTTCATGTGGCAGAACAGATTTTTATTTGGGAAATGCTGTAGTTATTATTCCCTCTAAAAATTTCCATGGAGAATTTCAATTTTGCTGTTGTTGTACCTAAAGATGTGGTATTGAATTATCCAATGTGAAAGCAATGCCCCAATACTGATTGATTTCCAGAAATGATGGCGGTTGTTCATGATTTAGTGCAAGTACAGCTGTTGTGTATGTTACTGAAGCACTCTTCAGGAATTTCAGTGACTTTATAGTCCTGATTTCTAAGCAAGAGTAACATAATATCTTAATTTCATGGACTGTTTACCTTGTGTTGCAGCAGACAATTGAAATTTCCATTGCAATGACATGACAGTAAAGTCTGAACTTTAACCCAGGCAGCTTGCTTTTGGTATGATCTAATACCACCAACTTCTGAAATAATGTCTGATTTGCTATTTTTGGCAAAATCTGGAAAAAATAACCATCCTCGTTCCAGTTCACTTAGAGATGTTTAATGACACTTGGGTTTTAAAGCCCAAACATCCCACTGGACAGACAGATTGGGGTATAAAGACAGGCAAGGTGAATCAGAAGGCAGCAAAGTCCAGTGGGTAGATAGTCTTGAAAGAACTTATCCCATATATCTGTTTGCATTTCCTTCCCTCATTGATTGTCCTATCTATTTTAATTGAAGGCTTCTGTGAGAAATGTCATTTCTTACTTGTATCACTTTCCATATCATTTTGATATGTGTACTGTCAGAATCCAAACAGTCCTAACACTAATGAGAATTTAAGGGGGCAGTGGTTGAAGTGTGTACTTAAGTTATTTGCGGCAGTCTTCCAGCTCATTCTATTTCAAGCCAGACTTTCTTCCCTATTTTGAATTTTTTTTGAAAAGCATATATATTCTGAATATTTAGCTGACAACAGATGAGTGGAAATCCATTTACTTATTAAAAAAAAAGTGTTTTTTTTTTTTTTTTTTTTTTTTTTTTAGGATGTGTAGGTCAGAACATGTCTTTTTCTTCTTTCACTGCAGTCTTTGACACTTGAATGGGTTACTGTTCCATCCTATGCTCTTTTTCCTTCTCACTCTCTTCTCAGAAGTGTGAGATATAAGAATTTTAATACCTAATATATTGTAGTAGCTCAGGTATTGAACAGTTTTATGTTGACCTTTTTAGTATTCAGTATTTTGATTATATGGTTATGCTTTCCCTGCTGGAAGGTTAGTGAGATTTTAAGCAAAAGAGTGCAGTGGACAGGCAGAATAAACATCATAATATATAGGTCAGAAAAGTGCAACAAAGCTGCTAGTACAATTTGCGAAATATAGTACACATCCAAATATATGATATCTTCTTTTATCGACTTGGCAAAGAGAACAGAAACTAAGAAGGAATAGACTACTATGGAAGGACAGCAAAAATGATGAAGAGGATTGAGGGGTTGATTTATAAGGAGAGATTAAAGTGATGAAGTACGTATGGCTTGACTAAACAACTGCTAAGAATAGGCTATAAAAGTTATCTGAGAGCAGCTGAAAGGTATGTGCACCCACAGGGAAAGGGTTGTTTAGGGTGCTCTAAGGGGATATAACTTTGAGTAGGGGATAAAACACCACAAAGAAAAATTGAAGAGGAATAATTCAGACAAAATGCGAGAGGTTAGACTGTGCTATTGACTATTTGTCCCTTTCCTGGAGTGAGAGAGGTGTTAAGATCTTCCTGTACGGCTCACTGTGAGATACTACACCATAAGTTTTGGCTTACAAGCTGCGAGTATCGGCTGTCTGCCTGCGGGGAACAGAAAGGTGGGGAATGGAAAAGTCGGCTTGGTTCATCCTGCACTCTCTTGCAGTTTAGAACAGTAAATGAAAGCCATAAATTATTGCTTCTCTCCTGAACAAGCTTCCCCCTTTTTGGAGAAAATAGCATCAGCAACACTGTGCGTAGAATCACAGGCCAAGAGAACAGGCGTTAGCATGAAATATTTACTGGCCTGGACTTTGTATATCTACTTTGAAGTTACATGATACTATTACGTAGCTTACTGCCCTCAGACACAGCACTTTGACAGTTTTGTGAACCACAGTGAGCTCGACCATTTTACCTGGGGCCAGCCAGGAGACACGACTGCAGGGCACGTGAAGCCCACCAACATCACACAACCCTGCCCGCGCTGTGCAGTCATATAAATTTTTTTCTTCCTACTGAAAAGCTACATGCAGTGTATGGCATTTGCACATCTAGCACAGGTTTCTACCCATTTGCTATTTATATCCATAATACCTGTGTCTGTGGATATTGCAAGCAGGTGACTATGCCCGCTTAATCTCACCTGGGATAGAGATAAACTAAATGCTGATGTAAGAAGTTGCTCACTGCTTAGCACAGGTAGGCAGCTGTACATTCTGTTTCCATCCCTTTCTTAGCTCCATTCAGTGTGAAAAGGTGGGTAATTATATTAAAAGTGAGATTAGCTGTTTGAAGCGGGGATAAGTAAACTGTGTGTTATGCCTTCCATGAGCCTGCAATTTAGGTACAGAAAATCATGTTGGATTTGCTGGATTTACTTGTGATTGATCCTGATGAAAATGTTTGGGAGCATCAAGCTCTAAAAATATATCAGTTTGCTTAGGCACTAGCGTTTTTTTGCCTTCATTTTAAGTAAACAAACCAAGAAGGAATACACGAGATGGACTTTGATGTTACCCAGCGGGGAGCCTGCTTATTAACTGTTGTCCTTATGAAAACCACAGATTGGAAAGCGGTAATATAAAATAACTTTCTGCATAATGCACTATGTTGAATTGAACGGTTTAGAGAGAGATAAACTTTGTGTATAAAGCATCCACAGCATGAACTCCTTCCCCAGGCGTGTAAAAGGTTAGAGCTCCAGAAGCATCGAATCAAACTCGCTTCACGCCAGCAGATAGATGGGCCCTTGTTGTCTTCTTTCTTTTTCTTCCTCCTCCTTTCCCCCCCCCTTTTTTTGTTTCTTCTACTGGGTTCTATTTTCTTTACTCTAATGGTAAGACTAAGCTGACAGAACAGAAAAGCTCAAAGGTACTTTTCACACATTCATCCTTAAAAGATCATCTTTATCCTTCCCTTTGCTTCAAGTTAATTTGTGACTGTCTTTCACAATAAGAAGAATGCTTCCTGTTACCTGCAGCACAGTGTTTGCAGCTCCAGAAACATAAATATCCCGTTTAGTTGTATATTTTTTGTTGTTTGCATTATGTGAATTGTTTTTGGCTTAAGGATTTGTTTTATTTTATTTCCTTGGCAGACAATATAAAGTCTATCATTTAGCCCAGTTTACTTTTGTTAACTTATTCTTTTGATCTGGTAAGAAGTTAAGAAATGAGAATTTGGTGTGGAGCTGAGTGGGTGGTATCATGCTCCAAAGGAGACAATCACAATACCTGCAAGTAAGGCTGTATGCTTTGCAGGAGATGCTTCATCTGATAATTATGTGAAGGCTGTGGGTTTTTTAGAACTGTAACTGTAAGCTCCTGTGGGACAACAAAAGGAAGGGGAAAGACAAGGATAACATAGGGCAAAAAAATGTGTGGCAACAATTTACACGCTGTGAATTTAGCTTTTGTAAATTCCACCTGAGAAAACAGTTTCCTGAAGTTTTGTGTGCAAAATGGGACAAATCTGTCGGAATGGGACACTTTGGGAAAATGCCAGCATGCTTCTGCTACGAGTAGCATCAGCTGCTTCTTCAGGGGCATGTCCCTCCAGCATCAGTACGGGAACAACGTCTTGTGGTGCTGTGGAGCAGGAGGGAGGCCCCTTCTTTTCCATGAAATAAAAGCTTACTAGTCTTAGCTGCCTACCAACTGCATTTTCCTCTTTGCAACAAGCTGTCACAGGGATGTCAACCTCAGCTTTTTGTCTGCAGTCTACTTTGCAAAAACACTATTCCATCCTATTTTTCCTTTATATTTTCAGTTCTGTTAAAGTTCTCGGAAAGTGCACATCGCATAAGAACAATTTCCAGTACTCACTAATGCACATACTCAGCATTGGTCATATGCTCCTCGTTAACAGTTTGTAAAAAGATAGTAGTAGGTCAAAGATACCTGGTGATGTGATTCAAAATTCATAATTATATTTTGTATGTTTACTTTGGTGGAGTACAGTGCAGCCCCAAAGTATTGAGAGCATTGTTCTCAGAAGCTGTCTTACTTTGCAGAGAAGAAAGTGATTCTCTTCCAAGAATTAAGAGTAATGTTCTGGGTGGCTTGCTGAATTAACTACAGGGAGTTAATTAAGAGATTTGCTTTGTGTAGAGTTGGGGCCTGAGCCTGGCAGCACTTTGTCATAAAAGTAAAACATGGAAACCTACCCGCAGTTGAGGGAGGTCTTAGCATTACTTTTTGTGTTTGTTTCTCCCTCTTAAAATCCCTTTCTAAAATGAGGCACAATTTATATGACTGCTTTTGGGATTCTGGCTGAAAGAAGCACAGCTATATTTATGTTTGGACCTCAGGGGGGCAAGACACTTTGCTCAGTTGCAATAAATCACTTGATGCCAGCTCCTGATCTCAGACCCACAGATTGACTATCACCATGACTAGCTCGACACGCAGCAATTGTGGGTCTTAACCTTTGTATTTCATCTGCTAACCTCCCGCTGTGCACTCAGCCTCTCTCAGTTTATTCCTCCATTTTCTTCTCCAGTACATGGACTGGCAGCTTGAGGGGAAGACAATTTGCGTTGCCATGTCTTGGGGTCTTTTGGTGTCTTTCAAAGATGCCAGAGACTCTTCCTGTATTGGGACAAAAGTGATAGCTCTCACACAGTATGTGAAATATGTCAGTTATTTACATGATAGTTTTCCCATGAAGTAATCTGCAGTATGCATTTGGAGCTAACCTCCCATGTAGTTGCATTTCAGAAGCATCTCTGCACAACGCAGTTTAGTTTAAAGGTCTTCTCTACAGTTTTTAAATGTAGCTTTGATATTTAATATTAACTGTGCTATGCTGTACAGTGACCACTTTGATTCGTGTAATGCACAGGTTCATTTTACTTACTGATTTTACTTTCTTTTTAAAGGAAGCTGTCTGGCAGGGAGTTGCTCCAGATTATTGATGTAGGAAACTACCATGGAGTAGTGCATGCTGCAAATACATGCTTTGGTTGGCTAAGTGCTAACTTCTCCAAGCAGAAAAGTCCTAAAGCAGCAACTGTTAAAGGGCAGGCTAATTTTGTAAGACTTTTCCTGTCTCTTGTAGAGATTTCATGTCACCATGCAACTTTCAGATAAAATGTCACTTTCTACAAAGGGCAGTTTTGTATATTCTATGCTTTCCTTGCTTTTTTTTTTTTTTTTTAGGACATCTTTACCTATCCTGGACAAAAACCTCATATGCATTGCCTATCTGGGAGTTGCAAAGCTTTATAGCATTAGGGCATGATTTTACTATTGTATTTATATATATTTGCATGTATATTTATATATATTTGCACGTAGTAGAGAAAATGTTTCCCAGATACTCAAGAAGGGACAGAATATGGAGGGGAATCAAGGAATATTATTTTCTGTAAGGTGTTCTGAAGCTCGTATTGTGCACCAGCATGAGTTTTGAGGTGCAGAATGACGGAGCAAGTGGGAACAGTGGTGGCTTGGTAATTCCAGAATGCCCATCACAATCATCTTGTGATCCCCTTTCACTGAAAAGGAATGGAGAGGGAGAAGGGGATGGCTAGACAAGCACTTTTGTGGCAACTAATATGTACAACTTAAAAGGCCAGGTTTGTAATATATAATTCTGGGCTCCAGGCAAGGCTTGAGGATTTCAATATTTAATAAGTTCATCTTCACAGTTGGGTGATGGTGCATAAAGAGACATAAAAGACCATCCTGATTTTTTATGGCCTTGTTTGAAGTGCATGATCTTATTAAACACAGGGAGCAAAGTTTTCAGAAATGTCTTGCTGCAGTTGTGTGTTAGTGGAATCACCCTAAATCAGCTCAGACTTTGACACAAGTTTTGTTTTGCACTTATTTTTTCTTTCATTCTAAGCTTTTGCTGCAGAACAGAATAACCCTGTGACTTGCTGCCAAAATGACGGTTGTAAAACTGTCCTACATATCCAAGAATCTCAGACAGCTTTGATAATAACTGTGGTAAGACATGCAAAATGGGATATTAGGTGACTGATCTAAAAGAGTTAGTGAAAAAGCTCTCCCATTTTCATCCAAAACCAACATATCGTTATGTGGAAGTCTAAAGTATCCTTACTAAAACACCATTGAAGGTGACAGCAGATACACCAAAGGTGAATTCACACATTTGAAATTTGAATGCAGGCAGGGAAGTAGGCATCTCACCAATAAATCGTTAATCAAGAATGTTCTGTCTGTGGTGTATAGAGATGGGTAGCACACTTTTATGAAGTTGCTTGTTCACAGAAAGGGCTTTTTCAGAGATCAGCAAAGCTATGTATTTTGCTGAAATATCTTTAAATATATATATTTAAATGTTTGGGGGTAATCGAAGTATATCAGCTCAATACCTTCAGAATAAAATGGCATTGTATCTCCTTAGCTGGAAACTGTTAGAACAATCCCCTCCAATAAACACATGTAAGCTAAGCTATTACTATTTGCTATAATATTGAATGGAAGCCAGTTTGGGTTTTTACCTCCATTATATGCCATGGCAATGAGCTATACAGTGTAATTATTCTGTATGTTGAAATTTTGTTTGCATGCTCTCTTGTATCTTGGAAGTTTACCAGGTGACTCTGGTTTTTAGCATTGTGGGAAAGTGAGCAACTTTTTTTACCACCTCCACCATTCACGACACAGGCTTCTGTAATGCCCTATCTAGGTCATGTCCTTACCAACCATAAAAATTCTGGTCTGAATTATCAAGCCTGGTATTTCAACTCATTCAGTCTTTCTAGGCTGGGTCTCTGAGTAGTAAAATGTGTTCTGGTAAGTGGGTAGGTGTTACAGGACTGTGAACTGGAGAACTACTCTAATTACACAGGAGAATCAAGCCAAGACTCCACTTATGTGAGCTATTTGTTCAGAGGCATCTAATGGAAAAATAACAAGTGTAATGGGCTTTCCTTCCTATTATCCACTCAAGAAGTAGTCGTACTGGCTGACCTTTGCCATGTGGAGTCATTTACTTGGCTGGTGTTAGAAACAAGTTTGAAACATGAAGAGGATAAAAAGTTGCTAGAAGTTAGAGGGCAAATCTCAAGGGAGCTTTATTTTAGAGACTAGCACTTTCCTTTGCCCCCAAGAATAGAATGGAAATACAATCAGAACTGAACCCAAATCAGCGCGTATCAGATGGCACGTTATTAATGGAAGCAAAAAAAAAAAAAAGGCATTTCCCAAGCCCTATGATCAACAAAGACATGGCAGGTGCTTTTGATGCAGTTGTGGTTTGGATGACTGTGATGTTTAAATAACCCCACTATCTGCTTTTATAGCAAATCCGTTCAGGCAGATTCCTTTGCTTTTAGCAATTTTACCAGTTATTCATTTGAAGCGATATTAGTGATAGGTATTTTTGCAGAATGGAGTTAAAGCATATAACTAATTTTTACTGCTGTTTAAGTAATCCTTAAAGTTCACTGAAATGTAGTGCTTAAAAACCATTTCCTTTGCCACCTCGTCTGGATATTCATTGCACCTTTATGTGGGACAGTCAACAGAAAAAACAAAATCCCATGGTATTTTTTGTTTCTTCATGGGGTTATGTTTTAAATGCTCCAAATCATTCATTAGGGTAAAATACTCTGCCAACAAAACATTTTAAATTGTAGAACAGAATAGACAGTGTAAAAGGTGAGAGATTTGCCTTGTTTTTGCAAAAGCTTAGGGCACCCTATGGTTTTGGGACTAGGTTGTTACCTCCAACAGATGAAGCCTTTTTATTGAAAGTTTTCATATGTTTAATCAAATAACTTATGGAGAAATCATGACCAAAACAAATTCGCAATTTACACTCTATTGTTAGAGCTGGTCAGGAAGTGTTCTGTGTGAGTAATATATCTGAAAATGAAATGAAGGGTTTGGTTTTCACACTTGAATATTTTTTCAATTAAAAGAAAAATTTAATTGGCAGTCAAAGGTTCATCCAAAATTAAAGCTTGTCTGGATTTTCAGTTAGAATGAAATCCATCTCTGTTAATATGAGCTGGCTAGGCAAGTTTAAGGGTCTACTCTTAGAGTGTTCTTATGGCTCCTTTTATGTTAAGGTATAAAAGCAATTTATCTTACCTGTATTACGGTGGGATGAATTGGCCTCTGAAGTGGCTATTACTTTTCTTCTTTCTTTCTTTCTTTCTTTCTTTCTTTCTTTCTTTCTTTCTTTCTTTCTTTCTTTCTTTCTTTCTTTCTTTCTTTCTTTCTTTCTTTCTTTCTTTCTTTCTTTCTTTCTTTCTTTCTTTCTTTCTTTCTTTCTTTCTTTCTTTCTTTCTTTCTTTCTTTCTTTCTTTCTTTCTTTCTTTCTTTCTTTCTTTCTTTCTTTCTTTCTTTCTTTCTTTCTTTCTTTCTTTCTTTCTTTCTTTCTTTCTTTCTTCTTTTTTCTTTTTCTTTTTTTTTAATAGAGCCTGATGAATAAGTAGCCTGGATGAAGTTCCTCCCTCTTTATGCTACAATAAAGTAGGAAGACAATTGAGATTTTTGTATTTTTATCCTGATTTAGCAGTGGAAATATTTCATTTGTTGAACACGTTACAGGATGTTTTATCATCTGATAGAAACAGCTTCCCATTTGTTTCTACCCGGCCTTAAAATACTCTTAATTTTCCAAGCACTGTAGATTTACACTGACGGTATTGCTTGGGACTAAGCTTTGAGCACCAGTAAGTAATGTCATCATTGTCACTTCACTGGTGGGGGACTGAGGAAGAGAAGGGAAGCGACTTGCCCTAGACTGCACAGTGAATCCATGCTCAAAGATAAGATTAGATCTTCCTGTTCTTTAATATTCCTCTAATCAGTGCTTCTGCCTGCCACGTGTCCCTTGTTGGTCCTTGAGCAAGCCAAGGCATTTATGGAGCAGGCAGTAGTTCTGTACGTAGGCCAGCTAATGTGAGGAAGGAGAAATTTCTAAATATCAAGAAGCCAGCATTAAAACATCCTTTCTGTGGAACAAAGCAAACTTGGAAAGGGCTGTGGTTTCTTAGATGGTCCTTGGTGAGGAGGAGTGTTGTGAAAACCCTCGTGGGTAGATTTTAGCAGCTTCCCAAGCAAACTCTGTGTTAGTTCAAATTCATGTTCCTTATTAATCAGGGTTTAATTCAAAGTCATGGTCTGTCCCTTTATTTGTGTATGCATGTCATTTTCTCTACTAATGAGATACCCAATTCTGTGTAAAATTGCCTACATTAAAGCTACTCTGAAAATCCAGCTGCTTTTACATATCTGTCTCCTCCAGTAACACTGAGACTGTGGCCTGGAGACACCTGTCTCGGGATTGCAGCGTAAAGATGTTTTTCCGAACTCCTGCAACACAAAATATTGCTTGCGAGGGTCTGGCGGATAAAACGAGCTGATACAGTCCCAACAGAATAGAAAATCTTCTCCTTTATTTCTTATTCCCCACAGGATTATTACTTACTTCTCTGTTTCTATATTAGTGTATTTGGTAGGCATATTAATAACAAAACAATGCCATTTCCAGAGAAGCTGCCCCTTGGGAGAGTCTGTCTATTCTTGCCTGAATGCCCCTGACCTCTGCTTGTACCTCTTGTAGGTTCGCTGTTGCTGTATTCTATTTTATGTGCATGACTGCTCAACCATGCCTCCAGCATGTGTCTCCAATAATTCATTGTAGTCTATATATAAAACCGAACGCAGAGAGGAGGAGGTGGAGAGGAGGGAGATCTTACGGGATTGAAGGCATACAGCGCTCCTGGCAGTCGTCTGATTTTTAGGAGTGGTGGCTTGCTCAGAATACCGGTAGCATGCCGTGGCTCATGGGTGGTTAATGTGAAATGCATCTGAGTTTGCAGCACAGATCCTGTGGAGAGCCATCCACAGAAAACAATCTGCAGCTGAAGCAGAGAGAGCATAGATTCGGTGCCATAAAAAGGTTTGTCCTAAGATGTAGGAATTGGAAGAAATGTAGCAGGAAAACAATTCCTGTAATGCCACCTCTTTTCACAATTCATAAGCCAGTTGGTGTAGTGATATAAGGAAAAGGTAAAGTACAGTGGTATAAGGAAAATCTTTGCTTTAGACTTGTTTTACAACTCATGTGCAAAATCAGAGAAAAGAAGGAAAGAATTGAGTCCTGTATTTTTCCTATATCTGAACATCCAGTGCCATTGGGAAGAATCCCACATGGGAAATAAAGTGTCATTCAAAAGACCCTTTCTTTCAAAGGGTTGTCTGTGACATGCGCTATTATATTTATTTCAGTATTGTTGCTCCAAGGCTGCATCCCAGACCTCAAAGTAAAAAGTGAAGCACGTCAAATGCCTGCCTCTACGCAGTGCTGCTTTAGGTGATGGTGAAATCATTGCCTGTGCAGAAAATAATAGTGATTACTGCGAAAGCTGTCCTTTTTTTGAGGTTAGGAATATTCATTAATGAAACTTAAGCAACTGTTTTAGATACTCCCTAAATTGAGATTTCCACAGTAGAAATACAAGAATGCCATCCGGGTCTGTATGAATTTGCATTTGATAGTAATAAGGTTATAAAAATATTTATGTCTCTATTTAAAGGACTAAGTTAAAAGCATTTCAAAGAAATACCTGCTATCATTTTTTCTTAGCTTGGTCATTAATGTTGGTGTTTGCAATAATGATGTGTCCGCCCATTTTAGCTGTTTTCACAGTATCCATGAATTCAGAACTTGCGGTTTATGTGCTTTTCCAACACTAGAGAAACAAGTTAAGATGTTCTCTTCACCATGTACCCAACATGATTTTAGGATGATAGCTGTGAACAAGCTATGTTTTTAAATGCTTGGAGCAATATTCAAGCTCTTCTCTTATATATGATACCACCATCTTCAGTTGTGAGTCTATTTCTTTCAAATTCAGCTTTTACAAACCTTAGGATGGAATCATAAGAACTTACTCTGTTCTAAATCTTAGATATACTATGATAGATAAAAATTTCTCACATTTGGGATTTTTTTCAGCACTGTTTGCTAAAAAATATTCCTGCAGGGACCACTTTCATCACCAGAAAAAAATCACTGTCCTCACTGTTTTTGAAAGGTCAAACAAATGTGTGGTCATGCATACAGCTCCTGATTTCCTTCAGATGGCCTGAGAATTCCTAATATATGTTAGGGTCTAGAGAATGCTTCTGTCCAACTTTTAATAGAAAAATATATATTTAAATGTCCAGTAGGATATTTGTTAGAAATCTGCTAACCAGACACATTTGTGCAGATCTCAGAAGTATTTGTAGCCCAAACTATGTTTCCACTATTCAAGTGGCAATATACCACTTCTTGTCTGCTCAGTCTTGGACTTTTCCTGTTTCTTTTTTTATTTTTTTTAATTTTTTTTTTTTCTTCTCTCTCTCTAGAATATTACCAGGAGAAAAAGAATAATCAGCAGAGACAGATAGAGCGAGATGGTCTAAATGGGGAACGTGCCTGTGTAGCTACACGGCTCTGTCTTTCTCATGCTGTGTGGGAGTGTGCTTGCTACATAGTGGAATGGAAAATGAGGATCATTATTCCTTTTGCTTGTCCTGGTAAATTTGCACCCGAAGAGTACAGCTGGAACTGGAAACAAGTAATATCACTTGAGCTTCCCTAATGACTGCGACACCAGAGGTAGTCAACTAATGCAGCTTGAACAAACATTTATAAGCAACTTTCAACTTTTTAAAGCTATTGCTTATTCGCTTTTATCTAGCTAGAGAAATTCTGATGATTATTTAAATTGACAAGTTTGCATACCATCCTCTTTTATTCACCACTTTGCCCTAAGAAAAGAGATTTCAGTAGGAAGATCCCTGATAATATAGTGGTTTCAGTTCCATGCTTTCAGTAGAACCTAGTGTTTTGTGAAGGCATTTGTCTTTTTTTTTATATTCTTCATGCTGATTTATCTAGGATTATTTGCATGAGTAAGATGGCCTCAAGTCTTCCATGCACACTTTCTAGAAAGTGATGTTTCATTGGGGAAATGGTTAACTACATACTCATTTTATTTCCATTTTAAGTAATATATACAGGGTATGTGTATCCTCTTAAAATTTCAAAACCAGTATTATTTTATAGGTTAATAGCATGTCTTGCTCTGTGTATATATTTTAAAAGTCAGATGATAAAACAGGTTCCATCATCTCAAAGTGACAATAGATCTTGTTGGAGACAAATTTATAGCTATTACATTTTTGTGCTTGTGTCAGCTAACCTTGGCAAACAGAATCCTACTTGCTATTGGGATGAAACTTATAAATCTTCTCTTTTCCACTTTCTCTTCCTCTTGGTTTTGAAACCTTGTCTTAGACCTTGTCACCTCCTTTATTCATGACAGCAAAAGTATCCTGTGGGTTGAAATTTCTTCAAGGACTAGGGCATAATAGCTCACCCTCTCTTCATCCTACTCCCTCTCCCCTCCCTTTGCCTGGATGTATAAAAAAGTTCAGACACCTTTCTCATGGCTTCTGAGATCACTGGTTGAGATATTTGTTTATAGTTGGTAATTTTCAGAATCTGAAAGTAATCTTCTGAGGCCTTCCACTCCAATGAATAGTTTGATCAGTAAGAGTCCCTGATTCATTTTGTTTTCCCCCATAATCCTGTTGTTCGGCACCTGTAAATAATACAGTTTTCCTTTATGCAGTCCTCATGATAACTGCTTCTATGCTGAGCAGCCTTCTGTGCTGTGACCCCGTTTATTTTTCCTGTGTCTCCAAACTTTATATTAAAACTTCAGATGTATGTGACATTCTACTGCAGTTAGTGTAATAGAAAGATCCGTGATAAAATAAGCATCTCAGTCTAGAGCTAAGTGAAAGCTTCCTGCAAAACTTCATGGGAAATTATTTATCTTGGCAAAATCTAAGGAAATGTCTTTATCTATATCATCTATATGTATAGATAGAGAGAAAATGTTTTTTGTTTGAATAGATTTCTATTTTAATATTTTCAATTCTTTCTTTAAAAATAAATGTAATTGATTGGAATAATAGATTACATTTTTTAAGGTCAAAATCAAGTAGTCCCTGACTTTCAGCTTCTGAAACAGTTCAAAGCTTCCGTATTTAGTGGATCTATAATGTTCACGTTTTTACCTTTGCAAAGGGTATGCCAGCTGCATTTCTCTAACCTGTGGCCTATGATTTCTTTAAAAATAGCTGCAGAACTGCTGGGGCCTCTCAGGCACACAGAGCTTTGACAGAAGTGGTGTTGGGAGGGGTTGTGTTTGTTTTGTGTAAGGGCAGATGCATTTAAAAATGAAGGCTTGTGTTTTAAATCCATTTAGCTTTAATTGCAATAGTGCTGGACTCGGTCTGTCTTAACCATTAGGGTTTCACTGCTAATCATCTCTGCAGACAAATGACATACCTGCCTCCTCCAGCCAGCCCCTGCCTCTACCTGCACATCCAGAAATACCTGCACTGTGGGGTCTCATTAATTCCACAATTTTTACACAAAACCTGACCTGCTTACACTACAACTCATGAGATTCATGAAGTCAAATGGCAGATTTATACAAGCAGGCAGCTGTCTGCATGCAGAGTTATGGTGTATGGAAGAAATATGCAGATGACAAATACAACCATGCAGTTGGCAAATCGACTTTGGGTATTTACATATAATAATTATCAGTGTGGGGAATTTGAGCATAATCCTATTCAGAGAGGGCATGCAATGCATATGGAGCAGCCCAAATACAGACTTTTAACTCTTTGTCTGGCAACAAGGACATGTTCCTCCCATTAATTCAATGTTGTTTGCTGTGCTTTAGATATAGGATTGGAGGAATTTTTTTGGGATAGAGCTGTTTATCTCTTCTAGAGATATTTTGGGTCCAAGAATGTAGAATCACACATAAACAAATGCCTTAGTTCTGCAAGAAGCAATTTACTGCAGCCAGTGCTAACTAGAGAAGTATGTTCTAAAAAGGCAAAAACCAAAGTAAATACAAAGATATGTATGTGCATCTCTGTAGGTGAGATTAATTTTGGACAGAGGCTTTAGCTTTAATGTTAAATACCAAGTACTGAACTTTCAGAATTGAGCTGTACACATACCTGCCCTCCCAAACTGGGTCATTGTGCTGGCAGCTGGGAACAGCTGACGTTTTTAATGATTAGCAGTTATGGTGTGTAAGATGAATAGGTCTACTGGAAGTAGGTTCAGATCCCCAGGACTGACTTTGGAGATGAACACATCCCAGATTATAGTGCAAAAATAAGTGTGTGTTTGAAGTCTGATGGATTGAAGATTTTTTTTTTTTTTCCATTCCTTTCTAACCCCCACAATCTGGCAGTATTTTCTCCTATTTTTGCCGTGGCACTATCCGCATCTCTCTGGATGTTCTCATTCCTAACTGGGATGGGAGGCTTTGTGAAAATTGATTTGTTTTGCATAAACTTTAGTATAATTGCTCATCATTTCTGAGAGCCTTACAGGGTTGTTGGTAGTGTCAGGAAAACAATGTTTTGGAGCTTTTGATCATGGCTGCAAACGGCAACAGAAGCTCTGTAAACTGCTGGCATCTCACACTTACTGTTAAGCTGATGGGTGCTTATACATGTACAAGTACATGCTAGCTATTATGAGGTTTTCCTTTGCTGTTTGTTTTATTGTTAATTTGGATAATGAATATTGATAGAAATAGTGGTATTATCATCATCTTGAACGGAGCTCCCTGTCTATCTTCTTATTTTTGTTCTAAAGTATTTTTTGTCTCAAGTTTTGCTGACAACAGACATTTGAAGTTGCTTCCAAGTTGAATTAAAACAGTGCATGACATCTCTATACAAAATATGGAACCTGACAAGCATAAAATCATCGCCGGAGGTCCTTATTTATGTGAAATGCAGGACCAACAAACCTGCCGGGATGAAAAAAAGTCTGTTCTTGAAGAAGTGGTAAGAAACTTTCTAAAGGTTCATGGTCTGTATTACCCTTGGCACAGACTGATGCATTTCTACTAAGATCAGTGGGACTATACAAAGCCTACACTTGAAGGTCTGGTAACCCTTAGAACTGATTCACTTGCCTGTTTTATGCCCTCTCTATTGCCACAGAACTGAACAATTTAGAGATGTAAACACTTCCCCCTTGTCTTGATGGGAGTACTACCGTCTGCATTCTGTTCCTAAGAAACTGGGAAAACTTTTTTCCTTTCTTACCATGGTGCAGAAGGTTTGTACTGGAGTAGACTGGGGCACTCCAGCTCTTGAGGTGTCCTGCCAAGTCCCTGCTATGGGCACAGTATTTAGAACTGTATTGGGCTGTATTGGGCTGTATTTAGAACCGGACAGAAACTCACAGAAGCACATGTAACAAGTCTTTCCCTTTCAGGGCTCACAAATCTGCCGTTCATTGCTATATAAATTCACTTTGAAAAGATACAGATGTAAAAGACAAGCATAGGCAGATTCCTACATGGGGGTCTGTTTTTTTTTTTTTTTTTTTTTTTCCATCTATCCTGGAAATATGTTCACTGTTATCCCCATATAATGAACAAAAAGCAAGGTTATGAATTATGCTGATGAAAAACATATGAAAAGTTTCTCTGTTGTAGCATTGCTGAAGAATCATTTTATCTTCTGGGATTTAAATACCATGAAGCTAGGTTATCAAATATTCTGCATATACTCTGATGTAATCTCCAGGGGCTTTGTGTCTAGGTAAGCATGCAAATAGCAATTCAGGAGCAGGGGTAAAAATTAAAAGTAGATATTTTTTGCTAGATTTAATTTTTTTCAACTTAGTTATGCAAATATTCTAAAGTTAATGATGCATTCAGTGACAGCAATAATAACATTTCTAAATCTGTCCATTAAGTCCTTGGTTCTGTTCCATTCACTTGTACCTAGATAATAAATTTCTTCTAACTGCCAGGCATAGACTCTCTCACGACCTTCTGCCCACTATATATATTTTAATTCTGTTTTAAAATGTCATGCAATCTTTGTTTTATTGTAGAGATATAGTAGTTACTTGGATGAAAAATCACCACCTCCCAGGGAATTCTCCAAGGAATTACAATATTGAGAATGCAGTAGATTTTTTTTTTCCTTTATGTATATGAGGTAGCTTAATTTTTATCACCGTATGCAGACTGTGCAGAATTATAACCAGACAAAGTACAATTCTCTCCCATTTCTGCATGGATGCAGTGCTGCATATTCTAATAATAGCAAGCATTTTGAAACATAAGATAGTAAATTCCTAGATGAGAAAGGGAGTTCGGCTTGTTTTTGTCAGGTCAAATTCCAGCCACTCTGCTGAGAAGTTAATAATAAATAAAGACCAAGAGGCGTGTATCACATGATGGTTTTGATCCTACAGTTGTTCCCTGGAGGATTTTGCTTGTCCAAGGATGGCAGGATCAGGATCTTACTTTGAATGAAATATAAAGTATTCAAAACTTTAGTGGGTTAAGAAGATGGGGTTGGACTGAGTATACATGAACTTGATTTCACATGTACTTCCACAGCTACTGGGGAAAAAGCACCTGCCAAGGGGGAGAAGATTGAGATTCAAATAATGGCAAGAAGCTATACCTCCCCTTAAAATGTCATAGCCTAAATTGGTGAAGAATGTCAGAAAGGAACTGTGAAGCCACAACATCTCTAGCAACAGTGTTTTCACTCTGCTTCTTTTTCTTCTACCCCATGTACCAACTTGATCAACCTCTCTGCCTCTATTTGATACTTGGATTACGAGCTTAAAGCAGGGACTGTCTCCTAAACAGCTGTGCACAGAGTGCAGCACAGAGTAGCCCCTTTCTTTGCTTTCAGAAGATGTCCTGAGGTCAGCTGCCTGAGAAATTAAGATGCTTCCACTGAGTAAAACGCTATTTAAAAATGGTGAAGTTGAAATCAAATAGATCCTAGAATACCTAAATATGGGAAGTCTGTGTGCAATAAATAATATATACCTGAAGCACAGAGTTCACAGAAGATATGGCATTCTTGGAGCCTTGGTAAACTAAATTATCAAATGTAGGCAATCCAGTGACATAGCTGTATTGCAGTCATTGCTTTAACTTCATCCAACGCAGTCACACCTTTGATATCACTGTAAATGTACCCAATGAATGTTTCTGGAATAGTTATAGCCTATAAATAGAATAAAAAAGACTGTGAGAAAGGAAGTTTATGAGGTTTTGTGTTTGTGAGTTTTCTGGTGAACAGAACTAATTCAAAAAGAAAGGTTTGTTCTTTATGCTTCCCTTCTTATATTAATAATTCGGTGTCATGCAGAGTCCAGAGCAGCATGACTCAATACAACCATTGTACTGTCAGTCTTAATTCCTGGGCAATTAACACTGAGAAAACAGAGTCTAACACATGCCTCATCACACAAAGCAAAACAAGATATGATTATTTCATCACGAAAAAAAATATAAAAATGCTGCACCGTTTCACAACCTGGATTTTTATATAGCCTGACATCCTGTTCTTGTATTTCTCTGCTAAGTACACATCGAGTTACTGCCGTTCTGTCCCTGATGCAACAAGCTGACAAGAAAGAGCACACTCACAGGGAAACTGGGGTAGGAGCTGAGATGCGTATTTTGAAGGGGATGTATCGTGATGGTACATCAGGTTATTTTTTTTTTACCCCAAATTTCAAAGTATCCTTCAAATGCTTAGAACATCCAAAGGATTTTCAGGAAGTATTTTTAATCTGAAGAGTTCTTCTGAGTTTTTCAGGGTTTTTCAGGGTTTCCCCTTCACTTGCTACCCATCTGATTTTTGTCTCCTCAACAAAGAGAGGAAGGTGGAATGCCAATCAGACCTCAGAACAAAACCACTATGAAAAGTAATCCATAAAACTACAACCTTTTCATACTTAAATTTCTGGCAAGAAAGAGGAGGTTTAAAACAAAACAAAACAAACCCACCTTTTTTCTTTATCTTTTTTAAAAGCATCTCTGTTCAGTGTATCTGCTATAATTCAGTGTTTTCTGATTGATAATTGTTCTCCACAGCATTTTTTGCCACTGCTGCTGTTGCTGGATTCCCCTTTGTGCCAATATTCTGCAGCGTCTTCTGTGCTTGTGTAGTGACCTTTTAATATTAGTGCTGATGTACTCTCATTTCTAATTCCTGGCAAGGACATTCTTGAATAGTGGTATGTGAAAAAAAAAATGCTGTTGCAATGCCATGTTATGCTTAAGAAGCTATAAATGCTGAGATAAGGTTTAGAGAGCTCTGCGTGCGTCACGTCGTTACATGTATACTTTGTAGAGGAGGAAAAGCCCAATACTACCCAGCTGTGCTTTTTAATTCAAGTTTCTCTGCGATTTAACAAAAAAAAAAAAAAGACCAGAGACTCCACTCTGAAATGCCAAAGGTGCCTGCTCGAACAGCACGGTGGAACAAGTATGTCCCACAAACCGCAGCAGGTCCGCCAGCACGAATATCTGTTTCGTTTAGGTTCACCTATGATTATTGATGCGACTCATCTTTCCTTCTGCTATCATGTTATCTTGAGGAGCATCTAATATAGATTGTAAGTTTTTAGGGCTTATACAATAAGGCTTCTTTTTCTTTGGCGATGGATGCAGTATATTTTCTGTCTTGTTGAGCTTAATTTCATATCAGCATTTTCAAAGAGCATCTGGAGTCTTGGGCTGAGCAAATCAGGGTTCCAGTCTGTGCTGAAACTTTTGTCCCTGACAATTTGTTCACACGGCAGGCCCAAGAAACGAATCTGCTGAAGAGCAGACCGGCCCTGGGGCATGCAGATGTGAGCCTGCCCATGCCATTTGGCTTAAAGGCAGTGGCTGGTCCTTGGCTCACCTTTATTTAATGATACAACACAGCCCGAGCTCCTGAGAAACCTTTGTAAAGCCCTGCAAAAGCTTGTCAGTGTATACTGCTTCGTATGAACTTCTGATTATTTCTCCATTTGGCTTTCAGGTGTACCTTGGCTGCCTTTAATATTCAATGAGGAGCAGGTCCTGAACCTGCCTTTTGCACCCTTTTGAAAACTCTGTTTCATGTGGAATAATGGCTGTGGCCAGCAAATCTGAAAGACCTGTCGAAGGCTGCGCTTTTCCCAAGTAGGTGAGATGAAACTTCATCTTAGCAGATCAAGTAGAAAAAGAGCAGGTGAAGAAAAGGTCGAAATAACATTTTAACGTGTTTTAAGCCAAGGTATTGTTCACATGCATGCTTTAAATGCTATAATCAGCATTATTCTGATTGAATTTAATTCTTTGCTTTCATTCTAATATTAAAAGATTCAGTTAAAATTAATGGATTTACTTGAATCAGGCACCATTGTATTTATGAGGAGGGAGTTAGTGCTGGAAGTGGATCTTTCTTACCTGATGCTTTGAACTAGAAAAAATGAAGAAAGAGATAATGTAGCAAATGGAAAGGGAACATGTGAGAGAATTTCAAAGTACTCACGGCTGCTTTGTTTGTATAGCACACAGTCTTTACCATGGTATAAAAAATGATACTGCACAGTCTGTATTCTCCCTGTGGAATGGACAAGAGTTTTTCATTTCATGCTTCATTCACAGCCAGCTACAATGATTTCACAGAGTCAGCACCTATGCTCAGCACAAAGGGAAGAACAACAAGATATTTATGGCCGGTGGGAGATACGTCACCAATTCCATTTCCACTACCCAACAGAACATCAAGAACAGGATCACATTGCCTTGAAAGAGAAAAACAGCAGAGAGGAGATGCTTTGTGTCTGTGGCCACGCGTTGAAAATTTTTAGAGAGATGTTCACGTTTTATTCAGGACATATATTGCCCATTGCAGGTTTGTATGGAAATAGCAGTAGTAGCTTCAATAGGCACCTTATAGTTTTGGAGGAAACAAAATAGATGTTATTTTGGAGAGGGAAGCTGCTTTCAGCTCTAACCTCCTTCCACAAATGCAGGAGAACAAATATTCTTGCTGCATAATGTTGTTGTGGTGCATTAAGCGTAGTATCCTGGTGAAGCCTATCCTCGTTTACTTTCAAGGAAATATTAACTGCTTACTCCTGAATCTGATGTTCTGCACTAACTATGTGTTGTCCAAGCCAGTGGTCTGTGAAGTGTGTTTATCAATTCCTTTTACGATGTGAGCTCTCTGAAACTGAGCAAAACGAAATAGAATTTTCTTCCAGGTATGATGCATCCTGTGAGCACTATATGTATTAACTCACTCATCTCTGGTCACACATGGAACTCAATCTATGTGTGTGAACACTCTGTGATTTAGAAAACCAGGTGTAAACAAGTAAAAGAATTAAATGTAATGAGGATTTATTACTGTCCACACCGATGACCTGCTCCAGGCAGGTTCAGTGTTAGTGGTTGGTTTTGTCACTGGCAATTGTTGTAGTGGGTGTTCAATGCCCATGGCAGGCGGGCTGGAATTAGATATCTTTAAAATTATGGAGTCATTAAGGTTGGAAAAGACCTCCAAGATCATAGGGTCCAACCACCCCTACCACCAATGTCACCCAGTAAACCATGTCCCTAAGCACCAAGTCCAAACTTTCCTTGAACACCCGCAGGGACGGTGACTCCACCACCTCCCTGGGCAACCCGTCCCAATGCCTGACTGCTGTTTCTGAGAAGAAATGTCTCCTCATTTCCAACCTGAACCTCCCCTGGTGAGGTCCCTTCCTTCTTTAATGTCCCTTCCATCCCAAAGCATGTTATGGTTCTATGAATTGTATATTACTTCCCTCTGGTTGTCTTTGTCTTTACTTACTGTTTAGGAGATGGCAGCTGCAAGGATAAGTTATCTCTACAGAAGTGCAATTTGTAAAAAGAGAAAATACTCTTAAATTTGTGATTTTAAAGACGGTTTTGTGATTATCTAATGTTGGGGTTGGCAGCACTAAAATCACCTTTAGGGCTTTTGTGTCCCATTCCCTCTCAAGTTGCATTTGCAGTCACTTTCTCTAACTCTGAAGAGTGAACTTCTGATGTTCCTGGAGACTGTAGCCTTTGCGGAGTTTCATTGCTATCTTTTTCTTCTTTTTGCCTCTAAGGAGGTGTTTTCTAAGGTAGCCCTGCACAGTCTTCCCATGTTCTCATTCTTATGACCTGCAATTATTTGGTGTCTCCCCTGTGCTTTGCAAGAGCATTTGAGTTTCTTTCTGTACAACATGAATGGTATTCAAAAAAATAAATTAAAAGGCCTCTGAACATCTCAAAGATGAGGCATTTATATTTTTCCTATCTTTGCAATCCATTCCACAGAATTAGGAAGCAAAATTCAAGCTCAAACCCCAGGTAACTTTTTCTCCTCTTACCAGAGCTGCTTTGCAGGGTAAAGTGTTTTCTTTTACTGCAATATGAATAGCTTTTGGTGGAATATGTACAATTATCTAGAAAGATCTGTTAGTGAATTAGTCAAGGAAAGGCAAAGAACTGAGTATCTTCAGCTTCATACAAATAAATGAGCTACATCTGAAGATTTAAGCAATCAGATTTGCATAATGATCATGTTTATGTCACATTGTCACCTGGTTTACAAATTCAGTGAGCATTTCACCACTATTATCTGTCGTCATAGTAGAAAAATGACACATCCAAGCTAAAGCAGTTTGTGAGGCAATATGAATGATATTTTGTGCTTTCTAACATCTGATCTTCAAGAAGTTTATCTTATTTGAGGAGTAAATTCACATCACCAGATCGGTGGTTGGGAATGTGGGTTTAGTGCATCCAGCTTTTAGAGTTTTGAGCAGGGAAGTGCTTGTCTGAACTCTTTCCAGATTACTAAAGGTGAGTAAATGGCCATCTTCTGTATTCTCTAATATTTGTATTTCACTTTCTATTTTCTGTTATAAACTTTTCCACACATTTTTTTTTTTAACAGTATTGTTTATTGCAAAAATGTTTTGATTTCAGCAAGTTTTCCTCAGCCTCATTTTACAGAAAATTTTCAGCAACAGTAAGTAGAGTGTTGCACTTGTGTTACCCTGAAAATCCTGCAAACACTATTGTACTATTTGGATTGTTTTCATTAATTATTTTATGGCTGTTTTTCCCTTGTAGGCCTAATTAATTTCTCTCTGACTTCTAGAAACTTGGTTCACAAAATGTGAAAAGCACCTTTTTTTTTTTCACTTACTGAAGGAGGTTTAGCATTATCTCATTTCCATCTGTTTTCCTCCAAAACAAAACAAAACACATAAAAATCAATAGTTACAACAAAGATGCATCTCTTTATTATTGTGGTGAGTTTTGGATGTTTAAATTTGCAAATAAAGCATTCACTTTACTTGAGAGTCAGGAAAGAGAGGCAGGCTCCTGCTGAGGAATGGTTTCATAAAGAAGGATGTTTCCAGAAGCAACAGTTTCCTTTATATATGTCCATTCCTTCGCTTGTTCAGACTCACGCATCTTTTGAAGAGGCCAGATTTTCTTTCTTCTCTTTCTTCTCTTTCTTCTCTTTCTTCTCTTTCTTCTCTTTCTTCTCTTTCTTCTCTTTCTTCTCTTTCTTCTCTTTCTTCTCTCTCTTCTCTCTCTTCTCTCTCTTCTCTCTCTTCTCTCTCTTCTCCCTCTTTTCTTTCTTACTTAGCCCCTCAGTCTTGGCATCCAGTGCTATTTGTCACTTCAGAAACGTGGTGGCTGCAGCCTCAGCAGGTGTGAAACTAAGCATGGACCTGCCTTGCTCTGGGTGTTTACCTCCTCTATTCACACAGGCCACGTGCACCTTCCGATCTTGAACATTTAGAAGCACCATGGAGAGATTTTTAGCACGGTGGTTTTCTGTGCCCCAGTGTTGTACTCCATCGTGTGGAGTTGTGGCTTTTCCACTGCACATCGGCACCGCGTCTCAGATCTCTTCCCACACAGCACACCTCGCGTCTTGGGCGGCCTTCCTTTTATCTTCTACAAAACTGGACATCACAGACACCAGTACTTGTGAGAAACGGCTGCTGAGCTTTATGCCAACAGCAGCTCAGGGTGTGAAAAGCGTCCCGAGAGGCAGGAATAGGGGCCAGCCTGTTACTGCACCAGCTGGATGCCGCGGTTCCTTAGGCTTTGTTCTCTAACTGCCATGAAGTGGCTTGTTTATGATCTTTTTTGTTTCCCTCAGTGGAAACAGGGCTTAGCTCGCAATGAATACAACGGATTTGTTTTTAATTAAGGCAGCTGGACATGTCTTACAATTATTCCTCACCGGTTTGAAGATTTTAAGCATAGACTCTGGTGTGGGTGCAAAGCAGTGTAGGCTGGTGCTTATGTGGCAGGTAGAGCTGGGTAAAGGTTTTTGTGGTTATACAAAATATTTTATTGAAAATTCAAATCAGATCGTGAAGAAGCTACTTATAAATTCAAGTCATGTTTATTAGTTTTAGCTCAGATATGTGTATTTCTATACACAACAAATGAAAAGGGAATAATTTTATCCTGTTTACCCAGCAGGTGAGGGACCTGTTACCTCTCAGGCATGAGGCTTGGGTTTGAATCCTTCCCCCCTGCAGGAGTTTTGAACACAGGAGCTCTTAGAGCAGGTTCTCAATGCCGTTCAGACCTCTTCCTGAAGATGTCCCATCATTTTTTAAAACCCACGCTTTAACAATTCTGTTCAAATGCTTCCAGTTGCACCAGTGGACCTGATACCAAGACGCTTCTTGCTAGCCTGTTGTTGACCTCCACTGAAAATGATAGAGGTTAATGTTTGTGTAAGAAGCAGTCTGTAGGGTATAGGCTTTGTTAGCCAAAATTTTCTTTTATTTCATTTTATTTCGCTGAACTTATCTGTTTTTCAAGTATAAACTGCATGTGCACACATTTCTACGGCCAGATTGTCAGTAAGTAGTGCATTTTTAGTTCATTGGAAATTAATGAAGCTATAGGAGCAATTGGGAGTAAATCGGAGCTTCTGTGGGCTAGTGACTGAAATGCAAACTCAAATAGCTTATTTCTTATCTAGCTATTCAATCCCCTGAAATGAAATACTTATTCCCTTGGTAGATTTTTTTTTTTCTTTTCTTTTCTTTTCTTTTCTTTTTTTTTTATGAAAACTAAAAATAAAAATGGAGAGATGGAAAAAGTGAAAATTACATCAAACAAAACTGAAATCGCTTAGTTAGGCAAATGGTTGAATGGTTGTTTCTTTTCCCCCTAGATTTTTGCCCTTGCTTTCAGTCATGTTGGAAACCAGTCTTGCTATGCATTGTTTTCCTTCTTGTTCTTTCCATAATGCACTTTTCAGAGGATTTTCTAAAAGTACTTTTCCAATTTGAGTGCTTAATACATAAGGGTCAGGCTACTTTTTTTCCCCTTGCCTGTTGCTGCTTTGGCTGTAAGTAGAAAAAACAGTGAAAAAAAAACAACAGTCACGCTGGCTTTTCCAAGCTCCGTGTCTTACTGTGCAAAATAATGAAGACCTCACAAAAAGCCTATTCCTAGAGGAATACATCTTAATATTAACATTTAGTATCTAATGTACAATCTACAATAAAGAATGCCTGTAGTGCAAAGCACTGAAGTTGTCTGATTTATTCCAAATTTATGAAGGTATAATCTTCAGGCTCTAAATGAAGGACAAATTTAGCATCCAAATTCTTCGTATCTAACACACAATCTATAATACAGAATGCCTGTAGTGTAAGGCACTGAAGTTGTCTGATTTATTCCAAATGTATGAAGTTATAATTTTCAGGCTCCAAACGAAGTAGAAATTTAGCATCCAAGTTGTTTTTGCTGTTTTCCTTTTGTAGACTCCAGGTGATGGTGTCAGATTTTATAAAGTGCAGCTTTTTTTCTAGACCTAGAATAAAGGCACCTGGTTTTGTAGTGATTTATATAGTGGTTTTGTTTTCTTTTACAGATCTCTGGACACATCTCTCGCTTTTATTATTTTTCTCTTAAGCATGAAGCCAATTCTTCCACTAATGATATGTTTTCTTGTACAATAGCTTATAATAAAATCTTGAAAATAAGGAATTGTAATCTGTGAAAAAGCTTGTACACTAGGTGAGAGAAAATGTCCTCCTGAATTCATCCCCTTCAATCTGCCCAGCTGTGTGCCCATTTTATAATGTCATACAAAAGAATTGTTTAAATTGGACGAATCATTGCTTGGTGCTCTGCTGCTTCTCTGAAGGCAAGAGGTGGGAAGTTCAGTGGCCCGGGCTATCCAGCAATAGCATTTACCTTTTTGTCAGCCCTGTCCTGGATTTGAAGCGGCACCAATTCAGATGAAGAAGGGGTTGTTAATTCAGATAAAATCAAAACCTGCGTGCAGAGGCAGATACTTGGGGATGCTGAAAGTTGTGTGAAAAGTCGGTGATAGGACTGGAACGGAGGCGACATCTCACAGACCTCTATTCTGAGGGCTGCTTTCTGTGCCATTCTCCCTGATGCATCAGAGTGAGACTTCTGCCTTACACTTTTGAATGAGATTTGTCATCGTGCCCACAGCATTTGCTCCTTATTAACTTGGATTCGTGATGTTGTCATGAAGTGACTGTGCTTCCCTGTGTTTCAGTAGCATCTAATGCCAGAACCTGACCTGTGTTTGGATGTGCCATTATGTTAGCGATACTAAATAATATAGAAATGATACACATACAAATGTTGGTCTTACGACACTGGGAAAGATCCCTCAGACAACTTTTCACACCAGCTTGCTGTGATATTTTGGGAGTCACCTGTCCTGCCCTTCTGACTCTCCAGATTGTAGGTTGGCAGCTCCTTTCGGTAAAACTTTTGAGGTTGAATTGCCTGAGCTGAACTTGAGGGAAGCTGAGACTTGGCCACCGGCCAAAAAGCTCTCAAAGCGAAGCATCCCAGAAGGATAATGTTTTCAACCTTTCAAATCTCAAATGGTTCACTGCAGTTCTAATTACAGACTCCCATCAGAAAAACCTCACGTAACAAAAAGTGGGGAAAAAAATACAAAAAGTGTAATTTCTCTATACAAAGACAAGACAATTGATTGCAACCTATAAAGCTACCAATTATAGAAGATTTGCTTGTTGGGTGTTCTAACTGTTACCATAGAACAAAATTCAGGTTTCCAGGCACTACTGCAGTCATCTACTGTGACTGAACAAATGGGATGCTTTAAAAAACATGCAGTAAGTCACTGAGCCTCCGAGAGCCCCAGCCGTAAGCATTTAATTGCCATTGACAGTTCTGGCCAATTAAGTCTCTGTAATAATGATCGCATCAGCAAAAATTACTGGATCTTTTATGTTCAGAGAACCACAGCTCCTAATTGGAGTATGGTTTCAATGAAATCTTTTCTCTCCATTACCAAAACTAACATTAGAGATTACAGGGATCAGTGTTTCGATCAGTGGGTTGTGAACTTTGCTAGGGGTGAGAAAGGCAATCAGGATTATTGGAAGGCCCAGAAAATGTTAATATAGTTTAAAGGAAATAAAACGTTGCTCTTTCTCTCCTGTTGCCCCTCAAGGTGAGTTATTCTCCAGTTGTATTTGCAACATACAGTGGACGCTTAGAGACAGAGCCAAGTTTGAGCTACTGGGTTCTTCATTTCAAAGGGAATTATTACCTTGGCAAAACCATGGGGTGCTTTATGGCTTCTGGTCAGAAAGATATTCTCTCTTCACAATGTAAACTGCACTCACTTATGGTTTCCAATGCTATCCTAAGTATACAAATCTTCTGTTAATATTTTATGCACAATCAGGCTTCAAAGTGTATACTTACAGATTCATATTTGTTGCCGTAAAATAGTCAGATTATTATTCTGACTGCTCATATTTAACCCATGTAAGGAAATCATAGCAATACAGTAGTCAAAATACAAGCACCTCTTCTACAAAAATACTAACAAAACCTCTTACTTGACCAATGATACGTTCTACTTTTATTGTCCTGCAGCCCCTATCAAATATTTTTCAAGTGTTAGCAAAAGAAAGGCCTTGTTGGAAGGATTTGTTTGCCCTACTATTCTGTGTATTGCCATGCGAAAAGCCAAGCAAGCCTCCCTGCCTTTCACCTGCCCGTTTAGCAAAGGACTTGAGTGACTGATCTACATCAGCTGCTGCAAGTAACAAGGCAGCCCTGGGGAGGAAACAAGCTGGCATATTCTAGTCAATCTGCACATGGTCAGGCCACCGGGACCTCTGTTAAGAAAGAAGACCCCCTGGCAACACCAGCTGAATGAGCTCTCAGCAGATCAGAGCACAAGGTTTGCTCCCCGAGACAGACTCCCATATTAAGGGATCACACCATGCTTGTTGTTACGGGCAATGTTGTGTTATTCTGCTTTTATGCATTTCCCCCCCCCCCCAGGTTATTCTGTGAAATGCAGTTTTAAGCTCTTTTTCTTTAGCATTCATACCTCATTCTTTTTAAAGTGATATAGGATAATTTAATCAAGCGGTCTCTAAAATAATAGGAAAGTTATGCTAATTTTTGGAGATTAAAATGTATCTTTTTTTTTTGCTCATAAAGTAATGTGCTCTTACTTTATAAGTAACTTGCTCTTTTTTATGGAGAGTTGGAATTGTTTCTTTAATACATTACAAGCTCATCCGGAAAGGATCACACAGTGAATCCCTTGAGCCAAGGTAATAGACGCTGCCCCACGCTAGCTCTGCAGCCTTTTATGCCTTTCAGTAAAAGCCTGAGTGGGAATGTATTTTTTGTAGGAGGAGTTAACAGAAGTCTAATAATTGGATTCAGAAGGAGCAGATACTGTTACGATTGTTAATGAATGTTCATTCTTTAAAAGCCCTAAAGTTTCTGTTATTGCAGAGGCCACCTATGCTTTTATTTCTAGGCTCTGGGCTGCAGCACTAGACTGAAATTTAGGGCTCCTGTGTTTGCTGTTGCTTTCAGAATAGCCTTCATCCCTTACTTTGTTGCTTTATGCATCACTAGATATGAACTGGGGATAATAATATTCATCTAAGTTTAAGTGCTTTGATGTCAGCTGTTTAAAAAAGCAATACAAAACCTAGTGGTCTGGTGCTATTCTGGTCTGCCAAGGCTCCCAAGTTCTTCAGAGATTCATGCGTGTGCACTTCTTCCCCTATGTGGTACTGCTGTTTGCGGGAAGGTTTTCGTCTTGCTTTCCTCCTTCGGGATCAGGCCCCATTTCAGGTCCACAAGCTCCCAGAATAGCACAGCCCCCATCGCTGCCACTGATGTTCAAAGGAGCACTTGCTTTGGTCCCTGAGCGCTTCTGTGCTGCAGTACAAACAGAGCTCAGTGCTGGCAAATATTGGACTTCAAAATGACCAAAAGCAACCCAAAGGTTCTGCATCCATTCTCTGTTTTACCCTTTGTATACAAAAAGCCCTACCAAGTGCTAGTTGCAAAGCAGTGCTTCATAGCCTGCAAGTGTACCCTGACTTTGCACAGTGAGAATGACTGCAATGAGGGCAAGACACAGGAGAATAGCACCTACCAACGGTACTTTTAAATAACCCTCTGCTCTTTAGCCCCATGGGCACCATGGTTTTAACTTTATTTTGCTGTATGACATTAGGACTGTATCCTTAATTGTATGGTATAAACGCTCCAGTCTCCTATCAAACAAGATAACGTCTATTGTTCTCTTCTGGTCTTTTGTTTTATTTATTCCATAACTGTTAAAGGAGAGCTCATCACTCTGATGCTTATAGGGCTGTAGTAACACTTGTACCTTTTAATAAACAAACATTCATGGGAATGCTCAGGAGGACATCAAGGTAGGTTCCTGTGGTAAACAAGATGAAGAAGCCCTTAGTGACACTTGACTTCTAGCAGAATTTGTTGTAAAGCCTAATGATTTTCTTTGCCTGGGGTGGAACACAGAAAAATGATGAGAACGAGGGCAGGAATGTGCATTTTCTTCCGTGAAATGCATTCTGGGTCTGTGATAAGAATTAATCTGAAGATGAGACTAGCCTGCAAGCCTGGGTTTGCTGAACAAACGCAAAATTTGAAGGATGAGTCCAGATTCAGACCTAAGAGTGTGTGCATCCAGTGGTTGGAGTGCCAGGCTGAAGGACAGGCTGATACATAGTCATAATGGAGTGTGATCTTCATTCAAAGGCATTTATTTCTCGGTATTCTTATTTTTTACACTTGTTTGTGTTTCTCTGCAGACTATAAAATACTTTCCACAACAGTGGAAAGTATTTTGTTGTTTTGTTGGCCGAGGGCTTAGCCCTATCCTGCCTGTGCTCTGTAAGCAACGCAATAATGAAAGCAACAAACATTAGTTCAGGTCCTCATTCTGTTTCTGATGAGAAAATAAATCTTTATTTTTTAGGTTGTTTTTCTTTTTGCTTATGGGAGGGGAGTGAGTAGATGGCAAGGCTTTCCCCTGATTGATCACTATCACTTTGTGGTCTTTTCAGAACATGGCATTGACTTCAGTTCTTGTTTTCCTGTGCTGCTGACCCAGGGTCAGCTTATGGTGTCCTCTTTCTCACTGCTGCCCCTGTGTCTTTCCAGGAATGGAGCAATTTTGCTCTAGTGCAAGGGAAGAAAGGTTGATGGCCAGCTGGTGTTATTGCTTCTGTTTTCCCTAACCTCTTTTCCCTGCTGCAGAAGTGAAATAGATATAATCCTTTATGTTACGTGGTCTCAATTCATACTCAGCACTGAAGGGACCAGATAATGGAATTGGGAGTTTCTACCTGTAGGTCACAAGATCAAATTTGGCTCACAGTGGTAATGATCAAAACTGGCTGCAACTGAATGGCTCTTTCAGTATCCTGTGAGAAAAGAGAGTATTGGTTCAGCCAGATCCAATCCCTTTCTTTTTAAAGAAAATATACAGCATTTCAGTCTCAGGTGTCTCTTCTGTTTCAGTTAACTAAACTGGAGTTAAATTAGCTTTAAAGTTCATCAACTGCGTACCTTTCATGGGAACTGAACTTGTTCATGAAAGAAATGAAAATACAGTGTGAATTCAGACATGCGACTCTTGTAAATCAAGTGCAGTATTATGCACATTAGGGCTGTAATTTGGTATTTGTGGCGATTTCTGTACATACTCTTGAGATTTTCATGGGATTTTTTTAAAGCATTTTTGCATGCTTTAAGTCTTTTTTGCATTGCTAGAGTGTTATATAGAAGCATTGGCAGAAATTATAATCTTGCCCATTTATCTCTTTTAAAATTTTCACCTGCAAATTTTCCCATATTTACTAAATAATCATGGATCAGAAGATATTCATTTTAGATGACTCACTTTGATCAATAAATGTCTTGGTCTGTTTCAGTCCTTATTTACTTGAGTCGACCTACTCCAGTCAAGTCATCTTTGCGCATCAGGAAATGCAAAATTTTCACATTCCAGATTGCTGCTCCAGAAATAATGCCCAGGATTTTAGGAATGTGGGGCATGCTGAAGTGACTGCTGTAATAGTAAGACTTCATTTGGGTCAAGCAAAGCATTTGATTTACCAGGCTGCATAGATGTTTTTGGCCAGTGACTTTGTGTTTTGTTTTGTGAGAGTAGTGCTGCCTATATTTTTTGTCATGGATGCAGTAATTTATTCTCATGGAAAGAGGAATTATTGATGGCATTTTATCGATGACTCAGTTTTTCCTTGAAAGCCAATTTTGTCCGTAAATATTTGCTAATACAATTCCAAGTTCAGGTTCCTAGGTGGTTTTTACAAGATTGACTTAGAGGACCCAATATATTAATGTTAAGCTAAGTTTTTTGAATACAGTGTATAATCCCTTACTCCTGTATTTATCTCACTGCTTATAGGCCCATCAAGTTTTCCATCCAGTTGCTCATGAATAAATAATATGACATGCTGTCTCCTCAACAGCTGCTTTCTGCTCCTTCGTTCTGCCAGTGATGCAGAAAGTCACCGTGCATTTGCATATGAAATACCAGCTCCAAATCACATTCGTGCATCCTGGACAAATGCACAGGACAATAAATGAAGCACCAAGGAATGCTTTCGGATGTCCGTGGGCCAGGTAACTTATTTGAATATGGCTCAGGTGGTGGCCTATGGAAATCTTTATTCTCAGTCAGACTTGGTGCAAATTCAAGCATCCAGCAAGCCCCTGCCCTTTGGAACTATCCATTTGAGCATCAGCAACGTTTTATAGCTTGCCTGTCATAATGGAAACAGTTGGGGTCTAAACTGCTAGAAGATCATTGCACTTAAAACTGAGCACGTCTCCTGAATTGGAGTCATTGTGCAGAATAAAGAGGGCTGAGTGATAAATTTGTATATCGTAATTGTCTGTGTTATAGAAAGAATGTCTTTCAAATTTGTCTTTTCTGAATTCCTCTTATTGTTGTTTCTTCAGGGCATAAAAATCTTTGATGAAAGAAAGAAGAAAAAATAACAGCAAAACTATTTCTTTGTAATGACAGGAAATAGTTACATAAAACATGGGAACTTGAGAGATCTAAAAATCAAAAAAACTCCCAACCACTAAACAGAAAGCCTAGAATAAAAAAATAAAAAATAATAAAAAAAAAAATAGATCTTCAGCCTACCAGGAAATATGCCCATGTCCTTCTCCACTGCAAGTCCTTGTGTGTCCAGTCCTGGTGTCCTGCTTTGTCGTGTCTCCACCACTGTCCCATGTCACAGCTGCGTGCCAACCCCAGTGCCCATTTTCCCTCTCTGTGGGGGGAACATTCGAGTCTCTGAGCATGAAAGGTTCTGAATTTCTCTCCAATCTCATCCTGGATCTGGGCAACAGAAAAAGGGCTGCTGTGGCCCGGGGACCCGGCACGTAGCACATCTGGCTCGTGGTGCAGAGATTGCAGGACCTCTGGCAGTGTGGCTGTAATACAGGGTTGTGCTGTGTTGTAAATCTTTAAATAAATCAGGTCTTTAAATGTCAGAGAGATGCATAATACATAATAATCCATTACAATACTGCAGTAGGCACTGGGAGAAATTTAAGGAACATAAGCAAAATAATAGTTTTGTTGGCTAACTACTACAAACGAGGTAGGACTATGGTTGAGTGGCAAGAGTCTGCAAGAGAGAAGTCTCCAGCAATCAGGTGGCGTGTGTATTTATGTGGCTACAGCCCAAGGTGTATTTTGGCACATGAGAACAGGGTTAAGGTTGTTAGCGCAGCACAGAGGTTGTAGATAAGTGTGAAAAGTAAGATTGTAAGAACTATAAGAGGGAAGGAGTGAGGAAGGGCAAGCCCTGAGCAGTGGATCAAAACCACGAGTATTTGCCTGCAGCCTGTTGGGGTGTCCATTTGTGACCGCCTGGGGCTGTGCCCAGTTCTGAATTCAACACAGTCACAGCCAAGGCATCCCATATTCATGCACTGTGGAAATTCTTAATCTCGTCATTTTTATTTTCAGCTTATTTTAGATGTGAAATTTAGCATGATTTATTGTTGTCATTCTCCTGACTGGATGTAATCCAACACCCGAAGTCTTCTGAGCAGGGCAGGGTGTTAAAATGGCTGGATAGAATCAATGCATTCTTTTGATTGCCGTAATTTGTAAATGAATTAACTAAATCAAAAGATAAAAAGCTGACCTGGCAACAAGACTAAGTTGTTGGTGGATTTTTTTTCTTGGTTTCTTTATTTTTTCTTCTAGATGGAGCCAAACATTTGTTAGTATATAGGAACCAATAGCAAATCCTGAAACATCAGTTTGGTCAGTGGAAAGCAAAAATAGATGACAACTGAAAATCAAACCATGTTTTGGGAGAGTCCTAGGAAAAATGAGACAACTTGCTTAAAAAATAAATCCTCAAACATATCCACAAGCAAAAAACTCATTTATCCTGTGAAAGCACATATTAGTGTTTTCTGAGGATCTAAAACTTAATCAGAAGCAGAAATTAGAGCTCTGTCTCTTACTCTCTGGGAGAACTTTTTGTACAATTCCACCCTGAAATAATCATCAGTATCTTTCAAAGTGCTGGTTTTCTTGGCCACTTTGAGTGCTGTGCTCTTTAAGGTCCTGGCCATGTATCCCAGTAGTAGCTGCTGAGTGCAAAGTATTTAGGAACATCTAGTCCCCAGCAAAGGAAAAAACTGACCATAATACTTGCTTATTTCTTGCAATTATTTTTGTCATGTTAAAAGTGGGAATTTTAATGCTTGAGTTTTTGTTGAAGTGAAAATACATGAACGGGTTTCCTTCATAGGTCTTGAAAATAATCTGTTTAAGTTTTCATTTGGCTGGTTGTCAGCTGTCATGTATTAGATGATGTCGTTTGGGAGATTTTCTTCCTGATAAGTTTAAGAATCTAAAAAATGGATTTATTTTGTTTTCTTTTAGATGCCACTAAAAACACCATCTTCTGTTTTAATATGATTTTTTTTTTTTTATTGTACTTTTTGTGTGTTTGCTTCTCTTTCCTTTCCACCTGTCATTTTTTTGCTTTGTCTTTCCCTACAGAATTCCTTTTGCTTTGCTGGCTTACATTGAGGTATGGTTCAGTGAGGCCCCAGTGCCTTCTGGAACTACTTCGAGCAACATCATAAGCAAATCCATGTTTAATGAAGCATTTTACAAGACCAGTTTAAACCCACCTGCTAAAATAGCACATGGTTTACTTTAATATCATCTGTGGCTAAATAAAGGGATTTTTTTGTTTTGCTTTATTTGTTTTGCTTTCAAACTATAATTTACAGCTGTTGGTAAGAGCAATTAAACTTGGTAAGAGGAATTAAACTTTAAATTCAATAAAATACATCGTGCTTTAGTTAAGTAGGGATTTGATGAGTATATATTAGTGTAAGTCCATCCAGAGGAACGAAGCCCAAATGGTAAGGGGGTATCCAATTACTTTTGTCTCCGCCAACAGACATGCTGCTCTAATTAAAAGTCTGCATGGAATATTTATAACCAAAAAGAAGAAGAAAAACTCCCAACAGTAAGCCTGCCAAAAACAATGAGTGCGAAGTGGAAATCCTTCGAGTAAGGGAATCATAAACTTTGCTGTAATGCTTGTCTTTGTTTTCCCAGCTCTGAGGGCCTGAATGACAGTTTGGATAAAATATATATCGTGTTATTAAAAAATAAATGGTTGAGTTCACTGCAGAACTTACTAGACGAAACTGTGTCGCATTATGTAGGAGGTCAGAAGAGACTGTTGGATTGTTACGGATCTTAAAAAGTGCAAGAGCACTAACATAAGTAAGTCCATCATGAGAACTTGGTGGAGCTGATGGTGATGATAGGGGAACCATCCCAGATCTGCCTTCCCCCAGTAATCTCAAAAGGCCTCTTATCATACTTTTTGTAGGTGGATTTTGAAGGCATTGATGTCATTGCTCCCATGCTATAGATGTTTGGGGACACAATAAAATGAACTGGCTTGCATATAAGGGTCACTCGTGGTAAATGCCAGAGCCAGAAACAAGCCCAGGCCTCTGGAATGCTGCTCTCTTTTCTTTTCCCTTCTTTTCTTTCCTGCCTTACATTTCCTGTACTTGGGTTGTTTCTGAGGTTTTATATGCACCCTGCTGGCATTCACAAATATCCTTCATAATGGCTCTTTTTTGTGAGGTATTGAGTCTGGCATGCTAAATAGCACTGAAATGAGCAGTTACTCAGCCCTGAGCTGCGCGCAGCAGCATATGGATTAATAATACTCCTCAAAGAGGTATCTGTAAAAGCTGTGGGTGATGAGCAGCTTGGAAGAAGAGTCCCTGTCGTCTCCCTATATAGGAAAATTGAACGCTTAAGTGTCTGGTTCCAAGAAACGGAAAGCCAAAATTTTATACGGTGTGACACAGTTCAGTATTTCTTTTCTACCAGTGATGATTCTAATTATGTGTTACACGGATCTAATTCTTGCAACGATTCTTTTATTTATTTTTTTCTCTCTTCTTTGTTCCTGGAGTACTTAGTGTAATATTATGCATACTCATATGGGGAAAAAAAAAAGAACAACACTAGGGTATGTGCCCCACAATTCATCCTTCTGTTGAGTGGAAAAGCAATGGGAGCTGTTCAGAGCAGACAGGAATATTCTGCTTCATTTATATCATCTTTATCTGAATGAATTTCACCTCATAAATCCTGTGAGGTCTCTTCGCTTTGCCTTTCCTTAATTTCGTTGCCTGAAACCGTCTCTCTGAAAACTGCTACTTACAGCACAGCGTGAGTTCGGGGAGAGAAGAGAAGAAGGGGTCTCGCCCTCTCTTGCCTCTTGCACTCATTTAGCATATTGCTTGAATAGGTGGGTTGGGAGCACGCTGGCAGCTGTTAAAATGAAGTGTTTGCATTCTCCAATCAATGATAGCCTTCTGCAGACCTGCTCCTATAATCCAAAAGAGAACAACAACCGAAACTCAGGTGCTTATGTGCCATCGGGGCTTTCTCATAAATCTTGCTGTGGAAATTCCTAACCTTCCAATGGCAGTGTTAGTCTCTCTGTTATCTATGCAGTGCTATTGGAAAGGCTTTTGTTCTACTAATCCACGTGTAGCTATTTAAAAACTCAATTCTATAGAATGAATTTTATATAAACTTTGCAGATTTTGATCTTTGCCAAAAATTCCTGTCGGTCTGATAAAGCTTTTATTTCACTTTTTTTTTTTTTTTTTTTTTTTGTAGTCCCTTGGTTTAGAGAGGTGTGTTAACTATTGGAGGCAAATTCAAATTTCCTGATATCAGAGAGTGTTGTTTATCATTTAATACATGTATACCTAATGTGTGATATTTTTAAATATAAGTATTTGAGCTAGGGCTCATAGTGATATTTGCTACAATAGACTGCATTGTGCAATGCTCCTGCAAGTATATCCTTCTGATATTTTTAGCAGCTTGGATAATACAACTACTCTGCTGTCCAGCAGTATAGCAATCAATGTCTTGTTTGCCAAAAAAAAGAACTGACCCACCTCAACTTCCCTTAATTGCAAAAAGGAATTTTTGAGCTGCCTCCCTGCACTCCTCAAGGGCTGCATTTGGTTTCATTTTGACTAGGAGGGCACTGAGTACCCTGTGGCAAGTGGTCCAGGGCTGGTGGAGGGCATCAGGAGTCTTGCAGAGTCAAGCTCTTGTACAGGGGGATTCTTAAAGCTTCTGGATTGTTTTCAGCAGGTCTACAACTCTACGTGACATGGAAAAAAAAAACAGTAAACTTAATAAATCAAAGGTTGGAAGAATAAAGAATTATTAAGTAGATAGGCATGTTTCTTTTCTTATTGTTTGAAGTTTCCACAATATTCTTGTGATCTTGGATGTTTTTTTTCATATGCAATAGTGTCGAGTATTACAGGAAATATCTGACCATGTTTTTCCTTAAAGATTCCAAACATTTGGATTTTTTTTTCTCTAAAATTATTGTAGGGATTTAATAGCATAGTATAATTTTCTCATACTAAGGTTCATCAAGGATGTGTTTGCAGTATGTTTTTCAGAGTAATGCTGATGTTGCTGTCAATATTCCATTTTCTGTTTTTTTTTTTTTTTTTTTTTTTTTGTTTTTTTTTTTTGTTTTTTTTTTTGAGCATCACTCTATGTTTCTTCAGAAGTATGTTGCAGGAAAATGTACAAGTGCTTTTCTTTTTAACATAGACTTAAAGAAAAAAGGGAGGGGGGAGAGGGGCATGAGGGAAATAAAATTGTTTTTCAATGCAAAAATTATGATTTGATTACTGAGGAGGTTAGCTTGGCAGCAAAAAATACTTTGGAAAAAAATAAAGGAAAAGCTTTAAAATATATTTCTTTCCATAGTAATTTTAAGGAGATAAGTTTTCTGAAGTGGATACAAGTCATTAAGCTGGAATTTGGATATGCATCATGAAATGCACATAATAGAATCTGTACGTGTGACAGAACTTTCTCCATCTCTAATGAAAGTTCATTACGGATCTTTGCATATTCTCCTCAACAAGGCCAACTCATTCTGCCCCAGTAGATCAATTAACTTTTCTCTGCCATCTGTTCAGCCAGCCATTAGTTCTGTCAACATCGCATCTTCTGGTGGCTTTCAACAACAGAAGGGCTTTCAGAGGCTGGGGGGAGGCAGGTGCCAGTGGTGTGCTGGAGTGTGCTTGCTGTACATGGTGAGAGCAGATGGGAAGACCTTGAGAAGAGAGCCTAGCGATGGTGCACAGCGATTCTGTTTGTAGGTTGTTCTTCATTCAATTAAATTATTGTTGTGTTTGATGTTCCTCATGCTTGCTGGCATAGGGTAAGTAACTCTGTCAGTGTATTGCCTCTGTTATACCCCTAGCAGAAGCCTGACTCTAGTTTTGTAAAAGCAATGTAATCGATCCCTATCCTTCCGTGAGCTTTGGGTCAGCCCATAGGAGACCAAGCGTGGGCCTACAGAATTACAGAAGGATGCTGAACTGGCGCTGGGGCCAGAAGCTCCCTCGCAGAACGCGGTGTCTCTTTTGGGAATGGACAAAAAGTTGATGGGATTGAGAACAAGAACATCTGATGGCTGCTGAGGCTTTTTGTAAATCTGGCTGCTGAGAGCTCTGCTCCAGGATACAGCGTGTACTTACACAGCTCTGGATGTAATTCTCGTCTCCCAACGTTACTGCAGAATGGAACATGGAAATGTAACTACAGAGGGTGCACTACAGGTTGCACGTGCCAGTGTTAAAAGACACCTGTAAATCCTTGGGTAGAAAGAGGGAGTTTCAACAAATGGATTTTTTTTGGGGGGGTGCAGTGGTAGTTATTCAAAGTCTTATCTAAAGCCCGTTCAGATCTGTACCCCTCAGAGCACAAACCCTGTCCAGCTCTCCTTAGTCAGTCTATGACTGGTCACAGGTCACAGAGGCTCATCTCTCTTGAGATGTCTTTTTGGGCTGAAAGAAGAGTGTTTAGCAGCAGAAAGAACCAAGTTCTGAGTTTACTAATATCCAAGGCCTCTCTACGCTTCTATCTTAATGCCATTAATAAAGAATTAATAATAACAGAAAATGAAAAAAGCCTACTGCAAATACCTTCCTTTAAGAACAACTTGAACAAATAAATGAGGAAAGTTACATCTTTTTTTTTTTTTTCTTTTCTCACAACTGTTACCTAACTTGTTATTGCTCGGTAGACAGTGACTGCAGAATTACAGACCTCTGGCTTTCAGAATTTTTCTTTCATCTCTGCAGAAATGAATCAATATTAACAACATTATGGTTTAAAATAGTAATAATCTCTACTGAGTTCCTGTTTCCTTTGAGATAGATTATTTTCCCATACAAATGGTTACTCTGGGTCCTTTCTTGCTTGCCATTTCACACTCTGCACCTGGGTTCTTCAGTAAATCCTTCATTATATCAGATTTTACCTTATTTGTCAATATTGTAGCCAGCTGTTTGTGTCTCTGTGGTTAATGTCTTGTTGATGCTTCCCTCAGAATTTCCCATTTTCTAGGACTTATAAATTAGCTTTAAAAAGGGGGAAGAAACTCTCTAGCTGAAAATTCAGACCAGCATCAGAAATGAAAGTGCTTTAAAGATGTGTTAAGCTGCGCAGCAGCCTCTCAAGGGGAGAGATGGGAGCCCTTTTTCTTAAAATCTTTAAATGTTGCTCAGAACAAGTTCGGTATAAAGTACTGCAGGGAACAATCTACCATTGGCAGAGGAACTGCTTTGTATTTTATTTATATAGTAAGAGGAGTGAGGAGCAGGAAGACAAGAAACAGCACCAAGTAACAAGTTAACAAGTATTTATTGTGAGTGTAAATCATATGCTTGATGTGAAGAGGGGACATGGTGTTACTAATAAAAATAGAATTGGGTGACCTAGATAAAGCTTATCACCTTTGTCTTCCAGGATATATCATCTGAAAATAGCTACAGAACTGGCGTGAATAGAAGACTGTGTTTGGGTACGTGGAGAAAAGACCCACCTATAGCTTGGGATTCCCTTTTACAAAGACTTCACAGAAGCTACCTGTGCATAAATACTGGGCTACTTTTAATTCCTGAAGAGGTCGATTCTTGTTTCAGAAATAGTTTTCACATTCACTGCTTTCTCTCTGAAATGTGAGTGCTTCCTTTAACCTGAAGTGCAAGAACCTAAATTACAGAAATGGTTGGAAACTAATTAGGGATCAGAGGTGCCGCAGCGTTGGGAGCTCTGCAATTGCACAGTGCTTCCCTTTCAAACAGTGGCAATTGGCAGATGCAGCACAGAGATTTACATTCATTGCAGAGGAGTTTGGACTAAGCATTAATAGAAGGGGCCATAGGAAGGAGGGCTGGGAGCACTCTGGTTTTACACCAGCTGTGCCAACACCAGCTCCTTACCCTCCTCGCAGTAGGGTAAAGGACATTGGCTGCGTGTTTACATTTTAACAATTTCTATATTCACGTCCTCTCTGCTTTTCTCCATAATGTTGTTTTAAATCTCAAAGTTTGTATATTTTTCTTTAAGAAAACACATCTGGCCTTTCAAAAAGGTAATACAAGCAAACTCCAGTGGGGAAACAATAGGCTGCTGCTTGAAAAGAAATTGGATTCAAGGTTTAGGGGGAAGGACACTGTATTTTTTGGTTAATGATAAGTAAGGAGTTTGACTTTCAACTTATTAAACATTCTTAAACTTCTTAAAACTAATTTTCTGTAGGTATATAATGGTACGGGAGCCCTCGAGGCTGCCATACCCCAGTAGATAGGTACCTGGTATGGGCTCTAAGAGTGGACTGTAGTCCCAATTATCTCTTATTTCTTTGGTGAGCATAAGCAAGTCACTTTGACAGCATGCTCTTAGAACCCTTCCCTGGCTCCTTGTCACAAGGAAGCTGATGTGTAGACCTCTTCTACGAAACAATTTGATGTGTTATGATAAATGTTTAATAATTGGGTAAATATTAATCTGATAAGGTGTTTAGTGAATTTAAATCATATTGTTGAAGTTAATCCTTGAAGTATTAAACTGCAGTGAACAGAAGATACTTCACTTCTGAGTGGCAGCGTTCACATTGGCATTTCTTTGATGGTCATTAACTTAACTATTGCAATTAATTCACCTAAAATTTCCTGAGCATCCATCTATAGATAAGAGCAAGATGCATGTAAAGGGGTGTCTGAGTATTTTTTCAAATTGTGTCTTTGTTTCCCAGTGCTTTCTTAAGCGAATGCTCAGACAATGCCTAACAGAAAACAGGCTGTTGTAAAAACAAAATTAGTGTCAAAAAGATGCTTCTGATTCTAGTTCCTTCAGTTTGATCAGGAGAATGAATAGATTATTAAGACTCAATATCCTTATATCATCTCCTGCCATCAGTAAGGAGAGGAAATAAGTATACAAATCACTAAATTGCTTCAAAGCTGCTTGGCAACTGCAAATTACAAAATTGATCATCCAACTCATTTATATTTCTTTCAAAGAAGAGAAGAGCAAAAAAAAAAAACACCAAACAGTTCAGGATTATCGCAAGGAATAAATCCTGTTTCAGGCTGTACTATAATAGCATCAGGACTTTGTCAGGAAAATAACAAAATTCAAAGCATGCAATAGTAGTATTAATAATGATAAAAAAAACTGCTGCACTTCCTTTCAGATTTGTCCTTTTTGCTTCCTCATCCCCAGAGCAGGCTTAAATGTGAATATAACTTAAACTTGGCTGGTTTTAACCATGAGTATTTTTATATCCAAACAGAGTATATGACACTATTTTATTACAATTTATTTTTTTTCTTTCTTCTAACTGGTTTTAGTAACCTGGAACTGCAACAGAGGAAAGCATCACATGTGTGAAGAGTTTATGGGTCATGCATATAAAACATGTCATACACTATTCCCTTTGTGTCTTTTCCTGGTCACAATGTTCACTGTTTTTTATATTGCTGTTGTGTATATTTGGTGCTACATAACGTTCTTCCAGAAAGGACCAACTTTGGTGACAGCGGCACTTAAAGCACTATGTCCTTGATCGATATATCAGGAATTGGATTAAAAGTAGGTAAACAGTGAAATCTCTGCTCTTTCACAATTGTTTGTGTTCTTAGAAATGCATTAGCTTTCTGGCAACATTATTACATCCTCTAACTCCCTGAAGAAGAATCCCATATAAATTGTGTGCTGATTTCAGTACATAACAAACATCAAAAAAAGGCAGTTTTGAGTCAGCTCATGCTAGTCTCTGTGGTTTCACGTTGCTGTCTTAGGCTGCGTTTTTACTTGGTTAAAGCAGAAGTTGGATGTCATGACCTGTCTTGAGTACGCATAAAAAAATTCAGTTGAAGAAGCTGCATTGCCATGTCTTCACACAACCTCCCTATGGGTCTTTGCTAAGTCTTATTTTATCTGTGCAAATTTCTTTTCAAGGAAAGATATTTTTTTTTCCCCTGTACATGCACAGAAAAAGGAAAGGAAACTTTTCAAAACCTGCAGTGTTTCTGGAGACTCTGGCAGTATTAACTTTTTTTTTTTTTTCCACTTTCGTTTCTATCTGCTTTCTGGTCTTACTGTTAAAATGGAGGCAGCAGTCCATGGTTTGATGCCCGTGGTGCTCCAGCAAGGAGAAAGGATGAAGGTCCATGCAGTGGGATGGCCCAGCCTCTGTGGAAGCAGTTAGGTTTTTAGGTCCCAGAAGAATGCCTTTAAGGCTTTTTTGTCTTTTGGCTTGTAAAATTCTCATTCTGTGTTTATAAGGGGATCAAGAGACTTGTGACTGAAGCATAGGCAACCCTAAGTGCATTTGAAAGTTCCTCGGATGAGAAACTGAAGTATGACAAGAGTGGAGATAGCTTTTAAAAAGTGATTATCTTGTACTGTATTGACAAGTTCTGATTAATGATTATGCTTCCTATAAAACACAGTGCTACAGGCTACAGGTAATGCTTCTTTAGCTATTTATTATATTTGCAATTGCAGCAGCTTTTTCTTTGTAAGTTATATTACTTCTTAAAGTATGGTAACACTGCGTAGTTCCAAAAGGTTATTGTTGCTGTGGATGTTATGATGGTCAATCCCCTAAAATAGGGTGTTCTAAGATTGTCAAATAGCTGAGTAGCTCCACATACACAAAAGGAAGATTTTGCTTGAATTTCCTCATTTAGATATGTGAAATTTCTCCTCGGCTCTCCTAATTGTGATGGAAGAATTTTGTGTATGGTGCAGAGAAAGGGAGAAGGTTGAAATGGGGCAGTGCTGCAGACAGATCCCTTCTGCCACATGCTCTGTGAGGGTCTTTGCATAAATCAGTTATCTTCAGATTGTTCCCATTCTCCGAATTCTCCTTGCAAAAAAGTGAAAGGATGTGAAAAGAAAGGAAAAACTTGAAATGGCCCTCCTCGTTTTGCAAGGGTAGCAAGGTGAGACATGGAGACGGCAGAGGTGGGAGGTGACCTTTGGTTTCTAATTGCTCCTTTCTGTACCCAGAGGATCAGCTGTCCCTTCTGAAATGTGCCAAATGGTTTATTGATTACGCAGGTGTCTCAAAACTTGGTGTGCTGCAAGTTTCATATTTTAAGAGCTCTTGAAAATTGCTTGTTACTGGTATGTTGATTGCCAAGGGTATCTTGTCCATTCTTTAATAAACACAGAGAGGAGGAGCATTACATCCCAGCTCACTTTATCTCATCTGTCTTGTTACTGCTTGTCCCAAAAAATTCTTCCTCCAAAGTTAAACATTATGTGTTTATAGAAATACCTTTTGATACAGCAGATAGGCACCATCTACAGGCTATTAATGGCTTTTCAAAATAAACAATTTATCCAGGCAGTCAGCTCTTAGAGCTTGTTTGTGTTTGTTTTTATTTTTTTTCCCTCTGTTTCTTTCCCACTTTCTTAAGAAACTTTTTACTTCTTAGTCATGAGCAAGGAATAATGGAACAACCAGTATTTTCTGCAATCAGTAAATAATGCAGAGCTCGGAGGGGGTAAATAGGAAAGCTATTGAGAGAAGTAAATGGAAATGAAAATGGAATTACATTGCTTTACAAGATGTAGATATACCAAAAGCAGCTTTAGACATACGAGGCAATAGTTTCTGTCATTTATATTTAGGTCTTAGGCTGGGTTGATGCTTCTTGCTTTGTTTCACCATTAACTCTTTATTAAGATCTCTGTCTGTCATGGGTTTCACTGTTATATGTGTTTGCTAAACATCTCTGTGCAATGAAAAGAGCTTTTTATTAGAGTTTTTAAAATGAGCTGTCCTTTCACAGTGATGAGGCAGGATGCAGAATAGATGAGAAATACAATTAAAATACACAGGTTGTGCATCCTTGAAGTATATTAAGCTGATGTATCCTGTCCATGCAATACACTTTAGGTGAGAAGAGAAAAGCAAAGATTTTAAGCAGCTGTTTTTCACGTGGTTATCTAGACTGCATCACTGACAGTAAATGATAATAGAATCATAGATAGGTTCTAATTTCTTATATAAAGAAATTATAATATTATATGTTATTTCTAATATAAATACACCCTCTTTTAGTTTAAAGCCATTTCCCTTTGTCCTATCACTACCCACTCTGATAAAGAGTCCTTCATCCTTTAGGCACTGGAAATGATGCCTCCTTATGGGCTTTGTTTTCGGCAAGCCACTTAGGGAAAATTGTGTACTTTCCTACTTTGCAGAGATGTAAAACTGAGGCACAAAGTAATGATGTGTCTTGCCTGGAAATGCATTGGAAGTGGATGGCAGAGGTGTAGCATCCTGAGCTGTCAAATAATGATGTTTGTGCAACACTAAGGTTAAATGTTTGCTTGACTTGTAGCACAAAAGCATGAATGGCCACCTAAAAGACCTGTTCCATTATCTCAAACTTGTATGTTCTTGCTGAAGACCCAAAGTTCATCTTGCATCCTGGGAGAAGAAATTTAGCCATCAGAGATATGTCAGCTAAGGAAAGCTTCTATAACCATGGTGTACTTACCCCTCTGCCACTGTTTTGAAGAGGAACACAACAAAGGGTCAGAATTTGCCACTTAATGAGAAGGGTTTAAATAGTCAACACCCATTTGTGTTCTCTCAGAAATAGCTCAGAACAGAAACACTACCACCGAAATGGAATTTGCTCTGGGCTTATCTTTTTATTGTGAGTTATAGGGATTCTGCCAGGTAAATGTTTGTGGACTCATACAGGTCCGAAGATTGCTGCTATCATCTTGATGACAAAAAAATATGGACTTTTATTCGTGCCTTCTGGGAGCCACAAGGTTAGGAAAATGACTTAAATTTTTTCTTCATTTCCCAGACTGTCTTTTATAGTGAGAAATACACACATCAGTCCTAGAAACACTGATGAGAACCCTGCCCTATCTCACTCCTCCAAGCGTAACAACTAGAAAAATGGACAGCTGAGCTAAAAGGGGAGGGAAGAACAACTAGCGGGGTGAGCTCAAAACATTTTTAGCTCTTCAAAATTGAGCCTGTGCTATGGGAATGGTTAGGGACTCAGTGAACCTGTCGTTTTCACCCAGTTTTTTTTTTTTTTTTTTTTCCTTGTTTGCCAGATCACATCCTGTTCCTAAACCTCTTGGATGTTTTTGACAGTTGCTTCCAGGTTGCTACATTTCCAAGTATGTAGAGACTGGGCACCCATCCACTTGTAGTTGTCTGGCTCTGAGTTAGTTAGGAGTAAGATTTGTTGGTGGATACACAATTAAGAAGTCAGGTCTATCGAAGATGTTTTCTTATCAGTCCCCACCCAGGGGCGGCACCCTGCGTTATGGATGAGTCCTGGCAAATTAGGCAGTGGTCATGGCAAAGGTTGCTCCCTCTAGTAACAGTATAACCTTGTATTTCGCATCCCAAACATTTGCTAAATGCTATTTTTTTTTTTCTTTTATGTCAATCTCAGATTGGTTTTACCTTGAGAAATTGAAGGCTGTGTAATAATTTTCAATTATCTATAGAATAGTTGCAATCCAGCTAGATTTCATTATGTTTTGTATTTCTGTTGGCTGGGCTTTCATCCCTTCATCTTGCTCACAAGGAACTGACAAAATCTGTCAGAATACTTCCCCGTGTAGTATTAATCTTTGTCACTAGTTGGCAGCGACAATTCACTCTGAGCTCCCAGTGAGTGGGAGGAAGGATGGAAGGACATCATTCTGACATATAACAAATAATCATTTGGGGGGGAAGCAAAAAAAAAAAAAAAAAAAAAAAAATGCTTGGATTTCTTTCATTTCCATGCTTAAAACTAACTAAAACTAAGAGAGAACCTATTGCACATGGATCAGAGTGTAGGTCGTGTATATTCAGAAAGCTTTTATCCCTTTTGGAGCCTCTTACTATACAGCATTCTTCAAAGTATAAGAACAGCTTGCTTTACTTTTTTTTCCCCTTACCACAGAAGTGACAAGCAGCAGTGCACAAATCTAGGCCCAGAGCTGAGAACACAACCAGTGGTCCACGAGCCCAGGGAGGAGGAATCCTAATGCGATCTGCAGATGTTTCTTGCCTCGGATTTCACAGAGCTGACAAAGCATTTTGCTTAGTGAGAAGGAATCACCAGGTTGTGTTCTGCACAGGTCTGTAGCTAATGATTGGCTGGGTCTGTTTAACTGATGTTATTAATAGGTTATAGGAACGTGGGGACATTTAGTCTTTGTAGAGGATTTTATTTATGCACCTCATGAAGTATTGCATTGTTCTGTAAATTGCTGTCTCAGAGCCTGACTGTTTTGGAAGGTGATTTTTTTTTTTTTTTTTTTGGTTTGTTTTAATTGACATAACATTGAAAAAATCTCAGAACAATGGCACCAATGGCACTAGAGAGCATCAGCTATTGCCTTAATAAATCATTTAGTATTTTGGGTGGAAAAAAGACCCAAAGGTTGCCATTTGAATGGAAGTTTTAAGTGTGGGGAGTGTTTTTTGGGGGACGTCTTCATTATCTTGAAGTTTATCTTGGATCTAGGGGCAGGGGAGTTGTGCAGTGAAAATAAAAAGAAACTCTTGGGAAGAAGGTAATTACAGTTATTAAGCAGTTGGCTAATCTGTGCACTTCTACTGTGACGCTTTTGTCTTTGCAGTGTCTACCTGTCTCACTGCTAATTAGTTGTTTAAGGCCTGAACCCTGGTCTCCCATTTGAAATCAGCGGAAATAGTCTCCTTGAATTGTACTATCAAGGTTTGATCCTGTAAGAGCCTTTGATTTATGGGGCTGCTACTGGTTTCAGTGAGCATTCTGCTGCCACAGAGCTTCCAAGAAGAGTCTCACACTGTGGCGGAGAGCTCGCATGTTAATTCTGTGGCATGTTTTGGTTTGCTTTTTAATTTTTAAAATGAATGGCTGGAGTGTTGCTGTGCTCGTATAAAAGATAAGTACTGGGGTTAAAAACATAAAACAGGTCACTATCTCAAGAGCAACTAACCACTTCTGTGGGACCAATTTTGCAATATATTTAAAGAAACGTTATTTTCAAAAGACTAATAAATTGCAACAACATAATTGTGACAATACGAGAAGCATTAGCATCTTGGGCACTGACACAACGCTCTAGGTTCAGGAACTGTACAGCCTGGTTGACTCATCTCTGTAAGAATAGTAAGTGGGGTTATGTTCTTCATATGAGTGTTATATATTTTTTTTTCTTCTTGAATGTTAGAAAAAATATTTTGCAAGCTCATAAAATTCTTTGAGAGTCCCTACCAGTAGAGCAGCAAGTGCCCAGCCTTTGTGCTGTGTAGACAATATTCCTATGAATTCTAAAAAATGACAGTGGGGCAGAAAGAGGATTCTCAAATAAATAGGAATTTCACTGAAGTCAGTGAAGCCATGTTTCCCAAGGCAGGGTTTCCTGTTGGATCCCTGGAAAATAGTTTCATTTAGTTGTTGGGTTTTGTTTGTTTTTGGAGGTGGGATTGAGGGTGTAATGTTGGTTTCAGAAATGTACATTCTGCTGCTGTAACTTTCCCAGATCTGTCTTTTAATTATCTGGCCCATGTGATCTCTCACATTCTAGACATCAGAGATTTTTCCTGGAATAAGGAAATACTAAAAAGTTATTTGTAGTCATTCAGTGTTTCCTCCCCTAATGGGTTCTATGGCACTTAGCATGCACTTACCTCAGTTTTTATCTCGCTGCCCATCGCCCTAGGATCTGAGCTCTTCCCATCAAAAGTAAAATCTCTTTCCCTGAAATACTGATGATGAGAATGGACAGGTTGTTTGCTTTAGACAAGCGATAAAAAGAAATCCAAGAAGGCAAAGCTAAATGAAGAGAAGGCAGTTGCATTTAGGAGAATTATTGCTCACAGAGCAAGTGGAAAAGATGGGCTTTGTATTTTAGTTCTGGAAGAGATAAGGACTTTCTCATTTGGCATAGTGTCATGGATTTTAAAGAGGGGGAGAGTCTGTCCATTTGGTGATGTAGCATAGCTGGTAGCATTTCTTCTGGTTGAGTCCATCGCGGTGATCTCTCTGAGAATCTCTGTTGGAGCAGTGAGGGTCTCACAGTCGTTTTGTTTTGTTTTTCTCTTGCTCTGAAGGCTTTGTTTTCATCTACTCTTCTGCTAGGAGCCAAGTGTCTGGGCAGGGCTTGGCCACCAAATGGCCATTCCCCAGGGAAGGAAGCCGCAGTCATGCTGGGAGCATCTCAGCAACAATCCTTGCTCGAGGTTTTAAAGGCTTCCATTTTCCTGGCCTTTGGATCCTATTCTTTCGTACCTGAGGGTACTGTAGGCTCCTATGGAATTTATGGAGCACTTCAAGCCCTTGGTTTAAAAGAGAAGCACCAGATATCACTTTGAAGACACCTATCAATCTTTCCGCTTGCGAGCCTAGTGTTTTTAGTATCTGTGGCTTCTCCTAATAATTTGTCAGCTTGTCCTCCCAACAGGTTCTGTAAGCTAAAGCTTTCCCTTAATCCACCCTTTTCAGTTGGAAGACTGAGGCACAGAGATACGGAGTTGCCTCTCTGAGGAAAATATCTGTGATAAAAGTGGCACTTGAACTCACGTCTCCTGTTACTTAGTCCATTCAATTTAACCAAGGCTGCTGCTTTAAACCAAGCCCTCTCTGACCTTTTCAAGAGATCTCAAAAGTTTACTTACCCCTGGGGGTGTTGTGAAGCTTAATTAATGTTTGTAAAGTGCCTTGAGTTCTTTGGATGAAAGTGCTTTGGATTATTAATATTAATAATAACAGATGAGCCCCTGAAACATTCTAGTACAGTAGAATGAATTAACGTGAAGCTAGCAATCAACAACAACAAATCAAACCAGTAATGCCATCATAGCCTTGGGCAATGCATACAGCTGGTGTTCTGATAGATGTGACAGATGAATCCGCTGATATTCTCTTCAGTCATTTCCATTGTAAATTAAACTGTCTCCCATGTCCTCATAACCGCAGCGTTTTAGCCAAAAGTCACCTGCAGCATTAACTTGCTTTTTTTCAGTTGAGGCTTTTTTTTTTTTTTTTCCTTCCATCATCTACAGGCCATATTTAGACAGGATACAAGCTGATGCGTGACTTTTAGGGTATTTTCAGGGACACAGATAGGCTGTGGCTAATTAGACACCATTCTTACAGTGACCTTAGCCCATGTACCCCAAGAGAGACTTACTCCTGCTGTGATGTTTTCACCACTGCTACATGGTACACACGTTTTTTGGGGGGTGTTCCTTCTACAGGATTGTCAACAGGCAAACTGAATGAAAACAGTAACAGGAGAAGTGCAGGCACAGAGACTGGATGGTTCAGCCAGAGCCTTTATCAGAAACAGCAGAATTTAAGAGTCCCTGATCTGTGTCCTGCAGTCCAGCTACTAAACAATGGTGTTTCAGCATCCATGAGCTTCTTTCATTGCACAGGAGTGTAAGAGCCCCACCATATGTGAGAGTGAAATCCACGCTGCCCTTTTCACATGAGTGGGTATCACACTGGTACAAAACAGCTGCTTGGTACTTGCATGATCATATTTTTCTTTGTCCTCCTCTCCTTCTATCATCAAAATGCAATGACACGAGATAAATTTTAGTGTATAAATTACAAGCTGAAAAGCTACCATAACACCTCAGTAGATCATAACAAAAATCTGTTACATGGAAAAAGAAATGAGGAAGCCGTAGGGAAATTTTCTTCATAAAAAGTATGGTAAGGAACGTACATTATCTTGTATTATGGAACAAAGAGTTGGACTAGTAAGAAAAGAGTATTAATGCTTTATGCAAGGTTTTTGAGCAGGGTTTGCTGCTAGAATTTGTAGTTCCTGTAACAAAGAGCAGTCAGTATGACTGCAATTACTATTTGTCATAATGGAGAGTTTTCAGAAAATGCTTGAAAATTCAGGTGAAAACCTCATTTGTTGCTGGAACAAGTTAAAATTTCAAACTGGATGTGAACATCAGAATGTTCTGACATTGGATTTGTATGGGTGGGAAAGAAAAAAGGAACAGGGAAGGAGGGAATGTACTGAATTTCTCAGAGACCTGTTCACTAGGTTTATACATACAGATAGGAATCCAGAAACTTCATTCAAGAACTATTTTATTCTTTCATCTTGGCAACTTTTACTACCCTAAATGTAAATCATTTTTGGTTTAGCATGCCTGGAGTTTTTCAGGGGCTGACCCTGAATTGTACTGTTTAATTAAGATAACATGTATGCATCTGAAGTGATAAGTGAAAATCTAATAATGGATGAAAAATTGTTTTTAACCTTCATGCCTCTTTTCTTACCAACATTGCATATATTGACTCCGAATATAGTTACGAACGTTGCTCATTTTCTTTTAAAGAGCTGATTATCTCATTGACACAATTTTATGTGGTTTTCCAATGTGATCATGCAAAATCACTGAGTACGTTCACCTGTGCATATATTATTAAGCTCCATCTGTGTGTGTGTGTGTCCTGGCCATAATTCTGTGCTGAATATACTTAATGAATTTATTATAACCTGACAGAGCAAAACCAAAACAAACAAATAATAATAATAATAAAAAACTATGCCTTGATGTCTAATCTTTCTCCTCTGGTTGACGTACCACTAATTCTTGTGAAGGAGAGGAGGATGCTGCAATGTGGCATAAGCAACTGAAAAAGCACTGTTTTTGTATATATGTGAAGATTTTTTTTTTTTTTTTTAATATTATTATCTTCAAGTGGACAGGGCTGCTGCTCTGACTGTGTCAGGGTATAACACCATTTGTGAATCTCCTGCTCAGGTTCCTGAACCTGAGTTCTGCCTGGTGAGCTCCTCTCACAGCTGAGCCACCTCTCTGAAGAGCTCATCCAGCTGAACACACTTACACCCACGATACAGATACTGAAAACCACCTGGGTGCCATCCTGCACAAGGTGCTCTAGGTGACCTTACTCAGCAGGGGTGTTGGACAAGAAGATCTTTGTCGTTCTGGGAGGCACCTGCTTGGGGAGGTTGCACCCCCCTAGCCTGGATTTTTGCCCGGCGGGTGGGCACCGTTTCTCCAGCAGCAAACCCTTCCCACAACACAAACATCACAGAGCCTGCTCCTGGTCGCTCCCACACACCCAGAGCTGCCTTTGTAGGACAGAGGGAGGCGCTCCTGGCTCCCCCCAAGCCTCATCGGCCGCCTTCGAGGGGGCTGTAGAGGCCTGCTGGCTCCCTCGAGTGGCCTCGGTGCAGGAGGCCCTCCCCCTGCCCGCCGCCATTCCGCAGTGACCGCCAAATGGCGGCGCTTGTCCCTGTGCTGGTGGCATTGCTCAAGGCTTTCTCCTGCTCATCTGGACGACAGACGAAGCTTCCTTCTGAAGCAGGCAGAATGTGGCTCCTCTCTTCTTTCCTAACCATCGCTCAGGCTGTCCCAGAGGCTGGAAGCTGGGGTAAAACATCCTACAACTCCACACCCATCCCAGCTCTTCTGTGTGGCTCCTAGGATTAGGACTTAACAGCAGAAAATGTAAATCCTTTGTGTGCTTTCCATCGTCGTATAATTTGCTTGTTGACATGTTTAGTTGTTTATTTAATGAGCCAGGGCAAGCCCTCTGCTGATGTCTTTCACCACAAGCTGACTGGAAATAAAGCCGCTGAAGTGGTGTGGCGAGCTATTAAACCTGTAATTTTGGTAGGGGCCAGCTGGCCACAGAAGACACTGCTGGAAGCAGCAAAGATTTCTTAGTTTGATGTGATTTCCAACCTTCTTCTGAAATCCAGTATAGATAGGTAACCCATGATAGAGCATTTTATTTCCACAGCCTGAATTGATTTCATCTTTACGTACGCAGTATGTATGATTCTTGTTTTCATGTTATTTATTCCTTTCTTAGCTAAATTAATGTTTGGTAGCAAGCAGTCCAGTTTCTTTGTTGGGTTCATGTATCATTATAATGTATAAGTACATTAAAGGAGGCTGTAGAGAGGTGGGGGTTGGCCTGTTCTCCCATGTGCCTGGTGACAGGACGAGGGGGAATGGGCTAAAGTTACGCCAGGGGAGTTTTAGGTTAGATGTTAGGAAGAATTTCTTTACTGAAAGGGTTGTTAGGCACTGGAACGGGCTGCCCAGGGAGGTGGTGGAGTCACCATCCCTGGAAGTCTTCAAAAGCCGTTTAGATGTAGAGCTTAGGGATATGGTTTAGTGGGGACTGTTAGTGTTAGGTTAGAGGTTGGACTCGATGATCTTGAGGTCTCTTCCAACCTAGAAATTCTGTGATTCTGTGATTCTTGTTTTTACTGGTTATGAATTCCTACTGATAACATTAAATCTTATGATCTTGGATATTTCCTTTTTTTTTTTCTTTTTTTTTTTTTCCCCCCCCTCTGGTAAGAATGACACTAGAGAATTTTCCTTTTCCTTCAGCTGTTCTGTTACAAACTGGTTCTGTTATTTCTGCCCTTTAAATACCCCCAAATAACAAACTTTAGGAAACTAAAAATCAATGCTGATTAATTCTGATAATTTTAACTCTTATTACAGATACCTTTGGTCCTTGGTTGACTTTGGCATGCATGTCTTTGAATTTTAATTTAGTCAAACATATGCCTATTGATTAAATTGCAAATATGTGGCACCTCTTATTAAAGATAGCTGTGTCAATTTTTGCTTGGTTTTGTGATGTTCATTTAATTCATTTATATCTGTTTTAGTCAAAATGTAAAGAATGCAGCACAGAAGAGACCAAACAGAGTGTCCCAAGTCAAATGTCTTGCCTGCAGAGGGGTGTAGGAACAGGATGGACAGGGTAAGTAAAGTATGAAGAATCACAGTCTTGCTGCAGGCACAACACAGCCCTGCCCCCGTATTTGAGCCACGGGAGAACCATCTCTCATCGCACTCCTCCCTGTCTGAGCTCCCCTGTTTGTCTTCTGAGCAGCTTTCTGCGCTTCCCATTATCTCACCAATTTTCACCCATTTCCTTATGCCCACGGTTACACTTCAGAAGAAGCAGTGAAAAGACTCCACAGTTTTGTACTGAGTTTGCACAGTCTTTTTATCACCTTACCCATCTAACATATCAGCTATTTTTTCCTTTTCTTATAATGTTTGTGATTCAAGGAAGTTTTTTTTTCCAAATGTACCTTACTTCAACCACAGCAATGGTTAGTTTTCTTTTCTTCTGCCGTATGAGTTGCTAGATTAGAATAAGATTCTCTATATTTTGATATTCTGTCACAGTATGCAAATTGGTTCTTTTTCCTTTGAGGTCATGCCAGTCTGTCCTTTCTGGATTTTTTTTATTTTTTTATAAGGCAGTAAGCAAATTGGACACATGCTAGCACAAATGTTGGAATTCGCTTCAGTTATTAGCCATCATACAAACAAACTACAACAACTGCTCTTCCCAAAATGCTTAATATACGGGTTTATTTTCTCCAGATTTGTAAGATGTGTTTCATACGTATTCATTAAGTTTCCAGCTGGGGAGTTAAAAAGAAAAGCTGGTTCTTGAAGCATGAGTTAGCATTTCTAAAGATCAAATCCAGCCGTTTTTGGTATTTGAAACAGTTCTGAAGTCAGTCCCCTCTGCCCCTTAAAATGAGACTCCTTTTAAATCACCTTCTGGCAGCAATCCTAATTTCAGGTACTCAAATAATTACTCATGTAAAAAATATATTTGTGGTTTTGAAAGACATTATTTTAAATGATTTTGGACAATATAAATTAGCTTTTAGTAGTGTCATTCAGGATAATCAGGATGATTACATGAATATCCAGTGTTTTATATTTGAATACTAATAGCCTCAAACTCAGCAAAGGAGCTTCCACTGCATTATTGCCAAACAGTTTTTTCTTCATTTCTTACTGTTTGAAGTGCAGTAGAAAAAATAAAGTGGGCTAGGAAGTGTCTAAAGTCAGAAATGTATCCCAGCCCTTCCATTTTGTGGCAAATAATTGGGCCCTGAAGGAATTGGCTGTACAGTTGCTCTCCCAGCTGTAGTGTGTGTATGTTGGCTCAGTTTCTCACAGATGCCTCCCAGCAATACGTTTTGGCAGGAGCCCTAAGGACTTACACCTCAAAGGAGTGGGGAAAGTATGCCCTAAATTGAGGGCTCAAGCTAATACGATCCAGAGCCCCATCCAATGAAGACGTTCACAAGGGAACAAACTCCAAACGTTTTAGTGAATTCCATTTTATGCTCAGGAAGGTAAAGTCACTGACAAGTTTTTATTGTTCACCCTATCCAGCATCGGCGACATCTCACTCTTATTAGCCTTTAAACCTTTTAGACAAGCTGCTACTTCACTTTATTACACCCACACTAGTACAAGTAATGTATCCATGTAAGCAATATCCATTTGTTTTTTTTTTTTTTAGAATTGTTTGTTTCCAGAAAATGCATATGCTGGTATGTTTATACATCTTCAGTTCCAGCATCTCAGATTTAAAACGTACGACAAAGAATTTTGTCTAAAACTCTGTCCTGCAGAATTAGTGGAAATGGAAGACTTACCAAGGCTTCACTGATTAAAACTTAGCTGGGGCACAGGGAAATCTTTCTCAAGTACTTACTAATTTAGGAATATACATCTCTGTTATAAAAGTGACATTGATGCTTAGGAGGCCAGAGGGATTGGATGGATAGTCCATATGGAGATCAAAGTAGTAGAGAACTGATGAAGAGACAACTCGTTGCTTTCAGAGTCAGCGTACTATACTTGACTACTTTGGGCTCATTGGTTTAGGCATGGGAATGTTTGTGTTCTGTTCCTTGTCCTTAAGCTCTGATAACTCTGGGGCCCTGTTCCCTGGTTTGGAAGGTGACAGTAATTGCATTGCTCCCTGGCATAGCTGGTGTTGATCCCAATGGAGGGGCATGTGGATATTTATACAGATGGACTGCATTTTTAGTGGACCTTCAAGAGGTTTCAGTTTTCTTATTGCTCAAACTGTATTTGAAAATCATAAGGTGCAACTCTAGACAAATATCTCTGTGGTCAAAAGCAGAAATATCCTTGCTTCTGTGTAAGGAACATCTGTTCTCTTCCATCTTAGCTTAGCACAAGAATCCACTAGACAGATTCAAAATGTAGGCCTGCTTTTAATGCTGAGTATTGTAATCAATGGTGAATGTTACTGTACGATCAGGTACTTTTACAAAGCCCTTTTCATGCAGTTCTTCCATATTTTCAAATAACAACACCCAATTAAGCACTTGAATCAGTGCTGCCCTCAGCAGAGATGTAATTAAGCAGGTGTTTAAATCCCTCGTTAAATTATTCTCTTCTTTCCTAACCTACCATTACTATTCTGTCCAGAAAAATAATGCAATAGAAAGCAAATGAATCCTGAAGCCCTAGCTTCAGGCGTATAAGGGTCAAACTGTATCAGCCATACAAATAGATCTATGGAATCCAGCTGGATCTAGGTGAAGCGGAGCGGATTTAAGCAGAGGCTGCTGGATAAAAGCAATGAATGGCAAAAAAAAAAAATAAAATCACTTCTTCAGGAAGAAAAAGAGTTGAATGAAATAAAAATCCACTTCCAAAAGGGCTTTATGTAGCACTTTTCCCCACAAGTGGCTTGACTCCTGTAACTCAGAATGCACACAAAACACAGACTGGTCATAAAGAGAATAGGGAAACAAAGAGGTTGCTAATTCAATTACAAATGTTATAGATCAAGCTCTTTACTCTTTGTCCAAATGGAAACCTACGCTAAATAACATTATCATGAATCGGCTCAGCAATGTAATGGACTAAGACATCCAACAGATTGCCTGGTCTCTGCTAGGTCTTGGAAACTGTTTCTCTTGTGGATACCTTTAACCAAGCCTCAACATACGCTTGTTATAAAATAAACATGATAAACTCACATCACCATTTTCATTATGTCCACTTAGCTAAAAGATGTGTGAACCATTCTGTGTGGTGTCCTGTCATGCTTATGGCCAGAGGAGCATATTCAAGGTCTTTCAGAGGTCTGTCCTTTCAGACAGCTTTCCAGATACGCTTGATAAGGCAACCATGCAGATTGGAGCCCAAGTATTTATTTCTTTAGGATACAAAACATCTCATCTAGGACCCCTAATGTCTTTCGGACCATTTTGGTCTTACAAGCTGGTTCTTGTAGAATTCAGTGCCATGTATACGAAAGAATCGCCATACTTCCATTTTCATGTTCCGTGGTCCCATGCGTGCTAGATATTTCAGATCATTGCATTAATGTTCATTTACAGGGCTGGGGAGGTTACACCTGCTGATAACTGCTTTGCTAATTTGCTAATACCTCTTTCCCCAGAACGGTAATGAACCCACAGCAAGACTGACAAAGGGGCTCAGGTTTGAACCTGAGCAAAAGGGCTCAGGTTTAAAAGTTCTGTTAAATTCTGTGTGATGTTAGTCCATCCTAGAAAAATGAGGTTTGTCCTTCATTAGTGCACCCGAATATATAGGTATGTGCCTGTGCTAATTTCCACAAACACGCATGATGCAGGGGAACACAGGACAGACTCTTGAGCTCTTGCTAAGCCAGGTTGGCAAGTCTTCAAGGAGCACAAGCGTGGGTGAGTAATGCCAACTCAGATCTCCAGGCAGAACAGCACCGTTCGTGCAGTGTTGTGCCCAGCTTAATAAGTAATATGGTGCACGTACTCTGAACTTCACAGCATTCCTAAGATAGTCTGGATGGAACCAATTTCTCAGTGGGTTTCTCTGTTCTTGTGATGTACGATGCCCATGGGCAAGTAAACTTCCTTCAAAAATCTGTTTTTGGACTTTGATGTCTCCTGCTTTGGGAAGTGACTGGCGCTAGCTCTCTGAAAGCAGCTGGGACTGTTTAGCCTCAAGAAGAGAAAGCTCGGGGGAATTTTATCAGCATGTTGCCTGATGAGAGAGAGTAAAAATAATGGAGCCAGACTCTTCTGAGTGGTAGCCAGTCACAGTATAAGAGCCACTGGACACAAATTGAAATACTGGAAATTCTGTTTAAACATGAGAAAAAGCTTTTTTATTGTGAAAGTCACCAAATACTTGAGGTTTCCTAGATGGGCTGTGGGGTCTACATCCCTGGAGACATTTAAAACTGGACATGGCCATAGGCAGCCTGCTGTAGCTCATTCTGTCTTGTGCAGGGATTTGGACTGGACAACTTCCAGAGGTCACTTTCAAACCACGGCTGTTCTGTGGTTTTGTGATTTACGAATCTAATCCATGGTGAAACGCAATGGAGCTGAGTGTCCTAGGCTTTTAAATGGCTTTTGAAGATGAGACTCGGGCTCCTCAATCAGATACAATGCTGAGTGGAGGAGTAATGTAATACCGTGGAAAAAATTGCCTGAGTTCCAAGCACCTTTCAAAAGCTTACACGTAGATGTGTAGGTCTAGTGCTTGATATGGAACACCTCAAAACTTTGTAGTGTGCTTTTAAATCCCCCAAATACTTCCACCTATACAACTATTAAGTAACACTTAAAAATAACCTCATTTCTTTTTGTTAAAGTTTGAATCCGAGATAAAACAGCAAAATAACACAGTTGTGTTCCCTTCCCTGATTATTAAATACAGGATGTGAAATACTATTGATGAAGAGTTCATTGCCTAAAAGGTTACTTTCCTAAAAATGAAAAGGAACCAAGCAACGTTCGCTGTGCCAAGGCTCATTTCTTCTGCCTACCAGGGACAATAAGCATGCCATTTGAAAGGTCATTGGTTCTTTTGTATGCTAATAAACAATTAGTATGGCTGGGGGGGAGATGTGGCATCACCGGCTTTAGAATGTATTTCTGAGCAAATTAACCGTTCATGACAAGTTAAGAATACTGAGGCTAACATCTCCTGGGTGATTTCTTAGCCATCATTTCAGGCTGTGGGAAAATATTGCTATTTAATCAGCTCTGGCTAACAATTATTTTTCTCCTCGACAAGCACCTTCTGGGACTTCAGTTCACCCCTGAGATTATTATATTTTTATTGTAACATTTTATAGCCGATAAGGAAAAAGGATTTAGAAAAAGAAAATAACTGACTTTTTCTCCCAGGCAGTTATGATGGTGTATGCATATGAAATATATGTGCACGGAATATAAATTTGATATTATTCCAGTCGTTTTATTGCAGCGGTAGTGGTGAAGTTTCACACATTCTGATAATTGCCATGCTCCCCCTCTGCCCCCCACCCCCTCACACACACTCCAACCACACAGAAACTGTCCATCTGGTCAGCATTCAGAGAGGAAAATAACTCTGATTGTGGATGGAAGCACCTAACTTGCTGAAAGCCAGATACAGCAGTTTGAATAGTACGCACAAAAGACTTGCTCTTCCTATTTCTGAATTGCTCAGGAACATCTGCAGGCTAGCAATCAATTTTTTATTTTTTATTTTTTTTTAGCTAATCATTGGAAAACACATTTTAGACTTCCTGGAATGACTTTCACCTGTCCTATTTTCTTTGCTTGGCTTTCATATTAGTTCTGCCTGCCATTTTTTGGATGCCGAGGGATATTCTCTTGCTAAGTTTCCAGAATACAGTAACATTGAGACAGGATTTTTTTCAAATGGCATAAAGCAGCTGCTGCATGAACAAGCACAAGGAAGTTGGGTGGCTGGGAAAGCAGAGGGGTAAGCAGGTGGGCTCCAAACTGCTTCTATAGTCTGGTTTCTTGTTAGAGGTTGGAAACCTGTGGTAATCTGCAACTCTCTTGCTTCCAAGGGTATCTAGTTGACATTGTCCTTGTTTTTCTGCCCCCACGCTTTCTCCAGCATCCTGCAGAGCCCACTCTTTTCAGATCAGAGGTCTCAAGAGGGATTACTCAGCACGTCTCCCAGCCTTAGGACACATGCAGCTCTGAATATGGGGGAAAGTGGTATGTACGTTTCTTTTTCCTGGCTGTGGAGTCAGCTTTGTATATGCTAATCCCAGATGGAGGAATGAGCTGTGCACGTAAGAGCTGGACAGAATGCAAAAACATCCGCTGTGGCTGAGAAGTCTCAGGCAAAGGATGAAATGTTAGCAATGGTGAAATGGGGCAGAATACTTGCAAATAGGCAGAGGAATGTGTGCAACAGGTATGTTGTGTCAGCAGAAATAGAAAGTCAGGATGAAATACTCAGCAGTAGCTTTGTTGAAAGTACAACAGTTGACTCAGGTGGAGGAGATGACTTGCCAGTCAAGCATGCTATTTCTTTTAATTACTACAAGTAATGCTTGAGATGAATAGTGAAAATACTGGGCATTATCTTTTGAATAGCTTCCTGTCTTCTCTTTTGTAGGGCTCCTTCAGTCTACCAAAAATCTGGAGGTACATGAGTTCAGTAGACTGCACCTTTTGTTTGTGGGAAATCATTTATAGCACCAAAACAGCATCTAAAATGGCTTTAGCAGCTTCTGTTACATTGATGCTTTCAGTTCACAATTTTATGTCGATAGTACAGGGTCTATCTTCTCTTGCTTTCCTTTGTTTATTTGTAATTAACTTTTTTATTGTTTTCTGCACACAAAGCAATCAAGCTATATCAGAGAACATTAGTGAGCAGTGATACATTCCTCCATAAACAGTAAACAACAGAACGTTTCTTAGGCAAAGTTTGCAACACTCACACTACCATGCATGAGAGCATTGCGTTGCACTTCAGGCATGATCAGGAGCCACCAAAAGACACAAGTGACTGGGAGAAGTGTGGAAGAGTCTCTCATTAAATAATGTCATGTAAATAAATTAAGTTGTTAACGTGATATGTAAGATGGACGAGGAAGTTGTTCTAAATGCTGGAAGAACTTTCCTAAACCCTCCTAATAAAATTTGAATTCAAAATTCATTTATGAATAGGCACTAGGGGATTAATACAAAGGTAAACAGACCATTGATTTTCCTTCCTAGGAATGTTTTTGAGACTTGCTAAAAGTTTGCACATGAAGACAAAGCATTTATGAACTCATAAATCTGGAGGCTACGGGAGGGCAGAGACAAACACAGAGACTGGACCGCTTTCCCTCCCCTAAGCAGCATGTTGGTCCAGGCACTTCTGGGGCACTGAAAGATCAAACTTCAAGTTGTTGTTCAACTTGATTCAGACAGCTTGGCTTCTCTATGCTCAATCTAGCTAATACATGCTTATTAGATATCTTAATAAATGGTTATTTATGGGTTTGAAGACTCAAAGAGACCATTCAATCATTTTGTCTGACCTCTTTACAAAGTAGGTCATCGAATTGCCATATTAATGTCAATTGATTGCTGTAATTAAGGGATCGAATCAGTGAAGACATTGCTCAGAGCTGTAGGTTATGCTCGCATCTAATAACTTTTCTAGATGGACTGCTACTGATGCTGCCACTATGCTAATACAATCTGTTTATCATTGATAAGCTAGTCGTAAAGGCTCTTTTTCATGAATAATAATTCATAAAGTAAATTTAGAGATGGTCAAAGGTGGCCTTTTAATTTTGAATACTGTGTGTGCAGCTTAGATAGTCTAGGCCTTATTTCATATGTATTAGCCCCAAATGCAACTGAAATCAGCAAGTCCTCATTACCTGCACAATCTCCAAAGACTAGGCACAAGATGCATTGTGCTGCAAAACTGCTGAAGAGTGAACTAAACATCTAGAAATAGATCTGGAAAAGAAAGGGAATCTTCATCCTGAGATTCTGAATTTTAATTTATCCCCAAAACAAAATGGCCAAGGAATACTTTGGATTTTTTTTATGACAAAAATGTTTTGCTGTATGTTGCTCTGTCCTTTTCTTTGTTTTAGAAAATAATCTTGATACATACTGGAAGGATTGAAGTTTCTAATTAGCTGGAAACAACTTGATGCATTGAACTTTTTTTTCTATTGAAAAGTTAGGTTAAAAACTTTTCCTTCTGTTCTGGGCAGAGGCAGCATGTGAAAATGAATCTACACTGTTCTCTTGTGTTTCTCTAGCATTTTTGATGCTGGCAAGGGTCAAGTGAGCATGTAAATGTGGTGCTGCACAACCTGCCTCAACCTTGGCATCAGAGGGAGCAGTTTCAGTGTTGAGAGGTCAGTTCCAGCTCAGAGCTTGCTTTAATTCTGTTTTTTTTTTTTTTTTTTTGGAATGATGAGAGTTGTCTAAATGGGCGAAATACTCTGGTGGCTTTTTTCTATATATCAGTATGTCAACTGGGGAATTGCCTGAGACAATAGTACCTGATACAGGATATCCACGAGCTCTTTTCTTCTAAACATCCTGCCTGACCCAGATTTGAACCAGTGAACTGATGTTTAAATTGCTCTGCAGCACTGACCAACATCCACATTATCCAGGAATTATAACTGAAAGACAACTGCTCTGTGTGCTTACTCACAAGTATTTTTCAATGCGGTTTTGCCTCCTGATCATAAGAGTCCGTAGAATGTAGTTGAAAACCAAATGCTGTGGAAAATTTACAGTACCCCCCTGAGTTTCATTGAGCAGGGAGCACTTTTCAATTCCAGAGTGAGCTGCAAAGCTTAAACCGGGCAAAGAATTCATTATTTTAATGATAATAATTTACACTTGCATGGGAGCTTTCATCCAAGAAAATATCATGTTAGAATTTTCCTTTCATGGTCTCTCTAAGACGGGGTAATTTCACCTTGATAAGTGTTTGTATTACATTTACCTTTGCTGTTTTGGAAGTAAAAAGGAAGATGATTATAGTTTGTATAGTTGAGTGTTTATTACAACAATATTTTGCATTTATATCATATTTTTCTTCTTAAAATCTGAATGTCAAATTGAAATTCTAGGTTGAATACCTGTCAATACCCCTGTTGTGTATAACTAGTCCGCTGTTGTATACGTGGGGAAACTGAGGTCATAACCTCCTGTGTGTGGTTTCTTTCTCTCCCTCTTGCCCCCCCTCGAACTAAAGGGAAGCAGGATGTGGTTTGCATCTCTGGAAATCAGGTCCTCTTACCAAGATCAAAGCCAGGGGTCCAGCTCGGCGGTGCCCTCAAATGTAAGTTGTTTTCTCTTGAAAGGGACTTCTCGTCTGCTTAAAATGAAGCATCTGCTCAGCTGATCTGCTGAATGTAGGTGGGATGCTAAATGCTCTGCAGGGCAAGTCTGTGGCAAATCTAGGGGTGGATGGAAGCATACACCTCTTACCCAACACACCTGAAAATTAGTGGAGATTTTTTTCACAATTTCAGTTCAGCTGTTAGTATCTTCTGCTATGTGCAGCATACAGTATCTTCCTTCTCTTCCCATACATGGTAAATAGAGCCAGTTTTGCTTCTTTTGATGTGTAATAAATTCTGCATACAAAAGCTCTGTTTTCTTTCAGCTATTGTCTTTTTTTTGGAGGCTCTGCATAAGTATATAGCCTATTTCTAATTTTATCCTTTTTTCTTATGCAATTCTCTATGCACTATTTACTTGTTTAAGAAATGAAATTGCATTTTTTCCCCCAAAAAAGCTGTAGGGAACCTTTCGTTCAAGCATGTGCAAGTAGCATAAGGCAGACCAATAACACAAAGTCAAAGCCATTTCATAGAAAGTGTTTCATAAATGCTAATTGAGCTAAATGAGCTTAGAAAGCATTTTACAGAGAAAGTATCCAAAATACAGGACGGATTGCAAGATGCGTTCCCTTTATAATGTATTACTGCAGTGTTATGCTGCTGGATTTATATATCAGTTTTAACTACTAGTCTTGATTATGTCATAAAGATTTCATAGATTATGCTTGTGTTGTTTTTTTTTGTTGTTTTTTTTTTTGTTTTTTCCTCTGCTAGTAATCCATTTTATGAATATTAGCCAGTAGATGAGTGACAAATTTTGATCAAACTTAAACTTTTAACGTGTTCCAATTAGTGGATGGATATGATATTGTTACGTCTCAGTGATTCTCACAAGTGTTTGTGTTTCACCACTTTAGAAAGACGCTTTGGCTCTGTAAAACTTCGAAGACAATCTAAAGTCATCAAGAAAGACAAAACTGGGAAAACAGGCATTTTAGTCCCATACCACTTGGCAAAGAAAGAAACGGTATGTTTTTATTATTTATTTCATATCTACATTGTATAAATACACTTACATGTCCCAAGTGGTAATTTTGGACTACCTAGAGGAGCTCATTCAGCACAGTAGTATTTAATGGCATGGGTTAATGGGATTGTTATTGCTACATAAAGACAGGGAGTTAGTTTTTGTTCACATTTTTGCATGTGTAATGGAGGTGGTAGAGATTAAAGATAATACTTCCTTATTAAAGAAGGTTGCTAGCATTCAGCAGTCTGTAGCCACCAGTCCAGGCAATCAGCATCCAGTAAACATCAGTGGATTGTCTGATGCATGGGATTCTGTGCCTTGACCAGATCTACAAATGCTCCACAGATTTTCCAAAGGTATTCCGAAATGCCTGTTACCCAGGAAATCCCCCTTGCACCTTTGCTCAGATTTTCAGAATAGTGTTTGGCTCTCTTTAGAAGAACCATTTTTCCATCTGAATATTTAAACCACTGCCACAGGAAGGTGGCTGATTGCCACCTCAGAATTTTTCTGCCAACTAATCTGGGAGGAGAGCCTTAACAGTTCAAGGATTGTATTGTATGTCTTTGTCAGCAAGCAGCATCTGTCAGAGAAGCTGGTCTGTTGAATTCCAGCAAACATCCCCAGTAATGTAAATCCAGAGACCAGGGTTCAAGAGGGACTTAGAACAAATATGCAGACATAACATTAACTAAAGCTCTTCATAACTTGCAAGATAAGTTTATTTCTCCCTATCCCCACTTCTTTCCTTGCTTTCTTTCCACCAGTGCCCTTATTAATGAACTGTGAAAGCTGACATTTCCAATAAGGAACAATTAAATCTGAAACTAAATTAAATGAAGTCATTCATTTACAAAATAATAGCTAACTAGCATGAGGATGGTGAAAAATGATTGCAAGTCATGGGGAAAAAAGGAGTAAATTAAGTCTGACTACATTAATGTTCTTTAAATACTTCTGCTGCTCAGAAAATTAAATGGAAAACATCTTATTAGCTATCTTACATATAAGGTAATAATGTGTGTATTCAGCATGACAAGTACTACAGGAGAGAAGTTCTTCACAGAAGTCACTGGAAGTAAGTTATTTAAGTTTTTAATTTTTGGCACCCTTATTTATTATTGCAAAGGGACTATGGCAGGTCTAAAGCAAGGGACTTGCTTTGAATCTGCTCTTGCATTAAACCTTATAATGCTGGTGAAAACAGGGTGATAGGCATAGTCCTTGGATGTTTCAGCTGAGTGTAGTTAACCACTGTGCTGCATTTTCATCCCTATCGAAGGAATTGGCTGGGTCCTCCTCCATCTCCATAGTGTGGAAACTGCTTGCAGAATAAGGACAGTAGCAAGAGCTCATCCAAGGAGAGCTGATTCAGGAAATACTGTCAACAGCCCTCCAGTCACTCAATGTTCTCAGCTTTTGCCTGTTATACTGTGTAAGGGTAGAATTCACCAGAAACGTCAGTAAGTTCAAGGCCTAAGTATGTCTGCCTCGTTTTCAGAGTTCGGATGGCTTTACATGGATGTAGACTTTTGTTTCTACATGAGAAACTTCAGCCAAAGAACTACGTTTTTTCGAGCTAGTAATCCACAGCTGATACTAGGTTATTTCATGTAAAATCCAGCAGCTCAGGCTTGCTGCTCTTGTGGTTGGATTTGTCAGGCTATCCATCCAACATGTGCCCAGTGTGCTGATCCCTACAAAACCAAACCCAGAAAAGATATGCAAACATTTGTAGGTACATAATGGAAAAGAACACACATTGCTTGATTTTAAGGGAATGCAGATTTACCGTGACCAATGCTGGCTTAAGGTTTGTCGTGCTACTTCATGCATTTTTATTTAAAAATACTTTAAAAATTTATCTGTGAATCTCTGAAGGCTTGAGTTAATTTTGCAATCAGCTATTCTTCTGGGGGTTTGTAGAATTCACAGCTCTGCCATAAGAATTTGAATTCTACTTGGATTAATATAAAAACCCCGAGCCTTCTTGCTTACATTCTCCAAAACCCATGTGGTTATTATTATTGTTATTATCGCCAAGGCTGAGGAATATTTGAAAAGGAGATTTGGACCCAGGTTGAAAAAAGCATTGATTTCCTCAGTTATACTTAAGGCCCTTTCCTTTTGTAAAACAAATAACCTGAATAAACATGTCAGGGAAGATTAAAACCTCATTAAAAAGTGTAAACAGAGTGCAAAGAAAAAAAAAAAAAAAGCTTGGCTGAATTGAATAATGGTAATAATAAAATCACTAAACAATATTGCTAGTTAAAAGTCCTGTTAAAGTGAATGTACCGTTGAGATGGGAAGCAGAGCTGCTGTTATCTAACACTCAGGATGGAGATTTCTTTTCAATAATTTGATAACATTTTAATGAATAAATTAATAACATTATCCAGGAAATGGAGTCCATAGATGAAGTCAATTCCTCGCCAGTTCCCAAATCTAATCAGAGAGGTTCTGTTCAGGGATGGTCAACAGTGATGCATATGTTCAGCAATATTTTTCCCTGCCCACCTAGAAGGAGACACAACCGCTGTGGCTACCCATATGGTGCTGCATGCATAAGAGGTTTACTCCACAATTTTAATGCAAATTATGGCTTTAAGGCTGGCAATTATGCATTTTTATTTTACTGAGGTGAGCAGGATTGTTGCATACATGCCTTGAAAATGCTAGAGAAAACAGCTCCGTCTTCTTTTTAAGTGACATCTTTTAAAGACAAATTCACAGAAAAGGAGAAATATTACTTTTACTTGTTACAGAAGGAGCACTTAGATTTTGAGAACAGGATGGAGCTGTGTTAATGTATTGCCAGTGCATAAGAACTATTCTCAAGACTTTAGATTTAAATAGGTAAGAGGTGTGTGGGGCTAAGACAGGGGAAAAGGAGTAGAGGGAAGAAGTTCATGAAGGACAGGGCAAAACAAGTGCAGAGAACTTACATTTCCATAGCAAATGGCAGGATCAGGAGACCTGTGTTTTTGTATTTAAGGTAGAATTTAAACCAAGAGTAAGACTTAGAGCCAAGCACCTTGTGCTTATCACCTTTGTTTCACTTTGACGGAAGTCTGCAACAGTAAATACTCTAATTGTCTGCCTGGCCTTTCAGTCAAGATCAAGCACAGGAATTTTAATAATAAGACCTTTATTCAAGGCTCCAGAGATACCTGAGCGAGTGATGAATGAACTTGTATGTCTTCACAGCAGAGCTCTGTGTACGCAAGGGTGCTAGCTTGAGTGCCAGCGGATAGTTGTTAATAGTTCACTTGAACTAATTAGCCCTGGTTCGTTCTTTCGGCTTATGAAGCATTGTATGATGTAGACAATCTCTTGATGCCTCAACATCATTTACAACACAGTGCCGAACAGCACTCATCTTTTCAACAGCCCACCTGACATCTGGAGAAAACCCCTCCGTATCCTTTCATCACAACAGGATGCAATCCTCCTCCTCTCCAATGTTTTTGACAGATCGCTGCTCTTTGTTCAGTGCTGTCCGTGTGCTGTCAGATTGCTTCCCACGTTTCCCCTTCACCAGGTCTCCCTAATAAGACTTTGCAAACCCCAAACCCAGGCCGTGTTAGAGGCACAGCAGTACCAAAAAGGCAAGTCTTGAGCTGGGACAGCTGCAGCAAGGAACCTGCTTGGGTGCAGGAACAAAACCATCCTTGCAGATGAAGTTTCAGTGACTGCAGCTCTTGTGCTGACAGATTTTATGTGATTTACTCTGCATTGATGCTTTTCCTTGTGCATTTTGCTCAAGTCTTTCATTCACAACCGTGGTTTTCAAGGTGTGATGCTAAATGCAGAACATGACTGCAGCTAATGTAGAAATTCATTTAAAATTTCTGTCCTGATTCAGGAAGTTATTTGAATTTGCATTTACTTTCAGTGCTTGAGAAAGATAACCCAGAACCTATCTGTTTAAAACCAGGACTATAACAATGTATCACCCTTCATTACAAGTATCTTGTTCCAGAACACAGGGTTTGCTTTTAGCTCCTTCGGATGCATTCAGTGTGAGACCCCATTTGTTGCCTGTGCTGCCTGTATTGGTGTAGCTGCACTTCAGTTGCACCATTGCCCTCACCCCAACCCTGACATTGCTCCCTTAGGCTCATCTTCATTGAGCCTCATTTCATCCCCATCCCCCTTCATACATAGTTTAAAGCCCTCTCGACGAGCCCTGCCAGCTCCTGGGCTAGAATTCATTTCCCCCTTTGAGACAGGTGGGACGCATTGGCAGCCATCAGGCCAGGTGCTGAATTAAACCTCCCCATGATCAAAAAAAAAACCCACAAAGTTCCTGTGCTCCTATTACATCCCAAGCCTCATCAGCTGGCCTCAAAAAGGCAGCCAGGTCCTGGTAGCTCCCTCAGCTGCCTCAAGTGGCCTCAAAACAGAAAACCTGCATTCCAAAATCCCCCACTCCACTGCAGGATGAATCTGCCCAGAGCCCATCGCCTTACTCCATAAGGTAAGATTCCCTTTATGCAGAAGAAAACAAATGAGTTACTCTGTGCTTTCCTGAAATCTGATGGCATTTCTAGCTGCTTTTTGGAAAATAGATTCACCCAAGGAGAGAAGTTTATTTCTGAATGAACTTTATTAATTAGGTAGAATCGAGATAGCAGATCTTGTAGCTATGTTTATTTTGTGCACACGTGTAATCGTTTTTGCATCTTGATGCTATTTTGAGAATTTTGTGAACGTGTTCTTTGCCAGAGAAGTGCTACTGATGCCTGAAGGATTGCTGCTAGTTGTAGTGGCGAGTATCTAAACTAGTTAGGACATGAGGATGGCCAGCTAGGTAGGCTTTGCATTTTCATGGCTGTTGCCAGATTTATCTCTCAGGCTTTATGGTCTCTGGGTTGATAAGAAGAGAGACTTCCTCTTTCAACTTAAGAAAGCTGAATTTTATCATTGTGAGGCTGGGAATTTTAGGTAAAATTGAGATGGTGCTGAGTGGGCCATATAATGACTACAGCTGATTCTGCTTGTCTTTTCCTTAGAATTTAAAAGAACGCGAAGTACAGATCAGCGCATTTACCTATTCTACACGGTTGTGTTTTACAAGAAAAAAAAATGTGAAAATTGCCCAAAACATTCTTTGCTATTCTTTTTAATGTTAGAATTTGGCTTACTTTTCAATCACTTTTTTTTTTGATTTAATCAAATGCTGACAAGTTGTGGTAGAAAGAGCAGTTTCCCTATTTCCGAAGCTGTGTTGTCTAGTGTGGTCTGTGACAGGGAGTCCTTGTGGGCTGAAAAATGCAAGCTGCGGTATATTAAAAATAGCTTTTTGGAGTTTGCATTTAGTAGTCTAGCTTGGACAAGTTGGTTGTGGTCAGTGAGAGCTTAATTACTGGCTCTGAAATCAATTTGACAGTGGTGCAGAAATGGTTGTGATGCAGCATCCAAATGAACACGATTCTCATGTTTGCCTTGCTACTTAAGTCATTTATTCCCTAACGAGCTCTGAGGGAACCTGCTTTTCCCACAGATATATAAATTTACCCGAAGATTTCAGGTATTAGTATTAGCAGCATTAATATTGTTGCTAATTAGGCTTGGAAGGACTCATGAACTAGAGACTGGAAGTATGGCATGGAAAGACAGAAAACTAGTGTGAAATACGCGACATGGGGGCATGTTGTTGGCTATTTGAATCTGTTTGTAAACGTAGGTGCTTGTCAGCTTTTCAGTTGGTTTATATTGTCATAGGAAGAAAAAAAATCATAATTTTGCGATGTATATTTAAAGGTCTGGTTAGTTTTAAAGTGTTTTGTTGTGGCTTTTCAGAATGGAAGTAGTGGAGGGGGTCAGGAATGGATATGAAATACCGAAGAATCCACATCTTGAGTCCGATTTTAATGAGCAGCTCGTGCTCGGTGTTGTTGGGACTACTGTGGGTAGGCATGGTGATGTGAGAGTCTAGTTGCATGGGTGTTAGTTTTCACCTGTTAGTATTGATTTTGAAACATCAGTAGAGAAGGACAAAACCCTTGCTCAGGTACCTCTATGGGAGTTTGAAAACTTAGGTTTTTTGTTTCTGTGTGTTAACAGTAGGCTCTGTTGCAAGGACAAGTATTTCTTACATAAAATATTCAGCATTCTCTATTAAATATTTCAGAACAACCATAAACTTTTATCAGCCACTTTAATTGACAGACTCCTTCAGTTCTTTTTGTTTTTGAATAATTAAATCTTTCCATCTTCATTTAAAAAAACCCAAACTCTTAGAAGCTGTGAATGTTCGTACTGTGTTCCATCCCCAGACAGTTGCTTCCCCTCAGAGTTTCTCTCTGTCTTAAGGCCTCGAGGAAAAATTCTTCTGACTACTTTCCTGAAGTTTTAAGGTCTTGCAAGAATTCATATCCCCCAGTGGTCCTTCTCCTGTTGGTCTTTCACACTTCAATCCGGTGAGATGAGTGCTGTTGCTTTCATATTAGGCTTTGGTCTTTGCACAGCACCTTCTGTTCTGCGAGAACAATAACGAGTAGCAGCGTTTGAAGTCATGAGGATCCTGTGTGCTTTGTAGGGGGTTGGCAAAGAATCGGACCCATCTGTTTGGTGGAGTGATTTGGGTTTTAGAAAAGTGAAATAAAACTCAGGTCTTGCACGCGTGTTTGTAAGCGTTGTTCTTTGTGCCTGTGGAGGATTCCTCTTGATTTTGCTGAAGAGCCAAGTCCAAGTTGTACCCAAAGAATGAGTGCCTTGCTTTGTAGTTCGTTGGCCAAAATGCAAACAAGGAAGTTTTAGATCCTGTGTTGGAGTTACCTTATACCTCGTAAGTTGTGGGGATTCCCTTGTGCCTTTTTTTTTTTTTTTTTCTTCGTTTGGGGAAACAAATCTTTCAGGGTGTTCCTGTATGGGACAGTCTGCCTCAGTGAGATCCTGTCCTTTGTGTCCACTGCTGTTTTTCTGGACTTAAAACAGCAAAAAGAAAAAAACTATTTTATTAGCAGTAAGCAGGATCCTGGGATATAACAGGGATGAAAGAAAGCTATTAAAATACAAGTGCAAATATAATTCAGTGCATGCCAACTGTGTATCAAATACTATGTGAGTCTGAGCTCACTTCCAGTTGGTATTAGAAATACCCAAAAAGGTGGATAAGCACTATGTATTGACGTTCTTATGTGGCAAGAAGAGTTAAATGACTTCAATTATTCTTGTTTCATTATGCAAGCAATATTTTCTTTTTTTTTTGGTTTCCAAATGTATTGGGTAACTGACCCTCACGATACGTACTTCATACCTGTAGATTCAGGACAGAGCTCCACTTGAGTTCATGAAGACTTGAATTCCCTTCTCTAGTTCTTGTGTTGAGTTTATTGTTGTGTCTGCAAGCCTGGAGTAAAATCTTGAAGCTGCTCAAGTTGATGAGAGTTTTGTCGTCGGCTGGAAAAAAGCTAGGGTTTAACGTATAATGATTATTAGAGCACCAGTCTCGATTCCTGTTGAGAAAAATGCTTCTTATCCCTGCTGGTTCCAGTGTCACTGACCTTCCTTCATGCCCTCAAAATCCCATCATCCACAAAAATAAGTGCATAAATACATTAGTTGAGGGAAGTTGGGAAATAAGCGCATCCTCTAGTGGATCTCAAAGTGTTTGTCTTCCCTTATCAGCCCCGTAATGATAGTGCAGCGATGGCAGCTTAATGATACCAGCCCCAATGACGCCATTCAGTGCCAAAGAGGTGAAGATTGCACATTTTATTTTGGAAAATAATTATGCAGCTAATTACAGCACTTGACTTTCGTCCTTCCCTTCCCTGTGTTCTTAGGGAGGCTGGTTTGCTCAGCTTGCAAAAGACTGCGTCAGTTATTCTAAAGGTCAAAAGACTCTTGTATTATGATTTGTAATTGCTGGTAATAGTGAATAAAATAAATACAGCATCATTTTGGATCATTTAACTCATTGCCTAACTTCTGTATTACTAATTCTATTGTGTTTCTATGAGTACAGACTTGAAAGAAGAAAAATAAACTAGAAGTTGAGAAGTCTTGAAGTCTTCTGAGAAATTTTGAATTCGAATTGGAAATGTGATCAGACCTAGCAATAAGCAATACAGAGCAGTCTGCTTCAGGAGTGTTTTTTGAAAGTATGCAAAGGACACAACTGTATTTCAGGAGAAAGCAATTGTATCGCCATTTCAAAAGTACTAGAGCTGAAGGATTTTAGTAGGTTTTGGCTCTGTATGGCTTTCAGATCTCAGCTGGATCACTATGAGTAAGAGTATGTATTTACATATGCAAGCACTAATACATAAGTGTTTTGTACAGCTTTCTTTTGTTTTTCCTTCCTCCCCAAACCCTGGATGGCACCTATGGAGATGCAACTCAGGATACCAAAGCAAATGTCCATCCATTATCCTTTGGTCAGCTGCTCAGTCCCAGGTTGTGTAATTGCTCTGGCTTCAGACTGCAGTGTGTTCCCTCACACTTTACATCAGCTGTAAGTCTTGATTCAGTCTGATTCAATTTGCATAATCTCTTCAGCCCTCTATATTTCATTTAGACACCAAAGATTTAGTTTAGTTACAGTTGTGTGTCATTTATCATTTACTTGTCTGCTTTTAGAGTTTGATTTAATCCCCTTGGTTTACTTTAAGAGACTGATTTCTTATCTGCACAGTGCTCTATTCCGCTGTGATTTCCAAGCCTTTGTATGTTCTATCTGCATCTTCCTTATTTTGATGTTTATTTTATACCTAGAGATAAACCACCTTCATCTATGATTTAAAAAAAAAAAAAAAGTAATAAATTTAACAGATGTAGGCTGGGCCAGAAACCTGTGAAAGGACATTTGTGTACAAAGGGTGTTTTTTCCAGTGCTTTTCCTGCCACTTGCCATGCTAATATTTCTTTGTAGGTGGTCAGTATGGTATGAACACATTGATAGGAATCTGAGATTTATGTCGGACCCTGTTACTGCATAAGTACATGACTAGAAGGATGCCAGTTCGTTCCTGTCTCTTGTGCATTGTTTTAGGCTTTTTTTGAGATCTTTGCTTTATGAGTGTAGCACACAGCAATAAATTTAATTATAACATGCAGCAAACCTATACCCAGCTGTATGATAATGCCAAACCCCTTGAACAAGAGGTGACTTTTAGCATTTGCACAAGATATTTTTCTCCTAGTAAATTCTCCAGATCTGATTTTATTATTATTTTTATTTCTTCCTTGGAAATAAAGCTAGTTCTTAGAATTCTTGTTGTAATGAGTGTATATGTCTACAGTACTAATTTGTGGAAGTTTTTTATTAATAAGGTTTTCTTTTTTCTTTTTTTCCATAAAAAAAAGTCCAGTCCAGTACAGGAAGAGCAATATTAGACAAACATACTGATTTAAAATAAAAATCTAGATCTTGTTGCGTATCTTGCATCCCCAACTTAAGAACACGATTGATCAGATGACATCAAAACGTGAGCTCCATCTCTGTCAGCAGTCCCGCTTCTGACAGCATCTAATGCTTGATGCTAAGGAGAAAATTAGGGACTAGGGCAATTATAGAATAGTGAGCGATACTTTTCCTGAAACTTCTCCCCACCGTCTCTGAAACAGCAGTCCAGAAATGTCAGCAGGATAAGGTGGCATCGTGACAATAGTGTTTTTGTTATCATGTGGTCGATTCTGTGAATGAATTTGTCCAATCTCTTTTTAAATCCTATGCTATCTTCTATTTAATTTTAAGTTGCTGTTTGGTAATTTCTCTGCAGAGCTCAAATATTTGCCAGGCTGCATTAAAAATCATGCAAATGATTTGTTTTATGGTTTCAGAGCCTCCTATGGTCTCTAGGGGTTCATGTTCCAAATTCTTTTTTGTGGTTATGAGGACTGGAAGTGTGCTGGTTTCCACTTCCTATTCACAGAACTCTGGAGTTAATAATATATTAAATCACACGGCGATGGAATCGTGAGAGATGTTGTGGCACCAGAGAAGGACTGAGGGTGAGGTAGGGTGGGAATTGTGCCTTTATAGCACCCCTATATAATTTTGTTGTAAATCACAGCAGCAAACTGACCTGCCATATTCTTACACAGGTAGTAGAACACCTCTCTTACTTGTGGCAGATCAGTCTCATGCTTTTGCTGTCCTTTGTATATCCATAGTAAATATTTGTATTGTAAAACAGTAATTTAGTAGAGGAAAAGAAGCCTGGCTTGCTTGACATGAGGGTTTGAGGGTAGCTTACTTAAGTCTTCAAAAAAGCAAAAGGTTTTTGCAGTAAGGGAGGAAAGAGGCCATCTTCCGTGCCTATAAGACTTCAGAAGTGTTGGGTCTAAATGCCCCAAGGGAGGCTTGGTGCAGAGGTTTGGCTAGCTAAGTTCCAGACTGGCTGGAGCAAAGTGCAGTTGTGCTCATGCTTTTATTTTATTCTTTTTTTTTTCTCCTTAATTTAAGTAGAAAACAATCTGTAGCCTGTACTCTTGTCTCCTTGACTACTGATCTTGAAATTTATAATGTTCTGTTGCTAATAATTTCGCATTTCCTAATGTATATAAGGCCTGGATGCTTTCCATTTTAAACTGCCAAAGCAACTTGTTCCTGCAGAATGTCATAGGCTGGGGAGCGTTTAGAGGTGTGAACGTTTCGAAAGCAGGCTTCTGCTTTCGCACCGCCGGGGTGTACAAGGCCGCTGTAAGAAGCTGGTGCTGTAGTTAGAGTTGCTCCAAGATAATTGGTGTGGCATGCTTAGGCTGTCAGACATGAGCCTGCTTTACATTTGACAGTGGCTTTCAGTTTCTGCTGTCAACAAATCAGTTGTGATCCTTGATATGGATGGATTGAGCAATTTTGTAGGCAAAGAATGCTGCTGTCTCTGGTGTCATGTAATACCGTTTTTTTTTTTTTTTTTTTCTTTTTTCAGGCTACCTCATATCATTGGGTTGGGGTAAGGTTGGAAAACGGTTGATAACAGTTCCTCCATTTCACTTGTGTGAGCATTGCTGAACATAACTGGGTGAATGTGCTCTGGTCAAGTGCTGAGGGATTGCTGTTGTATTCTTGACTCCTGTGTGTGACTTTTTCACGTTACAGTCCCTACGTTGACAAGGTGCTACTCGTAGGAACAAAGCTGTTGATGCACGGTACAGTCACAGGCAAGGCTCCTGTCCTACAAGGCTGTGATGCTGGTGGTGTCGCTGGGTTTTCTCTGAGAGCTTCTGGTACTGCATGTGATGACAGCTCTTTGTGATCCTGATCAGGATAACTAGCTAAATGCTTGTGAAAGGGCGATAAAGCCAAAATGTACTTGGAGTGTGACCAGAGGGGCATGTAGCTGCTGTGCTGGCTCTTTGCTGAGGATGAGCTTCAGAACGAGTATCTGCAAAGCAAATGCATGTGTCAGAACACTTTGTGCAAACCTTTTTTCACGACTGTTTTAGACAGCCACATTGGGAACACTGGGAATTTTTTTGAAAATTTTTTTTTTTTTTAAGTTTCTCTAATTCCAGCAGGAGGAAGGTGAATACTGGGTAGTGTTGAAAAGATCACACTTCCCAGTGAGCATCCCGCTTAAAAAAATAAATGAGGTGTCATAACCTGAACCCATCCAGAGTATGGCCAGAATGTTAATGATCCGGTCTTGTTTTTTAGTTGCCTTGCACGAACTCAAAGTACTTATTAGCTCTGCTTCCTCTGCCTCTGTGATGAAAATGAAATATAACACTGCAAAGCCTCACTCAGAGCGATAACCTTCTCAACTGGCCTACTGCTCCACCTGTAACGGAGTCAGAGATGTGGATAAAGTGGTTAAACTCTTCCATTTCATGTTTGTCACTGAGAAGTCTCTAAGCTCATGACTGCCCAGGAAAGGATGTCTTTGAGCTGCGCCTGTAGAAATAAGCCTTGGAAATCAATTGTAACGCATGGCCACCCTTTCAGTTCTGACAAAAGGCAAAACTGTTCTGTGCGCTTCTTGACGTCAATCAGAAACATTTATTTGCTACAAATAAAATAGTTTAAATGGCAGAAATTGTAGATGTTTCCTGAAAGTCCTGCAAATGAAGAAAAAAGTTGCAGTACTGCTCAGAAGCTCCACATTGTGTGGGTTTATACTGCGCTTAACTGCTTCATCCAAGCTCTTTGGCATGGCAAAGTTTGTGTAGGTCAAACTTTTTGTTTTAATTTACCATCATCTGGTGAAAGTCTGCACTAGCATTCTATCTAGGTTCTATTTAATATGCACCAGAATTATTGTATTTGATATATATCAATTTTAAATCTGTTTCAACACAACCTTGAATGCCTTTCTGGCAGTATATCACTTCATCAGTCTAGCTTAACTAGAGCTGCTTTTTCATTTTTTATTACCCCCATAAAATCTAGGAATGGAACACTTCGATTTTTCTAGTAGTAATTTTTATTACTTTTAGCCTTTTTTTAAAGTACTTGTCAGTGAGATACAGTACTTTGTACAGAGTATATTTTTCAGTTATGCATTATATTTTTATTTCAATTTATTTTAGACAGAATGTATAGCATACATCTAAATAATACCTATGGTAGTTCAAACGAGTGTATTATGAATGTAATTAGAATGGATATAAACTCGGTTCATCCACCAGGATTGGTGTATTTCAGTTGCCTGCCTCTACTCACAGTCACTTTCAAGTAAGGCTTAAAATGATAACTCATGTTGTAGTTTTAATGTTGCACATAAAATCATATTGCAACACAGGAGAGAGAAAATGAATTTATTGCAATTTTTATGGTTTTATTTTAATTTTTAAGTTTTTCTAGATTTTTCCCTGGAGTGTGTTATTACACTACTTTTTATTTTTTCCTCTAAGAACATAGAAATTGCCATATTAGATCAGACTAGTGATCTGTCTAGCCAGATAGTCTGTCCTAACACAAATGTGTGCCAAGCTCGTTAAAGAGGCACGTAAAGGCATATGATAGGCCTCTGCAGAAACAACTGCCATGGAAAAGTCTCCCTGATGGAAAAACCTCTTCTAATCCCCATTCATTCAACTTTGCTCTGAGCCCCAAATTCTCAATTTCACATCCTCTTGTTTAAAAAGGATAAAGGCTTTTATTTGTTGACCCTCGCTGTGCTGTGTCTGACCATAGCAGCTTCAAGGAATGGGATGTGGAGCACAGGAATTCCATTGCTGACACAATTCAGATGTTATTGGTGTATCTGTGTGTCTCTGTGATCTTCCCTGTCTTAGTCTGATGGTGTCATGATATGTTTCAAAAATAGCAGGTGTACAATGCGAGGAAAATGTTCTTTTGTTGTTGAAAGTTGTTGTTTATTCACAGGGAGGAGTAAATGGAAGGGACGAAAAAGATCGTAGGATCATAGAGTATCTCCAGTTGGAAGGGACCCCCAAGGGTCATTGAATCCAGCTCCAGGCTCAGTTCACCTCCTGGCTCTAACTAACTTCTAAACCTGTCATTTTAACAGATTGAAGATTTCCCTTTTTAGAGGGATTTAGCAGGTAACGTTCACCTTAGAACATCCAATTTACTTTTGTGTCATTTCCATGAATGAACCTAAGCAAGAAGCTACGTAACATGAGGTTAATGTTTCTGCAGAAAACTATGACCAGGTATGTTTAAACAGCATTCCTCAACCATATAGCCCAAGTGCCCCCCTAGTTATTCTCATTCTGCTTAATGAATATGAATAATACATTTTTAAATAATACCCATAACAATACAGTGTGAAGGGAGGAGAGCTTCTCTGATTAGAGTTTTTGAATGACATTGGAAAAGGGTGCTGGGTTAAATCATCTTTCCTTGCTCTGGGTTGAATTAGCATAGATTTAATGCCAGTGATAATTTTATGCAACTGTGAGATCAGTAGTTTAATGCATCTGGCAGTGAGACAGGGATTTTCTTTCACTGACAGCACTGAATAAACCCCTGTAATCCTTTTCCTTTAGCTCTCGTGCCCATCCAGACTTCAGCTTAATAAAAGACCAAAGAAATCAGGAGTCTGTGGAGCACCTGTGACTCCAGCACAGGCAGAATGAGATGCTATCTTAGCATATTTGTGGTTCAGAATTATTACAAAGACTAATAGCTGGACTGGAGGGCTAAACTTACGTTTCTACCTCCTGTGCATTGCAGAAAGCTTCCCTCTTAGCAGTGTGTACATTGACTTAGCCCTGTTACCTGTTCCAGCACAACTCAGAGTGAAACAAGAGAATGCTTTGGGTAGCATTTCACTTTTTTTTTTTTTTCTTTAAAGTACAGTTGCACCACTACATTACAGCTGGATGGCAACCTGTGAACTCCAGTGCAGACATTGTTTAATTTTAAGAAGTATGGGGATTTTTCAAAACTCACAGAAAAGTTGTGAATATATTTGTTGGAAGAGGAATTTGTAGCGACTTCACATACACACATTAAAGCTCAAACTCCCCAAATTTTAAATAAAATAGTGTACTGTAATGAAGTATTCAAGACTAAAGGCCGCTCAGGAGGTGCATGGAAGCCGTTGTTAGCTGCCAGCTCAGACGACGCACAGAAGACATGCTTTGATTATCGCATCAGACTTCAGATGTTTCTCTTTGCTTGTTTAGCCTTATTCGTAAGGATCAAAAGAGCCTGTTCACACAAGGGTTTGTTTATTTACAAGGATTATACTTGTTAACTGACAGTTTAAAAGGAATTAAATAGGCCTCCAACACTGGTAGTCTAGCATTAAAGAGAGTATTAAGTGCTGACCTTGGATTCTGTGAAAGGCTTTCTTTTCCTGTTCCTCCTATTCACTAGTCTGGAGAAGGGATGGAAGCTTCAACATGCCCAAGTTAACACTCATTGTGCTATTAGAGAGATGACTGAAAGAAGATTTCCAGTGAAAATGAAGATGGATGTTTTAAGGGATGTTTGTAGACCACTGTGATCCTTGGCAAATGATGGAGGTCATAGAATAACAGAAAAGACCACCCTGAGCAGGATGAATTTACTGAAGAACATTGTACCCAGGGCTTGCTAAAGGCAGCTACTGTTAGCTGGGCATCTTTGAAAACGTGGTCTGGACAAGAGCAGCACAGATCATAGAAAAGCAGCTAAAATTTGTAAAAAATGACTTGTTTAATGTTAGATTTTAAAAAGTAATAATAACAACTTGATGGCTACTCTTATTCTGGTCAGTATTTTGGCTTTGGGTTTTGATAGAACAGGTTTACACGGCAAGATTTTTTTGTTGAAATTGAAATACCTCAGAACACATTAGGCTTATTTTCCCATGGAAAAACTATCAAAATTCAAAATCTTATTTCAAATACGATGTGGCATGCTATACTATATCATAATAGAATAGGAATTAGCAGAATAAAGAAACCAAAATGTTTACACTATTTTTTTATGTGAGTTGAAATACTTCGTTTTTCTTGTCCAGCATTTCAACATTTTGTCTTGAATAGCATGAAAATACATTTTGACATGACTGTAAATGCAGTTGTGCTTGGCCATTCCTTCTGCCTGGCTTAGTGTAGTACCTTGTACTGCAGTACAGCTGCGTGAAAGGAAAGGTCACATTGGAAACGTCTTCTGTGATGAAACACTATGTGAAGGAGAGCTCCTTAGGGAGGCAGATGACATTAATGGGAGATGTAAAATGCTGCATTAATATGCTGGATTTTATTGGGGGGGGAGATTGTTCGTTTCGTGGGTATAAGGGACAGCAGAATACCCCTTAAAGCAAGTTCTTGAACATGTATAGTTCTAACCTTCAAAGAAAAAAAAGAGAGGAGAAGAAATGCTAGCTTAAGATTAATACAAAATTGTCAAAATTTTAATTAAAAACAAATAAGATGTTTAAAAAGGAACGGTGTGCTGACAGTGGAAGATGATACAAAGAAGTCCATAAAATAGTGTAAGGACTATTGAGGTGCATTATTATTGTTGTCAACTCCTAGGTACATGGCTACTGCTTATCTATACTACCCTACGATGCTTTTAAGTTCCACTCAGGACAGCAAAAGCTGTTGTGCTTGGCACTGTACATACAGGGACTATAGGGTAAGGACAGTGTCTCCTTGGAATTGAGATCTGTATTTCTCACATATAGACAGTGAAGTGATCAGACACCTAGCTGGAGAACCTTGAAGTGGCCCAAATCTTGCTCGTAATTGATTCTATACTTGCCTGTTCTGGGTCTTACAGATGTAACTGTTGATAGAAGTGATTTTTTTTTCATCAGAAATACAATGATTGAATAAAAAAGTAGGGAGGATAGCTGATCCAATTCTATCTTTTGTCCTAACCCATTCAAGTTCTCACTATATGTATTTGCAAATTAACAAGACAAATTCCACAAACGCTGAGTGGCAGCTCCAGGCTTGGTATACATTTAACACCAGCCCTGAAGGTTTTTGGAATTTTAGGAAGATTACATCTCTTTATTCCATCTGGCTGTCTTTGTAATATCTGCCAGATCAAGTGTGGAAACCTAGTTGCCTTATAGTTCATGTGTGGTTCTCTAATCCCTGGGAGGAGTTATATGGGAAAGGATGTTCATTGGTTGAAAATTTAGATGAGCTACCACTGAAATATTCTAGAAATTAAACCCAGTAATATTTGTGAGCTGTAACACTCTCATTTTTCATCATGTCTTCCACAAGAGAAAAGGTGTGAGATTTTTTTTCCCCCCAGTTTGCACCTCCAGGTGCAACCAAGTTGTTTCTCCATGTTTTCAGCTTTTCTGGATGGAAAAGAAAAGAGAATACGTAGTCTGCAATAACATAAAAATATAGAAATATTCTAAAAGCCTTTGGAAAATACTAATCCCCTCCTTGCACTTCATTGCTGCAATGGCCAACTGGGATTAATGAGCAAAGAATGCCTTGGAATAGTTCTGAGGGGGGCTATGATATTAAATTCTGATCTTAAAGAGCTATTAAGATGTTTGAAAAATGATAGTGGACTCTCTTCCCACTGGTATACTTTGAACTTTGTCTCCTGTCAATAGTGCACATCTTGTCTATCAAATTAAGATATTAGGCAGGCAAGGCCGTTTTGTCTGGGAAGGACTTTTCCTGGCAAATACTGCAGGAAAAACCTTTAATAGTCTTCATCCTCCAAAAGCAATGCATAGCTGAAGCTAAGAAGAAAAAAGAAAAGTCTGTATGTGTGTGTGCATGCTTTTCTCAAGACCTTTAAGGGGAAGGGTTCTAAGAAATAACAAGCAGTTCTGATGGTACAACACTATCTAATTTTTAAGTTGACAAGACTGACCTTTCTCTCTTTAAAAACAGCACTTTCTCAAGACCTAAAGTAAGCTGCAAGTGAAAACTGCCTTCTAACTTTGTCTTGAACAACAAAAAATAACTGATATTCTTAATTGTTCCATCGTATTTCCTTGCATCTGGTAAAGCACAGTCATAGCAAACTGAGTATTTCAGGGGCTGTGATTTGTATAGCTATCACACGAGTTTAAGTCTGTTAAATTCCTTTCTTAGCCTGCTCCAGTCTGATATTTGAGAATCATTCTGTTTGTTTTCATCTCTCAGACTAGAAAGCAGTCCCACCCCAAGCAAGATGTGCATGGCCAACAGAGGAATTGCATTATTCCAGTTGTTGGGGAGGCAGCACAAGACCTGGAAGCCTGGGTTTAATTTTTAGCAGTCACACAGTCCCCAGATGATCCTGGGCAAGTTTTTCTCTGCAGATTTGCTAATAATGTTAGAGTATCTTGTGGTTTAATTATATGAGAAATAAAATTAAAAATGCCTATTGCTCTATGGCTGAGCAAAGCAGAATAGAACAGTTAGTGGTCAATATTTTCTTTGATAACTAAAGTTTCAAACTTAAAAGACAGAAGAAAGGGGATGCTACCGAAAGCAAATAGTAAATTGCAGTTTAACAACATGAATCAAAATTATATTTTTTTTTCAAGTTTATTTAACTGTTGTATTTATATTTTCACTGGAACCAATATTTCCAAATGAGAAGTCAGATTTTTTTTTTCAAATTTGTAAATGAAACATGTTGGCAATTAAAACTTGTATTTTACTTTTTTTTTTTTTTGGATGACAGGCCTTGAAAATTTAATCTGATTTGACAAGTACAGGAGATTTCAATCTTGGTGAAACCGAGTGTTGAGCTTATTTGTCAAAAAATTCCATCCAGTTCTACATGCCTCTCTAATTGATAGTTCTCAAATTTGATAACAGATCTAATGGTATTTGATGAACTCCATGTTAGCGCGTTCTTCTTCTGTCAGAAGTCTGCATCCTCAAAGGTCACGAGCAGTGATAAGCCCCCAAATACGCTGCTTTTGTCCTTTGCCCAGCTATGTGGATGATACGTTGCTCGAAAGAGCATCGATGCAACTTTTCAGTGGAGGAAATTTTAACCGAATATGATCTGCCTGGCAAGAAAGATTAATCTGATATCAGGCAAGTTCCACATGAGATTGAAAAGGCAGCATCACGTTGGAATTGCTTAAAATTTGTTGACGTTCGGCATTTACTGACCGATAAAGGATGTAGTTCAGGTGGTTAAACAGGGAGGTTGTCACACATGATGAGGATTTCAGTTTCATTAAATAAATGAAAAAAATATGTATTCAGTTTCTTCTGGTTTAAAAATAAAAATCTAGGAGAAGAAGATTAAAAACATGGGAACAACTAATAGGGAATGAACTGAAATGCTTTTGCTTGCAAATTTTACTTAGAATTTGTTGAACCACTTTGTCATTTGGGCAGCAGAAAACCCTGAACATTTGAAAGCCTCTTTTCTTCTTTCTGACGTTTCTTTTTCTTCTGATTTTTCTTTTTTTTTTTTTTTTTTCTTGATATTCTACTATATTCTTCCTCTGCCTGTCAACACAAGTTTTTACTCTAGATTTTTTCATAAAGCTTTTTTAGCCTTGAATTGTGGAAGAATCTGTGTTCTTAAGTGATATTTCTGCCCTTGAGAGTTGCATAGGGAACCTGGGATATTCTAACAACAGGCTTGGTGAACTCAGTAAGATGATGGAATCCAAAGTATATTTTCTTAATTTTTATACAGTGATTTTCCCATAATTACACGCCACCTTTGTGCTGATTCATGAATACTGAACTACTGAAAATGTAGTTTTATTTTTCTCCTAAATTTTTCCCACTGAGGCCTTCTGCAGGCTGTTACTTGAAATCTTGATATTCTTATCTAAATTTCGGAGCAAAATCTTGCATTACTTTAACCCCAAGTGTTAGGTGAGATGGTTCATCTGGCTTCATAAACAGTAGCAGTTTGGAAACAAAACCCCTGACTTCAAGCTCTGTAGTCACTGCTGGAAATTGAAACGCTGGAATACAGCAGACAGCTGTTCTTATGGGATCATAATGGGAAGATGAAGATTCACAATCCTGAGAAGGCTAATTCTGAACTGGTGTGTTAATGCTTTTTTTTTTTTTAGTGTGATCCGTGAAAGGTATCACTCTGTTTCGTTGCCTGGTTTTTATATTTAGAAGCACAGATCAAGCTGCCAGCCTGCGCAGTTTAATATATAGAGAGAGCTCTCAAATTCTGTGCCTCGTAACCAAAAAGGCAATTTCTGCAACGCATGACTCTGATTTTCCAAATGAAATGTTAATCTGCCACTAGGAGGAGGAACCTAGTACATACTAAAACATTTATTTTCAATACTGTGTCTGAAGAATACACGCTGGCATGTGCAACCACAGCGTTCCTGCACTAATTAGGATTTTCACTAATTCTAATGGTAATTGACTCTGCAAATGCACATAGTAATGAGATTTTTACTGTACAGAGATGAACGGGCTTCTTTCTGACTAAAGGAGAGACCCCCCCGAGCTCCCGGGTCTGTCACTGCACCGTATCTTGTTGTGATGTTTTGTCCATTAGTCATCTTTAATCTGTGTTCTGCAAGCAGTAAGTTAATCAATTGGCTACATAGTGCCAGTGCTGAAACCCTTATAAATAAATTCCAGCAGAAGCTTTTCCTTCCTTATCTCTTGCGTAAGGTAAAGTGCTAATTTCAGTAAATTCTACTCTTAGATGATGTAAGGGCTTTCTTGGAGGGCTGTGTGTGAATGCAGATGTTCTTCACCTCTCTAAATTAATACGTTAACATCATAGCACTTAGCTTGGGTTATCCCTTCTGTTTTCCTAACGCGTTATTGCCAAAATAATATCAGGATGTGCATTCATGAATAACTTGATTTTTTTTCACATGGGAAAGCTTTTAGCGCAAAGCGACATGCTTTATTTCTTTGGGGTTATTGCTAGCTTAATGGCAATTTTTTTAACATAATTTTTATATATAAGTTTCCCCAAGTCATTCCCTTCGGAGTGTAATTGGTAGTGATGTCCCTGTTCACAGCTTTTAAAATGCTCCGATAGCCATCGCAAACTATAGGGAATATTTGGATAAATTTCACTGGTGTGAGAATTCCCACTTAAATTGGGACTACTGGTGTGACCTAGCACAAGGATTCTTGGCTTTAATAGTAAAAGAAAACTGCAAACACTTAAAATGGGCTGAAGAGAGGAAGTTAGCAGAAATGTAGAAAGAATTTGGGGATTCAAAGTCGAGCTCTTCCTTATGTGCCGCATCTTGTTGCTTCTTCCACGTGATGATCTGGGTTTCTGCATGGGTTCTCGTCTGATACCACAGTGTGGAAAAAAAATACAAATAAGCCTTTTGTCTGTCAGCTAGAAGCTCTGACCTTTAAGAAACAAATTAGGAAGTGTTAAGACATTTGAAATCTGCTGAAGCTAGGCTCTCAACTGAGGAGCACAACTGGATGTAGGGACCGATACAAAGCCCATTAGCATCAGTAGAGTTTTCCTGTTGACTACAGCAGTATTTCACTTAGGCCCGTGGTTAATTAAGCTGGCTAGCAAACAGCTGGGCATCTCCAGGCAACTTGCAAGTTATTCCAAGCTTTCAGTTGTCAGCACGCAGATGGATGTGATAGTTTGAATAACGCAATGAGGCTGTTGGCTCTGTAACAATACCATTGCAGTAAGTTGGCTGGCTGGCTTACCTGCCAGGACGAGGATGGTTGTCATGAGTGTGATATTTATGTGGACTACTTTTGGGAAAATGTTGAGAAGAATTGTTTTCCGTTTTTTTTTTTTTCTTCCCATTACAGGACCCCCTAGAGCATTTGTACTTTACCTGCATTTAAAATAAATGTTTAATATTACACGCATGAGCTATGACAGACTCCCTCAGTCATAGAAGTTCTTTCTGAAGCCTTCAGATTTCAGTGCCAGATAACATTGTTAACAATCCGATGAAAGCTCTAGGTCTTTGGCTGTTCTCAAGGGAGAGAACTTCATCTGAGAGGAGCAGTGACTCTCCTATCTCTGCAGGAAAGAGCTGTAGGTCAACATCTTTCATTTGCAGAGCAAATTTTAATCTGTGAAAATACCAGTCATGGGAATAAAACAAGATCGATCTCCAGGATTGCATACTAACAAAACCAGCTACTTTCACTTCTAGTCTGAACCATCAAGGACTTTAATGTCTCTATCGAAGAGAGGTGATCCACCTTTATTGCCAAGTTCCTCAGAGAAATGTATGAATTTTGTAGGACAGAGTTCCAACTCCTAAAGATACCTTCCATGACACTAAAGAGAGCACATCATCATTCAAGTACCATACCTTCCTTTTGATATCAAGTAGCTCTGACTGTGTAATACTCCCTGACATCAATGAAACATTTTAATCTAAACTTCAAATCATAAATTACTTGTACTGACTCTAAAATATGAAGGCATTGTACCACTGGACTGCAGGAGTTGGAGTAAGCTGTTGTCTTCATTTGGGACACTGCTTTCGGGAAGGCACAGCAAAAGCTTTTTTTGTGGTCATTGCTGGTGCTCATTTTCAGGTTCAGTGAAGCTGTGCATGTGCCCAGAGGTAGTAAACCCCTCTTTCTTAGCCCATAGATCTCGAGCCTTCTGTTGGGATAATTTAGCAATTTGTGGAGCCATGTAGTATGGCAGATGAGGGGTCTGATCTGGCTTAAAAATAGTTGTGGCTAAATCATTGTGGCTAAATATTACATTTAATGTTCGTTCTGTTCCTAACAGTTTGCAACAGTTCCTAACAGTGTGCAAATGCAGAAGGAAGGTGAAGGAATTGACAAATCTTCATATTGGAGGCAGCAGTCTCAAGCACACACGAGGGGAGTTGTTTGTCCAAGTTCTTAAGAAAAGGCCTGTGGGGTTTGAGTGTGATGTAACCACATCTTTCAGCTAATTCCTAGGCCGACTCTTCTTTTTGTTCTTCTTTTAGGGTGGCACTTAGGGCTATCTCCACTGTTATCTCAATTGCATCCAACATAGCTTTGTTGAGCAATGTCTCCCCCTTTTGATGATCTTCGGGAACCTTCAGCAGCAGCAGCACTTTCCTGTGGTGTCTCAAGTGCTTTTTTATTTATTTTTTTTGCTGTTTTCTTATCAAGTACTGCTGATATAGACGCAGCATTATGGGATTAGAAGTGGCAGAATCAAGTCTGTGGTACTCAGACTGCTCTCCAGTGCTGCTCCACAGTTTCTACACTTCTGTTTAATGACATGGGGAGTGTTACCGAGTTTTGTCCATGTGCAGCTTGTTCTCTTCTCAGGTTTGTGTTTGTGCATTATAACCTCTGTTTGTCAAAATGTTCCTCTTAGCCATAATGGAGAATGTTATTTAAGGTGCTAATACCGCTGTGTGTCACAAACCTGAATTTATGGTGAATTTGATGAAGAGCTGTGACTTTTGTTTGTCTGCCAGACTATTTTTCACGTGCTGATTTAATATTCTCACTTTCACCTTACCAGCCTACCATCCTCATTTGTCTTTTTTGGGCGATTTATTGCTATTTTTCTGATGCCTGGGTTAGGCTCTTTTGCTTGGAAACTAACTTCTGTGTATGTGTCCTAATAGTTTCATAAGCAGGAGGAGTTGAATTTTATGGTTTTTAGGTGGCCACGATGATACAGATAATGATAAAACATTTTTTGTGTAAAACGTGACACACAGTCCCCTAAGTTTGTATGTTAGACTGTTCTGGAAGCTGTTGTGCCTTACCGCTGATAATGAAAGATATGTTAATCTTGTTATAATTATTTTTCTAAAGCAACACAGCTCTGTTTCTGATGAGCCACACCAACTCTGGCTCAAAAAGTTCAGAATAAACTTCTGCGGGACTTTGACGTTCTTGTCCAGTATTGAACTAAGCAGAGATGTCATTTTCCAAGCCTTGGTGTTACACAAAGGGTTTATCATTTCTGCAGTAGTGCTTCTGTATGGAAATCTCATTATGTATTTCAAAAAAGAATGCGAGCAGTATGATTTTCAGGAAGTGTAATTACATTTGGAGCTGAAAGGTAGCTGTCTTAGAACATTTGACCTTTATAATAGGCTGGGCAGAACACGTAATGGATACTTAGGCTTTAATGGTCTTGGAGGACTGAGGAAAGGTGATCTTTAAATAGGGATCCTGTTTAGTGATTGCACAAGGACGATTTTAGCATAGGGAAAGGTATAAAGGGGAATCAGTGCGTTCCCCCTGTGTCTGCAACTGTATAAAGGTTTGTGATAAAAAAGGGTGCTGAGATGGACAGTGTGACAGACGCTGGGTTTTGCCAGAGTGCCTGTATAGGGAAATCCAGGCCATGAGAACAAGCAGTTGAGGTTTTAAGCAAAACTTCATTGAAATCAAACGGGATCTGACTATTAAGATCTTGGGGTAGGAGTGTGTGGAATCAGGCCTCACAATCCCAAATCTTTCTCATTTTGTCCCTACCTGTACAGACTTTTCTAGTTTGAACAAAGCCATGATTAATGATCATTTGTTGTTTCAATAATGTTTGCAGAGCAGGTTTCTGTATTTTATTTGCCCATATTAAGCACATAGTTTTGATTAAGTTCATTGCAAGAGAAATGCATCACAAATTATAATGAACTTCAGAGAAAAAAAACTAATTTTTCGTTATCTTTAAAATTTGGAATCCTGTATTGGCATTTATTTATAAAGGAGCTTTTATTTTTGGAATTTTTTCATGTGTTAGGCCTTTCTTTTGAGAACACATGAATGTACACGTATGTGCAAATGCTACTACTGTAATTATCAAACTTGGATTCATTAGGTGAATGAATCCACTGTGATTACAAGACTTGGCAAGAAAATATCTCACAGGCCACCTCAGCTACCTGTGCAGGTAGGACTTGGATCCTGGAAAGAGGGCGGTACAGTGACCTGAAGGCAATAACCTTGTCCTTTCTGATACAGCCCTGTCGTAACTTTTACATGATTTCCAGCAAGTTGCTTCGTGTCTGTGCATGGTACTTTTAATGAATGATGTTTTGAGCCTAATCTTCCTAGGCTCCTTTACTGGGCAGTGCTTACTGCACTGAGCACTTTGACTGTAAAGGGAAACTGAGGAGATGAGCTTATGCTAGCCTTTTATAGGATTATAGCCTTTTTTAGGTTGGATATTAGTAGAAATTTCTTTGCTGAAAGGGTTGTGCAGCATTGGCCTAGGCTGCCCAGGGGAGTGGTTGAGTCAACGTCCCTGGAGGTCTTCAAGAAATGTGTAGATGTAGAGCTTAGTAGCATGGGTTAGTGGTGGACTTCAGTACTTGGTTAGGGGTTGGACTAGATGATCTTAGAGGTCTTTTCAAACATGAATGATACGATGATTTTGTGTTAGCCTAACAGGACTAACGTTAGCCTTTACCAATATCCACCCGTATAATTTTTATGAGCAGAAAGGTGACTGTAGGACTATTCTGCTTACTCTGGCTCTAAGAAGAGTAGAATCTCTGTAGTACAAAACTGAAGACCAAAGGAGTATCACAGGTGTTGGATACAAAAGCTCTACACTGTGCACTCTGTGTAAGTAGTTGTAAGCTGAACAGGTTGGTTTTGTTACCCTCACTGCTAAAGCAACAAGCAGTGTCAATATTACTTATTTAAATCACTCTAGATTATTAACATCCAGCAACAATCGAAGGCTTGAGCTTTGCTAATATCAGCAAGCCTCTCGCATAGGGGAAGTACCAGCTCGGATGTATTGTACGCTGTGTGACGGGGCCTGCTTGACATGTCTTTTATTTTAAAAATGCCACTAGCTGAAAATTCATCAGACTTGTAATGCAGGTTTGAATTCATTTATATTGCTGGTGGAAGTAATATCTCAAGAGCCTTAGACAGATGCGTGAATGGTGTAAGCAGGCAGTGTTCTTGGTGGATTAGAAAATGCTTCAAGCATCATCACCACCCCCAAGTCCTTCCTGCCCTTGCCTGCCTGACCTTTTAGTACAAATGGAAGGTTTTAACATAGGGAAAGAAAAAAAAAAAAAGCAACATGCCCAAACTCGTGCCTTCTGTTACCCTCAGGACCTTCTCTGGACCTTCTCTAGCTTAGCTACATTTGGAGTTTTTCTGCAAATCCAGCTAGTGACCTATGCCTGTTTGTGCAGCCTGTGCGACCTCTTGTTGCAGCTCTGCCTTAAGTAGATACGGAGTGTAATTGAGTTTTCTGCCCAGTGAAGTCCTGAGATGGTCCCATCTGTTAATAGTGCATAATACTAGGAATCGCCATTTGTTGAAGCCCTAGAGTTCATACTTGTCAGAACTGTACAGCAGCTGAATCAGGCATGATCGTGTGCAGGGCAAGATTGCAGCAAACCACTCGTTTGGATGCTCGCCAGCATTGTGGGGTCGGTCTGCACATGATTTCCCTGTGCTTCTCGAAGGTGAGGGTGGGGAAATAGCTCCCCTCCTGGGGACTGGGTTTTTTAAATCATCAAGAAGTCATGTGTGTGTGCTTTAATTTGTGGCCTTGCTTAAATTATCTGGAGTCCTTCAAAAGGGAAAAAAAAAAATCAATTTGACTTTGGCAGCTGTCTCTACAATGCCTGCCAATCACCATAGTATCTTGGCTATTTTTAAGTCTCCTGAAATCAGTCTGCATTAAGGCAATAGCTGTGCTTGGATTTAAGCCCAGGACTCTATCAATATAAAATGATTTGTTGCAAGTTTAAAGATGCTTCATCCCTATTCTCTCTCTTTTCATTTACATTTTAAGCTTTCATCAAAATGTGGATCAACATTACTAATAGAGCCTTTTTTTCCTCTGTTCTGCTTCATGCTTTCTACAAAGAAAACCTAAGACTGTATGCTCTTAACCTCTGTCTAATGTAAGGCTTTTTTCCTTCCCATGAAAGAAGAAGGATCAAGTTGTTCACTGAAAGAATCTCCTGCAAGTCTTGCCAGCCTTGTACCATTTGAATACACTTTCCAGTACAGTTCTAAGGGACGTGAAACAAGTGTGTAGGAGAGCAATCGACAAAAGGGAGATGATCTTTCATATGCAAGAGGTAATGGAAATAATCCTTAAAGAAAAGATCTTATTCTTCCAGATCTAAGACCCAGGTTTCCAGAGTGCTGAGTGTGTTGGACCATTGGTCCTATTGACACACTAGCGTAGAAGACTTTGGGATGCCTGCCTGCTCCCTGCAGCTGGGATTCTTTCTGTGTTTGTATTCTCTGTAATCTGTCAGGAGTCATGCTCACAAAGGGGAATAGTTGATTTCAATAATCAAGTTTCTGATTGCAAAACTTGCTATTTACTTGTGTCATTTCAAACCTGCATGCAGTCATTATGTCCATCCACACAGGCTTTATTTTTCAGTGAGATTTCCCTGGGGAAAAACATGTACCCGATATCACTGTCCATGCTGTAGAGAATTACAGTCAATTAAGTACTCTAAGTCACTTTCATGTGATTGAGTATAATAGTGTTGTTAGTCAAGCTTGTTTTAATTTATATAAAAAAAAAAAGTTCATTGCTTCAGCTTCTCTTTAGTAGAAACATAATTTCCCTGTATGTTTTTCCCCAGATTTCAAGGGATTTCTATGGCACACACCATCATACAGAAGAAAGGAGGCATTTGTGTTCTGTGACATAAAGCCAATGATTCTGTCAATCTCAGTGGTGTAATCTTTATATGCTATTAGAAAGCATTAGCTCTCTTTTGTCACAGCTCTCAAAGCAATGTTGTTGTCAGAACTGTTAACAGAAGGGTATTCAATTAAATATGGACCATCCCTTTACAAATAAATCAGAAGTATTTTCATAGTTTCACGAGTAAATATTGTGATTTATTTATAAGTAAAAGCAGTGTCCCTTATGAATGTGGGTGATTGAAAAAAAACAACACACCCTGTCCTTAAAAACCCTCCTGTTTTGGTACAGCTTATCTAGGAGTGGCACAGTACGAAGAGGTTATCCAAGGTGGGCAAACTGCATGTTTCTTGTATAGTTTTTTGCCAGCAGCAGAACTTAGAAATGTTTTGAAAAACTAGTTGCTGTTAGCATTTGATAAATGGTCAACTGCACAGAAGTGAAGGAACTTCCCTGAGGCCAGCTGCAGGTAGGAGTTAGGCCCGGCTGCGCTGATGTCCAGCCAGGAGCTACGTGACTGCCAGCTGAGGCGGTGTTTCTTTCCTATAAAGCGGAGCTAACATCTCACTGTGGGCCACTTGGTGTAAGCTGCTTTTATTTACCCTCATTGCTTAGGCTCTGCTGTACCTCCTGTTGTGTGGGTGTGCGGCTGAGCATAGCCAGCAGGCCCAGGGAGGTGATTGTCCCCCTGCGCTCTGCTTTGGTGAGGCCGCACCTTGAGTGCTGTGTTTACTTTTGGGCCCCTCACTACAATAAGGACATCAAGGCCCTGGAGTGTGTCCAGAGAAGGGCTACGGGCAGACCTCATTGCTCTCTGCAACTGCCTGAAAAGGAGCTGGGGGGAGCTGGGGGGCAGCCTCTTCTCACAGGTAACTCTGACAGGACCAGAGGGAATGGCCTCAAGTTGTGCCAGGGGAGGTTCAGGTGGGAAATGAGGAGACATTTCTGCTCAGAAAGAGCAGTCAGGCACTGGGACGGGGTGCCCAGGGAGGTGGTGGAGTCACCGTCCCTGGGGGTGTTTAAGGAAAGGCTGGGCCTGGTGCTTGGGGACATGGTTTAGTGGGTGACATTGGTGGTAGGGGATGGTTGGACGAGATGATCTTGGAGGGCTTTTCCAAGCTTAATGATTCTGTGATTCTGCATTTCCTCTGAGCAACCTGTGGCAATCCTTGTGGTGGTTCTTCATAGTGCCAAACAGGCTGAAAAAGTTGTCCCGGCCCACCAGGGCCTGTGAGGCAGCCGGGAGTGTTTAAGGATGCAAAAGCTTCAGGACTGTGATGGGTGAAGTTCAGTTTGGCACAAACCATACTCATACTGTCTGTACTGGAGTGTAGAGCAAATAGTCCCATTGCTTGAGTCCAGATTTCATCTCAGAAGAAACTGAAGGGAGTGAACTTGAGCAGAGAACTGGCTCCCCGAGTCCTGGAGTGAAACAGAGCGAGCAGATTGGCAGCAGAGCCTGTTTGTGTTCTTTGAGGGGCCAGAGAAGAAACCTGCTTAAATTAAAGTCTATATATTCTGTTTTTCCGTTCCCTGAAATTTTTCCAGGCACGATCATCAAATGCCTAATAAACAAAATGAAAACTCAACTTTAAAACAAACAAAATCTGTTACTTAATTTGTGACAAAAAGATTGGACGGTATTTTTCTCGAAGCTGCAGTTTTTGCTGGAAATTCTTCTGAAAAACAGCATCACCTTGTTCTAGCTGAATTTGATTTCTTATAAGTATATGTAATTTAAAGAACTGTTTGATGTTCTGTGTGGGTGGAGGAGATGATTTTTAACTGTCTTTAAAAACAACAACAACAAAAAAACAGTGTTCTTGCCTGGCCTGCCTCAATATGTGTTAGATATTATATAAGTAAATTATTTATTTTTTTCCCTTTTAAGGCACGCTGCAGTAGCATTAGTACTTCTGGCAAAAAATAAAAGGATAGTTAATTCTTATTCATTATTTAATTGTTCAAAGTTTTGTAAGTTTACGAGATGCCTAATTTGTATCATTTCACTACTTTTTGGGTGAATTTTCTTTCAGGCTGTATTGGTATTTTCATGTGTGGCTTAGAGTTTTGAGCTCTTAAGTTTATCAGCACTATAAGGAAAATCTTCCTGGAGACTTTCCATCAAACCCATTTGTTGATGAAGGAGGGAACATCTTTTCTAATGCTTTAAAGCAGACGCCATAAATTTTGAAGTGAACTTCCCGTGCCCCTATTAATAGATAAGTAATTTTTTTTAGCACCACCCTGACCTGAGTAACTGGGATGGGACAAGCTGGGAAGGTGAATGCTGTGAACAGGGAGATTGTCACGATTTAGAGGAAGTATTTTTGCTTTGCTCCTTGATATTTTGTGTGTATGTGATAGAGACATCCCAACTTTATGGTTTGGGTAGCACTGAGTAATTAACTGGCTGGCTGAAACAGGAGGTTGCTGGTTTTGTCAGTTCTGGATTGCTCTGCTGTGTTCAGCATTGTGAAGCGCTCACAGCTGGTACTCGAGTACAGGCTGAATCTGGTACTTAATGTTTTTTTGAGTCCTGTAGGTGCTGAAGACGATTTGCTGGGTGCCTCTGCTGTCCTGTAAATTCTTCCTTCAGATCCACAGTACCACGGTGTTTCTCTAAGCCTAAAATCCAGCTCTCCCAGAAGGCCAAGGCTGGCTCCAAGACATTTCGTTGGAATTCAGTAGGTTACATGTCAAATAATGTAATATGCTCCTGTAAGAGGCACAGCAAAAGACATTGCCCGGTATATTCTGTACCAGGTGGAATAGAGTAACTTCCTAAAGGGCCATAATGCCTGTTGCTGTCAGTCTGTGCAATTCTGCAAAGCTTGTTGAGAAATGTTGACTTTCAGTGGGCCGTGGTGCTTTTTCACAGAATGGTTAACACTGAAATAGCTGTTGTGGAGTGTTTGGTAGGGTAGGAAAATAGCTTTGTTTTTCAGAGCTCCCTGAAAGTGGCTGCTTGGAAAACAGCACTCCCATTCCATTCTTCTTGGATTTTTAAAAATAGCCTTGAATTAATAAGATGCAAAGCAAAGGGGGAGGAAAAACAGGTACCCACCAATCGTTGTCATAAAAATAACCATAAGAATCAGTGTGATTGTAAAACTGTCCAATTATGATGTTTTGCTGCAGGCCTAATAAAAAAAGATATAAACAGAATGTAACCTTGAAATGAAATAAATACATTCAAACATCAGGCCATAGCATAAGAAGAAATAGTGACTTGGGCTTTGTTCCAGACAATTAAATGTTGGGTTCTAATTGGTAGGAGAGCATATAAGAGCCAAATCTCCAAATCCAGCTGTTCCTCTAACTCTGCGATGTTCCTGCTGACAACCAGCGGGTGTACTTTCATTAATCATTGACTTATTTACTAACGATATAGATTCTTATACATTTGGGGCTATCTTTTATGTCAGAGGAGCTCGGCTGCAATCAGAAAGGCTATTTGGGTTCAAGGACTTCCCTTTGTCTTGCTGCATCTTTTGCTAATGCTTGGTATTAGAAGATAGCTGTTTCTAAAATTGGCACATGGTGCTGTCAATTTTTGCATGTTGGTAGAACAGCCCCCGCTTGTCACAGGGTGCCGTTAGCTGCAAGACAGTTTGAGTCTGCAAGTATAAAATTGCCAGTCTCTGGAGAAAAAAGTGCTGCTGCTGTTGTTTGTTTGCCACCCTAAATCTAGTTTTAGCACTTGGCTGATACTGTTTAAAAAAACAACAACATAAAAACAAAGAAAAAACAACCCACAACTTTTTTGTCAATGTGAAGCTTAATAGAGCGGTTATTATAAAAGTACATGAAACCTGGTCTTGATATTTAAGACTGGTTTTGTTCTAAGACTGCTTTACTTTCAGTGACTTTTATGAGGTTTCACCCATTCCTTAGTTAGTCCTTCAATAAGCTCCTTTAATAACTCCTTTATTACATTCAGCTTTTCCTAAATAAGGGTACCGAGGGCAAGTTTATTGAATTTATCTGTAAGAATAAAGTTCAGATTGAAATTCGCTCTAGGACTTTCCTATAACTTTGGAGATTTATCCATAAGCAAACAATTCTTACAGGTGGTTATTGATTTCTTAAGATGCATCAGTTCTTTCTCTGATTGTGGTAAGCAGATGCTTTAACTTCTCAATACCATAGTGTCACCTTGTCAAAAAATAAAAGTTGCATTTCCCTTTGGTTTAATGTTCATCTCAGTACTCTAGTAGATTTTCTGTGATTATGTAATCTACCTGTTTTGCATGAAATTCTGCTCGCATGTTTGCAGTACAGAGCTCTTCTGACATGCGGGTGGGAAATGGTCTTGGAAAATCAGCAGTGAATGCAGACAGGTAGAGGTCTTGCTATAGGTTGGACATGGGGGAGAAATTTGGGGAAGGTGGGGTAGAGGGTCGGTGATCCCTGACCATGACTTGCAGGGAAATGGTGTATCAGGAGGATATTTGGATATCTTGATTCTGAAGGTTGGATCAGTCAAAGAAATGTGTTTGTTTCTGATGTAGAATGTGGCAGATGCTTCCCATATTGTGCCATAAATTTTGAGTGAATTAGCCAAACTGGGATTTAATTAATTCTTGTGGAAGGCATCACAAGATCTTTTTAAATGGCACTGTTACTTTGGTCAGGGAGAAATCTTGATTTTTTTCTGCTTCACTTGAAAAATTTCCCTGCTGCACAAAGCACCACTCAGTATCTGTTTGGTAAAAATCTTTGGTTCAAAACTCTTTTCAGTACAGTCAGATCTTGGATTATTTCTTTTCCATAGACTTAACCCCAAGTCGTTTGCTATCAGCCAAGCTCCAGGCTAACATAAATGAAGTCCATCGACATAGAACTTGCATAAGAGTTACAGCATAGATGAATTCTCATAAGCATGTCTGGTAAGTCAGAAATCTCCTTAACACACCTGATTATCATTCAGTAGAATTATATCAATTGTGGTGTATTGGAAGTGTGGTACCAAAGCAAGAAATAACACACACACACATAAATTCAAAGATTTTTTTTTTTTAAGCATAGGAGATGAACACAAATGGAAGAATGAGATGAAAAAGAGATGGTTTACTAACATTTTTCTTTTCCTTTCCAAGTACTTTTGGAGTGTAAGTGTACATAGGTGGCTTCTGGACTGCAGACTTTTTAATTATTCAGTGGACTTGCAGAGTGATAACTTCTTAAGGACAATTGAATCCTGATGTTTTTTTGTTTGAAAGCTGAATTCCCCCAAGCCAGGGATTGTGGCTTCCTGTGTCATGTGGGGTGGGTGTTTTTTGGCTGGAATTAGATGATCTTTAAGGTCCCAAACCATCCTGTGATTCTCTGCCTAGCCTAAGAGCAAATCTTAATGAGATTACAGTTCCTGTAACCTGTTTATACTCCAATTAAGCTTTACTAGTGTTAAGGTGGAAGGTTATGAATTCCTCAGGACAGGGAGGAACTTAGATTAAATAAAGTATGCAAGGAGCAAGATTAAACCAAACAACTTTGCAGACTTATAAGGCGTAAGATTATTCTGGTTTTGGAAATGTCTTTAATTACCTAAGACATGATGACTACAGGGCACATTTGAAACCCTTGAACTCTTTTCTGAGCACTTTATAGCTAATTTTACTAGTTGTGTCAATATGTATTGTGCTGACTCTTTGCTTTAACTTCATTTTCTGGACACACTCACATGTTGCTGCTGAAGCTGTGTTTTTTCAGATAAGATTATACCTTTCACTGGTAACAACGTGTTACTTTACTAACAGGCAGTAACAGTATATGGTTAAATATGTGTATATTTTACTCCAAGGTATTGCATATGCCAATTGACATATGTTATGTTCTTTCAATCCTCTATTTTGATAGTGTAAAAGGATTGCTGTGGAAAAGAAGTTCTGACGTATTGCCAGTTGAGCTGAAATCTCATCTGGCTGCTTGTGTATTTCAGAGCTGCAATTGTGCAGCTAAAAAAGATGGAAAGTTTTGTGTGGCTCTGGTCAAGGTGCTCCAGGGGTTGCGAAGAGCCTGCTGCACAAACAGGTCTCACATCTTCCTGTAGCTTTATTGTAGTTAGCTTTGGGTTAAACGTATTTTGCTTATTTTACCAGTGATATTTTTGTCCTACTGTGTTGCAACAGTATCGTTACTTTGTAAATTAAAGGCTATCCTTTGCAAAAGCCATGATTTTGTGATTTCACAGTGCTTTCTAGATAGAGTATTGCTTTTGCTATGGGCTTTACTGTAATATAAATATTTAATAGCGATGTTAAAAGGACAGTGCAAAGGTGAGCAAAAGGGTAGATGCTTTGGAAAATTGAAGTGGAAAGGTCAGTGAGAAGATGAAATGAATGGTATTATTAGCTTAAAATTTTTCAACTTTTAAAAATCTAATGTAGTCCATAGTGCCTGCTGTGGTCTCAGCAGCCACGAGGCTGTGGTTTGTCTAATTAAACCACGTGCTGCAAATGGCAGCTCAGGTTCTGGGGAACTTCCAGCTCAGCTTTTTCTTTCCCTATATTTTGTATAAAGCAAACCTAGTGCGTATTGATAAAGTTGTTCTTTTTATGTTTACAGTACTAATATCAGGGATTTTTTTTTTCCTCTTTGAAGTTAACAGTAACTTGCAGACCCCATTCTTGTTTATCAGCTCAAATGAATATTGGTAGGGATACCTGCTAGTTGGCTGGTACCAGTCATCTGTAGGGTGCTGGGCATGAGATAGAGGGATCTATAGGAAAGCAAAGCCAAATCTGTATACCGTAAATAAGTCACATCTGTGCAAATGGCTGGAAATTGTAAAGCATCAGCTTTTTAAGCTTTGGAAAAAGTCAGTCTGTCATTTTTTTTAATTATTTTTTTTTATTTTCATTGTCTTTTGAGGCTTGTTTTTGTTCACCTGATGGAAGCTGCTGTAGCTGGAGTTAATTTTTCTGGCAAATAAGCTGTCTCCTAAAATACAGTTTCAGAAGGAAGGAAATGTTCGTGAACTTCAGGCCTGCTTACTAAAGCATGCAGGGAAAATGAAGCAAACTATATTGGCTTTTGATGGTATGAATATACAAGTGTTGCTTTTTAAAACAGGAGGAGCAGAATGATCAGGGAGTATGTTCTAGGGGAAAAAGAAAGATAAAGTAGGAAAACCAGTCTCCCCCTCCCCCCCATATTTTCCATTCTGAATTTTTATTCCAAACATCAGAATTTGTTTCCAAAGAAGAATTTGGAAAATACTTTTTAAAATTATTTTTCAAAGTTTGTTCTTTAATATTTCTGCTTCTTTCATTGTACATATTTCTCGTGTCAGTCACATTGGCACTGTAAGTGTTTTAGGGTATGGTTTGGTGCTAAGTTGCATACAGTGCATAGCATAGTTTGGTTTGCAGTTCCTAGTCAAACCCTTTAGGCTTTCTAAATATACAAAGCTGTTTTTTTAGATAATAAAAAAGCCCTGTTCAACTACCAAGTCCAAGATGGTCAGAAAAACCACAGCAGAATTATACAGTCAGTTAAGAGCTAGAAAAATTTCTGTGTTAGTAAGCAAACTACCCTCTATTTGAATGAAACGCATATTTTTCTGTTCTCTCCGTGATCCAAGGAGGTATGATAATAGCTCCTCCAGCCCTTCATTGCATATTCACAGTACTTTCTATTAGCGTTGGTGTGGTGATAGTCTGAGAATTCACTGAAGGAAGAACATTAGAAAGAAACAAGCTAAAAATTACAGGTCTTGATTTTTCCCTGCCCCGAAGATTATTGAATTCCCATCCCATTACATGTCATTTCCCAAGCACGAGTCTGCATTTGTACCAGAAACGAGCTGGAAGCTGAAAGTCTGTATATGTGGAATTTTGATTTCAGTCCATTTCTGAGGGATATTGATAGTTAAACAATGGTAAAGATTTTTCTCTAGGAGCTAATTGCAGTCCACTTAAACAGCTGCCTCACAATACAGCAAGGCCACTGCTATTTTCTGTTCTCATTCTGCCACTCGGTAACTGTCAGCCTCATTAGGATTTAAATCAGTTCATAAGTATTTTGGCTTAAGCAAGCTTTATTTCTGATCAATGTAATGCCATGATTTTATGTCTTTTTTTGAGTCTTTAGCTTAAAGTAGACGAGCTTACGATAAATACTGCAGATGTGTTAGAAGTTGATTAAATTAGGAGTAGAAATGGACAGGAGGCAAAATGCACAGAGGAGCAAGTTTGGGAGTTTTCAGCCATACTCTCAATCTTTGTTAATGGTTTCAGTCTGCTTTTAAAAAACAAATATTAGAAGTGTTTTTTTTTTTTTTTTTTTTTTAACAGGATTAGCAGAGAGGGGGAAAATGTTTTTTTTTTTTTTTCCTTTAATATAAGAAGTAAGCACTCAGTGAGAAATTTCCTGTCTTCAAATAAAATATATTTTCTACATTAATTTGAAAAATATTTGTGGGAGAAAAATTCAACTCAAAACTTCTGCATGTAACCTCCCCCCAACAACAACACCAAAAGCCTTTAAGACCCTTTCTTTAAAAGATTACTTAAAAACTCGAGTAGCTTATTTTACCTATCACTGAGATGAAAATATGATTTAAAATGCATACATTACTTGGCCTTAAATATGTAAACTTTGCTCCAAATGGCTTTTTGAAGTTCAAAATAAATGTGCTTGCCCATCTGTTAACAAATCCCCACGTTTCTTGAGAGTACTGAGAAGAGCAAATACAAGTTCCTCTGCAGAGCCAACTTCCGTTCAAAAATTAGGAGGCTTTTTTTTTTTTTCTCCCCCCAAAAATGTCTGATCTCAGGCTGAATTTCTGTTACTCCGTACAGGAATGGGTGAAGACCTTGACGGAGGTCAACAGAGCAGAATGATGTTTGAGTTTGAACTTAGAAGCTGCGCTGAGAGGAATGTGTCAGCTGGAGGAACAGGAAGTACTGTCAAAAGGGATTTTGCAATAGGCAAGAGCCCAGCAATTAAATACTAAGATTTTGCATTTCTTTCCTGCATTGGCCTTAAGTAATAAAGTGAGGATGTTGGAAGAGACAGCAGATGTTGTATCATCATCTCAGTTGTTTATACCTGAGATACACCGGGACAAATTCTGTCCTATTCCATCAATATAAATCCAGAAAATCTCTATAAATAGTGCAGTGTCAATCAATCTGCTCCAGTCTGATGGAAGATGCAGAATTGGAACCATGCTTGGCCTTGCTCTGTCTGTGTTGTAAACATTTTACCTGAAAAGGCCTTTTCCTTGAAGAAAATTGTTCTGGCTTCAGATTGTTCCCACAGTGATGTAAACTCCACAAGCAAGGCCATGTGCACTCACACTTATTACCCTAAAATATTTGCTGTTAATGTCAGCTTCTTGCCCACTATATTTTTCAGAAAAGAGACAGGCTGCAGTAATTGAGATGAAGTGAAATAACTCAATCATCCAGCTCCGTTGAGAAGAGACTGATGATCACTAAACTGGCAGTGTCGATTCTCCGTGATGCACAAATAGAGAGCCTAAGCTTTAGAGACCACTGGAGTTGCTTAGTTTCAAATTTAAGCCAGTCTTCAATCTAATTGCAGTTGAATTAGTCATATTTATAATGTGTAAGGGTCTGTTCCTGTCCTGTTTTACAAAAGCTCTGGAAATAGACAAGTGGAAGATGATTAAGCCTTGAAAAGAGGACTGGTGAGGGGACACCTGGCAGAGGTATGTGAAATCACAGCAGAGGATGACTACGTGAAGTCATGCAGTCGTTCTCTATGAAGAGACTCAAGAGACTCTCCTCAGTCCCTTGTGACTTACAGATTGTCAAAGAAAACTGCTAAGTGGCAGGCTCAAAACAAATAACATGTCCATGAGATACTGTGGATGCCAAAATGAAGGAAAGGGAAGAGATTTTTGGCAGACAAATTCATTAGGTGATCTTGAACACAAAAATACCCATTCAGAAAGTCTCTGAGATGCAAAATCACTGCAGAATATTTGGGTACACACAGAGTATTCCGATTTGTTTGTAAATACAGACATATAAAATATGTTACAGTCTTCCATAGGTGATTGCTAGTGAGAATTAGTGGAGCTGTGGTATCAAGGTGGATGTAAAGTTGTTTTATCCAGTGTAGCCACTCTTACTGAGGATCTGAGCTGATTAATACTTGTGGTAAGCTGTCCTTCTTTCCTGTGTTTGCAGTGGCATACCCCAAACACTTTGTCACTACAGCACACTGAATCCATTCCCAGACTGCATCTTCCAAGGACTAGAGGTTTGTCTTCAAAAATCTCAAGATCTTTGGTATCCAGTGAACATTTCAAGTACTGGAATGGATCAGAAGTCTAAAAAGCTAGAGAAGCACCTACATCCACATGCAAATAGCTTATGAAACCATCAAAAGCAAAATCTAACTAGCTTTAAGCTAGCTTCATAAATGAATTGATGAATTTAATGAGCTAGGTGGTAGTTGCCTAGAGCATCCCAAGTGACCTGTCCCTTCAAACAGCAGGTGCAAAGAGGGAGAGAGAAAAGATCAGGCAGGGCTGAACATGTGAAAGGGTTTCGCAGGGACTAGTAAAACATCTCAAAGCATCCCACCCACCGCAGTGGGAGGAGTTAGATATTTATTAAAAGGAATAAAGATGTCAGAATCTCTTTTGGAACTATTTACATATATCTTTCCTTAATGAAAACAAATTGCTTATATTTTGTGTAGATGTGCATAAAACACTCCATACATCAAACTCCACACTGAACAGCCTTGTAAAGTAAGAAAACATATAAGTTATTACCTAAACAATAGGTTATATATTACTGACTCTGTAACAGTAATAGAAGCCCATCAATCATTGGACAGGCTCAGCTCTAAGACTTTTTTTTTGATGTATGCTAAGCGAAGCAGACCCAAGAAAGTGGCTCTAAGTCAAATAGTTGCTTAGCTAAATCTTTACCTTTGTCAGCAGTAGGTCATAAATGGATTTATTCCCGCGTGATTCTGCTTATCATCATTTTATAATTCATGTATACAAGTAATCTGGTTCCGCCTCCAGACAGGTTGTTGCTCAAGAGTGCATTCTGTGGTCATAATTAGAGTTTTATTACAGTGAAACTCTGCAGCAGACAGCTGATGGCTGGACTGTTACAGCCCAATTTGAGTTCAGAACGGATTTTATAGCGTGGGGGGGAAATTGTTCTGATACAAGAGAAATTGCAGATGCACACTGTGCTTATGGCAAGGCTTCTTGCACTCAGGCATGTGTATGTGCATGCATTTATATTTACAAGAGTTGTATGCAGGAAAAGGAGCTTTGATCAAATCTCAAGAAGTCTAAAGGCATTGTTAGTGTTGTACATCCTATGGTACATAGGCAGACCTGAAAATACATCTTGTGTTTGGAGAAAAGCTCCAAGATAGTGCCTACACTTGGTAATGCAGTCATCCCTGTCACCTGGCAGGGAAAATATCATGAAAATGCATTGTACCTGTGTGTTTGCTCCGCCACAATTTGGGTTTTCTTTCCAATTCATCCCTTTGCCTTTCAGCCTCAGGAATTTCAAAGAAACATCCACTCAGTGGCTCTTGGGTTTGGCTGAACTAACACTGAAGGACAAGACAGTGGATCATGGTGCTTGCAGGTAATCAATACTAACGATGTGCCTGGAGTCATTGAGTAAAACGGAATTTCAGCAAAAGAAGGCGTTTGGGACCAATTCCGAATGCACTCCCCTGGTCCCAGCCAGGGGGAATCCCAAGGTCAGGCTGCAGCTCTCAGCACATTTTTGGGTGGATGAGTCCACTTCTAAACGGGGAGTTTGGAAGTCTCCTGAGTATATGGGCAACGACAACGTTCTCTAGAGAATGCTATTTTTCCCTTATGAAAATTGAGTTAATAGAATCCTAGAAGACTGTTCTTTCATAGTCTCTGTTACGGTGGAAGACCACCGGGGAAAGGCTTACAGCTCGAGCTACTTAGTCGTGATTTAATGGTGATTGATGGGTTTTGCTTCAATACCTGCTTATAATAAGAGGAGAAGTGGGTTCTTAAATATAGGTTGCTGTGGAATTTTTGTAAGCAACAAGTAGGTTGAAGTGACTAGGAGTGCAGAAAATACAGGCCGGGCATAGGAGCAAACATACAACAAAATCAGTGTGGTGTTCCTGCATTGTGGGGGGGGGGGGGGAGAAAAATAGCTTTGGCTGCTCTTTGTACAAAACTGGCTACAACACCAGTAAAATACTAAATTCTGATATTTTTGTGTGGTTTTGTTCTAGTAAAGCTGCATGCAAAATACTGCGCGTTGTTCACCTGCAATTAATTTGGAGTGCCTGTATAAGCATTCTGTAGTACAGTATGGAAACCTTGCACAAAAAAGATCACCAGAGATCCTGAACTGTAACTGTGATGAGAGGAACAGCAGATCAGACTTCAGTAAGGAATAGAGGGGAGAAGGATGTCAATTCTTGCCATCCTGTGGAAGTTTTAGTTGAAATAGAATAGCAGAAAAACTGGTGGGTGTGTACAGTAGTAGAGGGAAGCTCATCAAAATGTATCAATGAGTCCAAGCTTTCCTTATTCAAAAATCAAATAATTTAATAAGGAGGTATTTGCAGAAGTTGTTTACACATGGGTTGATCTACATTAGTCAGAAGATAATTTTGGCCTAATTCTGAAACATGTTCCTATTGAATAAGTTTTTTATCCATTGGAATAACTCAGCTGGTTGATATGAGACTCTTCAGATATAAACAGTGCTTATGAGATTGTTACACTTAATTAGTTTATAAATCTGTCTCCAGTAGCTGCATGTGAAAATTTAATATGCCAGCTTCAGAACAACATGGTGTTTCTTACTTTGCTTTGAGATGGGAGGGTGTATTCTACTAGAATAAACCAAAGATGGAAGCAATAAAGATTAAAAACCTTTAAAAATACTACAGATGTCGTAGAGTTACTTTCACAGCCATAACAGGGCAGTGGTGATAGTACTGATGAGAGCCAGGTTTTGATTACCCACCTTGATGAACTTTGCAGTAAGCTCTGCTGGAAATTCTTCTCCCCACTTTGACTCCCAATACTGCCCATTGGATAAAAGCTGCAGTTACACGTGCTGTTGTTTTCTCTCCAGGATGTAAAATTATTCATTCTTGTTTCTAATAGCGAAGTCTTTTTTTATATGAAGGCTTTTCCATTTTTTGAGCTGTGTTTGCAAGCTTGGCTCCCCAGTTTCATGTAGGTAGCTGGCTGTATACTTCTGTGTGTGTGAGTCAGGCATGTTTTCGCAAGAAGCACTTCAGATGTAAGGACTACCTATGAACAGGCTCGCTCCTCATCATGGTTTGTTTTTTTTCTGCTTGAACTGAACACGTAAGTAAAATACTTGTTGCTATTCCAGGGAAGGAAAGCTCACCCAGCGTCTGGGAAGCCGTCACAAGAATATAAATAGAATAATATCCTGTTCATGCAGCTCTGAGTAATACATGCTCCACATCTCACAGGTGATAACAGCTTAAATATTAATTCATTTGAGAGCATTATGTGTTAGAAAAGGTACACAGAGTTAATTAAGCCTTGGAGGCATGCAGGATTGATCCTTAGCTGCCAGAAATTGCCTTAGCTTCATTGACTTCAAAGGAATCATCCTTATTTACACCATGGGAGGATTAAGCCTTTCTATTTTAAGATGGTTTAGATTTGAATATCTTAATATGGACAAATTCTTTATTAAACGAATGATATTAATCATTTAGTGCATAATAGGGTGTGTTTCAAAGAGTAGAGATTAAGTAGCTTTAAAGTGATAGAACAGCAGCAACCCATTTATGAATCACAAAGATTTGTGATTTCTTTTTTTCCCTGTGTCTTGGCCTGTATCCATCCTCCCTACAAACCAGAGGAATACGTGGCATGCTCCACGTGAGAATGAAGTTGACACCTCTAATTACTGGCGAGAAACAAGTGCGTGCTATTTTTCAGTAGAAATGTTGGGGAATTTCAGTTTCTTCCCCGTGCTGACTTTATTATTATTTTTTTTTTTCCTGAAGTTGTGCAGTAAAAAAGAGAACCACCAGTTTCAGGAAAGCTAACACCCTCCCAAGACAGATCAGTGCTTTGCGCAGTAGGTTCCTAGAATACCTAAGCCCTTCTACGAATCAGGCCAAGCTGGAACTTGAAGCCTGAAATCAGGAAAATAATGAATAAAATAAGCTGTTGAGCACAGTTTTGAGCCTTTTTTTCTTGCTATAGCCTGGACAAGTGGTCTGGAAAGGATGTTGCTGTTGTTACAAACATTGTCTCTCACATTTTGACCAGGAGTTGTCAGGTGCGATGCTGTCACGATGGCTGTCTCCTGAAATGGATGCAGTCCTGTGAAAAGCTGCAGCTCCAACAAATCAATGTTTTTAGACAAAAAAAAAAATAAATAAATCACACTGGGAACATCGCAGTTAGCTCTGCTTCTGAATTGTAGCTGCTAATGCTTTGTTGGGGGCTGTTCTGTTGTAGCATTGCGTGTCTGCCCAGCACAGTGCAGCAAAACAAATAGGGAGACTGGAAATTAAGGGAATTCTTGATGCCATCAGATACAGACTTTTTTTTCCTGCTGCCTCCAGCTTACTGTATCCCGTTCTGGCCTAACTCTTATCGCCTTTCTGTATTTGTAAACTTTATCAGGGCTGGTGAATTTGGTTCTGGCATGTTTCCTCTAAGTGCATGGTGTGCAGATGTGCTGCACGTAAGCATACATACCTATATCTAACTGCACGTAATAATCTGTCTTACATTTTTCTTCTATCAACCTTGGAGCTACTTTTTTTGTGAAATGTACTTCATGTGAAACTAGTTTCTCATGTCCAAACAATTCCTCTTTGTTTAAAGAAAATGTTTTTTTTATGAGCAGGATATACCGAGGGATTCAGACTATTGATTCCTTTCAAATAGCCTGAGATGCTAGCAGCTTTATCCTTTTTGTTCATTTTTTATGGGTAATGAAAAACAGTTTAATATCATTATGCTCATCAGATAAGGCTTAAAAACCTCACTAAGGTTCAAAAGAAAGTCCTAAATAGATTGCGAGGCTTAGCTGTATGGATGACTGTGTCTCAGGAGAGCTGTGTATTTTCCAGACTTCTAAATCCTAACATCCCTTCCACCCCCCAGATGTTTGTTTAATACTATCAGAGAATACTTCTGGGCCATGTTTTACTATGTCAAGGGAGAATTTGGTTGGAGAAAGCAGGTTAGTTATTTTATGGCGGGTTTGACTCCTGTAGATACTGGCCACGCAACCTACTAAATAATGTAGCAATAATTCAGTTCCTCTTGTTTGTCTGCTTCCAGGGCTTTCATTATATTGTGCGGTAAGCATAAATAGGTTTTTAAGCCTAAGTGCAGTCTCCTAGAAGATGGTGGAGGATTTATTGTTCAAGCAGAGATCTGAACTAGCAGACGGATGGACTGGGGGGAAAACCACATTCCTCATGCACATCCCTGGTACTCGTCTGTATGTGCATGCAATACTGTATTTTTTTTTTTTTTTTTCAGCCCATGACTCATTCCATCTGTGTTATAAATCTTTGTCAGTGCTGATTTTCAATCTGCCTGGTCTTGGTGAAGAGTTAAATCAATAAAAAATTTCCTTTTTCTGGCTGCTTTGTAAACTTTTATTCAAAGGATGTCAGCAGGTAGTCTTCTTGGATAAACCCCTTCCTCCAAACCTTGGAAAGGATCTATTAAAATTTGCATATTTTTGTGCATTCTGCTATCACATTCATCTAACACGTGATGTGCGGATGTGCTGATAAAGGGTGTTTTGTAAGAGAGAGTTCACGATCTACAACCATGTGGACATACCGCCAGATTAATAATCCATCTTTGGGGATCCGCTTGACTTGAGGTTTTGGCAGTGTTTGCTTGTTAGTATTGTGCTTAATGTCACTGGTGTTTTCTGAACTGGAAGGAATGGGAAGTTCCTCACAGTCAAACAAAAGACAACATGAAATTAATGTCCAAAACACTTGGATGGCTGGAAAGAATTCAGAATTTTATTTATAAAATAAATTATTATAATATCATTTATTATAATATATTTATAGATTTATGGACTATTTATTATAATCTAGTATAGATTTTATTGTCTGTGTGTGTGTGAGTTCTGTGATACACTGACCCTGTGCTCTGGTCCTCAGCACCTTCCCAAGCAGGGGGGAGCTGCCTGTGTTACAGCAAGTGCAAATGTCAGCACTGTAGCAAACTGTTATGGCACAACATTTAGGAAATGGAAAACGGTGTCACAGAGGTATCTCAAACTTTTTTATATTGTCATTTGATTGTCATTTTTAATGTATGTCCCACGCATCGCTGTGCAGTTGCATCATTACATAGTCAATGGGGTATCTCCTACGATAAGGGAAAATTTAAGGTAGGCTTTCAGAGCTGCAATTATTAATGGAGCTTAAAGGGTGCCAAGCTGCAGGAGGAAGCTAATTCCTCTCTGAACAAAATCCTGATTTGAGCTGTGGAGTAGCAGCTGTAATACTGCTGTAACTTGCCCTGCTTCACTTGGTCACGTGCCTCAGACACCTTAAAGAAAAGATGACCGGTTATTTACTGGCTCCATTCACAAAACAGACCAAACGTTGGTATAATTCTTTAGGGAAATCATGCAGATGGCATAATTGCAAAATCGTGGAAAATAGGGCTGGTGGGACATGGGATTGTTCAAACCACATCCTTGCCCAGAGGCAAGAGTGCTGTGCATTTGCTATTCCTAACAGTCCTTTTGTGTGTGTGTTCTTGAAAGCCTCCAGGGATAGGAATGCCTATCTTCCTAGCATTTAATTCTGCTGCTATTTCAGTGCAAGTATCATTGCAATTAAAAGGTTTTCTTGATACCTAATTTACATCTCACTCACTTCAGTGTAAGCCCATTACTTATGCTATTCCACCATGGACGCAGAGAATATATTCCCTTTCTCCTTGCACAGATCTTTTACATATTTAAAGGTGATTATTATGGCTCACTTCAGTCCTCTTTTCCCTGAATTAATCGCTGTCAATAATCTCAATATTTCCTTGTTGTCAGGGTTCCAAGTGTTTTCATGGTTCACCTCTGCGTTCCCTGCTGTTATTGCATCTCTCTGCTGAAGCTTGGTGCTGAAAATTGAGCACTGCATCCTATATTGTTAAATGAGATGGTCTTTCAGAGCTCTGAGCTGGGTGAATGCAAATCTGTGCTGGTTTCCTGCGACACGCAAGGCTAAATACAGCCGTGAGGATACAAAGCTGCCGATTCTCTTAGAAAAAAACGCCTTAAGTGGCCAATGCTGCTGGGGTGCCTCTCTGCGGAGAGGGAAGAGAATTTCACTGTAGATTTACTCCAGGATCTTTCAGGTCTTTGCAAAGCTTAAAAAAACAAAACAAAAACAACAACAACAACAAAAAAAACACCTTGTTCTCTGCCTTGTTTTCAGTAATGGATTTCAATCCGGATTTTTGTGACCTTGTGAGCAGCAGAATCTCACAAAGTTCACTTTCACAGCCCCAAAAAAGCAGTGCACCCTAGTTCCTGTTCCCCATGGATGTTTTTGAGGCACAAATTATAAGTCCAGTTTACTCTGCTTTTTCTTCAGTACAAATCTGCATGAATTTGTTTCAGAAAATGAGAGGTTACATGTGGAAGAGTGATTACAGAAGCAAAGACTTCTTTATGTTTGTTAGTGGGAAAGATGGGCTGGCAGTTACATGTTAAAATACTACTTTTTCCTTCTCCTTCAATCCAGCAGTGGTCATCCACTGGTAATAATTAACCTTTTCATCTGTACTCCAAACAGAACGATCACTGGCAGCACTTATGTGAAAAGTATTCTGTGTGCATGGGCTGATCTCTCAGGCTGACTTCTGGAAACCATGCAGCAATTTGTACGTAAGTAGAATGAATGACACACACAAAAAAGCTGTACCTGGACAAGCCCTTCAGAAAACACGAGCTGAATTTTGTTGTTTTGTATGGGGATGCTGTCAAAGAGTTGAGTATTGATTTTGAACTTGGGCTCCAGGCAAAAAGAGGCTGGTTCTCATGCTTGCTTGCAGGGTTGTTGTGTGACCCTCGGGGGAAGTATGGGACACACCGAAAAGCACACGTAGAAAGGCTTACAGCAACCCAAGGTGAGTTCAGGTGAGGCAGGGAGCACCGATCCTCCAGCTTATTCCAAACTGGCAGGTTGAGGAACTGGGCTGAAGACTCCTTGACCTGTAAGACTGAAGCATAAAATAGTATTTGTGGCATAAAATAATATTTGAGTCCCTGATGCATGAATCTGTCCCAAGCACATAATTTTAAGCATGTTTGGTGACCATTGCTCTGTGTTTATAGATAATAAAGTTAGAAGGGCTCACTTTCATCCTCTGGTTTACAAAACCGCAGAGAGTCAGCTGTGGGATTCACTCAATGAAATGTCCAAAAACCTTTTCAGATGGGTTTGAGGGGCCTGCAAGCTGAACCTCAAATTGAGAGTCATGATGAATGGTCGACTTGACTTAATCACTAGTGGCAGGCAGTCTTTAGGCAAAGTGAGTTTTCTTTGGAGGTTAATGTTTTCGATGGATATAGGGCTTTAAAAGCAACGCAAAATTGACACAAATTATCTGAGGAAGTATTAAACAGGAAAAAAAAATCCAGAACAGCTATTATTGTCATGAAATGTCATGAATCATCCAGCAGTACTAATTAAAACAAAGAGAGTTTTAATACTGCAGATAAATCTGAGAAACAAGGAGCTTTTTAATGATAAAGTGAGAGGCAGTTTTTCTATTTCTGGCAGTGCCATGTAGTTTAAGATATATCAACTTCTGTAGAGGAGTATGGTAGGAATCGAGATAGGAAATATCTAGAAGGGGGAAAAAAATCAGAGAACCAAAGATTAGAAATGTGACATCTTTGCGGTTGTAAAATGGGTGGGTTTAGCACTTGATCTGTGCAACAGTGAAGAAAACATTAACAGGTTTTGTATGTTGGTGGCCAAAGTCATGCCAAAGGGACACAGATCTAAAGAATATAGTAAAAGTTGTCGACATTATGAACAGTGTAAGAACCCTGCAGTTTGTGGTGGTTGGGTTTTGTGCGTCTGCTTCTTAAATGTCTTAAAATCTTGGAGATGGCGAGGCTGAGGTTTGGTCAAGCAGCATCAGGCAGTTCACATCAGACTCAAATGTGTAGAGGTATTCTAGTTTTTTAACACAATGGTGGGCACCTGTGGCTCAGGGGGTTCCTAATCCAGTGATTAGTTGAAATAGACTGTTGCAGAAAAAAGTGTATTTGTTGTATGCTGTCTTCTCATATTCTGCTAATTACTTGGGTTTCGGAAGATATTTTTATTTTTGAGGATGAATAGGGGTTTTTATGAGTGAGGAGGGAGAAACTCTGTTCCAGGTTTTCCTTGTGCACACATGCAGATTTGTGACATATTTCCACAAGAAGACATAATCTAGGGACAAATCTCAAATTGGGAGATCAGGTTTGCAGATTAGCTCCAGGAACTGAAAATGCAGATGGTAAAATATTTTTTTTCATCACAATTTGCATGCCTTGAATATTAGAATTAATTTGTACTTTTCTAAAAATGGGGCATGTTTGAATTCTCTCTCTCAATGTGTTTAAGGTACATTGCTGGCTTTTCTCTCTTACAGTGTCTAATTCTCAGGGAAGCAGGATTTCTGCTTCTGTATTATCCTTTTGGCAATCAGTGTTGCTCTCAGGAGGAGCATTTGTGTGTGTGTGCGCGTCTGTGTGTACTTGATAGTCCTTGTGAATCTTCAGCCAGACCTAATATGAAAATCAATGGGTCCCAAGGCATGTTTGTCTTTAACAATAGATCTATTCCATCTGTAACCTCTGCACAAAATGTCTTGACATGTGAGCAATCTTGTGGCATATGGAACAGCATTTACTTGTTATACAGCATTTATGGCAGCAGTGTTATTTTTTTTTCATTCTGGTTACTTTAACCTTTATGTTTTTAGTCTATTTTATATGGTTTTCCTTTTAAAATTGAAACTCTCAGTAGTAAACTTAAAGTAAAATATTAACAAAGGGACCTTTCAAAAAACCTTTCCTGTAGGCTTATAGTTACTGAATAGAGACACATTCTCCTGGTTCATCAGTGTGTTCTAGAGGCAGGGAGAGGACAGCAAATGATCCAAGTTGTTATAGCACAAAATGAAGACTGGAAGAGTGTATGCTTCTTAGGATTCCTAGGAGGAAACTCCTGGATAATTTGGGGACTTCTTGGTAGATTTTAATAGATAATTACAGCTCTCCCATACAGTTTGACAAGCCGCTTCTAAAATATGAAGAAACACTACATAAGATACTTCATTCATTTTTTTTTTTTTTTGTTGTTGTACTGTAACTTACCCTGGATCTTACTTATGCTGGTATTTTCAAAAGTTCACTGGTATCTTAGGTAATGAAGTTAAATTGAAGCATAATGGAAGCTGAGTGCCCAAGTCCCCTGGGCACCATTAAAACTGCCAGTTTGAATTTCTAATGATTTGTGATGATTGAACCCCATGGACTTTGAGAAACAATGCACTCAAGAACTCCGCTGGGCTTTGGAAAGGGCCTTGAGTATGCGGTATCCACATTTTTTATAGCAATATGTATTTCCTTGTTATAACTGACACTGGAATTGATCATTATATTGAGTACCCGTAGGGCAGTATGATGAAAGCAGTTACAGAGTATTAATACCGAATATAATTTAGCATAGTCCATAACACACAAGTGTATTACACTTGCGCTTTATGCAAATTACTTTTATTTCCCTTTTTGTTTAGGAGTAGCTATATAATTGCTTCACTGCAGAGTAGCCACAGCTGTATGGCTTTGACTGTTACCACTTTGTATTTTTAGCAGATCTTAGGACTTAAAAAAAGCAATGTAATTTTCAGTGTTGCATTTATCATTACTATTTAATACTACATTATTTCACAAGTGAATTCCTCCCTGTAGTGAATTTTACATGTAGATTTTTCTTACTCATCTGTTTTCTTCCTAGACAGACAAATTCCCTAATTCTTAAGCCTTGCTTTTTGTCCACGGTCAGTGATACAGGGAACATGGGGGAAGATGCCTGCCTTCACTCCCCAGTGCTTACTGAACGATCCAGGCTCCACTGCAATACTTGGCTTCCCTTGTCATGAAATAGGACGAGTAAGGAGGTCTGAGATGGGATTGTGCTGCTTAAAACTAGGGCTTTGCTCCTCTGAAGTGTTAATGAGGCAACACCTGTTGAAGGCTGGATATTTCACATGGGTCACAGAGGTAGGTGAGGAACACACAGGGCTCCCTGCCTTGGAAAAGGTGCTGTCGTGTGCTCCTTCTGATGAGGACACAGCTAAAGTGGGTGAGATAGCTGCATGAGCAGCTCACTACACAGAAACGAGGGGCAAGGCTTTGGCTTTGGTGGTCCTGTTCCTCAGAGGCAGAAGAAAGTTGCTAGAGGACCAAATCTGTATTTATAATGTCAGTCTCATGAGCAACTCTATGTGGGAGCTCTGGCAGTATTTTCTATTTCAGTGATGCCCAGATAAATCTTAGGAGCCATCTCACATCTTTTTTGATTAAATAGTACTTAAGCGGAAAAGGTTGATTGATGAAAATCAAGAAGGGTGTGAATCGAAAACCATCCTCCCATTTTTTACATGAAGATTGAAATTCATTTTGTATAGTTCAATGGAGATTAATATGCAAGTTAAATAGGCAAAAAAAATTAGCTTTTCCAGAAATGAGCACACATTAGCACGGAGAAATGAAAAGAGTTGCCTAAAGCTCAACAGACGGCTCCAGATTTTTGCTATGCTTTCCTATTCAAGTACCACATTAGCAGAGGTATAATAGGAGTGTGACTAGGAAAATTTGCTAGAAACAGATAAAATGATGTCGATGCTTAATCTTTCTGTCTGCAACTGTTGGACAATAGTCTCTTGTAGTGACATTCTGCATAATACTGGCATAAAATTTCAAGTGTTCCTGCTTCCAGGCAGCTGAGTCAGAGTAATCTGGAAAGCTGAATGCTGACTCATGTGTTGAAGACAGTGAATTTCAAATAGGTAAAGTCATGAGGCAAATCTTTTTCATCTACTAGACGCTAAATTAAACTTGTTTCCCTTATTCGAAAGAGACTGGCCTCAAGTAGTCATCACCATTTCTTATTTGGGATTAAGAAATCCTGTACCTCAAAATGGCGAGACTGAGTAATACCAGATCCTTGTTGTGTTTCTCTCTCTTGAGTAGCAAAGGGGCTAATAGTGCTTTTTAAAATATGCAATCTTGAGAAAGCAAACAGTCAAAAACCTTGAGAACACATTGTAGTTACCGTAAGAGAAATTATACATGGAATGGGGAGTGGGGACTTCAGCTTTGCTTTAGCTCTTTCAGATTCTTCAGATTTGTTTCCTTTATGAAATTGATATTTGCTCTCTTTAGAAGTATGGATCTTTTCTTCTCTGTAATCAACATTTATTCTGATCCTTCACCCTCTAATGCCTGCAAATCCTGACATGATCTGGAAATGTCCAAAAATAAATCAGACTGGAAAGATGATAAAGGTCACATGCAATATGAGTTTGAAGTGCGTGAGCCAATTTTACCTGAGGTATGGTTGTGTGACTAACACTGTTCGTAACAGTTTTAACACAGAAGGGCTTCATTTAGTAAAATGACATTGAAGTGGAAGAAAAGTAAAAATTAGACAAAAGTAGAGGAATAGGTTTATGCCTTCAATGTGACATGAAACAGCTCATGTTTATTAGAGGGTTTTATTTAAGGCATTCCCAAGACAACCTCAAAACTGAAGAATTTTTTATTCTTTAGCACCAGAATTCTTTCATTATGTAACCGGGTCTTGGTTATTTGAACAGTAGTATAAGAAGGTTTACTAAAACTTGTCAAATCCAATTTATCACGTTCATACACAGAGACATGCAATGACTTCCCTTTATTTCAGTCAAGTGCATTTTTGCACTCCGGCTGAAACACGTGCTTAATCTGTCTGCTGGATATCCAGTGGAGCATGTAGCATATGGATGTGTCAAAGTGTGACTTTCAGTGTATTAATAACGTACTACTAAATTCTGATTCTTCTATTTAGATGAGAAAATAAAGTTTTCTGTAGTTCTTTGCAGGAAAACATTAGACTGTAGATTCCAATGTTTTGGAGTTTTGAATTTGGGAAAGAATTAAAAATGATTTCATTTCTGTTGTGTTTATATACTAAAACCACCATCTGAAAGCAGAATACAATTGTAATTAAGATTAAGTATATGCAAATCGTGCTGAAAAGGTTTTAGTTTTATCAACACAACAATGTGCTGCTGTTAAAACCAGCATGTTTAGCTGGTGGAATTACACCTTATGTGGTTACTTCTGGTGTGATTGGTACCTACCTGTGGCTATATACAAAGCGTGCTACTCGTATGTTTGATTCTCAGTTATGCAGAAGGCATCTGTCTGCGTTTATTAAAGGGTAATGGGTCTATCAGGTTGGTTTTAGTCTTTTATGAATGTTTAATTCTCTTATGTACTGCTTTTATACTGGAATGTTATAAAAGAGCATCGAGATCCATAGTGATAAATGCAATTGGATTTCATCATTGCCCATCTGATCTTTCTAGGACTTTCTTCATTCAGAGCCATCCCCCAGCACTAAACTTTCTCTGGTGGCCACTGGGGCAGTGCTGCCTTGCATGAGGACCCTGCTGTTCCAGTACCTACAGGTCAAATGAAATCAAGGCTTTGACTTGGGTCCCCTTAGGCTGCACTTGCAGGAGGCCAGCAGCGCCTTCCAAGGATGCCCCATGTTGCCAGGCCCGGTTCTGCAGCTGGCACAGAATCCTCTTCTGGCAGGCTTTTAGGAGGCTTTTGCTGTCGGCACTTTTTACCAGTCACCTTTGTGGCTGCTCCTGCTCCCACCGAGGTTATTCTGTGATTCTGTGATATAATGCATGTTATTCAAGTAGTTACTGACCCTTATGTCTTTTGTGACAAATACAGGTTCTTTAAGATTTATTCAGCATCTGGTTCTTTCTTCTGACTTGACAAATGGTTTTGCTGTGGAATGAGCTTTCTAATTCAATAAGTTCATAATTTTGTGATTAAGGAATTGACTAAATAATCAGATTTTTCTTTGTCAAAAGGAAAATAAAAAACTCTTCCAACTCCACCGTGTATTAATTTGCTTAAAATAGACAACACAAGATGTGTCAGGAGCCTGGTAGGGGAAATGATGGAGTCCTGTGGTGATGTGGATTTACAACCATGCATATTTTGAGGGTTGGTGGCAGAGTGAACCTCAGCGAGCTTATTTTGTCATTCTTTTCATGGTGGGCAGTGATGAAAGCCACCTTCTTCTTGTCTCCTTAACAGCTTGAACATCATTATGTTAGCTGACCTGCCAGGGCTAAGCAAAGCTTGTTAGTTTGAGCTTGTCATTACAGTTTTCCTTCTGCTAAATAAAACTTACCATCTTTTTCCTGTATTATCAGAATTTTATTGGCACAGGACTTCCCATATCTAGCAACTTGATTATAAACATTGAGCCCATACCATCCATACTGCTCAAAGCTCTCTGGAAAGTTGCTTTGAAATATATTTTCCCAGCTAATTGTAGCTCTGGTGCTTGAACAGAACCCACCTTTACTTATAATTCAGGATGGTTACTTAGATCCTGAGTCACATACTCTTAAGGTGATCTAAATCAGACAAATCCCCAGTTTCTGACACAGTTATTGTCATGGTGATGCTAAATTCTAGCTAAAACTTAAAATATTAGGAAGGATCTGACAGGTAGAAGCCTTGCTGTGTTGTGTACAGAAACCATGTGGAATTGTGCCTCTGCGTCTCAGCAAAGCAAGCACAAGGCTTCTTTTATATAGCCTGTATTAGGGATGTTTACATAGTGCAGGAATGGGAAAACATCCTGGTCAAATCTGGGTGCTGCTAGGAAGGTAAGGCTCTAGGAGGAACGTTCTGGATATAGTGGGCCTGAGCTGGGCTGGCTTAAGAACAGCATTTCCTGAAATCAGAGAATCATGGCATGGTTTGGGTTGGAAGGGTCATTAAAGCTCATCTAATTCCACCCCCTTGCCATGGGCAAGGATACCTTCCACTAGAGAAGGTTGCTCCCCATCCAACCTGGGCTTGAATAAATGACTTAGCTCTTTGTCTTCTCCACTGATGGATCCAAACTTATGACTCATATCCAGTAAGATACCAGAGTGTTCTGCAGGGAATCTGGGGACCTCTTGGTTGGGACACCAAGTTTTGGCACTTAGATTGGGAGAATGTTAGAATGCATCCAGAACATCATGTCTGTGATTCCCAGTTCCCCTTCTGTGAAGTGATAACATTTTTCAACTGCTCACAATAACATTGTAAAGATAAATGTTATTTCAGGGTTATGTACTCTTGTAATCTTATTGCAAATCTACTTTTCTGGAAGCGCTACTGCATTGAGCCAAGCAGTTATGAGGAGCTTACGTTATCCTTTCCTCTGAAGGACCTTTCTCCCCAGGACAGCTCTATCCTTTACTTTTATGGACCAGTCCTGCTCGCTTCAAAAGCTCTAAGAACTGCAGTGCTCGTATTACCTTCGTTTGATTACTCCCTCGAATGAACTTCTTGCTGCTGTACAATTTAATCAATTTCCCAGGGTCATGATTTACAAGGTAAATAATGAAGATAAGAAGTCCTCAAAAATGCTTTCTTTACCATCCCCAAATATACTGCTTCCCAGAGAGGCTCCTTCTTTATTTAGAAGCAAGACTTCAAAAACCGAGATGATTTGTCTTCACTTTGTCAGCAGCCTACAATAAAAACTGCTCGTTAGATCTTTACCAAGCTAGCTGCAGATTTTTAATGTGCTTTTTAGAAGCCTGTAGCAAAATGCGAACTTGAGAAAGAACCAACTTCTTAGGACTGCGATGGGTGGAAGGTCAACCACAGCCTGTTGCTTGGTACTCAGAGCACAGCACAGGCTCAGTCTTTGTCTCACACAGTGCGTTGCCCAGGTAGATGATCTGTGGGATTCAGGAGCTCAGTGAGGCTTGGTGGAGAGCTTCAGTACTGTGGCAGTTTCAGAAACCAATGAATCCTCGATGAATGTGGCAAGCTGAGTTTGGCTGTTGTCAGAGTTGACTTGTTTCCATCAGCCAGCCCTTGTCTTCTCCATGGATACAGAGAGCATCCAGCGTACGTATGGCTAATTGCAAAACTTCAAGGGTACCTCCAGTGTAATGGGCCAGTTTGTCATCTGCTCAAGGCACAGACCTTATATGCAATTGAGGAAGCTCCCAGCTGCTTTCTGGTCCCAAGATTTAGGTCTGTGCATGTGAAACCTCCATGGGTTGACTTAAGATTCGTTTAGTTGTGAGGATAAGCCTCCAAAGCAGACTCTGGAATATAATAGCCTAAGAAAATCAGCTCAGTGACTGGACATCAAGTACCTAATTGCTAGCACTTGAGCTCACTGATGCTAGAGTGCTTTCCTGTTGTAACAAGGTTTTTGCCACGTGGTGTAGTGATTTTCAGCATGGGATCTCAAGGCTGTTTGAGAGCCCTGTGAAAGGTGACTAAGAAAACCAAGCTGATCAGTAGCAAACAGAACTTTGTCACCAGTTGTCCATAGCATGTGGCTGAAAAGCAGGGCTGGAAAATCAAAAGCACAGCACTGGCAATTTCATCTTCCTGTTTGCAAAATAAAAGGGGAACAACTTGGTTGCAACAGAGGGCTTACGAGACAGTTAAGACATCACCAACATAAGGTTTGGGCATGACAGCCAATTCCTTTCAGTACAGTTAGCAGGAAAGGCATCTTTCTCATTCATCTTTCCCATAGCAGAGGAAAAAAAGTCTTATTTTTAGCTTTACTATTTCTGGCTGAAGATTTTTGAGACGGCATAAATGGACTTTTATATCATTTCAATATAATGTGGAGTAAGGAGCTTTAGCAGATCAACACTTTGAAAAGCTAAGGCAATTGCATGTGTGCTGTTTGAGTCTTAAGTTTGCAAGGTGGCATATGAATAACTCTGATAAATACAAATTGATTTAAATTTCCCAGAAGAAAAAAGCTGTCTAGGACCAGTCACATCTGAAATAGGAGGTTTGTAAAAATCAAGTTAGAGTTGAGTATCGTTTTATTCCCGTCTCCTCCCTATCAATTTCATTCGTCTCTTCAGCGAGGATTGTCAGTAACCTTGGCAACTCTGTGTTTGTTTTCTCTTCTCCTTTTCTCCTCAGACAACTGAAAATGCCTTTGTTGGTGGAGATGTAAAGCTGGAGTCCCAACCACGCTGCATTGAAGGAGGAGGAGGGGGATGGAGAGGAAAAGGCTTAGAATGCTTTTTCTAATGTAGATTTTATATACCTATAAAGGAAAGCTTAGGAGTATCTGAGACAGCTTAGATGTGATTGTAATGTTTTAAACAGGGTAATTCCAGCACTATATCTTGCTGTATGGGATCTTCTAATTCCCTCAAATTTGCCAGTGAAATAAAATCCTGTGCTAAAAAGCCTGATAAGCTGAGACACGCACAGATTGTGACTATCAGAGGTGGGAGTTCAGATCCCTTCAATCGGAAGCCACCTGGAAAGGCAAGTGCCCAATGAATTGGGTGAAGCTGAGACCCTGGAGTTTCTGGACAGTTCCAACATCAGCTGAACTCCTTTTGCTGACACGTCCATGTATATCCTAAGGACTTTCAGCAGCAGCACACTGACTGCTGATTGTGGCCTTCAGTGATTTAGCTCATCGAAGGTGCAAAAAATGTGTTGTAAACCTGGCCTTGATGCTGTGTGCTAGGCAAATACCAGCTTGAGTACCTAGATGAAGTGCTTATGCCAAGCACTTATGCAAAGGTCATACTTCTGACATGTTTTTAGCTTCCAGGCTTGTTTATGGGAAATGACACAACTTGATGATAAATCCTTTTGCCTGTCAGCAAGCTGCGGTGCTGGGCCAGGTTCTGGGGGGAAGCAGTGTCAGAGGCTTTGTAACTTAGCTTCTGTGACTTGTAAAAACAGTTTATTTTTGAGCATTCTAGTAGACATAATGTGAGTTTTACAGAACTCACACAACACATTTCGTACAAGGGCTGAAGGAATGTAAGGAAATTGTTTTCACCTTCATTTACCAGGATCTAGGTGCTGCGTAGCGTGGCTGTGGGCGGTGCTCCCCTTTTTATCCAGTTAGACCAGATACGTTGTAAGTACCAGATACTTGGTTTTTAAATGAGGATCCTGTGCTTTGCAATCACAAATCCTCTGCTGTGTTGTTCTGTAGTTATGATGCATTAATTAGCTTAAAAATTTGTACACTGTTGAAGGACTCGGCTAAAAGGTTAAGTTTGTCGATTAGGAAAAAAGTCATGGAAATTTGTTTTATTGGAGCAGGGGAAGGAAGGGAAAATGATTTCTGTGTATCTGATAATGGAAAACATTATGGTCATTTATTTTAGTTTCTGTAATTGAATTTCAAAGCCTTCAAGTTTAGGTGTGCGCTCTGCATATACATCCAATTCAGAGATGTTCTGTAATTCTCTCAACCACCCGTAATCAATTTTAGTGATTGTATAGATTTGTCTTTCCCAAAGTTGATTCTCAGACTGTAGTTGAAGAGCAAGCTCTAAACTAGTTAGAGCATTGACAAAAAGCTCACATAGATCATGCTTCTAATTGATGCTGACAGTGCCTGCTGAACAGGACTGTTGGGGAACGCAAACAGAACATCATTTCCTCCGTCCTGCACAGGCTGGGGAGGGTGACAGGCATGTTCCTGAATTGGAAATTCCTCATTTTCTTCTTAACCTCTTCCTAATCTGGGTGTATTTACCGAAACTCAGGAGACTCGAAACCAATCAACCGGACTAAATTCAAACCACGAAACTTTTGTCATGTTGAGATTTAAAATTCAGTGCAATCTGCATTACCTCATTTCATATTCGCCTTCAACCTTCAGATGAAATGTTCAGCTGGCTTTCCCAGGTAAAGCAACATAACACCGTAGCAGTGACATAGGAAGGAAAGGAAAAGCATGCTTGGGTCCTGATCCTGCAAGGACTTACCTCTATTTGCCTTACAGCTATGTTGATGTCTCAAACAGAAGAATTACAGGCAGTTATGGCAGTGGGAGCTGCACGGATGAAGGCATCTGCTGAGGAAATGGAGTGTGTTTCTGAGCCCCATAGTTGCCATAGTGGTTGTTGGAGGGTGTGTGTTTGTATGTAAATTCATTAGAAATGTTGTCCTTCACTTTGGCAGAATGTTTTTGCACTGATAATCTTTAAGTAGTTAGAAATGTGGCGACGTCTGACTAGTTTTCCCTCTCTAAAAGTAAACCAATTATCCGTCCATGACAAGAATAGAAACAGAAGGTGGTAATTTCTTGCACTCTTTAATTGCCTCCCAAAGAGGATAAAACAGTTACTTAAAAAGATTGTGTCTTCATCTGTGGTGTTGAAATAGTCTTTTGAGGATAACTTAAAAGGACAGATGAAGATTCTTGGTTTGTTAAGGAAAGCCAGATCTAAATTAGCTACTGGCTTCAACAAAACTTGCCTATCATTAGGTATTCTCTCTGTCATATGAAACAGTGCAAACAGCAAGGGAATTAACGAATTGGTTCCAAAAAAGAAAAACAAAATGTAGGTAGCTGGTATTTCAGAAGCCATTAAGAAGTTTTTGCAATCAGAAAGGATGGCTCAATGGTCAGGCAGCAAGGCTGGGAGGTGGTCCAGTCTGTAGGTGCCCCATGACCTTCCTGTGTAATCTCAGGCCAAGAATTTAGGAACTCAGTCCTCAACTCTGTCTTTGTGAAGTGTGCCATCATCAGGGATTTAATCTGGGGACAGATTTCTTTAGGGTGCTTCTGTAGTCAAGAATATCTCCATGCATCTTTCCAAGGGGGCCAAGGGGAGGTTTCACATTTAGGATTGTTTGGATCCAGTGTTACCTCTCATCTCTGTAGGAATCAAAGAAGTGGCTGTGGTCAAAATGCTTCATGTATGATGATGGGATCATTCTTCTGTATTACACAGAGGTAAGAAATTGGTACTACAGGTAGCGTAGCATCCACTAGTCTTGCAGTTAAAGAATGCACCCAAATTGCAGACTGTTGCATTATTCTGATGAACTCAAATCTGAATTTTGCACCTGTGCACGCAGCCACAGGGTAGCCAAAAACTCTCCAACTCTTGTTGTTCCCCCCCCCCCCCCCCCCCCCAAGAGTTTAGTGTCTAAAAATGGGAAAAACGTGTGCTGTTGTTGTCTCCAGGAGCTGTCTAGCAGCTGTCATGGTGTTATGGAAATACCTACAGTCAATAAAGCGTCTACAAGCACCCTATAATTACAGCCTTCAATTGTGCAGGTGGTATGTCTTAAAATAAAAACATGGAGCAGAAAAATATTTTTTGTTGTTCTGGCTCCAAACAGTCCCTTGCACTAATTTCCCACTTGCGGTCCTTGCGCGTGCCTCACGTGCATGCCATGAAAACTGTAATACTATGATTATATTTTCAAAAATACATCAGATGTTTTAAAGAGATGTTTTTAAACTTAAAAAATATTTTTCAACTAAACTGCAAATACAATTTCAAGCCAGCTCTAGTGAGAGCATCCAAAAAGTAGTCTCTAGGTGTTGTTTCCTGGTGGATGCTTAGTAATGTTTCCTTTCTAATAATGTCTAACACACACGAGGAAAAATAGTGTTGGAAACCCTCCGCTGCAGATGGAACACACATCAGCAAGGGAGCTCAGGGAAACAGCATAAAGTACACCAGTGAAAACACATTTTGCTGGTATAATTGTATTTCTGCAAGGATTTTTTCCAGTATAGAAATGCCTTGAGAAAAAAAAAAAGAGCTACCACATCCAGGCAGCATTGTTAAGTCAACCTCCTGCAGCTGCCAGTCATGCTGATTGGATTTTTAAAATGAATAGGATGGCCACTTAAGAATTGTGGAGACCCCACAGCCGCACTCGAAGAACTTACCCACTATAGGTAATTTGTGTTCCTCATTAAGAAAAACCCCATGCTATTTCATCACTATTAGATTTATCACACTTATCACCTGCTGTGGTTGGATTTTTTCAATTTTCCATCTTTTTCTGAGCAAGTTGCATGCAGTTGGGTTAAGAAAAAGGACTAACAGAGGCCGTACAGCCAGAAAGTGCTGACTGGCAAACTGAGCTGTTGGGTGAATTTATTGCAGTAGATGCTGGGCGTCCTAAGGAACTTGTCAGTAATATTTTCTTGCTGCTGGGGAGCATTTAGTAGAACCTTTGTGTTTTTGTCTTTTTATTTTCTGGTGCACCTGATTAACATGAGAACAGCGAGGCAGCCGGATTTGGAGAATCACACTGAAATGCAAAAATGTCCTAAATATGTTCTACTTTCAGCCTTTACACAGAAATATTTCGGTGTAATTACTGTGTCAAATGGTACTGATAAGTAGCGTTTAGTCAGCGTACAGAACAGAGCATGTGCCTTTTCGTGAATATTTGGGTTTTCTCTTCCCTTGATTCTATGTTTTTTTGGATAACCTATATGTTCTATAAAATGCTAGGGAATGTTTTGAAGCATGGCAAGCTTTACTCCACACTTGTCAAAACAAAGCAATTTCCATTTTATTATTCTTGCTGGTAACAACTCGCAGAAAGCATGTTTTGGGAAGGAAATCATATAAAAAAAAAGCTCGTTATTTGTTGCTTGTCAGGCAAGCCACTGAAGAGCCTCCCCTTCTAGTGTGGGCTGCCCAATTCTCGGTGCACCTGCACAGAAATCACAGCCCGGTAAAATGTTACTGGTTGGACTAGGAGAATTACTTTGACGTGTTTCCTTGTATATGGATTCTTTATATTTGACCTCATCGCTGTTTTCTCCCTGCAGAAGCAGAGAATTGATGCTTGAATTCTGATAGTTGTGAGGTTAGGTTATTTTTTCCCCCAAAAGGGTTTCAGCCAGGATGTGCTTGTTACAGATTGCAGGAAGAAGAGTGCACATCTTGCAGTTAGCATGTAAGATGGAGCGCTCTGCAATTTTTCTCAATTTTCCCTATGGAAATTATTTCATTTACTGAAATTGGGTGCTGTGAAAAAGATTTCCTGCGTTTCAATATCGCGAGCCTGGTGTGTTGCTTTGGAAGTAATGATTCAGCTCCTAAACAGACTGAGAGCAAAACCATCTTGGGTCAGTGTGACCAAACTCAGGCTGGCCCAGGAGGGATTATTCCTAACTCACCACCTTTGCACCAGGAGATTGGCACATCTGGTCTGTACTGGGGGGCTGCATGCATGAAATGTGGAACTGTCCCAAATGGAGATATTATTTGGTGCATCTCTGTCTAGCACTCAGCACACGAGGATTCCTGGTAAGCATTGCTGTCAAGTGCAAAGAACCTTTTGCAAGGAAAATCCAAAAAGCACATGCATATGAATTTTCTTTGTGTCAACCTTGAAATTCAACTTAATTTTGCTCATCTGGTGTAGTCTGTACTTGCATTACTACTGATAAAAGAGACTGTGTAAATGTCAGCTTTAGGATGTCTTAATTTACAGAGCTGCAATAGTTTGATCCTTGAAAAGGCTAACACGGCATCTCATTTTTACTTCAAATATGTCTGATTTGGGGATCACCTCAGATTAAATCTGCAGTTCATCAAACCACGTAAGGCTCGTACATTACTTTCCAAGCAGTTTTCGCATCCAGAAAGCTGAACACACGCCAGGCAGCTCAGCAGTCTGCAGCAACAAGCTCGAGGGAAGTACGGGAATCAAAGAACCGTGTTGGCTTCTGTCACTTCACACGGTTGGCATGGGCTTGTGAAGCTTTCACAGGAGTCCTACGAGAGGGGCACGGGTTTAAAGACTGCAGAACTGGCTGCGGTGAGCTTTGTGGTTGTGGTCTTTTTTAAACTCTGGACAGCTGGAAGGACAGCTGAAGGTGGGGCACTAAGGGAAACCTCTTAGGGTGAAAACAGGAAAAGTTGCTGTTACACAAGGGAAGAACCACCACTGCCTGGGGGCTGGAGCAGTTTCTGGGATGTCCTGCAGCTGGGAGAAGGCTGTAGGACCTAAACTGCGGTAGTAAATACATGGGAATGTGGGTAAGATACAAGGCCATAAGGTCTTTTTATTGTTATTTATTTATTCCTTTGTGGACCTACTCCTTCCTTTATCTTTGCCTTGCCTCTAAATTGGACATATTGAGCACAGATGAAGTTCAGGATATCCGTTCCACTGGAAAGTGATATTTTGAAATATTCTTGACCCAGATGATAATTGAATAATCAGAACTGGGGCTTGGAGTTGGATTTCAGTGACTTAGGTCCCTTACAACCCAAACCCTCCTATGGTTCTATAATTCTGATTCTCTTCAAAGTGGAATGGGGAAGAAAACCAGAGGAACTACAGGGTATGCACAGTAAAATTAAATGTGCTGAAACAATTGTGGTAGGCCTAAAACACTTGCCCAGCCATTCCCTGAAATTGATGGCAAAGTTTCATAAGTGAAATGTTCTAATTTTCCTGTTGTTTTAGCATTCTAAGGCAGATTGCAGCACAGCTCGAAGTTTTTTTCTCAGTGGAAATAGTGGGAAAAAAAATATTAAACAGCGGTTCAGTGCCTGCTCTGAGATCACGGGCTCCTTTTCAGTGAGTGAAATGCATATTCTTCATGCCCTTGCAAATAGCTAGGGCTTTTGTTTGCTGAGCTTCTATCCAAACAGGGGATTGTGAGCAATGTGAAGGCGCAGCAGGATGCCGGCTTTGGGGCTGAGTCTGTCATTTAAAAAAAAAATAAAAATTAAAAGGAAGTGTTATGATCGTACCTGCCTGGAGATGAACAAACAGTTGTTGGTACCAGGGGGAACTCTGACTTCTGCTGAACGGACAGTGCTGTTGGGGCTGGCTTGGTGCTTGTGGAGAGCCCCCAGTCCTTGCAGCATCCCCTCGGTGGTGGAAGCAGAACAGAAGGGGGAGCTCACAGTGCGCCTGGAGGGGAGGGCACCAGGGGCTCCACACTGCAGCTGCCTGAAGCAGAACTCACTTTTCTTTTAGATTAGCAGGGGAAATCTGTTCCCAGTCAGCTCCCATTAGTGCTTAAAGCCAGGAATGACCTGGATTTGAACTGGTGTCCTAAAGGGTAAAGGGCTCCGTGTCTCCTTGTCAAGCAGTTGCTCCCAGCACAGAGTGGAAACAAATCCCGACCTTCAGCCGTCAGCTGTAGCTTGTGGCTGCTCTGATGATGGATGGCAATTCAGAGATTTTGCTTTCCTCCCCACTCCTCCGGTACCTGTTGCACCCCATTCTTCCTCCAGCCATATAAACCCAGTTAAATCTACTGAAAGGAGATTGTGAACTGGTAGATTTTAAACTGTGTAGAGCCAGAAGAGAAGAAACCAAGGTGGAGGTTCCCCTTCCACCCCTTTCTTTCCCCCACTGCACCACAGACAGAAACATCCTGAGCTTAATCTGCCTCTTCAAAGGAAGATTCAAAATGCAGCCCATCTCAAGCAGGCTATTTTCTTCTTCATTCTAAGCAGCTCCTAACATCTACAGCTGCTTTTGTATCAGATGCTTACTGCTCTCTTCGTCCTGGTATTTACGGCTATATTGTGCCTTCAGTTTTGTTACAAAATCCGTATTGACTTCAGTGGGCTTTGTATCAGAGAAGACATCAATTGCTATTTTCTACCCTTTGGCCTGAATTCTGTTAGACTTAAATTGATACCCACTCTGTATTCCTGGGGCAAAGGAGCTATAGGAGAAGCAAACAACAGGCCCTGCCACGCGGTGGAATTCCTGCTGAAGTTTTTGGGTTTTGTAGCAGACGTTTGTTGTGTGCTCAGTGTTCTCAGTGACTTCGGTAGGAGCTGTGCATGAATAATGAATGCAGAATATGGCTGCGGTGCCTAGTGAGGACTACCATCTGGTTCTGGCTAGCTGGCAATTTCTGATGGCTGTTTAGAGAAGAAAAAAGAGCCAACAGAACACTGGCTATTAATTAATGCAAATATTCCTGTCTCTGCTAGCAGTTTGTCTTCCAAGACCCCACCCGTTTCTGGTGTAACACTCCTATTGCGTATTCTCCAAAGGCTCCTTGGTGACCTCAGAAGAGCCAACATTTTCAAAAACAATCCTTCAACCAGTATAACCCCTTTGTCCTTTATTTTTGTAAATGCTATTACTGTAAAAGTCATAGCAAAAATAAATAAAAAGATTAGTTTTAGGGAACTCCTGGAGATTTCTAGCACTAAGAGCAGACGTCACAGTGTGTGCCAAGACTCCCTGTCATCCTCCTGTCGATTTTGTGTTGTTTGCAATAGTTAGTTAAGGTGTGCAGGAGGCTTTCAGCAGGACCCATTGGGCATAAGCTCTTCATTTTCTTTTATTTTTGGGAAACCAAGTTTGGAATAATTAATCAAAGACTGATTTTAAAACTTTGAGCTGTCCTCACTTTCTACAAATGGTGTATACTTCTTCGTACATGGAGCTCTGTAAATTGTGTCCCTGTCCCTCCAGAAAATATCTCTCCAGCTAACCAGGTATTCTAGCATTGTGCTCTCCTTTCCATCGCATGCTTTGCTGACTCGGGGCCAGCAAGAGGAGGCAGCCAAGTATGAGTGAGAATGCCTTCAGCAGCCTCAGATTCCAAGCTAAGGATTTCTGCCAAGGTGATTTATCCCTTACCTTATCTGCCCCATCTCTCTGCTGAAGACTGCTGTGCTGATAGCAGAGGGAGGCAGCGGAATGGGCAGTTTTATCTGCTCCTCAGCACCACAATTTATGCCTGCCAGTGTTAAGTGGCTACCTCTGTGGCTATGAACTGGGTTGGAGGCATACTGTCAGTGCTGCCACCACTTCTTCAACCACAGAAGTCTTGAAAGGACACCTGGAGTATTTGACGTGTTAGGCTAATTCTCAGTATCACCTGGGAAAAGAAACATTGTGGCACCTGGCACAAATTCTACCTGAAGAAAATTCTTGGACACAACAGAAACTTTCTATTCTGTAGTTTAAAAAAGGTTGTACCACCAAAATTCACTTCTAAATTGCTTGTGGGCTTCTTTCCCCTCAAATTCATGTTCAGGCGCTGTGCTGGACTGCCTCAGTAATCGCAGAGGGCAGTGGGGAGGGCTCCTCTTCTCACCTGTTTCAAATCAATATAACGACCTTCTCTGAAGCTATAATTACATTGGTATAAGTCAGGGATACATCAAACCTCAGAATATTTGATTTGTCCTCAAGCTGAGGTGAGGACTCTAAAAGCATTTTTTTTCCCTCCTGACCCCTTGCAATTGTAATTCAGTTTAAATCTGCAGGGATCGCTTTAAGATTACACCAGTAAAGGAGGTAGGTTAATATCCCTTCTGTCCTTGGCTTTACTGCAGACATTAGCAACAAGGGGCCTAATTAGTGTTTGGTTTTGCTGGTTATGGAGGTTGCTCCAAGAGAAACTGGACTGACACCACCAAGCTCATTAGACTTAAGTCTCGAACATTGTGTTTTCGTATGAAAAAGAAAAACTGAGCAAGAGGAAAGTCCAGGGAGTGCAAAGTACAATCCTCATTAGAGTAATTAGCGCAAGTCATTATTTCCTAGAAACCTCAAATGGCCACATTTATTCTAAAGAGATGCCAGGGGTATGGCTGCACCAGCTGCAGCATCTGCCTGTGGGAGGGGAGGAAGGAGAGTGGTGTTTGCTGCCCACGTTTGCTTCCATCTTCTGGCTTAGGTGATATGTGATACTATTAAGCTCAGTAGAGCTAATCCTCTTTCGTGGTACTAATTTCTTACCATTATCTTTATTTGGCTGCCAATTTCCCTTATGGTGTTCTTCTACTATCTTAATATTAGTGAATAGCTTGGAGTATCTCTTGAGTTTCCTGTAGGAAAACGTCTGCCTGGTCGGTGTCAATGCCCTTGTAAAGAAAAGAGATCACTGGTAGAGCTAAGAAAGTGTGTCTCCCAAATAAAACCTTTTGCTGTTAACAGCAGCTCTTATGAGCTACAGTATTTTGTGTGTTTATGAAATTCATCTCGGGCTTCCATGCAGAAGCTGCCTTCTGTTGCCTCAGTGAATATTAACAAGCAGCCTTGTTGGCAAACTGCTTACCTTGGGTGGCTAAAGGAGACAAGGAGATACTGCGATAGAGAAGTAAGGTGATCTGCCAGCATGGATGGAATGTGTTCCTAGGCTTTGGTTGCAGTTCAAGTGATGTGGATGCGAGGTCACCCATTGCAGCACCTCTGCTCCTTCAGATTGTGAGCACAGCCTTCAGGCCAGCACATAACCGCTTGCTCTCGTCTTGGGCCCCAGTTCCACACGGACAGACCTTGTGTGTGACCGGGGCAGCAGTAGAAACAAGTCTGGTTGTAGTCATTTTATTTAATAATAAGGGATCTTAATTATAGAATCATTAAATTTGGAAAAGCCCTCCAAGATCATCTGGTCCAACTACCCCCTACCACCAATGTCACCCACTAAGCCATGTCCCCAGGCACCAGGCCCAGCCTTTCCTTGAACACCCCCAGGGACGGTGACTCCCCCACCTCCCTGGGCACCCCGTCCCAGTGCCCGACTGCTCTTTCTGAGCAGAAATGTCTCCTCATTTCCCACCTGAACCTCCCCTGGCACAACTCGAGGCCGTTCCCTCTGGTCCTGTCAGTTCCCTGTGCGCAGAGGCCGACCCCCGGCTCCCCACAGCTCCTTTTCAGGCAGTTGCAGAGAGCAATGAGGTCTCCCCTGAGCCTCCTCTTCTCCAGACCAAACAACCCCAGTTCCCTCATTGTATTTGCACACAGCAGCCCTTATCTAATGCTTTTGCAGCCGTTTTGGCTAACATTTCTGTCCGTCTAAAGGCGGTGTATGGCTGGGGAGCGTGGCCAGACAACAGCGCTAGGCAGCTGCTCAGAGCCACTCGACAAAGGCCTCCAGATTGCAGTTCTTTCTTCAGGTCTTTTAAGTATTCTTTAGGAAGAATATGAGAGAGATTAAATTCTGTGCTATAAATGGAGGAGTAACTTTATGAAGCTAACTTATTACTTGAAGCTTTTCTATGAAATTTTCTGGCCTCACCACTATTTTGTCCTTGGATTTAGTAGGCCTGTATCTGAGAGAGCCTGGCTGAGCCCAGGATCTTACACGTCTCTGCTTGGATCCTTGAAGAGCTCTCAATTTAAATATGTCAAACATGCTGAAGGCTTTACTTTTCTCATTTAAAAGCACAGGAAGTCTACACAATGAGTTTGATGCCATGCGGGGAGTCTGCAACTGAATGTAAGTATTCCGCGTTGCATCTCGGCTTTAACCTTCACGTTATACCTGTGGAAGCTGCTGGCCCATGCACAACTGAGTGGCTGGAATTGCTTTCACGTTAACTAGTCTGGCTCTTTTTTTTCTTCCAGACCAAGTGAACAAAAATCTCTAGAACTCCTCCTTATCAAACACCCAGTCCTTGTGAATAATTTATCTTTCCCAAAGGGTGAGGCATTAAATGGATCCCCTAGGTCCAAAGAATTTAGGCAAGGTAAGCAGGGCTGAGTGCTCGTGGAGATGAAATAGAATGCTTAAAAAGCTTCCCAAACTAAAAGGGCACTGGGAAATTATTTACTGTATTATTTATTAAAGGTACACTTCATTCTTCCTAGCAAACAAAAGTTATGTTTCTTAGATGTACAGCGCTTAAAGCTGAATCTTTTGTTCTTAAAATAAAGATGTGCTTAAACATTTTATCTAAAATATTTAGAACTTTGCTTCTACATCTGTTCAGACAGAGCTGTTGTCTGAAGAAAACTTTTAAAAAGTACATAAAATTGTTGTCCCTTCCCTTGGCTGCTTATTATAGGTTGTCTGCATGTGTACCTTCTTCTTGTAAGAATTGCTGTTTTCAGGCCAGAAACTTTTGGAAATGCAAAATCTGGAATATTACAGGAAGGAGGGAAGCAAATAAAGATTACTGAAATCTACCTTTCTTTCTAAACTTCTGAGAGGAGTGATAGAGTAGCACAAAGTGTTGTTTGTTTGATTGATTGTTTTTTCTTCCTTTGGGATAAGAATCTTCTTAATTTTCTTGCTATCAGCAATGAAATAAAATCACCAGCATTTTATTTACAGGTTCAGTTGTTGGCTTTACTGCAGACACAAAGTGAGAGGTTGATTTTCTTTATCTTCTGGATTTCTAACAGCCCTTATGCTTTCCTTATGGTAGAAAGGTGTCACATCCCAGTCTGTGCCTGGAGCTCCTCGATGTACACAATGCAAGAGTTAAAAAACAAACAAACAAATAAAACAACAACAAAAAAAAACCTTACATAAGAGGTTAAGCTTTTATTAAAGCCAAATATTATTTTTTTTTTCCTTAAATTTTAAAAAATTGTTTGTTTTTCTTCATGGATCTTTTATTCCATCTTGTTGCAGTCATTTTATACTTTTCCTCTCTATCAATATAATTGAGTAATAGCTCTACTGTCAAAAGATTTCTTTTGGAATATTCTGAGAGTGTGCAGTACCCAGCACAGTGGTGAGAATGCACATCACAAGTAATTAATAATGCTATCAGCAGAGGGAGAAACAAATGACCTAAGCAATGCTAGTGATAATTACTGTTTTTAAACCTAATTTGTCAAACAGTATTTTCCTATGTGCTACCCTCTTAAAATCTTCCTTTGTTACAGAGAGGAACAGAGCCTGTAAATGCAATATGATTGCATTTGGAGAAGATCTAAGCGCTGTGTTTTGACCTGAAGATAAAATGTGTCAAATGAGACCTTTCAGCATAGAGATGCTGTGTGGTTTTAATGAAATCTGTCAGCTGCGTATGAATAGTTAACCTATCTTTCATTTTCTTAGCTTATTAAAATCATTAAAATACAGCAATAATTATGATACTTTCTGACTGGTGTATTTATATCAACCCCAGGGATGTCAGTGTACCTAAAGAATGATTATGTTGTGGTGACATTGCAGGAGGTTAGCGGTGTTTTTTCACAACATCTGAACGTGAAGCTAGAGTTTTGTCATCTTTGCTATCTGTCTGTCATGTAGGATCTAACCTATAGAACCCAAAGTGTTTATTTTTTCTAAATATTTTTTATTTTTCATTAGAAATTGAAAATGAGTTCACCCTGTATTCCAAACTGCACAGCTTCTTCTGAGAATCGATCCTCCGTCCCTGGAGTCAAACTGACAAGCGTGGTTGTCCCTGTGAATCTCAGAGGTTTGAAGGGAAGGTGAGGGGCTGGAATATTACCTCAGCAAAGACCTGATCTTTTAAATCAGTGTTTTCACTTCCTTGCAATGATAATACGCTATTTATTCTTTTTATTCAGCCAGTAGATATCTTTATGCATGCTTTCTCCCTGAAGTTCTAACAAAAGAAGTGAGAATCCTGATAAGCAGGAGCAGAGCTCTAACTTCTGATTCAACTCACATGTATTCGTAGAGGCTCTTTCAAAAATATCAGCTTTGGTGGTGAATTCTGTGGGTTGCTGCCTGTGGTTTGTACTGACTGAAACAGATCTAGAATGAAGGGACACTGCTGCAGCAACAAAATGATTTTCAGATTTAGTTCTTAAGGCGTTTTTCTACCCAACTCAGAGAGATCATTGACAAGAGCATAACTGAGCTAATTTCTGTAGGCTGAAGGTATGCAGCCTTTCATGGAAATCACTAGAAAGATCCCAATTAGCTTCATATTAAACCCCAAAAGAGTGCTTTTGTTCCAAAGTTGCTCTTTGATCCTGTGCTTGCCAGCCAAGGAGCCTGGTGTCAAAGAATTTAACTCGCAGATGCGCGTGTTCTGAAGACACAGGGAGGGAGGGACAGCAGAGAGAGTTCAAATGAGCAGCCTGTCCAGCTCTGTCTCAGGATTTCTAAGCATTGGCAAAGTAATCAGTATAATTCTTCCTCAGCACAGATTATGCTGTAAAAGCAAGAAAACAAGCATCATTGATTTGCTTTTGTAATAAGATGACAAGTTTGTAATGATCGCTATTTTCAGAGATTAAAGAAAAGCACTTTTCACTTTTCTGACGTTATGTCAATATCCTTCTCCAGCTGTTTTGAGCACCTTGATAGCTTTTCCTCTCAAAATCTGTTCTTGAGAAAGATAAGGGAAAAGCTAGATGTGCCATTAAAACAGTGTCGCATCTCTGTTCTAAATTCTTCTGTGTTTGACTGAAAAAACTAGCAGTATGAAATACTCTTATCAAACCCAAACGGGTCAGGAGCCTGCTTCACTTCAGCCAGCTTGCCTGATCCTTCGTGGTTCATGTGTTTGTTTTGCAGAGGTTGGGCAGTATGCAAGGCAATTTGTTTTAGGTTGATAGATGGGACATTTTAGCATCACTGCCTTGTGAGAATTTTTGTAATATTCTTGAAAGGTAAGTAAAAATTTCATTTTACAACAAGCACTGAGGCATGGAGAGGCTGATGTGACTTGGTCACAGCCATGTAAGTAAACTGCAGTCTGAGAAAAAACAACGGGTTCAGTGAAGTCATGAAATGGTTTCTGTATAGGTAGTGCTAAACAGACGAGGACTCTGAGAAAGAGATGACTTACAGGGTATGACAAAGACCTGTAAAATCATGAATAACATGGAGAAATCGAATAGCAAATGAGTTCAGTCCTACTTACAACATAAAGGTGCTCAAGGGGGAGTTGAATGGGAAAAGTGCAGAACTGTTTTTCCTCCTTGCGTGATTTAACTGTGGATTTCTCTGCCATGGGATATTGTGGATGACAAACTTCTACAAGAGTTAAAAAAAAAAAAAAAAAGCTATCAGACAATATTGGTGGGGAGGAAGAGGAAAATCTGTCAAAGGTTATTTAGCCTAAAATCTGTTGCTCTAATTAGTGCTGAGAGCTGACCACTGCAAACTGTGAGTGCCTTACAGGGATGCGCTGTTCTGGCTTTGCCTTACTGTGTTCCTAGCAGTGGGCCTTCTTCTAGTCCAATAAAGCCCTTCTTAATTTTTTTATGGTTGGTATAACAGAAGAATTGAAATCTTGATGGAGGGTTGTGTATGCAGGGGCTGCAGATTCCTATAACAGCAGTGTCTTTACCCAAGTCTGTTTCTTCACCAATTTAATCCTTCAATCTTCTCTCTCAAAGCTATGGACGAAGCTTAAAGATGGAGCAGCTGGAATCTGTGTGAGCTGCCAAACTCGTGCTCCCAGAAGCATAGCTTTTCACCATTCATTTTTGAAACAGCAGCATTTATGAAGGGATACATACCTTGAATTGGCTCAGCGTGAATCCTGAAGCTGATATGAAACGGAAATACCAAAGCTTCCCAGTTCCAGCAAAGCTGCTGAAATATAATGTTATAGACAAGATTAATGTGATACCACGAGCTTATTCTGAATGTGTATGTGGTCAGGTCAGGGTGATCTATGGGCCCTTGAAATGAGGCAGCTCCAACCTCAGGAAAATTTCTCTTCTGTCCCTTGTTTTCATTTTAAATGAATGAGTAGGAGGAGGATGACTGGAGATGCTGTCTCTCACCGTGCTGGCTTTGTTTGAACGTGTCAGGGTAGCTTCTAGGAGGATGTAGCAACTGGTTAAAAGGGAGAAAGGTCAAGGAGAGAAATACTGGGGAAGCTGTAATCAAAATTTCTGTGTTTTCTTGGGTTTGAAATTAGGGCTCAAATCTTGTGAATGGAAAAAGGAATTAATGGTCTGTACATGGAGAGTAAACCACATCAGCATCTAACGTTTTATTGATGTGCTTCCTGTACAGTTTAAATGATTTAAAAGTGGTCTTGAACTTGCTCTCGAAGCTAATCCCTGACACGCTTCTTTTACCAAGATTCTTTGTAATGAAATGAGACGGAATATTCTTGTTGACTTCAGCAGAATCAAGTTAACTGATCATAACAGCAATTGGTTTTGAACAGCCACTTATGAAGTCTGTCTGAACTATTCATAAGGCTGTGTTTGGGTTCCTAAACCACTGACTGCAGGCATCATGTTTTCATATGAGATTTAGCTTTCTAAAATAGGTTTCTTGTGGTTGAGGAGAAATCCTTGAGACTGCAGTCCTTTAAATTTCACTAAGTAAAGCAAACAGAACTGCAGATTTAATATCTTCTAAGATATTTTCATTTTTTAAGGTCGTCATATACTTTTTTTTTTTCCTGGTGGAAGGAAAAACAGAGGACAGAACTTTGCATGCTGGAGAAGGGCCACACTACAAATGGTTTCCAGCAATACACAGGACAGAAAGAATGGGAGAGACTTCCTGGAGACTTCCCGAGAGCCTGGCATAAAGAAATCGAGCACAACGCTGGCTGAAGCAAGTACTGAAACTTCTTTCATTAACAGTGTGCTCACTAAAACGGTTACGTGCCTTTTGAAGAAATATAACAGCAAGAAATGCAGAGCTGTCGAAGAACATTTTATTTTTACCAGACTGCAAGCAGGTCCCACCAGGCACTTGTTTACCCTGGGGCTTAATGGGCAGGAGTGTGAAAAAGGAGCTGTTTAAAAATAACCGTGCACATTAAGAACGGCACCAAGATGAAGCGACGCTTCATACATCAGCTGTTCTCCAGGATTTTGTTTGCTGTAGGGGTACTGAGATGAAAACGATTCGGGACTAATGCAGACTGAACATAAAAACTGCTACAAGGAGAAGAGGCTCGTTCCATTGAAGGTGTTCAAGCTATTAAATTTGTAGCAGTGTGATATGATGCAGAAATTAGAAAACTACTGTAAGCTTCAGTCCTGACTCAGTCACTGAGCCACTGGGTGCCCTTACCTGCTCCGTGGATGGCTTTCTGCAGAGCGAGGTCATTCCTCCCAGGAGGACAGTAACACGTGTTACCCAGTCCTCGTTAGTGGTGGACAAGATTAGCCATCATTAAAATTGTTGGAAATAACTCTTCCCTTTTTAGGCACACAAAGTAATACATACCAGTAAGCACGTTTAGTAGCTGAGATGAATTTTGTGTTTGTTGGATGCGATAAATGCAGTGGCGATAGCTCTTCCCTGACTGAGCACCACCCAACTCGTTCAGGACACTGCAGAAAATTCATCTTCTGAAGTTAGGCAACCTTTAGCGTCATCATCCTTGCTGAGGAAATGATCTATTGAAGTGTCTCAATTAAGGCAGCTTCCCAAACTCGGGACATCTGGCTCTGCAAATCCCAAGCTCCTCAGATTTCCGTTTCATGTTCACTCACGTTAGTGGCTCTGTGCAAATCAAAGCTTCCTCTCCTTGCTAAGGGAGGAGATGTGGGGCACATTACACATCCAAACCTGAAAACAGAGTTTCTCATCGGTTGTGGCACAATATTGTGAGACATTGCTTTGGTGAACTCTGCCTAGTTTTGGTTTTTGAACTGCTGAGAGCCTGGAACAATCTGATACAGCAAAATGTTTAGTAATAATAAAATGCTAGTGTGTACCAAAGCAATTTGTAATCAGCTGGTTGGAGTTTTCATACGTATCAGGCATGTAAATGCTAGCGACACTTTCAGGATTAGGTAATCTTTAGCCCTTTTTGGTGGGTAATGGTTCACATTATTTGTTCCTGTTTTTGTGTATGTGCTGTTCACTAATGCAGACTCGCCTGTTTGGTTTTTTGGGTCTGTTTCTGGTCTGACACTCACAATTGCCCTGTCAGTAGCTTTACTCTGGATACGCATTTATGGAAGCGAACTCTGGACTGGATTCACAACAAAAATTGCTGCTGCAAATACTGGAGCTGATCTCTTAGTTCCTTTTATCCCAACTGCAAAGGACACAAATCCTTCTTGTCCTTTGCTTTTCCCTCATCCTATATTCTGCAGTAAAGTTCTGTGAATTTGGGGAATTTAGCTGAAATTCAGGCATTTGTTTTGTGTTCATGTCACACGTTGTTTCTGCCACAGTTGCTCTCCTTCCCCCCTCAGTGAGTAGCAAACTAAATAAAAGGAGCTTGTGTGAGATTTGGCTCGGCAGGCTGAGCTCTGTCTGGGTGCCAAACATCTTAAAGCCGCAGAAACCCACGGGCGAGCCAGGAGCTGGAGCTGCTCTGGCTTCTGCGAGGTCCCGACTTCACCATTTCTTTTTTCTCCCATAGGGCTTTTAACTCTTAGTGAGAATGAAACGAAGAGGATCTAATGAGTGAGGCTCTTTGCACACCTGGAACTGGAGGAGACAATATTGCCCTGGTTGAGCTGGGTACTACTGCACAGCAGGCAAGGTGGTGGAAAAGAAGCTGTGAGTGGGATTCAGCTGCAGATTGAAGACTCTGCTGATTAAATCTACACACAGGTGTGTTTTGTGTGAGTGCACCTTCCACCAGTCTGTCCCCATGGTTCTTTCTAAGATACACTGAGAACATCTATGGCAGGTTTTGCTTTGCATAACATCAGAGTGTGTTGTTGAAGCAATAGTCAGCTGTTTAAAAGTCATCTGTGCTGGAGTTCAGTGTGTACGTTCAACTTTCAGGAGCCCCACTCACTCAAAAATCTGTTGGGGCACCAGCTTCAAAGTGAGTCAGGTTCTTTGGAAAATGTCACGCAGTATCTCTGATCTCTTTCCACTGCCTCGCTGGTACCAGCTGGGAGCTTCTCCTGGCTCTGGTGTTGGCCATGTTTGCTGGGTTCTGTTCTGCTGGTGCCACAGGTTGCCCAGTGTTTGAGCAAACAAGTCAGCTGCTCCACGTTTCAGCTTCTGCAGTGCACCCTGACTCGCCAGCTGTGGGAAAGAGTGCCTGAGCCGATGTTAGCATCTCTTGCTGCTGAAAGGAATTACCCTTTGCTGTTCAAAAATGTAAACAAATGTAAACAAATAGGCTCATGCTGAAATTCTTGAAGATGCCTGAAATGCATCGGTGTCCCCTTATGGGAAACCAACCCAATTCAGCAAGCATCCGTGAAGAGTTCCTTCTCTACAACATAATTCATCTTGCGAGTCTTTTTAAAGGCTGGACTCCTCCCTTCCTCTTTTCTTTAATAACTCCAGTTGGCTTTGTAAGGAGAGGGGCCATGTGGCAATGGAAAAAGATGCAGTAAAACTGGCAGCAGTTTCTGGCTTTTCTACAGTTTGTAGCCTTGGGCGAGTCAATTGCTGCTTCTGCTTTATATATATACATATGGATAATAAACACAGCCTGCATAATGCCCGTTGCTGGCTCTGGATTTTCATAACAGTCCAGGCACAGATTTTCCTGGTACTTCCCAGAACCCTTTTCCACCAAAAAAGAGGGAAAAAAAGAACTTCTGAACTCTGCTGGAACATGAACCTGTGATATTTAGAGCACTTTGCCTTATCTCGAGCTTAGTGTAAGTAATGACTGTGATGTTATCATCTGGGTTTGGAGATTAAATATTTTCATTATGTCTGGATTCTTTTCCACTCCTAAGAGCATTGCTGTAGTGCTGTTCACTAAGCATAATCACTTGGCTGTTGATGTTTATTAAAAACAAACAAACAATCAAAGCCCCTTCCTTTTCTAACATTGTTAGCTCACGTTACCGTTTTTCTCCTGCAGTGACAATAGGGAGAATTGCATTTAATTGAAGCGATGCAAAGCAGGGGAAAAAAAATAAATCTGATTCTGCTCAGCAAAGAAAAAGATTCAGAAGAGAGTAGATGGTTGGAGAGGGGGAGAATAAATAATAGGGGAAGAAAAAGCCCCATCATCTTGCATATGCTGTAAGGAAATATTTGGGAATAGGCGTGTGGACAGCAGTCTTGCTCCTTAGTAAGGCTTTAAGGGGAGCGACACTTGTATTGATCCTCCTTGTGTACTGCCTGCATTAGTATTCTGTGCTCACACCAGCCCGGTCATCGTCAGCTCGGCATGCTAATTAGTACTGTCCCTCTTTTTTCTCTTCCTCCCCCCCATCTCTCCCCTTCCCCTTTGCTTTCCAATTCGACCATCCACTTCTATCAGTGATGTATGGTTTATATCTTCCTAGCCATTATGCTGATGACCCAGGGCAGTGCCTGCCACTTTTGATAAACTGTCAGATTATTTTTGGAACGTCCACATATGCTTTTCTGGAGGTACAATTTAGCGCTATGATAATCTACTAAATTGCTTTCTGTGCTATGCCAACTCTCACTTCTGCTGCTCTTTTTAAGGTTTACATTGCCAGAGAGAAAGCGTGCCTAGAAAATTTTAGGTAGCGCTGCACCCCAAAGACGAGACAGTATTCTGTGCTCATCTCTTATGAAGTACAGGATTAAATACCTTTTCTTTTTTCTTTTTTTTTTTTTTTTTTTTTCATTCTGTAGTGTGTATGCAGAGTGTAAAATTACTGGAATAGCACATGCTCATTTTTTACCTTAAAAAGTCTGTAATATTGAGCTCTCTCTAAGTTTACAACCTAATAAATTGACAGCATTACAGCATTACAACATCAGAAAGACTACCCAGCATAACTTTTATGTGAATAATTAGTGCATTTACTGCTCCTGAAAAAAAATAAAGAAAAAATGTGGTTAAAGGTTGAGGTAACTGCATATTGACAAGGGCTGGGTGTAAAATTGGAAAATAAATAAATAACCATTTTGCTGGATTTGATGTGGAGTTAGGACAGCTCTGGGGGCAATACTGCAGTTGAACTCGTTGAAATCTTTCACGCTTTTGGGATGCTACTGTTACTGGCATTGCTACTATCAGAATTAGAGTTGTGGTACCTACTGAGATGGGGAGGCAAATGATTCATTGTTCTGTGGAATTCTTCTAGAAGCTTTTTGGGGAAAAGATCGGGAAAGCATGATGAGTAGAGGTGTGAAGGGGGGCTAAGGGAAGGATCATCACTTAGTATTTCCTGCTCAATAAGAAGACGAGTCTAGACCAACACTAGATTGTATAAGCAGGATTGTACAAACCTTTTGGTTTGGGGTTATTCCTTATTTGGGAAAGTTCGTCTTACTGGAACAAATGTACAAATTCTATAATACACTTCTTTCCACTCATTTTTTTGTACAGAGCATGCAAATGTCTTGAAAGACTTTTTATTTTAATAGCACTATGCATAAACTTTCATTTGGCTCATTTTGGGAAAAATATGACTGACCTAAATAGAAAAACTATCTTTGATCTTGCAGAGATTGAACTGTTAGCAAAAATTAATAACTGAAAAATGAACACATGTGGCATCCCTCCAGAGAATAAAATATATCTTTGAATCAAAGAATCTCAATGCTTGAGAGGCCAACTTCTCACAAAGCTAGTGCTTTTAAACAAAATGCTTAGAATTTAAAAAAGGAGTATATGCTAAGAATACATAATATAAAAATAAAAAGGAGCTGAATGACCAGGTCTCACCAATATTTTTATAAATGACAACTCTATTGAGTATTGTGCTATTCTTCATTTTGTGTGGTAAGTAAATTTGAAGTGGGTCATTCCTTATTCGCAGATGCTACCTGTGAATAGTTTCAGACTCCTGAAAGGCCCGAAACTACGAGGCATTCGTCTTTGAAGCCAGTCTATAATGGAAGGTGATGTCGAGAAGTCATTATCTGTCACTCAGGAAAACTTCATGACAGGCAGACTGCCTGGCTTCTGACATGGCACTTGGCTGGAGCGGATGGAAAAATAGAAGCTTGCACAGAAAGCCTGAAATACATGGTCTGATTTTTCAGAATTGGTAAGTGCTTAGCATTTATTGCATTTCGTGTTTGCGCAGCACTTTTGAGAATCTTACTTATCAGATTCCTAAACACTAAGTCAGAAACTTGAAACGCTAAGTTAGAAATTTGTGCTCCTTGCATAATTTTTTCCCCCTACAGTCTTGCCTTCTGTCTCTGCATATCAGTTCTTCATCTGTAAGTAAGGGTAATGTATTATTTCTCCTCTCTCTATCTGCTACATTTAAATTTCTGGTTCTTCAGAGCTTTGTCCTTTACTACCATATGCGCAGTCTTTACCCCAACGGACTTGAATTTCAGATGGGTCCTCTCTGAGGTTCTTTAATGTAATTATCGATGGTCAATCTGATTTAAGTCATAAAATATTTGTAATTCTCTGCCCACAGAAGGCTTAATTAATTAAAATTCACTTAATGTATCACAGACCTTGCTCAATGAGGAGCATGCTGGAAATACCAAGTATTATTTATTACTTCTTTAGCAAAAATGTGCATAGTAACATGAGATTGTGGTTCCAATCTACAGGGTTTGTATCCGAACCCAAATTCCCTAAGAGATAACTTGACCTCAATTTCCATTTATTGACAGTGTGCCTGGCTGGCTCACCGTCCTTAGGCATTGTGGTGTGAAATCGGAGATTAAATTAGAGAATCAAAATGATTGCCTCTTCCTGTACGCTGTACCTGGTTTATAACAAAACTGAAGGGATGTTTTATATTAGAATGTGGCTCATCCAAAAGCAATACCTTCTCCAGCTTTATGCTCCCTTGTTTTATTGGTTTTGTTAGTACCCAAATGACATATTAAAATCAACTTTCATTTTGCTTAAATTTGTAATCATTTTTCTTAAAATTGTAATCATTATTAAGCCAAACCTCTGTTCAGTGGCGTTTCCTTGGAGCCACAGTGGAAGCAGTAATTCCATGACAAAGTTATTTTGCAGTTAAAACCACAAAAATGCTAATTGTTGTTTGCATGATCCTCAGACAAAAGCTTTAGGATGCATTGGTAAAACTTGGGAGGCAAACGAAAAAGGGATGAATTATTATTTCTATTTGTTTATTTCTAATTTCATGTCAGCCCCTCATACCACCATACCCATGTCTTGGTCCGTAGGATTTTATTGTTCTTGTAGAAAACATAAGCCTGGCACCGCTTGGGCTTTACTCACTGCATGTAAAGGTAATTACAGCGTGCCTCTGCACTTAGGAATAAATTTGTGAACTAGATTTTCTCCACTAGTGGAGGTCTATCAATCTGTTTTAGCAAGTGAAGCAATTCAAAACCCGTTGAATAGACAATTGGGCTCATGGATTTTTGATATCATGTAGAAAAGGAGGGAGATGAGAAATCTAAGCTTTTAAGGTGAAATCTGAGAAGTTTTCATGTGTATACTAGGTAAAAATTTAAGTCTTTGAAAACTGTGATTTCTGTCTTTTGTGTGAAACCACGGAATACATGACATAAGCCTACTGGTCAACAATTTCTCAAAGCAGAGGACAGGAGAAATTTCAGAGAGCAGACTGCAAGTGAGAGTTACGTACAGGTATTATAGGTGCACATATTTTAATAGAAATGCCGTTTCAAGATGTGTTTTTTAAGCAGCCTGAAGATAGTCAATATCAAAGGCATCCCAAAATACCTTAACAAAGTACCTCTTTTAAGAAAGAAGCATTTTTCTGTGGCACATTTTAGTCTTCTGGCACCTGCCATTGTAGCGTAACAATGACTGCATCCACTTTGTCCCCATCCTGGTGTTCTGCCTCGTGTAAATGCTTTAAGACTAAGTGCACACAGGAAGGATGCCTGTTTTCATTGTCCTTCAGATAACTCTAGGCATGAATTTATCTTTCCTGTTACTGTTAGAGGAACTGTTTTGCAGAGTTTTGTATCTGGAAAAAATGCACTATGAATTACTCTGCATCTGTTCTTGATGCTAATCCTATTACTAGCAACAGGATTAGTTCATAAACAAGAAGGCTGTACTAGTCTATTCCACATGCACTGCTATGAAAACGTCGCAGAGCTCACAATAACTACACCACTTCTCTGCTCTTACACGTAGCACTGCACCCAGAGCTGGCAGCTGCTGAGATCCAGCCTACTGAGGTGTACATTTGTATCACTTCTGGAAAACATGACTTAAAATGTATAAATCGTCATACCTTGTTAGGTTTTAAGGGCTACACATTGCTAAATGAAATGCCAGAATTTATTTCAAAATAAATAATTGTTCATAACTAAGTTAATCTTGTAACCGAAATCAGGCTGTGCTACCTTAATTGGAAATTATCCTCTCATGTAACTTTAATTTTTTAGAACCACCTTTTACGAGGCTCTTAATTATTGACTGGTCATCATTCTGGTATGAGGGTACTGCTCTTCTGTGTGCCACTGCCTCGCCGCGGGGACAAGCGTGTTGGAAGGGCATCTAGCTTCCATATACCTCAAGTTACTCATCCAAAAATGGCTGTGAAGATGGTGAATTGCTACAGGAGACTGGGAGGTGGTTGCGGTTATTTTACTGCTATAGACTTACCGTGCCTTGCTGCGAAATCTTATAGGAATAGGGATTCAGTAATCAGATGAGAAAACTAAACTCCCTTGAATTTGTCATAGTTCACTTTCTGTGTTCCTCGGTTGTGTCTGGAGGTAACAGGGAAAGCCGTAGGGGTAAAATGTGTGAGCTCTGAGATTCAGGAGCTGAAGAGTAACAAAGACATACATGTTTTTGTAATTATTCCTGTAAAACTCTGTTGGCAGGTTCTCCATGCAGCGTGCAGCATATGCCAGCAAAACTTTCTCTGTTGGCATTGCTACGCGAGTTCCTCAGATGATGTGAACTGAGTTGACAAAAGCCGTATTTCGTCTGTGATGCTGCATCTCTTGGATTTGGCATGGCAGGACCAGGCAGTATATATTTTTTCTCCCTCACCTCCTTCCTTGCTCTTCTCTCTCTCCTCACCTGTTATCTTTCCCCATCGATTTCTTCTCTGAAGAGGAAAAACAACACAAAAACCCAACCCAAACCCTTCCCAGTGCAACAACACCAGCAGTACTCACTGCAGATCCTGAATTTCAACTGTGAATAAAAAGCACAAATCTTTTATCGTTTTATGCAGCTTGTTTGGCCCGTGTTGCTTTCGCATATGATCCAGATTTTAACAGTGGTGATCTTTGCTTTCGAAACAGGAAAGAGAGAAACACCTCACCTAAAGAGAGCAAAAGCTGTCCCTTGACCTTTTCAGCCTTTGGATTCTCAGTGCATCTGACTTGACCGGACAGGTCCGGGGAAGAAAAACATTAACAGCAGATGGATTTATGAAAAGAGCTTGGTGGCAGATGGTGCCTACAGACAGTTACTGACATGTCTTTGGTCTTACGGGTGTGTTTTTTTTCCCATTTAGCAGCATTGTTAGTATGTGACTATCTGTGTGTGTTAGAACGATACGCTGGCAGACAGGGACTATGTTGTTATGAACAGAGGAAAAAACTTAGGGACTTCCAATATTTACTTTGAGTACTTCGGACTTCATCCTTGCTCTTGGTTTAATCCAAAGGCAAGTAACGTCAGGAGGAATCTTTTCAGTCTCCTTCACCTGTAAATTCTCCAATCACCATTTTTCTGAAATTAGTTCATCTTCAACATATAGGTTTGTATCTTCTGGTAATCATTATCCCCTTACTCAAAATAAACTCATTGAAAATAATAGACCTCTTTCCAATTAAACAGATATTACACAGTGTTCCTTAGGTGCATCATATTTTGGAATGATGCTTGGAAGAGACTTACCCAAAGCCCAAGGCATTCCCAGCGTTAGGCGTGTGAGCAGGCTTAAAGCAGCAGCTTGCTTCCAGCTAAGCAGCATTTTAAGCTCACTGCTAGCTCTGCTAACCACTGACAGAAACTCAGCATACGGACACGGAATTTGCTGTAGAAAAACATGCATGTCACAAACTGCCATGGAAGCTGCATTCTGGTACAGAAATGCCATCCTAAATCCACTAGGATTTATTTGGCATTACAGTCTCTGGCTTGTCCTTTGAAATCTGTGGTCTTTCCTTATGTACGTAATTTAGGGTTAGTTCACAGAGAACTGGTACTCCACAGCAGCCAGGGCTTAGAGCTGTTTACCTCCTTTAGGATTGTCTTTGCTTGATTTAGGATTGTCTTTGCCCTGATGCAGACACAGTTGAGTATCTGGTGTGGTTCTTTGGTAGAGGCCTCTGAGAGAAGGTCCATCAAAGAGACGATAGCAGTATTGGAAGAGAGATGATCAGGATGATTTGTGTCTTTCAAGGCATCTATCTCGGCACTTCCTATCAGAATGGGTACCCTACAAATTTAACTTAAGCTGCCCTTGCCCTCTGCCATAAGCCGAAAATCTGCTGTCTGTAATCTTCCCTGAGTGATTTGGACGTCCCATACCCAGCAGGAGTGAACCTGCCCAGTGACATAATCGGTTCTGGCTTTGCCTAATCATTCTTCACTGTGTTGCTTTCCACCTCTCCATTCCATATCCCATGAATGATTCATTGTCTGTAAAGGATTGTCTTCTGGAGTCAAAGGAGAAGGATAAATTAAAAATGAGGAGCAACTGTAGTAGGTTATGATAGGTTGAATTACCACTTTGGTTTCTTTTGGAGAAATGTTGTTGGCTATGAAAAACACCAAGAGTATTTGGCTGGAGACAAAATGGAGAAATCCCCCTGAACATTTCAAAATCCTAGTGTCACGCAGAGATGAGGCTGTCTCTGCCATATGAAATGGCTGAGGTAAAATGCCATAAGTAAAGCCAAGAGTAAATCAGGGCAGGGTTGTGCTCAGGGTGGTTTAGCTTTAACCCAGTCACTGTTCAGAAAAACGTTCTGCTAATTTGACAGAGCGTCATCGGGGCATGGTGGGAGGCATTCCAAATCTCATGAACTTTATTGTCTTCAGGCTGCATTGCTTAATTTGTCGTCATCTTTTCTCATTGTGAGAAATCCCAATAGATGGGGGAGTCAAAGGTTTTTGATGGAAGATGTGCGTGGTAAGTGGAACTTCTAGAGAAAGTAGAGTTGGAATGTAGTGTAAAAGACATGCTTTTTCTTTACAAGCAGGGTAGAGAGGGAACAGTTAACTTGGAGGCAAAAAGTATATTGAAGAAAAAAGTAATAAGTGATGTGGTTCCAGTGTTAGTGAAATGGGAATGGTATTAAATTCAGGCTCACTTTGATCTAACACACCGGTGTGTTTGGAGCAGAGGCAACTGGAGTTGCATGAAAAATCAGGACCTGAGAAAGACACGAATCAGTTCTGGGGATGTGCACAGCTACAGTGTACTGCTGGATGACCTGAGGAAGCATTTGTCTCACTTCATTTTGGGTACCATCAATGGGAGATAGGGAACTTTCTCTGTAATTCAGAGCCTCTGCAGAAGAATTGGTTTTTGAACTGCTTCGGGAGCCCATCACACCTTTGTCTGTCTCTGCTGTTCGACCAGCCTGCCAATGCATATACCAGGTGACTCTAAAGTTAGGGCTTGTGACCACCTTTCCACTACCACTTCAGTTTTTGTACTTGGATAATGATGCTGGACTCGCTTATGAAAAGAGCCGAGCTTCCCAATTTAGAATACTGCTATATATGAACTCGATGTAATTAATTTCTTTCTGTTGTTACCTGGAAAAATTCTGTAACAGATGGACAGATACCCAGTATCATTTGGCAGATAATTCGTCTGACATTTTCCCTCATCAATCATTAAACAATTGGTACATTTCTTCATTGTGCAGTCAGCTTTAAATCCTATTTAGTTAGGTGTTCCTCAGCATACTGATGGGATTGCTCCAGATCCACTGAAATCAATGAGGAGATTGACTTGAACGTGCTGTGAATCAGGCCTTATTTATGATCTCCAAAGGTAGCATCATAATTAGGGAATGAGGAAAATCTCAGTTCATTTTAGCTGAAGCGCTTTGCTTTGTGATGTTTTCCTTGAGATGTTCCTCTGCATTAAGCACAGGAAAATGCTGTTTGCTCCCCAGTCGTAGGAGCTGTGTTGGAAGGCAATGCTGCTGCGTGCAGTGCTGGCTGCAGATGATTTGCAAAGGATTGCAGAGGTAAGGTGTTGCTCCTGAAGTCCACTAAAACACCCCGTTCCCTTCCCTCTCCTCCAGTAGTTGAGTGCTGACAGCTATTTAAGGAGCAGGGCCATGATACTCGTTTTCTTAATGTCCACACTACTTGATGTTCGTGGACACTTCCCCCTCCCAAGGCAGTGATTTTTTCCTGTGTGATGTTAGGAGAAAAGTTGGAAGAAGCTGACCTAAGCGAACCCTACAGACTCATTAAACAGTGGCAACTGATAAATCTCTTCTTGAAAAATCTCTTCTTTAATAGTCTCCTGAATTTTTAAGTCTTGGCGTTGGTAATGCCCGTGTTGTAGATGGATGGAAAAGGGTATTTCAAAACCAGGCCCTACCTTTACGAGGGATGAAATGATTTCACTTTTCTTCTACCTTTAATTAAAAATACCACGGCACAGACTGCATACTTCCACAACTAACTTTTTTTTTTTTTGATTAATTGCATTAGGTGCTGTTAGCATTTGGGGTTTTACTCCATATTAACTCTCTCCTTTCTAGGATTTCCTCGACTCTTTGCTTTATCTTACAAAATCATTTGTGGTGAAAATAGCCAGCCTTCTTCTTCCCCTCTTTATTGCATCAGTATGCATTGCAAAACCGGTGGCTTGTACATCCTAAGCTAAGATAATGAGACCAATATTAATTCCACTACAGCTGCTACAGGCATGTAAATGAACCTTTCATCTGTCCTGCAAAGCAGCGCTGAGACTTGCAAAGAACACCCGGGCTAAGCAGCACGAACAGTCGGGGAGATAGCAGAGGTGAGGGTGAGAGAGGAGGGTGTGCTAAAAATGGCTGAAATCTGAATGTCCTGAATTAATATTTCCTGCTGGAATCAATGCTGTTATTATCCGCTGCATTCGTTATTGCAAGGACATTTTGTTCCTGTTTGTCCCTGCTGATTGGGATGTAGTAATCATTGTCCTGTTAGCATGGAAAAGGTCACTCCGTGAAGCCCCTCGTACAATTTTCTTACCATGTTAGCTTCAAACTCTGCTAGGGGATATGTCTTCTAGGTTGTATCTGCGTCGTGGAAAGCAGGTTAGAGCAGGCTGATTTGTCTAAAAGCAATATAGTGGGTAGTAGGGCAGTGCGCGGGCTAATTAGCTCAGCCTCTCAGCAAAGCTAATTAATCTAGACACAGTGTTGTGCTGACACGACTCTGTTGCTTTGAGTTCTGGCAGGGATTAGTTTGTGGCTGATGTGGCTCGAGTGTCTCCCTGCTCTGTTTTTCTTGGGGGGGTGTCAGCTGTGCCCTGAAAAAACTTACACCAGCAGTTGGGCTGGATGGGAAGGAAATGTCCCTCGGCCGTGTGTTGTCTCTTGTATTTTACCAACGAGCAGAGGCTCCCCCAGAGCTTGAGAAAATAGTTGGGCTTGGTTTTGGAAGCCAGACTTCCTCTATGTCATGGTGTAATGAGGAATTGGCTGTGCTTACAATAGCAGACTGAATAATTCTGCGGTGTTGGAGAAAGTTAGACCCATTTAGTGCCCACCTTGTATCTCTGCTTTGCAAATGTGCTCACTTCCAGTCCTCTTCAGTAAAGCACTTAAGTGTGTATGAAGGGCTTCAGTGGGGTTTAGCCATATGTTAAAGGTAAGCGTATTTGAAACGCTTTGCTGAATCGAGGTCTAAATGGAAGCGATATGCAGAACCTTTCGACAAACATCGGATTTTTCTGAACACAAGCAGGCCATTATTACGAGTTGAAAATCTACAGGGAGGCAGACTGCGTGTCAAGTAAATCACGGCGTCATCTGACTGTTGTGACGTGCTCCTGAGAGAAGGCCCCAAGTTGCCTGTGCAGGATGGCCCTTTGGACAAGTTTTATGTCAGTGGCAGTAACAAGACGAACCCAGGTACGTTTTTACAGTAGCTTTTCAAATGAGAAGCACATTTCAAATGCATATATCCCTTTTTGATATAGCTAAGACAGAAGTGAGCAGGGACTCAGTTTGGCAAGTCCTACTAATCTTTGATGGAGTTGGAACCCAAGTATTCATTTTCTTCACATCTCTCTCTCTGGTATGTATTAGGTGATGTAGCTGTTAGATGAGCTCTACGTGTTGTTAATCCTCCAGGAAACTACATTTTAATGGAAACATATCTGAAGGGATGCAAGTCATAGCCTTGGAGTTTTGAGGGATTGATCTGCGATCGTCAAGTTGAAAGTCTGAAAGGAATTTTTCATCATTACTGTTGGAAAATTAAAGAGCTGAAGCACATTTTGCAAAAACACTTGTAATTTGGAGATAATATGGAGAACGTTACAGAGGGTGTTACAGTTCCCCAGACCTCCAAACCAGGGGTTTTCATCTAATGGTTATTCCCCAGTTGAACTTACTTTTGCTCCTGAGTCCTCATCCAAGATGTGTGCTGATTTTTTTTTTAACTGCTCAATGGGATGGGAGCAAGGAAACCCTGGAAATGACTGGTGCTGTGCCACTCACCCCTGGCATCACATCTGCCTTGTGAAAATCAGGGAAAGGAGGGATTCCAATGCCGGGGTCTTGAGCTTGAGATCAGCTTTTTAAATGAGTTTGGAAAGTGGAGGAGAAGAGCTTTGTTGTTTCATGCTCTTTTTCCTTTTTTCTTCTAGAATCTCACTCTTGTTTTTATTCTTCTTCAAGACAATAACTAGTTTTGACAACTGGTTAATTTTAGCTGCTATGTTGGCATGTATTTTGGGCAGCTGTGTAAACTGAGTGCAACACTCACCCACTCACCCACCCCCTGTTAATTAAAAGTGGAGGAAAAAAGCAAGTCTCTGGACCATTTCTGCTGAATTTATGGTATGAAGTGTAGAACAGGCTAGAGCAGCCCCCCCCCAGGAGCCATTTAAGTGCTTGACTAGATGATGAGTATAACGACAAGGTTTTATGTTTGATTTTAATAAAAACTTTTAAGACCTGACATGGTCTTGAGGGGGCACTTCCAGTCTCTCAGGTAAATAAACACATTAACAAAATATATTTCCTGACGTGTTGCTGGTTTTGCAGCATCTGTAATCTTAAATAATAGACCAAGGCAGCCTTTTCAGAAGTATTTCACAATTGGTAAATGCCTATTGTTATAAATGTGAGAAAACCTTATTAACTTGCTAGATGCTGCTCACCATGGAAGAGCTTGCGGGGATTCCTGTGGGGTTCTGTGCTCAGCTCCCCAAGGAACATGCCATTACCGAGCAAGCACTGGTGAGAAGAGCCGTGTTAAACACTTCCCAGCATACTTCTGCATGTGCTTTGCCTAAAATTTAAAGGTTGTTATTGATAAACCAGCCTCAGCAGAGGTCAGCACGCATCATGGGTGTCTCGTGCCAGTTCCTTTTCAATAGGGAGCATCTCCTGGGGATTCTCTGGGTGTGATTTGTGCTCCATGTGCTTAGCTGCTGGCACAGCATAAATCAGCATAACTGGTTGAGAAAAGCCTTGCTCCAGTAGGACGAAAGGTGAGAACAGGTAGGGGAGGGAACTTGGCAAAATGCGGACAGAAATAGAAACCACATTTCTAGGCTCACCCCAATCTGCTGAATGCTTTTGGTGGGTTTTCCCAAGCTGGTTTGTGTAGTGGTGGTGGTGGTTTGATGTTTTTTCATCGTTATTGTTGTTTTTTCCCCAGACCAGTGTGGGTGGTCAGCATTTTAGCGCATTCATAATCACAATTGAATGTTGACTCAGTTATGGATCGTCTTTCTTCTAGTGGATTTGTGCTTTTTTTCCCCCTGAAGGCATTTCTTGCTGAGTGTAATCTTGAATCATTTTCATGCTAGGTGAGAATTTAACTCCAAATGATGGGCTTCTATAGATTGACAAACAACCACAGGAATGGGAACTAACACCAAAGGAAAGCGATGAGTGAGATTTTCAGAGGTGCCTGGGGTAGGTGAAGCCTCAAGCACTCCAGCTAAATAACCACCTCCTTCCTGCCTTAGAGCTCTTGGCCAGAGATGGGAAAAGTCAGACTAAAGACGTGTTTTTAAAGATTATTTTTTTTTCCCTTGACCTCTGTCCTGTGAGTAGATGAGAAGTTTTGCCGGCTGCCTGGGAATGCAGCTCCGCTTCCTTTCCGTGAATGCTTTTCTTAGAATGATCTTGAGCATTGTTGCTTGATGCATCAAGAGCTTGCCCTGCCTGAAAAGGATCGCCCTGAAAGTCAGTCCTGCAGGGGACAGATGAGACAGCCCTGCAAAGTCAGGCTCAGAGGATGAAGGAACTCATCACTGTTGAACATGAAACCTGCCAATTGCAGTTTGCTTCTGAGAAGGAAAATCAAAGACACAAAAGGGGATGATCAGATGCTGAAAGTAATCTGTGAAAATAATTTACAGAGAATATCCCTCTTTGTCAGCCCTCTGATGAATATGCCCCGTGCCTAAATAATGCAGCACCCCAGGGAGACGTCTCTGCTCTTCAGAGGACACGGCCAGGAGTATCCTTTCCTTTGCCGAGGGGCAGCGGTTGTGTCAGCTGAAAATTGTCAAGTGAAAAATCTCAATTCAAAACATAGTCTTACCACCAGGGAAAAAAATAATAAAAAATGGTTTGTTTCAGGAGCTAATTTTGGAATCCTCCACTCTACTGTCTCCGTTCAGCTTCAGTAGAACCCCACCTTGCATTATTTAGATAACTACTGGAGGAACTAAATACTTACATACGTATGTAATATTGTTTAGTGTTTCTGCACTGAAATAATGCAGAGTTTGATCTGCATTAATGCGGAGTTGGATCCACACTTTGACTTTTCTTAATCTGTGTTTTGAGTGGTTGTTTTTTCTTTTCCTGCAGTAGTTTGTCATTTCCAGTTTGTCACTGCAGATATTCTGTAATCCAGCTGTCCTTAAAGAGTGGGGAATTCAATACTATGAAGGAGTTCTGAAGATAAGTACTGGAAGATACTAATTCTTAAGTTTGGCTAAAAGTCAGCACCGTAAAAAGGGGTGCTTCCTGACACTGCACAGAGTTTACAACGGTTTGACAAAGAGTTAAAGGACTCCTTAGGCTTTTTGTGCAGATTATCTAAAGGACCTTGCTCAAGATAACCCTCACAACTCGCCCAAGTCATAGAAAGCAGGAGCTGGGATTAAAAAAAAAAATGAATAAAGAATGAATAATTGGCCTCTCGAGTGTGAAGGTACTGTCTGTTTTTAAAGGACATTTGTGTTTGTTAAAATCGACCTTTTTCCTGAGCAAAAAATACATATCTCTCTGGCACTAAAGAAGAAGTAATTGCCAAAGTTATTTGTGTCACAATAACTTATTAATCTGGAAGGATGAAGACACTACCCAGAGGTCATGTATGACCTAGTAATGAGACCATCAAGCATCGTCATAAATAATTAAACCAAGACACATTACTTGAGAGCCCATTAAGAACCAGCAGCTCTTATTTAAAAAAAAAAATAAAGTGCAGCAGCAAGTTTGTATCTGTTTGCTTTACAAACTTGAGGGCAGAGTCAGTGTTTTCTGTACGTGCAGCAGAAACCCCTGGGAACGTAAAATAAATAACGAAGTACCCGAGGGGAGTTTTTCTCCTAGAGCATGTGTGACTCCAGTTCATGAGCACCTCATCAGTGGAGGAAGTTGGTTAAAAATGCAGATAAAGGGTTTGATCGGCAACGAGAAGTCCTCTGGTCAGGGTGAGAGGGTTTTGATCTGATACCCCGTGACTCAACACCTTGTGCTAGCCCAGATGACAGGTAGCATGTTTACCCGAGAGGCATAATTAATCCGAAGTTAATTGAGTAATTCTGTGTTTAATCTGGTATACCAGAGAATTAAATTGACGTCCTGAGCCAGTCAATCTCTCATACAATTTTTTGGGGAGGGATTGGGACTTTTTTGTTTAAATATTGTTAAGATCCACTTGTATTTCAGCTGCAGCAGATACAGATGACTCCCTGCATTACCGCTGCAGATAGGATAGCGTGCACATTTCTGAACCAGTTCCTAAGGGTTTTTGTCAGTCTATCCCTTCTCATTGTTGGGATTTAAAAAAGCCATGTTGTCAGAGTCCAGCAAATATCTTTTCACCACCATTTAATGTGCTTGGTTCCTAAACAATTGCAATTGATTTTGTTTGGTCTTGCAAACACGAATTATCCCATAATCATCTTAGCCTTCCAGCCATGCTTACATTGACTTGTTTGTGTTTTAAAGAGAGAAAATGCAGACATTGTCATGAAAATAAGAAAGGTTAGAAGCAAATAAAAGGTGTTTTTTTTTTTTTTTTTCCCCTGGTTGGCTGGATGTGCATCCACTTCAATTAATCCCCATCCTTAATAGCGTATTTAGTACAATGCAAGGAGTGAGGTAAATTTCAGAATTAAATAAATGACCTTTATTTTTGCTTTTGCTTGTGGTTTCTGCTAAATGGCTATTTCAGGGTTCATCAGTGACAGTCTCCTAGACTGCGTGATTGCTTGCTTTTACTCAAAACGAGTACACGCAGCAGAATACTAAAGGGACAGTATTTTTCAACTACAATACATTTCTCTACAAGCAAGGCTTTGTGGTTCAGTGCAGTCTTAAGTCCTGGAGGATGAAAACATTCAGACAATTACCCACCACTTTTGAATAACAGCATTTCCTTTGACAACCATGTAGATAAAGGGAGTGTGCATTGCTGGTGCTTTAAGACTCCTTTTTTTTGGCTAATGTTTTACTTTTCAAATAGCTTTATCCCTGTTTGTCTGTACTCGTTAGCTTTGTAAGTGGTTTGGGTTTCTGCTAACAGAATAGCAGATGTATTAAAAACGTGTCACCTAGTGAAAGCCTGCCAGCAGCCGCTGATGGTTGAAATGGGTCGCGTGTCCAAGCAGCTGTACAAAGCCCAAATTGCCTAACTCAGGAAAAAATGGTAGGGTCAAATCAGTAGGTAGCCTTGCTGTGAGCTCCAGATAACAGCTTAGAGCACATACCCTGTTATTTGTTTCATACAGCTTTGGATCTCTAAGAAGGCTTTACCAGAAACATCGTAAATAAAACAGATGAGAGCCACAGGGCTCCCCAGAAGAATAATCCCATGTGTGACGCAGCGCTTGATGCCGCTGTGGTTTCGATGGCAAACCCACAGAATTCCAGGTGGGAACGAGCAGCTGAGCTCAGAAGATCCCATCTTTGTGCCACTGCCCTTAGAAATGAGAGGGAGAGATGCTGGGAGGCCTGTGGTGATAGAGGTGGAGTTATTACTAAACAGAGAGAGGTTTTCCACAGCTTTTTTCGCAGACATGAGGTGGGGAGGATTGTCTGCTGCTCAGATTTACTCCTGTATAACTCAAGCCTGAACGTGGCCTGAGTTGTCTCCGGGCACATCTCATGCGTGACAGCAGCATTCAGAAATTCAGCTTCCTGGTTCTGTAAATCAACCTTAAGGTTTAATTTCAGTTTTGTTCTGAAAACATCCGTGTGGTACTGCAGGATTGTAAATCGTCTCTGAGCTCTAAAACTGCGACATTAAGTCTCTTTGGTAATGTGTTTGCTTGTTTATTTCAAGGGTAATCGGTGCTTGTGCAAGAAGCTCCTTTGGTAACTGCTCCGGGGAAGAAAGGCTTGGTCGTGAGATGTGCTGAGTGCCCTTGGTGTTCGTCATGTTTAAGGATGCTCAGCAGCTGGAGAGCGTGCTGTGGACAAGGCTTTAACCTCTCTGGTAAGAGCTGTGGTAGTGAGGAGCAGCAAGGTAAAGTTTTCCTGTTGGTACACTCGGTATTTCTTCCCCACTTCATGCCTGCCCCCAGAGCTTCCAGGCCTTTTTTTCACCTCCCCATTCACAGTGACTTAAGGCTTTGAGTAAAGCAAGTTTTTCAGAAGGAAGTTTGTGAGAAGCTTTGTCTTGTACAACTTGCATGGTTAAGGCTGGGAGGCAGCTCTGGGCCTGCCTGGTCCAAGCTCCTGCTGAAGCTGGGACACCCAGAGCAGGGTGCTGGGGCCACCCACGTACAAGCAATGTGCTCTAGCTTTGCGTGGAGCAGTCTCAGAGGAAGATTACTGATGCCAGAACATATTGCCTGTGTAACACAATGCTCTGGAAGGGTGTCAAACCCTATGTCCCCTGTGCCTGACACAAATGATCCAGTTGTTCCCATATTCTCCTTCCCAACACCTCCTTCAGGACAAGGTGTACTCAGTGCTGCAGTAGGTAAAGGATGATTTCTCCACCAGGAAATATTCCCTCCAGCACCCATTAATAAAAGGTTGATGTACATAAGAAGATTTAGCCCTCTTTTGAAATACTTGAATATTGCTTTTCTCCTTATTAATTTGAAGGCATGGGTAATCACTATAAAGTTGCATTTTTTTTTTTTTTAAAAATCTTGATTCATAGGTTAATGAGATCCTGTGGCAATAAGTTGCAGTAGTTAGTACTGTTAAATAAGGCAGAACATGAAAGATACATTTCCACAACCTGCTGAATGACGTTTTTCCAAGTGAATCCCTGAGTTGAGATTTGTATTTTTTTTAAGAATGACTCCTTGTTTGTCCTGAAATTCCTTTTTTTTTTTTTTTCTTCCCACAAAAAGCACAAATAGATGATATTTTTCTCTTGCCATTGTGCCAATCAGTTCTGTTTCCTGCTTTTATGTGGTCAGAACACAGTTGTCTGTTCCCATCCCCCTCAGCGTTTTGTTTGCAGTATTAGCTCCTTGGACGATGCTGTCTTTTCATCCGTCTGGACAGCAGCTTGTACCCATGCCCATCACGGTGACTTCTAAATGCCATCGCAATGCAAACAGTAAATAACACTGTACTTCAGTCAGATAAATAGCAAAGTACAGAGAAGGTACTCTGGAGCTTGGGTATCCTCAGGGAGGCTTTGCATTGGGTTGAAATCTCAAGGCTGTGCTGTAGTCTGTGAGTAAAATGAATAACATCGTTCCTCCTAGCCAGGAAAGTCTCCAGTAGGACACCTCCGAGTGCTGTGAATGGGAGCAAATTGGTGATGTTGGAGCCACGCGCTTGTTAGCTTTGATCAGCAGGTGTACCTGCCATGGTGACATCAATAGGGACAGAGAGAGCAAGATCAGAAAGTTCTGATCTGACTGAACCCTTCAGCTGTGATCCCACTCCACCGCATGAGAGGGGAAGAGAAGTTAATGATGCAGGGAAAATGACCAGCAGCAGCTGCAGGATCCCAGTGCCTTCTACTAAAGTTTTCAGAAGGGGAACAGCTACAGGCTGCCATTCTCAGTCTTTCATGCCTTAATTGAGGGCTAAGAAAGGAAATTACCTTTGCTCAGATTCCAAATGCTTAGAAGAAACAGATTTGGTACTACGGCTGGCATTTAGAAGTGCAGCTGTGGGAGAAGGCTGATAGATGCCTCCACTCGGGTCCCAGCACCCACAGCAGGACCTGAGCAGGGGGTTAGGGTGGGCTTGTAGGAGCCAGGTCTTCTGCAAATCTTCCCTCGTCGCCTGCCCGTCTCTCTTGTCTTTTAAGGGCAGTCCCACACACTGTCAGTGGTGCGGATGCACTCCTGTGGCCTGTGTAGAATTTCAATAGACAGTTAGATGGAGGCCAGTCTTTTCCTACTATTAGTCGTATTATGGGAAAAAAAAAAAAAAAAAAAAGATGCTAATGTTAGTGGAGTTTGGTCATCTAAGTCATGAATCTTCTCTGTAGATTGGAAACTCCCTATGAACAGGGTTTGAAGAGTATAAAAAAGGGCAGCAAGGGAGAGAAAGCCTTTGTGAGCTCCTCAACAACTGGAAACTATAGCGAGGATTAATGGATTTGGGTATTCCAGGTTGAGTGTGTCAGATGGAATCAAGGCTGATCAAAGAAAAAATCCAATTTGGGGAGACTTCTTATTTTGAATACACTCAAATAGAAATCCAATAAAATATTCAATTAAAATCAGTTGGAATCTTTCATTTAACTGAGAATTAGCTGTGTATTGTTTCTGAAGAGTTCATCTGCTGTTTATTTGCCTCTCCCGTCATTCAGATTTCTGGACGAATTAAGCTTATTGAGTGCTGAGAGCTTTCTTTTTGCATTTCAGGTTCCAGTTTGAGGTACTCCACATTTGAAAACCTATCCTTTCATATGAGGGCGTCACATGGAGAAATTCAGTCGTGATTTACAGATTTGTTTCCTCACTGAAAACACAGAGTGGTGCCTGATAGAATTACACGAAAGCATTAAGGTATGTATCTAATTCACCCTTAAAGTTCCAGGTGCTTATTTTCCTTTCATTGAGTAATTGATGTGGGAAGAGACCTCCGGTCATCCATATTCCAACCGCTTCCAACAGCCAAGACGCTGGAGAGCAGCCTAGAAGAGAGGGATCTGGGGGTCGTGGTAGACAACAAGTTTAATATGAGCCAGCAGTGTGCCCTGGCAGCCAGGAGGGCCAACCGTGTCCTGGGGTGCATCAAGCACGGCATCGCTAGTAGGTCAAGGGAGGTGATTGTCCCGCTCTACTCTGCGCTGGTGCGGCCTCACCTCGAGCACTGTGTGCAGTTCTGGGCACCACAGTATAAAAAGGACATGAAACTGTTGGAGAGTGTCCAGAGGAGGGCTACGAAGATGGTGAAAGGCCTGGAGGGGAAGACGTACGAGGAACGGCTGAGGGCACTGGGCCTGTTCAGCCTGGAGAAGAGGAGGCTGAGGGGAGACCTCATCGCAGTCTACAACTTCCTCGTAAGGGGGTGTCGAGAGGCAGGAGACCTTTTCTCCATTAACACCAGCGACAGGACCCGCGGGAACGGGGTTAAGCTGAGGCAGGGGAGGTTTAGGCTGGACATCAGGAAGGGGTTCTTCACAGAGAGAGTGGTTGCACACTGGAACAGGCTCCCCAGGGAAGTGGTCACTGCACCGAGCCTGTCTGAATTTAAGAAGAGATTGGACTGTGCGCTTAGTCACATGGTCTGAACTTTTGGGTAGACCTGTGCGGTGTCAAGAGTTGGACTTGATGATCCTTAAGGGTCCCTTCCAACTCAGGATATTCTATGATTCTATGATTCTGTTTGAAGCAATTCAACTAGGTCAGATTCCTTCAGCCCACATCCAGTCCCATTTTGAATATTTCTGATGGTGGAGATTCCACAAACTCTGTGAGCAATCATCCCATGAAAACATTTCCTGTGTCTTGACTTGTGTCTGTTGCCTCTTATCACTATGTGCCTTGTTTTTTTCAGTGGCTCATGGTTAACATGGCTCTTAAATCCACAGTATTTAATGTGGTCCATGATTAGGGAACTTGACTGCATCCTGGAGGGTTTTTATACTTGGGCGCTTGCCTGGCTGACAAGAAAGGTGGTCATGGGTAAGCCATGGGTGGAATATGAAAAGGTGCAGGTTCTGTTCAAAGTCATTTTATGCATCAAAGAGACAGTTTGTGAGGCTTTGGGCATGTCAGTCCTTTGAAGTCTCAGTTCTTGATCTGTTAAATGGGGAGACAGTCATCTTCCCTCTGCACTTTTGCTTGGTTAAGTTCTCTTTTTTCTTAGCTGTGTATGTGGCTCCGTGCATACAGCTAGGGGAACAGTGTTGCTGGTTGCATGTGCTACGCTAAAATAAATAAGTTCATGTTAAACTGAGACAAACGTGGAAAAACATTGAGGAATCCAGAAAGGGTTTTATTGCATGCTGTTTTTAATGTACCAGCCAAATGTTGACGATCAAATGTTTCACATATGAAGAGTTGAGGATGGGAACTTGAATGTATATATTTCCATCAATAATTCACAGGACATTAGAGTCTCAATGTCAGAAGTTATACCTCTGTGCAGGATGACAGTATATTAATGAAGTTGCTCCAGCCATTACACTCCAATTGCTAATTTATTCATAGTTTACTAGCAGTGGGGAGAGAGGGGGGAAGGAAAAGCCAAGGTCTGAGTTCAGTAGCCCTTGAAACAAAGATTCATGCTAGCTTTATTAGCAGCATTTGATTTCTGATTCCTGTCTCTATTTGAGCCGTTGTGGATGAGGCCAGATTAAAAGAAGGGAATTGAAAGCAGCCTGTCTGTTCCAATTCAAAGTAGGCCTTACCACGAAATCACTCCTCTGGAGCTGAAGGCTAACAGAATTAAGGCAGTCCTGTCCAAGCTGATGTAGTGAAACACGTTCTCATTTGCCTAAAAACCTCCCCTGAGTTCATAGTGTTTTATCCTGTGATTTGAATTGTTACTATTGGCTGGGTCACCTGTCTCTGTACTGAAGACTTAGCCCTACAAAAATGCCCACCATGAGTTAAAATGTAGTAAAGAGACAGGTTGATTCCTTCGGAGAACTGAAATGCATGCATGCAAACCCCCTCAATGTCTGTCGTCCTGCACCTGCCACTGTACCCATCCCAATGCTCTGCTTTCCGGGAAACTCTCCTAAAATATTTTAGGCAAGTAGGGTCCAATTTCCATCATGTTCTTAAATGGCACTCATTTAAGACTCATGTTAAAACTCAATATAGGTACCTTAGGAATCACTAAATCAGGCCCCCATAATTACTGTTTTTGCTTGTAAAGTCATGTTTTTAAAGACTTGCCAATTAACTTCATACAGATGTCTGCAGTCATCCTCATTTCAGTGGCATCGTGCAAAGTATGTTGAGCAAAATTTGATGTGCAATCTAGTTCGTAAAATAGACGTGCCCGTTTCCATACATAGACTCCTGTTTATCTGTGTGTGTACGTCACCTAGTCTGCATCGAGTGTGAACACATCTGTCTCTTTCAAAATGCGCCAGATTAGCTTAGAGCATTTGTACACATTTGTAGCCTGTAGAATTTCCAGGCTCATCTGAAAAGAAATGACGTGAAGATATTTACATGAAATCCAGACAGGCTAATTGAAGGTGTCAATAACTTCCATCGGGGATAATGCTAAGTAGTTTGAAAGCGTGTCTGATGGGGTGGTGGTGTAGTTGGGACCAAAGAGAGTAAAATGTGGCATTTTAGGAAAAGTACAAGATTCCAGGTGTCTGTGCAAGATGTTATTGGAGCAGGCTTTGTGCACTGGTGTTCCATGCTGAGAGCATCAACAGCATTTTCCTTTTCTGCTCTGTGCTGGGAAACGTAAACATTTTAGTATGCAAAATACTTCGCATATTTGGAAGCAAATGATGCACCCATGACAAAATCCTCCATTCAGGAGCTTCGTTGGACTCCAAATGTGGAGTGAGGTTCCCTTCAGTGGGCAGTTCCAGCAACCACTTCTCACCAAATCCCAGAGCTGGGAAGAACTTTGCTTAAAGGTGTAATTTCCAATAACATGGACGTGTCTCGTCCCGGTAACAATCTCTTAATGAAGTGCACAGTCAGTCCTGTGTTGAATAATTGTCCAGCTGGAAGAGTCTCTTATTCTTGATATTTTAATTAAATATCTCTCTGCCTCAATAGCACTTGGGGATTGCATTGACATAGTCGTTTAAAGGAGGTCATTGGTTTGGGTCCAGGCTGCTCTGATTGCAGCCAGGCTTGGCTAGTGGCAGTCTGATACTTAGTATGGAAATCAGTTGGTCATCCTCCTTCAGCGTCTCCTGGACAAACGCACGTGTTGCTGAAGCACCATCACACCTGGCTTTGCTGTAAGCAGTCTCATTGACCTCTTCACGAGCTCTGCCAACAGTTTGATTTGTGCGTTGGAGGTGGAATGATCTTCCCAGCACGCGTTTCCTGAAATAAAGGATGCTGGTAGGACAACGTGGAAGTCTGTATTGCAGCGAGCCAGTTGTGGTGCTGCTGGCTGGAGAATTTTATTTATTTATGTATTTATTTTGCCTGGATAATTTGGGGCTTTTAAAATACAAGAGGACGACAAAAAGTAATGACGTGGTATTTTCTTACGGTCTCTTCTTAGCCTTAGGAAAACTGCAGAGATGTTATCAAGAAACCTTTCCCTATTTCTGTCTTTCCCACTCCCCTCTCTGTGCTTGTCATTGAGCTGTTTCTTGGAATTTGCACTTCTTCAGATTCATGGTGTTGTTTCTCCCGCTACACAACAGCACTTTGCTGCACTTAAGCACTTTCCATGTGCCGTGTATAGAAGAAGAATGTAGAATGAAAATTGCACCTTTAGAGGGAAACTGATCATATTTCATATTAAGACTGTAGTTGTATGTAATTTATGCAGGGCTAACAAATGCTTAATAGCAATTGCATGCATGGTTTGTAGGTGTTAGAGATGGTTAAAACATCATTATAAATCATAGGTAGGATTGCAACTGCCAATTAAGAGTATTAACACATGTAGTAACATCGTTTTAACTCTTTATAAACTTCCCAAATAGTGTTGCTGTAGAGGATACTCAGTTTTAGACTGAGCTTATTAATAAAATACTTGGTAAAATTAGACAAAGGAGGGAAGTTTATTTGGATTGCAGTAAAGAGTTATGGTGAGATGTTTATTCCACAGACGATAAATGATTTCATTCAATTAGATTAAACAAACAAACAAATATTAGGTCATCAGAAAGAAAACCCATAGATTAAGACTGCAGGGAAGTAGAGTAGACTCTGAGACTAATCATTTAATTGCAAAGAAATCTCGTTTGGAGTGTGCAGCTGACTCAAAGGCTTTGCACTTGTGCTCTCCTCCTTGCTCCCCCTACTTTTATTAACGTCGTTCTGAGGTTGACTGTGTTTATCCATTGGGCCCTTGTATTTGCAGATTTCTTGTTGTCAGCTCCAACCTTCCTCTTCTACCCCATTGGAACAAAGAAGTAAAAAAATCCCTCTGAAAGGCGGTTGCATGAATGGCCATTGATTAAAGTGCTTGGGTAAGTCTTCCAGAGGAGTGTGAAATGTCCCCTCTGTGGCCTGAAATGGGCTCGGTTACAATGTTATGGACATGTTTAGTAAATCTTGTCTTGATTTAAAAATCATCACGTCTGCCGTTCCTGAATGCCAACACTCTCATTTTGCACTTTGAAACATAAATGACTGCACATTAATGCAGCAACCTCATACTGCAAAGTGTAGATGTTTCCATCTTTAATAACATTAGAGATAAAGACAAGTGACTTCTTAGCCTCTTGATGGTCCCAAAGATTAACCAAATCACAGGACTTCAAATTTATTAACAATTGCCAGATCTGAATTACTTTTATTCAATTAACTAACTCAAGGATCATTTTCAGTAGAAATGATGACCTTAAACACAGTCAGCGTGGAAAAGAGGAATGAGATGTGGGTAAATGACATATTATTACATGCTCCAGCATCATCTTGAATTTAGTAAGTGCCATCTAAATGGGGGAGAGAAATGTTCCACTAACAATTTTATATTTTTGATACCTTTCAGACTGAATATTTACTGCTTCTCTGATAAATATACTAGTCTGAGGCAGTTTGGTGGCTTCTGCAGTAGCTGGACCAGGCATGGTACAAGTCAGCTCTGACGGATCTGCTTGCATTTAAAAATTGCTGACTTTTTGGGGTTTGGAAGGTTACCTTCCAGGATTTGGGCCGTTATTCTCTTTCAAGGTCCAGATAGATAGTCCTGCGATGGGCAGGGCTCTTTGCAGAACCTACATCCAAGATTGGCAGGTGCCAAGCGATGGGGGGCTGGGAATGGCGAGGGAATATAAATGTCGAAGATTATCCATCTGATAGAGAAAGCCTGAGGATTTAGCTAAACAGAAATTTACTTTGGTACTAACAGATGTCCAGATGTCCTTTGGGATGAATTCATTTATTTAAATCCTATCTGTTTTAATGAAACACTTTGAAAAAGCTGGAATGAAACCTGACTTAAATGCCCACTCCAATTGCTGCCAAAACCCAGCTGCTTGACAAGAGTGGTCCACCAAAAGTGCTCAAAGCATTCAGCAGTGGTGGACGCGTGCTTTGGTATCGTCTTTAGTAGACAAGAGCTCAGCAGCTGCGTGTTCCTCCCTTGCACCAGCGCTGCTGTTTTCTGCAGCTCCCGAGCATTTTATCTGGCTAATCCTAAGTAGAGTTTAATTTTACTCAATTGGCTGCAGTTATGAGAAACTGCAGGAAAATCTTAAATGTGCTTACCAGCGTGGTGCAGTATATTATGGAGAAATAGAGAAATATGATTAAAAGTTGATTTTCACGTGTGAGATTATTCCTGGATTCTTACACCAAAATTACAGTGGTACAGCAACAAGAACAGTGGGACCCTTGCTGTCCATCACAAGAAGTTAATGGGAAGTGTTTTTAAATAAAATCTTCCTTTTTATAATCTTAAAATACTGTCTGTTTTCTATTGATCGTTTATTATGTCCTGTAGATTAAAACCTGGCTAGTTTAAGAAGCATAATCGCTTTTCAGCAAAGGACTAAAATGGAAGAGAACTGTCTGAAGGTTTGGGGCATCTGGGGCTGTGGGTATTTTCCAAGCAAAGTAAGAATTATTTTTTTTTTTTCAAAACTAGGATTTCTCTTGCTGAATTGCTTGTGGTCTTTGTTGGGTGTTTTTTTTTTTTTTTGTTTTGTTTTGTTTTTTTTGTTTTTCCCATTGGTAACACCTTAGCCATTTTTCTCAGTTGACGAAAAGAGGTCAGGTATCCCTCTGGTGAACATTTATCACCCGGAAACTGTCTTTTCAATTCCACGTACGTATTTGTTGCACTGGAACAGGGAAAACCGCCCAGCTTGTGCTGGTAGCACAGGAGGGAAGCACGAAGCTCTCCCAGGTGACCCGGGCTTCAAAACCATATGAAGATCCCAGACTGCTCTGACGAGTGCTGCTCAAAAGCTGAGGCTTTGTTTCTTGGCTGTATTTAGTGATTAATTCTTTCAGCCACTGTAGTATTTTTAGAAGCTGTAGGAGTTTTCAAAGAAGGCTTCATAGACTCCTAATCAAATTGATACAGTTGAGGGGTAGGGTATTTTATTTAATTTAATTTCTAATAGCTTACTGAAGAAAAAAATGCATCTCTTAGTACGTGATTATAGCCTTGTCTATCACTGAGAGAAGGCAGATATTAAAGGCTGTATATTCCGAAGTCCTTAGCAATACACACAATTTCAGAGGCAGATTAAATTTGTGTTTGTTTGTTAAATAAAACTTCTACAAAATATGAATATAAGGGTTCACCTAAGTAGATCTTTTAGGTTTCCCAGGCTGCTGTCCAGCACAGATCGAAGAGAGATTCTTTTTTCTTCTTTGATAATGCCTTCAAAAATTTGACTGTAAATCTTCCCTTGTACAAAGGCAATATTTTAAATGACTGTTGAGGAAGACAAAAATGCGTGGAAATACTGATAAAAGACCAAGCCATTGTCTTGTTTTTTGGAGCAGAAATTTCAAATGTAAATATTCCAAAAGAAATGGACAGGAAGGGATAATGAGCACTGGAAAAAAAACCACTTCTTTTTAATAAAATAGAAGATGCCAATTATAAAATCATTCTGTTGAGTGCTCTTGACCTAGAATAAGTCCTAAAATGCAAAGCTCTGGGAGACCTTTTGATCGCAGCCACCTTGATGGCAGAAAAAGTGTTCTGTGAGCAAATTCGCTATTGTGCCCTATGTAATGCCATAAAACCCCATTACAGCTTTAGGATGCATCACCATTAACAGGTTAGTCTGCCCCTACTGCAGATTTTGCCTTAATCTGACCCTTTTCCAAGGGCAAAAACCCCACAGCTCTGGCTTGGAGCATGAAATACACATTAATGTCCAGCACAGAGCTGGGGGGCCCCAGTTTATTGCAGCCACGTCCAACAAAGGGAGAAGCAGAAGTAGTTTAATCTTGAGGAGCTCATCAGCATGGTTTTGTGTCGCATTTGGTTGCTCTGTTTGGTGCGTGTGTGCATGTTAATTCTTTCCTAGGCGAGCTGTTCCTTTGCAGACAGTTGCAAAGGTGCCGTGTGAGTTGCTGTCGTGCCTCGGATGCTCCTCGCTGATTATCTCCTCGTTGCTCAATCAATTCCTTGATGTATTGTGATTTGGCAAATAACAGCAAGGTGAATTTAAAAAAAAAAAAAAAAGAAAGAAAGAAAGCTTTTGCAATGTGAAATGACATTTCACCAGAGGGCAACCAAAGGGGCAGAACCCCACGCTGCGTACCACCGGGATGTGCTGATCCTGTGTGCTGGGGTCACGCTGGGCAGGATGTGTCCTCCAGCCAAGATATTACAGCATATTAAGTCATCGTGATAACTCCTCTCAGAAGGAAGGAGGTGAGACTGTACATCTACTTCGGTTCCTTTTCTTTTCTGGAATCAGACCGTTGGGAAGGTTTCATGTTCTAGTTTCCTGCTGTCTTCCAAGAACAGGCTTCTACCTCTCTTAGCACTGTCAGCATTTTCCTTTCCGCTGTGTTCAGTGTGCTACAGCCCAGCTAATGTGGATGGTGGTCAGACTGCTGTAGCTTCAACCACCTTTTGGTCTCCCAAGTGTTGGCAGCAGGAAGCATCTTCAGTATCTTCTGGCTTTATCCTCCTGCCCATAAATCCCGTTCTGATTTGTGACCCTATAAACTATTTATTAGAGGTGTAAACTAAGGGATTGGATAGCAAAGCAGGGCTTCCGTTTGAGGAGTTATGTTGTAGTTAATTGTGGAGTATGGAAGTTTGGTATTGCTGGCCGCCTCTTTATGGCTGGATTGGGTTTCCTAAGGCTCTTGACTGCTTCAAAGGTAATTAAAGCTGAGATTAGACATTCGTCATTAATTAGATAAATTTATAAATAAAGTAGTTATTAGATGTCTGAGGAAAGACAAATAAAACCTTAATTAAATGAAGAGGAAATGCATCCTGCTGAAGTTGGTGTGCCTGTGAGAATGTCTGCTTGGAAAATAAACTTAAGAGCATCCAACAGAGGGGCTGGTGTTAGGGTCTGTCTTGGCTTGGAGCACGCTCTGCTCTCCTGGGTGAGGTGCAGAGACCAAAGCTGGAACCACCACAGCTGAGACTGAGTCTGTGCTTCACATCAGCTGGTGTGGGCGGCCCAGAGAGCAAAAATTCTTTGGTTGGAGGTATTGGGGTTGTGTCTTTGGCTGCACGTCGCATGTGTCAGGGTACACGAGCACCGGATAAAAAAGGACGTGTTGGGAGCAAAGGCATCACAGAATCGCAGAATTTCTAGGTTGGAAGAGACCTCAAGATCATCGAGTCCAACCTCTAACCTAACGCTAACAGTCCCCATTAAACCATATCCCTAAGCTCTACATCTAAATGTCTTTTGAAGACTTCCAGGGATGGTGACTCCACCACCTCCCTGGGCAGCCTGTTCCAATGCCTAACAACCCTTTTGGTAAAGAAGTTCTTCCTAACAGTTCTTGCAGTTCTTCCTGCATCTGGAAGACTTTCCTGCTGTGGCTGATGTAAGAGTGCAGTTGGCAATCCGTGCTTCTGTGCCTGCCCTTGGAGTAAACACCAGACAGAGGTAAGGGGAAGACCCTGAATATAGACTTGGCTGAATAGAGATCTATCCAAAAAGCTCTGGCTTTTAAACGCTTCACCAGTGAGGATTGTTATACACAGCAACAACCTGCACTGGAATTGGGCAGTTCTTGCAGTATTTAGTGATTTTCAGAGAAAGGCCACTCATCTTTATGAAACAGACATCGTCGCAGACATTATGGGTCTGGGGTAGAAGTATTTTGGGAGGATTCTTGGCCTCTATTTTATAGGAGGCCAGGCTGGATGACTGTAATTGTTCTTTCTTTGCCTGAAATCTCTAAATCTGTCCAAGAAGTCTAAATGAATTTGTAAAGCCTTGAAAATGCAACTTGAATGCACCCTAATGGCTTAGTAGATCAAGGGGAAGTAAAAAGTACTATTTGCTGCCTGAGCAAGTCGGCAGCTTTGCAGACGTGGATCTGGCGATGCCGTGGAGAGGCCAAAACACCTTGTAGGCTCCTTTATGTAAATACAATCTATTGTTGCTATGAATTTTTAAGTCTTTGTACATGGAAACAAGTTGGTAAGCTGGAAGGCTCAAGGCCAAAATTCCAAGCATACTTAACAAATATGTATATAAAATTACAACTGTTAGTATTGATCACCAACTTAACTAGACAAATACATGTTCATTATCATGGAAGAGAAACTATAGATCCCATGGCACACAAACTTATTAGTATGGATAATTTCTCTAGGTAACTCCTGGTCAGGTGGCAGGAGGCTTTGCCAGCTGGATGAGGATCAGCCAAGCACTTAGAACATTTCAGGTTTCTCTGAGATTGTGTCTTGTTCCACTCACCGCTCCAAAGAAACAGAACGAAACCACAAACGGGCATTTTCATCCTCCTTTCCTTGATGAGGTTTGCTTTTTTTTTTTTTCCCCAGAACCATCTATTTAGATTGATTGCAAATTTCCCATCTTTTTTCTTCTTTGTCAAATGTTTTTTTTTTTTTTTGTCAGAAGATTTAAAAACCCAACCAACCAACCAACCAACCCCCCTTATGTTGTTGAGTGAAAGCTCACTTGTTTGTTTTTTTTTTTAAATTACCTACCATATCAAAGCTTCCTGTTTCAGAATTCATATTTTCAGTTGCAGTATCAGAAGACTTATGCGAAACTAAAATTATTTAATTTTTTTTGTAGAAATACGTTTTTTTTTGAGCCTCGATAAGTGCATGGCAGCAGGACAGATTATGACAACGCTGCTTCAGCTTCATGCGAGATCAAAGGGTCCAGGAATCCAGGAAAAGACATCCCCTGGAAATCTGCTCAGTTGCTTTAGACATCACTCCTCAGGTCGGTCTGAGATCTGGCAGAGTTTCAAATGGACTCTTCCTGGAGAATTATCAACGCAAGGTATAATAGCTGCACACTTCAGCTTTTACCTTTATTAGGAAATTGTATCATGAATAAATATGAATGTTAGCTGAAGTGGTACTGACCGTAATGCGGATGCAGTTAATACAGATCTGGAGAAAGTCCTTTCAGATCATTTATGATAACGAAGTTCCGAACCTTGTTTGAGGAAGGTGTGAGCAGAGCTGGCCATTTCAGAATAAAAACAGGGGTTAATTAGATTTTTCTTATTCAAATCTGGTTCTGATTTGTAGATAGCAACAACTTCTCATGATAGGACAAACAAAAAAACATTTTTTATTCAGAAGTTTTGATATGTCACAGTCAGGATGCAGATAGAGGGGAAAAAGAGTCAGCTTCTATTTTTTTTTTAATTTCTTTTTTTTTTATTTTTAAATGGTATTTGACTACTTTGCCCATTCTGTGTCCCAGCCTGTTTGCTCCCGCGGGGGGCAAGGTGCTGGGGCTGGGCAGTGGTGAGTTGGGATAACGGCAATAGGGTCGCATGGAACTGAACAGAGCAGCTCCAAGTTTTATGGGATTTCATTTTTATTGTGTTAACGTGGAATAACCAGTAGAAGGGCACAGAAACCTCAAGCCATACAGGCTGTAAAAAAGTGGGCATGATGCTGGGGGCAATTTTTAAAAAATGAATAATGCACTGTCAGTTCATAACAGACTTTATTAAAAAAATAATAATAAATAAATCCACCATTTTGGCATCTAAACTCCAGGACAGAGGGAGCAGACTGCACGAGGAAATAAGCTTTAGGAGCCCAGGTTACAAGTGTTGGGGCACAGCACAGAGCTGCTTTGGGATGCTCGAGCTGCCTTGGAAACCCCAAACAGCACGTGTGGGTTCGCGGGGCCTCTGTTGGGGCGAATATTCACTGCTGCTGCTGGTTAACGGGGTAGTGAGAGGCTCCGTGGTGCTGCTCTGGCTCCAAATCCCTCTGACATCTTCCTGTCGAAGCGAGGGAGAATGAATTCAAGCCCTGGTAAGCCTGCCAGACGCACAGCAGAAGGTGAAACGCCGTGGAAGTGGCACAGCCCGGATCTCACCGCAAGGGCTGGGGCTGAAGCCTGCCGAAACCCAGACGGGTGTGAGGAGTCCCTGCCTGGAAGCCGGGGGGGGGCTGGCGAGAAGGGGGATTTATAAGGAAAAAAGGTGTCACAGTTCTGCCTCCTCAGCTCTGCAGTGCTCACAAACTTGGTTGTTTTTCTGACTGAGAAAAAAAAAAAAAAAAAGGCAAAAAGCACTTGGATTAAAAAAGGAAAAGCAAGCTGCTTTCGGTATGCTCACAGTCAGACGTGGTGCGTGCCATTAAGTTTCTTTGCTGTGAAGGGTCAGTTTGGGCATTTCCTGACCCTCCCCTCCTTTAACATGACTCACTTTTAATCTGCAGACATCCCCGTTCCCATCCTCACCCCCTGAATGCAGGAAAACAAAAACAGTTCAGAATTTGCCGAAGACAAATATTCAGGTCAGGTGGATTAGGAAAAGATCAGGTTGCCAGCTACCCGGGGACCAGGTGTTTTATTTAGTGTTTTACACCCGTCGCGAGAAAATCCCCCAGCTAAACATTTCATAATCGGGGGGGAGGCGAAGGGGTCCGGGGAGGGGTGACGGTGGGCAAGGCAATGCTGTGTCTTTAATTTTCTTTTCTGAAGGGAGAAAGTCTGCATAGCAATGACAGGAGCACTTGTTCATGCCTTTAATGTGTGATCTGTTTTCTCCAGTGGAGGGCACTCAGTGTATCACAAACTAGAACATTAGCACCAACAAGCTCCAAAGCATCATCACTCTCTGGAAAGCCTTCTGAATTAGACAAGAGCTGCCTCTCAGCACAGCTACAAAACACTTTAAACCTGACCAGCTAAATGGAGAAACCTTGCCTGCGGAGCTTTTAAACCGGGCTCTCCCCCAGCACGGGAGGCCTGCCTGCTCCGGGAGCTGGGGAGCCGGAGGATGGATCGCTGTGGCTGGCGATGGCAAAAGGCAGCAGAATGAGAGATGCTAGGTACCGGCAAAGATTTTGTGCTTTCTCCCCCAGAAGTTGCTTTACCTTCGCGGTGAGCCTTAGCTTTGACTTGCAGATTGCCACTTAATGCTGCTGCTCCTCTGATGACTTACACAATGGCTCTCAGAGCTTAGAGTCCCTCCCTACCCCCCCTCCCAGACTCCCCCCCATCCTTCGTCCTGTCTTCCCCACCCCCAGCCCCTTCCCTCTCCTTTCCCTTCCTCATCCCCCAAATTCTTGCTTGTCCTCTCTAGGGAACTTTGTGTGGGTTACTGGCATGCACGCTGGATGGCGGTGATGTGAGTGGCAACCGTGCTGTGACATGAAGATGCTGCTGGTTTAAGGCAAAAGAGACCGGTTTGAAAAAGAGAGAGGCAAAGGGAAGGCAAAAAAGGGAAGAGAGAGAAGAAAACAGCTGGAGAGAGGAGAAGGAGGGCATTTGTTGATGACAAAAGGATGGGTAAGTGAACTTTTCTTGTTTGTTTGCTAGCACAGCTGCAGCTGTATGGTATATTTTTCAGTTGGATTATTAGCTCTTCAAGAGAGGAAAACAGCCTAAACAGCAGCAGTGCATTCCTTTGCCAGGTGACTCACTGTACTTGCCATTGTATTTTTAGATCATGTATCCCCCCCCCCCCCCAACACACCTTTCCTCCTGCAGTGGTTTTATATGTGATTAATCTGTAAACGCATGCACGGAGTTAAGGGCTGTGGGGAGTACGTTGGCTGTCTGTGCAACCCACCCACACACCTGCAGACACACAGAGAAGTGCATACATGCAGGAGGCACGCTCACACCAAATTCCTCCTGGCTTTATATTCATATTCGATGAGCCTGTAGCGGCATTATTCAGGCTGTCAGAAAGGGCTGTTAACACTTCGCGGTATGTGGGAAGCAGAAGGGAGGGGGGGATTTTGTTGTATAGGTGATTCTGAAAAGGCTCGTTTGGTCTTTGAAAAGATCCCCCTAATATTGCTGCTGGATTTCCAGCAGTCATTTGCCAGTCTTATTTTTTCAAGTGTGACAGGTTTATTTCCCTCCCTCCTTCCCCCCAGCCCCCAAGTCTGTAACAGCAAGAACATATTTCTAGCTGGCTGCTGCTGCTGGCACATAGGCAGTAGCAAAAAAATGAGGATTTAAATAAAAAATCCAACCATTAAAGTGAATGGCAGAGACACATAGTCAGGGACATTTTAGATTAGGAATTATTTCGTAGATTGCCCATTGGTTTAAAATCGGATTAAATAACTGCAGCAAAAAAGCAGGACGGTTTTGCAACAAATAATAAAGTAATTATTTATCAAGGAGATCTCAGCCCTTAAAATATTTCCTGTTGGGAAAATGCATCTTAATTCCCAGCAAGATTGCAACTCTGGACAGAGGCGTCAGCCCTCAAATCACTGCAGGCTAAGGACAGCGTGCGTGTGGGTTGGATTTTCTGACAGCCCCCTGCAACCCCTTTCGTAATTATTCAAGGAATGTAGAAAATATCACCGTGGTCATGCAACAGCGTTGGTGCTCTGTGAGAATTTTGACATCTGAAATGCAAAAATCTTCAAATCAATAGAGCAGTGGAAGAGCTGAAATCCAAATATACCCCTTTAAACTTTCTGTGTTTTGCTGCTCTTAAGGCAGTGTTTATATGTAAGTATTTGTATGTATATTTGCACAGAGGATGTGCAATAAATGTATACCCAGAGCAGGAAATGTATAGGTATTTGCAGCTACATGTAGATAACTTCAAATCAATATGTGTTAAGGCTAAGACTCGTTTTAAAGAAATGTCGTCTAACGTTATCTTGGTATTCAGGTCCCATGCTAGCATTATATAGCATACTTCCCTCTATGCTTGAACTTTTTCTGTACATCTCTCTATATTTTAGGTATGTGAAAATAATAAGCAACTTAAACCTAGTCTTAAAAAAAAAATGACTTAGTGCAAAAAGTAGAGCCTTTACTTTTTAATTTTCCAATAAATACCTATTTTAAAGATGGATTGAACTTTATTATAAGTAGATTTCTGACTCCTTGCAGAAATTTTTGGAGGAATTGAACTTGCAATTGCTTTTATTGAGGAACATATTTAGCACCACGTAAATAGCAGAAGCTTTGGCTCATTTCCTTTCCAGCACTATGGAGCATTCAGCACAGTGACTTGACAAATATGTTTATTGTTAAAACCTCAGCATCTAGTGATAAGGATATAGCAGCAACATTGAGAGATGATGTACAGGAGAAAAGCGAATAGAAAACAGGCTCTTGGTCCTTCTAAGGGATCATAAATCACACAAAAGTAATTGAATAACACGAGCAGGACTGGTGATGGTGCAGGTAGGAGAGATGGCAAGCCAGAAACTCAAAGGACAGGCATTTATACAACAAAAAGTGCAAGACTGGATGCAAACAGGTTGTCCTCCAAATCCACCGCTTCGCTAAAGCTTTATTAGAAACCCCATTGACGTTAGTAATCTGCTGGTGATTTATTTTAATAGCTTTACAATGCACATTTGTTTTCTTTTTAATATTGTAGGTTTCCATTTAATTAAGCAGCTGAGAGGCATGAGTGTGGTGTTAGTGCTACTTCCTATGGTGCTGTTTGTTATGCTTGCGGGGGCTCAGCGAGCTTGCCCCAAGAACTGCAGATGCGATGGCAAGATTGTGTACTGCGAATCTCACGCATTCAGAGACATCCCTCAGAATATTTCTGGAGGGTCTCAAGGCTTATCGTTACGGTACAACAGCATTCAGAAGCTGAAATCAAATCAGTTTGCGGGCCTGAATCAGCTCATATGGCTTTATCTTGACCATAATTACATCAGCTCCGTGGATGAGGATGCATTTCAGGGGATCCGCAGGCTGAAGGAATTAATTCTGAGCTCCAACAAAATTACCCATCTGCACAACAAAACCTTTCACCCGGTCCCCAACCTCCGCAACCTGGACCTCTCGTACAACAAGCTGCAGGTGTTGCAGTCCGAGCAGTTCAAGGGCCTCCGTAAACTCTTGATCTTGCATTTGCGGTCTAACTCGCTGAAGACCGTGCCCATCCGAGTTTTCCAAGATTGCCGAAACCTCGATTTTCTGGATTTGGGCTACAACCGCCTGCGGAGCTTATCCCGTAATGCTTTCGCTGGCCTTTTGAAGTTGACGGAGCTCCATTTGGAGCACAACCAGTTTTCTAAGATCAATTTTGCCCACTTCCCACGCCTCTTCAACCTTCGCTCGATTTACTTGCAGTGGAATAGGATCCGGTCTATCAGCCAAGGGTTAACGTGGACTTGGAGTTCCTTGCACAACTTGGATTTATCAGGAAATGACATTACAGGGATAGAGCCCGGGACGTTCCAGTGCCTCCCCAACCTCCAAAAGCTGAACCTGGATTCCAACAAACTCACCAACATCTCTCAGGAGACCATCAACACGTGGATCTCGCTCATCTCCATCACTCTGTCCGGAAATATGTGGGAATGTACTCGAAGCATTTGCCCTCTGTTCACTTGGCTTAAGAATTTCAAGGGAAATAAAGAGAGCACTATGATATGTGCTGGCCCTAAACATATCCAGGGCGAAAAAGTGAGCGATGCCGTGGAAACATATAATATCTGTGCTGAAATCCAGGTGGTGGTTACCGAGAGATCCTATCAGGCGCCCAAAACCCCTCAGAGACCTGTCTTTATCCCTAAACCCACCGTTTCCAAACTTGAAAGCAATCAGCCAACATCCGTGATGCCGAGCCCTTCTGCAGACCTCCCGACGCCTGCAGTGGAGCCAGAGTACGAGCACGTTTCCTTCCACAAAATAATCGCGGGGAGCGTGGCCCTCTTTCTTTCCGTGGCCATGATTTTGTTGGTTATCTACGTGTCGTGGAAGCGCTACCCAGCCAGCATGAAACAGCTCCAGCAGCACTCTCTCATGAAGAGGCGCAGGAAAAAGGCCAGAGAGTCTGAAAGGCAAATGAACTCCCCTTTACAGGAGTATTACGTGGACTACAAGCCAACAAACTCTGAGACCATGGATGTATCCGTTAATGGATCTGGGCCCTGCACGTATACCATCTCTGGCTCCAGGGAATGCGAGGTATGAACCATGATCCTCCTAAAACCATTTCAGCTGCTGGGAAGGAGAGGTAAATGTTTGAAGCTCTTGAGGTGTCTCTAAATGCTAGAAAGATGAATGAGTTGTTTTTGCTATTGGGTTTGCTCGTTATGAGAGGTTATCTCATTAAATTATAACAATCAGGGAAGTGGCGGCGATGATTTTTGAACAATTCAGACTGAAAGAATTAGATGAAGTTGAAGCAAACAGCTATGATTAAGGTATCAGGAGTGTTGCTCTTCTCGATTGCTCCCATTTTGTTATCAGTGACCACAAGAGTCCCATATTGGTGTATTGCTAGAAACAGAGGAGTTAACCTTTTCTGTTTGAAAAATAAGCACGGAAACCTCTCTACTCCAGACCCCAAGTCAAATTTTGAGGGTTTTCTGATGTGTTTAGCACTAATGCCTAAGCTTTTCTGCATTTTCTGTGTGGTTCAGGAATAAACCTGGGGGCAACAGGACTGCAGCACAGCCTTGGCGTTGAGCGTGTGCTTGTTTTGCTGGATAAGCACAAACATCCGTGCTTCCTCATTAGCTTTTTCTGAACATGAGCCTTGCAAAGGCCCAAAGTTGAATGATACAGCTACAAATTTCTGGGTTGAGAGAGATTTCTTACTTGTTTTATGTATTTTTGTTGAAACTGAAGGCGTACCTTGAGACCCAACTCTACTGGAGTCAATAATTTCATGTCCTAGGCACGCAACATTATTTTGACTTAGCAAGTGCATGGGAAATCCAAATAGGAGAAGTTCCTGGTGCTTCTTTTGTCTGTTATTTTGGAAGAAAATACTGTATTTTTTTCATTGCTGTATTGTCACTGGCACTATTAACGTGTATGGGGGAAATGTTTTCACTTGTGAATACAGTTGCTTAAAAACACCCGATGAGGAGGGTTTGCGTGGTCCCAGCTCAGTTCTCATAACCTAACCCTGCACGTGATGTGGTTTTAGGGGACCACGGTGGGTTTGTCCACCCTGGTTGTGGGCATCCTACCTGAATACCTTCTCAACGTGCTTGCTGACTTTTATTCGTGTTCATTTTTACAAATTGCATGGACTGTGGTAGACGGCAGATTTTAAGCAGCTGGACAGCCTGGTAGAATGAACGATGCGAACGCTGAGCAGCGTTCAGCAGCTGCAGTTTCAGGATCCTGAGTTTTGAAAAGTGGATGTTTTGCACTTGGAGAAGTGGGGCTGCTGTCTCTGGAGTGGTTTTGTCTTCACAAAGGGAAAAGCACCTGTCATACCCCTGTCACCTCGGCCAGTATTGTGTCATTGAAGGTGCAGGATTTTGGTTTTTGGTTTATTTTTCCTGTTAACAACACAAGTAGAAAGTAACGGATGCAAACAAAGTTACTTGGAATTCTCTCTGGCGGTCACCAGGAGCATTAATTTTACCTGAAAGGCTGTCTTTTCTTCTTGCTCGCATTATTTAACACCACGGAAGTTTCATTAGCTTCAATACTGCTCGGTGTGATTTACAAGATGGTTTGGAGGACAGCTGAATCCCCGTGCCTTAACTGAAAGCCCCTGTAGCGAAACCCCAACCTGTAACAGGATTTGGATCATGATTGCAGTGCACAAAAGCCAAGGGATGCTGTTTGGGAGACTGAAATTCAGGTAATTTGCATTATGGCAGATAAATAAAAGGGCAAAGAGTCCCAGCAGGTCCAGTAACAGGTCGGTATGGCGTACATTTCTTCCTGCTGCTGTCGAGTGTTACACACAGCTTTAAACACAAGGGGACCCCAGCTCACCTGGTTTCCAGGTGCTAGCGCAGTGCCACAGCACTTCTACCCAGCTGCTCTGTTCAGGTTAAGTTCAGCTGGTGCACGAGTTTGCAGGATTCAGCGTGTTTTATCCCATTTTCCTTGGGATTCTTACTTGTGGTGGAAATTCGGGAGCCTGTACTGGATGCAGTCGTGCTGGCCCAGGCTGTGAGTGGGAGCGTGTGCCCTCTGTGCTTGCCTGGTGATTTATTACTTGTTGGCTATTAGTAGGAAGACTTCAGGAGGCAGAAAGCAGCAGATCACTGAAGATGAGTGTAGCAACCACGATCCCCCCCCCCCCCAAATACTATCTTCAGCTTGGATTTAACATCCTTCGTCTCCATAGCTACAAGGTTCCTCTTGTGAAAGGACAGAGATGCGCGGCTCAGAACTTAGAAATGGTGAGAAAAAAATCCCAGTAGTATCTTCAGCAGTGGGAAGGCTTTGTTGTTGGGAGGGGGAATAAAAAAGGGAAAATGGAACATCTCGTTATCAATAGTTAATTTAGCCAGATGCAGATACTTGGGGAAAAGCTATTTCTTGGGACAAGTGAGTCCTAGCACGGGCCCACCCCATCGTGGGTCTGACTTGCTCATTCATTGGGCTCAGCCTGAGGTTTCCCCCAGAAAAAGGACTGCTTAGAGGGAAACGAGTACCTGCTTACAACACGAAAGCAGAGCCTTTTGCAGAATTCAGTGCTTAAATTTTTATTGCTTTTCCTCTTTTATTAATATTTTCCAAGCAGTTGTCTGCTTTCATATGCTTACCTCCCCACGCACCTGTAAGCACCTTAGGCATCCAAAACCCGTGTCTCTGGGGAAAGAAATAACAGGTTAATTCCATTTTAACCTGGGAAAGATGCCTGAGGATGCTCTTTTGTTGGAAGCTGGTGATAATGAATAGCTTGTGAGTGTGGCCTAGGGTTGTGTGGGCATGCTCATTACTTTCACACTGCTGATTTTGGTTTGGGCACGTCCAGCTCATCTCATGCACAACCCGCCTGCTTCCCATGGCAGAACTGGCGCTGGAACAAGATGCTGGGGCATTTCTGCAGCTGCTTTTTGAAAAAAACAGCTACACGTGTGAGCAGGTGCTCGTGGTGGTAAGTTCAGCACAGCTTCTGGGCTGCACCAAAGCCTCCCAGGTGTGCCAGGGCTGCCCTGCCTTGGGGCCTTCCACGCAGGTGCACTTTGCAAGGCTGCCTCCTGAGCCCGTGCTTTATGAATTATTTCTTGCGCTGCGCAGGGAGAGCCAAAGTCAGGCTTGCTGTAAATGGGAGCAACTCTCTTGGCATCAGTGGGATTATAATCACTGACACCTGGCCCGTGGTATTCTATTTAGTCTATTGGCAAAGCTTTCTAAAATAACTGGATGCTTACGATTTTGGCTCTCAGCATCCAGTTAGCAGACTGCTGCTATCTCATTTTGTTACTTGCTTTGCTTTGTGCAAGTGCATCTTGCTCCCCCCTCTCTCTCATATTTATATGTACATTTGCTAAACTTCTGGGAGCACAGCAAGCAATTGTATAAAGCAAGCTGTAACATTACGTATTCCATACATAGCCCGTGCAAAACATCTGCTTATAGCACGCGGAGGTTACGTGGGGAGCAGGAACATTGCTACAGAAACGTTCCCTTCCCTCTGCTGGGTTATTCATCTCCAGTTCCTCAGGCTGGCAGCTACAAAGCAACAACCACCCAACCAACCAAGTGAGCATCTTTTGCATGTTAACTGAGCACAGTGGATGTGAAACCCTTTGAGAGACAGCTGCCACAGCCCTCGCGATGTTCCTCTTTACACTTCCACTTCTCGAGGTCCAGCCATACCCCAGCATTTGACAAACAAACCCACCTGGTCATGTACAAGCCTGTGGCTGCTGTGACACTCCCATGTTTTTCATGGGAGTGGAAACCAGGGCAGTTGTCACTTGTATTCATCCCCGCTAAATCAGTCACACAAAATTATGTTTGCTTTGAATTCGGCATGCTTCCCTCTTGCCAGTGGGAAGAAATAGATGGGGAAAGGAGTATAACGTATGCAAACATTTCGGGCTGCTGTTGACCTCCTCCTTTTGAGCCTAATTGAAAAGGAAATGTTGACACACCATTGGTGTTTATTATACATGCATTAAATGCCATACTGGCTTGTTTTGAACAAGATGCAAAAAGGAAAGAAAGCAAATCGTCTCCGTTGCCCAGATGCCCTTTGGTGCAAGGTTCCAGCTCTGCAGAGGCTTTCGTGGTTCTGTGACTCAGCTTTGGAAGGGATGCCCAGGGGCCGAGCAGGAGCTTATGGGACACTGGGAGAGAAATCCCTCTGTGGTTTGGCAGATTTCTTTCTTTTATTTTTTTTTTTTTTAAGAACGGGGACAGCATTCCTTTAGCCTTATGTTTTTATAAAGCGTATTTAGCAAGGACTCCATGGCAGAGGCTTGAGTTTTGGGTGGTTTGGGGTAACGGAGAAGGAAGGCAATTGCCCGCGCAGTGCATTGCAAGGGGAAGACTTAAGGAGGTGGGAACAGCCTACTGCCCTCATTTTAGGGCCAAAGAGGCTCAGTCATGTTTCCAGTGACTCTTTCGGAGGGCTGTCGGATGGCTGTTGTTCATTCAGCTTTTCCTTTGGTGCTACGGCTCCTCCTCCTCCTCTTTCAAGCCTCTCTGTGATTTTAAATGGGCCTTAAAGTCCTGCTGCAGATGTAAACCGAAGGGGGAATCAATCTGAAGGAACTTTGTCATAAGCTCTGTTTGTGTTTGGAGAGCAAGCGGAGGCTAAGCTGCTAGGGCTTCTCCTCGGCGCAATATATCTGAAAGAAATACGGCTGAAGTGGCTCAGAGGTGAAATCTTTTAGGCGCAGGACCAGTAAGAGGTTGGAGGAGGAAGTAAATTTTCAAAACGTCTCCAGGATTAGGACCAAAGATAGAAATTTGTGTTTGTTACCCTCAAAGACTTCGTTAACATTCAGAGCCTTCTGTATCCTGCTATTCTACTTAGCATTGCAAGCCTCGTGTCAGGATAGAGAAGGCTGTGCTACAGAAGCACTGGTAATGTAGTCATAAATGCACGGGGGCAAATTTTCCAGGGCTCAGCACTTGCAGAGCATGAGATTTCCCAAAGATATTACCGAAATGACTGGCCGTATTTCCGGGAGAGCTCAGCCAGCTGCGCATCAGCAGCAATTGAGACGCTGGCTGTAAATTTGAAAAGGGAGCTGCAGGAGGATGCTGAGCGCTTCGGGAAGTCTTACACAATCCTCGTTCAGGTGCCTGGGCTGGGAGATGAGCTGAGCTGACGTTGGGTCTCGCAAGACGCGTGCTGCTGAGCTGCTGGACGTGATGTGCTCTGATGCAATGCAAGAAATCAGTGGCAGAGGAAGCTGAACCCTCGTCTCCCAGCTTTTCACAGGTGTGGGGCTTCCAGAGCAGGTTTCAGCTGTGGCATTTGCTCCACTATCGCTCAGCCAGAGGCTGGCAGCTAATGCCTGAACTCCAGAATTGCACCGAGGGCTCGTTACAGCAGCCCTGGGCTGGGAGGGTAACCAGGAGGACAGCATCCTCCTGCCTCTCCCCACCTCTTCTACTCCCCTTTCTTTATCCATACGCTGGAAACTTTGCCGTTTGCGTTATGCACAGCGAGGACTGGTGGAACGGAGAGGATGCTGCGCTGTGGAAGCTTTGTAGGAGAGCAGGAAATATTTGTATTCCTTTTATAACCATTGCTCAGGCCCCGTGAAGGATTCCTGCGTTGCTGGGATTGTGACAGATGCAGTTTGCCCTCTCCATCTCTCTCCTCCTTTTCTCTCACCCCTGCTTCTGCTCCAGCTCTGTGATGTGCTGCCAGTATTTTAAGGAGGGGAAAAAAAAATCAATTTTAGCCCATTATGTGCTTCGGTTCAGGAGGGAGAACAGTAACAGAAATTGGGAGAAATCTGTCAAACCTATTCATTTGTTTCTTCTTTTAAACGCGCCTGCACACAAAAATCTCACTTTAAAGGAGGCAAACAACCTTATTAGTAAGTACCCCGCTGCTGGAAAGGTTCCTCCAACTCTCCTCCAGAACAATAGGGTTGACCTGATTCTTGGTATTAAGCCTGTCACCTTACAGATCCTGCTCGGGACCGCACGGAGCTGCTCCATGCTCTGCACATGCTGCTTTACTCCACTTTTTGGCAGGGATGCTTCTGGACACGTATGGCCAAATAAGCTTAGATTGCTTGTAGATTCCTCTGCCTACAAAAAAAAAAAAAAAAGGTGATGAGTGGATCAGTAGCAGGGATTTCCTGGGGGTTGTTGCCTCTGCACCGAGCTGCAGACTCCAGCTCTGTTAGAAGCCCGAGGATGCTGTGGAAAGGATGGGGCAGGAGGGGGTTAATTATGGGGACGTTGCCTTCTTGGCCTGATGAATTGGTTTCGTCTTTGCCTTTTTAAGTCATGTAAAAGTGCAAGGGAAATAGAAAGCTCTTGCTAGAAGGTGTAGCAGCCAGAGAGCTTCCAAGGGTGCTCGGATGGAAATCCTTCTGCCTGCAAGACTGGGGAAGGTAGGAGAGGTGAAAGGCCAGATTGCAGTGATAATCTGTAAGCTCTTACCCTCCATGGCATGTTGTAGCTGCAGCAAAATCAGAGAATATCTGAGTTGGAAGGGACCCACAAGGTTCATCGTTTCTTCGTTCAAGTATTTTAGTTTATTATTTTAAGGGGTTCATGAGATACAGCTAAATATTGTTGGCTACAGCATAAGCAATTCATAGATGCTGGCAAGCCAGAAAGTCTTTCCTTAGAAGCTCTGTGCTCTGAGGCAGTCTGTGTCAGTGGGTAACATCCTATGGCATTGTGAGGATGCTTGCACTTAGCTTTTTTGTTTCCTATACTTATGGGAAAAAAAAAAGGCACTTTGCATGATATTTTTAATCTGTAGATCTCAAAACTCATCAGGTAAGTAACATTTTTCTAATTTTTAGTTTCTGCACCACGCGGATCTTATGCAACAGCTTTTTGCTGTTCAAGTTCCATTCTTCTCCTCTTCTTTCCTTCTCACTGTATTATTTGATTTCCTTTGAAATACAGAAAAACAGACACAAAAATAATGTTCCTGTTCTTAACCCAAGGGGAAGAGTAACACGATCAGAGGTGGGGTGTTGCTGTTGTGTGTTGTATGTATTTGGTTTGTGTAGACACCTAAGTAGGGAAGACTGACCGTAATACATGAGTTTTGATTCCGATACTGAAATTTCTAAGTTCTTTTGTGATTTAACAACATTCAGTATTTTGTGTCTGAACATTTCAACTGCATTGCAAAAGTGCTATATCAGGAGAAAAATTACATGGTTTTGAGAAGTCAGCGTGCATTAAATCTATTGTGGGAACGTGGCATGTCCTTCATTGCAACAGGCAGCGCTTGGAAATTATGTAGTGTGCAAAGATCTTTTGATACATTCAGCACTGGGGGTGTGCGCAATGCTTCCTATTGCATTCAGGTATAAAAACACATTGTGCAAAAAGCAATCATGATCTCCGGTTTTTGACAGACAATGAAAGAATCTGTTTTAAGGCAGAAGCTTCATTATTTTTGTTCCATGTAAACTCAAATTTCCTTCATACACAAATACGCTGGCGTATTGCTTTTCGGGTATGGAAGAAGTAGGCTTTTCCTGTATGTTCCTTGTAGTTTAATTCAGGTAAGAAGGAAGTGGTAACAAAGTGAAAGATGGTGATCTCAGTGTGGTGCTGGTATTATTAGTATGACCATTGGTGTTTGAGTAGCAGCTGGCGATCCTCAAGTTCAGTCACCGTATGAAAATAGCAAAGGAGTCAATCCATGCTGGGAAGAACAGGACACGGTGGGTGATCCAGGTCAGTACGGCACAGAAAGTGGAAACAGACCTGAAGAGCAGTTTACTTTCAGGAGATGAGTTGACCAGTGAGGACTGAGATCCTGGCTTTAAGAAACCTCGGAAAATATCCTATCCAGTGGATGACTCCAGCTCTCAGTCTTGTGTAGGAAAGCGGCTGTTCTGCTCCAGATAAAACTCTCCCCTGGGCATCAGGCCAGGGAAGGATCCACTTGTCACTGAGAGCAAGCGTCAAGGTCTCCGTGGGAAGGTCAGCCTCACTCTTAGTGCCTTGCACCCTCGTGCATCCTAATTCCACTTTTTTTTCAAACTTCTCTAACGCGTACAGTGTCTTTGATGAATGGACTTGAGTTGTGTGGCTTTGCTCATTTTCAAACTCAGTCCTCGTGTAAAAAATCAGCTCTCCTTCTGTGTGATGGCCTCTGAAACCCCAGATGATTCTTCACTGCTCTCATCTTCCGCTAACACATCCATTTGGATTATCTTTGTGTCATGATGGATGCTTTAAAGGGAACCAACAAGGCCATCAAATTCTTGCCCTGGTTCAACTAGCATTTGTTAATGTTCTAAATCATCTTGGGCCTGAAATGTGCTACTTCTTAAATTTAGAACGATGTGATTGCCTGAAGCCTCTCCATGTGTTAATTAAATCATCATAATTGTGGTTTCTTGAGACTGACAGGTTATAAATAGTTTTTCTTTCCCCCCTCCTGCGGTAATTTGGTATGAATGACAGGCAAAAACCACTATTGTTCAAACTGTACGTCTGACACTGGCCTTCCCATTCAGACTCCATTTCTTTGCTATTATTTGATTGTCCTGAAATAATCGACAGTGTCATTCTTAAAGGCTAGTTAATTACCATGTACTTTTCACATTACGTGGAGATGAGAGAAATGATTTTTCTGGGTCATCATTATCCATTTAATTTAACAGAACATTATTAAGGAGGACTGGAGGTCGGGACAGATGTTCGGTGCCTGTATGCAGACACACATGGACAAACGTACGTACATAAAGAGCAAGTCCTAAGATGTTTTAATCACAATTTCATTTTCATGTATTATGTTTCATCAAAGATTTTGGGGAAATAGAGGTCTCTGTGTTCTCAGCGTAGTTTCCTCTATTGCTCCCCAGTGGTAGCCCTTCCCTTGAGGAGGGCCGTAATTGCCATGCTGTAACTGCCAACAGACAGACCAACTTAATAATATTACAGATTGTTTGCAAACAAATTCAGCTTGCAGTCCTTCTCATCCTCGTTCCTAAAAAGGAAGGAGAGCCACAATTAGTGTCGTGGAGCACGAATTTGTGCAAAGCTGTTTCCTCAGCCTTTGCTCTCCCCTGGTCTGAGCTCAGCTCTCTCAGGTGTGTGCGAACGAGGGAGAAGCGATGGGAGTGGGAACATCCTCAGGTCTGCATTCTGCACAGTCCCATTATGCAATTATGCATTGCTCCCGTTTAATATAGCTCTGCACGCTGAAATTTACTCTGTTTATAGCTCTAATTCATGGAAGAACCTCGGGCTAAATCTTTGTCTGCTCCTCTGGATCCTTCCTGCTCTTCCAATTACACAACGAAACCTTACCACTTCATTACTTGAACTGTGGAGTATAGACACGTGTCGTGCTGACTGGCATGATTCAGAGTGAAATAAGACATGAGAATATAAAGGGGAGAGCTCAGCTTTGCCTTCCAAGGCTGGAGGATGCCCTCACAAGCTTGGCAGGCGAGGTGAGATCCACCAGCCTGACCGGGGGCTGCAGGAATCAGGGACCATTCTCAGCTCTGCCAGTAATTTATTGTGTGAGTGTTGCAAACTATCAAAAAACAGGAAAGCAAGGTCACGTTGACTTTCATTAGAATGTAAGCACTGAAACCAATCCTTAAATCTTTGAAAATTTCGCCTGCTTGTCTCATAGGCTTTGCCCTCCCGTCTGCTTCCACCGAGGTCGGCAGGGGAGGATCGCCTCTTGCTCTCTCCCTGCTCGGTGGCTCACGGAGCAGGGCTGGGGCTTGAGCTGCTACTTCAGCTGGAAAGAAGAAAGGTATTGTCGGGAGCCTTAAGGGACTCCTACCGAGTCTGTTTTGTTCCTGCTATAAAAGCCTGTCTGAAGTGGTCTGCTTTGTGTTGGTGTGGTATTAGCACATGCCTATTTAGTTCTTTTAAAATGTCTATACTATATTCAGATGCAACAGAGACTTACTCACAGCTACTCAGGTGCTCCCTTGTCCCGGTAGTTTTCTGCAGCGCAGTGAAATTGCATGATTTTAATGTAAATTTCTGATCCATTTCTTTTCCCAGCATTATCATTTGCTTTTCCCTGTCTAAATCATACGTTAGGCTTCTGGCTTAAAAAGCCACATCAATGTCACAGGCGAAGTGGGAGAGGGAAATGAAGGCAGTTTGTGGGGTTTTGCATTTGGAACACGAATTGCACAAATCAGAAAAGGAAATGACCTACGGGCAATTTGGAATTATTTGAAGTTTTTATTTGAAAACAAAATCTATGGGTACTCTCTTTGCCTACCTTTATTTGTGGAATATATTAAGAGTCCCAGTGCGCATGAAGCCACGGCAGTCTGAGGAATTGATTAACCTTTTTCTGTTTATGATTACCTCCCAAACATTTATTATATTAGCTTTTAGAAACAAGGTCCAGACTTCTTTGTTTAGGTCTCTAGCAGACAAAGGACTACAATTAACACTGCTTCAGTGAGTTTTCGGTGTAGGTTTCAAATAAAAAGTGTACCTAGCTGATTTGCTATTTCCCGTATCTGATGAAGATGGAAGGGGAGGTGTTGTTATATGCTGATGCACATCAAAAAAATTAGGGTCAAAGATGCCATTAGCCACCTGATATGCCTTGTTGTATATCAAGGGCCAAAGAACCATTGGGAAACTGAAGTGGTTGTAAAACCAGGAGCTTGTTTCGACTAAAAAGTGCCTCCGCAAAAGTCGCTTGGAGACTTAGAGAGAAGGCTCTTCTTCTCTAAGACTTAGTTCCAAAGGTTAATAACCTTTGCAGTGAAAAATAGCTGCTTAGCTGTTAAAATCATTCCTTTCCTCCTCAAAGAGATTAAGCTCATCTGAGAGGAAGAAGTATCTGATATTTAAAATGTCACTCAGGATGTTCGAATACAACATCCAGCCTACTGAAGAGAGGCTACAAACAAGAACACACAAAAAACCACATGGCAATTCCATCTCCTCTTGCCTTCACTACAGTTTTCATGAGATCTCCAGCTGCTCATCTCTAACTCCTGATCCTGTCGTGCTCTGCTGGAGCTCTCCGGGGGTGCTTTGCAAAGGGACTCGCAGTTCCCCTGTGCCTCAACCTGCAGGGACCTGCTAGCAGAAACTCCGTGACGATGTTCCTATTTATTTCCAGGAAATAATGATACAAACCTCGAGGTAATGGCATTAAAATTGTAGTTTATCATGCTATGAGGTATCTTTTAAGGTGCATCATGAGAGCAGAGTTGTAAGCTTGCAGTCACTTGGAAGTCATGGAGCTCACCATCACGTTGCTCTGGTTTAAGGCTGACTTCTGAAAGTTGGTTTGTTTATTTTACCCAGTGTAATGACTGTGGATCTGTTGTCATACTCTGAAGTTGGGCCTTTCAAACTTGTTTGCTTTATTTATTTATTTTTTTTTCCCAAAGGTTGTGTGGTGTTAGCCTTGACTCGGTGGAATATTGCTGTTGTGGTTTTGATAAACTGCTTCAATGGGGATATGATTGCTGCTGATCTGTTCGGGTAGCTCTGTCCTCATAAGACAGGCTCGTGCTGGATAGATCTCATTCTAGAATGACTGTCATCAAAAGCTTCTGTAACTAAAGGATTTTGGTAATTGAGCTGCAGCAAAAATGAAGGCATTTGTCAATGATTCCAAGTCTGTCCTGTTCTGCAAAAGTAACAAATGTTCCGCTTACAGGTAATTAATTAAAAATCATTAATGAGTCCAGGAGTCCAAGAATTTTTTATCAGGAGTTTAATGGCAGGAGTTTTCACTCTCCACTATTAATTTGGCATGATAAACTGCTGAAGGTAGATTCACAGTGATGTTGGAAGAATTTGCAGAAGGCTTACTGGAGCTAGCTCAGCTCTTGGGTATTTCCGCAGCCGAGAATAACTTAAATGCCATGCAGGATCCAGCCATGGGTAAAGCCATCCTGTTGTACTTGGGAGCTGTCCCTGTGCCCAGATCTTTCTCCTTGCCTCAGTTTATCTCACTGTGTTCTCCTTCAAGCACGCCTCTTCCCACCTCCTACCTTGCTTTCAGCATTGCCTGAATTATATCTGAAATATTGTGAGGTACTTCTTGGGGGTATCTTTCTGGCTTGATTTAGAAAGTCAGGCTTAGCACTCAGCTTCCTTGTGTGTGTTTTTTTTTAAGCTTTTTAATTATTATTATTTCTATTTACAAGTGCTACAATCTTCATACAGTTTCCTGTTATTTTGTCTCTTTGTTAACCATTCCCTCTACTTCTGTAGAGGTGCGTTTCATTCAGCCTTTGTTGCTGATTAATTTGGGGCATACAAACTCAGGTCTCCCATGTTTCCGTTCCTCCATCTGTAGGATGGGGGGAATAAGGCTTATGCTCACTTCCTAGGTGCTTGCAGACCTTTGCAGAGGTTGAGAATTGTATTCCAAGCTTGATTTTCTTGAATTTTCACTTTGAGTTTCATTGCAGGTTGTGCCCTGGACAGTGGAGCTGGGGGGAAGTTATTGCAGGACATCAAAAACACAGTTTGAAAGAGCGTTTTCTTTCCAATAAATATCTTAAAAATAAATAATTAAAACTTTACCCTGCAAAAATTTGTTTTCAGGAAAAAAATAACTAGCTGGCCGTATCCCTAACTCAAGAACTTCCACTCTGTTTTTTAATACTTACCTCTAAAGTTTTATCATGATTGGATGTTTCCTATGGATGCTTTCATTTCTGAATAGAAAATACTTCTTTTCTCACTTCAAAACTATCAGTGACAATTTCCGTCAGGGCAGCCAAAGGTAGGAGTTAGGTATGCTGTCTTCTTCCCACCTCTTTTCACTAGAGCAGTATTTAAAATTCTCTTTGTGGTCAAGGTCCTACGCTGTGAGGTGCCTTACAGACCCAGGACATTGCTTTAAAATAAATCCTTACCTGAAAGGACTTACAGTCTTTCAGTTTGAGATACAGCAGCATCACTGGGCAGAATTACCAGCACTTGAAAGGGGAAAATCTTATTCCCTTTGAAAATGCATCAGGTGAACAAATGGAAATGATTTCTCTTCATCTGTAGCAAGCAGTAACTCCCTTCCTTCATCAGGGGGATTTGCAGAAGTGTTTTAATCCTGACTGTTTAAAAAAATAAAGAAAGCTTGTGAATCATTTAACTATTTCATGTCCACTGTCGCAAATCACAGAATTCATGGAAAAGTCCAGGTTGGAAGGGACCTCAGAGATCATCTGGTCCAGCCTCTCATGGTAAATGTGAGTCAACGCTTGTGGCATGCAGCTGGATCTAGCTCAAAGGAAACAGGCTCTTCTCTCAGTCATACATATACATACATGTAGGTGTGTGTATGCATAAAATAATAACAACATCTTCATTTCTAATTCAGAATTGGACCATTTCATTTAATGGAATGACTTTCACTGCAACCAAGCTTCCTATTCTAGGTATCCCAGTTTCCTGGTACTGACTTTCAGCTCCGATTTCTCCTCCTCTTCAGATCCTCCCTGCTCCCTTTCAACTTGCTTTTTGAAGAAAGCTCTTCTTTTACTCGACGAACATGAGCTGTTTCCTTCTCCCACCTCTCCTGAGCAGGGAGGGCATCAGCTGCTGTGTCCGTGCACAAGCTTTGCCCCCCGCAGTCCCTGCACAACAGCAGCCGTCCTTCTCTGCTGGCAGCAGCTCGGACAGCAGGCCACCAGTGGGAAGGGAAAGGGAAGAAAAAGAGAGATGGATGGGAAAAGCAGGGTTAGGCAAATGGCTCAGCTTGCTGTGCTAAAGCACCTTTCTCAAGCACTGCAGGGCTTCTGGTGCCTGATTAGTAAAGGCACAGACCCGGGCTTTGAAAGCATCGCTGATAAATCTTAATGCTGTGGTTAAAGAGGGTGTTAACGGGGGGAGATATTTTATGTGGCATATACAGGGGGGTCCTTGTGTGTGTCTTAACAAAAAGCAGCAGAACCGAAAGCTCCTTAAATATGTGGTTATTCTGAATTCGAGATGGGGAATGCAATAAAGGCAGTTCTTTAAGGCAAACAGTTCATCGGGGTGACAAATCTAGTGCTGAGGTTTTTTATTTTGCACACATAAAGCCCCTTCTTAATAAAGAAGAGATCCCAGTGACTTCACAAATACTGCTCTGGCCTTCAGCTGTTGATCCAGCAATCTGATATTCTGGTGATGGGAACAGCAAAGCTGCCTTCCCAGATGGATGAAATAGGCAAAAACCGAAGTGATGATCACTGAAATTTTTACAAGTCTGTAGGAAGCAGTGAAAAGAATGCCGTTGGGTCACAGGCCCGGCTCTATTACCTCGTAATTCAAGAAATAACGTTGCCTGGGGACTCTGGCAGGGTTGGGATGCAGCATGAATCGTAGAGAAAGCATCGTAAGCAAAGAAGGTGAGGAGGTAAAATCTGTGCTTGGCCAAGACGATCGTACTGACCGTGGGATAGGCCACAGGGTCTTGGGGCTGGAGGCTTAGAAACGAGATCGGCTGTACCAAAATGGACTGAAAACACCGGGATTGTAAGCAGGCAGAAGGGAAAGGACCAGAGGGGCTTCCACCAACCTTGAGAGATTTCAGCAGGCTTGTGAGCCAGTCAGTAAACATGTGGCAAAATCCAACTCTTGTCTCTGTTCAGGTGCAGATTTCTTTCATTTGTTTGCCTTGCCCCACTGGCGAAATTGTCAGTAACATCATTCTGTAGAAGCTTGATGGATCTTGACTATGGTAGTACAAGTACAGACACTTCTTAACACCTTGTTGCGAGAGTAATTCACAACTTGGGTGCAGTCTTTTGCCACCTTTTAAAAGGACGGATGTCTGATGGTCAATTGGGATATTTCAAGTGTGCTGCACTTCAGCACTGAAACCAGCACGCTTCCTGCCTGCCTCTCCAGCCTCCAAACCATGTCTCGTAGCAGCATCAGAGCAGTAATATTTAAGTTTTGGTGTGTGCTTATCAAGGATGTGAAGTTAAATTAGCACACGGACATGTTCTTTCACTGACATACTTTAAATCACACTGCTGAATTCCTCTTCAGTTACATCAAGGCGTCGTTGCCAGCAAAGGCTCAAAACCCTACGTGCAGTGCTAAAAAGCTTCCCAGATTCCTGAAAGGTTGGTGGCAACAAAGGAGAGTTTGATCCTGACGTACCAAGGACATCATCTAAGGGTTCTCTTCTTCCTTCCTCGACTTCTGCAGGAGCGGGGTTATTTTTACTTCTGTCCAATTAAGTGCCTGAGCCTTTGTTTTAACCGTGTGCTGCTGTCTGATAAGCTGTGTCAGGTCTACAACTCTGCTGAGAGCCATCCCGGGTGCTAATTCTGCTGTTTACATGCAATATATCACCGGGGGAAAGTCCCGTTGCGTTCCTCAAACAAAGGCCCTACTGTCACCTGACGGGGGTTTCGCAGCAGCTCAGGCCAAAATTACAAAGTTCTCCCTATCTAATTGCAAACATTTGAGACTTGCAAACAAAACCCTTACATGCAAGAGGAGTAATAAATACAAAGGGATACATGTTTCTACTGAAAATACCTTTTCCCTTTATTTTTTTTCCTTTAGCATTGTTTTTACTGTTCACCTCTGCTATGGCGTAGCCGGATTTCAAACCGAATGTAGTAATTAATTTGTCACAGTGAGTGTTAAAGATACATTTGGTAAGAGGTTTAAAAAGTGCTGGTTAATCATTGATGAATTTTAAAACAGGACAAGCACATAAATAAGAGGTCGCGTATGATTTCGGATAATTTCTTAAAGCATGTATTAATAATTTATTAACTCTCGATAAACTATTTACAAATGCATGCCAGATCTGAAACACACTCCAAAGGAGCTGGAGCCGTAAAGCAAATACGAAAACTAGAAAACCGATGAACAAACCATAAGTGAGGTTCATTTTGATGCTGAGATTTGAAGCAGAGACCCATCAGTCAGCCAGTTTCTGGGGGGAAAAAGGTGTTTTAAAAAGGCAGCACCCTTCTAGAGGTCTCATTTTGGATATCCTGCATCATCCAGGACTTTTTACACACAGGGGTTGTGCGGGTTTAATTTATTGTAGTCGCGAGTCTCGCTACATTACCCCTTAGCATGGGAGAGATTGAACATTTATTTTCAAGCGTTTCCTTAATGATTGGTTGAGTTTGTGTTTAAGTGTTTCATTTAATTAGTAGCAGACGAATTTAGGGTCAGATTTTCAGGAACGCTTACTGCTTAGATTTCTCACTGGAGGATTCGTGCTCTGAATACCCGCCGCAGTGGCGAGAGGGACTTCACGTCTGCGCAGCCAGGAAAGCCTGGAGGAGCGAAAATTTGAAACCACAAACCCAGGGCACCTGCAAGACCATCCTTCCTCTGCAAAAAGAGGAGAAACCGCGGAGAAACAGAACTTATTCACGTGAAGTAGCTATTGCCAAAAATGCCCCACTTGTGAGTAGCCGTGTCTATAAAAGAGCGAAGGACCTGGTGTTGTGTGGGGGTTACCTACAGGTATGGTGCTTACAGATAACGTGCACAGTGTGTTCGCTGAACTCCAGGGTCTTTACAGACCTTTCAGGAGGAGGAAAGAAAAAATCAGCTTTTCTCTCTGTTTGTGTTTACTGAATCAATATTTATACCTTGTGATCTCATTGAAAGCCGGTGTTTATGGCTACTTTTCCCTGTGCATCAGGCTGTGGCTTTGTTTCACAACGCTGCAATATTCATTCCCTTTCAGGTAGGCACTTAAATATTTTTCTTCTCTCCCTGTGTTGATTGCTAATTATGTGGATGCAAGGTTTGCTTTGTTTCCTTTTGAGAGCATTTGCTTGGGACTATTTCATCATCATCTTTGAATCAGACAACAGCCTGAATATCAAACACAGAGCTGTTAGAAGCTCTGCTTGCCACCTGTCTCCTTTCCAATGAGTCAGTTCTGATTTTTTTTTATTCCACTTCTTCATCCATTTGATGTTTTATCATCTGAAGCATTTCTTTCCCCCCTCCCCCCCTTCTCATTTGGCATGTCTTTTTGCCTACCTGTGAGCCTCAGCTGATTCCTTCAAGGAAGGTCCTTGAACTTGCCAGTTTTCTTTACAGTAAGGATCCTTAGAAGAGACTGATGCTGCCGTATTGCTGTCCATTTTTATCTTTTTTTAAAGGCAGCTTGAAGTGATATTTCACTCTGATATTTCACTCTCCTCATGCTTTACAAGGCTACATTAAATTTTCTAGCAAAAAAATTCACTTTATTCATAAAAAAAAGTTTGATGATGATTTTCTTCCCCTTTCTGCTTTTCATGGCAGTAATTTATATTTATTGCAGGGGAGCGTTGCAGAGGCCCTGCCGAGCCTGACCCCCCTATTCCTGATGCTGTATATACTTTTAGACTGACTGCTACAGTGAATTGCCTGTCTAAACAGCCTGTAAAAATACTGATAAATTGTAATCAAGTTGTCCCCCGGTTTTATTAAGTGCAGGGCTGCAGAGGCAAGTGCAGGCAAAGCTGTGCTCGTTTGGCGTGCTGCAAGCTGGGATGACACGGGGCAGCTCTGGAACAACAAAACCAGCGCGGTGTTGGCGTGACCTTGCAGCTGAGCTCCGGAGCAGCGTGCCCTGGGCTCGGATGCCTTCCCGCATCCCTGGGGTACAATGGCAAGAACTGTTCATTCTTGCTGCTGTTTGCTCTCTCCCTGCTTTCGCTTACAGCTCCAGCTTCTACGCCAAATGCAGCGCGTTGCTTTGGCACAGCAGCATGGGGGCTTTATCCCCCTGTCCTCCTGCGGTGTTTGTCTCAACTGCAGCCAAAGGCTGGTCCCTGCCTGCAGCCTTCATAGCTTAGCTTGGAGACTGGGCTGTAAGGTTTCTCCTTCTTTCTACAACTGTTTCCTCTCTTGTGCTATTAACCAGACCTTTGGCCTATAAATTGGTTTTCCTAATCTCCTTACACATGCACAGAATCCTATGGAAGCCAAAATATGTCTAATGGCTTTAACCATGTGCGTAATTGACAGGATCAGAACCTATTGGGTTTAAGCTAAGCTTTCTTTTTCAGCCACCCAGATGCTTATTATCTCTCATCTGATTTCCATTTTGGAACCCACATCACCCCAAATTTACCAGAAAATAGCATCCTTCAGTGGGCGTCTATGTTTTGTGGAGAATTCTTTTGAATATATTCTCTTCCAGGAGGCTGAGAAGTGCTGCTGTCTTCCTTCAGAAGCATTTGAGAAATTCAGATTTACCTCTGCTCAGTTTAGCACACCGTTTGTGCTCATTACCTGAACAGTACGGTGTCCACCTTTGCCACCAGGGGTCCACTTAGGAGCCAGTTGAGATGATGCCTGGGAATGTTATGAGCACAGAGTCCGGTAGGCATCCAGGGTAGGTGTGAAATGCCGTTGTGCCTGTCCAGCCGCCTTTGGCTATTCTGCTAACCACGGGAAGGACTGAGGGCTTCAGACCACCCCCGACTGCCTTTAATTAACACACATGAATGTTCCTAGGGCTTTGCTGACCATTGCCTTTGGTGTAAAGCCAGGGCTCTCCTTGCACCGCCTGCCCAGCCGTTCCTTCAGGTGCCCCCGTGCAGCGGGGTGTGCGGGAGAATCCTCTTAATGAGCACACCATGGTGGCAAGCGAAACATGCCAATTAGGGGATTATCTGCATCCTCCCAAGATCTGAGGAATGAGCTGTTCAGAAGAGAGCCACTCTTCCCCTTCATTTAGACCAGGCTTATTATAAAAATGTAACTTTACATACATGTGCAATAGCAGAAATGGTACGCAAGAGGTAATTACGGAAATGAAAACTGGGGTGCGCCACTCCTGCATTTCCAAATGACAGAAAGACCTTAAAAACCTCTTTATGATGCTAGCAGGGAATTCTAGCCTGGGCTGACTCATTCTTGCCACGCTGTTTGTGTGGTGCTGAGTGTTGTGCGATCAACTCGTGGAAAGGTCATTGGGGACCAGAAAAATAGCTGAACAGGAACGGTGCCGGGTGGAGAGGATCGTTTTCAGCTTTAATTGGGAATGACCTCCTGCAATAGGCTGAGTCATCCCCACATCCTCGTGAAAATGGTAGGGTTGAGAGAACTCAGAGTTTGCCAGGAGACACTCGGGGCCTCTCATAACTGAGGAGCGTGTCAGGGAAAGCCACTGCTTACCAAAGACTGCCTTGTGGATGCAATTACAGGTGTCTGTACAGATGAGTGCACAGGTTTGGGTACAGCTGGACAAAATTGTTTATCAACAGCTTCTTTAGCCCAGCTGGAGCATCTCCCTACCACTCCGGCGCCCTTTGGTACATGGCACTGCAGTGCTCTGGACAAGGTGAACATGGAAGTGGAGCAGGGAGGGATAGGTGCTGAATGTCTCTCTGTGAAAGTAATCCTGAAAGACAGGAAACTCTGCCACTGGGCAGTCAGCATCAGATCTCAGCTCGGATTTGTCAGTTCGAATCCAGCTACATCAACTACAGATGAAAAGATTCGGTCTCAGTACTGAGCCTGGTCTGTGTAGAAAGCACTTGCTGATTCTTGAGATGAATGGAAACGTTTTGCATTTGCGTTGCACCCAGAACCCTGGGTTCCTGATCCACAGGAACACAGCAACAAGAAGAAATAACACTTGCAGGAATAGTGCAGTGCAGAAGAAACACTTCAGCAGCTTTGACAGACATAGGAGGGATCAGGGACTCACTGTTTTCTCCACCTCTGCTTTGAAGCACGCTGCAGAGGGGATGGCACAGCTGTTGTACCTGTCTGGTGGCTGGAGAGAGGACTCCTGGCTCTAGAGCTGGCGATCTGGATCGCTGAATTCCCCCGCACAAAGAGCCCATCTGCTCCAGTAATGCACATCCCAACCGTCTCTGCAGTTTGTTTCCATCTCTCTTAAACTATATGCAAATGAGTAAACAAAATAATACAGCCTGTCCCAAGCTGTTGATGCTGATTTCAATATATACACACAGATGATAGCTGTTTACTCTTGCATCCCCCTTATGCCACCAAGAAAGTTGTGAGAAAATCATGTTCTCAAGTGTCTGTACTCTCGCTGAGGTCTCACCCCTTTCTTCACACCTAAAAATTGAGTGGTTTGGATTATCTCCGATAGCAAGAAGTTTTCCATTTGTGTGTGAAGAGGAAAGGTAAGAAGAGCACGGCCACAGGAGCCACGTGCATGGCTCCCACTCTGACATCTCTGTTAGCAGCTAACTGCCCTCAACAAGTTGTTTCCTTGCAGTTCAGCATCCCCTGTCACCTCTTGTCAGCTTGGATGCTAAATGTCCTTGGGACAGGACTGTCGGGGCTGTGTGTAAACTTCTGGTCCTTGGTCTGTGAGCCTGGGTCTCCACCGGGGGCTCTTGAGGTTGCCGTTATAAAAATAAGAATAAATCTGCCCTTTTCACGTTCGTCTGTAGCTTTTGTTGCCATTTGGAAGAGCAGGCAGCACATAAATGTAGGAAAATGTCATTTGCGAGCATTTACCTCTCCAGTGCTCACTGTGGTTTCATGAGATGCTATTTAGTAACATAGCTAAGGAGTAGGAATCATTTAGCTCTCATATGCTGGGTCTGCCTCAACAGCATTCGCAAAAGGCACGAGGCAAGCTGAGCAAACAGAAACAAGCTCTTGAACATGGGGCCTGGCAGGGTTGTTTAAAGGAAAATGAAGGAGAAAAGGAGACCCTTTAAAAGGTTTCCTTATCAATATTCTCTTTTTTTTTTTTTTTTTTTCTGTCCTTCCATGACTTTTAAGTGCTTGAGCTGGTTCTTCCATTTTTTTATACTGTGTGACGGGCTTTGACCTTTCTTCTTCTAAGCAGTGACCATTTCTCATTTTCCTTAATGCTTAATAAAACAATTTAAAGGCAATCCAAAAATAAAGTTGTGTTTACGTTGATTTTAAATAATAGACTCCCTCGAGTGTTTCAGGAGTTGCAGTGCATACCTAGAAGGATGTTGGATCTGGTTTTCAGCATTTCTTGAGCCTTGTTTGGAGTTGCCAGGACTTGGGCTAGGGTTTGCGTGGTAAGTCGTTCCTTCTGCTTGGGGTGCTGGCTAAGCACTAGACACTTGGTCCAGCAATCTGCTTGGATATAATTTGTGTAGTTTTCTGTTGGTTTTGTTTCATTTTGTGTACAACTAAATAGGTGGATATATTTCTACTCATTGCATCCTGAGTCTCTGGCTCACCCCTGCCTTGTTACACTGGTGTTGCCTTTGTTTTTATCTTTGCCGCGGTAGGTAGTACACGAAGAATCAAGTAAAGACTATGTTTTGCCTCCATATAAAATTCATTCTGCTTATTATTATTATTTTTGTAAAATACTAAACTCAATTGCAGATAGAATAAGCCATCTGGTTCCTGTCACAGCTACTGTATATTACATACATATGGGGAAATTGCTTATTGATTTAGCCGAGTGTGAACAAGTGCTACTAGGAAACCACAAAAGTATTCATACTACTAATAGATACTATCAGAAGTGACATGCTGTACTTGATTCTTGGCTAGAGGGCATCAACTTTTAACCAAGGATTTAAAAAAAATAAATTAAAAAACCAGTTATTTCTATGTGGAAGACTGTGCTACTAAAGCTTTAATGAGAAATGCCTTGACAAAAGAAAGGCGATATACTCAGAGACAATCATGCACGTGGGCTCTGCTGGCCTTATAGTACCTGACATGCTGGAGTTAGGCCTGGCTGCCAAGAAGTCTTTAAGCCACTTGTGCTGGTTCTGTCACCAAGAGAATGTGGGTGCTGACGTATGCTGCTGTCACAGCATCTGCATATGTGTCTTTTACCAACTATTGGCATGATCTGGCCTTAATTTTAACCGTTTTGACAAATAAAATAATTCAAGAAAGTGGTACAGGACAACCTCTGACTAAAGCATCCTAGTTCTCAAATGAGTTGCTCCTGTAGGCCTGCCAAAAGTCACAGTTAATAGCCCTGGTCCTGGAGCACAGTGCGGTGCTTTGTTTCAGGGCTCCTGCCCCGGCTCGAGCAAAGCACAGGATCACAGAATCCTTAAGGTTGGCAGCTGGGCTGGAATTAGATATCTTTTGAATCCTAGAATCATTAAGGTTGGAAAAGCCCTCCAAGATCATCTGGTCCAACCACCCCCTACCACCAATGGCACCCACTAAACCACGTCCCCAAGCACCAGGCCCAGCCTTTCCTTGAACACCCCCAGGGACGGTGACTCCACCACCTCCCTGGGCAACCCGTCCCAATGCCTGACTGCTCTTTCTGAGCAGAAATGTCTCCTCATTTCCAACCTGAACCTCCCCTGGCACAACTTGAGGCCATTCCCTCTGGTCCTGTCAGAGTTACCTGTGAGCAGAGGCCGCCCCCCAGCTCCCTTTCAGGCAGTTGCAGAGAGCAATGAGGTCTCCCCTGAGCCTCCTCTTCTCCACACTAAACAACCCCAGTTCCCTCAGCCACTCCTCACAGGACTTGTGTCCTAGGGCCTTTACGAGCTTCATAACCCTCCTCTGGACATGTTCCAGGGCCTTGATGTCCTTCTGGTGCTCAGAGGCCCAAAACCGCCCTGCAGCATAAGGTCTGTATGTGAGAGCCCGGTGAGTTGGGGATGCACGGGTTTGCTGGTGATTATGTCCCGATAAGAATGCGATGTCAGTTGGATCATTAAAGTGCTGTTTTCTGCTCATCAGTAAATTTAAGCTCAGCTAAGGTGCTACGCCGCCAGCGTAAGCGTTTAATAGCCATGGTGCTGTTGAATTAATAGAAGCCTCATCAGTGGCTGTAACAAATTGATGAAAAATCTCAGGGAAAAAGGAACGCGTTTGCTGCAAACAAATGCGAGCCCAATTTTCAAAATTCTTAATTTGGCCTTGAAAATGTGCCAGCTCATCTCTTTCTCGAAGCAAGAGCTCCCTAGCCATTACTCATTCTTTGCATAGTTTAAGCGGAGCAGCTCCACTCTAAGAGCGCTAATGCATCCATTAGCTGTCACTTGGACCAAACTTGCATGTGCTTGCATGTTGGTAGCTAAACTTGGCCTCAGAAAGGGGGGATGTAAAATAGCATCATTTGCCACCCAGTTATGTTAGCTTCACACACAATTAAGAAAATACACTGGAATGAGATTGTGGAGTCAGACTCCCAGAAGAATCCAGATACAGGACATTAATAGCAGTGACTCATCTAAACATAAAATATTTGATTTTCATTTTCACACTGCACTTGATTTAGGAGACATTCATTTTAGCATCTGTCAGGAGTAATGTATGTACACAAATAGACTGTCAGGAACTGAATGTGATTGCAAGTTGTGTAATGAATCTCCTCTCTGACTTCATCAACGGAGGCCAAAACCCTTTATGAGGCGGCACTAGGTAGTTTCGGGAAACGAGCTAAATGTAACAATTGTCTTCATTATCCATTTCCTCGAGCCATGAATAGTTACTCACATGTGGCAAAGGCACCTCTGGGATCCTGACTGCTTGGTCCCAGAGGTTTTCGGTGTGGGATGCTCCTGGACAGGTTCCAGAAGCAAAAGCTGAGGTGCTCGGCCTTTGCAGATGCAAACTGACAGGCGTTTTCTGTGGATCTTGCATAAAATGGATGTGCACTATATTCTCTTTCATGGATCATTTACCTAGGGCCCAGAACTATTAAAAAATGCAAATGTTGAAAGTTTTGAAAGAAAGCTAGATGATTCTTGATGAAGCTCCTCGTGAAAAACAGCCCTCCTTTCCTTTAGCATAAAAATGCAAGCGTGTTTCTTTGCATTAGTGGCCTTAGGTCTGGGTTTGACAGCTATAAATACCAATATGCTGCCTTCCAAGTGACAGCAGGCCACTCTGACAGGGAAAATTTCCGCTAGCTTTACATCTCGTCTTTGTAGCTGGAGGAAGAATAAAAGCAGCGCGCTGGCTGGCGTGGTTGCTTGGAGCATATTAACCTGGGATGTTTATGGAGAAGTTGCATTTGGCTTGTGTATAGTGGAGGTTTTATTAAATTAAAAACCTTTCGTAATGATAATGCTGCGCTTCCTCAGAGTTCGGTCTTTCTGAGTTCCACAAGCAGATGTTAAAGCTTTTGATATCAAATTGTCTTTTTTTTTTTTTCATCCTTTTTGTAGTAATTGAGCAGTAAATTGATCAGGCTTGAGCAAGGACAGATACATCTTGTGTGTTGGCTTTGACATTTCTAATCTAGCTAATAACAATATCGAGCACCTACATGGCTTACTTGTGTGGACCGGTTATCAGAGGTACTGAACATCTACAATACCACTCTGGAGCCCATGGAAGCTTCTGGTATTCTGTCATATTAAGTTTTTGTCTAATTTCACCTGGTAAGCTTGAGCTGGCGTGATCTGGTGTGTGCCAGATAAAGCAACGCCTCCATTTCAAGGAAGGGTCCTTTAAAATGGCAATAAATCATCTCACTTTTAATCTGCTCGGCAACGAGGGAGCTGTTAATACTTCCTCCTAGTACCTAATTTGTGCTGTGAATTTTGCTTCCTGACAAAGGATCAGCAGATACCATGTTCAGCTGATCACAGCTCTTTGAAAGAGTGTAGGTGATATTGCTCTGAGTTATGGTAAAAATAATTTAAAACTGAATGCTCCAGTTGGTTAATAATAATGCTTAAGCACATTACATCTTCAACAAGCTGTACAAACATTAACTAATTAATACCCCCAACTAATACATAATACTCCATCATGGTATGTAATTATGTATTACTAGTAGAACTGGAAGAATTATTCGTTGTGAATAAATTATCCAGCAAAGTTTGCTTTTTTTCCCTTACTGTTGTGAATTTGTTTGCAAAATACTTCCAGGTGTTGTGGATGTATTCAATCTCATATTTGCCATAAGGATGGTAAATGGCATCTTTGGTATTCTATAGAATTGATTCTTTTCATCCTTTGATGCTGTTTTGTTACTGCTGCTCACCTTGCAATGTAAGCAGCACCTTCAGGCCCAGGGGAGTGCAAGACTTGCAGTGCTAGGTGCTGTGTGGTTGGGTTCCTTGGCCTGGATGTGAATTGCTCTGAAGAGATGGAACAAAACGGTGAGAAGGGAGATGGATGCAGAGGGAAGGAGTAAACGGTTGGTCTGTGACTGTGGAGTGTGTTGAGTAAATCCGTCCTATGGGATTGCGTTGGAATTAAATGCAGGTTTCTTGAAATCCATTCCCTTAGACAATGCGTTTTGTCCTAATGAGATCATAACAGCATATCTCAATGTCACGGCATCTGCTAAAGTCCCCCAAAATCGCAGTTTTGCCTCTCTGAAATAGGTCAGTGCTTACTGGCCTGACACAGGGTGTTAGGCGGTGGCGGCACTCGCGCTGAAAGCCCATCTCTCTTGGAGCAGAACTGCTCACACAACGCTCCTGCCTTTTCCAGGCCCTACGGTGCTGTTAGGTGTTGAGATACCGTGCCTCCGCTTTCACAAGCTGTTTGCAAAGAGCGATGTGGCAACAAGCCTGGGCGGCCCAGAGCGGTTCTGCCTACCAGTTTTTGGAGTGTTTCCTTGTGAAGCCTCACTGCTACCTGTGTGCAGGGATGAGCGCGTGGATACACACCAGGAGTGAAAGGTAGACTGCCAGTACTTCTGCAGGTATCTCTGTATTCGTATTTGCTATTTAATTGTTGCTTTCCCAGCACTTAGCAGGGCATGAGTGAGGCTAGAAGCGTTCAGTCTCAAAAAAGAGATGAGTAAGATGAGGCACAGTTAAAGTCTTCCCGATAATGACCGATTTGGAGAACAGTTAGTTGGAGCTTCTCCTATGTTTTGTTACTTAAAAATTAGAAGAAACTGAAAGGTAGGAAACTAACAAAATAAAAAGTACTTCTTTTCCCAGAAAGTAATCTTTGGAAGTCATGGTCATAAGATGTCCATAGATAAATTCCCTTGGCTTTCAAGAGGACTGAGTTTCTACAAAGTTAACATGCATACAAGTGTTATACTTAATGCTTTAAAAAGAGATAGAAGATTGCATTCTTCACCTTTATGCCAGTCCTGGATCACGAGGGAGAAGATGATGTTGTTTGGTTAAGGTGTTTTTCATTGTCTTGCTGTAGAGCCGAAGCATCTGCATTTGTATGGTGGAGCTGAAAAGTCCTGACTCCTAAATGCCACAATAGTTTTTTGTGCCAAGCACGGATGTACCTTTTTTGGAAATTTCCTCTGTCTATGCATTGCTCGTAGGACCGCCTGTCATCGCTACCATATACACACTTTTTTTTTTTTAACAGTTGCTCTGATTTTGGTGGCTGTTCAAAGCCATCCACACAAATTTCCTCCTTTAATTTGTGCGTTGAGTGCAGATGGAACAGAATGCAAAGGGTAATAAAGCTGCGAGGAAGCCTCGCGCTTCTCGTTCTTGACATTTCGTCTCCTCTTGAAAGAAAAGGAAGTGAAAATCCAAATCTGGTCCAAGTGCAGTATATTACTCTGTGAAAGCTCCAGAGAAAACTGTGGTGGGCTCAGCATCGTTAGGGTAACCACAGCAACTAGGTGTTTGCTGCATTCCTAGCAGTGAGCATTGGAAAATGCCACTTTCTTGTCAAATGCAATGAATTTATAAATATCTGCCTGGAACAGAGTTTCCGGGATTGTTCCTTGTAGTTTGACACTGACTGATTTTAATGGTGCTCCATTAAAAAATGTATAAAAAAAGATTTTATTGGGAAAATAAAAGCAAGGGCACATATCCCTCGGAAACGAATGTGTCTGATCTGATTGCAGAGCTCCTGTTCGCTCCACGCAGGTGTAGCTGGCGGTCGGATCTTCAAAGAATTTCAAAGGAGGAGACATTAATTAATCCTTAAAATAGCTATAGGAAGCATGAGACTTGTCAAGAAATCCAGTGCTCTGTGAAGTGGCTGTGGGCCAGGAGTGTCCTGGTCGCTGCCTTAAAGGATCAACTCCTGGAGTCTCGTAAGTAAAACCAGGGCGTCTTCTGGCTACCAGCAAGTTCTCTGAGGTTTTGGGTGGAAAACGTGGTGGTCAGTGGCCAAACTGTACCCTACGGCTACAGCAACAACGTGTTGATATGGAGCTGACATTAGGAGGGAGCAAGAGGTGGTGCAGTAACGAAAGCCACCGCATCGCTGCTGCAGATGCTGAGGGACCTGGCTGGCAGCTCCCTGGGCCGTGGGTCCCTCTGGGTTTGCCGTGGAGTGTCTGAGAGAGAGAATCCTCCAGGCCGGTCTCCTTGACAACCAAAGACTAACTGATGAATATTTTTAGGATTAAGCACAATTTATAGCCTGTTGCCAAATTGCCCAGGGAATGGGATATTTGAGAACATCTGATCTGGGGCTTGGGCTTTTGCACAGACGCTCCAGACTTGTCTGAATCTAAAACTGCTTTGTCTTCGTTTTGAACCCCTTGCCGGGTCCTGTAGCTCTCAAATCCCAGCACCTTCTAATTAGGAACAACAACCAAAAGTGTTCTTATGTTCACATATATGCATAGGCACACTTCGTTTTTTCCACTCAACAGAAGTAGTGCCAAAATGAACATGGTAATATTACAAAGGGCTTATTCTGACCATTTTAATGAGGTGAATGATTTTCAGTTCCCCTGGTCATGAGTTGAAAGTGATCGTGTTTATTTCCTTCTCTGCATATGGAAATTCACTCCTATATGCATGTGCTACAAATACCAATAAGGGCCAGTTAAAAACTTGTGCTTTTGATGAAAATTTCTGACAATACAATGAATTTCATGGAAAAACAATGGGCAGAGGTTTGTGCATTCTTTTCTACCCTGTCCTACACAAATACTAAGTTAAAACAAGATGAAAATTTGGGATGCCTGCAATTTCCGGATTTACGAAAGGTCCTTTGAGTCTAGTTCTCTTTTAATTATTTGAATCTCATGGCTGAAAAGAAATAAGCCAAGCAACAACAAAATGCCAACTGAATTTTCTGTCCTTGTTTCTTTTCCCTGCCTTGTTTTCATTATTAGCTTGTTGGTTACTTGCAAAAAGAGAAACTCTTGCTCTGTAAGGGACACTGGGGGGCCCAGTCTTGTTCCATGATTTAAATCAGTGGGAATGCTTAAAATGAGGCTTGAGTAATCTTTGCCCATTGGGCTTCTTTCTTTTGTTGGTGTGGTTCTGACCAACTGATAGGAAAAACAAGGGGGGAATCTGGAGAAGCGCCTCTGTATCCAAGTTCTGATTGATTTCAATCGGAAGGTGAGAGCTGAGGAAATGGGGCTTATTTACCCAAAGTAGCAGCTTTTCTGGGGTACAGCACTGAATTCTGCAGCAGCAATCTTTTTAAGTTGCAGCTTGTTGCCAAAGGGGTGGGTCATCCCCTTTTCAAGGCACCCCTGTAATAAAGAATATATATAAAAAAAACTTAATACAGTAGAAGACGGGGGATAGGCAGCCGAAAGGAGGAAGATCTGTAATTTTATGTTCCTTTTAGCAGGTACATCATCTTTTTTGTAGCAGAATGCTTTGGCACAAAGAAAGATTGTATTTTTCCTGAGAGCACAGTGCTATTGATGTTATTGTTCCGTTCCATATATTGGGTCAAGCTGCTTTAACACCTGGCACAAAATTCAGCGTCGCTGAGAGAATAGAGTCACCTTCCCTTGCATGAGTCAACAGATAGCTTTCATTAAGTATGCTGAAGAAATGTACAAGAAAATCCAACTATGTAAGGCAAAACAAGGCAGAGCACAACCATTCTGCTGCACTTTGAAGGGCATATTTAATCGACTCGCCTCTTCTGGCGTTTAAACTTTCATTTGATGTGTTTTGATTTCTTTAACTACCCTAAAGATTTTAGTTGATCAAAAGTTCATAAAAGTGGTCTGTGCTGGCCAAGTGGAAATGCAAGTGAACAGCAGCACGGAAAGGTCATATTAATTAGGGGATGGAACTCAGCAGAGATGTCTTAAACCATTTCAAGCTAATAGAGTCAATGTCATAACAGATAAAGGCATAGATCTTTTTTTTTGGTAGCAAGTTATCATCTGTGGAAGGTTTCAACACTGAGTTGTGAAAATAACCTGATTTTTTGCTTGTTTATTTTGTGTTGTTATCTTATTGCAGATCATGATTGGGGATTTGTTTGGGACAGCTTTACAAATGTTAACAAATTTCATGTCGAGCACTTAAAAAACAAACAAAACCCCCACCCTGTTCTGTATGCAGGGCACCAAGAACTTGGAACTCAAGCTCCAAGGCTGCAAGATTTAATTGACTTTCATAGCCTAATTTGGTAATAGTCTAAAATTGAGTCAGTGTTTTTCTTCTAATGTAATATTTTATTTTTACATGGAAAAATAATTCTAGCTAGGGAGAAGCTTGTACTGGGTCTCATCTTATTTTCTCACTTTCTTGGCCAAGAAATCCATGAGCACGGGGCTGCATGACCTTTTTTTTTCTGTGATGACCGGGTGTAGCAAAGCTCACCAGCTTTTCTACATAAAGAAAGTTTATTGGCTTTGCCGAAAATGGGAAAGTAAACACAGGCATCAGAGTTGTATTTTCATTTTTTTTTATTAGGCTCATATATATGGAAATTAGATGACACCTTTGGGCTTAAGAAGTATTTGTCAGGTTGTCTTAATTGGAGGCGAACGCACATTTTCAGGATACTATGACAAGATCTTCCCAAAAGTTTATGTGCCTTTGGAGTATCGGTCCTTTTATTATAATCATCACAACTTTTTAGCACTTTTTAATTTTGTTTGTCAGCAGTTTGGTAGCAAATGAGGCAGCCAAGAATTAAGAGTGAAGCAAGACTCCCATGTTCCTATTAACTGTAGGACTCGGGAGCCTTGCTGTTGGGTGTCTACGTGGATGGTTGCATCGGGGTCTCAGTTCCAGATGACAGGTCAGTCCCTGTATATTCTCCTTTAAAACAGCAGGGTTAAAGCTGTTTTCTTCCCGTTCCCTCTGAAAGAGGTTTGGGCAATGAAATGCAAGAGGATAAAACAGGAAGGGACACGTAGGAAAGGGAACGTGAGTCCAAGAGGGTGTGAGAAAATCCTCCCTTGGACGAGCAGCGTGCGTTGGGGCACAGTGTGGGGGCACAAACCCACCCTGCCTCACAGAAAAGAGAAATTTGGCGTGTTATTAAGCACTGAAGCCTCCCAGTGTATGAGCACAGAGTTATTTAGCCCAGGTCTTTGCATAATTGGGATGCATTTAGAGTAAGCACACTGCTCAGGAACCCTCAAATTTCTGTGTGTCTCTGCTTTGGTCTCTTCCTAATACGAGTGGCTAGCGACATAAAACATACTGTAGGGTGACACAGGGTAGCTAAAGACAAAGAAAAGCTGTATTTTTTTATTACTGACCCATTTGCTAATTATAAAATAGAGAATCCACTTTACAATGCGCGAGTACAAAGGTGTAGAAAGTTCAGCTGAAGCACATCCAAAAAAAAATCCCTCTTATCCCTCTGAGGGATATGAACATTTGGGGGTATAAATAGAAATGTTTCAGCCACTAATTTCTCAGAACAAAGTTCTCGAGACCTGCTGCCTGTCAAGGGGGTAATTTGTTGGGAGTCTCCTGGGACTTCCCGCAGTCAGTGGGGTGAGCATGGTCGTGGTTGTGATGAAGTCCCTCTGTGCCATCAGAAAAAGTGCAGATGCAGGGTTTCCAGAGCTGCCGACCCTATCTACCGACTTGAAGTGAAGAATTTCTGACATTTTAGTAGATTTTTACAGAACTTCTCGTTCTGTCAAATATTTTCTTTCATTGGTCTGGATCAATACCAAATGCGACAACCACAACCAAAGCGCTCTACACAGCAAAAAATCTATTTTTCAATCAGCCATAATTACAATAGATTTTAATTTTAACTGGTGCTTAAGGGTGGTACAGTTTGAAGTTTTACTGATATAAGCTGAATACTGTGATAGGGAGAAGCGGGAGGTAAAGCAGGGGGTGCATCCTATGTAAAGCTGTGGTGGATTAACACTATGCTATCTGGTGAGCTGGACTTTAATTTCAGAACCTAAATATTTTATTTTACATTAAGCCATTCCTTTCTGTAAGTGTCTCTAAAGAACGTTGAGGTATGTTCAGAATAAATACTCCTTTCCATTAGAAAAAAATAATAATAATTTCCATAAATGGGGTAGTTTGACATAGCTGGATTTCCCTTTCTGGAGATGTCCTGTTCATGCTGAGAACTTGACTTGGAAGTTTTTGCTGCTCTGCCTGGTGCTGTTTGCTCCTCCTTGCTCCTCTCTTTTCTCTATGCAGAATTATTCAGTCGTGGTTCACCTGGTGACAGTCCTGCCCCTGACGTGCCGTATGGTGCTGGTGCTGTACAGCGTTGGGATTCTGTGATCAGAAATGCTTGCCTTATTTGCAGTTAAACTTCAGGTGTTGATTTTGACCTCTGAAGGCTTGACAGGCTTGAAATTTGCCTGAGACATCACCTCTCTCCCACAGCTGCAATCAATAGAGGAACTCAAGCTTGAACCCTCTTGATGTAAATAGGAGGAAGCTGCTGGCAAAGGCATATTTTTTCGGAGAGACAATTATTGTTAGAATCCATTCTGTCTTGATCTTAGGCAGGCAGAGTTTATTAAGTATTGGAAGACACTGTAAGATCTATTTATTTTGCTTGTGGAGATAGAGGGGCAGGAGCAAGGCTAAATCCTTTAGCCGCAAAACTGTTCTTGGTGGTCTTAATTCTGGGTAAAATCATGGAATTAGGTTGGAAAAGACCTTCAAGTCATCAACCTGACCTACCGAGGCCCATCACTATGCCATGTCCCTTAGTGCTGCGTCCCCACCTCTTGTAAATACCTCCAGCACAAGGACTGGGTGGGTTGGGACAGGCACTCTCCTTGTGGATGCTCTAGCAGACCCTTCCTGAGCAGGAGGTTCGCTCCAGGAGTCACTCGGCTATTTCTGTGTTGTTTGCTGACATCAGGCAGCTGATTTGTCTAGATTGATGAGTGCAATAATGCTAACCTCGTTAGAGGAAAGCTGGATCTGTGCGCAGGTGATGCTGACAATGAGGTTGTGCTGCTGAGCACCTCGATACCTTGCCTACCCTGCCCTCTCTTATTATGACATTGCTGAATTTCTGCTTCTTGGTGCACCCATTCCTTTTCTGCTACCATTATTTACCTCCCCCCTCATGCTTTTTTCCTACTCTCATGGCAGGTTACCAAAGAGAAGTAGCGTTATCTGCCTGTGATTCCTGGGTATGTAAAAGCCAAAGTGAAAATCAGGAAGTTTTGTTGCTGGTTTTAGTGGAACCTCTGTCCCATTCAAAGTGAGCAGAGGAACACGAAGAGTCCAGCAGGAATTCCACAAAAGGAATTTATGTGGAAATGAATCATTTACCTGCCTGCCCCTGCTTCAGAGACAGCGCTGGCTCATTTTCAAACTGGAGCCAATATCGCTTGGACGTTTTTAGCCTTATTTGCCTCCTTTGATGAAGAAATGCACAGTTTCCTTCGTTTCCCTCGTAGCTGCACTTAAACTGGCACTTGGGTGGTGTCGCAGCTCAGCCCGGCTGATGCACATCACCATTTGCATGTAGTGTCCCAGGGGTATGAATGAGAAAACTCCTACACTGCTGAAATGATAAGTTACATTTCAGGAGGGCGAGGAGCAAGTTAACGTGCTTACCAACTAGAATGCGTTATGGATGTAATCCTTTATGGCTGACTGTAGGCATTAGTTAGGCTATCATTTCTGCGCCTTGATGTATCTCTTAAACCTCATATTCTATTAACTTCATTCATATTCTCTTTTGTTCTGTCACTCCTTTATCAGGAAAATATCACTAAAAGGATGAACATGTGCAAAATCAGACTACGAAACAACACAAAAACATCTATCTTCAGTAGAATAATATGAATGACAACAACAAAAAATTAGATTTATTGTACCGAAACCTGGGCTGGTTAGCATTTATTGGTGTATGTGTATGTGAAATTATTGCTTGTATTACATTAGCATTTCAAGGTTCTACCTCAGATTGAATCACAGAACACAAAAACAACCTGTGCACCTATCCTGCTTACCAACAGCAGAAATTGGGGGATTTGAGCAGACAGAGAGAGCCCAGGCAAGACTTCTAAAAGTTGTTTCAGCAAAGATTAGGGGAGCTGGTAATTGGTCCTTAAACGAGTGTAATTTCTCTGCTCCTGGGCAGCAATTGTAGCTGGGTAGTCAGTGAGATACAAGTGTTCCTCCTTGCCAGTCGATCCATTATTTATGTACCCATTTCCTTTTCATTGTAACTAGGACTAGCTCTCGACTCACATTTCTCGTTAATCCTCATCAAAAACGGAACACGGTTCAGAACTTGAAGTGATTTATTTCGGTTCAACAAGGATGTGGGGCTGCAGGAAAAAAGTAGCAATAAAGGTCTAATTCCTGCCTCTTCCCTTCTTTTGTCTTTTCTTCCTTTATAATTTGTCATCCCTCTTCCAGCTCTTCGTGTCACAGGAATCGACTCCAGCAGCTCTGTTGGCCACCTTGTAGTCAAAGCCCCTTCCTAGGAGAGGACGCGCTCTGCTTTCCCTTGATGTGAAGTTCTTTATACAGGACAAAAAAAAAAAAAAGTGTGAAATTTGTGTTCTGTCAAAAAGGTAATGATTAACATCTTGTTTCCACAGCTCTAAAACAGAGCTTGGGGTCTAGGGGCAATGAATAACATGAATAAAATAAATAAGATATTATCTCAGCTGATGTTCCATGGCAGAAGAGACTACAGCCAATGTGTTATCTTTTAGTGGAGTGCAGAGGCCAAAATCCTTGGGTATTTGGTGGGAGAGACGGTAGGATTTAGGTAGAGTATCGCAGATATTTTAACTCTTTCAGTTGCTAATTATAAAATAAGCCACATTTCTTTTCAGTCCTGGAGTTCTGGATGTGCCGTTTTGGGACCTGGGTTAGTGTTGCTGATAGTTTGGCTTTAAGTTAGACTTAAACACCAGTCAGGTTTTAAAAAGCAAAAAAAAACCGCCACAACCAAACCAAACCCCTGTGTCCCTGTGTTCATTTTCCTCCTAGTAGCTGGTAGGGTGCTATGTTTAGGATTAGGATGAAAAGAGTGCTGAGAACAAGTGCTGAAACAAGTGATGCACAATGCAGTTGCTCACCACCCGCTGACCGATGCCCAGCCTAACCCTGAGCAGCCGGCCCCCCCACCCCAGCTAGCCACCCCTCTGTATTGTTCAGCATGACCCCATACGGGATGGAATACCCTAGCAGCTACTAGGAGGAGAATTAACTCTGTCCTAACTGAAACCAGGACACCCTGTCATTCGTACGTGAGCCAGAGCAAGAAGCAGACCTAGTCGGTTGTGATCAACTTGATTCACATCTTGGGATCCTTTGCGCCTCTGAGAACCTTGCAAGGACACATTGTGCCTCGGTGCTCTGTCTTTAAAATACGGAGATCATGGCATGCTAATCCAGAAGGGGGTGCTGTCAATATGGTAAGACACCTAGGTGAGGGAGACTGTAAAATTACAGTGCACGGTCTGTACGAGCAGGCAAGTAGAACGAAATTCAAACAAATGAAAGAAAAGGCAGAAAGTGTTGGAAAGCTTGCATGCATAAATTCCGACTCTCTGGATTTAGTTACTTTTCCAAGGATGGGAGGACAGCTGTTAAAAGAATATGAATTGTAAATTCCCTCAAAGAACATTTACAATTCCTTTCCTCTTTAAGCAATAGCAATGGAAAGGGACTCTGTAAATCTGATGGATGGTGCGCGATGCAATCCCGAAGATGCAGATGTAGCGTTTCGTGCCTCAGGATGGCATTGGAAGCACTGTAATCATCACCGCTGTTCTATTTATTTATTTTTTCTACTTTCCCTTCAGTTATAGTAGTGACAGGAAAAATGGCAACCCTCCGCCAGGTTTTTGAAAAACCCTGTTAAGTACCATCCTCCAGTTAGGCAGGATGGGATTTCCATATGTTCTGACTCAGGCAGGCTTTGGAAATGGGAAGAAAATGTTAGAGGGGATTTATCACCGTTAATGAGGAATATCAAACCTTATCGTAAAACACTGGAAATTTGGGATATTGCTCGTGAATTTGCTTTAGGTTCAATGTAGTGCAGTAGGTTCTTTTGTGGCAGTAAATGCTCTGAAGGAGGCATCGCTATTACAAGAGTGGTCACTGTGATGATATTTACTGGTGCTGGGATTAGAAAGAAATTATTTTTCCACAGGGTCTTTAGGTACTTTTGCAATATTAAGTGTATTAAATGAGCTTTCAGAAATACCTTTTCCTCTTCATACCTAGAGAAATGCAGCTGAATAGCAGAAAAGCAGATTTCTGTCCCAGCACATCGCTGTCTTCTGGCTCATGGGAGGAGAAAGGTCTGCTGTACAATGAATTCACGCACCATTCATAAGAGAAAACACTTTCCACTCATCCATCTTTTTTTGTCACCGCGTTTCAATACGAAGGCTGATGTTATTTTTGTAAAAGGTACCATATTTATGATCTGTATGCGTGCATTAAACAATGGTGCCTTTTAAAAGGAAGGTGATAAATTTGTTAGCTTCCCAATTGCAGGAGTGCCGGGCACCCAGCTTGACAGACGTATTGGGCAGTGACCCCAAAATGCAGCAGTAATAAAGGTTTGCTCCGGGATGACATCAGCCTTGCTAATTGTGGAGGCTCTCGGGGAGCCGAACATTTACTTAGGTGCTGTCTGTTTATCATTAATTTTGCAGCCATGACTTGAAAGCCTGCAAGAGGGCAACACGAGATAAATGTTCTCTACGACTAAATGAGAAAGTTGAGTTTGCTGGGAGTGCTGTGCTGGTACCTGCGGGACGTGTTCATCGCTGCTACAGCCACTCGTGGGGCAGGCACGCGACTCGGAGAGGCTCCTACCAAGAGTTAGGGAGGATTTTTTGTTTCTCCTGCATCCCCAGTCTGGTGTTGGTACTTCAGGATCAGACTTGCATTGCGTTCTCCTGTCTCTTTGGGCTAGAAATCAGACGGTGAAGGAGCTCTGCGAGGAGTGGAGTTGAAGGGGCTGGAGGAGGACGGTAGGCACGAGGATCCTGAGGTGTGTTAAGATCACCAATTGTATAAAAGATTATTTTTTTTTTTTCCAGAGCAGAAGAATTCCTGGAGAGAAATAATTAAGCTTCCGATAGAAGCGCTTAAATACCTAATGCATTGGTATTACAAGATACTTTGTCAGGGAACTAGGCTTCAGCCTGTTTGCACCATGCTTGCATCGTGCTAATCCCATCCTTCAGGGGGTTTGTTGGTTGCCTGCAGAGAGCAGGAAGAAAATTCCTTCCCCCTGTCCTTGATGTGTGGCAGCTTCTGCAGGGAGCTTGATTTCCTTCCTCTGAAGTGCTTATGAGCAGCCAGGACTACAAATTGAATTTCGGGTGACATTTCTTAGGTGCCTGCTTAGTGCACGTTGTACCTGGGCTCGGGATTTAGCCAGCTGGTGTACGTGGAGCCGAGGAGGAATCTTCTTGAGGGTCAGTTGCCGGGCTCCTTCCATAGATGGAGCAAGGCTGGAGCGCCTTCTTCCCCATCAGCAGAACCCCTGCTCTCACAAGGATCCAAAGCACCAAATTCTTGATGCTTTCAGTCCCTTCTGCAGTTCTTTCTCTTATTACAGAAGGCAAGCTTTGTTTCAGGAGCAGTGTTGCCCGTAGCAGAATGGTGCTGAACTTTTGTCTGCTCCAGACTTCTCTTGGCTGCTTTGCATCGGAGGACAGGGATCTCGGAGTACAGGTTTGCCTTGGAGTACAGATCCAGTTTCACATTGCTGGGATGAGCATCTCTACCTTGAAGTGTCTTTGGGATTCAGGCCTGAAATCAGGTCTATCAGTATTATACTGACTCAAAAAAAAAAAAAAAAAAAGTGAATTAACTTGCGGATTTCTACCACTGGGCGTCCAGAACTGGAAACTTCTCAGTGTCTTGCACTCACAAATGTTACTTCCATTTAGACTCAGAGTCCCAAATTCAGTTTACTCTCCCCGTGCTTTGGACACGGCTCAGCAATCCCTGCATGCCAGCGATGGGCACAGAGGCACGTGGCCTTAGGCTTTTGGACTTTCTTGAAAACCTGGCCCTTTTCTCTGGCAGTCATTCCTTCATGTATCATGTTAATAGTTGAAAAATGAAGCAGATAACGCATCGGTTCAGGCTGCCGCTTCCTGTAGCCCTGCTCCTGCAACACATGCAATGCCTTGTGAAAGACAAGTAATCGCGACTGTTCTGTTTAATTTGTTCTGTTTCATAACGGCGTTCATGTTCCCCGTTTCAATAAAAAACCCTTTGCTAGCAGCACAGAGAAGCGAGGGGAGGAGGGAAGGGAAGAGAGAAAGCCAAGTGGCTTCCCAGAGTTAGAATTAGCATAATCAGGCAAAGCATAATAAAACGCTTTGCAGTGACAGCTCTTTTGCATAATGCTGGCTCATTGAGGTGTTGCTGAGGATGTGTTGGGGGGTAGGGAAGGAGGGGCCCCACTGAAATTGGGGAGTTCACTGCTGTAATTCAGGGAGCCTGGTGGCTTTCCGTGCTCAGTGCTCTTTTTGGGGATCGTAAGGTGGCAGGCGACATCAGCAACGAGATGAAACGATGTGAAACGCCCTGACGTTGGAAGAAAGGGTGGTTTGGGTTTTAAGGGGTCGTGTGCGTGCGCAAGTAGGAAAGAACAAGCTGTTTTGAAGGGTGGTAGGACTTGTGCATCATTTATTAATGGAGACCTTATCGCTGATCAGCAATATGGGCAAGGCTTTCAAGGATGTTTTTCAGCAGTTTGCTATAAAGCGATAGAGGCCTTGTGCTAATATATCCCATAGGTATAGGCTTGATTTGGGTTTTAATGCGTTCTAACCCAAGCATCTGCTGAAGTTTTTGGTTGGAAGAAACAAAACCAGCAGTGCTGGCTTAAACCACATCGTCTTTCTGCAACATGCCACTCTCAGATGGACTGCAAAATGAGGGAGGCAACCTCTTTTTCTTAATGTTTTATGGTCCTCTGTGCTTATTATTCCTTTTTTTGAAGGAGGGACACTTTTTAAGCTGGATCACTTTCTAAATCTGGTTGCAGACTCGCTCTAAAGCAGTGCTAAAGGGGCTGGCACGGGGCAGGAGGTAACGGCGGAGGTGACCCAGGGGGCTGCTGACCAAGCTGGGTACAGGACCACGGGATCTCCTGGTCTGAAAAGTTCAGGATTTCAGGTGAAAGAGAAATCGATGAGGTGCTGTACAGTTTGCTGTTGTAACTCTGTAATGCTGTTCTCTAGAAAACAGGAGACAGTTTCGATGCTCGCTGCTTTCAAGGCTCCGTTTGCTCATCCAGCAGCGTTGTCCTTGCTTCCCACCAGGCCACATCCGTGCACGCTGATGATGCTCACTTAGCTTCTTGGCATCAATACCCGTGTTTGTGGTCAGTCCCTGAGGAGATCCCTTTCATGCAGCTTCGCTTCTCGTTAGCCTTTGCCATCCTGACAGCGGCTTCTAGGATTTTGGCTCTCACGTCACCAATTTATTTAATGAGCCCATGATTGAACTTGAATTACAGCAGCATCATTTACCTATGTGCTTTAACTAGGCTGGTGATTAATGGCAGCCATTAACCCTCTTGTGAAAGCACAGGCACGATGTGGTGGGTGTGCAGGTGGCTGAAGGAGCAGATTCAACTTGAACGTCTTTTCATAGCCCCCATTTACCTTCTGCAGCCTTCACGACTTTCCTGCTCACAGGCAAAGTTACTGTAAGACAGCGAAGAAACGAGCAGAACCCCATGCCTTTAATCTCTTGGCATCTCTTTTTCCTGGATTGCATCCAAGAGCTCAAAAGAAGGCAGTGTTGCTATACCTGAATTATGGGGATGTCCCCCAGATCTGAATTTTTTCAGAAAAAGAGGGTTGAGAAAAACTAATTAAACCATAATAATAATCAAAACTAATGTAACTAATCAAAAAAATGAAAAACTAATCAAGCAACTTGGTTTTTGTTAGGAAAGAACTGTCGTAAGCAAAACTTTGATACAAAATCCTGTAGTTAACATCTACACCATTAACCAGGCAATCAAAACAAACAGAAATTCCACACAAATCCAGGTTTTAATCTGCAGTTAAAAATATTTTCTTCACTTGAAAGGATGTTTATTATTTTATGCAAATGTTTTGATTTTAAAAAACCAGCCTAGCATTTACTGTTTAAAGATTTTTTCTTCATAAATTTTTGCAATTGCTATTCCGATATTGGAATAGAGAATAATTATGTAAAGACAAATCCCATAAAGGAAAAAATAATTCACAAGTTAATTCTACTTAGAATCGAGAAATTTGGACTCAATTTTCTATCTTCACCTGCTTTAATCTTTTCCCTACTAACGGTGTGTTCATCACAGTATCCACTGCTTTGTGTGATTTGTTTGCGAGTTAATGTTTGGGGCCATTAAAGGCACTATTTAAAAAATGGGCCATTATCTCAGTACCTTGTTCTAATGATGGTTTCTAATGATATTCAGGGGAAAAAAAAAACATCCCAATGCATCTAAACAATCTTTGGGGAGTAGCAGCATCACTTAACGCGGAATTAACAGGTAAATTTAGCACTTGCCAGACTTGCGAGGGTGACACGTGTCCAATTTTGTTGGAATTTGGTGATTTGTTTCATTCTTTGCTACCACTGAATTTGGGGAGTGTTGAGATCTGATCATCCCATGTGAATAAAAAGAGCAGAAAGCCAGCAATATCTATGGGCTATCCGAGGTGAGCTGGAAGGTTTTGATTAAAGATCCACAAGTGAGTGGTGGTCTGTGGTCAGGGCACAGATACTTCTTTTCTACCAGGTGGCCTAGAGCCAGAACGTGTTCATCTGGATATTCACACTACTGTACATGATTAACAGTGCCATGGTTTGCGACGCTTGAATCAAATCTATTCCATGCACATTACCATAATTAGGTCAGAAACAATGCATGGGCAGAACACAGCTGCTTTACAAATTAATCATGGTTGAAAAGAGTCTTTCTTGCGAAGAACAATGCGTACCGCCTTTTTTAATAGCGGAGATTTTAATATATATAATCTCAGCTTCTCAAACGTTCGGGTCAGGGCAGCGTCCTGCTGCAGCCAGCCACATCTGGGTGGATCGAGGCCGACGGTGCCATCATGCCTGGTCCAGGCTCTGTCCAACACACCCAGTTCAAGCAAAGAAGGACACACTGATGGGACACGGTGATGGGACACGCCGTGCCTTTGTGGAGTTTTTCAGCTGGTGGTGACTTAGGCACAAGTCCACCAGCCACATCCAAGTATTGTGCTCCAGGAGAGCAAACCTGAAACTAAGTAGGCTCAGCTAAGACAAACCGAGGTTGTGTGGCAAGGAAGTAGTTGTCAGTGGCAGTGGGTTGCACTTCCAAAAAAAGCCCAGCTGTTTTCAGAGGTTTTCACCACCAAGAATCAATGGGAGTTCGGCTCTTAACCCACCTTACTACTTGAATTGTTTTTACCCAAAGTAGAAGTCATTTATATCATGTTCCTTTTCCAAATTTTATTTACTGTGCAAATCCAGTAATTCACTACAATTTTACTAGTAACAATGGCTCTTAGATTTCATAAGAGAATTGTGTTGTAAGGGAATTTCGTTGCGTACTGTCAACAAGTGTGCTTAACTCAGCACATCCATCCCAGATTAGAGACGTTGCTTAATAAAAGCACAGTACTTAAGCGTTACATAAGTGATCCATTAATTTACTACAGGGAGTATTTGACTCGCGTCTTTTCCAAACGCTGATGTAATCTCTAAAGAACAGCGTGTTTTAGATGAATGTTTTACGTTACAGCACTGCTAAATGAAATGGATGGAAAGCTCGGAAGCAGACCTGCAGTGGTCCTAATCCGGAGGCTGAGCACGGAGTGGAAGTGGTGCAGCCAGCCCGAGCTGCGTGCGTGAGCATGGCGTGCAGGCTCTGCCAGGCTAGGAAAAGAGTGAAGATAAATATCATTAATCCCCGATCCCCGCATTCAGATTTCATGGGTTTAAGCGTATGAAACGTCTAATCCCAAAGATTTTAAATCTGCAGGACTCAGAAGCGTGCGGTCCTGAGTCTGAGGATGCCACTGTTGGTTTTCATGGTTTGAGCATTCAGAGGGTTCTCCATTTATATTCCTAGGATGACCAAGACAAGGTCTATCACACAAAACCAAGGTCTATCCTGGCTCCGAATTTGCTAAAGGAGGCTCTAATGGTAGATTTGCAAGCTGATCTATTCTTAACTGGTTTCTTCCATAGTATAAATTTGCTGCCAAACGTTTCCCTGCTTTGAACATGCAGTTTCCAAGCTGAGCAAAAAAAAAAAAGTCTGCAGTTTTCTTTGAAAGCAATATTGCTACCGTGACTTTTGAATTAAATTGGCTAAGCAGAAATGAGATGAGTTTCAGTACATAGCAGGTGTAAACTTGATTTATATTATTCTCATAATGAATTTAAAAAGCTCTGTTACAAACACTCTGGTGCCACAGATGTTAGAGTTGAAAGCTTAGATTTATCAACCTCAAGCTAATTAAAACCAAATTAATACAATTTACTTCTTATATGGGAAAAGAAAAGAGAGTTAGAATAGAAGATAGGGTTGATGTCAGTCGAACAGCACAACTTACACAGTGTCAGCTGATCCCAAGCTGGTATATCCTAGATATATCCTAGTTGGCACTGCATTAAGGCCTCATCTGTTGACTTCTGTAGACAAACACATCATTTTTACCAGGGTCTCTTCATTGCCTTCCTTGGTGGATCAGGTTAATGAATTGCAAGGTCCAGCATAAGCAGTATGTGCTGCCAGAATCACAGCAGGGTGAATGCCGGTGTCACAGTGGCCGGTATTCTAGGGGGAAAAAAAAGCAAGAAACCTCAAAAAGTACAGTTACAGCAGTGCTGTGCAGGTTGAGCTAGGCTGGTTGCGGGCTCAACTGCAGAAAAAAGAAACAAAAGAAAATCTCATCTTCCCTCCTATTTAAAATATAATTTAATATGTCTATGAAAATACAACTGCTAGAGCCATTTTAAAAAGCTTTGAGGTAGATATCGTGTAATTTGCATTTATGGAACTGCAGCAAGACATTCTGATCCAAATTGGAATATTGCTGCTTGGCCCGAGCTTGGATCTGATGCAATCTGATAAGTGATTTATCTGAGCGATACAGTGAAAAAGATTGTTTCGTGGGTAACGTTTGCGTTAGTATTTTTCAATGTCAGCTTCTACATTTTTTTAAGGGCAAATAAGTTGCTTTTATTTAAAAGCAACATAATTTTTAGAAACAATGTTTTCATCCATTTGCAGATAGTCTAGATGAGTCTGTGATTTCCCATTTGATGACAATGGTACTTATTTCTGCAAAATAAGTCGAAAATGGTTGAGCTGGAGCAGTTCCCTGCTGCAGTGCACCATGCAGCTGCACAGTCCCCAGTGCCAGCACGGTGATGGGGGCAGCACAGAGGTGGGACAAGTGTCTGGAAAGTCTGGGTGAGTTCTTTGCATCTGCTCTGCTCTGCTGCCCAGCCTTTTGAAAAATTAGTAACTGCATTATCACTGTCTTTCTTTCCTTCTGTTTTCCTTATCAAGTGCTGTATCCTCTTGCTGCATGGCTAGGTAGGAAATACAGGTTCCAGATGCAGGACTGCAAACGTGTGACTTTGAAGACAGCTTTTGCTGGTCCTGTTCCATCAAGTTCATGCGAGGTGTTGGGAGATGAAACCCTGAAGTTTGGAATTTAGCAGCTGTTCCAATCAACCACAGCCGGGCTGAAAAACCTCAGAATAAGTTTTCCTGCAGGAAAACTTCCTACAGTTTTCCTGTAGAAGGCTTCAAGCTCTTCCTTGCTTTTGAGTGCAAACAGAAATATCTTAAGAGCCCTTCATGAGATATTTTCATCTTTTTAGCTCCAAACTCCAGCTGGAGTGATGTAGCCTTTGGTAAAACAATATATATATATATATATATACACACATAAAAAAATAATATATATGTGTGTGTGTAATGTATATATGTATTTTAAAAAAATAATATATATAAAAGCAACCCTGTATAAACATGTCAACGTTTGAAGGGAGAGAGAGGGAACCAAAACCAACTTTATTTTAAAGTTTACCTCTTAAAGGCTATTGAGAGTGTTTCTAGTGACAGACGCTTGGGTACAGAGTTCACTAAATAGAGGTCTTTCTCAGGCAAAATACCCAGCGAGGTTAATGGGAATAGGGCAGAAGGCACTAGACCAATTACTTGCAGTTAGCACTTACGTGCAAAATGACAGTAATGGTATTGTTATGTGAGCTTGCTTCCTGAAGTGCATGTGTACATAGGTTACGCATACAACACCACTTTCTGCTGGGAGAAATCAAAGCTGTTGCAGTGCATACGCGAGGAGTTGCATTTAAAACAGTTCTTCTTGCATTCGACAGTGGTTAAGTGAGCTCTGTGTATCACAGAAGACCTTGAAGTGTGAAGGGTGCCCGCTGGTTTTGGTGGGGCACGGGGAAAGGGAGCTGCGAAGGAATTGCTTGCAACAGTGCTCATTTCTCAGAGGCAGCTAAAGGAGCGACGGATGTAATTTGCCTTGAATGAGCATGGAATGGGAGCATGTAAATCTTTTTGGCTTCTTAAGACTCCTTCATCAAAGCCATTATTTTCATTAATTAAATTACTTCAACTATCTGGGTACTTTTGCTCAGTTTCTTGGATGCATTGTGACCAATGCTCAGCCTGGTTTAAGAGAGAGGTAGGCTCTCCGTTATGCCTGGGGTCAAATAATCTGATTATAGAACTCCATTATTTCTAGTCCATTGATCCAGTTTATTTTCAGTTCTATCTGTGCTGAATGGCTTGAATCCATTAGTCACTTCAGGGAAGGCTGCAAATGATCTCTTATCATCTGCGTGGAAGTGCTGGGTTGCATATTGTACACAAAAATCAGGAGGCGAGGAACAGAAAATGTCTGTAGGTGAAGATCAGCCATTGCTGCTGAAAAACTGGAAGCTATTCTGTGTGACTTGAGTTCAGAGGTGTGTTTGAAATTACCTAATTTGATCATTTACAGTTCAGCACACATTCGTTCCTATTCAATGCTAAATAAAATATGAAGTTTGGCTATACCTTCATCTGTCACTTAGGCTTACTGCACATGAAAAGACCCTGCATATTTAACAAATACCATATGTTAGTTAGGAGAAATCATTTCTAAAATAGCCTACAAAGGGTATAAAATGCAGAGAGACTGTCTAAAGGTTTAGCACGATTCCAGATCTTACTGATGAAAATGCACATCAGCTCGAGATATGACATATCATTTGTGATGCTCTGAATTAAGGGTAAGTCTCTGCTCATCAAGGAGGGCAGTTAAAGCACTGTGTAGTGCTTGAATTTCACTTAAAAGCCCAAAGAATAATGGAACATTTTGAGAAGCTGACAAGAAGCATTTAAAACAAAAGCTTTTCAGTGTATTTTTTTCATGTTATGTAACATAAAGTCATTCTTTGGAACTCATGACTGTGAGATGGCTTTCAAATCAAGAAAGAAATAAGGTGTAAAAATAATGTGTTTTCAAGAGGCGTGTGTGTGATTAATGAGAATATTCAGAATTGAAATTATTGTTTGAAGAAGCCATGGTTGTTGGAAGGAATGCCAAATTCGATGTTCAAGGATGGAGAATAAACGGTAAGGGCTGGAATCTGGGAGGTCACTTACATTTTTTATAGGTTTTTGATAAAAGAATAATTGCCAGTAAATTTTAACCTGCTCCAGTTCCAGCCTAATTCACGATAGGCAACGTGGTTTGTGCTAGATCCTGTTTGTCAGCTGTGCTTTGGAGAAGTGCAACCTCAGCCTGAGTTTTCTCTTCCATTTACCACCAGATCTTTGTTCTGTCACTGACAGTGGGGAGATGAAATGGGAGCTGAGCCCAAAGCGTTTTGAGATCCTCGTGTTGGTGATGATGCACTGATTACTGGAACAGTGGTAAGGAAGTCATTTGAGCGTTAGTAAAGCTTAACCAGTCCCAGGAGCAAACTAGCACCTGACCAGACCACAGACATACCCATCGTTGGGCCAATGTCCTTCTTGCAGGGACTGCAGCTCTTCCTGACCTCGTGTCAGCCTCAGAGCAGAGTTTCTCTGAGTGTGTTTGGTCAAAGCAGCGTTGGCTTTGCTTGGTTAACTCTTAAGCTTCCTGCTCCTCCGTGAGCTGGGTGAGCAGGTTTTATTCTCCTGGTATAAACAGGAGGAAACACTGAGATGCAGCCACTGTGAATTTAACCCTGAATAGCTCCCAGATGAAGACAAAAAGAGTAAAAGAGTCGTCATGCAAACGCATGAGCTTCAAACAGCAAGGTCGCCAGAACAAGCCACTCAAATGATCATCTAACTGGGACACAGGTTTTAGTTCTCAGCCTCCCTGTAAACACCTGTGGCTGCTTTCTCCCTATCTGGGAGCTACGATCCAAACCGAACCAGCCTTCTCTCCATCCTTGCACAGCGCTGAGTTTGCTCCCAAAAAAGAAAGGCCTGCAATCCTTCCCATCTCCCGCAAAGCAGCAGTGGTATTCAACTGCCTAGAACAGATTGTGCCATAGGGTAGGTGGGCAAGCCAGATACTGAAGGAAAAAAAGACCCAAAACCCAGTTTGGCTGGGGCTGAGCACAATCTTCCTATTCCCTGCCAGTAAATCAAAGAGCTTTTGATGATAATTGTGCGGCATTGTGTGTGGAATAAAATTAGTACATTTTTGCAGTTTTAGTTGTTTATGACAATCCCGTCATAAAGAAAAGGCTCAAGTTGGATGGCACAGTAGATAAAAGTGTTGGCAAGGAGAGGACGTGGGCTTGCTTTGGGCTGCGGAACAAGGCTGAGAAGTAAGGTGGCTGTACCTGTAGGAGAATAGCATCCAACTGGAAATGAGTGGGTAGGATTTGTGGGTAAAAGACTCGCCTATACAGAGCTTCAAACTAATAGGGGCAAGACAGAAAAGGCCATTCTTATCCCCATTTTACAGGTTGAGAAGTGAGGCGTGGAAAGAAGAGGATCATCCTGATTGATCTGTGGCCGGCCCGCTGCATTTCCTCAAGCCCCAAACCATCCTTTTCCTTTCCTGCACGTAATGGCAGTGTCTGCACCCATAAGTGCAGGTCTGGAAGAGAGCAGAACAGCAGCTTACAGGCACTTTGTCAGGATCAGTCCCCAAAAGCCCCCTTTGCTAGAAATTTTTGTCTCTTTTTGCAGTACAAAAAATAATTCAGCTGACTAAACTGTTCCACATATTGTGGCATCTAAAATAATTTGCTTTCCCCAGAAATTTTGACTACTAATCAGTCTGCTTTGATTGTTAGATTAGTCCATCTTGAAACCAGAAATAGCCCCAGAATGCAGTCTCCAAGGATTGTGTTCTGAGCACTAAATGATGCCGAGGCATTTGGCCTTCAAGTGTTGAGTCTTGGTCCTTTGTCCACCAAGCTCTGGCCTGGCGCACATCACTTACTTTTGTTTGGAGGGTCCACAAAACCTTATTTTTTGGGGGGTGAGACAGGGGGTTGGACAATTTGTGGTCCCAAATCTTTTCTGTGCCATGAAATCATGCACAGTTTCCAAGCTTTGCTAAGAGAACCTTTGCTTAGAGTTTGGTTTATAAGTTCTTTTTCTTTTTTTTTTTTTTTTCTCATTTGTTTTTGTTTTCCTCTGAGTTCTGTTTTTTTACCAAGAGTTCTGGTTTTATAATCATATAGACTCCTATTTCTACATGCTTGCATTGGTTTGGAAATACATACAACTCTAGCTGCCACTTTTAACCTCTAATCCTTTCTAGGTTTCATCATGTCCATTGCAAACTAATCTGGTCTGTGCAATGCTTCTCCCTATAACAGGCTTGTCCTAAAATAACGAGGGAGTCCCAAATTAGCAGAAAGTGGGCTCTGTCCTTCAAGGTATCAGCACTCTTTAAGAGGTGCTTCACGCCTCTGCGGGCAGACAGGTAACATGTCAGACATTTCAGGGAGCTGCAGCTCTGCTCGCTGCCTCCTCCTATCCTGTATGCTGCTAAACCAGGCAAAAATTCTCGGTCTGAAGCTGAGGAGCGGTGGAAATGATGAGGAGGTGGTCTTGTTCTTCATTGAAGTTGTCAGTGCTTCTTCCACCGCACCACGAAGTGCTGGATGGAGCCAGGAGGCAAGTACTGTACAAGGCAGATTGTATTCCTCTTACCCTTCCTATTTATTACCATTTTTGAAACATAACAGGAGATTCTCAGTAAAATTTTAATCAAAACTCAGGACGGACTAAGCCATTTTGACCAGAGGGCAGTATTCCAGCTGGTTTTGCTATTAACCTTTTACTTGATCTGAGTGGACAGGAGCCTTAGACCGGCAGAAAATTTACAGTCAAAATTAATGCCTAAGCACTGACTTGCTTTGTGGTGCTTGAATCTTTCAGGCACGATACTGTTGGCTTTTAATTCTTGGCCGGGAGGCTCTGCTGATGGTCTTGGGAAGAGTAGCAGCCAGGCCTGCCCAACAGAGCAAGTAGCTTTCAGCCTTGAGAGCAGAGCTTTTATCTGCTATTGGCCTTAATTCTTGAGAGTACTGGTGCTGATGTGGCTGCTCAGCGGGTAGGAATGGGGAAGCCAGTCCTTCTCCTGTGTCTTTCCCAACCTGACTTCCCCACAGATGCTTGGGAGGCAATAGTTTTCTCTTCAATCTTGCCAGTTCACAAAAGGTGACCCCCAGAGGAGCGGCTCTTTAAATTCCCAGAGCTCTTTTACTTCCCACCTTCCCATTTTGTTGTCCCTCCCCTTGTGTTTCCGCTTCTGCAGCCCACTAACGAGTACTTTGGCTTCCCTCGGTTCCTTATTTCACTTCCATTGCTCTGCAGACATCGATGATGTCCGATTTGGAGTGCTCTGTGTAGCCACCCTTCAGTCAGACCTGTACACATCGGTGTCAGCTCAATCTATTGTTTAATTTCTGCAGGTAAGTGGCATATGGCAACCTCTGCAGGTTTTTGTGGTGTTTTTTTATTAGTTCTGCTGTGAACTAGTGAAAACACTGGCATTGCAATTCCACTGAAGCCGAGGAGCTGCCAAAACTGTGCCCCAGAATGCACGACTCTGTCCTCTACATTAGTATCAATTTTCACTGAGGCTAATTGGCTACGAACACTTGATCCTAGCAAAGCACTAAGCACTCTTCTCTCTATTCTAAAATGCTTCTGTATGAAGTTCATCAATATGAAGGCAAACCTGTCGTGAGGGCCAGTTCCACCGTGTGGAGCATCGATTCCCCTGTGGAAACGAGGCCTGGTCACAGAAGGCCCTGTGGGGCCCTCTCACAGATCTGGCCCTTTTCCTCTCAAGATGTTGGAGCCAATTCTTTGATTTTCTTTGATTTATTTATAATTGTGTGTCAGGTAGATGCACTGCAGTAGGCATTTTACACATACAAAAGAACTACTGCCTCACAGAGCTTAAATTCAAAATATATTACCAAGGCGAGGCGATAGATTCGAATGAGAGCATAAGGTGGAGCATTTGTGTTACTGGTATTACAGGGAGATGGAGCTACCCGTGTTGGCTGTTGTTAAAATAGTTTAATATCTGCTGGAAGAAGCTCAAATACTAGAGGAGAAGTGGAAGGACCTTATAGAAGGGAAGCACTTCGGCATGTGAGTGTTCTCCCTGATGCTACACCTGATTTAAGAAGTGTTAGGAAATGCAATAGTGGAGGGTGTATCACTTTGAACCAGGCCATAAAGAGAAAGACAAGTTTTCTTTCTTTCTAATAAACTGGGAATCTGAAGGCAATTACTGCAAAAATGTAAAGTTTTCCTTGAAGTGCTTGAATATAGGAACAGGCTGCGTTGCGCTGTGACAGTAATGAGGATGTGTTGGCAGGGAGCGTGTCCTGCTCTGAAGGAAACAGACACCTGGCCTCATCTGAAAAGTCACGGAGGTGACTGGGAGAGAAAGGAGTTTTCAAAGCTCGGCATGGCTGGGTTACATATTCATCATTACGTCTGTGCGTGACATAACAGGGGGCTTCCAGCATAATTGAGCACCTTGCTATGTACCAGGCAATGCAATGACAATGTTGTTTTCCATCCCAGTGCTATATCCCATCTCTTTCTGCGGAGGGCTTGAGCCGAGGGTGAGATGGAAAAGTCTACATAAAAACAGAAACATCCTTCCTCGTGTGATGTTCATCTAATAAGAAAACAAATTGTGCCGCTTGCAACTGTTTTAGCTGCAGATTTCAAAGCACTTGATCAGAATAATTATTAGTGGTGGTTAATCTCAGAGTACTTTGCAGAGGAGAATTAGATTTTATTCTCATTCTGTGAAGAACAGTCCAAGGCACAGAAAGGTTATGGCCAAAATTTGATTGTGTTTCTAGTTGTAAGAGCAGCAACTGGAATATTTAAAGAGTTTGTTTCTGCTTAGAGCACTCAAGTAAACGACTGGGTTTATTTTTTGAAAAAAATAGGGGTACTTTTTTGGAGCTCTTTTCAAAGTCTAAACATTGTATGTATTTAAAAATGGCCCGGTGGCCACTGATGTATATTGGAAATTTGAAAATGAGGTTCTTCAGGTTGCCAAGAAGCTGTCCTAGATAACTTCAAAGTTGACAAAACCAGAACCTCTGAAAACTAGATTATTACTGTTGCGAGTTAGATGTTCAAACACTGATCTTAGCAGCTTGCTGAATAGCAAATTAATTACATTTTAAAGTACTTAGTTTTTGATATGTGGATTTTGGATGTTAAAACCAATTCTACCCTTGGCAGAAGTGTGCGAAGATAAAGGATGAATGCAACAGAAATCAACCCTTGGGTTTTCTCTGCTCTTGCAGTGGCTGAATTAATCTCTGTGCATCTTTGTACATCAGCAGCACGGCGATGTCTGTTTTGCATCAGTAGCAATGTAGCTCTGTCTGAAAGAACATGATTTAAGTTAATCCAAAAGGCTACTGCAGGGTGACCGTGTTTTGAAACGTAAATGGAAAATTTGTTGTGAACGTCTTGAAAAGGCGGTGAGAAGATGTAACTAAACAGAGCTACTGCCTGGAAACCTTGGGCACTGCTCTTGTTTGCTTCCTCATTAGTAATGCCTATCTTTTGTCATTTATACCTGCACTGCTGCGATGTTCTTGTGTTCCTCTATCGTTTATATGCAGTATCCCTTTTAAGGATCTGATCCAAGACCTTGAATTCATGATCCAAGAGCTTGAAGTCAGTCCTCCCTTGGGTTTCTTTGGGCAAGTACTCACTCCAGGCAATGCTAGGCACTTAATCGAGGCCCATTAATACCACTTCTGTAAATATGCTCTGTAGTCATCAGAGACACACACACCTTTAGTGGAAATTCAGATCTTTAGGAATCACTGAACTGTTTTCTGGAGATCAAAGATGCTGGAGTAACACGCTTTTGATGCATGTGCCTTGAGAGCTAAAAACCAGCTCGGCATGGGCATGGAGTTGTATCCAGACTCGAGTCTTGTTAAGCGTATTCATTCGTTTTCAGGGACTGTGGGTCAAGATTCTTTGATGTATATATGGTAATGCAGTAATAATTTGTACTCATCATAATTCTAGTAATAAGAAATGTAGTAATTAAAATACCTAAAACAACTGAATAGTCAGCACTGGCTTATCGACTGCAATGCTGGTTGCATAAAATCCCCTAACAAAAATAACAGCCACATATACGATGGAACTAAGCAGTAAGCTGCTCACTTATTATAGAACCATTAGTCATTTCATCACACCTCCAACCTTTCTTTTTTGTTCTTTTAATTTCTTCTGCATAGACTTATTTTTAGAGGAACTTGCTGCACTTGGATTCATGCACAGCAACACAGCCTAAAATACCCTCCTTTTAATTAATTCTATTTTTTTCCTTCCACATCAAAACAACTAAAATTATATTGCATGGCATATCCCAAGCATTGCTTCTACCCACCCTCCACTTTTCCTCTATGAAAAATATATGCAGTCAACGTGCAATGGCTTGGCTGGGCTAATTCTAGTTAATGGTGTTGAAAAATGCTTTTGTAGCTCTCATTTATACTGCGCTTTCAAGTTTTAGAATAATTCCTCTAGATGAACTGCTGGAGACGTGAGGAGTATCTGAAGTGGTTCAGCTCTCTGGAAAGACAGAACCACAAGTGTCAGACTGGCACGGAGCTCCTGAGGGCTCCAGCAGGAGCAGGTAGACTCTGCAGGGAGCTCTGGGCAGACCTTTGCATGCTGGCATCTTTGGGGTCTGGGAGACCCATGAGCATTGTTTGCTTATGCTGTTCTTTGGGAACAATCTCGAGTCCCTTAAAGCTGAAATAAATTGTTAGATGTGATGCTAAAGCAGTTATTAGTAATGCAAATTATGGTTACATTTTGACCTGTGAAACTAAGAACTTTTAAAAGGACAAGATTATCAGCATATGGTTTTCAGCAGCTGAAATATTATTAATTGTTACAGCTCTTAATTTATTTTACAGTCGTGTTCAGTTTCCAACTGCTCTGACTGCAGTCTCTTGAGCACTGTGCGAGTATGAAAGGACAGTCTAATTTTTTCTGAATTGATTTGTATGCTGCAAAACGCTCTGTGCTCCCAACCTGGTAGCAGCAAAACAAAGTACTTAACCTCGGAACATGTCTGAAAGAACAACTTTAGAGGAGACACTGTGTGTCCCGGGAGCATTTTTCTTAGCTGTATCATCTCACTTCTGCACTTACGTATAAAACTGTAACAAATCTTTTGTCCGGTGTTTTTCTAGCTGTGGCTGCAACACAAACCTTATACTCCGAGGTAGTCAAGTGCACCGTGTAGCACCAGCAGGACTCTCAGATCTTGAAAGGCATCCAGGTAGTCACCAAGTGGGGATTATTGCTTCGCCATCACCTTTGACATCACCTGAGTTCCTGTAGTTTGTCTCTGTTTGCATGGGCAGGTGCAACTAGTTCCCTTCTCAGATCACAGGCTCACTTTCAGAAGTTGTCCAGCTAAACTCATGATCTGATCTGAGGAGATTCTGCCTTGCCTCTTCCCATGTGCCTTCCTCTCCCCATTTCAATGCAGTTTTTTTTACATATTAAACCATCTTTTATCATATTACATCACATTAGTTTCTCCCCTATTACTGTTTTTGCTATTCAGTAACAGCCCACTAGCCATCATTTCTTTGTCTCAGAGCATAATCACGGATCATTTAACACCTTGCTTGGCTAGCTGTCATTATCCCGTTTTTCTGTCTTTCATTTTTGACTGATTTGATGGTCCCTGATAAGCAGCATGCATTTGTGGTGGGTGATGACAACAGGGAAAGTACAGCCATAAAGGAAAAGGCAGCAAGAACATCTGCAGTGAAAGATTTGTTGGGCACTCAGATCCTTCTGAGGTGAGAGCATTCTGAGATTTGATCTTGTCTCCTGAAGAGATCTGCTGATCAAAATCTCAGGTCAGTAGGGAATCATCTTTTTGCTTTTCAGTCTAAGAAGTAACCAGCATCTCCAACTGCCCACAAGACAGCTTGAAAAGAAGGCATTTTATTGTTTTCCTTGGCTATTCAGTCAGCAGTTAGTGGTTCTGATGAACCTGCTCCCGTCTCCCCCTCTCCTCCGTGTCATATTTACTGTCCGTGTGCATTTAAATTGAGTATTTACGTCCCTGTGTGCATCCACTCTCGAGTAATTAATTCTTGCAGAAAAAGTTACTTAGCCATCCATCTACCTACTAATTGCTGCACTTTTCAAGAGCACATCCTTGACAAGTGTGCTGGCTGTAATACTTCCTACCTGTAGGTTATTCTGAGAGGCTGCTCGCTAAGAGCTTTGTGAACACTGACAAACTGGGCACACTGAAATGAGAATGCATCTTCTAATAGTGATTGCCTTTCCTTTGGCAGCCTGGTTTACTGGGAGACCAATGGTTTGAGACACGATTCATGTCCTTCGCTTGCTCTTGCCCAGTTTTTCCCCTTGAGGTGCTAGGAGTGTTTCTATGTATTAGGATGTCAGCAGTGGTTTGCTTACGGAGTTGCTCTGATCCTGCAGGGTGTCTGTCACCGACGTGTTTACTCAAGAGAAGTCAATTTATATCCTTCATTTCTCTGTTTATCTTCCTTTTTCAAATACATAACTATTTCTACAGGTACTGTGACAGGCAATCAGTTAACAGCAGTGAAAACAGGAGACGGCCAAACGGGGAGATATTCTGGAGGGGCTGGGAGTGGCTGCATTTAACGTCCTGTTAAATGTCCTCCCATTTTGCAATATTAAAAGTAGGTCTTTGGCATAGAAGGTGAAGACTAATTTCAGAAGTTTTTGGGTTCAGAAAAGAGCAAAGAGGCTCATGGCAATGTTTCCAGGAGTGGTTAAAAGGGCATTTGCCGAACTGCTGCTGTGATCTCGCTGCGCTTCTGCAGGCACTGGTGTAAGGCTCCGTGAGGTGTATCTGAAGCAAGATGTGACACAGTGATAAAAACCTGAGACTTCGGGTAAAACCAGTTTGTTCATGTTCAGTAGCATAATAACTCAGGCCCAATTTGCTGCACCTCACAAACAGGACTTGGCGAATGACACGACTGCTGGTTGGTAGAGCATGACCACGCTCCTCACGCAGTTCTCCAAAGATGAGCCCCGCTACCTGCTATCAGAAATGGCTAGGAGAGACCCATTAATCACCAAGTGTTCGGACAACCTCTTTATGCCCACTGCTAAATGGAGGCAGGAGCCCTCTGTTTCACTACATGCTTTACTTGTCAACAGGAAAGGCATGCAGCACATCACGCATCTCTCTTCCAGTCTGCGGGGAGAGACAGCCGGGCTAAACCTCATTAAGTGTTTCTCAGATTGTTGTCTCTCGATTTCACTCATGGATGGACTTTTCTTTCCTCCCGTGTCCTGAACATTTCCTGTGTGCTTATTATTCCAGTAAGGAAATGCATCTGAATCGGTCATAAATGCAGCACAATTTTGTAGGATCTTTAGAAAAGCTTTTTGTTTGGTTTTTCCTCTAGAAATCTGCGGGCTGAAAAGTAGAACTGCACCCAACCAAGATGGCATGCTCTGGCTTGTAATTAAATAACTTGAGGGAGAATGCAGCCCAGGTTGTAAGGCCATCAAACCCTATGTGTATGAATACCTGTGAATGAATACCTGTTCCCTGTGCTAATGAGTGATGCGAAGAAGGAGGTAGGGCCATCTGCCTGTGCTCTTTCTCTCCCTGGCACAACCGAGGCATGAACTAGACAGTTCCTGGGCTCCTTTTCCATTGTTGTTTGCCAGGATCAGGCTGGAGAGCAATCTACTGCTGGTATAAGCTAACAGAGACGAGCTACACAAAGTTGTCACTGACAGAAAGTGCTCCTGAGTTTCTGTTATCTCTGGCATAGCGCATCTTGCTCATAGTACCTTTTTTTTCCACCTAGTTCCCAGAGGCAAAGCCTGGTTCTCCAAGGAAGTAGGGAATAGGTTTATTGACAAGATGACAGATGCAATGTCTCCTGGAATCAGCGGTAAATGCAATCAGTAGTGACTTGTGGATTTGCACCGTGCCTCATCTTTTTTGACGTTGCATCATCAGGAAGCCCTGATGAACATATGACGGGATCTCAAGGCTTCATCTGTCCCTGCAACTGGCCCCCCGACCTTGAACAAGTAATTATATTCCTGCAGATACCCGTTTGGTGGGGATGATAAAAACGATTTTCACCACAGAGTGCTTGAGACCTGCTAACGCCAACTCTGTCCAGAAGCATGTGCTGTCCTCGTGGCTTGGGGGCTGAAAGGCTTCCCACCCAGCTCGTCAAGGGCAGCGTGGGGGTTACTCTGCAGCAGGCAGAACACAGGCGTAGCGGCAGCTGAACTTTGAGAAGAGAGACATTTCATCGCCCCACATGTCAGATGACGGCAGATGCAGGTGGTCAATTAGCTAGATGTGCCAGGGATCGGGAAATCAGACAGATCTGAGGACAGGATAAGATATAATTGTGGCGCAGAGGAAAAAAGAGCACACAATTAGGAGTGGATTCTCAAATCAAAGCCCAGCATGTGATGTGAAATCCTGTTCATACTCTAAAAGAATATCATATGCCAGTGGGCTATAGCATGTGTTCTTTTTTTTTTCTTTCTTTTCTTTCTTTCTTTTTTTTTTTTCCCTCTTTCCTAAACCCTGCTGCTTGGTAACGGCAGTATTTTTGGGACTGATTCTTTTGCTAATTGCTAACCAGAAATAGCACCTAAGTTTGGCAGAGCTTTCAGGAGAAGAAGAATGAAGGCTTTTTGGGGGAGAAAATTTAGATATGCATAAAACTTGCATAAAAACCTGTTTTATTCCTCTCTCTGCAAATTCATCACTCAGGCATATGCAGAATGAATATGATTATGACAAGTGGGAGAAGGTCCAAAAAATCTGGACTCCCTTAAAGAGGTTAAAGTTCCAACCACTCTGTTTTTAGCCCCAAAACAAGGCCTACGTTGTGCTGGAGCCTCTGCCTGAGCTTATTCAGGCTGTACTGCAGCCTGGGTGTCTCATACCTACGAGAGCAGGCCCAAGCTTGCTCTCCTGCCAAGGGATCGTGGTGCTGTGATGTCGAGTGATAAATAACAAAATGAGGGAGTAAAAGAGGATGGAAGCCTTGGAATCTCTCTGCTTAAAAAGTGGTATGCGGTGAGATTTGGGGTAGGTGATTGAAGACTGCTTGGCCCATACGGCCACGTTGGTTGTACCCAGCAGCCAGAACGGGCAACACAGGTCTGGGAAATGTGCAATTTGTGCAGTTTCGGGATCTGCCAGCATGGTTGAGCTCCATCAGCTTTTACGAGGACGTGGGATGCTCCTGGCCACTCAGTCCTGGCTTGCACCGTGCCCTGTTTTGTGAGGAAATAATGGAAGCTGGAGAATGGAAGCCCTAGTAAAAAACATTGGCCTTTGTCTGTTGCTTTCTGTTTGCTCGTGAAAAACAAAAGCGATAACTACTGGGCAGCAAATTAGAGGCATTTTACTGGTGCTGGTGAGCATTTACTCATGTGAGTAGCCTCATTGACTTCAGTATTTAAATGAGCTGCATCGTTAAGCTTTTAATGCTCATAGCCCTCTCTGATGAAACAAATTAGCAGCATCCTTCCAGGCCATGGAAAGCATGGCAGCGTGGGCACGGAGGTGCTCGGGGTGCTGAAACTGGACACAGCGGCACCTGTTGTTGGAAAGCTGCTGGAAACGAATGGGATGAAATATCCAGGCTGTAAGACTTACATCTGAGCCCATCACTCAGCAGGGAATGCTGTAATTATTTTGTACAGTGGGGTGGTATAGAGCCATTTTTATTTTTTCTGAGTCACTTTTTTTTTTTTTTTTAATGGAAACGTCAGAAAAAGAAACCAGATAATGTACCTAAAGGTGAAGCTGGAAACGAACCAGCTTTGAGCTGTTGTATCTGATGATGTACGTTTAAAGTAAAAGAAACGAGGGAAGAAAAAGAATAAACCGAGTTATTTTTATGCACCATTATGTCTGAGAACAACTCAAAATGCCATATAACTTTCTTGTCCAAGAATTAACATCAGATCAGGTGGCACAAATGATTCCTGCAGTCTTTTCTCATGTTAATTTCTTTTTCTTATTTTATTTTTTTTAATTTCTAGGTGGATTATTGTAAAGAAACTGACATTATACTAAGTATCTCCCCTAGTTTTCCTTACCTGTTGGCAGCTGTTATGGTGGTGCTAATCCACCTCAACAGATGCTGTATTATTTCAGGCTGCTTTGAATGTTAAAGTTCCTCATTAATCTGCTGTTGTTACTAGTTGGACACTTTGATTCTCCAGCCAGAGAATGAGAACTCCTGGAATTATATCCTGTACACAACGAGAGTCCTTGTTTGTGCGGATTTGTAATTGCAGCCAGTCAGGAAATGCTTTTTTTTTTTTTTTCTTTCTGCAAGAAAAATTATAGGGAAGACTTTTAGATTTTTCTAATGCGTACTTTTTTTTACTTCTTTTACCCACCTATTTATGTCCCTAATCCTCAGAAAAATAGGCTTTGTAAGGCAGAGGAGAAAAAAAACCCATCCTGCTAAATTTTTCTAGTGGAAAGCAAAGATGATTGGGTTTGATTTTTTTAGTCAACTCCTTTCACTAGCACCAAATTTTCAAATTTTGTGAGCTCTAGCTGCATATTCCACGGTGGGGTTTTTGTTTGCGTGTTTGCTCTAAGGATGCTCTGAGCATGCTGGAGAAAACGAGTTCCCAAGTTCAAGTAATGAGGCAGGAGTGGCCTTTTGCCTATGCTTTGGCATGAGCTTGTAAATCAGCATTACTGCTGTTCTCTGCTGGAGGTGCAGAGAATCAGGCCCTGGAGAGGCCATGGGGGTGATAAAGGGTTAAACAAAGGGGGATTCTCTATTTGGGTTGCTTAAAAACAGAGGCTATTTAGAGCTCCAGAATGAACCGCCACATCTGAGGGGGCATTGAGAAGAGAAAGCAAGGGTTAAAAAAAAAAAAAGAAATACTTTGGTCAGATCAAGCAGAAGTAATCTGTCACAGGCCTAAAAGGATGCATCCATTTAGCATAACTCTCTCCGAACATGTGGTTTGGAAGGAGGTGAGCAGAGATCTGGCCAGAAGCACAGCATTACATTTGCAAAGGAGGTGACACCGTTTGCTCTGTAAGAGCAGTAAAGGGATGCTTAGTGGAAGCAATTAAAAGGTTTGAATATCATTTGCATCTTATCTGTCTTCCAGGTCAGTAGAAATGTTAGAAGAAAAACCTGCATTCAGAAAGGGAGATGTACAGGCAGCTAGAGTGAAATGGCTCTGTGATTTATGGTTTTTAATTAAAAGACTTTAAGATTTATACAAATTGACTTTTTTTTTTTTTTTTTTTTTTTTTTTAATCTGGGAATTTTTTAAAAAAGAAAGAAAAAGAAAAAAAAATGTGTGGGAAATGCCTCCTAAACTTGCATCAGTTGTCTCGGAGACAATATGCAAAATTAACTTGGAGGTCTGCACACTTTTTGCCAAATATTCCTATATCCTAACTCTCTGCCCATAGGCATGCATCTCTAAGGACGTATATGTGTGTCTGTATGCATGTGTAGTTAGCAACACCTTTTATCACAAGTCTCCCGAGAGCATTAAGACTTCGTCAGTATGTGACAGGTTTTTAATAGTGTGTGCTTTTTGGTATGAGAAATGTATTTTTCAGCTCCAGCTTCACGTTTTCATTTCTGCTGGAGTCAGTCTGTGCCACGCTGCCAGTTTCAAAGCTTACGGGGAGCAGAGGTGGCCCCCTGAGAAGAGCACCGTGCAGGAGCATGTTCACCCAGCTGTCCTAGAACCGATGCCAGGACTCCCCATCGGCCCTATTACTGGAAGCTCTGCTGGGGTGCAGTGGGGAGGTGTTTGAAGCACGTGGGCTGTACCTGGGAGCATGTCCTGGTTTATGGCCATGACCCCAGCTACCTCATATCCCCTTTTAATCATAAAAGGAAGCCTAATACCTGACCCAAATGCAAGCCACTGGGTACCCCAAAAGCATCTCTGCGTGGATTTTTAAGGGATTAAATGAACAAAAGGATTGTGATGCTTTTAGAGCATTTGGGAATAGAGCATAACCAAGTGTCACTGGGGCTGTAGCTAAAAAAACCTCTGTGTCTTCAGGAAATGGTGTCTACAGAGCTGTTTATTGCGAGATGAGAACTTACAGATGGAGCAGAATGAGGTCGTCAGGTCCCATCTCCAGCGGGCCAACAATTGGTTTCTTAGCGCAACCACACGAATAAATGCTGCACGTTAATTCCACTGCTGATAATTATAAGATTGTCTTCTATACCGATTGTCTGAGCAGAGCTGACTGACTGTTATTAGTTTGATTTAAAACATTATGCTGTAGATTAGCCTTTGAAACTTCTGTGGCTTTTCAGCAGATGAAGGTTCCCTCCAATCATCTGGTTTGTAATGTTCTCATTATATGCTCATTGTCCAGCAAATGAGTTATTTGCAAATATGTGTAGAACTGGGATGAAAATCTCTGGACCCAAATCTTGTTTATAGAAAAGCCCCTTTATATTACTGTGGATTGTAAAAAGGCCGTCATGTGGATCGAGAGTATTTTCTTCATTTGAAGGGGTTGGGGAACTAGGTTGGATACGTGTCCATCTTCTAGTAATTTGCCTAAGCTTGCCTCTTAAGTCTAATTTTTCTTTAAAGACTGAGTATAATTGAAAGCCTTGTTATAGTCGTATACAATAAATCAATTGCTCCCAAAAGGCAACTGCCTCTCAGAGCAGAGTTGTTATTCTGTTAGTCTCAATTCGGTGTAGTTGCATTGACTTGCATGTCAGTCCATGCATAGACCACGCTACGAGTTCATACAGAGAGGAAAAGGTCTTTCTGGTGATTTCAGGCACTCGGTGTAGACTTAAGGGCCTAAGACTTATCTTCAAAAATTTATTAGGAAGCCTCATTGCTCAAAGGGACCTGAAATGCTAGAAGACTCATTTGCCTGATGGGATTTCCAAAAGTACTGCAGCACCCCGATCTCATCATGTGGAGGAGTTCGTGTCTGTCAATGAGAGAGGTATGGGATGATATGCTGTGTATACCAAACGAAGGTTAAACAGAAATGCATTAAAGTATTTGGTTCTCCTTCCCTAGGGCTTTGGCTGTGCTGGGGAGGAGAGCCAGCCACGTAGTGCGTTCAGTTAAATTTGGTGTTCCTGCCTACTGGATGGCAGGGGGTAAATGTTGTATGTTGTTGTCAGCTGCTGCTGAGGTCTGGGCACAAGGGATGCAATTGTTTATGGTAAATTTGCCCCTTTTAATGAGGACACACTGCTAATGAGAGAGTGTTTTGGAGAAGGGTTCATTAGTCATTTACTATTCTTGTCGCAGCTCAGAGTTAGGCTGGAATCGCTGGCTTGACATTAATGCACGCTGTTCTGCCTCACTGCTGGAATGTCTCAGGATACTTCATGACACGGGACAGATAGGTACATCAGCCGAGGAGAGAAAATGAAGGCTAATTTCATTTTTCTCTAAGTATTTCTGCACAACAAATTACATGTGGTTGGAATGCAGGTAGTCATGTGTGCATTCATCCTCTGGGTAGTTTCGGATGGCATTTTGAAGAGAGGATTCTCCCACGTGGACTTTGGTCTTGATAGGATGAGCTTGGCGGGATCCCTGGGTATGCACCTCAGATACTGACTTCGGAGCAAATGGGGGAAATCTGTTTATAGGAGCCGTATTTGTGCTGGTTTTAATGTAGTTAGCAGGGAGGATTACAGTAGTGAATACACGGGGACAGGAATTGGAGCATGAGCCAGTAATGTGAGTATCTACCCACAGAATTACTGAGCTTCCATGCAAGGGTGTCGTGAGGATAAGTACATCGAAGGCTGACATATTCAGTTACCATGGTAATGGAGGCTGTATAAGTAAATTAGGAAGGTCCATTGGAGATTGAAAACATGGAAGAAATATGCTGTTGCTGATCAAAACCACTGCCGTCGTACAGCAACTCCCAGCTTGTTGTTTGGAAAGGCGCTGGTTTATTGTTCCTTTTTCTTACTGTGCTAGCACTAAAAGGTAGCATCAGATCAGGAGCCCGCTGTGGTAGAAGCAGTACAAGCAGAGGTCAAAGAGCTGACCCTGGCCCCAGAAGCTCACAGTTGACATACTTTGTGTACCTTCGCACAAATACCTACCTGGCTCGACCTTTTCTGTCAGGCTACCATGCCCAGCCAGGACGAGTATGAACAAACACATCTACAGAGAAACAAACTAAGGATAAAGCAATGGCTACCTCAGATATATTTGGAAACAGATCATGGAGGATTTCCTAGCAGGGCCCATGGGGGATGGAGAGGAGATGTTACAGAGGGGGGAACCTCTCAGCATCCCCATGTTCTGAGGCAGGTAGTGCAGAAGGTAATTCTGGTGACGTTGGGCACAGTGAAGGATGACAAACTTAACAGATTTTAACCCAAACAGAGGATGGAAGACTTGGAAAAAGAAGCATCATTCAACTCCTGATTGACTCGTTAATGTATAAGGTGCCAGGGTGAGCAGTGAGCTAAGCCCAGAAGTTGCTCCAGTTGGGGTGATGCAACAGAGCTTAGCAGAAGTTCCCCTTAAAAGAAACCCATTGCTATGGACTGATCTTTCCTACGTGGGTAGTAGCCGGCTGGACAGAACTGTAACTTCACTGGGACTTTCTGGGTATTGCAAATTGCCTTCATTCATTCGGTTGTGGAGCTGTCAGGGCAGGGGAAGCTTTCCAGCAAAACTTGCCCTTTACTTCACTAGATATTATTAAAACCCAAACCCAATACCCTCTAGATTTCTGTCTGTTGACATAATACAGTGTTATAAATCAGCCAACTCCCATGGAAAAGGGAAGTACCACAGAATATTTTCAGAAAACCATTTTTATATGCATCCTGCAGTGTTCATCACTTACATAACCGCTTTATAATTTAAGTATTCCTTTGTTAATTTGACTCCCTCGAAGTACAGCTTCCGGTTTTGTTGTTACTTTAAAAGATACCTTGATACCTAATAATGAAAATACTTTTTCATCTTGAAAGTATTTTTAATGAAAAAAACTATGAGTTACTGTTTGGCTATAAGCAATACCGTGTTCACTGATGTTGCAACAGACTAGCAACCTCCATAGCCATGAAATAGGTTTCTATTAAGATATTTGCATTGTGTAGTTTGGTGAAATGAGAAAGCTCCACTAGCGAAGAGCCATTTTGAGTTGCAAAATTAAAAGCTATTTTCTGGTTCACAGTTTGTGATTGTATCAGTCCAGCTAATGTTGTCCCACACGGGGCAGCTTGAAGATTGCCGTGTGAATTGGGTTGTGTCCATGCTCGTGCACATGTAAGGAAAAATGTTTTCTCTGCCTCTAGTATAAAGTTGTTTCTGTGGAGACCCAAGTTCCTCTTGATTTCCTTTTGTATGTCTGAGAAATACGGGTTGCCTTGGAAGAGAAAAAACGCCACCAACATAGAGTCGTAGGATGGTAGTGGCAATTCAGAAGGAAAGCCACTTGATCAGCAACCTGAGAGCAGAGCAGCTGAAGCATTCACTAGGAATCTGTTTTCCTAGCAAATGAGTGACTTTTGAATGTTTAATTAATAGGCTATGTGTTGTTCTGTTGCTTTGAAATGTTTTATTTTTGAATCAGTTGGATACAGCAAACATTTGTGAACTGAAATGAGAACGCTGACATAGCAGCTGAAACGAAGGCTTAACTTAGATGCTGTTATCAGCTGAAACACCAACAGTAGCTGTTATTTGTATGACCGTAATTCCACAGGTGTGTATTGTTACGGACTCTACAAGCATGTAGTAAGTAGTATGGCAGGTACCAAGAAGTTTACGAATCCTAGTGGTGAAAACAAACTTCAAATGGGAGGAGAAATAAACAGGAGAAGAGGATTTTCCAAATCATGAAGATGATTAGTGCTAAAGGGTGGAGATCTTTAAAATCTCTGTCTGGTGACCAGTGGACTGGACACACTGCCTCAGAAATGCAAGGTATTATAAAAAAAAGGTAGTGCTTATCTAGCTTTAGGGTAATTTTTATTACAGCAATAGAAAACTCTGACACATATATGTGGCCTTGTGTAAACCACTTTCCTTTTCTCTCTCTTTTACTAGTATTGCTGCAGACATGATACTGCTGTTAATAGAAGCTTCCCAACAAGCAGGTGGTATGTGCTGGTGAACCCAGGAGCATAGAGCTGAAAGGAGCAGTGGGGTCTCACAATCTGCCCCCCCAGTCATTAATGAACACCCAACAGTGATTCACAGCACCACCTGCTCTCTACTGTGGAGCCTGAACCATACCTATCAGTCTTATTAAACCAATACATCACTTTAATAAGATCACAAGTTTATTAAATGCAACAACATCAGTAATGTCAACATAAAGTAATACGATTATGAACTCAGGTTGTAATGCCAGCCTTGAAAGGAGCAGCAGCTTGGGATGGTTGGGCTGTATGCAAGGAGAGCACAAGTTGGCCTGACCTCACTCATCCAAGCCACTTTAGTGGACTTCCCAAGTCATGACCTGTGCTCAGCACCTACCATATCTTGTTACATCGACGTTAGATGCAAACACCTGGAACTGCCATTGCTTTGGAAAATCACTGTCCTTTGCCAAATAATTTAACACAACAGTGCACTTTGTAAATAAGGTGGGTCATGCAGAAAACTAATTGCATTTCCAGTGGTTTTACGAAATGCTGTAGGGGTGACAGAGATCATACAGTAATTGCCACAGTAATCTCTCTCCTCTGTGTTAGGTCATTGAGGGAAATCTTAAATTTACTCTTCACTGCAGTCAAATATTGGAATCTATCTGGCATAGATATATCTGGCAAAGTATGGGGGATCTGAGGGTGACACAAATGGTATGGAATAAGGGGTGGAGGTTGTACTGGGTCTGGTTGGGATGTTAACTTCCCCTGCAGCAGCCCATACAGTGCTGTGCTCTGCGGTATCACACCAGCGTTGTGTCTGCTGCTGAGCAGTGCTGGCACAGCATCAGGACTCTCTCTAACCCCCCAAGGAGGTGAGCAAAAAAGTGAGAAAAGAAACACCACCAGGGCAGCTGACCTAAACCAACCAAAGGGATATTCCATACAATATGATGTCGCAATCAGCAATAAAAGGTGGAAAAAGGAAGAAGAGGGGAGGGGTGGGCTCTCATGAAAACATCGGTCCTCCTCCCGAATGCTGGCTACGTGCATTGAGGTCCTGCTTCAAGGACATGGTCAAGCATTGCTCATTCGTGGGAAACAGAGAGTTATTTCTTTCCTCTGCACTTCCACATAGCCCTTATTTTTTTTATTATTTTTTTTCCCTTTTCCCCTTCCCCACCCCCAAACCTTTTTTTTCCCTTTAGTTAAATTGTTTAGTTAATAATCTTTCCTTAATAATAATTATTATTTTTTTCCCTTTAATTAAATTATCCTTATCTCAACCCATGAATTGTTCTTTATTTACTTTGTCCCTTCCTCATCTAAGGAGGGGGAGTGAAAGAGTGGTTGTGGTGTTTAGCTGCCTAGCACGGTAAAACCACCACACCTAAACAAATAGCCTCAAGCTGGTACAAATCTCAAGAGAAGATTAGGTACAGTATCAAAAGGACACCAGGTCCAATCCATTGAAATGTAAGTAGAACAAAGATGCTTTACCCGGCAATGATTTAATCTTGCTTGATTGCTGATTGATTCGATGGACGTCACTAAAAATATGACACATTCACAGCACCTCAGCCTCTCATCAGTCATTTTAATTTGCACTCTCATATATTTCAAATATGTTCTCAAGGTGACTCGGTTTTGTTTTTGTTTTGTTCCCACTTCACAAATTAGAACTAGAAGAATGATGGGAGGACTGAAATTCAAAAAGTGCTAACCAGAATGGTGTTTTATTTTTAAGACATAGTAGAGAGGCTTTATTAGTGTTAAGTAAGATGCTTTGAAGAAAGCTATTTTTTTAAATTTTAATTTTCTTGAGAGGTATGAAGATTCCTTGCAAGGTATTAATGTCATGTAATCAGCTTCTTGTAGGTGATAGGAATGTAATAATACTTATATGACCTTTCTTTAGGGAGTTCGAAGTGCTTGCCACACAAAATGTTTTGTGAAGTCTTACCAAATAGATAAATTTCTGTTGGAAGGCTTGGGCTTGTAGGTGTCACCTGAAGGAAGTTTTACCTCTAAAGCAATTAATTTGATGGTAAACTTTGGGCGTGTACTGAAGGAATTCTGTGGTTTTCTTTTTGCTGAAGTGTGTAACTGAATTGCATCTCATTCTGGAAAGGAGCAGTAGCTTTTAGCAGAGCAGAAAAGCAGCATGGAGCACTTCAAGATGAACCTGAAGAAACAATGTAGACAGAAAAATACAATTTGGTAGGGATTTGAGTTTAATGCTTAAACGAGAAGAAGATGTGAGTGACCAAAATACAGAGCTATGAGAGAAACAGTCAGCTCTACAGACAAAACTTCCATAAAAATAATACAAATTTTAATTTTGATACCAAAGGTAAATCTGCATTTTGAGTGAGGATGAAGGACACTCGAATAAGCAATCACTTAATGAACAATGCTTATTAAGTCGAACCAGACCTAGGGCCTTCAGCATAATGCATAAAAGCAAACAAATTTCTGAAGCCATGTTTCTGATTTCTGTCCCCACAAGACGTGATGGTTGTTGCAGAGATGGCTGTAATGCGTGAGGTGTCTGTAGGCAGTGCTAAAAACGTAGCAAAGTTTTTGCATTTTGTAAGACTTCCATAAATTGTGGCAGATGGCTTCCTCGGGCAACTTCTATTAGCTTCTGACTAGAATATTGTAACTCAGGGAGGCTGAAAAGTCATTTTCATTATTTTCTGACTGATTTTTCCCTGCTAGATAGATGTATTTCTTGCACAGGTGATAGAGTTGTGGAAAATAGCCAAATAGAATTGGTATGAAATGCAGATATCTCTATAACATTCAAAATTGTGTTGGATCACCTCATAAATGATAAGAAAATAATAACACATTTTACAGAGAAAATAATTTGATTTGCACCAAATATATGTGTCTGTCTGGCCTAGGACTTGAACATACCTGAGGCCTACACAAGAACTTGCACAGTGTGTTTTCAGCCCGTCTCTACTTTGATTGAGTCTGCTCAGCCTCCATTTCCCCATCTGTGAATGGCATTAGTGTTACAGAGTCCCTTTGCAAAGGACTTGGAGGCAGACAAACTGACTGAAATGTAGAAGTGTCATTAATGCTGTTTGTTTTCTGAGTTACAAGCCAGTGCTTCAGCCATCTCCCTGCACCTTTCTTTGTGAAAACACAGAAAAGTTACAATTCTGGCAAAATTCCTTATATATATAAGGTCTTCAATGTTTGCCCCTACTTACTAAAATAAATTAAAAAATATATATATAATAAATAAAAATTAGATTGCTAAATTTTGACATTGAAAAGGAAACCTTTTCTTTGTTTTCGTGGTAGGCATGATATATTCATTATGTAGGAGAGAGGTAAGGTACCGCTGAATGGCTATCCCAGCACATTGCCAGGTGCTGGTGGAACACTCCTAAGTGTATAGATGAGCAGGTGATTTTAGTGTCTGAAAGATTTTCTTTTCCTTTCCTGTTTCAATGGTTTCTCAGCCACGGGTGTTTTTTGAAGCTTTGAAATCCACATAGCAAGCAGACTTTCAAGTTCTGGCATAAACAAAAAAAAAACGTATCAGTGGAAGGAGGTAGGATTCCACCTTCCTGCATCTCCTGAGAATCCATTTCTGAATTGTTTTGTCAGAGGCTCTTTAATTTTTAAAAATTCAGTATGGTTCTTTTTCTGCCTTTTTTAATGAATAATAGAGATCTACAACATCTGTGGTGGACGTAAACAATCTCTACATAATAGGCTTTTATGGGTTGTGGGGTTTGAGCTGAGCTTGTGGATGTGTTTTGACTTCTGGGCCAGGAGTGAGAAAATAGCAGTGTGACTGACCTCACTGTACGGTTACTCACTTCATGCTGTGAAGTTACATCTTCAGGTTATCATTTCACTGTAACATACGAACTGGATCAAGCAGCAATGCTCTCTTATGTTACCTAAAACCACGAATCCTGGTCTGAGTTTGAGCAAATAAGTGTTTTGTGTTTGTGAAGACACAGAGGGCCTTGCCAACCTCGACTATTCCATGATGCTGTGAATATGGGTGAGAAGTCACTCCAGGAAATTTAATGGAAACAGCTATAGAGAGTCAAGAAAGTCTGGACTAGTTGTAGAATAGCAGATGTTTGGACAGTCCAGATGTGTGGCTTTATCAAACTCAAAATCACTGTTGTGCTACAATAACAATGCTTTGAATGTTCCTTTTATCTACTCAAGGGCAGTGCATGAATGAAGTTGAGTAAATCAGAAAGATTCTTCAACCTTCTAGGTCCACAAAGCTAGTCTGTAGTTCTGCAGTCATTTATACTTCATTGGCAGTACTGGTTGTACCAATTTAATCTTGTTCAGATGCGGGTATAAGATCACAATTCTTTCAAGTTAGAGATAAAGCCTGAGTTTATTCCAGCCTTGACAGTTGATGCAGATTGTTTGCTGGGTGTGGAAGAAATGGGCAGTCCCTGATCTGGCCTAAAGCTGGAGTGGCATGGATAGGAAAGACAAATAGTACCTGATCTAGCATAAAGCCTGTTAGACTTGCATGGTTAAAACCTCAGGTTTTTTGTAATCTAATTATGCTCACAAGACTGCATTTCTACCAAATCAGTGCTTTGCATCATATGGCCATGGTGGTTTTCATCTGCTTCTAGAAGCCCTACAGCTAGATTTGCTGTATCATTGAACTGTGGCCTTCATGTCAGGCCGTTTTGTTTCTCTACCAAACCACAGATTATCTCCTACAGGTCCTATAAGACTATTTGTGCTGCCCAAGAGAAAGCACACATGATTTTAGCAGTCTGGAAAAGAGAGAGAAATACAGAGAAAGAGTGGGAGTTTGAGAGGAGAGATGTTTGAGAAGTTTTAGAAGGGTGAAAAGAATGCAGGAAAATAATTAATGAGATTACAACTTCAGCATTGCAGCCATTATCAACCTCTTACAAACTGCCTCTTTAGTTCATTCAAATTGATGATGTCTACAGCCTTGTAAAAGATAATTCACACGTATTCAGTATTTGTAATAAACCCTCTTTCTTTTTTTCTCTCTCTTTCCCTCTCCTTTTTATGATACCCCATATTCATTGCCTATTGCTTTAGACTGACAGTTTCAGATTAAAAAAAAAATCATTTATGGACTAATTTGGAAATGCTAATTTAGCAAATGTTTAGTTGTTGTGCTTTATTTCCATCACACATAGTAGCTGTCATTGGTTTCACTGCAGCTATGTGTGCTTTTTTTTTCAGATGAAATACAGGTTTAAAAACTAGTGTTTTAACTTCTCTTCTACTAAGCACTGAGATTACACTAATTTTCCTGATTTCAATATTTATTTTATTTTCAGAATAAATGCTGGTCCTTATTGCATCCTGTGAAATTATAGGTACAACCTTCCAAAGTTCAGTTTAATTTGATTATATGTTATTTTTATGGCAGGAATATCCAGTGACTCTAAAAAGACTTTGGAAGCCTGTGGCATTTTATGCTGGTCAAATAAATATGTATCCATTCAGGACTTTAAAAAAAAAATAAATACAAGCACTAAGGAAATCTAGTGGATAGTACAAGAAAATGAGGTTGAACTCAGCACTACTGCTGATCTGTTGCATGTGCCTGGAAAAATCCCTTCAGAAACATGTTCATCTGATTCTGTTTAGATTACAAACTGTCTGGGGAAAATTCTCCCTTACTACTTGTACAGTAGCTCTCATGATGTATGGGGTTTTGCTCTTTAGATATTAGTATTATTTATAAATAATAAATGAAAATGATATTTTCTACAGTTTGCTGCATTTGTTTCAATGAATATTGTTTTTCCTCCTTGTATTACAAAAATGAGTAAGAAGTAATCTCTGATTTATGTGGCATCTGCGTAATGATGGATCCTGCAGTTCGCTTCAGCAGTCCTATGCCTTGATTTCCCAACGCTGCAAATGAATAATGCCATTCTTTATTAATTATTCCTTAAAATGCAGATGTTTTTCAAGATGCCTCATTGGCTTCTGGTATTATATTCCTGTGACTGCTGACTTTCCATGGAAGCCTTAGCAGAGTGTTGATCATTCTGGGGCTAGATGACAACCTGTGAGACTGGCTGGGAAGCAGAAAAATGGTTGAGTTGTGTTAATGGGGCTTTGAAAGCCGGCACAATGTGTTGTAAAAACAAGTGTGTTGACTTAAAAAGAGCGTGTGGATTGATCTGGCAGGATTTGTAGTTTTGGACTTGGTCACTGGCTCCCTGTGTGACCTTGAATACATCACCTGGCACATCCGTGTCTCGGTAGCTGCATTTTTAAAGTGTAAATAGAAGCCAGAAAGGGTGACAGTTTAATTACTGCTACTAACATATATGTCAGCGGTGCAGAGAGGTGCTGAAGAAGCATGAACAAACTGCTCGGTGCCTTCTGCCAATCCAAGTGATGGCTGAGGGGACTTCCAAAATGTCCTCCGAGGAGGCAGGGACCAGGCAGAGCAGGCCGGGACTGAGGCCTGTGGTGACAGCTGGCTTCACCTGGAGGTGATGGCTGCAATATGCTGTTCAAGTCCAAGGTCATCTAATCCCCAGGCCTACACGGAACCCTTCGGCTCTGGAAGTTTTCGGTGAATGTCAATATGGCTCATAAAGCAGCACAGGGAAACCTAGAGTCTTGGAGTGCTCCAATTCCATTTTCTCATTGAATCCCCATGTGAGGTCACTCCTGGAAATCAATTATTATGAGCAAAGTCTAAAAGTCTAAAATAATAAAATTATTATGAGCAAAGTGCTGTGCCTAGTAGGTAGCAATTTATTGAATCAAACTAGTTCTGGAAAAAAACACATGTATTTAAGTAGTCACCTCACACAAGATACTTTTCCCTGCTTGAGTTGTACCTTTGTCTCTCTTTTCTTCAAGGTTTTCACCCTGTGAATGCCTTGGCATTGAATATATTTAGTGCCTAAGTAACATATGGAAAAATAAACAAAGCAAGACAAGAATTACCATGATGAAAAGGCAGTGAGAATAATGAGATGAGTATTCCAAAGTGAACATGTGTGTTCTGCCTCAAAATTTTGAGCTGTTATTCAAAACTTTGATAAGACATTAGTTTTACATCTGATGTATCCTTGTGTCATTTGTGGTGTAAAGCTCTCTGTGCCCTTGTAGTTTGGAATTTAAACAGAAGTTTATATAGTGTGTGTGTTTGAAACCTGGTGGAGACAGCTATACAGAATAATCTTACAGTCCTAAACATTTACTTTTTTTTTTTTTTAACCTGTTTTTCAGTATGTTGTCATGAGGCATGTGTGTATATGTAATTTACAACTCAAGTTTTCCCTCGATGATTTACAAACTACATACAAAATGTTTTACCACTGAGGGTAGCTTACAGGGAGCCTGGGGACACATTGAAGGAAATGTGAAGTAAAGGAACAGGAATTAAATCATGTTCTGACATCATTTATGAACTGCTGGCAAAGATGGACATTGATGTTGCTGAGTTAAGTACTCTCTCATAACCAGTAGATGGAGCTTTCAGTAATAGAGTTTCTATGTGTTCCTCAATTATGAAGATTTGTTGAAGCACATTCTGAACAGACAAAAGTATAGTAAGTGTATGCAACTATAGAAAAGAGAATATTACTTGTATAACAGACATCATTATTTGTGTGAGTCCACCTTATTTTGAGAAGAAGCCCAGGAACTCCTATGCAGGCATGTTGGTAGAGAGATCCAAAAGCACTTGTGCCTAAATTTCTGGATAGTGAATGCACACAGGGAGCTCAAAAGAGCTAAGCTTTCCTGTGAGCTGCTAAAGCAGAGATGGTGACAATGGTCAGATTTTCAGAAAGCAGTCAAGTGCTTTGAAAATTTGCCTTGTAAATAAGCAATCAGAATTTCAAAACTACTCAGCATTCAAGCACATGTAGAAAAAACAAACACTGTGATTACATTTCATCACTTTGTTCAGATATGTAAACAGGAACTGACTTCTTTTAAAACTGTGCCTATAGTTTTATATACTGAAGTCTTTACTGCGGAGCAGAATATGAAAAAGAGGTTTACACTAAGTTAAATTTCTAAGCAGTATAATTTTGTTGGTATCCTTAGATTTTGATCAGTAAACCCAAGCCACTGCTTCTACGTAGAAGAAATAACTTTTTTTAGACATAGTATGTAATCTGGCATGGAAGATTTTGTTATTTCAGTAGTTTAACTTACGTGATGTCCATACATTTCTAGCAGTGATCCCGTTCTGCTTTGCCATGCTTTTATGGTTGTAGAACTTGAACTCAATTTGTTGCTTCCTGACAGTGAAACATCCCTCTGATTACCATCTCATCTTCTATGTAAGGAATACTGAAGACTGTAAGTACATAAGTGCAGGGAAAGATCTTTAAGACTTTCTAGATAGTGCAGATGTCTTCTTTTTTCTTCTTTCTAATTTCATTTAACGTTTTCTCTAACCTAAGTGTCACGTATACATCTGTTTTATGGATTCTGGATAGTGGTGAGTGTTGTAGATTCTGCCAACTTTCTGTTTAAAACAAAACAAAAATCACCATGACAAAACCGGCTTTAAACTCAGTGACCTTGAAATACAAGTCCTGACCTCCATTTCTCATGGTTTGATCTATCCTCTGTCCTGTTGGTCCGATGAAGATGTGAAGATGCATCCCCATTGCTCTGCTTATATAATTGCTTTTTGGTTGAATGAACAGCAAATTCTGCTGCATGTAATGCTTTATAGATAGGAATGATGTGTTCCAATGCATATAATTTTTCTAGATTAAATTTTAGCAGCTAGCTTTCTTATATGTGCTTTGACAAACGTGGTTACTGTGATTAGTTAAGTACTGAAGGATGCCACCATTTCTGCTGTGCATCCTTGAAGGGGTTTAATGTATTACAAGTGAATGATAATGATGTACCTCTTGATTTTATGTGATACTTTTTTAGGCTGCAGTACAGATCAGTTCAAGTCATGGCAGCAGTCCCCAGTGGGAACTGATGTGTCTTGTTTCTCTTTCAGCTGAAGCCAGTGACAATTTTGGCACTGATTCAGTAGGTTAGTTTTTGGCTCCTGTGGCTTCTATCTGTGCTGTAGAGATCAAAGAGACATTGCCTTCGCAACCAACACTCAGTGCTAGAAGAACTAATTACATTTTAAGGAGTAATGAGTGGGTCTGGGAAATACTGGTTCCTTTTTATGAATACAGAAGTCCATGTATGTTCTGGTGGAAGAAACTGAAAGAATAAGAGGAGAATAGCATAAAATAGATGCAATTTTGCAGAGTTTTGAAAGGGAGCAGGCAGAAGGATAGAAAGACCTGAGTATTAAAGACTCGAGCAGCAGAAAGGGGACATAATGTTTAGTCATTATGTGCCAGCCTTTCCAAAGAGAAAAGTATCTTCTGGATAAAGACTGTTGAAAGTGAATGGGACTTGAGTATTTTGAATCGCATGATTCCACTTTGGATTTTCAAAAGAGTTTAGCATGTGGGATGTTGATTAGAGCCTACCCGAAAATGAAAGGAGGTGGGAGAAAGGAAATTATTTTCCTCTGCTGAAAGTTTTGATGAAAATGAAAAGCATTTTGCTTTCAGATTTGATTTGCTTAAATTTAGGAAACACAGGAAGGAACAGGTTTTTTTTTAGGAAGAGGAATAATGATGTACGAGCAATATAAAAAGCTCCAGACATTAGAAGGAATGCATTTTTGAAAAGCAGGGAAGTCAGCCCGAGCCAGTAGGCTTTCGTATTCTGGGTGTGCAGCTACAACACGGTGCAATTGCTTGACCTTAGAGCACCGTAGCCATGGAGCAAGACACAGCTGTGTAAGTACGTTTTTCAAATAACGCTCTTCATTTTGAAAAATGCTGAAATCTGTAACACCTGAAATTGGGTCTAAAAACCCAATGGCTCACGTCCTTTCTCAGGAGAACATTTTCCAGAGCTAGGGGATTACGTACGTTCTGAAAGCAATGTGCCACCATCAAATACATTGAACAGCCAAGTAACCTGATGGTCGCCTTTCCCTTGTTCTTTTTACAGTAGCTACCTCTAGTTTGAAAGCCAGTTTCACCTTTTTGGGAGCCTAAAATTGCTTCTCTGCAATGTTTGTCTTGGATTGTGCGTGAATTCCAAAAGCCAGCAAAGAGCATTGCTACCAAGAATTCACCTGTACGTTTCACTGCATAGAAATATGCCCCAACCATATGATCATGTAATTACTGTTGTCATACGAAACAAAATATGGGCACAAACCCCAGAGTGTTCATTTCAGACTGGAATTTCTTGATCCACGTAAGCAGTTCCAAGAACAGACGAATCGATGGGCTTGTGGCTTGCAGTCTAGGAGAGCAGCTGTGTACTTGGCAGGCAGGAAAAGCCAATTACTATCAAGTTGTTTCTGTGGACTTCTTTCATTCTTTGTAAAACGTGTTCACAGCGTTACTTGAGTGTTGTGAAGTGCAGCCTTATAATTTCTCAGGTTAGTCTTCATGCTTGCTTTTATCATCAAGGACATTGAGAAGTTCTCTGTTGAATCTGGCCTGGAGGAGCCAGAGACTCACCAGAAGTTAGCCTGGATAAAAGGCTAGAACAAGGGAATGTTATCCTGTGTTTGTGCAAGAATTCCCCAAAGGAGGAAATATCCCTGACATCCATTTGCATTCTTTCTGAGCCATCCAGTCACCTTGGATGTGCGAGTCTGGCCCTTTGGTCTTTGCTCCTGTCTTTATTTTCACTGCAGCCATTAAGCAAGCTAATAGAAATAAAACTTGTCCTTTTTGCCCTCTGTTTAGCATCCTGCCTCGAGCACAAGAGTCATTGAGCATAATGTTCATCCAGTAAATACAAGTGAAAAGGATACTATTCATTTGCAGTTCTATTAGTGGAAGCTACGGTTAACAATTCAAATCTAGGGAGAAAGATAATTGCAGGAGCTGATTGCCAACCATCCTCCTATGTTGACTCACAGGGCAAAATGAGTGAGAGTGAGAAAGAGAAGCTAAAATTATAGTATAACTCTCTGAGGAATATTAATGTAATAGTTTTAACATGATCCTGCTCACGTTTTATCAAGTAATGTTAATAAAAAGGATGGCTCTGGTAATTTTTGCAATATTACATTTTCCTTGGAATAATTGTGACTTGACACTCACTTCGCAAACTAATGAAACTTTTACGTTTCTGAATGTTTCTGTAATTTTTGTTATCTAGGTGAAGATGATACCTCTGGGCTGAGAAAGTACATTCTGGAATTTTAATCTTGTTTGCTAAAATATTTATGTGCAATACTCTGAAGACATCGTACTAGTGGAGGATCTTTGTTTGTGGGAACACGTTATGAAATCTGCGGGATTCCTTTGAGAAGCTCGTTAACTATACAGAGGCGGTTCATTTAGGGTTAATGCAAATGTAAAATTTGTGCTCTGGCTTCCGTCAAGAATCCGGGCCCCCGTGTACCTTGCGTTGCCCTTGCTTTGTAGCAAGCAGATAGCCCCTTCCCTAGGGACCCAACCGTCTGCTCACCGGAGAGATTGCTGCAAGCAGATGAAACACTTGAGGAGGTAACAACAGAACCAGCAGAGCTTGGCTAAACAGCAGAATTCACGGTTCACTGCCTACATGGCTAATTATTGAATTGTTTGTAGACCCTGAGCTGAAGGTAAGTTTTAGCTTATTGTTAGCCATGGTCTGCACACCCTGTGTGGTGTTAATACTCAACCTGTGGCAGGAACAGAGCGAGGATGCAGTTACTATGAGTTTCAGCAGAGAAGTGATTGATTTAGGGACTTGGGCCACTTTCTCAGCTGCTTTAGAGGCAGGTCACTTAGTGACTGTGAGAACTGTGAGAACATTCGAGAGTCCAAAAGCAGTAAGAACCACCTGTACGTCTGATTTGAGAACAAGCAACAAGTACGGTGTTCCAGCTATGTCCAAGTAAATCGATTACTTGTTGCTTGGCTCAGCTCAACCCACACTTTGAAGCCTCTCCGGTTCATCTGTTGTGGGATCTTGTGTTCTGTGCTCTGCTTCCTTAGCTGGAGAGCCTGCCCTGTAGGGATACAGTTGTTGGGCAGCTGAAGAAGAGCTACTATCCAGTGAGCAATTGGTAGTAAGTTACTGTTCTCTCAGCTGACTTAGCTCCAAACCGTGCTCCCTACATGTCTTAGAGACACGAACCTCCTCCCGGAGTGGGACAAAGTGGGCTGCTCTGTGCTGTCAGTACGAGGCCTGTCTGTACTTTTCTCCATTCCCAGTGCATTTCTGTGTAAGCTCATTTTTAGCTCTGTCTTTGCCCCTTATCTTAAATCCAGGTTATTATTTGCTGCTGTTTGCTAATGCTTCCCCCCTACATAGCCAATGCGTTTTGTACACAAAACAGAACTAAGATTTTCTATTAGGTTTACTTTTCCCTGTTATGTTAGGCTGCTTAATGAGGCCAGCCCAGGATAAAAAAAATATTAGCATCTGCTGTATGGAGCAGCACAGAAAGCTAATGCAATGCATTCAGGTAGGTCTTATGTATTCTGTCAAAAGAAAGTACCTCCTGGGTGTTCGTTGCTGCAAATGAGATATAAAATAGTTTCACATATCCCTCGGGTATCAGCACTGTTCACTCCATCAGACTGCAGTGGACAGAGATCCATTAAAAGTTTTAAAACTAATCATCTGCTCGGTTATGATAGCCTCACCCTGCTTGGCAAGGTATTGTCAGCCTTCCATCACTCTGTCAACAGTGCTGGTTTGCAGTGGTTAGAAGTGTAGCTATTTTTTGCAGCTATTAACAATCTAATTCTTCCAGCCTTGGTTCCTACCTGCCACCTTCGGAGCATGTGTTCGATTTGGTTTTGTAACACGTACGGTACCCAGAAGAAAAAGGTCAAGAAAGGATTTTTTTTCCTTTCCAACATCTCTCTTCAGTAGAGGGATATAGAGACATACAGAGATAGTGAGCTAGCTGGATAAAATTGTTCAATTCTCCAGTGTAACTGCAGTGGTACTTTCTGGAAAGCTGCTGCATCAGTACATGCTATGTTGTAAATTAGACACAGCTTATTAGAAGCACACACCCCTCCCCACAGAGATCTGAATTCTTTTCACGTGCCTCCCAACTCTCGTCGAGGTAAACAGCAATGGTACCTTGTAGGATCTGTGTTTTGGGGGATTTACTGTGTCGGTGGCAGACCCCCTGCACTGGGCTGTGTGATAGGGAACGTGTCCGAGTGGAGGACAACTGGATGGTGGCAGAAGAAAGGATCATAAGGTAAGCATGAAAATGACAGCATTTTAAAGACAGTAAGTTTTTGGAGTATACCTTTCTGCTTAGTCACAGTATCTCAAATTATTATTATTATTTTATTATAAAGGCTTACATTCTCGTTTACTAGCATGACTCTCTGTTTTAGACCTGTGTTTGCGCATTCACATTTCTCCTCCTAAACTTGACTTTTGAATCTTGATACTTTTAAATAGGCAGTATTTTACCGTGTAGGAAAATGCAGGTAGATGCCCCTGTGCCCTTTAAGATGTGAAAGATACTCTTCATCTACCTTTTACTTTCTCTAAGATATTGTCTCTTCTCATGAACTCAATTCAGCTGAGTCTGAGCTTTAAAAGTCTACACATTGTATGCTAAAACCTGTACAGATAAGAAGAGAGAAAACTGTCCCTAGGAGTCTGCAACTCCCAATGAGACTTTTTTTTTTTTTAAGAAATGAGATTCTCGTATAAAACAAAAGGAAAGAGATGTCTTGATATGGGATATATTTCCAGTGTTGCTTCCATAGTAGCAGTTTTTGAAGTGAATGTACTGGTTCTGATCAGAGCAGCAAAGCATCTTTTAAAGAGGAGTTTGGCTCCTTAGAGGAACTAAAACTATATTTTTAATTTTTAAGGAAATTACTGTTTTTTCAGTGTGAACATGTAGGCACAAGAAAAGGAAGGTAGGAAGCTTTGTTATCTTAAAAGTCATCTTTTTGGTTGGGATCCAGAAGTACAATCCAAGGTACTGTTCAGGCAGGATCATTTGTGGAGAACGCAGGTTTTGTCTGTGTGGGGAAAGACAGGTTTGTTCTGAACATACACATATTATATATACATGTCTATTCAAGAATTGTTTGTATCCTGGTCATACAAAATTTCCTTGGACTTTTAAAAGTTTTAAAACTTCTGCCACCAAAAATCTTGCAAAGCCAAGATACTCTGAGAATTTCTGGGTGAAACCATTGCCATAATAACTAGCAGTTCTTACCATGTGGTAGAGGAATCTTTAGTGAGGGACCACTGTATTTTATCAATTGTATCATAATTGAGCTTTTTTCAAAATGAAGCCTGTTTTCAGAGGTGGGGGGAGCTAAACTAAATTTGGAATGGTTCATTAAAATGCGCAAAGGCCGGAAAGCACAACATATTGTTAAAATGATTAATGCAGTGCACTCAATTAATACATTTTAAGGCCAAAAGGGACCATTAGAACATCTCGTCCAGCTTCCTGAACACACAGGCTGCCAATTTCACCTGGGGTTACTGAGCCCAGTAACTTATGTCCGATTAATGCATACTGCCCAGGCAGTCATTCAGTCTTGATTTGAACACTTCAAAAGACAGAGATGCCTCCATTTCCCTTGGCAGTTTGTTCCGGTGGTTACCCACCTTCGCTGTATAAATAACTGAATAAATCCTGACTTCTGGTTTGTATGAGTCTGGCATTTCATGTCCAGCTACTGTTTCTTTTGATATCTTTCTGTCCTAGATTTTATGAATCTCCTTGGTACTTCCTATTTGCTTTTTCAAAAGGTATGTATACATGATAAGCTAGTCCCTCTTCCTTTTTAATGGGATAAATAGATTGAGGTCTTAAGGTCCTTTGCTGAAGGCCATTTTCGCAGGCCTACCAATCATATTTGCCTTTCTTGTTGTACTTTTCCAATTTTTCAAAATCCTCTGAAAATTGCAGTACCGAGCTGGACATCGCTGCCATGTAATTCCAGATTTGTTCAATGCATTTCTGACATATTCTAGGATCCCAGTGATCCCAGCTTTATTTGCCAAGCGTGCAAGCACAGCATAGAAAGCAACAAGTAAGGGAAGGGATGTGCAGCTTCATGCATCTCAGAGGAATCTGCTCTCTGGGCAGTGAGGACTGAGTGAAACCACCTATTTAATCGGCTTGAACACGTGAGTCAAACTGTGAAAGCCGTGCAGCTGGAGTTGTGTGTGTATCTCCTTACAGGAATACAGCAAGAGAGGGGAAACTCGAGATGTAGATTTCAGTTACACCTTTCTCCTGGTACAAACTTACATATGCTGCTTCTGTTGCTGCCACTTCACGTCCTCTCTGCTTTCTCAGAACGCTGGCATGTAAATTACTGATGAAAAACATACTCATAACCTTTCCTGCCCATTGCTTTGCCTGGCGTTGCAGAAGGAAGTTCTGCAGAACCTCACAAGGGCTTAAGGATCTGTATTATTCTGGAGCCAATTTGTCTCTAATGAGAGCTTTGCTTTTCAGTTTAGAGAGGACCCAAATGAGCCTGAAGAACTGGGTATTTACAGCAGTGAGTCAAGGAAAACATTGATTTCAAATATGTTCTCAACATCCCAGAACGTTCATTTTTGTGGGAGGATGAGTCAATACAATCATCTGATGCGTAGTAGTATTGAGAAGGGAGAAAAGGGGGAAAAAAACTGGGGGGGGGGATAGGCTGAATGTCTGAATGGATAACAGACTTTCTGCTTGAGTGATAAGGATTTTTAACTGTCCGTGCCCCACGTGGCTGGATTCTTTTAGCAGCAGCAGCCAGCACAACAGCTGCTTTTAAAGCAGCTAAACAATATTCACTCCAAACTCCAGCAGCTTTAAAGTCAGCACCTTGAGAGTCCGGATTTGGGCTCTAATCCAAAGCGCTCCCGTGAGGCCTGCAGACCTGACAAAACCTCTTAACCTTCTCCTTCCTTCTGTCTTTTTTCCCTTCTCACTTTGTGGTGAAATTCAGCCCTGCAAAATGAAGCTTTCTGGGCTTAATTTGTTAGGAGTGGAGAATTGCACAGTGATAAGGGCGGTGGACGTGAAGTTCCTCAGCATGAGCAGATAGTCCCAGAAGGGTTTGCCTCGAGTAAGGTGTGTGCTTAAATATCTTGGTGGATGAGGGAGATAGGTCACACATTTGTGGGAAACAGGCACCTTTTTCTTTCTTTGTAATCATGCTAAAAGCAAGGTTTTGCAGGGCAAGTGGCTATGTTATAACAGGAAAACACCCAGGGTCCTGTCAAGGTTCAGAAATTCGTCCACGTTGTTGTCTTTATTAAAAATGAGCGTTACTTTTGCCTCTGATTGCTCTGGTCTGCAGGTTTTCAGCTGGAGGAGCGAGGTGACAGAACCTCAGACGGAGGGGAGAGAAATCTGAGAAAGCAGATCTGAATGGAAATGAAGGTTAGGTGGTCGCTGGAGCTGGACGGGGGTGATTCACTTCTCCTGGAGACAGACATCAAAGACGACAGTCGGGAAAGGCCCCGCTGAGTACATTAGGATGTCAGAGAACAGTGTTAGCTTCTCATGCTCAGTGCTTGCTAACCTTCTCTAGCAGCTATTGACACTTAAGCAGAGGACTTGCTCTTGCCTGATCCCTGATGATTTCTTCTCTTCATCTTGTCATGGAAACAGTGAGATCTGGGAATGCAGTAACATTTAGGAATGTTACGGCAGTTTTAGTTTTGTAACATGAGAGCCTTTAAAGCAGAATGCCCCTATGGCACAAAAATGTCAATTTTGTCTAGCACTTCACCAAAACCAGATAGACCAACAATTTCACAGGTGATCTCTTGAGTCTCAGAACCTGGTTCTCAGCTGAAACAACTTTCATCTTGACAACTAAGTAGAACGAGCACTTGGCCTGTTAGTGATCAGTTGGCACCTGGGGTGCTTTGCTTTTACTATATTGAATTTGCACCAAACTTGGACACCCCAGAATTCCAGAGAAGTGGTAACTCTGCAGTGAATTTCGGTAAGTGCTGTAATTTGGTTAAGTAATGTGGAGTCCTGCCTGAAATTTAAAAAGCAGGTGGCAAGCAGATGAGCATCTCCTTGTTTTGATGTGCTTCCAACTCTGAAGACTTTGTAGCTAGGAAAGGAAACCCGAGGAAGAATAGCACCTACCTCTGTTTATAAAGACTGAGAATAACAAGAAAAAAGAGGTTTATGGGAGAGAAGTTTGCAGAAGATAGCTTGAGAATAACAAATTCAGCTGCAAGACGAAATAAAGAGTAAGGGGGAGGGTGGAAATGCTACAAAGCAAGCTGCTTTATGCATTCAGAGGCAAGAAAGAGTCTTCATGCTCAAGAGCTTAGGCTAAAAAGAGCTTAATCAAAGTCAATGGACAATTATAATGTTGGAACAAATGATGATAAAATACTGGATCTTGAATTTGATCCAAGGGAAGACAGAGGGGCCTAATGTTTTCCATAATTGATTTCAAGGCTCAGATGGGGAATACTGTGTATTATAGAAACATCAATTGTTCCGTTTTCTTAATAATTTAGACTGGCTGTTTCTTTGATAATGATGTTCTCGGCAGCTGTGAAAATAACATTCTGGGTAAACACAGGGTAAAGGCAAATGCAAGTACTTGACATCAGAAGCAGTTAGGAAAGGTTGCACTTTTTGCAGCAGTGTTAGGAGTAAATAAAAGAAAATACAAGCGTTTGGAGTCCATTATTTAGTAATTTGTATGCGGATGGTTTCTCAATTACTTTATGACTGCCTGGGACTGCAGGAGCCACACTTAGGGATTTCATGTTCCAACTGGATATTGTCAATAATACCTAACCTTTTCTGATAGATCTCGAGGTATTTTACAAAGGAAACCGGTATTGTTATGCTCATTTTACAAAAGGGGAAATTGAGATACAGAGGCATGTATTGATTTGTTAACTAAAAACTCAGGGACAGCGCTAGGAGAAGAATTCAGGGCTGCAGGGTCCCAGCTGCTTTTAAAGCCATGTTTATTCCAGAAGGACTCTGCTCTTCCTTCACGGTTGCGGTGTACATCGTGCATTTCCCTTTGTGACTTTTCCACTCATCCGCTCTTACACCTAGCGTTAGGAGCGAGTCCTTCTGCTCAGGTAGAATGGAAAAGGCCCTTTCAAACCCTGCTGATACCTGGAATTTCTAACACGTGCTGTTATCTTCAGTGTGTAGCCACCCCTTGTTGCCTTGCAGACATACACTTGTGTAGCAGTGCAGAGGTGAAGCTGTGACTCAGAGAGCTGTACCTGCAGTGCTTTGTATGTTCCAGAGAACCAGAGGTCAAATAGCCAAGAAAAAAAGGTATCAGACGTAACCATGCCTTGCCTGTGAACATCGAACATCACTCACTTGGGCAAATTAATAATTTGTGGAGGTTGTTTTATTTTGTCTTTTCAAAGTAGCACGAGAATGACTGTTTTCCCCTGTGAAGTGATAACTTCAGATGACAACATCCTGAGAATTTGTAAGCAGGTGATACCAAGGGCACTGTTAATTGAAACATTAGTGCCAAAAGTTGAATATTTCAAATACCTTGGAACAAAAATAGCCTTATCTCAGAGCTATATTTATTAAAGACATGGGCTTAAGGCCTAGGTCTTTATACCCATCCTTGCTATAATTCAGAAACTGCTGCATCCATATGCCAAAAGTGTTCTACCATCAAGGCGATGTAGTGGCAATACACCTGGAACCTCTATAGCCAATTGTGTACTCACAGATTTTCATAAAAAATCAGAATTTTGAAGTTTGAGGTGTTTGATTTGGGTCTTTTTTTTTTTTTTCTTCTTTTTTGGTGACACAAAGCAGCTCATAGAAACAAAGAAAAATTCTTCAATTTTTACTAGATAACATTCCGGAATATGAAGGCCATCTATATTGAAAAAATACATGGACAGCAGTCTAATTGCCCCAGATTTTCCAATAAATTATTTCAGAAGTTAACAAAAAGATCCTTTGTATATTACACTATGCAACCCAGCTCAATATTGGGTTGCTTGTTGCCATAGCTGCAGCTCAGGAAAATGCATTTTTCTCAAAGATTTATCAACAGAGATTGCAATGTTTTAGCTCTGTGTAGCAACACACAATATCCAGTGTCCCCAAGTTGCATATAAATTCAAACACTAGGGAGTCATTCAGATCACATTTGAGCTTTGGTACATGTAGCGCAAGAATAGCATCTCACTGGTTGTCCATTAATGTGTCTTGTACTGTCCACTCAGAAGATACATTTCACCAAGGTAGATTCTGGGAAGAGAGGAAACAGTTTAATCCCTAGGGTTTCAAGTGATTAAACTATTTTGCCAGGGTATAGCCAGGATACACAAAGCTCAGATCCCTTGCTTTTTGCTCAGCAGCTCTGAACTTTTGTGCTAGCCTGAATTTTGGAAATCCCAGATAGATCAGTGGCAATCGCTGTTAGGGAAGCTTGATTCAGCAGAGGCTCTAACATGCTTTCAGCTCCAGGGTGATGCAGTTTTAGAAGACAAAGGACATGATTTCAGTTGTTTATATAAATACACACATTTTCTGGTACTTCTCTGAAGTATATGTGAACATTTTCACTCGTTTGGGCTGGGCAATAATATAAGAAGTACTAGGAACTCACCAGTGGCAGCCCCCAGAGACTGAATCCTGTGCCTGTCAGGAGGGAAGAGCAGCTCCAGTGTCTGGGGGGGACTGTACCTCTTGGGGGCAGATGCTGAGCCACAGCCATTCTGACATTTCCACTGGGGAGAGCACCCGGTCATGCCAACCTCTTCTGTCCATTCGGGATGAAATATCCAGAAACTGCTGATGTAATAGCTTTAATCCTATGGAAGTAAGTATATAGAAAACTGTGTAGTTAATGGAAGTGGACTGAAAACGTTTGACATCTTTGATAAGTCTTTCTTTGGAAAGTGTTTTGTTCTGGAGTTATCTAAGAAACGAGACAGGATTTTAAAGGCAGCCTGGAGAAGCTCACCTCTGCACATAAAAATCAGGGTGCATTGTTCTCACTTTGGCAAATGCAAATCTCCTTCCTATTCTCACAGCTCATTTTTAATACTCTTAGTCCTTTCTTTGAACACAAAATTCTCTTAGAGAGATGTTTCTTTTTTTTTTTTTTTTAGAAAAAAGTAATTCAGCTAAGTCAAATCATAGTTTATTGCTTGTCTTGTTTTATGAGTCTCGAATCCTTCCCCATGATAGGAATAATGCTGAGAGGTTGGAGTATGAAGGACAAGCCAGAGACACTGAACAGTAGGAACCATTGTTTGCTTTAATATACATCAGACCCCACTGAGGTGTCTTAAGTGTTTTCTCCATTTCTTTCTCCCCCCTTCTTAAAAAAGTTAACGACGCGTAAGGAAAAGGCTGATAATGAGCTACTTACTGTCAGGATCATGGTTTGGGGGTATGGTGTTGTTAGGGAGATACAGTTATATTCTGGAGCCTTGTAAAATGTTGGTTTTGAACAACACCTTTTGTATGGTCAGGGATGGATTTATTAACTGGCTGTATGTGTATGTATCTCGTTAACAACAGTTTGATTTATGGAGGTTTAGACTCGGTACATTTTCAGTGTTGCCTTTTGCTTTATTTCTGGGAGAGCTTGGTAAAAAGTGGAATGTATTTTTTCCCAGGAGCTGGGGATTTTTGTTTTAACTCTTTGCTGGGTTCTGATTGTACATGCTCAGAATCAGTTTCTGGTTACAAGAGAGACGTCATCAGGCCACGTGGATGAAGTAGTTCTTTCTGGCATTAAGCTCCAGGAATCTGTGGGGAATAAAAGTAATCTTAATCAAGCACACAGATAACAAATTAAGAACCGGTATTAGCAAGTGTAACTATTAATGTATGTATGGCAGCTCTTATTTAAATTTGATGTGAATGTGATGTTAGAATCCAATGTCACTTCATTTATATAAAGAAACAGAGCCTTCACAACAGCATCACAAGTGTGTTTAACCTCTTAATGACCAAAATTATGCCCTCAAGGTGGTGTAAATACAGACTAACTCTGGTATCTTCAAGAGTCAGTCTGTTTTTAAACAGATGTCACTGCGATTACATTTACAGAAGATGAAAATAGGAGAGAAACTAAGTGCTGAACAGACCAATGCTGATAATGCAAGCCTTGTTTCATTAGAGCGGTTTCATAATTAATAAGGCAACCCTTGTTTGCTTGACGTATTTCATGCTAGTGAACTTTATATCACGTATTTTGTGTTGAATGAAGGAAGACCCTTGTTATTTCTGGCACTTTCAAACATTCGATTTATTGTCGTATCAGTATTCATTGCAATTTTTAGCATACAACTTGTCCTGGTTACAAGGTTAACTGGGATATATATCCATATATCCAGGACATGCTGGGTAAAACAGTCTGGGCTGCTTCTGCCAGCCTCCTGCCCCCAAGAATAAGCCCTGCTCCTCTTAGCCTCCCTAGGGAACACGAAGCAGAGCCACCCCTATCAGCATGACCCCAGATGGGATGGAATACCCCTTTGGGGTCAGGTGTCCTGGGTCTGTCTGCTCCCAGCTCCTGCTGTACCCCCAGCCTGCCTGCTGGCAGGACAGAGCAAGAAGCTGAAATGTCCTTGGCTTGGTGTAAGCACTGCTCTGTGACAAGGAAAACATCAGCATGTTATCAGCACTCTTCTCATCCTAATCCAAAACATAGCACCCTACTAGCTACTAGGAGGAAAATTAACTCTGTCCTAACTGAAACCAGGGCACTACTCCTTATATCACTCCTATTTGCTATTTACAGAGAGGAACTGGGACTGATAGACAGAATTAAATGTTCAGAGTTGCACAGGAAGCTTGCAATCATGTCTCAGAAGCCTCAGATCATCTTTAAATTTCTCTGTAGCCAACTCCTGTTGATGTAAACTCCAGCTCTTTCTAGCTGTCCACTTCTTACATGTCTGCATTTCCAAGTCCTTGACATGAGATTTATACCACCATTATCTCTCACCCCTGAATTTCTCCTGATAATGTTGGAGAACACAGAATTTTTCTTCCTTGTGTAAACATGAAATATTGCTGGATTTAAATAATAGAACATTTCAGGCAGGGAGGACAATGTGACAGATGTTCATATAAGGCTTTTGAGCAGCTATTGCTTTTGTCCAGAGAACGGTGTTTTTTTTGAGCTATATCGTCAGACTTCAATAACTATTTTCCAAAAACGTATTTGAACAAAATAATATTGTGCTTTCCAATGCATTAATGTAATGCCAGACCTTGTCATTTCTTCTCCTTTGCGTGTTAAGTGAAAGCTGGCTGTTTATATTATCTGCTGGATAATGTGTAATGGCTATAGAGATGAAGGGTAAAGCAGCAACCTTTAATATAAATTCTAGTATCTCAATGTTAACTACAAAGCTGCATTAAGCAGAAGTTACACAGAAAGGAGCTACTTGCTTTAGTCTGTCATGCTTTCAAGAACTAAGTATTGCTGATTCGTAATCATAATTATATTGTTCTTTAGTCTTTTGTACTTAAGGAGAAGACAGAGCGTGGCTCTGCTCTTAGGAAATGCCTGAAATAACCTCCATGGTTGCTTTGTGCTTCAAGGGCTGCTTAGGGGTTGCTCTAAATTTGTCTGCCTGTCCCCTGAAGACAAACTAGCACCTCCAGATATTCAGAGAGCACAGCATGTGCTGGCTGCATCCCATCTCACCCACAGGATAAATATTCCTTCCCTACAGCACGATTCTCTGTTCTGCTTTATTTCAGAAGGAGCGAAGCATGGCTTAGTTCGTGTCGGTTGAGCAGACTGTCCGCTCTTTCAAGTCGGCACAGGCAAGGTCACTCAGCACCGGTGAACCTGGGCCCAACAAGGGCAAATCTTGCACATGCTTTTCCTGATGCCAATTTCACCGTCTGCCAGCAGATGATCTATAGCTGTAGTTCTCCTTCTTGTAGTACTAGTAATTGAGTAGAGATAGAAGATGTAAAGTGAGGCAACTAGTTAGAAACAGATTTTGCACGACCTAATGACAAAAGCAGTAATATATGTACTGTTAATTTCTTCTGAGGACTTTGGATTGCTTTAGGTGAGTACAGAAAATACATATTCACTCGGTATGTTTGGGATGTTGCAGACACAAAGGCACCATTGATAACTGCAAGTGAACTGTCATGACAGTAATTTTAAATTGTGCATCATGACAGAAGTAGTAACAATAATGAAAAAAACTTCTAAAATTGTATTGGATTCTGTAAACATAATGTTACTTTATAGAAGCTATTTCTTCTGTAGCAGGGAACGTCTTCCAAAGAGTGCTTTGTCTACTGCATGTGGTAATAGGGATTAACTGCCCGTGATACAGGACACTTAACAGTCATGTATGATAAGGATTATTCTTTAGGATTCTGGAAAATCTTCGTCTCCTATTTATGTTTAGTGGGACTTGGCCAACAAAATTCCTTAAATTCTCTGAAAAACTTGCCCAGAAGAATATTCTGTGTAATGGTCTGTGTATTCCAGGGCACATTTACAAAAGAAAAAGGCTTAAAATGCATGCAGTCTGCTTTCCAGTCTAGCTATTCTGACCGTGCTCCTGTTGTGCACATGAGCATATACATCTCTTTGTCACTATAAATCACCAAGCTTCACGACAAATTGAGAGCTGTATGTGTAAATACTTGTGTATTTATGTGTACAGAAACTGAACCGTAACAAAAGTACATAGTTATTTATAAGACATGGATTTAATTTCCAGTAGAAGACAAGTCCTGACACATTTTTTTAATCTTTTTTTTTTTTTTTTCCCTGACTGTGCATCCTGTATCTTACTAATCATTCTGTTATGGGGGGATGAATTTCATCTCCAGTACTTTCCACGAAAGCTCTTATTTTACCTTTTATCCTTAACTCCCTGAGTTTAGTGGGACATCCACAATTTTCCCCTCCTTTTTTACATTACGCTGCTAAAAGGTTTCATTAGCTTGTTTGAAATTAATGTTCCACTGAAAATAAATTGTCCTGTTCTTAGGCTGCTTAAGGTGACGGGGTCCTATAGTGTAATTGCTGTTGCTGTTGAGCTGTTCTGAGCAGGAATAACCAGCATTTACCAGCTGCAGACATGAAGTTTGCCAATGAACGTCCTCTGGCAGCACTGCGTGGGCCTTGGCTGCTTCAGGTCAGAGTTTTCCTTCCAGAGATGGAGCTTTAACATAATCCAGGAGCAGATGTCACGTCTATGCAGTTTTTATTTTTGCAGAGTAACAGATGCAAGGGGACCTCACAACCAAGAGCAGGAGAATTTCTCTTATTTACTTAAGTGAGCCGCATCCCTCTAACTCATCATCATGGGCATATTGGTGGTCTGAGGTGGGGAATTATGGCTTTCTGGAAGTCTGTCATGAGTCTTGTCCCTCATGGCACGAAGCCAGCACCTGGCCCTGCCTCACAGTAGCTCCTGCCACAGGTGGCGGCTGGGGGCTACAAAATGGCAGCTGGGGGCTACAAAATGGCGGCTGCCTGGAAGGTTCCCCAGGTGCTCCTCCTCATTCTTTCTACAGCCGTCAGCCCACTGTGATTGTTTTCCTTGCACAGGCCTCTTAATACAAGATTTTTCTGATCTCCATCTTCCCCTCAAGCTTCAGGGCCCTCAAATCCACCACCCCTCATTGGATCTGGGCATGCAACAAGGTATGGTGTCCAAAAAGTGGAGATGCTACAAAGTTCCTCCCCATGCCTTCCAATCCTGCTCTCCCCCCTGTTCCTCCTTCCCATGCTCACATGAGGGAGGAGAAGCAGGTATGAACCAAGTGAGAAATGCACTGGAAAAATGCTTAAATGCTCACAGGGGAGCCTATGGAAGGCCACCCCTATGGAAGCAGTTGAGGGAGGAAAGAAGTTGTTCACAGTGGGTGAGCTGGTGTCCCTCACCACAGGCTGGGACCCTGATGGGATGGCTCTTACCTGCCCTGTGCCTCTTTGCTGCCACCTCCTGTCTCCAGAGGAGAGAGCTTTCTGCTGTACAGGAGCAAATTCTTCCCCTGGTTTTCTGGGAGCTGTGATCTTTGGGTGGAAGGTATTGCAGCTGACAGATACATGGTTCTTTAGCAGCTCATTGCCGTTTCTTTCACTGTATACTGCCTATTAAGACAAGTAGTAGTTTAAAGGGTATTCACAGCAATATCCAAGATGGTTTAAATCGAAATGTCAATGTATTTTAATGATATGCCAAATAACAGTCATATGAAATCCTGTGTTTTATGTAATGTGGTAATAACTTTCCTGTCAAAACCTATTGACACACCTTAATTTTGACTTATTAGCGTCATGTCGAAGCTTCTGATTGACTTTTTAAATTCCAGGCTTGAACTTCCTTGCAAACAATCTGTAAGTCAGAACAAGTCATTCAGCATCACGTTTGAAGCTTTGAGCTCATGTGAAATATTTGTATGCAATCACCAATGGTGTTAGTGTACAGGCAGACACAGAGATGGCTGTGTCCTGACCATGTTTGACTGCTGGGTTGTTATAAGTTAAAGAAAGCAATAAGAAATCATGGTCAGTATTAGCTTTTGTTTCTGCTTGCATTACCACATTGCCTGCAGCCAGGTTGCAGTTTCCAGGCAAATAGGAATTGCCCAAAGCTGTTTACCATCTAGCTTTGTTAAATAATTCTTAGGTTTTACCTTTTTTTTGAGAAACATTCAATCAGAGCTGTACTGAGTGGGAAGTAGAGGCCATTTAGTGTTGGTACTGGCAACTACTTGAGTGAAAGCTGATCTTGGAATTAAATTATGATAGCTAATAAGTGCAACTGTGAATTCAACACTTCTGTACCTCTGAATAGCTCCCTTAAAAGACTTAATACAATTTTAAACAATTTGTTTTTTATCCTATTGAAAATGGGCCCACAAAGAAAGATTACCAAGTGCAGAAAGGCTGTCACAGCACTCAGGTTCCCGTGAAAGTCATTAGGAGATCAGGCAAAACTTAATGCTTCATCTTCCCTAAGCATTCACTACAGGATAACAGATAAAGACTACCTAAGCTGAGCTCTTGGGGCTACAGGAATTGTTCAGTCTTGGTGATAACCTAAAGAGCGATAGGAAAAAAAATCTTTCATAGTTTAACTTGTTGCCCAGTTTAACGTTGTCACAGTTAGAGGAAGTCTTTTGAGATCCATCTGCGAGGGCTTGCTATAGGTAAGAATATAATCTTTAACAGCTTCTTAAAATTGGTCTTTTTTTCTCTTTTTCCTTTGCCTACTCTGTTAACTTACAGAGAAAGATGCCTGTGGGTGCTACACGGTTGTTATTGTAGAATTGCAAGGGTTCCTATGTAGCACGTCTCTGACGTGGGGCTGGATCCTGTCTGAGCACAAAAATAACAGCTCTGGTTCGGGAAGTCACATCGCCACGAGAAGACAGCGTATGCTTGCCATGTTCTTACTCCTTGATAGCATGTAGTTCTAACAGAGACAGGATATTGACTGAATTGGCTTTTGGCTTGATGCAGTAGGTCTGTTCTTATCCTCGTTCTCTTCCTCAGGCTGGAAGTTTTCATTCTTGCAGTACAGTAAAGCAGAGAGAAAAGCTGCATTTATGTCTCAGCTTTCCTTTCCTTGCAAGCTGGTTAGGCAGGTCAAATACAGTATTCCGCCCACTTTCAGCTCTCTGTCAGTAAGAGGGGAGATGATTTGCATGTAGTGATCGCTTGTGTGCTGGAGACTTGAGGAAAACTACGACCTGATGCTATTTACTGAATTGCAGTCTGATATTTCCCCCCTCATTCTTGTTTAGATTAAATTAGCACTGTGGACATGTACCAAAGATGTTCAGCATATAATGTTGGTAATGCAAAAGCTGCATGAGTTTAAAATGAAGTTATCCATTTCTTTTAAGAAAACAATTATGCTGTTGTTCCCAAGCTTTCATATTTAATATATTACAGAGAACAAAATATTCTTCGTTGAGAGTTCAGAAAATGAGCTTCCAGAAGAACCTGGAGGTATGTAGAGCATGGCAGCATTCGCTGATGGTGGTCAGCGGTTTGTGGTTCAAAGGTTTCCATTTAAAGTGACCCTTTATATCACTGTTCTGCATTCTCTCCTCTTTACTTTCAAAAAAGTAGCAATTTCTGGTATCGATGACCAAACAGAAAGATCCCCAAGACCCCACAATTAACCTCATAGATCCATGTGTGATATACAAGAAGGTCCTGAGCTGGTGTGGTGACAGCCCACAATACAGCCTCGTAGGTTAGAGAAGACCACACAGGACACTTGGCAGCGTCTGGTAGAACACAATTACATTGACAAGAAATAGATATTATGACTAATAAGGCCCTCCTAAAATCCTGTTTTCTGTGGGGCTGTGCAAATTAATAATGCTGCAAAATATGAAGTACTAAAGGGAAACGGTTCTGGCTCGTCTCTCTTTTTTGCCTGCTTTTACTGGACATGTCTGACAGCTTAACAAAATGTGCTGTAATCCGCAGTAAAAACTGAAAGTGTGCCTTCTGCTTATCGTGGGCCAAATTGCCTGCTATGTATGCTACAAAGCTCTATTAATTTCGAGAGGATTGCATGGGATATAAATGCAGGCAGCCCGTGATTCTCAGTCTCTGGAGTGCTAAATTTTGAGCATGGCTGAAATCTGGAATGAAGGTCACTGGCATTACATGCTTTCATTAGGACTAAATGTATGTGCCAAAGTCTGGGGCACAAGGCGTTTGTTTTAAATGCTGCGTCTTACCATTAGCAATCACATAAATAATTCAAGTGTTGTGATGTCTGGGCTGAAGTTTAATGTTTGAAACTGAAGCTCAGCCCTGGAACTGAGTACGTCTTTAACACGTAGGTCATAACTTTTCTGTGTTCCTGTAGAACTTGGAGACACTATCCAAAACAAGAGTCCCAGCAGGTTTAGACACACACTTCATGGGCAATGCTTGATCCCGAAGGCTTGAAAAGCTATGTGGATCAGCCAGACATGCATGTCAGATGGCAGTTCAAGCTTTGCCATTCCTGCTCAGCCAGTGATAGTGGGGGCCTGGTGGGTGAAGGAAATAGAGAGACTGATCATGGAGTACACAGGAATGTGTCGGGATTATGCAAAGCAGCACAGTGCAAAATCTCAGGCTGTAGTTCCCGGGGGAGCAGGTAAATCTGTGTGTTGCAGTGCGTTTCCTAAAGCCAGGTCAGCTCTGGTATGGTGCTGAGCTGAAGCTGTCCCTTCTTTTTTGCAACTATCTTGCAGTTAGCACTGTGCTGGGGTTACCTTTCTGGAACTTACCGATCCCTTAGAATGATTGCCCTGCATAGCAAAGATCTTATTCCCCATTACCTATGCCTTTGAAGTAAGAGAGAGAAGAAACAAAATAACTGCAGTGCATTTTCAGAGCAAAAGATGTAGGTCTGGCTGATAGTAGCTTTTTACCTTACTGTAAAACCGCTAACAAACAAACAAAAAGTATGGTGCTTTCCCTACACATTTTCCTAGAGGGATGGCTCATATTCTTCAGCATCTTTCAGCTTCAACTCCCTACAATTTGTTCATTGAAAAATGGCAATTCCTGTTGTATCCATCCATAATTCTTCTGTCCTGATGCATTTTTCATCAATTCTGTTTTTTATGTTAGTAACTTGTTATGATAAATGTGGCTTTGCTCCTATGAGCTGAGGACCAGGGATGGCTTACACAGTGGTTTGCAGGTGCTCTCTCTGAGGTTCATTATTCTGCGACAGGATGGCACAGCTCTTCCTAAAACTGTCTGATAATGAGGCCTGACTGAAGTTTGTGGTAATTCAGCAACTGCTGGACATGCACTTGAGCTGTCCCTGCAGCAGGAATGGAGCAAGTACAGTGGAAAAGGAGCTGGTTGCAAACTACTACATCTATACTACGCCGAGTCCTGCGTGTTATAGAAAATAATCTTTAGTGTTCATGCTCATAGCTAGCTCTTTTAAACCTTGTTTGTGAGGGACTGACTGCATTTTCCTAAGACTTTGTTCTTCAGAACCTGTTTTTCAAATAAACATAATACTCCTAACATTATACAGAAGCAAATTAGATTTATATGAAAGAGTTCAATGAACAGCATTTTGAATGGGATCCATAATGGGCTTTTTAATTAAATGAATATAGTCATTTCATAGAGGCAGTTCTCATTAGCGTGGCAATATTGAGATGACCATTTCCTTCTAATTGCATTGTGTATTTATATAAGAGGCTCTGGTTTAGGTTTGATTTGAACAGATTTATATGTGATTGTGTCTTGACACCTAGTGCACATATAAAAAGTAGAATCGCTCTGCTTTCCAAATGAAGCTGTTAAATATTCAGTAAAACAAATGACAGTTGTTTACTGTAGCTTGTCTTAGTTGGTGTGTGTACACATTGCAGTGTGTACCTATTGCAGTACATAGAACTGCAGCTATTTAAAATTCCTCTGCCCAGAAGAGTGAATTTTACTAAATTGCACTGAGTTCCCACTGTAAAGGAGACGAGACACAATTTCCGTTCCGTGTTGAGAGGCTTTAAGGGACTGTAAATTTCCAGCAAAATTTTGAAAAAGTCTTTCTCCAGCTTTTTCTTTCCCTTCCCCCCATGCATTTCCATGTATAATACAAAACAGTTTTATCTTTTCCTTTACTTTTCCAACAGAATCATAATTCCCTCTTCAGAAAATGAAGTTTCCCTCTTTTAAATTGCATTTGTCCATTTGTAGAAAAGAGAGAAGTGGTAGCAAAGCTCTGCTGCAGATGCCTGAACTTAGGTCAAAGACTGCATGGTTTGGGTGCTGTGTGGGAGCTCCTAAGTCAGTAGGAAGAAAGTTCTCCATTTCCCATTTTTCTTTCCTTTTCCTTGGTACTCCTGCTTTAATTGGGAAGCTTTCCTCTGAAATGGAATTTGGACGACACACGAATTCTAGAAGTTTGAATTCCTTTTTCTTGCTGTTTTTTTTTTTTTTTTTTTTTTTTTTTTTTTTTTTTTACCAAAAGGTACATGTTATCAGTTCACCGATGTCAAACTTAGAGTACTCTGGTGCTGAGAGATACTATCTGAACAAAACTCATTGCTCACATTTTATGTGTGATCCAAGTCCTGTCTGAGAAAGAGGAGACCGATACCGGTCACTGAATTACCTCAGTAGCTTGTAGCAAGCTCTTTAAATGCTGGCGAACATCGCTTGTGTTCAAAAATGTCCATCTGGACTCCAATATTTCTGTGTTGTCAAAAACCCAAAACCCCAATCCGCCTCCGGCGGGTGAGGAGTTTAAACAGTTAAAGCTGTGAAGCGCCTCTGTTTTAACGACACAGCTGCACAAGTGCTTTTATAGGAAGAGCTAAAAATGTCAAAGCACAATTTAAAAATGTTAATTAAGTTTCAGTCTTTGTGGACAACATTGTTAGTCACAGTAACTGAGTACAACAGCAACCCTTGGTGTTCTCCGTGTCACATCTTATTGAACAACAATTCAGTCCCACTTGGACGTGTCACTTCAGCATGCTCTAGTCAACCTTTCCGTGAGGAAAAAAAATCACTTAATATTGGTTCTGTGGCCAGAAACCTTTGTGAAACATCCAACGTTAGTTGGGAAATTGCATCTTCTTCATTTTGCCTCGTCTCCAGGTTTCTCAGTTTGGGAACGCCGTCTCTTGTAGTATCTCTGTGATCAGCAGGGTCTGGAGAGGAGGCAGGAAGAGCAGAGGGCTGGAGGAGAGCATTCGATTCTTCCCTTTCCTTCCCTTTCCCGAATCCTTTGACTGCCCTTCCAGTGCCACTTGGCATGTCTTGGCATCGCTTCACATCGCGTGTGGCAGGACAAGCCGAGGCTATGGCTCCTGCATCCCTTTCTGAGACCCCACAGCCGTGCCAGGCCTCACTGACTGGCGCACCAGTTGCTTTCTTCACAAGTCATGTACTGTGTGTATATCTGCTTTTCTTCAGGCCCCTGACCTTGATAATGATGTATAACATACCGCAGACCTTTACACTGTGGTAAAGAGTCTTAAATTACTTGGAATATGTTTTAATCTCCTCATCATATCACCTCTGTGAGCCCTGAGCTAGGCCTGGGTATGAGCTTTTGGACATACGCAGTAGCTTACATATCCACGCAGTTTTTCTTACATCACTGCTGTCTTCTATTGTTTTCCTCCTTTAATTTTAATTTCTACTCCGAGTTAATGTGTGTTATTTCTCTCAGCTGTCACATCCTTGTGGAGGGTTTCATCCTGCTGACTGTAATAACATTGCTTTTTTATTTTTTTTCCTTTTTATCAAAGTTGCAGCTTAAATCAGACTTGCTTTGATCTCACCGCGGAAAGGAGGATGCTTACAAGGCTTCCAGTGTGTGCACACACATCCTAAATGCATTTTGCATGTATGCTTTTCAGCTGTCTAAAGGATAAGTGGAAACAATTTGCGGGAACACTACACTTTATTGAAACAAACAAACAAACAAGAACTGGATTGTTCTTCCGTATACACCAGGCATCAATTAATTTGTGTGTAAAAAGTGAAGTGTGCAGCATGGCATTTGTGCTGGGAGTTCTCAGCCCTCTGTAGGCCAAGAATTATCTTGTACAAAAGCTCAGCCTCTCCAAAGCATTGTGCATTTCCTTCTGAAAGTCAGCAAATGAAGGATTTAGATACAGGAAGGCGACAAGACTGGAGCTGTAGAGCACCACAGGAGCCTGCTGCCATCAAAAAGGAGTACATCGAGTGGAGCAGGAGTGTGTGCCTGGGCGTATGAACAGAAAAGAGTTGAGCCCTGTATCCCCTCCTGCTCCGTTAGGAGCAGCTACCACCGTAGCCGCAGGCTTTCTGCAACTTCAGCACTTGATCTAAGGTCTGTTGGTCTGATGTAGTTTCTTCCTAAATATTTTATTTTTTACTTTCTAGAGCACTTACTGCTGGGATGCTCAGACCATAAGAGTGCTTCAGCAGACAGTTTGCAAAACCTTGTGCACCTGCATGAATTTATTCAACGCTCCAAATTACCTGTTTTGTAATGCCACGACACAGGGTATGAACTGTGATTTATTTATTTTTTCTTGCTGGTAAACTCTGCTAGACGAGCCATTTCCATTCAATTTCTTTAAGTGAAATACAAAAAGGTAGATATTTATTACGAATTCAAACAACAGTTTTGTATATGTCCTTGCAGTGCCCCAGAGCAGAAACAGTTCTGGTTCCAGTGTTAGATGATATGTGTCACTGTTTCCTTTAATTCAGTTAATGAAACTGAGATTTTTTCCTCGTGAGGTTTGTTTTCTTTTGTTTTGTTTTTTGTTTATTTCTATGGTTTTGCTCCCATTTTCTCCCTTTCTGCTAGCGAGGGTTTCTGAGAGCTGGGGACTTGCCTCCAAACTGCCTACAGCAAGTGCTTTGCCGTGCAGCTTTGTCATCCTGTCTTGCAAATTCCACAAACGTCTACAGGTTTCTGCTTGGGAAAGGTTCCTCTTTGGAAATACTGAAGCGTTTAAATTTTGATACCTCAAAAAGAACCATTTGGAATCAACTGATGACTTTGAACCTTTCCTTGTCAAGGAAATGTCTTCCATGTCTTAGAAATGTCTTTCCAGGTCTTGTCAAGCATTGCTGCTCCCCGCAGCTCTGCCCCTGTGGAACGAGTAAAACTTCGAAACTTTCCTTTTGGCATCAATGCCTGCAATGCAGCCTTTTTCAATATCCATCTAAGAGTCTTCATGTTTCAAGGGAAACACAGGTACTTACAGCACGCTGCAGGGGACCTGGCCACTGTCATCAAACTCAGACCATGCTAATTGCTGTTAAAAATAATGGTATCGGAAACGTCTCTCTCCTTTCACCACTGCATACAAAATTTTACCATTGTTAATTTGTTTGTTCCTGCTTTGACTGTTCATAGATCTTTTACAAAGTGTTTACCTGGGTAGATATGAGAATCTAATAGTCAAATGTATTTTAGAAAAAAACAGAAAATGGAAAAACCGAGTGCCAGTAAAAAAAAATATATTAGTTAAGCGATAAAATGTTTCAAAATGATTTTTGCAACTTTTTTGTTTATTGTCCTCTAGTTTTTGAAAGCTACCTGAATAGAAGGCCTTTAATTAACAAATTTTTTGCCTCAATCTATTACCTTTCACAACTGGGACCTCAGTGTTGTATCAGCTTTAATTAAATGTTCTCAACACCTCCATAAGATGGCAAGGCATGATTGTGAATATATTGAATATGGGATTTCCAAAATCCCACTTTGTTGATCTAGCTCTCCTCTGACTGGAGTCGACAATTAGCATTCTCAGTGACTTGAATTAGAGCAGATGAAAGTCAAAACAGAATGTTTTTGGAAACCTTACCCTAAATGCAATCTTTTCCTCAGGTGATGGTTTTCGAACAAGAAAATTAAGTTCTTCATGGTCTGTTTTAACCATTTTTAAGAGGCGAGCACACAAGGAGTAGAGGCTGTTGTTGTAGTAAGGGAGATGGGTTTGCATTAACCAGTTAGCTGAGGATAAAGCTGCATGGATTTCGTTGTTGTTTGCAGGACAAGAAGTGTGAACTCTGAAGTGATGTACCTATAGCATCATCTGTGATTTTTTTTTTCTCAGCTGGAAGTAAATGGTCCTATAAGCATTCCGTGGTAAATAGCTTTACAGCATCAGTGATTTTCAGATAAGTGCTGAAATCAACTTGGGTGCTAATAAAATGAACTTGGACAGTTAGGAGATAGAGGGGAAAAAACACAAATTATTTGCCTGAGTCCACTCTTACAGTCTGTCGGATTTTAAGTGTAGATCACTACATTTTGGTCCGTGATCAAATGGTAGAGTTGGGGACTTTTCTTAAGGTTCTGAGCCAGCTGTACTTTGGTGCTTTTGGCGTTTGGCATTTCTGTGTATCGGGTGCGGGGTGTCCCATGAAAATAAGACTGTTTGTTTTGTACTTCCAACTGAATAGAAATATAACTAAAATTATGCCAAAGACAGTTTCCAAATTGCATTTAAATGAAGTTACTGCTATGAAATGCTGCAGTGCTGGAGAATGAAATGCTAAGTACGGTTACAGTGCTTAAAAGCAATAAAGGAAACGATACTGAAATAAAATTAAGAGAAGAAGCATCAAAGCTGTGTTAGAATAGCTAATGTACTCTAGCCTGGTTTGCAGAACTGCTCCAGGAGGCTCTATTTGAAACCCGATGGTCTTGGTGACCTCATTGCAGAGAGAATATTGCAAAATTGGAGAAAGCAGGATGGAGGGCAAGCTGATCATGCTTAGATATAAAGACACAAAGATACAACAGGGGAACCAAATCTCTGTTTGGGGGAAATTCAATTGTGAAGAAGCTGGTATGATGCGTATCAGTGGTCCTGTGTGCCTACTGCAATGTTTTTCTTCATTTAAGGTGTGCAGCAGGTCTGTGTTGCCTGCTGGTGGAGCACCAGAAGGGAGGTGATGCTCTGTGGAGATCAGATCTGTTCTTGTTCAGAAAATAGTAGATTAGGAGTACTGGATAAGGGCAGGGACTACTTGAACCCTGCTATGAAATAAAGCTAGATAAGGCGGAGGGGGTTCATTTCCCGTTAGTTTTCTCCGTAGGGAGGTTTTCAGCTTCCAGGAGTTTTGAAATAATCTGCAGTAGTGGTGTTTGCACAGAGGGGTTTTTCATTTAGTTTCCCCCACCCAGAATGACTCGTTCTCATACTGATACCATTAGAAAACCAGTAGCAATAATGGGATCTTGTACTATCTGTAAGCCTCGCTGTGTTTACAGGGCACCCAGCACGGATGATTCCCCCTTTTTGTACTCTCACAACACAGAACTTTCTGGGTTGTGATTTGTAAGGCACTGGTGTTTCATGGAGAGCTAGCTGTTCTTTAGGATCAGCTCCTCCTTCTCATTTCCAGCAACTAAACTGCATACATGGAACTGTGCTCATCTTAAATATTTTCTTAACATCGCTACACAAGCATCTGCTGTAATAGCACTGTCACCTGATCGTTTGTAAGAGGAGTGACTAAGGATTGTGGAAGAAGAAAAGGAACAAGATTGTTTTTTAATAATGCAAAATCGGGGTCCAGAAGGGGAAGCTTTCTACTAAAAATGTGCACCATGCTTAGAAAGACTAAAAGCCTTATTCTAATCCTAGTCAAAGATCAATCTCATAATCTTTTTGACAGTGGAAACTGACTAATCATCTGAATAAAATCCAAAGCCCCTGAAACAAAGGCAGGAGTAAGAACCAAGCATCATTTGGAGGGGTTTTGTTTGTTTTGGCTGTTCCTGATTGTTTCTTTCTCTTCCCCTCTTTTCTTTATTTATCTTCTTCCGCACCCGAGAGCTAGAAGGGAAGAAAACTACAGCGGAAGGCTGTTCTGCTGTCAGTTAGAAGTGAACAGCAGGAAGGCACTTCAGGAGGTAAAAATCCTCAGAACTTTCAGGTCATATTGGTCCCTAAGGTCTGTCTTTAGGGCGCTATTGCATAACAAATAGGAGTTTCTTCACTTAAGCTGCTAGCCCGGGATCTGTTAGAAGCTCCTCTCACATTTGGGGAAAGGGTTTCCCATTTGCAACATTTTGAATCCATTCCTTAGAAGATACATTCAGAATTAGCTTTGTTTTTTGTTTTCGTTTTCCTTCCCCTTAGGAGAGCTGCACTGGATGTGAGCCATCAGGGAGAGGGACACAGCAGGTACAAAACCCATTGCTGGCTTCCACCGAAGCTGGGTGGCATCTCTGGGGGACCTGCCCCCATGGAGCTCGCACAGTGGTGGCAGTGAGGGCATGCTGTCACTGGTTTCAGGGTTGAGAGTGTTTCTTATATCCCTTTGGGTCCTGTTTAACTTGTACAGACTGATTTGTTTCCTCACAGCACTGTTACGGTAGCTCAGGTCCTGTTTGCAACAGGGATACAACCTCGGAGTTGCCTTAAGACAGATGGTTAATGCAGTAACTTCATTTTCTGCTTTGGTGTCCAGGGACTGCTGGGTTATTCTTGTTGCCTCTCATAGCTTGCATGTGTTTGTACACAGAAGTTTGTGGTAAGTTCAAATCCATCAGTCAAGTGACAATTAAGAAGGCACATTATGAAGAGGTGAAGAGGAGGCTTGATTTACTTGCTAAAATGATGTTGTAGATGAGGCCCAACTTTACTGATAAGCCTCAGTCTTAAAGTGAGTCTGGGAGCCACGTAAGCCTCCGTAAATTATGGGCCTGCTCACGACTAGCTATAGGGAGAAACAAAACTTAAATTCAAGCCAGCTCGCAAAGTTTTCTGAACTCAGAATCGTTTTGAGAAGATTTATGAGAGTTGCAGTTTCAGAAGGAGAATGTGCTGCAGATATCTTAAGGGAATGGCTAAGAGCTTGTAACAAATCTCTCGACAGAGTGAGTGCTCATTTGACCTAGGCAATAGAGAAAGGCTACAGACAACTTTAGGGTATTCATTAACCATTTTGCTTTCATAGATTGGGTGATGCATTTCTTTTGGAATTGAATCCACATAACTCTCTGAGCCTATCTACAGTTGCAGCAATCAAAATTTAAAATATGGCTGTATGAGGGAGAGATGAAGATGAACCTACATAAGGCTGCAAATATTCAGCCTCCCCTTAGCCCCAAGAACTGAAGCATTGATTAGCCTCTCGTGCCCCCTTAGGAAATGAGTAACGAGTACCTTCTGCAAGTATGTGCGGAGCATAGAATTTACTTTCTTATAAAGGCTGAAATCCCATTTCCAAATAAGTAGATGTGGCTGCTGAGACGTGGATAACAGAGCATGGAATTAGCAGGAACACAGGTGAGCGGGGATGCTCAGAACTCTCGAGCAATTACAGCCAGCAATACCAGTTCCTTCGGAGAGCAGAAAGTTGATGACTGCGATTACTGAGGGAGATTGTATCACTTCATAGTTAATTTAATATTTCTGATAGCTCGTACTACTACCACAGTATCTAGTGTAATTGAGAATAGATGGTGCAAGTTATAATGGATTTAGGTAGTAGATAGTTGTGATATTTTGTCTCTTTCTGGGGTGATGTAGTGCATTTCAGTTTAAATAAGCCCCAGTTTTTCAAAGAGCCAAATCCCCCTGGATTTCTGAATACATTTTTTTCCCTGCTTGGAATCACAAATACATTAGTAGCATGTGGAACACGCTGTGCATCTTGTACAGGAAACATTTCCCATTTGAAATGGGCTTGCAAGCCTCAGGCTTGGAGTATTGCTGTATCTCCAAGCAGAGCAGAAAGCAGTCATTGAAACCCTCATCGTGTTCACCTGTTCCAGAAGGAAGCTGGAGATACAACATCATATGCTGAAGAGCAAGTCCTCCACTCTGTGCTCCTCCTTGTCATCCTTTATACCTGCACAGTGTGTGGAAAGAGCAGATGGAAAATCTTGAATGGGAATAGTAGGTGTTTGCAAAGCATAAATGACGCACGTTGCAATGCTGACAAGTCGTGTTGCTCTGTTTGTTTTCCTCATTTCCATTCAGTAGAGTGATGAAATTGCCATTTATTTCTCTCTGTCCATCTCCAAAGTGGATTGATCTGCAGATGTGTTTTGCAGAGGCGGACCTTTAGCTCTGCCATGGGGCAGAGGATAAGAAACTTCAGGGTATCCGTGGTAAGTCTCCTTCATAACAGGAAGTAGTGGAAATGAGATTCCAAAAATGCAGACAGGTACCTAATGGTGGTTTTCAGATGACTTTTAAAACACTCCATATAGCTTCAGATCTCCCATACATAGCAGTTGGACAATTTAAATTGTGAGGCGTCCTTGTAAATAGGCTACAGGTGCGTAATTACAGGCGCCTGAATATCTTTGTAGACTTGGCTATAGACTTCCTAAGCTTTATTTGGTCATGTGGTTTAATTTTATGCTGTTCTTTTCGTGCCAAAGTGAATAGCTTCTCAGGCTCTTGGAGGGAGGCTGGAAAATAGCTCAAGTTGAGCATTCCTGAGGTGTCTTAGTGAATTTACTACATCTTTGCTTAGATACCTGGAACCTTTTTCTTCATTGCTAAGGCCCTTTTTACAGTTACTGTCAGCATTCCCAGTTGAACTGAATAATTTACCCTTTTAAACTGACAGCAGCTGTCATTATGAAAATTGCAGGGCCAAGTTTGACAGTATTCACACAATGGGGGAACTTAAACTTTTAACAGGCTTCGAGAAAGCCCAGACTTTTCAGCACATCTTGTCAGTCAGTACATGAGCTCATCCCTTCCTTGTGAAAAGTTGGCAGATTAGAAGATTATATCTGACAGATCTGAAACAGCACTGATGACATCCTGCAACAATAATATCTCGGAGAGGGGCAGGGGGAAGAGGGGAAAATGGTGTAATGAAAAAAAAAAAAAGATTGTTAAAAATTTGGTAAGCACTTTGCAGATTGAAGGATGCTCGGTGTGCATGGCTAGATGTTTATAATTAATTCCTCATGTGTGGGCTAAATATCCACAGTTCTTAATCATCCGGAGATTGCTGCTGTCTTTCTGCAAGAGAATGTTTCTTGGGTTTTAAGGCTCCTTTAGTGGAAGGAGTTGTGTCCTTTCATATTCATTACTGCCTGCTGTTTTGACGTTGAGGATTAATGGTGGCACATGTCTGAGGTACGTCTGGCATTTTCAAAGTGCCTGATGCTGGGAACAGGCTCACAGAAAGTGAGGTCTCTGTGTGACCTCAGTGCCTAGCTGCCCTGGTGGAGCTGCTTTTTCTTTGCTTGTTTCCCACTTTGGGAGAGTTTAGCTCCACGAATGCTCTTCTCTCCGAGGGTTTGTTGATTTAGCTGACTTTACCAAGCTGGTTGTTGATGTCCATGGTGAGGGTGGGGTGGGAAGGCTCTGCTTTGTCCTGTTTGTGCAAGACTCTGCTAATTCTGTTTTGTTTTGTACCTAGCATGCCACAGACTGAACTGAATCCTCTGCTCCATCCCCAAGAGCTACAAACACGTGGTCCATTAGTTGGCGTTCCCTGCGGGCTGCGAGCATTTGTTATACAAGGACTGGTTAGAATTAGGTGTTTTGTTTGCTTCACTTGTGAAATAAATTCATCCCTTTAAACAGAACAGGGAAAAAATACTTCTGTGGAGCAAATATTCAGAAAAAAAACCCAACAACTAATCAGACTAATAGTCTCATAAATACTGAAATGAATGGACTATAAATGCTAAAACCACATAATTTCATCTCAGCAAAGCCAAATGTCCAAATAGTCTCGGAATGGAATGAAAAATCTCAAACAAAACATTCTGACTTATAAGTAGCTCTGTCAGTATAGACATGTTTCTATGAAATGTTTTCAATTTTAATGAAATTGTACATGCTGACAGATAACTGCTCCCTGAAATGAGTGTGCTCGTCCTCCCTCAATAGTGAAAGCTCTCAAGAGCCAGGAATGGGAGGATTTTAATATTTTTCTTTCAAGTGCATAGTATAAAACGCAACCTGCCACCTTCAGTTTAGCAGTTCCAGATAAAAGCAATGTCCTTTCAATAATTAAGAGAAGGAAAAAGGTTAGTGAATCCGCCTGCAGTCTGCATGCTCTGTATCAGGCACTAATGAAACCAGTTATGCTGATGATTTTGCTGACTATCTCCATAGTTACCTTTTTCCCATGAGACAGAAGAAACTGCCTGATCATATCATGGCTGCTTCCCATAACCAGCAGCATTCATCTCACTGGGGTGAATGGGCGAGGAAGGTTTCTCATCCTCTGAAATCTTATTCATGTACCAATTCCTTTTCTCACTTCTTTTGGAAAAAAAAAGCATCCATATGCAATACAAAATGGTTCTATAAAGTGCAAACCCCGCCAATTACTCAGGCCATTTGCACGAGTTATAAAATCAGCAATGTTATTTGGCTTCCTTTCCTTTAAGAGAAGTTGAAAAGAGAATTGAGCTGAGCAGAACATCCTGCTGAGGGTGCTCAGGTTTGTTGTGCTGTCCCCGTCCTGGCTCCCCAGCCTTACAGATGCCAGTAATGGGGTGACTCGTGACAAACAGGCAGAGCTGTAAGGGGACTGAACCCCCCAGGATTTAGGTAGTCTCACTGTAGCTGATGTTTGACCCAGGGGCTAGGGCACAGAATTGGCACACACAGCAGCTCCCATTCGTATTCCCAGCTCAGGTTAGGTTTTGCTTCAACAAATAATTTCATTTTCTCCTGTTTCGCTCTCTATAAACTGGTAATAACATTTTCCTGTTGTGAAGGCGTTAAGGGAGTAGCAGATGCTGATATCTGATGCTTGGGTACAACATCGATGAGGGCCAAAGCGATCCCTCCTCTGACAGTCAGGTGATAAGCATCATGTAACAACAGTTACAGATCCTGTAAAAGCATCCCCTTAGGGAGATGGAAAGGTGGTGTCACCTTCTTGAAGATCATTGAGGAATAATTTTTTGGTTGTCCTGTCTAAATGGGTTTTATCCCACCCAGAAAAGATGGTTTTATGTTAGCGTTTGGACTGACCAGAGAGCAGAAGAGCTGGAAGTCTGGCTGGGGACAGCACGTTTCCAACACAGCAACTAGGATGGACAAAATCGGAAGCAGGTAACTCATGCTTGGTACCAACACTGTAAATTGGCAGCTGTTAGCAACGATTCCTGTTGCCATCATGAGGTGACGAGTGTGCTCAGTGCGTTGCAGGAGGTCTTCATTATCCAACTGCACTGGACTTGAAGTGATCAAGATCATGTTATGGATTTTAGCAGTATTGTAGCAATCTGAATGGCTCCATCTTAGATAATTGTGTTTGTTTCTTTATGTTAAATTTACGAGCAGTTTTATGCCTTCTCCCCATGTGTTTGCAAATTTTCCATGGTAATTTGCAAAATAACCCTGATTGTTCTTTCAGAAGTCCTTTCAGCATGCTGTCTGCAAAAAAAAAGTCTAAAATGACATTTGAGCAGCTCTTGGAGCTCACAGTTTGTGCAGACGATGGCTGCTTCGTCAGTATTCCTGGTCTTGGTTGTCTCCAGTCTAATCATTAGCATCAAAAATCTTTCTCAGGAACATCCCTTGATGGTGGTGCAGTACCAAGAGGTACCTCGAGATCAGCTTCTAGCTGCTCTTACAGTATAAGCGGTCATCTGCTGAATGCTGCAAAATGGTTGACATTGAGATGTAAATAATCCCCCAAATTTCTGTAGGTTAGGTCAGGCAACCATCGCACCCTTTTTTGCTGCTGTAACACCTGTGTTGCAACCTCCACCTTCATCCTGAGTCACACAGCAAATGTTCTCTTCAGAAGGCTCCCCGAGCGTTATATGATATGACAGCCCCCTTGGCCCTCTGAGTGATGAATGGCTCTACTTAGATGGTATTGTATTTGGTTTAATTTCAGTGGACACACATGATTCATTCTATTTTGTGCTGCAGAGTCCCTGCAGCACATAAGGTATCCGTGAATTTCATTTTGGCAAGTTGGTAATTGCCTGCCCTCGGTACGTTTATTGTAGTATTGGTCCATGTTGGTCTGGAGGGAGAGGGGAGGTTGGGGAGGAAATGGTGAGCGTGACTAAAATGAAAATGTAGGATGCAAAAAAAAAATCTTGGCTCCAGAGTTTCAAACAATTCACACCTTGATGAGGCCAGAAAGGAGCTTTGGGGACCAGCAGTCATCTAGCGCCGCTAGCTTAGTGCTGGGTGCTGAATCCTTGTGAAGCCTAGCCTCTGGTGTTTTGCTGGAGATAACCCCCAGCTGTTGAAATTGGGCTTCTTCTGGGTTTTTACTTTCTCTGTGTGTGTGTTGTGAGTTATTATTTTTAAAACAAGTCATGTTTGGTGCCCCAGAAATACAATTTCCCCTGTCACCCTCTTTCCTCCCCTCTCCAGCCACAGCCCAAATTCATTTTATTTTTCAGCTGTTGTTGTCTGGTAAAGCTGGCTCCAGTTGCTGAAATTCCTGCTTCTGCTTGGCTGAGGGGGTAAGCCCAGATATGTAGTGGTACACACTTGGATATCTTGACGACTAGAAACCAACCTTAGTAATAAAATTAGCCAGGTCTTTTGCTTACTCTTTTGCACAGCTGAAGACCGTGTCACCTATGGCCTAATTTTTTAATGGAGTGTAAACCAGCATTAATCATGCAGGGGGGGTATCAGACATAAATCCCTGAAACCTCAAATGGTTTTCTCAGCGTCTGACCGTTGTGAAATGCTGACAAATTACAAGCAATCAGAAGACTGATGGGTAATTTCTGTTGTTGGTCTTAATTCCATGCGCCTTGTGTGATACCGAAATGAATTCACTTGATGACTTCTGCACTATGAAGGGCTCAAGAGGTTTTACAGCGGGGAGTCTGATGCTGGGTTGGCTCTGCTGTAGGAGTGCTGCCCTGCAGTGGAAGTCAGACTCGTGCAGATAAAGCAGAAGAGTGGTGTAACAGCTTGTTAGATGAGGACTTTTAAAGATCTGAAAAGGAAAGGAATGTTAGTGGGCTGCTTTTCCCTGGATGGTATTGGCAGCCCTCCCTTTACTGAGTGGGTATGAAGTTGGATGCATTTCTTCAGCCTGGTATGATTTATGGGCTGCAGTAAGTTGTGTGACGGCCTCACTTCACCACTGACTCATCTGCTGACATTGAGAAATTCTTCTGCTCACTTAAAACATAAGTGATAATTTTTACCTGCTCCATACAGCAAACCTGAGGCTTCATTCAGTTATGGACAGTGCTGCTGAAGAGTGGTGTTGCTTACAGAGGAAGGTAGAAGAGAGATCCTCGTGAATTTTCCTTTATTTCTGTTCTCAAACGGTCAAAGCTTTTGCAGTGCTTTGAAAATTTCTGTTGTTATTATATGCTTTTGATCTAAGTTTGCCAAATAATGTTGTGGGCTTTTTTTTTTACAGCTTCTCCTATACATACTTCGCAGTTCCTCCTCTTTTGTGATTGCTGCCTGGTGCCATTGGTTATTGAAGAATAGGGTTCTCTTTCTTTTCAGTCTGCCTTGCACGTACTTGAAGAGTGTGAGCCTGTGAGTGGTTCGTGTTTATCTTCTCTCTCAGAGTACACGTGGCTCCAGGTTTGCTTTGGCTCTGTCTTTCCTCTAGAGGGAAAAAAAAAAAAAAAAAAAAAAGCCATTCCAAAACAGACTGTGACCCACTTCTCTCATTAAAAAAGGGCATTTAATTTCAGGGGCTCTGTTTCATCGCATGTTTGCAGACTGAGTTTCTGCCTGTTCAGTGTCTTGCATTAGAGGTTGTTACTCTTTGGGCTTCCTTTTCATGCTGTACTTAAAGGACACAAGTGAATAGCTTGGAAGGAAGTAAACCCAGATATTCTTCCTGGTTAGAGTTTAGCCACCAAGGTAGAGGGCTAACTTCTGAGCCAGGGCAGTATCTATGTGTTCTGGGGCCATTTAAGCACTTTCTATAAAATGTGGGCATTTTTGTTAATTTTTGAGGTGTCTTCACAGAAACTAAGGTTACAAATCCTCCGAGGAAATAAAATGATGCATTGCAGAACTTCTTGACAAATCTTTTCGCATATGCATAGCCTTTACTGGTAGGGAAATTTTTGCAAAAATCAAACGGTGCACAGGAGGCCTAAAGAAGTGGGTGCCTGGGGAATCTCTGTTTTGAATATGCTGTATATTGCCTTTGGCTATGTTATGAATGGGATGTCATTTGTCGACCAATATAAGCTTATAGTAGTTAAATGCTGCCTTTGTCTGTTGGGACAAAAAGGAACTCCTTAAATCAAGAGGGTAATTAATTTTCCTGACAAGCTTTCAAAATGCTCGATGGAGATTTTGGCCCTCGTATATACGACTTTGACAGCTTGTGTTTGCCTTCTGCCACCCCCACGTGACAAGTGTTGAGTTGTGGCCGTGTTGAGCTGTGGTGTTGTGGGGCACCGAGCCCCTATTGCCAGGAGATGAGAGGGGTTGAGGTGTAATGCAGCCTTGGAGACTGCTCCGTCAGTGCTCCCAGAGCTTCTGAATGTACTTCCTTATATCTGCTCTGTGTGTAGAGTTGCAAAATCATAGAATCATCAAGTTTGGATAAGCCCTCCAAGATATCTGGTCACGCTGTCACCCTACCATGTCCCCAAGCACCAGGCCCAACCTTTCCTCAAGGAACACCCCAAGGGACGGTGATGCCACCACCTCCCTGGGCAACCCGTCCCAATGCCTGACTGCTCTTTCTGAGCAGAAATGTCTCCTCATTTCCAACCTGAACCTCCCCTGGCACAACTTGAGGCCATTCCCTCTGGTCCTGTCACAGTTACCTGTGAGCAGAGGCCGCCCCCCAGCTCCCCACAGCTTCCTTTCAGGCAGTTGCAGAGAGCAATGAGGTCTCCCCTGAGCCTCCTCTTCTCCAGACCAAACACCCCCAGTTCCCTCAGCTGCTCCTCACACATAATGGCACTGTGTTGTTCAAGGCCCTGTATTTTCTTTAATTTCTGAGGCTAAGGAGACTACACGATGTTCCGGATGCAATGGTGCCAAAATTTGGAGGTGGATAGAGTGGGAGAAATGGAGGCCAGGACAGAAACCCCAGAGCTGGGCCTTGGCACCCCATCTCTGTACACAGGATGGCTTTTTGTTGTAGCTCACGTCTCTTCTCTTTCCAGCAGTAAAGAGTAAAAACTTTCCCGTGATAGCAAGTCTTCAGAGACGGTTCCTTGGAGCATTCCTCGGGCAAGCTGCCCGGCCCCGTAAGCCACGGTTCTCAAGTGCAGGCCTGCTTTTGGGGTTAGCTGGAAAGGCGGGGAAGGTGTCCTGGTGTGTATCAGCAGAAATTGTGGCCCTGGGGTTGTTTCGGCTGCATGCTTCTGTTGTGTCCTGGACTGAGCCAAACGCACGGCTCACTTGAGCCTGATAAATTCTGTGAAAATTGAGACTGAGGAATCTGAAAGTTTTGTTTCTGGTTCTGCCGTTGCCCTTCTGTGCTTGCTTTGAGGAAACGACTTACCTTCTGTGTGCAAAATATATCTATTTAGAAAAGGTCAAAAGTATGTGGTTGGTGGATCACCCTCTGGCTCAGTTTACCCATTACTCTGTTAAAGGTCAGGGACTGTTTAGCCAGACTTACTGGTTGAATATCCATTTTGATTTCCACTGTTACAGCCTATCTCATTATAAAACTATTCTCAGGAGCCAGGAGTTTAAATGGCATAATAGGGGATGGAAGCAATAAAGATGGTACTGTTTTTTGTAATTGGGTTCAGAATAGTTGGGAGCCAAGTTACATTAAGGATATTGTAAAACTGTGTAATAAAAGTGACTTATTTAATGAGGGTAGAGAGTAATTAGGTTGTTTAATTTAGGTGGGGAAAAATCTCGCTGCAAAATTAATTGTTATTTTTATGTTTCATTATTCATTAAACATATGACAACAGTTTTCCAGAAACAAAAAAAAAGCATGTCAAAATATGCAATGCAGAAGTTCAAAGAAAAAATGATGAGGACGTTAAAATAAAATAGGAACTTGTGTGGGGTAGAAACTTTGAGTTTTACAGAAAATATCAGAAGGAGGAGAACTGTTTTCTACAGAAATCTGATTCCAGTGCTGCCTTCCCACAGCACTCACTGTAATTCTAGCTTTGTTTTTTAGGAAAGAAGCATATGAGTTCTGAATACAACTGGGTGAGTGTTTTAGTTACAGATACAAGATGTGACACGGTGACATCAGCTGTAGATATGGCAAGTGCTCTGTGGACATACGCAATGTCATCTGCTGCCTGCATCAGTAAAGGGAGATTCATGGGAGAGGGCAGGAGGATGTCGTGGGTCAGTGAAGTAAATGATCTTTTTAATTACAGATATTTTACAGCATGTGTGTGCATCCTGAAAGGTCGGTATAGAGACAGGATTTTTCTGTTGAGCCGTGTTAGTTCTGTCTGGATGCTGGCCACTGACGTGCTCTTGCATTGGAGGAATGCCGAAGATTTATGGTAAGCGGCCTCAGGCAGGTGCAGTGCTGTTTGTTGGCACGGATGGGTGTCTGTAACAGCTCTTGCCGTAGCTAAACTGCTGTAAACCCACACAAGTCAGCATTCTGTCACCTGTGCCAAGCACTTAGGGCCACATCTAACTGTTTAAAGATGTGGCATCACTGTGCACGTGGGCCTTTGTCAAGGCAGGGCTTTTCTGATCTGAGAGCATCGCTGAGGGAGCTAAAGCAGGCCAGCGACTAGAATTGTCAAACAGAATCAGGGCTTTGATCATGGACTCCCTGTGTAATTGTGTCACTTATCTCCCTTCTGCTAAAGGTGCCCACTTTTGAAATCTGAGAATTGATGCTCACAATTGCCAGGCAGAATTTGTAAGTCTAAACAAAGCCAAAAGTCACTAGAACGTAACTGCTGCCTTCTTCTGCACATTAAAAATGCAATTGAGTGCCGTTAAGGAGCAGCTATTATGATTTATCTGTGGTCTCAAATGAAGACCTCATATCCGAGGAGCACTTAGCATAGCAGTGGTTTGAATTCTAAAATTAAGCTTTCTTGTGCAGCAAACCTTAAGCTCCTGGCTCAGCACACGCTGTCCTGATATCACCACACAGCACTCCAAATATGCAGCTACGAACTGGTTAACGTCATTTATGTCCTTTCTCCAGAGGGCTGCTGTTTCCTTGTCTCTTGAAGTGGCTCTTGGTGTTCCAATATTTGAGTTTGGCAACACTGTTATCGCTGAACCATGTATTACCTCTGTGACATTTTCTTCGTAACTGTTTGGAAGAAGTTTTGCTCTGAGGGAGGATTTGATGGGCTGGCATGAGGCAAATTAGATAGAAATTAATTATCGCCAAGTGGCAGTGGTGTTCTTTTATTTCATACCTGTGCACTCCTGCACAAAGGGCACTTGAGGGTTATGCTTGGAATGGCTTCCCGTAATTTGCCAGGTGAGTTTTAATGGCCTTTTCAGTGTGGTAAATGTCAGTAACATAGATCAAAACCATGATTATTGTAAAGTAAATATGGAAGAGAAATGTAGGATTTCTCTCCTTGAATTCCATTAGTTAATACCTCTGAATTATCTCTGCCTTTATTGTCAGTTTTCATTACCTTTCCTCCCTCCCCCATGCACTGATAACTCATGACTGTAGTCATCGTAACAAAATGAATCAGGTTAATTTCATATTAATATTGCAGTTTTACTACCTAGGGCACTTCACATACATCAATTGCATACCCTGCTTTTATTTATTCCTTTCTATTTTCATTCTAAGGCTGGGGCTGTTTAACCTCTCAGATTTTTAAAGAAATACATGTACATTGCATGCCATGGTCAGTGCCTATCAAGAAGCTCTGTTTTCATCGAGGGACTCTGGAACCTATCAGCGAACTAACAGATGAAAGAAAACTGTTTAGAAAGAGTAGTTGAGCCTTGGTGCTTCCATCGTGTGTTGCTAAGAATGTCTCCAGAGTGGGTAGAATGACTCAGTATGTGCACAGCAAGGTACAGTACGCTCGGGGGTCATGTGCTTTCTTCTCTTAGTAATAGATGAGTCGTCCCAGTCGAGCTGACTTGGCTCATACATATCTAATTAAAGGAAACATACATGCATGTGACGATGAGAAAGAAAAGGTTGTGAGCACTGTGGCTCTCTGGCCTCTTTACTCTGGAATTTGGCTGCTGTTTCTGCTGGGGCTGGTGGTGATAGCAGGAATTCCAGAGTCCTGCTGTTTGAAGGTTGCTGGAGTTCCAATAGGAGAAGGAGATGTAGTCCACGAGGAGTAAATCTCAGTGATAATAACAAATTGTCCACAGCAATGAGGAATTCCAGCACAGGGAAGTTCTCACACTGTTGGCTAAATTCCAGTCCCACAAGACTCTGAGCAGGCAGTGGTCAAAAACTCTTAGCTAACCTAAAAAGCAAGAAGAGGGATTAAAAGCAAGCAGTGTGAGTTCTCATTTTTGGTGTCAAAGCAGCACTGAAAAGAACACTGTGCTCCTAATAGCTATTTCTGTCTGGAATCTATAATTTGAGGCTTCTCTTTCCAGGAGTTCTCACTGCTTTCCATTTCAAAAGGGTTGGTCAAAATGCTGCCTCTCGCCTATGGAATGGCATTTCAACTCCAGAAGAGGAGGTGCGGGTTTAGCACAGTGTGCTGAGTTTCTTAGGTGAGTGCAAGTAAGTCTTCCAAACCCCCTCGTGGCTCTGCTCTCATCAGGTTGCTTCGTGGAATACCACTGAATGAGCTGAGATGAGCACTAATTTCTTGTCCTGAAGAGGAGTTCCTAATACGGAGTGGGAAGTAAATGATGTGTGCATTTTTCTGGGAATTCCAGATAAATCCTAACCAGTTCCGCGGTTCTGATGCTGCCGTTTTGTGGGGAGGAAAGATGTGATTTGCAATTAGCCATACGGTCTGGATATCTGCTGGAATGTAAAGACCTTCAGGAGAAAAACGATTTTGTTCATAGTTTGCCTTGATGCAGGCTGAAAATAAATCAATATAAATTGCTCAGATTTACATATGATTTGTGAATAGCAGGTTGTTAGGTATTTAAAACTAGAAAGGCATGGTGTTATTTTCATATTACTAGTTTTTAGAAACACTGAAAACCTTTTGACTGCAAGGGTTGAAACCAGTTCAGACCTTTTTTTACAGAAAGAAGCAGGTGTTTTCTTGTTCCTCGGTTAGAGGAAAATTAAATCCGAAACAGCAGAATTTCCCTGGGAGGGAAATTCCACCTTCTGGGGGCCGCTCTAATGCTGGCCGGTATGTTTTTCTCTATATTCTCTGGTCTGTTGGGTTTTTGTGTGTGGTTTGTGTTTGTTTTTTTCCTCCAGACTCATGCTTTGTATCTTGAATAGAGCTGTTCTGGGTCAAGGAGTCAGCTTTCAGATCTGCCCGTATAACATCCATGGATCCTGACGTGCAGATGGGGGCTGAGACATCACCGAAATGTAGCTGCTAAATCGGCAGTGAAGGTGTGTGATGTATGTGCCGAGCTCGACTCGCGTGAAATGACGGATGCAAACACATTTGACTAGCCTCTAGCTGAAGAAAGACTTCACTCTAAAATGTTGATTGCTCCACGTGGCCCGTTGCATGGTGAGGCGGAACAGCAGGCGGATTGTTTACGAGATAAATATGAAATCTGTAGGCATAGACCTCTGCGGATGTAGAGCAGCTAACTTCCTCGTACGGGGCGGACTTGAAATTCTTCACAGTTCATGTATCAAGTTTGATACAAAGGTCAGGATTTTATATTCTTGAGTGAGAAATAACTGCTCACTTCATTTTCTGTGTACTTGTGAAGGTAGAAAGCTAGGAATGGTCAGCCTGGTGGGCTGGGACGAAGCAGTAAGAAAAAAGGAATGAAAGAATTAGAAAGGAAAGAGAAGGCAGATGACATAAAAGTTAAAGAAGGGTCAGCAGTGTCAAAATTCTGTGTTTTACCCACTTGTGGTCCATTACATCAGCTCAGGGGACTGCAGGAGATCTGTAGGTGTGACTGAGACTCTTGTGTCCTGCTCTGTCACTTGGCCCCCAGCCTCCACCACGTTATCCTTTGCTGCAGTGCCAGGCCTGGGGCATTTGCAGCAGGGTCTGCACAGCTCGTGTTTCTGCTTTGTCCCCCCTCTTAGAACAAAAATCTCAACTGTCCTGGAAGTCTCCACAAGCAGACTCGAAGGGGGCAGCATCGCCAAACAGATGGTTGGTTTCGTGCCCCTTTAAATCTCCCTTTTCCTAGGCATGCCTAGATCACAGTGTGCAAATCTTCCCTAACCAGTTTTCTCAAGTGTGCATTTAGCAAATCAAGGCATGGATGAGCCCTGCTGTTCTCATATATCCTATTCCCCAGCCACCTCTCGCATTTTCCTCGGCGCACAATACCAGCGGTACCATCTTTGCTATAGATCTCTCGCCACCACTTCTCCATACGGATCCTCCAGAAGCCTTCCCACTTCTGTGGATTGTTGCTATTCCCCAGTGGCACCCTCCCTCTGCACAGGTTTTAATGTAAAGAATCGGATGATTAAATATTTGACAAGTGCATTCAGCACTGAAATACTAATAAATTGCATTATCTCTCGGGGCGGAGGGTTATTTTTTTGTCATTTTAACAGCAGAATAATGATGCTTTTGGAGGTGTGTGGGCAGAAGAGGTTACCGTTTTGCTGCATGTAAATGCAAGCAAGTTCTCCTTTCTTTTCAGTAAGACTTCCATATAATTTGCAACAATTGTTAACTTGTCATATTCCCCCCCCAGCAAAAAAGTGCTTTAAAAATTCAGTGTATGTGTATTAGACTCTGGAATTTAAAATCCTAATTTTTTATCAGTTAGCAAATGAATTCCAGGTGTGTTATGGCAGAAAAATAAACCTTTGAAGTGCTGTAAAGGAAACTCTGATCCTGCTCTGTGGTTCCTATCAGAAATTCACTTAGCTTGTAATTCAAGGTATAAATCTGCTTTCTCCACTCCCATTCTTTCAGTGTGACAACTGCGTTTCTTGTTCTAGTCTGCTTTTCTACTGCTGCCACCACCGTGGCTGTCTGGCCACCCGACGTGTGACCAGCAGAGAATTCAGAGCTCTCTCACTCCACCGATGCAGCCCAGCAGAACCGAGAGCTACGCAGGCACGTATGATTTAAGGAGAACACACACACATACCCTGTGCTTCCATCTAGTAATTTAGTCTTTAGAAACTGGATTAAGCGTCGTCACATAGCACTGGCCCCGTTTCTCCTAGCGCACAACGAAATTAAAATGTAGCTGTTTGACTTTCAAGCCCCAGTCTGCCTTTCCCCCTGCTGCGAGCGAGTCAAAGTGCAGAGGAACGGTCAATCTGTCATTAAGGTGTCAGTCAGCTGGGCTCTGCTTGAAATTGCTATCGACTCCTCCCGTGACCTTGAGAAATTCATTTAGTTTATTGGGTTTTCACACTTGCAAAACAGAGAAGTACTTCATTAGGATGCCAGGGTGGCTCTGCGTGAAGCTTTGAGAGCTTGCTCTTCGAGTGGATCACGCCGGTGATCTGCACTGCTCCGTGCAGAAGCTCGACGAAGCTTCAGGACTCTGAATGTGGCTGCACAGGATGAGGCAGGAGCAGAGCCCAAGCATAGGAACACGAGTGTCTAAAATGAGAGGACACTGATGTGGGGTCACCGTGGTGGCAGGACGCACCAAGCCAGGCTGCTCCCAGGCATCTCTAACGCCTTCGCTACAGCCAGAGCTGCTTCATGAGTGCCAAGTAGCTGAGAGAGATGAAAGTCACTCCATCAGGGTAATATTCTTAAAGGTGGCAGAAAGGCAAGTAGGTTTTTATAATATTGATGGGGATGAATAGTTCAGCTTCATTTTAAATCAATAGGAGCTGTGCAGGGCTCAACATTTCTTAAAGTCCCGCTGTCAGAGCTTCTATCTGAATGCTAGGGAGGCTGGAGACAGCTTTATTACTAGGCATTTTGGGGTGTAAGTGGCAGTAGATATCTCTATCCACTTAATGGAGCCACCTTGGTACAGGTTCATGCAGTGCACAAAGCATCAGATGCTTTTATGTCAGCTCTCTGATATTCGAGGTGAGCCAGTTGCTTCCCCCTTTTTGAGCAAAATGACAAATAAGAGGCCTGATCTGTAAATCGAGTAGGTAAAATTATTCCTGCGCACTGCACTTAACGTGAATTATAGACCATATTCTCTAATAAGAAAATAGCTACTCATTGCTCACCCAAACCATTCTTAAAAGAGAGAGTGACAACTCTTAACTGGTTTATGACCCTTGTACATCAGATTTGAATTATATTTAAAATGCTGATTTATGTCTACACGTAGACTTTTCTGTGTATCTTGATGAAATGGATATTACAGCTGATGGAAAGCTTTTGTTTTGAAGAGATTGAGAGTAGCGTGAGCAAACTGAGAGGTATTTTTCTTCTTCAGTGACTGAAGAGTTAATTTGAAGACGCGGACTTCCAAATGAAATTTCTTTCTCCCTTTGTAGCAGATTATTGGTTTTGAATCGGACTGGAAATATCACAGGCAAGAGCTTGACCCCACTGCTTTTGTGTTACTCCAACCTGCTTCAGAGGGCAGCAGCCCCAGTAGCAGGAAATCTTTGGATGATTTAGGAACTCGCTGCCTACTGAGACAGCCTCTGTCATGAATATTTCCCGTTGGCTAATCAGTTTGGTATGGGGAGGTAATATTTAAACTAGCAGAAAATCATTAAATGATTTACAAAACGGGGAAAACACACGATGAGACCATGAGGCTTCTTTAGGAATAGAAAATGATTTAATTATTCTTCGCCACTCAAAACGTTTGTCTTGGTAAAAATTAAAATGATTGTGTCAGGCAGAAAATTGTGGCGCGTGCTAATATTTGCTGTAAATGAACAAACGGCAGAGCGTCAATCGGTTCCTTTCCTGGGCTGAAAGAATGAAATACGTTGAGTTTTTTCTAACACGCTGTAGTTTTTCAAAGCTAATAAGGAAATTCTCCAAACCTGCTTGTGCTTTGTATTTTAATTTTGGAAGGCCTGTGTCTTTGTTTCCTGGATTCCCTGACAAATGAGCACTAGGAGGATTCTCACAAATACACGCACTCATTCTGCATAGCACCGAAACAACAGAGGGCTACATTAAAACTCAGCCTTCCCAGGAAAATGAAGTGCTAGATGGATATGCAGAAAGGGTTTTTATTTAGAGAATATTCAGTGGAACTGATCCTGCCAGTTGTGGAAGTGAAAGACTCTGGGCCATCCTGGGCACGTGATGGATTCTGCTCTTTTTTATATAAAAAAAGAAATGCGTGGGACTTGATTTCGCTGCCGTGCGGTGTGCTTTGGGATAGAGAGTGAGTGGGAATGTATGGCCTGCCTGAGGCCAGAATTTGTGTGTCAGTGGTGAAAAATAATTAGGAACCTTTCACATACTGTTCTACTTTGGGTTTTTTCTTTCATAAGCTGGTGTTCTGAAATTTCTTCTCCAGTAGCCTGGTGTTCAGGCTTAGGATACTGAGCCAGATAATCAGCTGTCTCTGACAGATTTCTGTACGCATTTTTGAAAGCCAGAAGGAACCTTTAGATAATCCAGTTGAGTCTCCTCTCTAACTGCAATATTTCCCTTGGTTAGCCCTAAATGGAGCCCAGAGATCTTTTTTTTCCAGCTGATCCTGCCTTGTAGCACCCGAGGATCGGGTGAGTTCTTTCTCATCTCTTCCAAAGGAGCCAAGGCTGGAGGCAGGACGTGAAATGGCCCCATTATGACCCCCTCCAGCAGCTCGCTTACGTGCAAGAGCCCTTTGTGTGCAGCTTCCACCCTCCCACGCAGGGTTGGGAGCGGGGGGTTCCCAGCTGCCTGCACGGCTCTAATCTCAGCATTCAGGATAATCCCGGGCACGGTAAGAGAGGGAAGCAGCCACGTCCTGCCTGCTGTCTGACTGCAGCCCAGAGCTGGTTCTGAACACGACAAATCGAGGGTGTTCAGCGGGTAGCCGGGGGGGTGGGAGATGGGGAGGGCATAGAAGGCAAACTAGATTAATGTTGGGGTTGTCCCATATGGCTTGCGGACCTTGATTTTCAATCCCCTTAAGGTGATCAAACTACTCCAGCATAAAAGGGATGAAGATTAAAATGGTTTCTGCTAGGCTTGACCTTGTTCCTTTTTAAAATAAAATAATACAACAGCAGTAAAAAATATATTACGTGCTACAACGCAGTCTGCTGAACTCTGGTTTTCAGGCTAAACCTGATGATGGCTGAGGGATGGATACAAACCCTTCCCACGATAAAGGGAGCGAAATTATAGCCTGTGTACTTTACAGGGCATTCAGTTTTAAACCGGGAATCTAAATCGCAACACCCAACAAATAAATATTCTTTTAGGGGAAACGTGGCCCACTTATGGACTGGGATACTGGCGTTAATGTCTACTCAGAGCTGGAGTACAGGCTGAGAACCATCTGACAATGTTGTTGTCAACTATAGTTTGTTTAAAACTTCACTTACAATAGCTCTTTGGTTCATCAGGTGAGAGTATTTGCTTAATTGCAAATCTGATATACTGTGCAGCTGGGAATAGTGGCATTAATTAAACTTAAACCAACAAACCAATTTAACCAGCATGCCATACCTGTTCTTCGCTATTTGTTTAATGTATAGACTGTAAAGGCAACTGTCTTACCTTATTATTTCTCATTTAAAAAAAAAAAATCCACTTTGCAGGGACAGCCTCAGACTTACGCCCACGTGGCACCAAAGAGGGCTCTGATCCTGCTTGAATAAGGAGGCAGGGTCAGCGTTTCTCCCATGCTTGTGCACTGAAGACAGAGCAGACTTTGAACTTTATTTCCCCCTGATGATGGTACTGTCCCATATCTCAGGCTCTTTGCTAACATCTGAAGCCCCTGCGTGTTACACCAAGCATGTCCTGGGGGGAGCCTCTCTAGCCTAGCAGATCCTTGGCGTGCCACTGCAATATCAGGCTAATTCTGTTATTAGCAGCTAGTTAACAACCAGCAAAACGATGAGTCCTCTTGGGTCTAAGCACTCAAATGTGTCGTAGGAGCAATTACATATTTGCTGGTTCTCCTCTCCACTTAGATTTTCACTGTAATACCCATGCGTTTAGAGAAGGGGTTATGCGAGGGGTGTATTGGGTGTGTTTTAAGTTGTGAGTTTCACAGGAATTGGGAAGATGCTTAATTACATTCAGGCCTCATAAATCAGGGAGGCCAACCCTGTTTTCAAGCATTAAGCCTCCAGCCCATGTTCAGCCACAAAAACAGATATTCCTGATGATGGTGTAATCTAAATCCATTACTGTTATGCAGAGACAATATCCCCCCAGCAGATTTGTTTAAGACTGGTAATACATTAAAAGCTTTTATGTAATGAGAAGTAGTTTAGCACAAAGCTCTTCTGTATATTCTTTACAAAGTGTTTTATTTGTCATACAAGGTTTATAAGCAGTGCTGTGCTTGCAGTGGAAGATCAGAGTCTCGCTGAAGCCTCTCTCCATAGGCAGCACCATCAAACTGCAGCCACTGTTCTCCTGCGATAGAGCTCATTTATGAATCACCGCGGTGATCAATATAAAGAATTGTTGATTGCTAAGATAATAAAATATTTGTTGCAGCAAACATCTTTTATAATGTATGAAGATTAAATAGAGCCTGTTGGCAGATTGGTAGTGTGTTGCTCCATCCTTTCCCAGGGCTAATTTTGTGATAATTTCCTAACCAAGGAAATCGTGTGTTATTTCCACTTCAGAAACATCTCTGGCTGTAACCTGCTTTGGGCAATGGAAGAGAAAATGAGTCAACAGTAACAAGGAACTGCTGTGATACTGTTATTCCAGACCCAGGTAGATTGCAACAGATAAAGATGTATGTAAAAATAAACTGCCGGAGTTGCTTTCCTTCCCCCTTTAAAAACAAAAAATTGGGAGCCATGTCTGTCCTGGGGCTTAAGTAGTGAAGAACATGCAGACATTTATATTGCTAAGTGTAGGATCCGACACCTATGGTTCACCCACCATTAACTTATCCCTGGGAGCTTACACTGAAACTGCAGAAAGATTTTTTGGATGCCCTTGAGTAACAACATCTCAATTATCATGGGAAAAAAGTTCCCAACCTATTCTTTTAGAATTTCTGTCTGAACCACAGTAACAACTGTCTGCTGGTAATTCTCAGAATTATGCTATTAACCTTCCCTTCTTGGAGAATATTTGGTTAGTTACAAATATGCAAAGCTTTAAAGCTAGAAATATAACTTTTATTTATTTTTTTTTTGGTAGTGTTCCTGACAATTATAATTAATTCTCTGTCCAGTCTTGCTTGCACTGTCTGCAGATTGTTCACAGTGTAGGCTTTTTAATGATATCCTTATAAACTAATGGGAATGAATGTGCTTACTTATTGCAGAGATCAGGAAGGTATTTTCCCCTGTTACTTTACCTATTGATTTTTAGCTCAGTAGTAAATATATTTTGTGTTACTGCCAGAAAGTCTGAATTTAGGTAGGTATTTTTTCAGAACCATTCCCTCCGCATTTAGCCCAAACTGTTTTTCTCACAGCTAGGAATATTAAGCTCATAACATCAGAGTTTGTAATGGAACAATTCAGCCTTAGCTATAGCAACACTGGTTGTGCACATTACAAATCCAAAATGTTTGCCACTGCTCTGATTAATTCCACAAACACAGTTCAGCGAGTTTGCTGCGAGACTTTTTTAAAGAAAGCATATGGATTTTGCTCCTAACGCCCATCTGTCTGCGTATCCTGCGTTTTAAAGGAAGAGTTTACAATAGTGAGAAAATGAATTTGGGTTGGCTTGTCTGTTTTCTCAGTGTTTCTTCACTCTGCCAGGTTTTGTTTCTTTCGACTGTAAACAACAGAGCACCAAAATAGTCTCCTTGCTGGCGTCGTGCAGTCAAATCTACAGGTGTATTCATGTGCTTGTACAGAATCCATCAAAGTTGGGTATTTTGGGAACTCCTATTGTGTTAAAAGTTAAATTGCATTAACAGCATCCTACATTCTGCATTTAAAAATGACTGCTGTGCATTACCCCACAGTTATTTCTGTTCTGATTTCCAGTAGCAATAATTCCCCATTTCCTAGCGTCGAGTGTGGAATTGTTTCTGCAATTGTTTGCCCATTTGAATGCGCAAGCCTGTGGAGACAACATTACATTACCGAGATGTGCTAAGTGGAAGAGAGATAATGGGAGTCTATGGAGAGTTTACTGTGCTGTCAGAAAAAGTTGTAGCAATCACAGGTTCCATCACTACCACGGGAATAAACTGAACCGAACGCATGTAATAACCAGAAGTGAGATTTCAGCCAGAAACTTCGGAATTTCCTTCAGCTCTGGGGTCAACAGCGCTGCTGCTGTGGCCAACTGTCGTGTGAAGACTTAAGGGAATAGATAATTGTAGTAGAACAGGTATGTGGGGACTTCTTTATTGGTCTTGGTGCTTACATGCTGCAGTCTTAACCCCACATGTGGAACATCAGCAGCAGGGGAAAAGTGACCAGATTTAGCACCTCTGTGAAGGGCTAGGGCATGCTGCACCTCTCTGGTGGCACCTCAGCCATGTGAGAGAAGGAATTCTGCCTGTGTGTGTGTGATTTGCTGTCACTGAACAAAAAATGTTACTTGTTGGACCAAAGACTTGTAGCCTTTAGAGTACAATGAATTCATGCTGACACACTATTTCATGAGTTTGAAAATCAGGATGATGAACTAAATCAGGTGTGATGGTTTTTGCCACTAAAGATGACACTTTCAGAATGATGAACAGTGTGTTTGACTCAAAGGAGGTGACATTTCCAAGCTGGTTTGCCTACTTAATAATTTTAATCTGTGTTTTTGAGATTTCTCTGGGTTCCATTGTAGATCCTAAGCCCACATCCTGGCTGCATTGAATATGTGAACTCAAACCACAGTAAGTCCAAGTACCTCGACCTCTGCAGTTTGGCTGTTCTGGACTCTTTACTGTTCAAGGCACAGGCATACATGCAAGCATCCAATAAGTTGGGAAAACAGAAAATCCTGGTCTGAGTCAGAGCTTATCGGCTCTGCCCCATCACCAGTTCGTAATGGTGGGGTTTGGGAGAACAGTTCTGAGTTGCTGCTTTGACCTTTCCATTGCTTACGGTAGGAGCTTTTTGAGTGGCTAGCCATTATATGTGTATGTATTCAGTGTGTATATGTCCTTTTCAAAGTTACTGGGTTGTTTATTTTGTTTCCTTGTCAGAATGATCACAGATAGTGCATCTGTTTGAGTTATAACAGTGAGGGTCAGCACTGATAACAGACTATTTTAAGCTACTCCTAACAACAGCCTGTGAAACTGCAAGGTTGTGTGAAAGATAGCAATGGAGGTTTATGGAACTGTGGAGTGAATTATTAACTGATGCTCCTAGCCCAACATGACAAATAAAATTCTATTGCAAAAAGATACTCAGTTGTGTCAAGCATCGATTTTTGAAGATGTCTAACAAATTACTTCTGGGTAAGCACACTATCTTTCTTAATTTGTCTCTCTGATCAGTGAAGTTGAATGGGGAGAGAACCACCAAATAACATTAGCATTTTCTTTGAGTCATTATCTTTGCTTTCTTAATAAAAAAGACTTGAAAGCCCCTCTGATTTAAATGAGTTACTCTGTATAATATAGACGCATCCAAATTTCAGATATGTCTATTTCAGCTTCCTGGTGAAATCATTGAAGGACCATGAATCGATTCCGGACGTGGCAAAAAAAAAGACATTGAACTCAATAGCATGGTATTTGTTTTTTGTGGTTTTGTTGCTTTTTTTTTTTTTTTTTTTTAATTGAGGACTATCTGTTTGGCACAGTGCTGCTGATTACCATGTTGTTTCATCTGGCAAGCAGCGTTTGTTTTGTCCACTCAGGGTAATTAGCTAGGATCATTTGAAAAGGGGAGGGGAGAGTAATTGGAAACTACAATAGCTGAGTTTCTCTTTTGCAAGGCTTGATCCCTGGCTGTGGATCAAAACCGAGAAAGAATGAAGAGGAGGTACCAAGTCAGCCAAAGAGAGCAATGCTCCATGAGGTAGCTAATGGCTCCCAAGGATCCAGCCTGCCTCCAAGAATATCTTCTTGCCGATGGGTAAGACAAGTAACGCATGCTTATTGCTGTGCTGTGGTATAGGTCGGCTCCTGGCGCCATGGGATCCTTTGCATCCAGTGCTGCTTTTGGTGATACGGGAGCTCTCCTGGGATGCTTGTTTCCAAGCCAGGTTTTCCTCGCCGTGTCCCCTGCTCCAGTCTCAGCGTGGAGCTGTGATGCTGCAGGGTATCAGCTTCCCCAGCCGCGGTGTTGGGTCAGTTCTGTGCGCCCACCTGCTGCTGCCTGCCAGCAGGGAAGCCAAATGTGTCTGCTGCGCACCTTTTGTCTAACCCACGCCGTAAAAATATTTACTCTCTTTATACTAAGTGAGTGTGTTTACCTCAGTAGGTAGGGTTACATGTGGGAAGGGGGCAGCCTTGCTGCTGTTGGCAGTTTTTAACGCTTTGTTACGTGGTTACAGTAGTACAAAGCAGAAGGCTATAACCCCACTTTTCTGAGAACACAGATAAGTCATCTGTGCTGGGCACGATAATACAGATGCAGTCTGTCAGGGATGGAGGAGTGCTTTTATCAGGCATACTGATTTATTTCACCAAGGAAATCATTAGGATCTTTAAACCTGGAGACATCTTATCCTACAGAGGTACAAGGCATCTCATCATTAATGTTCAATGTGCAGATAATTCAGGAGCAGTATCTTACTACAGAAACAGGATGCATGAGAATTTTTCATAATAGTTTGGCAGACAAGGGATTGAAATAAGTAAGAAGATTAATTACTTTGCAGATAGCATTGTAGTACTCGCAGTTTGCAATGGTATAAGTGAGGGAAGGTATGCAGAAAGACTTCTCGGTTAAAATTTAGATGTAAAGGCTGGCTCTCCATCATAGTCACATCTCATTGTTCATTCTTACTGCAGTGCTCAGAGTGTGTGAGAGAGTGTAATTCACTGTTCTGAAGCATCTCTATTGTTTGCAACTAGCAAAGTGAATTAAAAAGGGAGTGTGTCTTGGGCTTTTGACGTTCAAGGAGGGCACTGTGGCAGCTTTTGTAATTGTGGTGACTCGAAACCTTTCAAACTTGGGCATCAGTTTCCTCTGTGTTTGAGGCCCCCCCCAGTTTTGGTTACTGGGTTAGGTTAGCATTGGCATTTCAACATCATTTTTGATGTTCAATATTGCAAATTTCATATTTAGATCTGGGCCTGATGTGGCCACGTTTCCACCACACTGCACCCTGAAGGTGCAGGCCCAGCAGGGCGCTGGTGGCCTGGCGCTCCTCAGGCCTCACAGGCCTCTCGCAGAGGCAAGCCCCGGCCGTCAGGCTGCCCTCATGTCTTCTCTGGGGAGGTACTGTGCCTGCTGGGCCTGCTCCCTGGCCTGTTGTTGGGGCTGGAAATGGCAGCGCTGTGCCTGAATGTTTGCTCCTGTGCTCTGGTGGCCAAGGAGAGCCGCCACGCTGAGGTGGCCTTTGGGGAAGGGCAGGAGCTGTTGCTGCAGAGCGCTTCTGCTGGCTTGCAGGTAAGACTCAGTGATCAAATTGACAAGACGTGGAGCTCATAAGTGCCTAAAATGTTTTTTTTTTTTTTACGGTGACTTTCAGGAGCTAAAGCCAGGTAAGGCCTTTCAGCAGTTTTGTCTGTGATTTAACGAGATTTGGAGCTAAGGCCATCACTCAGGAAAGTGCTTATGCACGTTCTGTTCAAAGCAGCACTTAACTGTATTTTGCTTAATCTACTGCATTGCTTTGCCTCTGTTCTGTTTTGTACCTTGCTAGGTAATGGCCAGGGTTTGAGACGTTTGTCGCAGAAGAAAAGCCACACATTAAGGACAGCGGTGTGACCTCTGCATGCTAAGGAATATTATTAGGGAAGCTTACGGAGAAGTTGCTGTACTCTGAAACACAAAATTTAGAACGAAAAAAAAGAAGTGACTGTGAACAGTTTAATTGCAATTTTCGTTATAATGTGTAGTAGGAAGGCATTTGTGTGCCCTGCTCACATTACCTAGGGTTAATGTTAATCATTCACTTCCCTGAAACCATTTGTCAGACACAATTACTGACTGCTCCATTTCTGTAGTTTTGGAGGGTGGTGAAAGGGGCTGTCAGTTGTGGCATCCTTTTTATTTAAGCTCTTCTTCTGGATAAGTGGGAAAACATTGTAATAGATGTGCAGAAATATGTCTAATTTCCCAGAAACATGAAAATTTACCTTTTTAATCTTCTGGAATGCCCCAGAGTGCTGAAGTGATCGTCCTGAGCATGACACTACTGACCACGTTCCCTGTACAGCCAGTGCTGCCACACCAGCTGCTCCTGCAAACCTGTCCAAGTCTGTCAGAATAAATCAGTTCGACGTGGTAATTTCTTATACAAACCGATGAATGTCTTCTAAAGACGTCTGAATGTTTGCTTCCCAAAGATTAAATCTTGACTCGCACACTAACAGCCCATATATTCCTTAGTATTTATATTAATTTCTATTCTTGGTTGATTTTACATAATCTCATGAAGCCTTTTCATCTTTTTATGTGCAAGGAGATTACTCTGGTTAGCAACAAATGACGCCAGTGCAGATAAAACAGATTAAAATAGTCAATAGAAAGGACTGAAAAGACAATAGCTTGTACAGAGCTTGTAGAAAGTTTCTTTGCATTTACAGCTGATTTGTAATACTGGGCAATCTTACTTTCTTCTTTCTTTTAGATGTTTTGGCTTAAGACCCTCTGATGTGCTTGTTTTTCTCTGATGTACTGGTTTTTTGTTTTGCTGTTTCTGGGAGGCAGGGGGGAATTTTCCCGTCACTTTCAAATACTAAGCAAGGCCGTAGTGTCTGAAGTAAAAGGATTGCTTTTCACCACTCAGAAGTGGCGTTGGTCACAAAGTGAGTTGATTTCCTTCGTGTTAGAGTGAGCGTGAAAGCCTGACTGCTGAGCAGCTGGGGAACACAGAACTCTGCCCGTCTTAGGCCTTGACTTAAGGATCCTTGAATAAAAGGCCATCAGGCACGCAGCTATTTTGGGCTTAGAAACTGGCACCTTAATTTTTCTCAATGAGAGGAAAAAAACTGTTGTGATAAGTTGTGAGAATTTTTGTACTTCGGAAAGTACACCCTGTGATCGTAGAACAGCCAGAGATATTCTTGCAGGTTTTAAATGACGGTAAGAGACGTAACGAGATAAGTGAGGACTCATGGGCCCTGCTAGGAACCTGAATAGAAATGCTAAGCGCCTTCAACCCCTTCTGTGCTTGCGAGCCCATGTGAACCTTTTCCCTGCTTCTCTCATGCATGCTAGTTGGGTTAAATTAGTGCAAAAAAAGTATGTATAGTCCCGCTATGTTCATGTTCTGTACGTATGCACCTCAGAAGCTCCTATATAAATGAAGCAGGCAGTCTCAGTGCTCTTCAAGTGGAATGGTTGGGCAGCCTTCCAGGATCCTTGATGAATAAATGGTATTACTGATAAATATATGTACAAGTTCTCCAGTACAGGATTTAGCTCCACCGAAATGAGCGGAATTCTCCATTATTTGTCCTAGCATCGCTGGGAGACTTGACATGACGGGTTGATGGGATTAAAGCCTGTATCAGTCAGCCTAAAATGAATCCAGCTTTTTTTGAGATCCCCAATTAAGCATGCTGCCCACAGCATCATGTGAAGCAATTTTTGAGTCATGGATGTTGAGGGCTTGTTTACAAGAAACTTCTTGTCTGTAAGAGAAAAGGAGAGAATTGCTTCTAGGTATATATTTCATAGCACTCCTCAGGAGTTTCAGATGAAAACTCCAAAATGCATTCCCTGGTATTGCATCCATATGAAGCGGAGAGGAAAATGGAGCTAGCAATGATTGTAATGTATGTTTGCAGGTACATTTTTTTGTCGTAGTGGGGCTGACTTAATGAATTGGAGCAGTGCCAGAAGGTGCTTCTGACATGACAGGGGGTTGTAGTCTTGAAGGAGCTATTTATGTTGTAAATTGTAAAGCATTTGTCATTTCGCAGTGGTTTTTCCGTGTGCATGCCTACCTGCCTGCTGCAATGAATTAAATTAATGTGTGTGCCCCACCGAAATGGTTTACAGTATAGTAATTGTCACTGGCAACGCAGTGTTGTTTTTAAGTTGTTATTATGCAGGCACAATCCCATATGGCATACAAAATTGATATGCTGCATTATGTATACTACCTTCAAATTAACTTGGTATAATATTTGTCTTGTTAAGAACGAGCCAGTCTGTTTATGCCATAAACAAGTGTCTCCTCAATGTTCCCGATTCAAAAGAAAACAACAGCAACCGAACAAAAAATAAAACCCGAGGTCAGATTGAATTCATAACAAATACCTGGACTTTAATAATTAATGTTCATCAGGACATTGCACATTAAGCCCTGGTAATTGTGAGATTGAATTAAAATAAAGAAAAGGACATGGGCTTTTTTTCCATGCAATTTATAAATCATCTTTGAATAATCTAACAGAGTAATTAGCACAGCCGGGTAAGTGCACTTGGTTTGCTGGGCCTTTTGCAGCAGTTTGCATGCAATGTTGCAGACTGTGCGTGGCTTCTTTTTGGGCTTGCTCTCCATCATTTAAACAGGTTCAGGAGGGCTTAGTGAAATCGATGATGATTTATTGTTGAGTCATGTACTGTTTCATTGTATTCTTCGTTTTGTGTCTGTTGGCTGTTTTCCTTTAATGAATATTCAGTTATGAGAAAGCACACGTCTCTCCAGTGCACACAGGTGTTTGGTTTGGGAGCCTGATCTAAAACCTCCTGAAATCAGACCAGCCCTGTCGGCTGGTGTCAGTAAGCTTTGCATCAGGCCAGGCTGCGGTGAGAACTGAGCCCTGAAAAATTTAAATCCAGGCACAAATTCCTCCTCTCAATGCCTTTTCTCTCTTCTGCCTTGGAGATCGTTCCAGCTTTCTTCATCCTGACCGTTCCCAATTACCTGTATTAACCCTAGATAATTTACAGACCCTTTTACAACGCAGTACTTTTTCTCTAAGCAAGATGCCATGCTAGAGCTATAGGTTCTAGTGAGATCTGAAACACTGAGATGGTTTACAAGCCTCACAAGGCTCTTTTTCATTAACTTTGCTCATTTACAGTGAGGCTTTTATGTGTTTCTTCTTGGTGCTAATACTGGAAATGATGGAGTAAAACAGAGTCCCATGTTTAATCAAGAGAGCAGCTCATTCTTGCTCACTAAAAGATTTAAGGCTAAGAAATAGGGCTGAAGAAAGATTTTTGCTTTCTCTCTGTTAAAGAATACAACCACCACAACAGACTGAAAACCAATGAGAACTGCAGGCACTGCATACTGAAAAGCTTTGGTACTGAAGCATCAGGACAGCAGGTACTCACCAGCATCCTGCCACCTCCAAGACAGTGTGTGGGAGATGCCACGTTTTATATCGAGCCATTACAACATCATTAACTGGTCTCTATGCATTTCACAAATATTTGCTTCTAATTAGTTCTGTTGCTCCAAGGGCCACATTTTTTTTTCTCTGTTAAATGAACTCCAGGGTTAGAGGAGTGGATTTTTTTTTCCCCTCAATTTCAGGTTTTCTATTTCCTTGCAACAGAGTGGATCAGATTCAGTGACCTTTTACCGGTTTCAGTTATGCATACGCAATGAAAAAGCTCCTTCACTGCTTGGTTTTACTTCTTTGGCACTTTTTATTTTCAAGTTTAGGGACGGTATTTGTAGCAGAAAGCAAGGCTATGTACATGGGCCTGGCTGTGTTTTGATTAATTCCCACTGAATAAGGTAATTTCTGCAAATAATAGCAAATTAGGTCAGTTTATTTCCCTAATAGTTCTTCTTTTAGTCAGATGTCTAGAAAGTACCTAACCACGACAGTCACCGCAGCAATGAATTCCAGAGGTTAACGGGGCTCTCTGCCACGAATTCCCGATTGCAGGTATAACATTGGTGTGTTAAAGAGTTCTTAAAATTAGAAAAACGATGACTTCCCAAGATTAAACAGTGATTTCTTTTCATTATGTCTTCAAGACACTTTAATAACATATTCATTTTATCTTTTATGTTTCCATATAATTTTACACACCTGTGATACCGTGTGTGTTTTAGTGATAGCCAGGCCTCTGATACTAAAGCCACCTGTGATCTGGCAATTAGTACAGCTGTTCGTGGAACCAGCTAAAAGAAGGAACTCAAAGCAACAGCAACTTGATTTAACAGAGTAAAGTCTGGTTGAGTGTTTGGAGACGAGGAACCAAGCACTGGTGAGACTTTACCCGAGGGCTTTGAGCTCCCTGCTCCTACTTTTCTTCATCCATCACAGGTGAGTGGTTGTCTCAGCATTCAGCAAGCTGCTAATGGAAGTGCAGGATGTTTGGGTTTATTTCTGTGGCTATGGAACAGAGTCCCTCTGCAGCTCTGTTTTAGGAGAGTCTGCGGCTTACAGCATTGGTTGGTGTCTCTAAGATTTTCCACTAAGTAAAATGTGGCATCACCCTGCCTGATTCTTCTGGAGCTGATGAGAAAAATGAGATGGGCTTTAATTAAAACAAAGAACACTTTCAGAACATAGTTTTGAGGCTATGTGTACTTAAAGTTCTGATAGCTAAAAAATAGGCAATGTTTTTTTAATTAAGGATGTGATTGTAGATGGAGGTTTAGCAGGATTTTTTTTGATGCCAAGACAATTAAATTGTAGCTGTTGCATTCCTTATTTCATCAACAACAGAGAGTGTCAGCAACTGAGAGTACAAAACTCTGCTGGTGGATGAAAGCTCTTTTTGCTTTGTCTTCAAAGCACATCAAATGCTAAAGCTTGAGATCTGTTGCAGGTCCACTGTGACAAGTTAAGCCATCCTTCTGCGCTTGTCGTCTTCCCTGTAAAACCCAGGGAGAACCCTTCCTTCTCCCAACCTTTAGACTTGGATATTAAACCCTCAGACTTCAAGGTCTGCATAAACATCCGGATAGGTAGTGCCACCACAGTGAAGATCATCTGCGTGACAATGACGACTAAGACATGCTAATTGATATTTAAGATGAAAACTTGAGCATTCATGGACAAGGAGCAACTGCTGCATGCTTTGTTCTAGTACCGTGGGATTTTGAAACCATTGTTTTGATGTTGGTTGGGGTTTTTTTGCTTGCCTTCAGCAAGAGTTCTGCCTGTGGCACTTGGAGAACATTTTACATACAGAATGCATTCTTTCAAATGTGGTGGTTAGGTGTGGAAAGATTTGTACTGCTAAAATTTCTGAGTGTTTTTCCTTCTCATTTAGGAGAGCGTAGCCCTACGTTTGTAGCTCTTCGTGACAAATGAATCCTGATCTGCATAGTGCCTCTCGGTGTACAGAGAGCTGCTTGGTGTTGTGCTTGGCTTTCTTGGGAAGTTGCTGTTTGTTTTGATTTGGAGAATTCTGGCAAATTATTTTTATCTCCTTTTTTGTTTTTTAAATAAATAAAACTCTTTGCACATAGCACCTTTCAGCTGCAGAACTGTGTGTGAGATGCGTATTGCTATTCCTAATTAATGTATTGAGAAACAACATGAAGTAGCTTGTCTGTGATTGTTCATTAAGTCACTGGCAAAAGCCTGGAATAAAATCAAGAGATCTTGAATTTGCATCTGTTGCCCTTCCAACAGCTTGTTCTTTTTGTTTCTTTCTTTAGTTTTAAAGGTGTCTGTCCCCAACATGTCTGAAAATCAGTTCACTTCCAGTTTAGAGCTACTGACGGTATGGCTACCGCTGTCATCTGAGTTCCTAGGACAGTAGAGCTGTAAATAAATGTCTGCATATGTTAGGAGTGAAATCTGCATAAGTTACCAGTGGGGATCAACTGTTCTGCTTCTTGAGCAGACGTGTTGGTGAGTTCTCCCCTTCATTTCAGATGAAGCAGTGTCTTGCACCATTTCGGTTCCAGTTCAGGGGAGTGCTTTTGTTGTAGCAGTGAGCACATTGGAAAATCTTCTGGCGGCTCGCTTATTTTCCAGTGCCAAGAGTGATTTCCCTAAAATATACAACTGAGCTTTAGTTTTACTGGTTTTATTTGGAGAAACAAGCAGAATAGCATGCTTTAGGTGACCTGGAACAGAAAGTGTCTTCTGGGCTTCCTGTAAAACTGCTTCGGTGAACAGATAGCTGGTGTAACCTGGCATTGAAACGTCTTCAGCAGCGAAGGGCTTCTTTAAAAGACAACTGCTGATGGCTTTACTTCAGGTGCAAAGTGTGAATCTCAGAGCAAGAGAAGTGCTTTGTATGCTGGGGTTTTCCGGCACATCACGCTCCCATGGCTTCCCTGACACGGTTTTAATACCAGAATCCTTCTTCCTCAATACTTGCTATTGAGTCTGTTCATGTATATACACAGCTAAGGGTAATTTATCAGTTGTAACAGCTCAGCAAGGAAATTGGTCATCACTAGGAGCTACCGGTCAATATATTCATTCAGTAATGATAATTATTGAAACCATCAAGGCTGGTGAATACCCATCAGCCGTAATATTTTGAAGGGAGATCTTGAGAGTCTTTTCTGTTTTCAGAAAACAAGAAAGTGGGCTAGAATTAACATCATTATTAAGAACTTTAGTCATTTTCTTCTAATACTGTCTAATGGAGACTTTTTAAGCAATTTAAGGTATTTTTCTGTACAGACGGATAGGGTAGATGGAACCACCTGAAATCATTCTGAGTGTGCACTTCACATTGAAAGCCATCAGTTCATGGATTAGAGTGATGCAGCAGCTAAAAATACTACTTTTTTGAGATATCCAACTATGTCACCACAAAGCAATGCCTGGGGAAGCAGCCCTTTTAGGCTTTTTTTCTGTAAGTACGTTTAGCAGTATGTGTTGCCATCCTCCTTTTTTCTTCCCTCTCCCCCTGTTTTGCCCACTTTATTCATGGTCACTCCAGCTTCAAACATTCACTCTCTGGCCTACACGGTTTCAAAGACTGCTGGAATGAAGATTTGGGGATATTTTCCCCCTTCTCTGTCTGAAGTAGAGGCCAAACCAGACCTGCTTATTTCAGAAAACTGGAAAATCTTCCTCACTGGAAAGACAGGCTGAATGACCGAGAACACTGCCAGAAAAAATCCCTGGCTGTAGCTTTGTGCCGCTATATGTCAGGAGCTGCAGACCTGACAGGGATCATGCTGTTATTCATTGCTTTGAGCTGAGAAAATATGGGGAAGGCTGCACAGCCCCTTGGCCGTGTTAGAGGGGAAAATGTGAGACACTGAAAAAGTATGGAGATAACTTGGTGGTTCCTCTAGGACTTGAGCCTGGGGTTAAAGTGGAGAGAAATAGGGACACTCAAAATTTTGTGTGTTATTTCAGGACAGAACTAAGTTTTGGGACCTGTTGTTCCACACAAGCTGATGGTTCGTGGGTTTTGTTGCCCTGCTCTGTAGCTGGGTTTAGCAATCTGAAAGGAGCTGTTCTCTGCATGTGTCACTGGGATGCATCCCAAGGCTCAGAGAGCACCATGAAACTTAGGGTAAAAGGAACCATAAGTTCATTATTAATTAGCGGCTGTGGAGTTTTACCTGGATTTTATTATTGCTGTATAACTGAAAAAAAAAAAAGCAGCACTCCTTGATTTCATGGCCAGCCCAAACCCAGAAAAGGCACTGAAGTCTGGGGAAGTCGGAACAGTAAGATCATGCTTTATTTTTGTTGTTTGCTGCTGCAGAAGGCGTGGTGCTTTGGAGTCCTGATCCAAGGGGCCTTCCAGGCAGTCCAGGACAGTCCCACATCTGCAAATGGCTCATTATTCAGCTGTTTCGTTAATTAATCTTTGGGTTTGTGCTTAGCAGTATTTATTTTGCTAGAATTAGATCATGAATCACTCAGTTTTCACCACTGTGGATTTTAAAAGGGGGCAGGCAGGGAGAGAGAGCAGGGGAAAAGAGGGCAGAAATTTCCTGCTGTCCTTTTTGGCTGACTAGGAATGGGCTGAAAGCCGTCCGAAGGCATGACATAGTACCTATTAATTCCGGGAGCGACGTTCTACACATGGCTGGTGATCCACTGTACGGATTCATTTCCTTTGGTTTCAACAGCTCAGTTTTGAGCATTAGAATGATGGATTTGTCTCGATCCTGGAGGCTTCCATCTGAAAGTCAAAACCTGTTGTGGCATGCGGGGGTTGTGCTTCACCTGGAGGCTGCCGGGGCGAGCATCCTCCTGCCCCAAAGGAGCCAAGCAGGCAGGGGCTCGGAGTCAGCAGGTCTTGACCTGAGTGCAAGGAAAAGCAGCGAGTTAAGTTGGTAGCGGTCCAGGAATGGTGGAAGGAGGTGATGAGGATGAGAATTTGCACAGGCTCATTATTTTAGTGTTTGTGTTCAGGTTTCCACTTGGCCCCGTTCAGAACTGATGTAGGCAATTGGCAGAATAATAAAATAAATGGTGTGAAATCGCGTTCTGTCGTATAAAATAACTTTGTTCAGTAATGCTACCATAGGAGCCCGAGCTTTAAATTACTACGTTAAGCTAGTGTTGTCTACGTGAATGCCTGGTGTTCTGTTTGTTGGAAATAAATATATTTAGTGGTTCCTTATTTTTCCTTCTTCACTTAGATTTTCAGTGATGTATGTACGTGGAGCTGACACTTGCAGTTGGTTAAATATGAAATACCTGCTCCTTTTGCCGTACTAATTATGGGCTTGCATGCACTGTATCAAGTTTATTGAGTGTCCTGGAATATTTTATGGATTCATGACGATTGTACTCATCCGTTGTGTGCCATCCAAGGGGAAAGCGGTTTTATTAATGTAAAAGTCTAGCTAAAATCGAAAAGCACCAACAATTTAATACAGAACCTGTGATGGTGTTGAAATGCTGTGAATGTGCCAGGAAAGAGTTGGGAACATGGGCAGGGGAGGAAGCCACCACCCAGGAGGTGACCAAGGTATGTATGTGCTGTAGGGCATTGGTCTTGTCCATGCTGCTGTCCCCATCTGTCTCAAGCATGATGACACTCTCTTCTCCAAGGAGTTACCACGTAGAACTCATCTACCATATGATAAATGCACACGCACAGGTGATTACCATTATGTACAAGAAGTTTAAAACTTAATTTGTCATTAGCATTCATGAATTCGTTGCTCTGCAAATGACTTTCCAAAGTCACTACGGGAAAACCGGGTAGGTCTGTGAGCTTTTAATGGATGACTTTGTGTTTATTTCATCGTTTTTCTCATTGCAGTGGCACTTCAAATAGTTTTATTCTACTTTTTTTTTTTTTTTTTAAAGGAGAACAGATTAAAGAGCATTCTCATACTCTAAAGCTGTGCATGTTCTAGAAAGTGCTGATTTAACTCTCCCAGAATTCTTGGAACAATTTATGCAGCCAAAATCTTGGTCTGCCTGTGTCTCCTTGCCCTTCCTTAAGACGAGCAGTCGGGATGCGTGCACAGTGAGCACTGGAGCAACCACCACCAGCAGAGCATTGCTCCCTTCAGTGGTTATTTCATCCAGGTGAAGGCTGGCCCGGTGCTGGAAGCCAGCAGAGCAGGGAGCAGCACGAGCAGCGCGTTCAGGGGAGCTGAGCTGGTTGCTCATTGCCTAGTTACGGATATCCTTTTTTATTATTTTCCCTTAATAGGAAAATCGGGCTCTGAAGACATGACTCATTTTACCAATGCTGAGCTGAATATATTTAGTGGAAGACAGTGAGCCAGACCCTGCCCTGCTGGGAGAGCCTTCTGCAGCTCTAGGTTCAGCTCTAGGGCAGCCGAGGTGATCTGCTTTCCGAGTCAGGTCTGTGTATGGCACTGAGCATGTGCCCTGGTGTATAAGGCTGAAGGCTTGCATATTCTGCTGGGTAAAAACCGAAATCTTACTGGAAGGACCCGGACCTTCAGCTTGACATGAATACGGGATTCCTTCCTATAAATGTTTCCAAGCTGATTTACGATGCCATGGCCAACTGCTGGCCAGAGGATGGGTTTGATTTTTTTTTTTTTTTTTTTTTTTTTGTGTGTGAGTCTGGGTTTTTGGTGTTTTGTTTTTTGGTGTTCTGCTTTCTTTTTTGTTCTTAAAAAGAACAAAAAAAAAAAGTGGAGTGACTGAAGCAGCTGCTCTCTAGCTGGGAAGAAAATTGATAACTCCACACTGTAGCCAACAGGGTGCTCGCACTGGAGTCATTGATTTCCTTCCCTGCCAGGCAGTGGCTGCTCCCATCTCTCTGCAGAAGGCAGACGGCATCCTTTATGGACTTCATTATCTGGGCAGTCATGCAGAGACTCCACCAATAGAATAAAATGGTGTTATTATGGGCAGGGTACCGGCTGAAGGAGCCACTTGGGTCAGAGACCCTAAAGACTGCTTCTGTTGTTCCCTTGAAATCGTAGCGTTTGGCCAAGGCTGCAAGCTGCTTCGCTAATGGGAAGGGTTCTGCCATGTTCAGGAGGGGCTGATTTGGTTCGGAGCCTCTCTACTGGTGAAAAAAAGTGGGTTTCCTCTTCTCATTTTTCTTGCTCATTCAAGATAAAGCCAAGAAGCTAGGAGCAGTTGTGGGAGCAGAGCTGCCATATTTAGCTGAGCTCTGAATTGTGCGTTTAATAATGAATCTCTTGTTGTGGGCATACAGGAATGGATTCAGATATGTATTTCTGACAGGTACACAGAAATCCTTAAACTTCAAAATCCATAGTTGTTTAAAAAATCAGAGCTTTTTTTTTTTTCTTTTCATGAAATGGAGGTAATTATGAAATGCTGTAAATTTGACTTTATTTGACCTGAGTAGAACCAAATGCTTTGAAATTCTCCTGCAAGTATTTTGACACGACGTGTTTCTGTAAGGTGTTTTTAATGAGTCAGAGCAGCCTGTTTTGATACAAGGAGAAAGGTTTTATAAGAATGTTTTTGACTAGCTGAAGCAATGAGTTTTAGTCTGGGTAGTTTGCTGTGTAAATACTTGCATGAAGACCTCTTTCTGAATATCTGAGCCTGACTGGTCATCTAGCACAAAAGAAAGACCAGTAAAATAATCAGTGAACAAACTTATTTTTAATGAAACTGACAAAGTTTTGAGAGGGAATAGAAGACATTAAATCCTTTTTTTTTTTTTTTTTTTTTTTTCTAAGGGAATGTTTTTTTCTAGAACGAAAAAGGGGAACCAGTGACAAATAGCACTCTCCTTCCTTTGGATGTGCATCAAAAAACCTTTTGCAGCTCCGTTTATTTCTTAAGAATAAAATTAAGTGATGCGTCTGAGTACCAGATGGAAGCATAAAGAATGTTAGTCATTAGGAATGTCGGTGCTAATTGAATAATATAAATGATTAATAATTGTCCAGCTTTGAAAATTAGAATTCCTATTCCAGGTCATTGAGTTTGTTTTGAAAATACCTGCCTTGAATCTGTTTAAATCAAAATTAACATTGTCATTATTAGCTTCTAGCTATTAGCGGCCCAGAACTGATGGGAATTCTTGTTTTCATATTCCTCGAAAATACTTCAGGCATAGTTGCTGTCTAGACACTATCATTTTCTATTCAGTCCTAAATTGTTCCCAGTGTGGTTTCTGCTTGTAACATCACAGTGGAAGAAATACCATGAAATGCAATAGAAAGCTATCTATAGAATCTTCGTCATAGGAGAATTCACTTAGACTGGCAAACACAGTTCAGATTTTCCTCTAAATTAAATTGTGTGTGTTATTTGTTTACGATCAGAAAGCTACAAGGTGTCCAACACTGCCAGGCTTGGAGGCAGGCAGGTTCTTTCTCTTTTTATGGGGGAACTAGACCAAAAAGAAAGGTTGACAACGACTGATCTGCCGAGACGTCGTGGTGAGAGCTTGCAATGCTGATCGATGCTACTTCAGTCTGCTTTTCCGTCCTGTCTGAGGTCTCTTGCTCTAGTGTGCAAGCCTGCTGAGGATGGGGAATCCTGTAATTCTTTGTTCATATTGCACATTAGCATCCTGGCTGGTGATGGGGTTTCTTTGGAAGGGCTGAAGAACCGAGGAAGGTGGCTTCTGGCAAGTTTTATCCCGTGGCCAGACTCCTACCATCGTGTGCCTTCCCCTCGGCTCTGTCTGGAGAAGGCTGTGCGCTTCCAGAGGCTCAGCATCACCTTTAACTGACCTGCCTGGTTCTCTGCAGCTGGAGGTGTCTCTCCGGTAATTTAGCCCTCATCCCAGCTAATGGAAAAGTTTGTGGTGACAAAGCAGAGTTTGGGGACTTGAAGACACAAGGCGTCAAATTCAGAGCAAGAATGATTGCACAGTGCTCCTTATCTAGGGTTTGCTACAGACATCAAGGCAGCCGTGGCATTTGGGAAAGGGCAAGCAGGATCAAGTGTCTGCCGGCGTTTGAACTAAAAGTTGATCTTAAAACATTGTAAAAAGACACACATTTCTCTGATTTATTTAAATTGCGAAGAGATCGAAATTTAAGCATCTCTTTAAACATACAAACAAGCACGAAAACAAGCAGAGCCCAATTTCAGGTAGATTTAACATGCCTCTGGACAAGTGAATTTTTAATAGCTAATCTTACCCTGACAGCTCATGGGAAATATCAATCTATTAGGCAGGCTTCAAGTGTTGAATTTTTAATGCGCTTTTAGTGATTAAAGTGCTCTTTTTCTCCACTGCTTGAAAGGGACCACAGTGGCTTTAAAGAACAGTTTAAAGTCATAACAACAATACAGAATTAATAATTGCAGTTGACCGTATTTCTCTCGCTCCGGGAGAGAAGGGCCACGGACGTTTGCATATGAGCGTTGCGGTTAGAAAATTAGAGGCAGAAGAAAATCGCTCATTTCCAGAGTAGCAAATGAGCCAGACCAGCTTGAAAAGGCTCGTGTAACTTTGTTGTCCCTGATAGCAAGCGATGGGACGCAGTTGTGGGTCTCTAGTCAAGGGAAGTGAGGCTTGAAGAACAGAAATGAGCAGAACGCTGATGGTTTCAGTCGAGGATTTAGGCATTCGGCTGAGCATTAGTCATGCAAATGGACGCGTAAGGATGGAATCCCAGCGTTATTAAAACAAACAGGGGATGGGGCTGCTGCTGGCAGTGAAACACCGAGGTGCAGGGAAAGAGGCCCAAATTGTTCCAGGTAGCTCAATTCCTCGCTGCTGTTGTGCTTAAAGGAAAGGAGTAATGCTGTTAGCTGTGCTAGGTCCTTTCCGCTGCCATCGCTTCTGTAAGAGAAGACAATGCTTGACCTTCCTACTTTAAATTTTAATTATATTTTAATTATATTTTTATTTTATTATATTTAATTATATTTTTATTACTTCACCGAAGAAAAAGAAAGTGCTGGGTCCATAAGCCACTTGCAAGGCTGCAGTACGCAAGGCAGAGCATGGTTTTCCAGCAGCACAGCGTGTTGTTTCCATGATAAATAAGGGAAAATAGCATTCCTATACAGACTGTTGCATTTGACAGAAGGAAGGACGCATTTGTACAAAGTTCACTTTGTACATGTGCACCAGCCACACTCCCAAAGCACTTTCCATAACACTTTAGCACGTCTGTCTGCAGGCCTGCTTTTAAATCGGTGCCTGACGAATCTCAGTTCCCCTTTAAAAAGTGCTCTCAGGGAGTCTTTGCTCAGAATCACCCTCTCTGCCCTAATTTTGTCCTTTAAAGGAGCTTCAAAATAAGTCAGTGCTGGAACTTTTGTTCTCTCCCTCCTTGTTTTGTTAGCGCTAATGAAAGTATTATTGTAATACCGACTGGCCCACGGCAGTGCTGAATTCCTAAATTTAATTGTGAAACTCAGGCTGGGATTTCTGGTGCTGTGCTGTACGTAGCACAAATCAATAGCAGACTAAGAGGCTTGGAATCAGGGGAGAGGAGCTGAAAGCAGGCCCATTTATTTCCATCATGTCTCTGTCTTAGTGCTGGCGCGGCACAGGGGTGCGGACAGACGCCTCACCTCTGCTCCTGGTCATAAAGAAAAGGGCCAGAAAGTAAACTCGGGGCAGAGAGGAATGCAGCATTTCATGAGTACTTTGCACCTGAGAAATCTTGGAAGATCGTTTTGTGTTCCTCACCTGTTGGCCTCTCCAGCAGAAGAGGGTTCTCCAGCATGAGCTTCTCCCTCCATCCGCAACAGCCGAGCGGTGCAGATGAAGCGCGGGGTGCCGCTGTGAATTGTCAGGCATTTGAGCTGACAGAGGGTAAAATATGATCCACTTCCCAGTCAGAATGTTCAGCTAATCCTTTATCTCTCTTTGCCTTCAAGTGACACTTCCACCTTATCATCTTGAATAATCTGATCCGACCTGATCCAGCTAGAGCAAGCAAGGTGAGGGGAATGTTCATGTATATTAAATCAATAGTGTGATTTAACGGCTGAATTAAGGCTTTCATTTGGGATCTGCTTCCTAAACCCTTTGAAATACATAGGGAGCTTCTCTGTTTGCTTCTGAGTTTAATGAATTAAAGGAAAGAAAAATGTACTTAAGAAAGCAGCAGATAATGTAAAATATAGTGATGTGGGTTTTCAGCAATGCTTAATGCATTTGATATTAAAATGTGTAGTGCGTGACAGGAGTTGATCTACCTGCAGAAAATAAATGTTAGTTATACCAGTGTTGTTTGGGGGTAGGTGCAGAGAGTTGTGAGGAAGTCAGTAGAGCTGTCCTGTGTGATGGACCTGGCATGAAGATGTTCATAGTGAGATGTGTTTTTGTAACATGCCTTCGTCTGCCTTTACCTGCTGCTCTGCATCATCCCAAAAGCATCTGAATACATAGGATCACCAGCTGTCCCAATGGCCATGCTGGAGACCATCGTACTTCATGGATGTCACCTCTCTGAGCAATGCAAAGCCCATTTTAATCGTGTAAAAATCAATCATACAGGTGAGGGGAACTGAGAGCAGCAGCTGCTCTGTATTGACATGACTCCACTGGCCTCAGTGGTGGTGTGTCTTGGGATTTGGCTTACTCGGTTTAGTTGAGGGCAAAACCTTCAAACCCGTCTGAAACGGCGAAGAAGAGGCATCTTCCATCCCTGCTGGGAACCAGTAGCAGTGAGACACATAGCTGCTCATAAATTCATAACTGCTTTTCCATATAGTGCTTCCAAATTAGCAAAGACAAACCAGGAGCACTTAAATCAGAGAAATTTTCTGAATTCCATCAGTATTACTCTGAAAACTCCAGCTTAAAAAGCCACGTTGGGGTCTTGCCTCTTCAGCATCAGTAGAAACTGTAAAGTAAGCTCAAGCAGGTGGCTCCAGTGATTTATGGAGAGGCTTACTGCGAAAGGAGCGGAGCAGGGGAGGCGGCCGGGTTCGGGTAGACGTCTGGCGTCTGCTGAGAATGAGAACAGCACTGCTGAGACTGGGGGGAGGCAGGGAACGGGGATTTCCCGAACCTAAAAGAATGCCTTCAGTGTTGCGGTGGTGGTTTACGCGGCGCAGAGGAAGCAAGATGACATCTGGGAGTGTTTATTTGTCCTGAGCATTTGTGATTCATCAGGCTTTTCTACTAGAAAGACACGGAGCAGAGTGCTGGTTTTCCCAAAGTGCCCAGAATACGGGGTGGTGCTACCCCAGGGGACATATAATCAGAAAACAGTGTTTGTTTTCAAACCTGGGAAACTTTTAAATTAAAACAGAAGTGAGCGATGATATAGCCATTAATTAATTATTATTTTTTAACTAATTAAACAGTTAAGTTTGTAAAACAGGCTTTGTGATGCCTGGAGGGTGTTATTTCCCATATCGTCCCTCTCTCTGTCCTGTCTGGGGATGATGAGCATGCAACACAAAATCCCCCAGTCGTGCTGTAATCTCTCATTCGGTTGTTTTAAACCAGGATTGAGGGGTGGATGGTGGGAAGATTTGCTGGTTACTTAGCGTGTGGTTAGTCTGGGAGCTACTCAGCAGGAGTGGTTTAGAGTATTACCAGGTCTTAATCCCCCAAACCCCACATTAACCACAGCTCGCTTCCCGGCGTAGCCTAATGCCAGGGTCCCCATCTCCCATTTCTGACTGTGCCCAGAGCAGGTGGGATTCCAGCGCTGTGGTTTACGAAGAAAAGGAGAAAATTCCCTATTATGGATGCAAATCTGGGCTAAAATGCTGCCTCAAGGGCATGCAGTAGGGTACCAGAGAAATAATCCTGAATTCCTGCACTGCTGTAGCTGATTTGGGACAACCGGCTCTGAGAAGCGCGATCTTGAGCAGAAATCCAACTTGAACAAATATTTTGAGAGCTGCAGCAGCGGTTTAATTGGAACATATCTTAAAGCTGTTCGGGGGGAGGCTGGTGCGGATGCCTGCTCCGTTTTGCTTTATGCCGCCTTGCTTACGCCGTCTCGCTGATACAAATGAAAATTAGCACAGTTTCTAATTTGCCGGGATGGCCTATGCAGAGATGCAGTAAACACTCGGAGAATGCAAGCTGTGTTCTTCGCGTGTGCAGTGCACAGGAATAAACACTCCAGGGTGTACATTCATCATTTAGATCGGTGCCTCCTTGTGCCAAGGACCACGTTACGCTGGCATTTCTAGGAAACAGAACTGCCTCCAGCAAGAGTAACTGTTTACAGAAGTGGGAAGTTGGTACAACAGAAGGCAGGCGGCCCAGATGGTGTGGTTATGAATGGAACTGGATATCTCCCGTGGTGTCAGGAGAGATGTAATATTTTGCTTACTCCGTCCTGACATTCAAAAAAAAACCAGGGTAATTGTCAGCTCCTTCTTTGAGCCAAAATTTTTGGAATGGTGTTAATCTTTTTTTTTTTTTTTTTTTTTTTTTTTTCCAGCTAGGCTTTGCTGTGAAAGTTGTAGTCCAAATTGCCCACCTGGGTCACAAGGGACTGGCTTGCTTGAGAGTCCCAGTGCCGGGCTGACTTTGTAATTCCCTCCATTATCCATTTCCCCGTTAATCTGTCCGCCCCTTCGGTTCTGTCCTTGCTTGCCCTTTAGCAATTCAAAGCTCAGTGCACTTGCAGCAGGTTTCATGGGGAACGAGAGGCAGAACGTGTTACTCTCACTGATGAGGCCTCACTGCCTGGGTTTTGCTCTTTTCTCCTGTGAATGTCAGCTATTAAAACAACTAAAAGAATCGTACGTATGGATGACTAGATTTTATATGTGTAGCTCAGTCTCTCTTTCTCTCTTACGTATATTCTGCCAATACATGATTCCTGCTCTTCGTGTGGTCTGTGTTATATTACAAGCTTATTTCAGTTAATTCTTAACTATTAATTCTTAATATTAATTCTAACTAATAGTAATTCTTAACTATTAATTCATTCCTAATTCTGGAAGCTCAGCTTCCAAACGTATTTATCCAGCAGAAGGTAACAGGATAGCTGAAAACTCCTTGTTGTAGGTGACTTGGGAACATCACGTGTGCTTTCATTGAGCTTTATCTTCTGGACTGGCAATCGGAAGTCTCTGAAAATGAGGCTTCAGCTGTTAACTTACACTAGTGTTCTTTGAAAATGTTGCCTCCACCTGGAGTTTGTAGCTCTTTCATTCATTTTCTTCATTGTAGAGGGATTTCCCTTCAGAAAATTGACAATGTTAGCCTTGTCTCTTTCATCCTCATTCATACCTACTTAGTCTCATCTTTCCCCAGCTGGCTTTTTTTTGAATTTTTATTTATGCCCTCTTTTCTCCCAACTCCACACCATTTCATTCCATATGTTTATTATCTTCTCCATCACCAAGCTGTGAATATTTTCGTGTGAAATCATGCAGCTGCATGGAAATCAGCTGTTTGGCACAAGCGCGGGGCTGGCTCGTTAGAGAAGTCCCCGGGTTAACAGACAATTGCTGCTGAAGTATTTTGGAGAGCACAGAAAAACATCCTTTTACCAGTGGTGCCAATCTCAGGCCTGTAATAATTGTTATTGGATTGACTGAAAAATGGTGAGTTAAAAGAAAAAAAAAAAAAAAACACAGCACAAAACTTTGTGTATTTGCTGTTTGTCTTAGAGTTGCAAAGGATTGCTCGTAGCTGCAGGATGAGCTAAATGTTAGGGGTTTAATGAAACTCAGGATCTTTTCTTTGTGAAAGGCTTAATGTGAAGGGTGCAGCCACTCCAGCCTTAATAGATTTTCGGGGAGTATCTCAGATTTGCTGTCTTGAACGTGCCCTGGGATGATGCAAGTTGAGCTCCCAGGTTGGGAGCAGAGGGAAACAAATCCAAGTCCTCTCCCCGTTCATGTTCATGCAGTAACCTTCATGCTCCAGGTCCGAATCCTTTGCAGGCTGTAAGCACGATGCTGTGCTCAGCCAGCACACAGGTCTGCGTGGCCAGCTCTGCCCAGTTCCACTCAAAAGTTGTTGTTTTTTTTTCTCTTGGCCTGAGGTTAATTAGTACCGTGCTGCCGATACGTGCATTTTGTTGCATAGATGATCCATAGCAAGCAAGGCAGTCTTTGAAATGACACTCAGTGGCATCTATCCTTAACGAGCTGAGCGCTAATTGTTTTGCTGCACAAAGTAAAGCGTAAATTCTGCGCAGTTTGCTGCTTCCGTCTTTCAAAGGCATCAGATGTGGGAAGCTATACAGGCACTGAAATAATTGTTTTTGATTTTTGCCTGATATCCAGTGGTTCAAATAGGCAGCAATCAAAGCAAAGCACTTTCTGTCTGTAAATAATACTTTAAGGATTCTGATGGAAGAATAGAATGAAGGGTTATCATTAGCTAGCTGTAATATCTGCGAGATCAGCAAATTATAAGAATTATATGTGAATCTAAAGGAAAGTAAAGAGGCTTTCATGTTTGTTTTTGCCATATCAGTGCATTTCTTGAGGCTGTTGAGATATTCCCCATTTATATTGGCAGCTTCTCATTTTTCCAAAGGCACTAACAGTCTGCAGGCATCCGTTGTTAGGAATCCTCTTACTTTTTCTATCTTGGTACCGTGTTAACTTGTTTATGTTGCCATGGGATATGGCATTTCTCCGGCATTTTTTCATGGCAACAGTAGGATTTAACAGGATGGAAGCACTCAGAGACATAGAATCAAAGCAAAATTTCTCTTGGAAGCAACCCCTGTGGATAATCACTTAGCCCAAGCTCCCTGCTCACAGTTCCAAAGCTGCCTTGGGTTGTATCCTCGACCAGTCTGGGTCTGAAGATGTGCAAGGGTGAAGGTTCAGCAGCCTTTCTGGGCCATCTTCCAGTCTTCAACAACTCTCATGGTAAAGATATATTTATTTTTTTTTAAACCTGTAATCAGAATTTCCCTCCTTGCAACTTGTGACTGTCCTTTCCTTGTCTCCTCTCTGTATATCCCTGACATGAGCCGGGCTCCATCTTCTGCAGGGAGCGGGCCAACTCGTTTGCTGTGCATTAATTTGCCTCCCCCCAGTAACCAATTAGCAGTTTGCTAAAAGATCTGCTTTAAGAGTTGCTCCAGGACAGAGATTTGGAGTGTCAGACCATACACAGATTAGCGAATTTTCCCACTGAATTTAATGCCGTTACAACTCTAGCAGAAAAGCCGTTTTACCCGGCACGCGATCCAATGCTGCATCTCTGCTGATGCAGCTATCCTTAAACCCAAATATTGTTAAACCTGAAGAGTGGCACAAGCCACTGATGATTACTCACAGTCAACCAGTCTTCAGTATTACCCTCGGTCTCACTCTTTAGTACTACAGCAGCATTAGGAAAGGTTGTAAGAGAGGACTATGAAGTGTTTTCCTACTACTTGTTTCTAATAGTCCTCTCCATTAATCCCCACTGGAGAGAAAGCACACTTGTTATAATGATCTCCAAGAGAACACAATCGCCTATGCTTTTTTTTTTCTTTCCCAGTTTTATTCTTAGCCCCACAACTTCGGGTCACAACCGATTTGAATGATAAAGTGGTTCAGATGGACCTATTAAAACAGAAGCAGCTGAGAACGGTGTTATTTGCAGGAAGACTACAATTTGTACAAGAAGCTCTAGATAACCTATTCACCTTCCCCCCACAGAGCTGTAATCCATGGGTTTGTCCATATGGAAGCTGGTATTCACACAGAGTGAATGTAAATAAAGCTTTTCAATGCCTTTGATATCAAAGCTATTTATGCCTCTCTCTCAGCAAGTATTTCCATTCTCTCCCAGACATAGTTAGCATAAAAGAGCAACCTACTGTTTTGAATGCATTTGGACTGAAAAAAAGGAAAAAAAAACAACAACTCGTTTCCTGACTTCTGGAGAAGATCCTTGTGAAGTTTTACCCTACGGTTATTTTTTACTGGAAGGGGATCGGGTGGGGGAATCATTTAGCCAACAGTGGAAAGGTTCAGGCAGCCAAAGCCCGTGGTCCATCGCTATGAAAATCCTCACTGGATTTTCCGAAATCATATTAGTGACTATTTGCAAAGGCTGATTTTAGACACTTGATGACAAATACGTGTGTGTGTGTGTGTATATTATAAATGAAGTGAGTCTTACCCTTGAAATTAATTAAAAGTAGTCTGAGCTTTGCATACCGTCTTTTGAGATGATAAATTCTCAGCGTTCTTCATATAAAAAGACTTTGTTTTAACTAATTAGCTTTATTTTTCATTGAAAAATTCTCTGCCATCCCCATTGAATGGAATGAGCTGCTCAGCTGAGTTACTCTGAGACAGGGCTTTCAAATCTTGATTAGCTCCTACAGCATGTTGAGAACCCTTTGCAATTTCTTCTGTGTTATGAAGTTTCCACGTGTGTACTACAAATAGGTACAAACGCATTCATTAAACTTTTGCTGAAAAATAATTCATCAATCCATGTTCTGTCAAAGCGTATGGACACTTGCATAAAAACATAACCAGGAAGATACCCAAGTGAGGTGATGCAAAGCACTGGTGCCCTATGAAAGAAGTGATTTGGAAGCGCTGTCTTTTCCCTGAGCCCACCGAAGAGTGGTTTCTCCAATCTGACCACTGTACAGATGTCCTTGGGTATGTAAAACTGTAGCAATACGTATATTAGAAGTGCTATAGGCAAGTGGAAAAAAATAAAGAACCAGGCATTTCCTAAACAAGTGGAATACAGCACAACTCTGCTGAGGACTACCGAGGTTACAAGCAGGGAGGATCCAGCACTTCGCTTTGGGAGGTGCAAAAAGCAGTGTGAAGCAATGTCACATCTCATTGTGCTCGTGGTAGTAAATACTAAAAACCAAGTGAGCCTGGATTCACGTGGCGTATCTGTGAGCAATTTGAAAATCCAATAACTGTTCATGATTCGTCTTGGACTTGCACCTCTTTTCCTTCATTTCTTTTTCATGGGATGATCTTAACATGCCTGTTGAGGATGAGCATCAGCTTAGACAGTCTTTGTCACGGAAAATCATTTGAGGTCCCGCAGCCAGGATCATCTTCACAAGTTAAATGGGGTCTCAGGAAGTTGGATCTTTATCTGCTTTGGACATAAGGCATGTTAGACTTTCCTAATGTGTATGTTCACTTTGTAAGGGTGAAGAAAGACCTTAGTGACCTAAAGGGTTTTCTGTGGATACATCTGAGGCATGTGGGTATAGTTAAAGAGATGAAAAATTACATGAAACAACTTAGGCTGCTCCATTTAGCCCTGGGATATAAATCAGAAAGAAGTGTTCTGCACAGGTAGCAGTATTCAGAAGACTTCAAAGGGAATCTGTATCCAAAGGATCCCGTTCCCTGCTGGAGTTGCTCAAACAGAGCTCTGAGCCCTTGGAGCAGCAGGTTCCCTGCTAGGGTTCTGCAAAACGTGTTTATCTGATCTTTTCACCCTAGCAGCGTGTGCAGGTAGGCACATTGTCGTGTGTAGGAGAGGAATGCTCACACGACCTGCATTAGGGCCCCGTTGTGCTTGGTGATGTGCAGGCACCGAAGGAGAAACGCGGTCCCTGCTCTGCGCAGGCAGGCTGGATGAAGAGGGGATGGTCCAGACCGACCAAGTGGGTGAGAGAACCACAAGAAATGTTACAAAGCCACTTTTAATTAGCTGCCCTGTCCTCTTGTCTGCATTGCTTCAGCAAGATGACATCCAACCCTGTGTTTTGGGGTGTAGCTGAAAGAGAGCAACATTAAGCTGTGCTTAGGAGGAAGAACACAAAGACATGAGTGCTTCCTGCAGCAAGCCTGAAAGTTTTTCCCCAAACCTTCCAGGGCCTGGTTTGTGTACAGATGCCTCCCGAGCATCTGCTTTCCCTCTGCTGTCACCCTTTCTTGGGGGGCCAGGGGTTTCCAGCTTCGTGTAGGGCAGTGCTGTGCTCTTTTGCTTCTTTTTCAACGATCCCTTTGGTCTTGGCCCGGTGAGTCCGTTTCAGCCTCTCTTTACAGCAGTCAAGGACTGCAATATGCAGAAAAAGAAGAAAAGGGTGGTCCTGTGTCTCTCATTAATGCTTGGCCATTGCACAAGCTGTAGTCATTGGCAGGATTTTTTTTGGAAATCAAAAGCCTTCACGCTCAGCATCTACCCCAGCAGCCTTCTGTGGGAGCCGTGGAGTTCAGAGCGGTTTTGAAAAGCTTTCTTACCCCGGTGGGTGCCTAAAAGAGACAGTTAGGGGGTATCGAGCTCCTCTCGAATCTGCCTTGTAATGAGCATGATTCACTCGCACCGTCGGTTGCGAAAGCAGCTGGTTCCTTCATTGCTGCTAACGGGAAAGGAAGATATTCCAGAGCAGGGTGTGCTGCTATTATTTCTCGAGCTGCCTGAGTGGGAGGTTTTAGGATAGCAGAGAGGGAGGGCAGCGCTACGAGCAATAGCTTTTATCTTTGCTAATAGTAATCTAATGGACAGAAGAGTGGGCCTGTAATTGGATTTTGCTTCAGATCATGATTAGGAAGATTGCTTTGCGAAGTGTATAGGAACTGCCTGCGAGACTTACACGCATCTTCCTGGGATGCTGAGCAAGAGCATAAAGCAAAGCTGCAACTATGCCGTGGCTCTGAATTTGGGCAGGGAAAGGTAAAAGCAAAGCAGGGGCTTCACTTCCACCAGCTGAGGGCCCAGCACCCTCTCCAGAGGCTCTCGGGGCAGCCTGCCCCAGTGCTTGGCCACCCTCACTGTGAAAAGGGTTTTTTCTTGGGATCTCATGAAATGTTCTCTATTTCAGTTCACGGCCATGAACTCTTGTCCTTTCGCTGCATACCAGAGTCTGGCTCCAGACTTCTTCTCTCCCTCCTCCTCCTCCCCACTCCCCTCAGGTAAGCGAAGCCATCGGTAGCATCTTCCCCAAGCCTTCTCTTCTCCAGGTCTGCCTGGTGCCAGGACAGACAGATGGCACACACACCCTGGTATGTGCTGAGCAGGGGGAAACCTTCTTGTAAAACACTTCCCTGGAAAACTTCGTAGACTGCACGGTCTTGGAAGGTGACTGAAGATAAATCAGCCCTCATTAACAGCAGGTCTAGTTAATCATCGCTCGAGGTCACGCAGATAAATTCCAAAGGGTGTCTCATGGTTTTTCAAGATCAGGTGCAACTGTTTCAAAAGTGGTCCTGGGTGCAAAGTGGCTTTAGCTTGTGCATGTTGCATGATTAAGAAATCATCATAGGAAGATTGGAAGATCGTAAACTAGGACTTGGCCAGAGCTGCAAGAGACTTTTTTCTTTTCTTTTCTTTTTTTTTTTTTTTCAGAACTGGAGAAATGTGAGATACTTTCTTACAGTTACATCAGAAATTAAGTTTGTCCTTCACATCTTTTTAGTATGGATGTAGTTTTCCCTTTTCCCACTAGCCTGAGTGGTCCTGGTTTTAAACTTTGTTACTCCACCACTGCTGAGACAGGAGAAATGAGATCAACAGAGTAACAACAGTAAAGTTGTGTAAAGCACTGCCAAATGTGGCTGCTGAGTTGTTGCTGATTTAGTTCTAATTTAAGATAAATTAGTAATTTAATTACAAGGTGAGTATGTTGGGCTGTATGTGCCCATTTGAAGGCAGTCCTTGTGCTCAGCAGCTCATGAGCTCTGTAGGCAACGGGATGGGAGGAGGGACGGGCGGGTGCAGACTGCGGCAGGAAAGAGGAGATTAGAAACCGCTTGTTTGGTGTAAAACCTGCACGGATTGGGATTTTCAAGCCACCTTATCTCTGCTGTCACTGTGAAATGTCACTGCAGAAGGAAGGGGTTAAACAGCCATTTAAACAGATTGAACCGAAAGCTTTATCCTGGATGTCTTAGCCACGGACTCTTGGTTTAATCCACAGCCAATGTTTTCTATGTTCTTGGCAGAGAGATACCTTGTGTGTTATAATTATTTCTGCGGCAGAAATGTGCAGAAATTTCACTACAGATCCAACTTCTTAGATTGTTTCAGTCAATTTGTGAACCTATCACAAGGTTTCCCCATGTCCAGTGCTTTGGTCAGGCAGCAGAAGTTAAAGAACAAATTCACACAGACATCCTGATGTTTTAGAACAGTTTGCTTAGTATATACAAAATAAGAAATGTGAGGAAAGGCTTTTAGGTAGCTAAAGCAGATGTGCAGCCTGTGTTGCCTTTGGGCATCTTGAGCAGTAACATTGCACGGGGGGCAGTGTGGAGAGAAATCTGTGCCAGATGAATAAGCAAAACGAACCAAAATGCATCTCAGGTACTATTCAGATGTTCTTGCAACCTGATAGAGGGCTGCACTGGTATCATTCCAGTCCACTTGCTGTCAGAGTGAATTCAATTAACGTAAAAAAGCCAAAGATACGGACAGCTGCAAAGTGATAGCTCCAATGTCACCTTGAAGTTGGGGAGGTCTTGACTTGTTTGTAGATTTGGCAAACTGAAGAGAAGATGAAAATTGATTTAAACGCTTTCTGGTGTTGTTGGATATCCAAATCCCCCACCCACCTCCGAAGAAACAAAGATTATACTTGATTTTTTTTTTCTTTTCTTTTCATTCTCTAGCTTAAGCCTTGATTCCCATGCAGGTGATGGATATTGTCTGACTCCTCGTTCCTAATGAGATGTCCAGTCACCCTGCAGTGCCACCAACTGTAGTTACTCGTCATGCCCCTCCATCACTTTTTCACATGCTAACTCTTGAATTTATTTATAACACCCTTCAGGAGAAAGGTGTCAGATTGAGTCTCCTCTAATGCCCACTTCTGCTGATATTAATGTATTGGATTATTTTTTCCCCAGAGTATTCTGCATTGCATTAAGTCTAAGGTGGTGAATCCACGTTGAAGAAAACCCTGCGAGACAGTAAGGAGAGTTGCTGAGGGTTTTAGGGAGTGAATGATTCAATCAGTTGAGGTGTTTGGGACTGAAGTAAAGAAGTGAGAATCCACAAAATCAATGAATCAAGGATTTACAAATTGATGCCAGTTTTGTATAAAAGGCATTTGAATCCCGTTCGTGTTAGTGGCAGCAGCACCAGATCAATTTATAGAAAGAGAAGTCTTTGTTTATACCGCTCCAGTTCCTTGCACCCAGAATTGTTAATAATGCAGACTTTATTTTTAAGCCTGTGATTTTCAAAGGCGCCTGACGGTTGTCAGTCTCAGCTAGACTAAATTTATCCCAACACCTCCTGATTGTGCACATCCTTCATTACCTTGAATTTAGGACTCCCCGATATGGGTTTTAAAGCCGTCGAAAGAAAGGTACAGAAGAAAAGAAAGTTGCAGGCTCGGATGTTCGAAGGATTATCGTTATGTAAGCCCTGCGTCTTTTACAAGAAATAACAGAAATAAGTGTGAACAGGAGGGCCTACGTGAGCCCTTACATCAAAGTTTTGGACAGGCTCCGAAATCAGCCTCAGTCTCTCGCGTCTTGGGTGGGAGAAGGAGCGATGGAGCCATTTGTCGCCCTGAGATGCCATTTAAATGCCATTTAAATGCATTCGAAATTGCAAGCATTAACTTATTCCTTTAAAACCGGAAAGAAGAAATGTATGCGTGTGTACACGTAAAGAAACTTATGGTAACTTTAGAAATGGGGAAGGCTATTAATAGAAGCAGTTGGTGGTGCCAATCGCGGGGATAAATGCGTTGTGAGTCCAAGCCAGCGTTTTGAGTGGAAAAAGTCAGTATGGAAAATAAATCCTTGATTTCCACTGGGGCACTGTTCAGATTAGCCTTAATCTTTCAAAAGAAGTGGGCGGGGGAAGGAAATCCTTTGTACATTAAAATAAATGCATCTGACAGAGCCTGCCCTACCTCGCTGCTCCCTGCAGCGTAACCGCGAGTCCGTCCCCAGGACTCACAGTGCTGCAAAGGGGAGAGCAGCCTCCTCGGGTCTGAGCTCAAAAAGTGGACCTGGGGAGCTGGGAGCTCTTCTGGCGACTGCTTTGCATGTGCCAGGGCTGCTGCCATGCCAGCATCATGCACACCTCACGGTGCAATGGGCACTTTGCTCTTCAAAGCCCGGCCAAAGCACGTGTGCTGATGAGCCGCATTGTGTAATTTATGCTCCTATTTATTTAATCCCTCCGGAGTTTTGGTATTCATTGGCAGTAGCTAGATTGCTTTTTTAAATTTAGGCTGTGTTGGAGGAAATTTATTTTTGCGTATTCGTCCTTCATAATTTTTTTTCTTAAATATTGTCCCATAAATTACCACGTTATCGATGAATCTGCATGCAGAGCCTTGCTATTTAGTTCTTAGGCCAGAATCCTCTAAATCATGTATGGCATATGTATTATATCTTACTTCATGCTATCCTTCTCGATGATGGATTTACCTTCATTGCTTTCTTCTCTTTTAAATCAAAGGCATCCAAACTTGAAAGCAGTGTGGGGGAACAAAATCAGGATTGCTCATCTTACTCACGGGAGTGTAAGCCTCGACATGAAACAGACATGCTGAATAATGTAAAGCTGTAAAATGGGAACAGCTTTTTCTTCCCTTTCCCAGAATTGTGTAGGGTTGGGGAAAAGAAAGGGGCATGTGGGGAAGAGGGACAACAGGAGGGTGAAACCCTCGGTGCCTTCCCCTCCAGGAGGAATCTGCTGCTCCCAGCGCCCAGAAGGAGATGAGAAGCTCAAGGGACTTTCCTCCTTTTGGCATTCCTTAGTCTCAGTGTCATTTAGCCAGCTGATGTGATGTGGTGAGTGAAGATGAAGACGAAATTCATGGTGTAAGGTCCGTACCTGCCCACAATAGTTGCTTTGGGTAAAGGAAGGTTGCATTTTCCTACAGCTCAATGTTGTGGCCAGCTCTGTAGGTAGGATGAGTTTCTGGTTTGGAAAGTTCCTGCCCATACCCTTCCTTGCTTCACACAGTTGCCGTGTGATATTTTTCTCAAGTTGTTACAGAAAACAAAGTATTTGCAAAGTTGGTGTATATTTATCAATATATGCTGGTGTGCGTGTAAAATGGGTCTGGATTTAATTTTGTACATGTTTGTCTGAACGTACTTGATTTATGAAGGTGTGTGTGTGCGGAGCTGTCTTTCAGACAGTTGAAAACTGTCTCATGAAACTGTTTTTAATGGAAAATTGTTTTTTCTGTTTTTAACCTCGCTGCTAGTGTCTGCTTCCAGTGGTAAAATCAGTTTCCATCAGTGTTTGTTCAGACAGCTATCAGCATCGTCTTGGTTTTGCTTTTCTCTGCCAAATTTACATTCTTCCTTAGCAAAATAGCCTTCCCGCAAGAACTCACAGTGTGGTTTGCTGTTTTCAATCTGTAAACCTATCCCTTGGTTATACATGAGCACATATCTATATGCTGAAAATCCTACAAAAGGAAAAAAAAAGGCATTCAAAATCAAAGCTTTTCAATGAGAGAATTAACTTTACAGTGGTTACTCCGGGTTTTGAAGGATTCTTCACCACCACAATTGCATTTAAGCTTTTTTCAGCTGTTTTATTGAACATTTGAATTGGAATAACCCCAGTCTGCCTAGACTGAAGTTCCCCAAATTTCAGGGCCATAGTACACACAAATATTCTTTTGTAGTCTTTATTAAAATACTCTAAATGTCACAAGAAGCTGGCATTACATTTTAAATACAGAAGGAAAGGGAATGTATATATTCTCTAGCTTTTTGATTTCTCTCTCAGCCTCCTCTGGGTTTATGAGAATAACTTCAGGCCCGTTGTTATTTTCTAATGCAACTGAACTTACAGACCGAAATTTCATTAGGAGCTGTTGAAACCATTGACTGTTAATTTTTTTCTAAAGGTAATTAGTGCTTTCCATCTAAAAACTCACGTCGAGGGAAGCTCTGGATGCAAGGCAGCGCTGTGCAATTTTCCAGGAGAGCGAGCGGTGCGAGGGCAGGAGGCACAGCACAGTACGGTATGGCACGGTGGGCTGTGACACAGGGCCCTGCAGGCTCTGGGGTCACAGGTTCCTTGCTGTTTTCCTCAGTTCTTTGGAAAAGGGGACTCCAAGAGTCTGCTTCTCCTTTCACGTTGCTTTCGAGAGAAGCCAAGGAAGTGCAAGGGGCTGCGCCTCTGTTCTCCATCGTGAGATTTCAGCAGAGCTGCATCAGTGCCCTTCTGCCAGGACAAAGGTTAACAGTGGCAGCATTAGGGCTTCCTCTAATGCCCCCCCAAAACGATGGGAAACTCAGAAACTTCGGTCCTGCTTAGTGGCGATGAAAGCAAAAAGGGCTATCAAATTGTTTTTGTTTCTGTTTTTGTCTTTTCTGCTAGAATTGCCAACTGCTCGTGCGTTGCTGACCGCCTTTCACGTGCCTCATCCTAAACCTGCTCCCCGTACTGACTTGGTACAGAAAACCTGAAACCCAACTGAACCACGCACATACCCGACAAAATTTTCTTCCAAATTACAGCAGCAGTGTCACGGAAAATTTCATTTCTGAATTGCACTAATTTGGAGAGGAACAAAAAGTGTCAGATCCCATTACCTTTCTGCAGCGCCCTGTTCTGTTGTCAGAGCTCTGTCTGCAGCTAACATGGTTTAGCTCGCAAAATGCTGAGAGTGACAGTTCCACTCTGACACTTTAATTCTGCATTATAAATCACTGTCACCTGGTCCCAGTTGCACCAGGCATTTGATACCCCAGGTTTCTCTCTTGTCCTGATCTCCCCTCTCTCCTTTTTCCTCCCTTGTGTTACTTTGCTCATGTAGATCTGCATCCACTCCGCTGAAACCAACCGTGCTACCATGGCATAACGTTTCCCCAGTGAATTTCTGCAGTGCCCTGAGCAAGTGCCTAGCACTAATAAACATACATTAGGCTGGACTTAATTTTCTAGCAAAGAGAAGAGCAGTAATTTGGAAAATGTTGTCTCTGTCCCTTTCATTACAGTGGGGTGCGCTGCACTTCAGCCTGGATCTTGCAGGGCCAGCATCTATTCATTGTAGCATCTGTTCTGTTGAGATCGTGTCAAGGTGCTTTCTAAACAATAATTGGGGAAAAAAAAAAAAGACGTTTTGGGCTTTTACAGTTTGCAATAGTCATGGTAAGAAAATCAGTAAAAGAACAAATGTTGCTTTCTGTTAACAGAGCTGAGATGGAAAGAGGAAGGCCTTTCTTGTATAGGAACTGTGCAAGCTGAGAATGGAAATCAGATCTCTGGAATGAATTAATGCTAATTCATTATTTATTTAATACAAATCGTGTAATTACCATCTGCAATTTCCTTTTCAAACTTAGTTAATTTATCATTTTATGTCCTTGTAAACCAGAGTCGAACACAGCATCTCAGTTTTATTTTAATGTAGCTTCTGTTAATTAATTTCTCTCTGAAATAACTTTGGACCTTGTTTTCTAAGTGACATGTAGACGTGCTTTTAGATGAAGGCTGTTGTAGCAAAACGTTGCATTGGGGACTCTTAATCCATGGATTACTGGCTGACTCAGAGGTTCCTCCAAAGGAGCTGCGCGCGTCTGTTAAGTCAGTGCAGGTTTTGGTAGCTTTGATCTGTGCATTAAGTACTAACACCATGAATTTGTAGAATGCAGATGCAGAGATTGTACTACAGCTATTTTAACAAACCCTGTTATTGTGACTTTTTTTTTTTTAATGCAGAATAGGAAATCCTGGCACGAGGCAGAACGCGTGCCAAAGCTGAGCTGCTGTTGTGACTTGCCCAACACAGAGCCAGAGCCTCTCCTAACCTTCAGTCGTGCAGCCAGGCCCTCGTATGAAACAGGGCATTGCTGCCTCTTTCACCACACTTGTTCTGTCCCTATATGTATTCACGTACATTTCTGAATTTGATAGTATCTTTGTTTACTGAAGCCTCACAAATTCAGTATTGTGCCGTGTAAAATTTAGGTCTCTTTTCCACGGTCACTTGTCCTTCAAAGAACAATCAGCTGCTTTGAAATGAAACCGAGGTGAGCTGATAAAGGTGTGTTGGGGTTTTTCAGCTGGGAGAATCACAGAGAAAGGGCCCAGACCTGATACTGCAGGTCCAGAGGCCAGAGGTACCACTTCATCTTCGTTTCACCTCTTGTACAGCAGAGAGCATTCAGGTAGTCAAAATATGCCAAAAACAAAACACAGCACCCTGACAGTTCCCTGACAGAGCTTATTAGCAGCCCTGAAATATTCTTTTTTCAAAGTGTAATTCAATTTGTTGTTGGCATTGCTGCTGTGAGGTGTTTTCCGAGCAACCAGCGATTTTCTCAGCCCCTTCCTCCCCCCAGCCTCCTCCCATGCGCTCTGCAATGAGGTATGGTCCCCATGAATTTATGGTGATCCAGGCGGGTAGCACAGGCCACTTTGGGTTTGATACCCATGAAAACACAGAGCAGCTGATAATTTAATCCATTCCAAGCTCACATTTTCAATTAACTGTCTACTAAGAGCAATATATTGTTATACCATAATAGACAGTTAGACAGAGCTAGACAGACAGTATTTTTAGCCCTTGTACTCTGGTTTCCCTCTACATGCTCAATGCTCTTTTTCTTAATGTAAAAATGTTAATTAATGAGAGTCTATTTTCACACGGTGACACTGGCTGTCAGTAAGTAACAAATGTAATTTTAAAATCTAAATAACCAAACTGAGCACATAGAGATGGCAGCGTGATAAGGGAGATGAGAGAAGTTAATTGCCGGACTTTAAAATATCTGGGGAAGGGAAGTGTTGGGAAAAAAAAAAAAAAAGTTTACAGGAAAAATTAATGATGTATAACGAATTAATTAGGCTAAAGCTTGGAATGAAATTGTAATTATAAAGGCAGCAAAGACACATGGGCTGGAGTCTCGGGGAGAATAATGCTCACTGTACACCGGTGTTAACAGGATGGTGCCGGGCTCTTGGAGGGCGGTGAGGTTGTGGAAGAGCACTACATGTGGCTGAGAGACAGAAATCGTAGATCTGGGATGTAGGAAGATTGTACAATGTGGGCTGCTGCAGAGATCAAGCACTGAGGGGCTGCTGGGGGCAGGAGGTAACTACGTGGTTCTTAAAATCTGCTGCGGTCACCAGGGCTGCCTCCCCTCAGACCGCTCCTTCCATGCGAGCCCTCAGATTTGAGTCAAGTGCAGCAGCAACTGAGCAACCTGATCAACTGATAACCCTGTCACGGGGTTAGCACCGTCCTTGGAAAGAGAGATGTGAGCAGCAGAATGCCTCTGCCATCTCCGGGCATGACAGTGCTATCAGTCTTCCCTTCAACCCTTGTGGGACCACTGAGAAGAGAAAAATAATCCCTTGATATTTCTTCAGTGAACTCAGGATCAAGCCCTTTCAAGCCTTTTTTTTTTTTTTTTTTTTTTTTTTTTTAATACAGTATTTGGGATGTGAGGAGTGAGAAATGAGCTTGAGCAATAAGAATAACAGGCAGCTGAAGAGTCACTGTTGTGTTAGAGCCTCCTGATCTTACGTAGGTTTTTGACTCATGCTCTTTGAAGATTAATCATTAGTAGATTATAAAAGATCAGCCTGTGGTCATTAGAAGTTTTCAGTAAAGGCAAGTCCATACTTGAGGCAGACATAGCATTCAACAGGTCAGTAATCAAAGTGATGCTCAAAAGCTGTATGTCCCTTCAGCAGTTTTGTTCAGCACCTCCTAATGACGTTGAGATTTTCTTTAAGATAACTCTCTGCCCTCCCCCATGATGTGCATTTTAGTGTATTTTAGCAATTTTTTAAGTGGACTTTTTAAATCTTGCCTGATTTTCATGCCATGGCACATCAGTTTTTATTTTCAGCTCCCTTGTTCTGCATCCCCTGTGGAAAGACTTGGGGAAGTTTATTTTAAATCTGACATTTCTACATTTTATATATTACATTGCTTAGCAGGCTGCTCGTCTGCCTCCGTGAGACCTCTTAAAAATGGTTGCAGAAGTGAGCCCACGGTTCTCAGAATATCTGGGAACACGCTCCATCTGAACGCAGATCTTTTTGCTTAGATGATTGCAGTGTTCTCTATTCAAAAACCTAAATGGTAGGGGGCATCAACCATTCATTTTCAGCCTTCTTATTGCTGCACAGTGTAAATACGTTGAGGAAAGTATAAAATTGCTTGTGCTACAGTATAATAAGCAGCGTGTGTGCGTGTGGGTTCTCTTTTCAATATCACTTTCCAAACCCCAAGCCATCCCAGAGTGCTTTACCAAGTCAAATTATGTATTTATGGACTTCTGCAAAATAAGGCTGATGTACAGTCCTGCCTCTGCAGCTTTCATCACTGTTATTGTCTTAGTGTGTCTGCTAAATAGCTACAAATATGATACCTCATTCATTACTTGCAGCTCGTTCGGCGTTTCGTAGCGGTGAGCGCGCTAGGATTTAATTTACTCCAATTGCTACCATCCGATCCTTCCCTGGGTGCTTCGAGCACGGCGCTTCGGTCCCGACAGCGCTGCCTCTGCTTGGCTGGAGAGCGCTGGCAGAGCTCACACTGCAAGGTACCGCCACTGACAAGGACAGAGCCCCAGCAAAGCTGGCATAGAAACTTGTGGAGAAGAGCGATTTCTTTTTTTTATTTCTTCCCCTGTGCTATTTGCATGATTTCTGCTCCTGCGTTTTCTCCATTTACTTCTGCGAGGTTGAAAGGAGAGTCATGGAGCTTGGCTGCGATCCCTGGGTAGCTGGAGAATGGCAGCGAGCTTGTGTCATGTGTCACTTAGATGAAATCAAAACGGTATCCTGCCTTCCTAATCAAATCTTTGCCTTTCGCATACTGCCTAACTGATGTGATAGATCGCTGGTTTAGCTTAGGCCTTGCTTTTATAATGCCTTGGGTTAGCAGAAAAGCTTCCTGGAATGAGGCATCCAGCTCCCACTGAGGAATGAAGTTCTCCGAGGCTCTCTGGTCTGTTCCAGCATGCAGATTCTCACTCCCCGTGTCTGCAGGTTTGCAGTTTACAGGCCGTGTTCCTGCACATGGGCACGTACAAAGGATTTGTTCTCTGAGGCTCAGTCCCAGCTCCTGCAGCTTACACTGACCAGTTGAGGTAGCTGGACCTGGTTAAGCCTGGAAAGCCAGCCAGGCAATCTACAACAGGCTTCAAATGGTCCCCAGAGAAGCATCTCCAGTGCTGCAAATCACCGCTTCCCTGGCCCACATCTGGGGCCAGGCATCGTAAACCAGCAGCGCTGCCTTCCTTGCTTGAAGTGGGGGCATCATTCATCCATGGGGGCTTTGCTTTGGGAGCTGGCCATCGTTTGGGAGAACTGGGACAAAATCCCAACGTGGACAAGGTCTAAAAGCAATTACTGTCTTGGCATGCTACCAGAGTTGATCTTTGAAGGTGAAAATCAAGTTCAGCATGTCAGTCTAGACGGCCTTAAAGGAGCTGTTTTTCTCCTAAACGATGTAACAGATATTTTATTAAAACTCGTAAAACTTGTGCCCCAGTGTTCTTCATCTTCAAAGTTGATGTTACTGCAGTTTCATTATTCAACCCATCAGGCAGCAGTGGTTTCATAAATGAATACGATTGCATGCCGGGGTGGTAGCATTACTGAATAAACTGGATTTTCATCCAGCCATGACCGCTTGGATTATAACATTTAGAATCCGTCGCTTCAGTAACTTCTCTTAAGCAAAGATCATAGCATAACTTGAGCTTTTAAAACCACAGGAGGGACAGAGGAAACATTTTAAAGGGTTTCAAGTTGCATGTACAGATTAAGGGAAATCCAAGTGGGAGAGGTTAATAGAGTAATGCCTTTGTTAGCAGCGGCTGCGAGAACACAAAAACAATCCTCCGTGTTCCTTAGATCCAGCACTTATCCTAAGACGAGATTTCTTCTCAGAGTGCTATTAACGGCTGAACCCAAAGAGGTTCAGAACTCATCCAGATGTCTGATGACAAAACAACCCCCAGGCCTGTTGAAAGGATTCATACTGCTGCGATAGCCATCATTACTCTGGACTAAACCAAAAACTCAGGTCCCAAATGCCTTCCAACTTGGAGATAAAGTCCCTGGTGAAGTACTGTGACATCCACAGTCCTGCTGTTATCTGTTCACCATCGCTGTGGTGGCTCGCAGAACAGTTGAAGGAACCTTGTAAGATTCTCCATCAAAATAGCTTTTTATTTTTCCTCCTTTTAGCTGCAGGTCAGAATGCCCTTGTCCTACTTGTTGATGTAGCTGGGAAGATAAGTTTCTCTATTTTCTCTCCTTTTTAATCTGAATTGTATTTGGCTTGAGTCTGAAAGGAGAGCGTTTAGTTACAGTACTCAGCCAGTTTTCTGACAGAAACCTGCTGAATATTTCAGGGTAATTTCCTGAAGCTTTCTGTTACCTATTTTTAAGCAAAGATAATGAGAGCTCTGTTCTCCTACCTACTTGTGATGTCTCCTAATAGTTGTTGCTGACCTTGTCAGGGTTTCTCTGTATATATCTAACGTTCATATTGCAGTCTAAACAATTACATTTATGTTGCATTTGTGTTTACCCATCACGGCTATGGGGTTTTTATATATCAGGATCCATTTCTCTGTGTTTGTGCAGATGGAAATTATGTATACTGTATAGGTGAGAGCTTTGTTCTGCTATTTATTTTATTGCACTGGAGGAAAAGGCTACAGCTGCCTCTCACCTTGAAATCATAGGTGAAACACATAAATTTTAAATATTGGATTTAAGGTTTTGAAGATTCCTGATAGAAATACTACCAATGGAGAGGCACCATTGGGATTTACACCGTACTTTGATTTAATTATTCTTAGAGAAGCATTATGTCCTGTCAAGGCATTTGTCCTTTGCTGTCAAGGCAGCAAGCACCAATTTCATTTCTCCAAAGAGGACCCATAATGGTCTGAAAATAAGTAAGTATGAAAAATTGTGGATATAATTATTGTAATTTTGGGTGTCATGAAACGATAATCCTTTTAAGTATGCGCCAAACAATGTATTCCTGTCTAATTGTACATACTCAGACTTCACTGGGCAGTACTTCATTTGCTTCGTGTCGGTATCAGCAGAAAAGAAGAGACCCGTTCATGACGTGCACCGTGCTCTTTTGTGAAAGTGATGCAGAATGGGGAGAGGTATAAAGAGGACGGCTGATTCCTGGCTGTTCAGATGAAGCATTATTTGCTTTCTTGAAACTAGTCATGTTCTTACAGGTGCTTTTCAGTTACACCAAATGAGATTTGCGGGTGGTGGCTGTACAAATGTTTGTTTGTGGGGCAGCCGCCTGCCCTGTGCTGGTGCCACTCAATCTCCCAGGCAGG